>NC_141679.1:6592500-7840833 GCF_028749965.1 Puma concolor | reverse complement strand
GCCAGCACAGCTCTGGAGCCTGCTTCAGATTCTGTGTCTCCCTCTCTCTTTGCTCCTCCTTGACTCGAGCTCTGTCTCTCTGTCTCTCAAAAATAAACATTAAAAAAAAAAAAAACTCGTACACTTGTAGAAGAAATCAATCTGATTAAAAAATAGGCAAAACATTTTAATAGATATTTTGTCAAAGAAGACATATAAAGGGCTAATAAGCACTTGAAAAGATATTCAATATTATTAGTCATCAGGGAAACATAAATCAACAATTGAAAACAGTGACAGTGCTAACTGATGGCAAAGATGTAGAGAAAATGGAACTCTTAATCGTTGTTGGGAATGTAAAATGGTACACAATGGAATGTAGTTTGGCAGTTTTTTAAAAAATTAAACATAAACTTGAGGCGCCTGGGTGGCTCAGTCAGTTAAGCGTCCGACTCTTGGTTTCGGCTCTGGTCACGATCTCAGGGTTTTGTGGGTTGGACCCCTGCGTCAGGCTCCATGCTGATAGCGCGGAACCTGCTTGGGATTCTGTCTTCCTCTCTCTCTGCCCTTCCCCCACTCGTGCTGTCTCTCTCTCTCAAAATAAATACACTTAAAAAAATTAAACATAAACCTATCATATGATCCAGCAATTCTGCTCTGTATATTTGTAGAAAGATACCTAAGAGACATGTATATTTCCACACGAAGGCACGTATGCCAATGTTCATAGCAGTATTGTTCATAATCGCCCCAAACTGGAAACAACCCAAATGTCTGTCAACTGCTGAACAGATAAACTGTTGTATATCCATACAGTGGAATACTGCTCATCAATAAAAAAAAGAACATACTGTAACATCAATGAGCCTCAGCACTATTATGAGATGTAAGAGAAGCCAGATGCAGAATATTATACATGGTCTGATTCTATTTATATGGGTACCCACAAAAGATAAATTCATAGAGACAGAAAGCAGATTAGTTGGCTATCAGTCTAGAGGTAGGAGCAAGGATTAACTGCACATTGGTAGGAGAGAACTTTTGGGGATGATGGGAATGTTCTAAAACTGGATTGTGGTGATTAACTGCACAATGCTATAAGTGTATTTTTTAAGTAATTGAATTTATAAACAATTAGAATGGGTAAATTTCATGCTATGTAAATTAGAACTCTATAAAGCTAGCTAAAAAAATCCCAGTGTTTAGGGGCGCCTGGGTGGCTCAGTCGGTTAAGTGTCCGACTTCAGCTCAGGTCATGATCTCACGGTCCGTGAGTTCGAGCCCCGTGTCGGGATCTGTGCTGACAGCTCAGAGCTTGGAGCCTGCTTTGGATTCTGTGTCTCCCCCACTCTCTGCCCCTCCTCTGCTCGCACTCTGTCTCTTTGTCTCTGAAAAATCAATAAAGATTTTTAAAAAGTCTTAAAAAAAAACCCAGTGTTCAGGGACACCTGGGTGGCTCAGTGGTTGAGCTTCCAGCTCTTGACTTTGGCTCAAGTCATGATCTCGTGGTTTATGAGTTCAAGCCCCGCATCAGGTCCTGGCTGACAGCGTAGAGCCTGCTTGGGATTCTCTCTCTCTCTCTCTCTCTCTCTCTCTCTCTGCCTCTCCCCTGCTCACACCTTCTCTCTCAAAGTAAATAAAATTTAAAAAAAAATCCCATTGTTCAAACTTCTCTCCAGAACCATTATCAGAATCTTTGGGGCTGGGACTCAGGCACCAGTATTTTTAAAGCTCCCTGGGATATTTCAGTGGGAAGCTAATGGGAACGTCTGAGGTAGAGGAAATAGTATGGATTTGAATTGCTTTTTCATAACTCACCAGCTGTGTGACTTCGTGCATATTATTTAATCTCTGCAAACATTATTTTCCTTGTTTGCAAAATGGAGAAATAATACCTACCTCATGAAGTTTCTCTGAGGCCCAGATGAGACGATGAGTATAAAAGACTACAGAATAATGTCAAGTGGGAGAAGTGTTACATTTTGTATATTCTCTGGGAATGGCAGTCTAGAGTAGAGATGACAGACATGTGATGTGAGCCAGGACCCCCGAAGGCAGCCACAGGTGCATCAAGAGACTGAGTACCGTACATCCTTACGTCAAGACACCCTGTGAGGCTAAGCTCCAGGGTATAGATGGCTACTTTGACCTATGCCGATCTGTGATAATTTAGTAGTCTCCCAAAGAGCACATCAGTGAGACCAGGCTTCCAACACCCACAGGCCAATCTATCTGAAAGTTGGCTTTGGATTAAAACTATCCAGATGTCATCAATAATTCAGGAGAGCTTTGCAACTGGAAAGAGGGTCAGATAGTTGAGTTCCTGACACATCAACATCCTTAGCGGAGCAGCCTTTCACAGCTGCTCCAAAGACATTCAAGTTGTATCAGTTAGGGTGTGTTCAGCTACAAGTAACAGAACACCTGATTTTTAAGGCCCTAAGTCATGCCTGTTTTTTCCTGTAGCAGATGGTCTGGAAGTAAGCGATCCGAGTTCGTTTGGGAGATCCAGTGGTGTCTGTGAAGGACCAAGGCTCTTTCTGTTCCGGAGCTTGGTCATTCATCCCCATCGTGTTAGCAACTTCTCTCCTGGGGGTCAGAAAGTGGCTGTGGGATCTTGCAGCCACTCGTTCTCACATGACAGCATCCCAAGGAGGAAGCTGGGGGGTGGGGAGGGCAGAGACCCAAAGGCATTCTCTTCACACACCTCTCTTATTAGGAAGGAATGAACACCCTTTCCCAGAAGTCCCAAGATACCTACCCTTCCTCTTACCTTAGCTGAAAGCAGGTCAAGTGTCCACCCCATTAAGGAGGAAGAAGGAGAGATGGTGGTTGGAGAAGCAACAGGGAACATCCGCTATATCCCTTATCTTCATATGCTGTTTTACAGCTATGCATATGTAGGAGACAATGTTCCTAATTACAGGCAACAGAAAATGTTCCTGGCTAATTTAACCAGAAAATGACTTTATTCATAGGAATTTGAGTAATTCAGAGTTGTCGGGACATCTGAAGAATGAAGCTTGAGGTTAAGCTGCCAGAAACAATGTCCAAATACATCAGAACTATTCTGATGAAGAAGCCTCTGCGGCTGTCAGTCACCACACGCAGAATCTACAGCTCGCGCTATTGCTGTCTCTCCGACGAGAACTTGGTCTTGGGCTCACTGATACCGCCACGGCCATCAGAGACCGAGCCCACGTGTGCTCTCTCATCTTGGCTGTCGGGTCGCTAGCTCCCAAGTCAAAGTATACTGTGAGGGCATCTGATTGGTGGAGCCCAGGTCATTTTGCCTGGCTGCAGAGGAGTCTGGGAAGGTGAGCGTCTGGCATTTTGGGTACTTCTAATGGAAGGAAGTCTTTGCGCTCAACCAAGACTCAGAAAGTAGAGCCTCAGACACGGGGCAGCTGGAGTGAATTACACATGCCTACCTCAAGGTTAATAATCTCCTCTAATTCACAGCCTTCTGTAGCCGTCCTCATGTTATAGAAACAGCAACTGAGGCTCAGAGGCAACTTGTCTCATCCAAAAGTCTAAGCTCTACAGAGACACATAAGTAAGCAACAATTAATGTCCAAGGATATTCACTGTGCATTGTTATAGCACATTAATTGAAAACAAACCAGATGCCCAACATCAGGTGCTTGTTACTAGGTATTTGTTGATAAATTGTGGTATATTTACAAAACAGAATATTATGCAGCCCATTTTATTTTATTTTATTTATTGTTTAGATGTTTATTTATTTATTTTTATTTTTATTTATTTATTTTTTATTTTTTTTTCAACGTTTATTTATTTTTGGGACAGAGAGAGACAGAGCATGAACGGGGGAGGGGCAGAGAGAGAGGGAGACACAGAATCGGAAACAGGCTCCAGGCTCTGAGCCATCAGCTCAGAGCCCGACGCGGGGCTCGAACTCACGGACCGCGAGATCATGACCTGGCTGAAGTCGGGCACTTAACCGACTGTGCCACCCAGGCGCCCCTGATGTTTATTTATTTTTAAGAGAGAAAGAGAGAGAGCACAAGCAGGGGCGGGGCATAGAGAGAGGGTGAGAGAGAATCCCAAGAAGGCTCTGTGCTGTCAGTGCAGAGGTCAACATGAGGCTCTATCTCACGAACTGTGAGATCATGACCTGAGCCAAAATCAAGAGTCAGATGCTTAACCAACTGAGCCATCCAGATGTCCCAGTAGTCTTTTGAAACATGGAGATTTATTTGGGCTGATAGAAGAAGCTGTTCAGGGTGTTCCAAAACCATATGTAGAGTAGAAGTCCACTACTGTTTCAAGAAACTCAAGTTATACATCTACACAGCTCTACGTATTCCAAACTGTTAAGGGTGGTTGTCTCATGGGGTGTGACTAACGGCAACCTTTGCTTTTTCTGTTACATATTTTTTTGCAGTTTGGGGATTTTTTACTCTAAGTGTGTATCATTTGGTAAACAAACTATTTGATAAATGCATTAATCGAGCCAACCGAGTAGTCACTCTAGTCAGTACCTCGTCCACGTAGGTAAGTATTTCCCCTGTTTAGAGGATGACAGGTGGAGGCTTGTCCACGTTTAAGGGCATGTGGGGCTCTAAGGCTGAGATACCGAGGTGAAGATTAATGAGTCACTCAAAAAGTATGGTCAGTGGGAGCAGAAAAAGGGCAAGGAGGTCAATTTCTCACGAGAGGCTGGGCAGGAGGGGTCCATCAATGGCAAGAGTTGAGGGAGGGCATGGATAATGACAGGGTTCCAGGCAGCTGCAGAGTTTGGGACAAATACTTGGTCCCCGATCAGTGTAGGATCCCGTAGGCCAAGGCACAGTCAGGCGGAGGGACCAAGACCAGTGCAGTGTGTCCCACGAGGCTGGACGCTAGTCAGAGATTGGGGTAAGAGAAGTCTGGGAGGCAGAGACCAGGGACACTGGGCTTTATTCTGAGGCACGGACGGGCAGCTAGCTGCAGGGTGCATTGTGCAATACCTGTTTTCTTCTTAACGGTAAATATCACTAATAATTTAGTATTGGTGAAAACCGTTCTTAGCTACAGGAATCCTACATTCCAATACCAGAAAGGGTACGACTAAATGCACAAACACTGAAAGAGAGGCAATGGACATGAGTGTGACGACGACTTAGTGATTTCTCAGCCAGTGTAGACAAAGAGGGGCCCTTGGATGACTCCGGGGGAGACCCTCTAGTTGAATGCTTTGGCTTCAGTCAAGTCCCCTCAAGAGAAATGACTTCAGTATTGATGAGGACATCCCAACCCGGGCTTCCCCCATGATCTGCGTTTGTCCTGGACGTCAGCTGTGGGAATCGTGGCGGGGAATCCATCACGCTCTGGCCCTGAACTCCTTGGAGGATGCTCTGCCGTAGGAGAGCAAAGGAAGACCAAGTACAATGAGCCGAGAGCAATGCAGTTGGTGCTGTAAATCCTGGCGATGTGTCCAAGTGAGCAATATTGCTTGTTCACAGCAAGAATGCCTGGCTCCCACTGACCACAGAAGGACAGCTGAGGAAGGAGACCCTCCCGGGCCGAAGGGGCCACGATGTTGTCCTCTTCCCTTGTGTGGGTGGCTTGATGTCGGTAGCTCGCTCTCCACACTCCCCAGCACATGCGACGTGTCAGTGCAGGTATCACAAACCCCTGGTGACGAGGCGTGCGTGCGGAGGCGGGAGTCTAGCAGGATCGCTTGAGCCAATGAGGGAGTGTCGCCCCTGGAATGATCCTTCAACGTCCATGCGGCTTTCTGGCTGAGGCTCCTGGGTCAGTCCCCACGCTGAATACATGACTTTGGGGGCAGTTTGCAGAGCAGCTTGGCACGTACCACATGGGTGGGTCGTTTTTTCCTTCCCCATTTTGTTTTCTTTTGCTTTCCAACATCAAGGCACTCTAAGCCACTGGACACAGATTCTATCCAATAACTTCATATGAACCCTTTCCGGATGGGCTGTTGGTAGTCTGTCCAACGTACAAAAGTTGCAGAGCAAAGAGAGAAAAGTCATCAGTCCCTCGAGGCGCTACAGCAAAACACTCCAAGGGGCAAGCTGGAAGCCGCACTGCCTGGGATTGAATCCTGACCCTACCCCTTGGGCGGGCTTCTTAGCTTCTTTGCGCCTCAGTTTTCTCATCTGTAAAATGGTGTTAAATGTAGTGCCGCCCCATAGGGATGCTGTGAAGATTCCATTAACTTTCTTTCTTTTCTTTCTTTCCTTCCTGCTTGCTTTCTTTTTACAAAAGAGTATGTAGAATAGTGCCTATCATACACTAAGCGCTGGATACATGGTAAGCCTTGTTAGTATTCAAAAATCTTGTTGGCAACTTCTACGGGACCTCACAGGATGGGAGTAAATGGATGGGTGGCCTTGAGCAACATGGTGGGATGCTCAGCATTATCGATGGAGAAAAGCGGTCGTCGAGCCGCAATCCCGGTTAAGCGGGCCTAGGAGATTATCTCCCACGGACTACACTCACAAAAGGGTTTACTGCCCCTCTACCAACGTGTCTGTTTACAGCAAGGTTTAGAACGGGACGTGGGGGCACCCAGACATTCGTGTCAGCAGATCACTGTGTCCTTCCCGAATGTGAAAATCGACGCGGGCGATGGGAGTGTTCGTTGGTGAGCCTGGAGGGAGAAGCGGTAACCTCAGGTGGTGCAGATGTCTTGCGGCCGTCGCACACAGAACGTCCCATTGGGATAATCTGCTTTCCCGGGATTGTGGAGGATACGGAGGGGGCGGGGCGGGGTCAACAGATGTCGCCTTGCTGACACAGCGCTTGGGGAACCGCATTAAAGTCAGGCCCTGGGCGTCTCCGAAACTCTTTGGACATCGTGGCTCCAGATGAGTTTCCTCCAAACTGAACCGGTGCGGAGTAGAGTCTGGTCACTGAGTCAAGAGGTGAAGCTGTCTGATGTGGAAGAGGATGGACAAATGTGTACTTACCCGAAGTCTCCTGAAGGCCTTTATGAAGAGTATTTCATAAGTCCCTTGGGTTCCCGCATGCAGGGGGCGGATATGCTCCGGAGGCACCCGATGGTCAGTAAACGGCATTGTAAGGAGGGCGGTTCTACTCACCACAGGCCTTGGAGCTTACAGATTCTGAAGTGAGCACAGGGAGGGGGGCTCAGGAGGAGAAGGGGGAGCACTTATCAGACACACGGCCTGGGAAACATGGAGGCGGATGCAGACAGTGGTAGGGGTCCACCACGGTGCGGGATGGGGGCGAGTGGGGATGGAAAGCGAGAACCCCCTGTTTTGCTCCTGCCACCTTCAGTGACGCCCGACCTGCATCAGGTAATGAAGTGCATGTGTGGCTGTGGAAGTGACCTAGGGCTGGAGGTCCACCAGGAACACCCAAGCCTCTAAGATGGTGCTCCGGGGCGGGGATGGGGGAAGCAATGGGGTTGAAAATGCTGTTCCTTGAAGCTTGAGCAGAACTCCGTCTTTTGGATTGGCTCTTTCATTCTGCTCTTCCTCTGCTCTCTCCATCCTTCCCCTTCCCCCCATCTCTCTCTCCCTGTCCCCCATCTCCTCCCTAAGTCTCCCTCCCTCCCCCAGCAGCATCTGTCTTACCCGACTCTCCCTGCACCTGTGGTACCCATGGCCCTGCCCCTCTGGAATTCTGCCTATTTTCTGAGCCCTGTTCTCCAACCTCCTCAGCAATTTGGTGAGCTAGACAAATGGCTTCCCACGGATTCCTTTTTTAATCAATTAATTTATGGTGAAGCTAATTAGAATGGATATCTGTTGTTTGCAGCCAAGAATTTGGAACGATAAATTCTCATTTTCAAATATCCCTCCCTGGTAATTTACACAAACATAACAGCAACAAGGAATACGCGAGAAAATCACAGCAGAGAGAAAATTATGGTAAGCGTAGGACAAAGCCGGAGGGACCTTAATACACAAAATTCATGTTATATATTTCCATGCCTTTTGTTAAAGGTGGGTAGCAAATTTGGATCTTAGTTTCCTAGTAGTCAAAGCAAAGATAGGAACACAATGTGTTATACAATTCTGTGCTCATAACAAAAAGCCAAAACCCAGTAGCTCCAGGAGGTCGTAACTGATACTAACTCTTGAGAACAGTTTCTTCCATGGCTCCTCCTAAAGAGATCACGTTAGGAAAAAAGGGAACAAAATCCTGCCTGATATCCACGCAGTAAATAGAATACGGTTTCCTAAAACCACAGATGAGGAAAACAGAAGCCCTTTTAGCAAAGCAGAACTCAGAGAAATCACTTCTATGGATGCTAGCACAATCCAGTTATTGGGATGAGCTCTGGCATAATTTAGGGATAGATTTTGGAAGAGTAAACTTTCCAGCAGCTCTTGTTTCACAAGGTGTGTTTCTCAACTGATCTTTTGAAGGTGCTGAGCTGCATTAAATTTCAGGAATCATAAATTCCTGTTATCAACGGTGGACTGCACTGGGCTTACAATTAACTTTTTTTGGGGGGGGTGAGATGTTAAGAATCTTGGGGCGCCTGGGTGACTCAGTCAGTTGAGCGTCTGACTTCGACTCAGGTCATGATCTCATTTTCTGTGGGTTCGAGCCCCGCATCTGGCTCTGTGCTGACAGCTCAGAGCCTGGAGCCTGCTTCCGATCCTGTGTCTCCCTCTCTCTCTGCCTCTCCCCGACTCTCACTTTGTCTCCCTCTGTCTCTCAAAAATAAATACATGTAAAAAACAAAAAAAGAATCCAATGTGACATGTTTGGAGGGAAAAACCAACCCAGCTGTTATCGGAGATGACCAAAGAAGTACCTGTGAAGACAGTTAAATCTTTTTCTAAAAAAAATAAATTAGGGGGGTACCTGGGTGGCTCAGTTGGTTAAGCTTCCAACTCTTGATTTTGGCCCAGGCCATGATCTCATGGTGAGTTTGAGCGCTCTCTCTCTCTCGGATTAAATAAATGAACTTTAACAAATAAATCAAGTAGGTACCCACCCAGTTTCATAGCAGCATTACTCACAACAGCCGAAAGGCTGATGCGACCCATGTGTCCACCCATAGATGAATGGATAAACACCATGTGGTCTGTCCATACAATGGCATGTTATGCAGCCTGAAAAAGGAAGGAAATCCTGACACGTGCTACAACACGGATGAACCCTGAAGACACTACATGGAGAGAAATAAACGAGGCACGAAAAGACGCATATTGTATGCTTTCACCTCTATGAGGTTCCTAGACTAGTCAAATTCGTAGAAGCAGGAAGGAGGACGGTGGTTGGCGGGAGCTGGGGAGATGAAGGATGGGGAGTGAGTGTTGGGTGGGGACAGAGTTTCACTTCGGGAAGATGGAAAGAGTTCTGGGGGTCCATGGCAGTGATGGTGCGCAACAATTTGAACACGTTCAATTTCTCAAAGCCGCACGCTTTACTATGACTTAAGGGGTAAATTTTATGCTGTAAATATTTTACTACAATGAAGAAAAAAAAAGAATGGGGAAAACAACCCAATTTGGAATACTCCAAAAAAAACAAAAACAAAAACAAAACGGATGAATGGCCTCAAAGTGTGACAGTATAGAGCCTCTCCACAAAAATTTTAACTTGAAAATCGTTAAAGGTAGGCACTGATAAATGCCTACCTTGGCCATAAAAAAAAAAAATCCCCCCCCCCCAAATCTCCCAGGTTTGGAATGTCTAATTTGGAGCAATAAGGTGCCCTGGTGAGTCTTCCAAGTTAAACAGATTCCAAAACACACGTTTCGGTAAATGAATTTATTAGCTTGCTGCCTCTGGTTGTTCCCTATAGCCATCTGAGGCCGTGATCTTATTAATTCCTACAACAAGCCCGTATAAGTCAGGTCCATTGTGCAGATGAGAAAATCAAGACTCAAGAGAGATCAAGTGGCTTCCTGAAGGTCACATAGATAGCAAGTCAGGGATCTTGGATTTGATCCAATCGTCTCCCGTACATCTGTCCACGCAGACTTACAGGAAGCCCACGGACTTTTATTACATCTAACGGATCCTCCCCCAGGGCAAGTATCACCCCGGTTTCCCTGTGCCCGACTTTAGGGGCTGTTTGGGGCCAGTACGAGACAACTGGAAAGGCCTCACTCTAACCGAAGGCGCCCTGCTCCTTCTCTGTCAACACCCTCAGAACTGATGGAGGGGATTAGGACCAACAGCAAAGGCATGAATTTCCTTTGCAAGTTCATTTCACTTTATTTCCTCGTTAGCAAACATTATGGAAAATCTGTGTGTCACACTGGCCTCGAAACGGGGGCTGGGCGTGGGGTTAAAACAATTCATGGAGAAAATACTTGGAGAATCTCTGCTTTTCCACTCTCCGACCTGCAGCTCTTGAGCACAGAGCCTGTGGTGAACTCGGTTCAGAAAAGCCCTAAGCAGGCCGCCTTGCACGATTCCCCGGGGAAGTTATTACCCAATGAAGCCCGTTCCACATTCTACCTTGCTCCCCTCCAGCCCTTGCTAATTGCTCCTAATTATATACCTCCTGGATCCCTCTCCCCCTGGGGTGTGTGTCCGGAAAACACATGGTGTTTTGTCTTCTCGGGGGCTAATTAGGATTTGCTGAGGGAAGAGGCAGAGCTTGGAGGCCTCTGATCTTCCAGAAAGGCCTGCACTCCTTTGTCTTCCTCACTGAAGTTCCTTGACTCTGTCTTTCTCTGTTTGGACATATCAGCTTCATTAGAAGCCAGGTGCAGCCGTCCTGCGGTTGGAAGAAAGGGGTCTCTTCCCTCTTCGTTCAGGTACCTCGTGTGTGGGCGGCCTGAAAGAGCGTGTGCAGAGCTCGCTGAAAGCCCTATTTAGTCCAAGGTCCCCCTTCTACATTCCTTCCGAGCAAGCCACATTCTAGGAAGATTCAGTGGCATTTCTCCAAGTGGAAAGGAAGGGGTCTCCCTATATTCTCCCTATGTGGCTTGCGAGGATTTTTTTCCCACCGAGTCGTCCGCCACCTTGGTGCACGCGGTATGTGTTCAATAACAACAAGTATGTATTTCAGCAACTCTTTGAGTGATCTCCTCGGTGGTCAGTAGAGGCCTAAGTAAATGAGGCGCCCGTCCGTGTCTTCCGGTCGTATCTTGCTTTGTCGGCCCCAGCTTCCTCTTGCTATTTCTGCAACAGTACTGCCCATCTCGGTGACGTTGAGTTGCGGGGCCGGATGGAATTTGGGGGTCCCGCCCTGCGTGTGTTCTGATGACCCTCAAAGAAACAACACAGTATCTTGGACAGGCCGAAAAGTCAGGGGCCTAAGGTGCAGGCCAGGATGCCACGATCCAGATCCTCGGCGGACTTACGTCCCTTCTCCGCACCTCAGCTGTTCCACCTCCGAAACGAAGATGTTTTACTAGATGACATCCTGTCAGCGGTCTTCATTTGGTTCCTCAACCACTTGTTCACTTTGAGTTGCAGCGATTTGCTGAGTGTTGTGAGCGAGGAAAACTCACGTTGGTCTTTGGTGAGGCGTATTCTACTCCCAACACATGGTTGCCTGGAATCACCTACTTCAATGCAGCCAACTTTAAAAAAAAAACTGGGGGTGCCTGGGTGGCTCGGTCGGTTAAGCATCCGACTTCGGCTCAGGTCATGATCTCACAGTCCGTGAGTTCGAGCCCCGCGTCGGGCTCTGTGCTGACAGCTCAGAGCCTGGAGCCTGTTTCAGATTCTGTGTCTCCCTCTCTCTCTGCCCCTCCCCTGTTCATGCTCTGTCTCTCTCTGTCTCAAAAATAAATAAACGTTAAAAAAAAAAAAAAAAAAAAAAAAAAAAAAAAAATTTTTAAAAAAAAAACTGACCACGAGCGAAAAGTCCCTTCTGCTGCACCTGGAATTGCGACTTTCCTTCTCCACCCTCTGCCTCCAAGGCTCTCCTGGCCCTGGATCACTGCCCTTTCTCTTGGGGGACTTGGTCTCTGCTTTTTCTCCTCTGGGAGTTCATCCTATTCCTTCTTCAATGTCAATTTCACTCAAGAGCCACTCACTCACTCGCCTTGCTCTGAAGGATCTTTAAGATTCAGAGTAGTCTATGAAGGTGTAACTCACAGTAAACTCTTACAAGCATTTGATATTAATCACAGGGCTCCAGAAATAGACTCCCCTTTTAGAGAAGAAATGTACCTGCTATAATTGCGCCACTTGCCTTGGCTTGGAGGTTGCCATTTTGGACAGCAATGTGAGTTTCCTTTCTTCTTGCTTCCTGCTTATGTGAATGAGGAAATGCCAGAGACCTTCCCACCCCCTCAGCCAACCCAGTACTCCCTGTTCAGGTGCTTCTGCCAACTAATTAACACCTCCTTCACAAGCTGTAAATTGGACAGCAGGTGCACATGAATGCAGAACCCAGTGGGGAGTCTCATGCTTTCTCTCAACATATATTGCATGAAAGGCAGGAAGTGAAGTCAAGTGGGCTGATGGGAAATTCATGTTGCCAAAATGGCCGCCCCCAGAATCTTAAAGACATGTATGGGCTTTTGACACAAAATAAATTTTGCCTATCTTTGGTGGCTTTTCAAATGTACTCCAATGGGCTCTTGAAGTCCTGCAAAAATTATTGGACACCTTTGGGCAGCCCTCGGGTGGTACCAGGAGTGTAGGCACTTTGCACACCTACCCTGGGCCCAGTGAACATTATCCTCCCAACCTTCCAAGGACCAGGGTCCTGATCATTAAATCCCTGCCTCTGGTCTCAATCTGCTCCAATCTGTCCTTTATTTTTCTGCCAGTGTTCTGTCTGTGAGTCACGTAGGATCATATCACCAGTTTAAAATAGTTCTTTGCTTCTCCGGATCGCACAGGATATATCCTCAACTATTTGGTGGGGGCCCAAAACCCCCAGGATGTGTCTCCTGCTTACTTCTCCCTCTCTCCCGATGCACACTCACACCATACGCACCAACCAGACCGAACTTTCCATAGCTCCTGCACGGGCAGTCTTTCCCCACAGCACGGCATTCTCGATCTGTCTCAGTCCTGTTCTCACTCCAGAAGCCACAAATTCTTACTTTCTCCAAAGAGCTCAGAAATAATTTTTCATTGGCCTTCAATTCAATCCACTTCAATCCAGTTCTATTCAATTCAACAAAGCCTACTGACCAACTAACTTTTCTATGTCAAACACTCTGCTATGCTCAGGACATTCAAAGATAAGTAAGTCGTTAGCTCTCCCTCCCAGGAGCTTACAACATAGTGGAGTAGAGGAGACATCAGTAAATACCTGTAATAAACTCTGATGGATCCTTCTAGATGGTACGCCTCAAGGTCTGTGGCAACACAGAATAATTTGTTCTTCAGACATGGTAGCCAGGCTCGGGGAGGGCACATATGTTGACCTCGGAGCAGGGGCTGACATTGGAATGGACCCACCATACCTTTCTTCTCTCTTTGCTTCGGCTTCATGCTTCCTGGTGCATATAAGACAGCTCTTTGTGTAACATGAGAGGAAAACAACACAGAGATGGATAAACCAAATCCCGCGTGATGGGCCCACAGTGCTGGGAATATTAAGTGTAACGGATACTGGGAGATGTGAAGAAACAGGCTTTGCAATATGTCAGAAGTTGGCTAACTTTCCTTTAAGTAGAGCAGGTCCTCCTTTCAGAGGGGGAAATCTTTTTGTACACACACACGATAATAGGGCTACAGCAAGCTGCTAAACATAGTCTGGTATGTGTGCAAACAAAACCGTAGAGGTTTGCAATTTACTGCTGAAAGTTTTAATCAAAATTTCAGAAAGTTCTGGACTTCTAGGTAATATGTGAAATAATGGAATAGGCAGGTGGCAAAAATGTAAGAGGGGAACATTCAAGACTTCGCTTTCTCCTCCCCGAGAGGCAATGATGACTTTAACCAGGATGTGCCAGGGAACAACTGGTGTGTGGCCAGTGTCTTTGTGTGTGTGTGTGGCCCGTGTCTTTACATGTGTGCGTGTTGGTCTGTATGGTGATGCCCACTTCTTGATTTAGGTGTCGGTCTTTGTAATCGGTTTTCAAAGTGTGGCCCCTGATCAGGAGCAAGAACATGACCTGGGAGCTGGTTAGAAATGCAGAAGCTCAGGCCCTTCCCCAGACAGACCCACTGAGTCAGACTGTGTTTTCTCAGGATCCTCAAATAACTCAGATACACATTAAAGTCTGACAAGCACTGTGTTACCTCGTTCAGACTTCACAGCATCTCCACGGGGTTCTCAATGCTCAGCTTCAGGCTTCAAGCACACAGGAGATGCCTGATCACATCCCCTTGTCGTGCGTGTATCACGCGTGTAAGCGTAATAGTGAGGGGGGCACCCGGATTGCATTTACTGCTTTCTTCCCCGAGCACATACGTATGCCACACCCATTTGAGAAGTAAATCCATAGAAAAAATGGTTTCTCCGTGAAAACTTCCCTGACTCCCCGCACGCACGCACGCACGCACACATGCATGCATGCACGCACGCACACACTTGTTGCCAACTTCGAAACGGCAATTATAAAGCCAGTAGGCAGCCAGGGAGGGGAACATCTGTCAAAGGAGCACCTGATGTGTCTCAGAGGAATAAAGAAAAGCTTCCATTACTGTACATAGAGTGTATCAAGAAGGGAAGTCTAACTAGACTTCCCACTTGTCCATTGTTTGTTGTGGTTTTTCTTTTCTTTCTTTCTTTTTTAAATGTTTATTTTTGAGAGCGACAGAGACAGGATGTGAGTGGGGGAGGGGCAGAGAGAGAGAGGGAGACACAGAATCCGAAGCAGGCTCCAGGCTCTGAGCTGTCAGCACAGAGCCGGACGTGGGGCTCGAACTCACAAGCTCTGAGATCATGACCTGAGCCACCCAGGCGCCCCTGGTTTTTCTTTTAAATGTTACCCTCTCAATAGAATGGACCTGCCAGCTCACCTCTAAGCCCACTAAACAGGAAAGAAACAGAGGGCGCCAATGACCCTACTTCTTCCTCTGTCCACTGATGCTTGCTCTCCAGACCATACTTAGAAAAGATAATGCATATAGAAGGTAGACAGCCCCATCGACCGCTCGCAAGTTCTATGCCCTCTTTCTCAAAATCTCACTCCCCACCCTTTCTTCTTAAAGCAGTTTTATTTATTCCTCAAGGGGCGAGCCGAATGCCGGGGAACGACTGGAAGAAGCAGCTTGGTCTGACAGTAGTCAGTGATGTCAGGGTTTTGATAAGCGTCGTGTTGGTTAAGGTCCAATATCCGTTAGTTATTCATATATGGTAATCCTGGAACTGGGGTCCTCTTGACGTTCCAGAGATGGTTCTGGCTTTCAGAGAGGCCCCACTGGTTAGGCTTCCGTGCACCTTTTAGGGCATATGCCAGGGTCACAGAGACCCCTTCTCCCCCCTGCCTTACTCATCTGGAGAACCCGGTGCAGGAATATAGCAAGCACTGGGAGTCATTGGTCCGACCAGGAGCGGGTACCTGGGCCAAGATGGGAAATGCAGAAGCTCTTCTTCGTGGATTACAAGTCCAGATTGATAGGATATATATCCATATGTCTAGATTTACATGTACATATCCATCTATATTTATCTGCTTATCTATATGTAGAGAGAGACTGACTGGCTGGTGTACTCTCTTTTCTTTCTTTATGCTGCTAAAGCATAAGCCTTGGAATGTGGGATGGGCATCATATGCTAGCTATGTGGCTCAGAGAAGCAGAGGAGGCTGCACAGATAGAAGAATAGAACAGTCTGGCCAAAACGAGTAGATGAAAGATGGGAGACAGACAGAGACAGAGAGAGAAAGACACAGAGACACAGAGAATGCCCGAGCTGGGAGTGGTACCTGCTTACATTTGTACTCTGTGTTCTTTCTTTTTTAAAAAATGTTTATTTATTTTTGAGAGAGAGAGAGAGAGAGAGAGAGCAAGAGAGACAGAATCCAAAGCAGGCTCCAGGCTCTGAGCTGTCAGTGCAGAGCCCAATGCGGGGTTTGAACCCACGAACTGTGAGATCATGACCTGAGCTGCAGTCGGACGCTTAATTGACTCAGCCCCCCAGGTGCCCCCGTACCCTGTGCTTTTTCAATAACTTCCCCTTCCCTACTTCAGCAGCCTCAGGTTGGCTTTGCTACTTTACAGACAACAGACTTGCTGCTTCCTCTCTGTCCGTGTAGAACTGTTCTTTCCCTTCTGGAGCTTGGCTTTAACCACCCCCCACCCGACTCTGCTCTCTCTGCACCAGTCCTGAGGTCGCAGCCCAGAGAGAGTGAGGCGGAGAGAGGAAGTCTTGGTACTGTGTGTTCTGTGCAGCTACAGCGTCATCGTGGCTGCATGGTCCCTGTGGTCCCCACGCATCAGGATGGCATGTCCTACCCACTTCAGAGCTCTCCTGGAACCTGTGTCAGGCAGTGCAGGAGGCAGTCTTATCATAGGTCACTTTCTGGATCCGTCTTCTTGGCGAACCATTAATAGTACTAACTGCCAAGAGGACTGACTAGATGCAAAGTCCTTCATGGCCAGGGGGTTGGGGGGGAGGTTAGGGGCAACAGTTTTACAGCAAACTTTTCAACAAACATAGGTGGGCTGAGGAGGGAGGTGACCCGAGAGGGATATCAATTGTGGATCCTGGAGAAAACTTGGAGAAAGGCAGCCAAGGGACAGCACCAAAGCCTAGCAGAACTGCTGGGTCATCTGCTTCGACCCCTTGAATTTTACAGGTGGGGAAGGGAAAGCAACATTTATAAGGGCCAGCCATGTGACAAGCACGTGAGTCGTCCACGAACCCTGTCATCTGGGTATGATCCTTATTGGGTAGATGAAGAAACTGAGGTTCAGAGTGGTCTGGTCATTTGCATAAGTGGTGAAGAAGGAGGGGATTCCGAGGCCCTCTCACTCCCAAGCTCAAGCTGTAGTCAGAAGTGGCTTGGCCACATCACCTGACTAGAGCCTGGTCTTCAACTGCCAGAGCAGCGCCTTCCGTATGTCACCACGCTGCCTCCACCGTGGTGCAGTCTGAATGGCCGAAGCAGCGCTGATCTCAGTCAGAGCCGGAGCTGTGCCTGATAATCTACATGCTTGTCCCACTGCCTGTGAGATAAGCATGACTATTCCTGCTAAGAAGAAACGGGCCCAGAGCAGCGTTGTTTAGGAATTTATTTCTGATGCCGCGAAGTATGTAAGTGGCAGAGAACAACCATGTGTAACTGACACCGAAGTCCGTGACCTTCCTTGATGCCCTCCCAGGATGTGAGAAAAAGTAATAGATCATCCACTTCCTCATCCTCTGCTCCCCAGAGGGGAGTGGTCTAGCCTTAAGAGAAATCCCAGTGACTGTATGTGTGTGTGTGTGTGTGTGTGTGCGTGTGTTTGTGTGTGTGTGCATGTGTGAGCAAGCTAGCAGGGGAAGGACTGAGTCAGGAGTCTATTTTCAAAAGTGTATGTGAGTGTATATACCTAGTGCCCTCTTCCTGGCAAACTGGGAAACATACTGATGGGGGACCTGTGTTCCCCCCCAGTACCCCATGTGGCAGGCACAGAAGTATCCTGCCCCAATGCACTGCCACAGGGTCTGTGCTGGGCTGACAGCATTAACTTCATTGGAGTCTCTGGAGGGACCTCAGCCAACAAATGACCAAGACAGCAACAGCCAAGACACGGTCCTCTCAGGGTGGCATTGTCCAGTGAACTTCTTGCACTCCCAACTCTGTTTCAGCATCTGCTTCCTGGAGGAGGCAACCCTCACTACTCACAGCCTCATACTTCATAGGCAACCAGACTGAAACACCAGCCTGCTAGAATATCATGCCATGAAGTCAGGGATGAGCATGCGTGTCTGCGTTATCCCCAGCACCCAGAATAGTCACTGGCACATAGAGTGGGGTGTGGAGCTCAGGAAACAAATGTTAAATGAAGGAACGAAATCCAAATCTCTGTATTTGCTCACACTGGGATTGGTTGGGTCTGTACTAGTGCTGCTTTACCCATCTTCTATTAAACTGGCTACCTCCTCCTTCAGCGACACCAACATCCAGGCCCCTTCCTTTCTCTCTCTGGCTCAGTTACTGAGATTTTATGCCAGCACAGGGCTCCAGATCCAGAGCCACCTTCTGCAGTTGCTCCAAACCATCTGCCCTCTTCTCTTCAGTTCTCCACTTCCTCTGCTCTCTCAGCCAGACAGGTGCCACGTTCACCTGTCGGGTGCTCTATGCTCACTTGTCCCAGAGCCACGCTCCCAAAGTGTGTCCCTGAAGAGCACTTACCCAGCAAGGTTCCAAAGTCCTAGGTGTCAGGCACCCTCTATTTATTTACTTATCTATTTATTTTTTATATCTTTTATATATGTAACACAGGGATGCCTGGGTGGCTCAGTCGGGTGAACCCAACGCTTGATTTCAGCTCAGGTCATGATCTCATGGTTCATGGGTATGAGCCCCGTATTGGGCTCTGCATTGACAGTGCAGAGCCTGCTTGGGATTCTCTCTCTCTCCCTCTCTCTGTACCTGCCCTGCTCGTGCGTGCATGCTCTCTCTCTCTCTCTCCCTCAAAATAAATAAAATTAAAAGAAAATAAACATGTAACATAAAATTTACCATTTTAACCATGTTTAAGAGTACAGTTCAGTGACATTAAGTACATGTGCTCTCATACCATACACAGAAATAAATTCAAAATGGATTAAAGACCTAAATGTGAGATCTGAAATAATAAAACTCCTAGAAGAAAAACATGGGCAGTAATCTCTTTGATATCAGCCATAGAAACTTTTTCTAGATATCTCTCTTCAGGCAAAGGAAACAAAAGCAAAAACGAACTACTGGGACTCCACCAAAATAAAAAGCTTTTGCGCAGTGAAGAAAACCATCAACAAAACAAAAGACAACCTACTAAATGGGAGAAGATATTCACAAATGATGTATCTGTTAAGAGGGTAATATCCAAAATATAAAAAAAAGTATACAGCTCAACACTGAAAGAGTAAATAATCTGATTAAAAAATGTTCAGAGGACCTAAATAGACATCTTTTTTCCAAAGCAGACATGCAGATGGCCAACAGACACATGCAACACTCATGATCAGGGAAATACAAAAAAAAAAAAATGCAATGAGACACCACCTCACGCCTGTCAGAATGACTAGAATCAAAAAGACAAGAAATAACAAGTGTTGGTGAGGATGTGGAGAGGAAGGAACCCTTGTGCGCTGTTGGTGGGAATGTAAATTGGTGCAGCCACTGTGGAAGACAGTGTGGAGGTTCCTTAAAAAATTAAAAATACGATCCGGTAATTCCACCACTGGCTACTTACCTCCCACAAAGAAAAATACTAACTCAAAAAGATCTATTTACTGAAGTGTTACTGATAATAGCCAAGATGTGGAAGCAAGCCAAGTGTCCATCAAGAGATGAATGGATAAAGAAGAGGTGCTATGTATAGACAATGGAATGTTACTCGGGCACAAAAAAGATCTTGCCGTTTGTGACAACATGGATGGATCTACAGGGTATTGTGCTAAGTGAAATACATCATGTAGAAAAAGACAAATACCACTTGATTTCACTTCTATGTGGAATCTAAAAAAAAAAACAACAAACGAACAAACAAAAAACAGAAATAGACTCAAAAAGACAGAGAACAGGTTGATGGTCGCTAGAGAGAAGGGGCGGGGGAATGGGCAAAAAAGGTGAAGGGGAGAGGGCGATCCTGGCTTCCAGTTACGGAATGAGTAAGTTGTGGGGATGAAAGGCACAGCATAGGGAATATAGTCAGTGGCATTGTGATAGCGTTGTATGATGACAGACGTCCTCCATACTTGTGCTGAGCAGAGTATAGACACGTTGAATCACTGTGTTGCACACCTGAAGCTCATGTAACGTTGTGTCAACCGTACTTCGATTCACAATGTTCGGCAACCATCATCACTACAGAACGTTTTTATCGTGTCAAACAGAAACTCCGTACCCATTGAACGATAAGTCCCCATTCTCCCTTTCCCCAGCCTTTGGTATCCTCTATTCTTTCTGTCTCGAAGAACTGGCCTGTTCTGGGTACCTCACACACGTACGGTATTCGTCCTTGTGTGTCTGGCTTGTTTCATCGACCACGATGTTTTCAAGGTCCATCCACGTGGGGGTACGTCAGAACTTCCTTCCTAAGGCTGAATAATATTCCATTGTGTGTATAGGCCACATTTTGTTCATCCATCCGCTAGTTGATGGGTATCTGTGTTGCTCCTACATTTTGGCTACTGTGAGTAAGGCTCACAGTAGGAACTGTGGTGGGTCAATATCTGTTTTTAGTCTGTTTTCAATTCTTTTGAGTATAATAGTGGAATTTCTGTATCACGTGGTAGGTGTATTTTTAAGTTTTTGAGGGCCTACCCAACTGTTTTCCATGGGGCTAAAAGGTACTCCGTGGTCCATAGACTTCATCCTCCAGCTCTTTCTTGAAGAGCCACAATGTACTTCTTACTAGCAGAGTAAAGGCTCTGACAGGTCCTGAAGTAAAGAAATCTGAGTAACCTACACCCACCGTTCTCCTAACCAATTTGACCTTTCTTTGCAGAACATACCATCGTCTGCTGGTTTGGGAAACAGTTCTCTGAGCTCAGCAGGTGGACATAGTAAGAGCTGGGGCTCAGGACCAGTGCAGAATCAATCAGAGCCCAGAGGCAGGGTCCTCTCCAACTCTCTAGCTGGCCTATTGGGCCACCCTGGCAAGTTCGCTTCCTTCTCCTGGGGCTCTGCACATGCTCCATTGTCTGCCTGGTCCACTTTCCTCTGCTTCTCTGCTTCTCGGAGATGAAGCTGGCCTTTAGGACTAGCTCAGGTACCCACTCTTCTGCTTAGCTCTTACGAAACTGTGTTGCCCTCTTAAAGGGCTGCCGCCTCCACTATACCGAGGGTCACATTTTGTTTGCAAAAACCAGCACGTGGAGAGCTTATTAAAAACGCAGACGTCTCCATCTCACCCCCAAAATTCCAACTCAGTAGCTCTGGGGTGTGCATTTTTAACAAGCACCCCAGGCAATGTTCTTGGGCAGATGATTCTTGGAATGTCCCTGTTGTTAGCTCCGTGAGGCTAGGAGCCACTTCTGCTTCTGTTTCTTGTACGCAACGAGTGTTTGAATGAGCGAAGGAAGGAGCGTGTGCATACGTGCATGGATCAAACAGCCTCTGTCTCCTCTTCCGTAAAAGAAGAAGCTGGAAGAGATGTTCTCTAAGCTGTCTCTTCGTTCAACTTCTCTTTATAAAGTTCAGGTTATTTTGGCCCCAAGACACTTTATCAGAACCATACACAGCACACAAGCCCAAGCACATGGAACCACCCGGGAGACCCGGTGTAGAGGACTCAGTCTGCGCGAATGTTTAGCAAATGACCCAGGACTCACAGTAATCGTATTTTTGAAACTGTTGACTTTAGCCTAAGCTAGGGATCCAAAGAACGGCAGGTGCTTCTGCCCCTGTGAATTCAGCCTCACTCTCCCTAAGGGCAAGTAGCTGAGAGGCAACATTGGAAGAGCTGAGAACCCCTTAAGTGTGAGGGCTGGGGGGAGGCACATGGGGAACCAGGGCCCGTGGCGGGTGCTGGGTGCTGAGTGGCCTCCTTGCTGCTTATAGGGGGCACAGACCGTTAGCCTTGGCGGGGCCCCCGAGCCGAAAGAATGCTCCCACCATTTTTCGGTGGAGCCTTTGGACGTAAAACCCTGACTCTCCTCTCCCTGTGGACCCTGGAGGTTTTGAGAGGCAGCTCTAGCTTCTCGTAAGAACTACAGCCTGAGAAAAATGAAGTCTCCCGTTGCTTCTAACCTCTCAGCGTTTCAGAGGAAAAGGTTAGGCTAGGACTGCCAACATCCAGCAAATATTTGGTTAGCTTGGAGAGAATGGGTGCTCGTTTTCCAACTCCCACAGACTTCTGTGTGCCCAGTTCCTTTTATTAAAAACTTCAAATCCAGAGATAGAGTCGAATGGCGCTCCAAGCTCCAAGCATTCATCTGTATCCCGGGGAGCAGGACCCAGAATCTAAACAAAGAAATCTTAATCAATAGAACTCATGACTTTCCTCCAGGAACAGGACCCCACGTAGCGGAAGGATCAGCAGAGGGTCCTAACTGTGGTTTTCTTTGCGTTGATGTTTATGGGAAATGCTGGAGGACACTCCTTCGGTCGACTAGGGTCAGCAAGCTACGGCCCACGGGACATCCTGCCCGCTGCCTTTTTTGTATGTTTTTTGTACAGCCTGTGAATTAAGAATGTTTTTTTAATTTTTTTTTTCATTTTTAAATAGTTGAAATAAATCAAAAGAAGAAAAACATTTCAGGACATCTGAAAGTTGTGTGAAATTCAAATTTGCGTCCATAAATACAGTTTTATTAGAACACTGCCACACCCATTCCTTGGCGTGTCGCCTGTGGCTGCTCTCGAGTGACGGGATTGAGGAGTGGACACCGAGCCCATTATCTAAAATATGTACTATCTGGCCATTTCCAGAAAAAGTGTGCGTACCCCTGGGGTCGGGGAAGCAAGACCTGGCTATCAGTAGTATTTGTGCTAAAGGCTATGAAACACATACACACAGGTGAAGAATTATAAAGCAGGCACCTGTTTACCCTAACAAGAGGGTCAGGAAATAAAACACTGCTGGTCAGCACCCCAGGAGTCCTCTGTGTGTCCTTTCTTCCCGATCAAAGTTCATCAGTATCTGGACCTTTGTGAGAATATCTTCCGCGTGGTTCTTGTATATTTCCACCACCTCAGGCTTGTAAATGAATCACGCGCGTTTTCAAACTCGTTATAATAGAACACTATCCCTCTTTTTTGTGGTTGTCTTGCTTCTTTCCATTTAGCGAAGCTCATCTATTCATTTGACCGTTGATGGACAGTTGGGGCATTTCCAGCTCGGGGCTATTGTGAATGGCACTGCTGTGAACATCGTGTATCCGAACCATCGCTGACTTATGCAAGAGTCTCTCCCTCGAGAGGAGTGGGATTGTTGGATCGCGGGTTATGTGTACCTTCAGCTCTACCCGTTAATGCCAAACTGTTCCCCAAAGAGACCGGACCAAATCGCGCTCCCACCAGCCGCCTCCTTACTTAAGGAGCACAGAAACTCTCTGAGTCTTGTCAGCCGGCACTATTTGCATCTTCAAACCCTGAACCACAGTCCCCTGGAGAGCCAGACAGGGTGCGTGAGAGCCTTTATCCCTTCTGCCCTGCACCTCGTGTCTTACAAATGTAGCAACAAAACGGTCAATTTTCCAAGAGTGACCCTGGAGGGAACATGAACTCTTTTAGGTCTTGGCTATACAGGTCAGCCAGGGTGAGGATGCCCTGACCACCCTCCCCTCTCCCTCCCTAACCGCTCCAACTCCCGTGATGGGCGCTAAGGAAGGAGGCTCATCACAGCCCAGGGGTCAGGTGGTCTCCCAAAGCCTGTGGAGTGGGCGGGCGGGGCGGGAGCAGGGAACGGTAACTGCCCCTTCCTCCTCTGGCAGACGGGAGGACTTCGAAGGTCGGGGCGTCAGCTCCCGGGAAGCAGATGCTTTTGTCTTTTTCTGCAGGGTTTTAGGAAGACTGGGCAGCCAAGGCCTAATCCCCAGCGGCCAGCGCGCCGTAACCCCCTCACCTGAGGGACCAAGCACTTAGCGGCATTTCCGAGGCCTGATGTAGCTTCACACTGAACGTGCACCAGTAAGCCCCAAGCCCCAGCGCATTTATCCAGTTCGGGAAGTGGATTAATAGAATAACCAATAAAACATGTATAAAAGCTTTAATTAAATCTGATGAAATAAAACTTCATGTTTTATTTATGGACACTCCCAACATGTAAAGGATTCAGGGACACATCATTTTTACTGCCATTTCGTCCTCATATCTATAATTAAATCCAGGCTGCAGCTCTGGGCCAAAGCAATGCGGCATTTTAAAGCCGGCCTTGGACCGGCCCTCCCCCACCCCCATCTGCTTTTAATTATAATTACCATCCCCATAAAGGAAGGAGGCTTGCGGCAAAACAAAACAATAAAACAAACAAACAAACAAAATGGCTGTTGCCATTGTGTTTTGAAAGGGCATGCCGAAGGCAGATTGCAGGCAGGTGGGCGTCCTATTTCCAGTTTTATTCTGTACCAAGTGCACAATCCCTTCATTTTACTTTTGACATAAAAAAAAAAAAGGACTTCATGAAACAAGACAAAATAACTTATGATTATACGAAACATAACTGTGACAAATCACAAAACTATACATATTAATAGAAAAAAAGTGTACCTAATTCTTTAAAAGATTTATGACAATAAGCACCAGATGTGTGCCCCTAAAGTAAAATCGGCCCCATATCCAGTTTGATATACGCAGTTCATTTCTCTACGTGAGTGTATATAACTATGTACAAGAGTCTGTGTGATTTATGGAAAACAGATTTCCACTCCCCCCCCCAAAGTGCTTTATGTCAGCAACATTACACAGGATGTTCTGCTGTCTGTACAAAATAAATCTTTTCTTCTTCTTCTTCTTCTTTTTTTTTTTTTTTTTTTTGCTTTATCCATTGCAAAAAAAAAAAAAAAAAAAAGGTAACCGCAGAAATTCCACACCACCAACAAAAAGTGCCATTAAAAATGCTGCTATAAAATGACATGGTCAAAACAGACAAATAAAATAGCAAATAATTGAATTGGACATTTACAGTCACTATTCCCAATACTTCAAGACAACTGGAAAGTCCAGGTTCTGGGACAGACAGGGGAGTTGAACGTTTACCTCTGCTCGAGTACACTAATGTGCTCGACAGCTGGTAAGTGAAACACGACAGAACCACACCACCCCTGTTCTATCAGGGGGTCCCCTGAAGGCCTTCCGTCCACTTCGAGTCACCTGTGCAATTTGGGGGAGACATGGTTAAAGGGAGACACCCCACAGGACCAGCAAATACTTAAATAATATTTAACGGCTGATCAGAGGCTAAATTACAACTGACATTTTGAAATGGTCCCTTTAGGGAATTAAGACAATGCAGCAAATGAAATGTCTCTAAGCAGACTGATTTTTTTTTTTAATGTAATAGGATAATTGGCTTTGCGCTGTGTGTATTTCACCAGTTTTTTTCAAAACAGGGGAATGACAATCTCTGCTCAGATGTTGATGAAAATGGTTACAATATCGAGACTAAAAAGGCCAGGAAATGGAAGGGAGTGAGTTTCTCGAAGTTTCTACTTTCACTGCTACAGACATGATGATGAATGCAGATATAAATCTGGCACGACACTGGAAGCAAGCAAGGGGCAGATTTTAAGGTCAGGGGAGACTCTGGACTCTGAGGACAGCCTGTGCCGTCTATAAGGAACCCGAATGTGTCATGCCCTGAGGCCCCGACTCCAACATGCAGCCCCTGGGATACGCTTGACGGGTGTGTGAGAGGGCAGCTGACCTCGCGGGTCGCACTTGACTCTGCTTCCTGTGTGCTCCCTCTGCTAACACCAAGGTCCCTTGGTGGGGGGTGGGGGGGACTGGCTTCCATCCTGCTGAGGGAGGAGGCCCTGAGGTGCTGCTGCTGTCCCCTCCCCCCACAAGCGGCGACAGGGCCACCGTGAGGCCGGGCTAACACCAGAGGCGGGCACAGGGGCATCTCCCCCAGGTGAAGAGGATGATGACACCCAGGGGTTTGTGAGGTTCAGCCTCTGGCTTCGCCTTCCTTCCCTCCCTCCCGGTAAATCATGTAAAAGCCGTGAGGCACGGAGGCATCACTGCATTAACCCTGCTTTTTGTCAGCTTCTCCCTCCCTCATCTCACACATGAAGAATGTTCTGAGTTCCCCACGCAGGCCTCAGAGTTTGAGAATGGCCGCGCTGCCTCCCTAAAGACACCGGATCTCTACCTTCCTTTGCAGAGTGTGACAAAGGACACGCAAGGGATGGCAGGTAGCACGCACGTGTCCTCCTTTAGGCCAAGTGACCTAACCCACAAAGTCTGCAGGGGGGGACGCCCGAGGGCTCATCTGGAAGGGAAGCCTTTCGGAAAGCAGCGCAGATCTTTGTCAAGTGGGTAACTCGGCCCTCTCGCGGGCCTGGCCTTTCTCAGATCGGAGCTCAGCGGTCGGCGGACCTCGCCCACCGTAAAAGCGACCCCACACGCGGCTCTTTAGTCCCCTCTCTCCGTGACGTGTTGGGATCCGGTCCGCGTCAAGCAGCACGTGAGCGACTGCCGAGCCCGACTGGAAGGACCTGTCTGTCTGGACACAAACTGTCCCGGGACACCCAGCTGTTAACCCTTCTCGAAGACCGTAACGATCCCAGTTGGACAGACCACATTGTTTCATTTGTGTTCAGAACCCATTCTTAAGGACAGAGAAAAGAAACGTTGAAACGCGATAGTTCTGGAACGCCAGAGTTTACCAGGGGGTCTCTGGGGTGTGGCTAATTTTTATGACCTTACGCGCACGACTTAAGATCTCTTTGAATAGCTTTGTAAACGCATCACAGAAAGTGGCTTCCTATTCAGGTTTGCTATCAAATGACCAAGAGCTCTGTGGAAATTCCAGGCTAGGGTTACATGAAAAAAGCGAACATCTGCTGCCCCAGCCTTCCCTCTGCCCGCTCCTTGGGAAGACCTTGCCAAGGGTGCTCAGGCAGTGGCGGTGGGCGAGCGGGAACAGAGAAGAAGGTGACAAGAGCGAGGAGGGAGGGGAGAGTATGGGGGAGGGACAGACGGATGAGTGGACATCCTAACGGAGGCGAGCAGAGGCTGTGCAAGATAACTGGACATCAGGCACCTCTCGTGTGGTTTTTTGAGAGAGCCCGGGATCTCAACTCAGCGTGTCCCTGTTCCACATCTTCTAGCACGACCTGGGCACGGCATTCCCCGAGCAGAGGCGAAGGGTCAACGAGTCAAGTGATCTTTTCCACTGAACAAGGTCTTCGAGGTGGAGTCGCCTCACGCAGTCAGCCCACCAGGGTTTCTGCTACGGCACTGGGAAGGGGTTGGGCCCACCCACTTCCCGCCGGTGCCTTTCGCTCAGTGCAAAACTGCGACTCTGGGGGGGCTCCCAGGCGCTGCGAGGTGGGACCAGGAGGGGCCACGGGCTGTGGCTAAAATGGATGTAGCTGGGGTGATTAAGATAACTATTTCCATCCAAAGAACAGACCTCTAAATATTTTTCTTCCTTTAAAAGTAGATGTAAATAACAAGTCTTTAGCATAAAAGAACTAAGATAAGTTGATGGAATATAAAACAGGTTGTAGTGCCTTTTAAGGGACTGTGCTTGATAGAACCTCATTTTGCTTCTGGAGAAATACTGAAAAGCGACTGGTTAGCACAGGGACGGGAAGAGCAGAGAGGCACCAGCTCGCCGGGGTGCCAGGCCGGTGCAGTGCCAGGATCGGGGGGGGGGGGCTCCTCCGCGGGCTGAGCCCAAGCGGTGCTTTGGATGCAGATTTCCCTCATCGGGTCCTGCCGGAGCCAGTGGGGGGAGGATGCGTACGGGGTGAGGCAGTTCTCTGTGCTTCTGGTAACTTGGGTTTTCCTTCCCTACTTGGAGTTCTGTGCAAGGGTGGTCCCCGAACTACACTTCGACGTGTGCGTCATTTCACTGGTGTCCTTTGAGAGTGGACAGCTGGAAGGAACAGGTGTCCAGTAGAGTGACTCTAAATTCCCTTTGAAGAGACAGTCCTGTGGGCCACCAGCAAATCCAGACAGAGCAGCAACCACACGCAGCCCTGGGACAGCCGGCCCTGACCAGTCCCGCCTTCCAGAGACACGCCTGGGACTTTGCAGGTTCCACGGAAGCGGCTGGCATCCTCTTCGTGCAGTCAGTGAGGGTGTGAGAGTACAAGGTGGCGAGCGACGAAAAGGTTCCGGATGCCAGTGGTAGTGGAGGCCAGGGGAGATTTTAGCCTTCGGTATAGACAGAGGAGAGCTGGCTAGGACAGCGGTCCACAGCGCTGATCTGCAAGAACGTGGCGTCTTCAGGCCCGCCACGCACAGAATCCCCGAAGAGGCCGGGGGACCCCGACGGCAAATCATACACTGGAAGAGAAGGAGAAAGAAGTCAACGGTCCCACCTGTCTCTACCCACCGTGTGTGCCCTACGGCCAGTGCTGAGTGGGGGCCCAGGGTTAGGACCTTCAACGGCTCTCTGTCCCCGGGGCCCTCAGTGGGGAAGGAGGCTGACGGACTTGCAGGCCTACGGTCAAGGTAAGTCTTGGCAGGAACAGTCAAGGTAAGTCTTGGCAGAAAATACGGGCTGAGTGCAAATAAAAGTCAAGTGTTCGAGGGAAGGGTGAGGGTGGCCTGAGAAAGGAGATGACTGCAGTTGAGCCATAAAGAAAGATGGGATTCTCACAGATGGAGAGGTAAAGAAAGAACATTCTAGAAGGAGGAAACAGAGCACAAAGACGGAGAGCGAGGGACTGTGGGGCCACGTGCACGGGCAGTGCACGTGGGGAGACAGGTGTGAGGTGCGGCCTGGAGCATCTGACCAGGCCTATCTCGTGGCTTTGACTGCCTTGCCAAGGAGAAGACTTTATTCTTTAGACAACTGGAGGCTAAGGTATTCAAGGAGGACAGGGGCTTATTCTGTCCTTCATTTTTGGAAGGCAATGCTCACGGTGGTGCAGAGGGAAGAATGGTAAAGGTAGAGTTGACGCAGGGAACACGCTGGAAGGCTACAGCTGTTGTCACAGACCGGGAGGGACACTGTGGCCCCTGAACCAGGGTGGCGGAGGTGGGCCTGGAGAGGAGCGTGAAGGTGCGAGATACGACAGGGGCGGATTCAACGGGATTTGCTGCGGTCACGTGCAGGGTCAAGTCTAGTCCCGGTCTCACCTGCTAGTCTGCCGGGGTTTCTAAGTGACAGTCATCAACATACCTGCAATGCCCGAGTGAGCCGAGAAGGCCCTGTGGAACACGTCAAAGCCAGCCTGCCCCATGGGCGTGGGGGCCAGGCAGTCCTCGAAGGAAGGCACCACACTGCACGAGCTGCTGGGCAGCACGGCTCTCTGGGGGTCCGGGTACTGTGGGGGGCAGAAGGTCTGGAGCTGCCCATAAAATCCTGAAATACAAACATGGCAGTGATCTACCGCAGGAGGCCGTTCCAAACACCACCCCGGCACAGCCAGACCCTTGCTCAGCCTGACTCATGCGACAAAATGCCTTCAACTCTTAAGCCCACCTGTAAAATCTCATAAGTGAGCCTCCGAAATGCACTATTTCCGCAGAAGCTCTTCTACCTTCAGGGGCCAACAAAGCTTGTTGGCTTTTGACATTTTTACCTCCTGCTCCAGGACTGGAAGCTGAATGAAGGGCTCCTTACCTTCCCCAGATGCTCTACAGAGTCCTGGAGACTGCGAACTTGACCTTCAGAGAACATGCCTACCCAGACCCTCCCACCGCATTTGGGTACATCGTCATCACCTCCTTTACCTTACATTCTGTTCTGCTTTTCACATTTGGTAAAGCCTGAAGCATGCTCTTAACAAGGCCCACTTACAAAGAAAAAAAGCAAAATCGATCTGTCCATCCATCTGTCCTTCTAACGGATACGTTCAAACTCCTTAATAACTTTTTCACTATGTTGAATAGGTATGGGGTACCCATAAGATGGAATGTGCTAGAATATATTACTGTTGTTGATCTTTGCGGTAAATGGGAAAACTGGAAGTGAAGACACAATGTAATGAAGAAATAGGATGAAAGGTTTCTTAATATTTGAACGTAATCATCGACATTCTGCTGATCTTGTTTCACTGATGGCTTTCAATTTTTCTTTTCTCGTGTAATGGAGTTTTCCTTGGGGCGTCTGTGGTCCTTTCCCATGATCCTCTACACCTTCCAAGATATCTTACCTTTTCTGCCTTCCTTCTTGCCTCGTGATACACTTAAGTCAATGGATTGTTTTCCCGGAGCAGAAGAAGCTTTTAAAAATCTAATAATGAAATCTTCACTTGATGCTTTATTGAAGGGAAGGTTGTACTTCTTTGTGTCTGTTCCCTCACCTGTAAACTGTGTCGGTTTCACTGGCTATAGTGAAGATTAAGGGATAGGAAGACCATATATAGCATTTTAAGGTGCTTTAGAAACATCGGCTATTCTTAACATCACTACTGTGTTTCGGGTAGGAAAAAAACACGAGAGACTCGTAGAGAAAGTGACCCAGGGCTCATATGAAATGATGGAGAACTCGGGACTAATTCATTGGGCTTTGGGTCCCCAGTCCTGTGTGCCTTTCTCCACTAGAACTCCCCCTTCTCACTGATCAATAGGTAGGGGAGGTGTTACTGGGTTCTTTCCAGCTCTCTTTAAGCACAACCAGGGCACATGGCCACATCCAGTCTACTATACTCTTAACCCTTCTCACTTCTGTTTCATACTCTCAAGGTGCCTGTATAATGCTCCCATCACCTTCAGCCAGGAGGCCTGTTCTGTGGTTGCTGGGGACGTCACCAAAGAAAAGTGTGCCTAACTGCTCAAAAAGACACAGGCTGGCCCTCCAGGAGCTTATGATCCAAGACGGAGGGACCAATGCAGATTTAGGCATGGAGCACACTCACAGTAGAAAATGAAATAATAACCCTTTACAAGCAGACAGTAGTATATTTTGTATAGGATCCAGAGAAAAATGCACATAAGGTTTTGGGGGATGGTTAAATGCATACATTACAGTAGAGACTGGGAAAATACCCAGGGAAATATCATGTTCAGGCAAGAGAAGAAAGAATGGGAAACCACTGGCCTTTCTCTGTTTGACCCCCAAAGGCTTCCGTCTGATCTTGACAGACACATGGGCAAAGGACCCAACCAGACTACTCAAAGATTCCTATAATTGATCCACCAATATGGACAAACTCAATCCTCTAGCCAACAAAGAAATAAAATCAAGACAATATTCTACCTATCACATTAGCGAAGATTTCTAGAAATCATTCTCGGTGCTGGTGTGAGAATGACAATCACTTCTGTCCAGCGCTGTGGACACCGGGAAAGTACAAGCCTCTTGGAAAACCACTGGACAACCTGGGTGTAGATCCCTAGAAGTGTTCACATACATACACCCGGACTTGAGGATTTTACTTCTGAGTACGTATTCTAAAACTCTTTTCCAAAGCACAGAAGGGGGCGCCTGGGTGGCTCAGTCCTTAAGTGTCTGTCACTTGACTGTGTTCAGGTCACGATCTCACAGTTTGTGGGTTCGAGCCCCACATCCACTGTATGCTGACGGTGTGGAGCCTGCTTAGGATTTTCTCTCTCTCTCCCTGCCCCCCCCCTCCACTCCCATTTGCTCTCGCACTCTCTCTCTCTCTCAAATAAATAAACTTAAAAAAAAAAAAAAAAGAAACAAAGAACAGAGGAAATTCTGCACAGAGACAGTCACCGCAGTGCTAGTTGTCAGAACAGAGGACCCAAGAGCCAAACGGGCCTCCATAAGGGGATGATTAAGCAAAGAGTGATATGCTTATACGATGGAAACATTAAGTAGGCATTAAAACAATATTTACAGGGGGTTTTTAATAACATGGAAAGACCATCATATAAGGTTCAGAAGAAAACAAAAGCAAGATATGAAGCGGAATATGGAGACTAGGTGTAGTCACGTGGGAGCCTATGCAGAGCACAGACATCAAAGCAACGTTTCTATAGTTGTCGTTGTGCTGGTTTTTTCGGGCTTTATATTTTTCTTTTCTTTTTTTTTTTTTAAGTATAATTTATTGTCCAGTTAGCTAACATGCGGTATATACAGTGTGGGCTTTATATTTTTCTGAACTTTAATAGCAGTGAAGGGAAAGTATGCTGGAACCAGACTTCCTGGGTTCAAGTCCCTGTGTAACCACTTACCAACTGTGTAGTCTTACTGAATTACTTAGCCTCCCGATGTCTGTTTTCTGATCTGTAAAGTGGGGTTAAAAGTAGTACCTACACCTCACTGAGTTATGATGAACATTAGAGAAGTTAATATTTACATATTATAGAATATAATTCGATAATTATGTAATTGATATTTGTATATTTTAGTTTACATAGTATGTGATGCGTTTGTTAAATAAGTAAAATTAAAAAGTGAAATTTTATAACAACCGAGTTCTCAAAAAAAACCACAACCTAATTATTAAAAGAAAGAAAATTTTCGGAAAGGCAACAAGTTAAGTCCTTCAACAATAACCAAACGGAAAGAGCAGCAGGCATGTGGCACATACCCACTTCCCTGGTAAAATCCTCTGGAACATTCTTGGCCCTGTGGGGACCTGAGCTGTGCACATCTTGCCCATGTTGGTTCCCACGTCTTGCACTGACACACGTCCTGATTTCCTCGCTCACCCCCGGCACAAGCTCAAAACAACAACATGTCTGAGTGATCTGAAGGAAACTCGAACGAGCAGCTTCATGGTTTGGGAGGTTCCTTGGACTGATCTTGACTTTGGCTATCTGGTGGCCAGTCATCTATAGTAGGATGAAAACAGGGCTGTGGACCACACTGTTGGTTTATTAGAGTGTAATGTCTCCTCACTGAGAAGAATAGACACTATCTGCTATTTATATCACTAGGCTGGCTCTGCCCACATTTGTCACCCATAAATTCCCTGACAGCATTCCTCAGTGTACTGTTACCCTTCCAAGAGGAGAAGACATTTCTCACTAAGCTCCCTCAACTCCCCAGATAGGGACATTAATCATTCAGGTATGTCAGGAACAGTGATGCAGACCTTCACTGACCTTTCGTGAAAACCACTTCTCTCTCTTCTCTATCTTCTCTCATGCTTCTAAGAGAGCAGAAATGTTACCTGGCTTCAGCCTACCTCTGAGTATCGTGATGTGCGAGTGTAAAAGGTACGTCGTGTGGTGAAACACACCCGGTGAGGTTAACTCGTAAACCCAACATCCTGGGCTCCATCCCCCAGGCTCCCCCGTCGGCCTGGATCGGAGTGAGAAGGCGGAGTGGACTGTAATTCCTGCCTGTGGCTGTCTTGGCTGACACAAGAACAGTGGGAACCAGAAAATGGCCCCACAAGCATGTCTGATCACTCTCACAGCCAACCCAGGGGAAGAAAATCCTCTTTATTAAATCCATCCCTCCAAGAAGCCAGTCACTAGAGATGCCAAATCCACTGGTGTGGATGGCCGTGGTCAGTCAAATCAAAGAGCTTTAACATATCCTCTTTCCAGGGCTGTTTTCACAAAATGAACGAAATTTTAAAAAATTCCATTAGGGTCTTGCCACACACACGAACCCTAAGGAAGCCTAACTCGTTTCTGATGAATGGCTCCTGTATTCCAGCTGTTGGACTTCGTGTAGTGAATTTGGATGGAATGCTACCTCTCAGACCAAAAGCAAAATGAGGCAAGATGTTAACACATTTCGTGGGCCTAAGACAAGAGTGATGGCAAGGTCAGCCAATCTGTCAGTCAGTCAATCAGTCAATGACTATCATCGGGCGCTGGCCAAGGTGCTATCCGAGAGACCAAAGAAACAGAAGATAATACCTCGCGCCCTTGAGGATTGATAATGCCCTCAGAGCGAGAGCGCACACACAGTTATAACAGCGTAGGAACAGACACGTACATTCGGGTTGGCAATAAATGTTAGCTGTCACCTTTAGTTATAAAATCACCTCTCCCCCGTTTTACAAGTTACTTTGCTTCTAAAAATGGAGGAGGTGGCAGGCAGGGAGGAATCTGCAGATAAACTGGATCTACCCAAGTTGCAGCTCCTGAAGGTCAAGGAGAATCATTCCTCCTCTTGTCAACTTTGGGGAAGTGTTTTCCCTTTTAAAAACACACCTGGGGGCACCTGGCTGTCTCAGTTAGTTAAGCGTTCGGCTTCAGTTCCGGTCATGATCTCCTGGTTTGTGAATTCGAGCCCCGCGTCGGACTCTCTGCTGTGAGCTCCTGGAGCCCATTTCAGATCCTCTGTCCTCCACTCTCTCTGCCTCTCCCCCACTCACTCTCTCTCTTTCAAAAATAAACATTAAAAAAATAAAAATCTACCTTTTTTTTCTAATTATGATTTGTATCTCTAAATTCTCCTGAAATCAATATTACTCTATGTTAACTAACTAGAATTTAAATAAAAACTTGAAACAAACAAAAATTATTTGAAATTAATTTTACCAACTAGAAAATGTAGAACAGTATAAACAAAGAAAGGAAAAACTTTATTTCCACATTCAGATATGGCCAGATATATATATATATACACAAAGCTGGCACGTTATATATATTGCTTTGTTTTCTTTTCTCTCCTAATATTCTCTATGGGCTACACGCATCACTAAACTTCTTTTCGTTTTTAATGTTTCTTTCTTTATTTAGAGAGCACGAGCGGGGGAGGAGCAGAGAAAAAGAAAGACAGAATTCCAAACAGGCTCCACACTGTCAGTGCTGAGCCCAACACGGGGCTCGAACCCACAAACCGTGAGATCCTGACCTGAGCTGAAATCAAGAGTCGGACGCTCAACAGACTGAGCCACCCAGGCGCCCCTCACTAAACTTCATTCTTAAAAAAACTGCCTCTTCGGTTTGTCACATGGGGGTCACTGAGGCCTCTGTGATGACAGGTTTGATCAGGAGTTCACAGTCACTGTGGCTGCTAAGGAACAAATCAGCCCCATGAAGCTGGGTGTTGGTTTCCTTCCCAAAGTGGAAGGGGTGGGGCGAGTGGGGGGAGCCAGAGGCGAGAGGAATTGCATGACTACATAAGATCACAGAAAGGTGTTCTCTAGGGCCGTCTTTCTTCGATGACGGAAACGATCTCTTTCTACCTGTATCTCGCTGTCCAGCTAACCGAGAGCTTGAGATGGGCTAGTGCTACAGAAGAACCGGCCCTTTACTTTTATTTAATTTTAATTAGTTGAAATTTAAACAGCCATCTGCCCTTCCCAGGGTTAGCACACTTTGTTTCAGAAAGGTCTCCAGTGATGGGGCGCCTGGGTGGCTCCGTCGGTTAAGTGTCGACTCTTGATTTCAGAGCGGGTCATGATCTCACGGGTTTGTGACTTCGAGCCCCACATCGGGCTCTGCGCTGACAGTATGGAGCCTGCTTGGGATGCTCTCTCTCCCTCTGTCTGTGCCCCTCCTCTGCTCGTGTTCTTGCTCTCTCTACCTCTCTCAAAATAAACAGACTTTAAAATAAAAGAAAAGGAAAAAAAAAAGAAAAAAGCAATGTTTCTGGTTAAATTCCTGAAGGAAAAACACATGGCCCACCACCCAGGGTTTAAATAAAAGCCAGACGAGGCTTCTTAGACTCATGGCCTTCAAGATAGGAAATATATTAGACCCTTTATTGCATTTATCTTTTCCTTGAAGATTTACCACTCCAATCTTTGTGGAGGAAACCAATATATAAATAAGTGAACGACGGTCAGCCAACTTGCAGCCCTCAAGAGGGCGGATGAGCACTGTTCGAAGCTAAACCTCCAGGGCATTTCAGGTCTCCTGAAGGTGCGAGCCACATTCCCCTTTGGAAGTAGAAGGAAGAGGAAACATGTCGCCCACTTTCTTTCGTGCAGACTGTGGACACAGCTGGCCGTGCCCACTGGGAGCGGCAACAGGCACTGGCCGGTCCCCAACATCCCATCTGCATGATGGTGGAGTAAAGCTTGACACAGAGGCTCTACCCAACAGTTCAGCCCCATGGAAGGGGAGGGAAACCATCAGCCTACACCTTGTCAAGCCTCTGTGTCGGGAGCTGTGTACCCAGTGGGTTCGTTTATGTGGCAGATGGCTTTGCAAAGCCCAATTCTTGTTTTCCTCGAAGGTGAGGGTGGGAAGCACCACCAAACTCTGGGCACCAGGGAAAATGCTGGGTGGACGGTGTTCAGAATCAAGACCGACCCCTCCCTGTGGCAAGCTGTGCCCTGACCATGATGACAGCTTAGAGGGGCAGGCAGCCCATAGGGGCAGTCCCACACGGGCAACAGCAAGGTTCCTGAGAACTACTTCTCCAACCAGGTGTGGCCTGAGCAGGCTCAGAAGCATCCTTTGTGAGGGCCCTTGGAAATAATGCCGACAGCCATCACCTCCGTGTGACCTGAGGACATTGTTTCAGGGGTCAGGCCAAGCACTGCTGTGGCCAGCCATGGCCAGGCTTCTGGGGCCGGCTGCGTCTTGACCTTCCAGAAGGAACACGGATTACTGTGTGTGTCTGCCCCTGTCGCAGTATTTCTGTAAAGGGGTTCACGGTATCTAGTGGATAAGGTAAGAGCAAAAAATCAAGAGGACTGGAAGAGAGGGCCCATGTCACACAGTTATCGGCACTCCACAAAAGCCGCTTTTTCCTTTTCTTCAGCCAACACAAGCATTTCCAGTTTTCTGCTTTTATTTCACTCAACAACTATTCACTAAGCACCTGAGCGCTGGATACACGATGCTGGCTAAAACACCCTGCGTGCTGTCTTGGAGATTATGTTTTAGGGAGAAAGAAAGAGAAACATATAAATGAGAAACCAAGTAATATAGTTTCAGACTATGTATGACGACAATAAAAAGGGCATTTTCTTTAAGGGATGTATACTCTTTTCTCCAGTATGCATGCAGGGTGAGAAGCAGAAAAGGCAGCAGAGGAGACAGAAGTTTGGATTCTCTCACAACTTTCAACAGAGTTTTGAACAGCGGTGCCCTCCGTCTGGCCCTGGCTCGTGATGGCAGGTCCCACGAGGAGCCCATCCCGCGGCTCTGCTGGGGACCAGCCCCGGGGACTCTTTCTCCTCCAGTGGCTCTGACTGATTCGTGCCTGGGAGGAGGGTAGGGGGGTATCGGAGGCACAGGCAGGGCTGGTGGCATCTCAGCCCTTTGGTGGCACAGTTTGTTTGGTAGCCAAGTGGAAGGAAAGCTATGTATTTATGAGCTTTATGGCTCTAATTATTTTTCCGCAGAGACTATAATTTTGTGGGTTACTTTAGGAAATGTGGAGGGTTTTTTTTTCTTCTGTCTCGGTTCTAGAATTGCTGCATGATCAGGGGCATGGATGAAACCTAGGCCATGAAAGAGACAGCCCAAACCAGCAGGGACAAGGACAAACAGAGAAGACATGTGACCCTACTCCCTTCGGCTCCCCTGATTTCTCTTTCTCCAACTCTCTTAGGGCTCTTCGTGCATTTCCTTCTACTCTCTCAGGACCCTGGAGCTGCCCCCTTTGAATACCTTCTAAGACCCATAACACAAGCCAACCAGAAGAAGAGGGGGAAGCCTCTGCTAATGCTCCTGGAAGGTGACAAGCACGTGATCTTTGGCATCTCTGTTCGTTAGCCTGACTTTATTTTATTGATTTTGCTTATTTTTTGACATTTTTATTTATTTCTTTTGAGAGAGGGAGAGGGAGCACAAGCAGGGGAGGGGTAGAGAGGGAGGGAGAGGGAGAGGGAGAGAGAATCCCAAGAAGGCTCCACACTGTCAGCACGGAGCCCAACGCGGGGCTCAAACCCACGAACTGTAGGATCGTGACCTGAGCTGAAATCAAGTCGGACACTCAACCGACTAAGCCCCACAGGTGCCCTATTAGTCTGATTTTATACGCTGCAACCTAACTGAAAGAAGGGCCCAGGGAATCACACGCTTATGACTCACAGGGCACCTTGGGAGAATACTTGTAGGATTCCTTGTCACGTAGACAGCTGATTCCTGTCTGGTAAGCAAGCAGGGGATTCAAACAAATGTTCCCACTGCAGAGACAAACAGACGGACGCAGAGGAGTTGTTGCGTTCCCTGCGTTTACAACCAGGACTTTGCTTATACGATGCCACGCAAAGAAGAGAAAAGTGGCAAATTCATGCAACCATTTTAGTATTTCCCAACATCCAGGTATTTGGAATTATTCAAGGATCCAGCCTTTATCTTAAAAGCAAATGGGCAGCAGAAGTAACACGGCCACCATATTAGTTCCTACTAAGTTCAGAACTTTCTCATTTACAGTTCCCTTGCTTTGGCATTTTTTTGCAGAACACTCTGGTTAGTGATACACCAACCAGTCAGGGAATTCTATCAGAAGGAAGGAGACGGACTGGTATTTATTTGCTCCAAGTCAACCACCGCCCTATGGGCTTCGTATAGAAAATCTTCATCCTGTCAATAACTTTGGCGTTAACGGCATGGTCCCCAGGTTGAGCCAAAGAAGCAGAGAAGTTAAAGTAACTTGCCCAAATCCTCAGAGCTACCAAGGTACAACACAAAGACTCAAACCCTGATCTGTTTGTTGACACGGTTCATCCAGACTACCAGGACTTGAGCTCACGGGCCAAATGAGTTTAAACAGAATCTTGCCACGTTTGTGGACGTACCTTATTGCCAGATCAGAGGCAACTTATTCACACTGGACCAACATTTCATAACATATACTTTCAATAGGGAGAAAAGCATTGGATAAATTAATAAAAATCAATAAACATCACCTAACCACCAAAAAAACCCTCTAAAAACCCTCAAAAGTAAAAACAGCAACAGTTTAGAAATTTCTTCTGGCCAATTTTCTGATTTAGTCACTATTTTATTTCTATCCATTGCACGGACAACTTGGATCTGGGTTTGAATCCTGGATGGCCCGTTAACCAGCTGTGTTCATTTATCCAGTTTGGATACCTAATTTTCCTGCTTGGGCCTCATTTTCTTTTAAAATAATACCTACTTTATGGGGTTGTGGAAAGCATTATATACGAGAGTGCATATAAAAGCATCTATCGCCTTCCCTGGGGTGCAGAAGGCCCTTCGTAAACAGGAGCAATTATTATTACCACGAAATAAGATCAGAAGTATTTCTAGGTTCTGTAGAATGCACAAACAATTCTTCAGCAGTTTTTCACTCCTAACCCTTAAGTATAAAATGACACTGCTCTTCAAAGCAGAATCTCCACAATTTGGTTGTCACTTTTGGGCTCCTGGTCGTGGCCATCAACGCCACTCAGGTCTTCATGTAGCTAGAACTCTGCTAAGTCTCCTCCCTGGACGCGGTGGAGAAAATGACTCTTCATTTTAATACAGAGTCTATAAATGGGGAAGCTTTAGGAGCGGCTCACAGACTGTGTGAGGAAGACAGATTTTTCTTCGGGCTGAGAACTGAACCAGCTTGCAAAGCACTTGAGCTATTTACGACTGACATTTAAGCAGCTACTGTACCAGGAAAGAGGAAAATAATGGAAATAATAACCCTTAAAATTCCCATTGGACACATTCCTGTTGTAGGAACCATGGGGCCGTGGCTCAAATATTGACCACCGGAGCAAATGCCTGGTCCCCTTGCCCTGGGTCAGGTGGGGTGCAGAGCTGAGAGCTTCTACTTAGAAAAGTCCAACTGGATCCAAGAAGGGGCGCCATTGTCATCTGCACCCTCTGCGGCCGGCCGACATGCCACAGTGAGACATGCTCGGAACATTCTGAGCGCTTTCCTGTGCTCACACCCCGTACAGCAACCCAAGGTGTTTGACGTTCTTGCCCACGGAGTCGGGTTCAGGGCCAGGGTGGGGAAAGAGGGAGAGGGTCTGCTGGAGATGTCCACAAAGGGCCAAACAAGGGGCTGGGAGTGGGCAGAGCCTGTTGCTGACCGGGGCACCAGGGAAATGGGACACGGCAGGGTGGGAGGGAGGGAACGCTCCGGTGCAGAGACGCCATCCATTTTCATTTAAAATATCCTCAACCCACCCAAAACCCTAACGCGTGGTGGCCTCTGGCTTCCAAATTCTCAAAGTGATAAGCTGCCAAAGTAAACTAATTGCAATGTGTCTCTGTAATTGCCATGTGTGGGTAGCTACAGCGATAGTAAAATGGTTCAGTGAATTCTGACGGTGATAATGAAACATTTGGAGATGACATAAAATGAAGGCTCTCAAAACCAGAAGACCCAGAGAGTCCAAAATGGATTTGAAAGCCTGGCTTTGTGGCCTGGAGGAAACCATAACCCCTCTGAGCCTATGAGTCCCTGTTTCCAAAAGGGGGGTAACAGTCCTCATGCGGCAGCATCATCATCCCCACAGAAGGAAGGGGAAGAAGCAGCGGGAACAAATGGATGGGGTGCAGGGCCCAGGTGCCCATGAGTTGCCGCTCACACCCAACACCTGCCTGTGACTCAAAAAGCCTGGATCCGTGTGAGGCCCTGGAACGGAGGGTTCAGGATCTGGACACTGTGTCTGGTGGTCATGTGACGTGAACACCTTGGCCACTGCTTAGGGTTGAGGAGAATGAGCTGGGAATTTCCGTATGAGTGGGGGCCACCCTGTTGCTGGTGTATGTCCCCCGACTGAGGGGCTGTAAGGATCGCACGAAACGGTAAGCGTGACGGTATTTGGCAAACAGTAAAACCCACTGAGAATCCTAGCCCCTCTTGTCCCAACAGCCCGGTGCCACTTACCCTCCTACATTCTCTGAGTACAAAGGTGTATCTGTCCTGGTCGAGGAGAGCTCTGCCCCATAACGCTCACAAGCAACTGACTCGGGGGTACTCAGGCCGAAAGCAGAACAAGGAAAGAATGGCAAAGAATGAAGATTTAATCCCCTGTGCCTTTGTCCTTCCAAGCTAGCTCTGTTCTAAGAAAGGTCTGGCAGAGAAGAGGATTCCAGACACAGGTAAAGTGCTGCAGCCCCCGCTGGGGTCCGTGCGAGCCACCCTGGCTCTTGGCACGTTTTGGATTGTGCTACATTTACAGGACTTCCCCGGGAAGTAGAGGAAGAAGAAAGCTGGCAAGTATTGACTTTCTCCGCCACTGGCCAATTGCTTCCTCTGGATGACCTCTGACTGGGGAAGCACGGCAAGGGAGCACTGATCCTACGGTTGGGGTCTAGGCCAGTGACTCTTAAAAGTGGGTACCATGGCATCAGCTCTAGCTCAGCTCCGGGCAGACCTGGTGAATCAGCACGCCTGGGTGAACCACCTGGAAATCTTCATGTCTAACAAGGTATTTCTTACACTAAAGACTAAGAGGTACTAAGAGCACCTTTAGATGATTTTTAACCTTCTGAAAGTTTTCCAAATGAAATACACCAATAGGAAAACACAGAACAGCTCGGATTTCGTTTGCAATGGAAGAAGAGAGGACTTCTGACGGGCATCTCCTTTCCTGGGCTGGTCCCCTGCCCTTTCTGCTGGACTCTGAGAACCCTTGGGGATAAAGTCACGATGACTGCCCTTAAGTGACTTTGGATTATACTCTGAGCAGATATGGATCAAGATGGCCTCCCTCCCCACCCCCGGGGCCCTTTTTGCATATTTAAGTTCTTGGTCAAGGTGAAATCATGGGACCTCATCTGAGTGACTCTGAAGTCTTGGTCTTACTGTGGGCTTCATACTTATCTTGTGACACAAACTTCTGTTGTCCGGCTGTAACCAGATTTCCACAATATATCCAGTCCACTGACTAGGTGACTTCTTGCTTGTTTGAACCCACATCCGTGATTACACAATTTCCGAGCACTCTCATCTAAGAGTGGGCCCCATCTGGTGCCAATGGTTTGAGTATTTCTCCTGCTGAGCCTCTGCCTCACAGTGAAGTTCCTGTTCTATACTACTAGGCCTCCCCCAAATCTATTCTCTTGAATGTTGAGATGACATCTGGGCTTGAAGTCAATCAGTAAAGAAATATATATAAGTGGGTTTGAGATAGCAGAGGGGACACTACCTTTATGAAACCTTAAGAACATCACTGGATTCCAGGATCTGTGTCCCCCCTTCCACCTGACTGCCAGGAAACTTGCCTTTTTATCTTGTTAGACCTTGCGGTCACTGACTACTAATCCGGACCACCAAATTTATGACCTGCTGTCTCCACTCCACTCCTTTGGCTAGAAAGAGTTCCTCCCACCACCACCTGGGGGTCCATGCTCCGATGGGTATGTATAATCCACAGGGTCCTTCCTTTCCTGCTCAATCGCATTCCACGGCACACTGAAGTCCTGAATTTTGAGTATTAAGCATCTAAAAAATGTGCCGAGAGCTACAGGGAATAAATAGATGGCATGATTGCTTGCCTACACATAGACCATAAGGAATATTCTCTGAGTTCAAAGGTTTTGCTTGCCAAACATCACCCCTTGTATATAAGCTCAGGACAGGCAGGAGTTGTGTCTGTTCCCTCTACCTAGATAGCTTTAGCACCCCAAAGAGGATCCAGCACATAACAGGAGCAGAGTATCTGAGAATGAGTCAATGACACCCACACTGGAGCCTCCTGTGCAAATACCAATGGTGAGAGGGAGCATAACGAAGCTCAAAGATTCTGATCGTCTACACAATAGCCCATCAGTGTGACTTCCTGTTCTAACATGGATTTCCTTTTTTTTTTTTAATGGAGGAAGAAACAAAGATGATGAAGGTTTGACTGGCCTGGTGCAGGTGCCCTGAGAGCTGTGCTTCTCCAGGCCACCTTTTTGTGCAGCTGCCTGAGAGGCCACTGAACATGAGGAAGTGAAAGACTGGGCAGAAGAATTAGGTAACTTGACCCATCCATAGAATGCCCTGCTCTCTTTTAGGAAACCATCCCAAGGTCAAGGAACCTGATCCACTACTCTGAGTTCCATCTCTAAACAGGGGCAGAAGTGTATTTCCTACTCTCCTCACAAAGTTACAGTGAGAATTCAGGGATTCCTCCAACAAATATCTTACTGAGCACTTCCATTATAGTTACTGATATAACTTACTGATATAACTGATATAACATATAGTTACTGATAACACTTTTGTACCTAAGAGTAATTTATAAATTGCAAGATAAATGCAGGCACTGTCCTTCACCTCACCGGTATGAATAAAAACACCACAGCAGCCCAGATCCACAGATGCCAAAGACCTTGGGTAAATGTTTGGCTCATTCAGATCTCCTGAATCATTTGGCCATCATGACAAGAAAATTTAACAACTCAAAAGAAGTTGTGCTTTGGGATGTGTGATAAGAGACTGGGTTTGGTGGAGGAATGCAGGAGGGAAAGGCTGGCTGTTAAATGATCCAGAAAAATGTCTGAATGTTTTTACTTCAATCAATGGCCACATCTTCTAAGGTCTAGTTCTCCGAGACCTTGCTAGAGAACGAAATAGAGAGGTTAGTCAGAACATTTTGGAAATCTGGAAAGGGAAATTTTCTGTAATCAGAAAGGGTGCTCACAATCGTAAGTAAACCACCTAGAAGTCCTAAGGAAACTGGGTTGTTTTGCAACATGATCTGGGCCCAGATGATCTGAGGGAGCACAGATCAAGGCAGTTCTGGCGTTTCGTTGTTATTTTGTTTTCTTAACACAGTGGCCTCATTACCAGTAACCCATATGTTCCTGATGTTGGCTCCCCCGACTTTATTTTAAGGAAACTCCACCCACAGCTATTCACATTCTTTCTTTAAACCATCAACTGCTTATCATGTTTACAAGGAAAATTCCAACTAAAAATACAAGAATTACAAGACACAGATTGCCATTAATATGTTCATCCCTGAAGAGTCCAACTAAGCAGCCTGTAAAATAGAGTTATAAGAAAATATTTAACTTGAGTTTAAGAGCTCCATTCAAAGAGAGGCTAAACTTCATGAGTTGCAGATATAAGACAGAACATTCGCTTCTGGAAAAAAAAATGTCATTAATTCCCCCAAAGAATGAAAAAGCCCTGTATCTGTAATAATGCTCCTCACTTTTCTATAAATGCTTTTAAGGTAACTGACAGGAACGTCACAATAGTCAATGAAATGGAAATTTTCTGGATATTTTCCTTCTCTTCGATACATTTTTGGGTTCCAATTAAGAAAACAAACCATCATTGCCGGTGACATGGCCTGCCCAGCAGGGTGAAGAGTAAGCAAAATGCTCAATAAATAATAGAAACACCCAAGTAGCAGTTATGGCCACTTCATCCCTCTTAGAATGAAAGCACCTTTAGAGCTCAATAAAAAAATGAAAAGCTGCTGAATCACAGTCGTAGCCGAAGGAAAAAGCAAAACAACTTTGTTGCACAAGCTGGTGAGAATTAAAATGCTTTGATGATGTCTAGGGTGGGGAAACAGGGGCTGTGCACTGTGGTGACATCTAAACCAGCAAAGCCTCTGGTGAGGGATCTATGGCATCACCTATCCAACTTTACAGTGTGCACATCCACCAATCTGGCAACTTCTCTTCCAGAAATAATTCCTGGAGGAAGCGTGCAAAGAGATACATGTGTGTGTGAGAGTGTTCGTGTAAACATTCTTATGTGCACGAAGAGATTTAATACAGCATTGTTAATGAAAGCAAAAAAAAAAAAAAAAAAAAAGGCCGTCAGTAGGGGAATGATTAAAAAAATGACACGTTCCTATAGGTACTGTATAGTTTTTTTAAAAAGGAGTTGCTCTGGGGCGCCTGGGTGGCTCAGTCGGTGAAGCGTCCGACTTCGGGTCAGGTCATGATCTCATGGTTCGTGGGTTCGAGCCCAGAGTCAGGCTCTGTGTTGACAGCTCGGAGCCTGGAGCCTGCTTCGGATTCTGTGTCTCCCTCTCTCTGCACCCCCCCCCCCCACATTCACGCTCTGTCTCTCAAAAATAAATAAATGTTAAAAAAAATTTTTAAAAAGGAGTTGCTCTACATACATATACCTAGAAAGCAGAAGCATGTATATATTTTTTTTTTTAAATTTTTTTTTCAACGTTTTTATTTATTTATGGGACAGACAGAGACAGAGCATGAATGGGGGAGGGGCAGAGAGAGAGGGAGACACAGAATCGGAAACAGGCTCCAGGCTCCGAGCCATCAGCCCAGAGCCTGACGCGGGGCTCGAACTCACGGACCGTGAGATCGTGACCTGGCTGAAGTCGGACGCTTAACCGACTGCGCCACCCAGGCGCCCCTATATTTTTAAATTAAAAAAAAAAAAGTAAGTCATAAAATAAAATGCAGAATGTGAGCCCATTTTTCTAACAGGGCATGTGTGTATTCACATGGATACGTGTAAGTATATTTAAATACACATACACACACACATTTCATTTCTGTAAACATTTAAAAAGTCATTGTCTTCATAGTCATTATCTCTCATCAGTGCTGGAGGCAACTTAAACTCTTTATAAGCTTAAGTACCCTAAGCACATTAAAAAAAAAAAAAAGGAACAGGTAAATTTTTTCTTTTCTAATTTAAAATAGTCGGTGAGAATTCTTAAAGTGTATTTTAAGGACTGTGGTAAGAGACCAATAACCCTGGTTTGTTGAGTTAGTAATCAGTCTTCCAAGTGACCTGGGGTGCAGGTGCTGGAGAGGCAAACGCTCCCCCCACCACCCCTGCCCCCGTGAGGACAGAGAGCGAGCGCTCCCTTCCCTACACCCACAGTAGACGCATATCCACTGACCCAGAGCACAGACTGTCATCAGACGGTCCTGGGTGTAGTTTCCAGCTCCACCATTTCGACAGTAAGAAATCGAGGGCAAGTTACATAATGTTTCAGTGATTCAGATCCCTCAACTATAAAATGGGATTAAACAATCCCTTTCTTCCTTCCTTCCTCTTTTCTTTATGAGAGAGAGAGAGAGAGAGAGAGAGAATCTTAAGCAGGCTCTACAGTCAGCACAGAGCCCGACACGGGGCTTGATCTCACGACTACAAGTTTATGACCAGAGCCAAAATCAAGAGTCAGTTGCTCAACCGACTGAGCCACCCAGGGCCCCAACGTACACCCACCCTCACGAACCATCGTCCCTGAACTGCCAGCAGAAGCTGAGCCCTGGGAGAACCGTCATTAACCCTTCCACACTTAAAACTTTACACAGACAGAATTCCCAAGCCACTAAAAACTTCCATAGCACTGTATGCACGGGCACCATCCCGAAGGAGAGTGAGTGTGGGACTGGGGTGAGACTGTTCCTCAAACCGGCTCTGATATTCCCTAGGTATGTGACCCGGAGCAAGGTGCTTTATCTCGCAGCCTCGCGTGGGAGGGGAGGGTGTGTTGGCGTTTTTACTAATGTTATTCTGAGGGTTAAACAACACAAGTGGAGGTATCCGGAGCGCCCAGCATCTGGAACACAGCAGAAAAAGCACAACAACCAACAACAGTTCCAATCAACTGGGCATCTACTGTGGGTGAGGCATTTGTCTCTCATTCTTACACCAACTCTGAAAGAGAGGTATCGCTACCTCCCTATTAAGAGCCAGGAAACGGAGATTCGGGGCATCACATGACTTGTCCTTAGGGTTCCCCTGCAGATCCGCCTGACTCTGAAGTTCTTTTCATCTCCTTTTTTTTTTTTTTTTTTACCCCCCTACAGTTCATTATTTGTCTCCCTGTATCATTTGGGCAAGTCACAATGTCCTCTTCTGGTGATCCCTTCTGAGATAATATGACCGATTTCAGGGTATGTAAGCTAGTGGCTATGAATACTTTTGAGAACTGAAAACAACGCTTTGGCAGCCTGGGGAAACAAGGGACTTTTACCTATGGGAAAGCCTCCAAACACCTCTTCCACCGGCTGCCCCAGCTTCCCCTGCTCACAGGGCGGCCCCTGCCTCCCTCTTCACTGCCGGACACTCAATCCCAGCTGCACAAAGACTCATGGGAAGGAACACTTCCTATACTAAGCTAACCTTAATGTGTCAGGGAATCACTGGACCGTCCCCTTTCCTCCAGGGAGAGGTCCCAGGAAGTTGGGTGAGCCCGGATATGTAACGAGAGGGGCAGAAAACAGGAGCAAGTGCTCAAAGAAGGGCCCCGAAAACTTGACTCCTAATCACGGTTTTGCCAAGGGCTGGCTCTACCAAAAGGTTGAAGGAGTCATAGGCAAAAGTCCCTTTCCTTCTCCTCCCCCTCCATCCTTTTGCTCATTCTTATTTATTCCATGGGCTTTTATTAAGCATTTACTGTGGGCAAAACATTGCATGAGAATACAGTTCCTGTCCCAAGCACACTTAGTTTAGTGATGGCTAGTTGACTCAGTCATTTTTCTTTTAATGTTTATTTTTGAGAGAGAGAGAGAGAGAGAGAGAGAGACAGAGCATGAGCAGGGGAGGGGCAGAGAGAGAAGAAGGCACAGAATTCGAAGCAGGCTCCAGGCTCTGAGCTGTTAGCACAGAGCCCCACACAGGGATCGAGCCCATGAACCTCAAGATCATGACCTGAGTCGAAGTCGGACTCTTAACCGACTGAGCCACCCGGGTACCCCTGTTGACTCAGTCATCTTAACTATTCTTATGGGTATGTGGATTTAATCTGTGTGTGTGTGTGTGTGTGTGTAGATACTTAGCTACGAATACAGACTACTCACAGTTCATTTCCATAACCAACCATTCAAACAGCTCTTCTGATGAAGAGCCCCTCCCACAAAGCCCAACATGCTTTGTGCCAACTACATCCCATACACGCACCTAAATTTAACTTTTGTTTCATAGAATTAGCACAACTGTCAGAATTCATCAAGTACTAGTTATGGAAAACTGCTCTTGGGGCAATTCTGTAGTAATTAAGTGTATAAGAGTAATTAAGAATTTCTCCGGATCTAATACTCCATCGCTAGGACTATATGAACATTAATAACCTCATGGCTGATACCAAAAATGAGTCCTGATTGGGGCTGCTGATGGTACCATCGGAAAGACATCACCGGCTCACGCTCCTTCAGCTTCCTCGGTGAAGATCTGATTTACAATCAATCTTATCGGTTTTCCAGAGATTTCAAGGGGAAGCGGTGACACACGCTTAAATTCTAAGCAATACGATTTCTAGGCTTGCGATGTATTATTTCACAACTGCACGAACGCAGATGTGACTAAATTTCCTGTGGGATGGGGTATGTTTATTGTCTCTACCATCTGCCTTCAAAAACACTAACCTTTAAACAGTTCACATTAACCCCCGGCAATGAGATCAGCCACGGTGGTAACCCATAGGACTCTTCTGGAAAGTGCCATTGCATAATCGCTGTAAGTAAACAGGGGAGTGTAGAGGAAGAAGGTAAACGTCCTCATTCCATTTAAATATCAATGCTCTGAGGGTTCTTCAGCTTGGAAGATGGTTGGGCCATTTGGTAGGACAAGCCATTTACAAACGTGTTTTGTTCCGGGAGGCCTGTTGGTGGCTGGAAACCTTTTGTTTCCTGGTGTAGTCAATTTCAATGGGGCTGTCAGCCTTACCACGCCACACTGGGGAGGGAGAATGCCACCAGCGTCTGGGAGCTGACCGGCCAGCTCCTACAGGGCCAGCAGGCAGGGCAGTACTCAATCACGAGAGAGAACCACAGGAGCCAGGACGGACAGAGAAGGCTCCCGCTCCCCACCAGTGCCCTGCTATCAGCCTGCTAGGGCTGGGAGGCAGCTCTGTGTTGTTTTCCCAATGAAATCTAATGACTGGGTCATGTGTGATGGAAATCTGTGCGTTGGCAACTGGCAATTCCAGAGGTGACAACAAGAGCAAGCCGTGGAAAACACAGAGACCGAAGCGACTGGGAGGCAGAATCCCCAGAAAGCCTCTACTCTGGATTTCTCAGAGGCGATCTGTGTGAAGGAATCTGTGAGACAGTTCCATTTCACAGATCGGAAAACCGGCCCAGGGAATGTTTGGCAGGCCCTGCAGCGTGGCTACCTGATAAAGATCATTAACAGAACCGCAATTTTGTTAAGCCTGGCAATGCACCGAAATAGCCTTCCTCCCAGAGATCCTTGCATGTGAGGGTAGCCACGTGACAAAGTGCGGGGGCGGGGGGGGGTGCTTGTCCTTCACTGCTCTCTTGCCCTCTGCCTGACACTGGGACAAGACACAGAGAACGTCACACCGATGCTGTCACCAGGCGGATGGAAGCCACAGATGCCAAAGCCAGAAGCTGGCAGGGGCGGGCACATCGTGGGCTCCGTGGGCCACCCCCGCACCAAGCAGTGTCTACAACCGGGCATCATGCAAACCCATACACTGGGGGTGCTGCTCTAACACAAGAAGCAAACTCAGAAAAGTCTCGTGCTCTGTGCCCCGTGGGTTACAAAGAACAGGCTCTCTGGGAAAACTTGGGATTGGGACAGGCCACTCAAACTCGACAAAAGCTTCCAACTACAGCACTAACAACATAATCAAGAGGGAACTGGAGCAGCCAGTTCCGGGTGGCAGGAGGCTTCTTGGTGGTTCCAAAATGCACAACAGTGGCAACTGGAAACGTGGGCTGGCAGGAACTGAGACGACAGGTGCTAGAACCGGCTGGGCCAGTAGCCAGGGGCCGCGTGAGGCCAGGTGCGCTCCTCCCTGGGGAAGGAGCCCTTAAGGTCGTGCTCATTTCCAGTTGTATTAAGATTGGGCTAAAGGGGCTCCCGCCTCTGCGGCAGCTGGGCTGAAGGCTTTTTCATCCTCTTCTTTTGCCACTCCAGCTCGTCTTGCCTAGAAAAGACTGCGGGCGGACAGACAAAATTCCGCGCTATTCTGACATCATTCCTCTACTTTACCAGCTGCACCTGAGTGAACCAGACTGTTTATTCAGGTCACTGTTATTTGGCTGCTCTATGGGGATGGTCTGATATAATCCCAGCAGTTCGCATGTAACATTTCTACCTCTCCAGTTCCGGTCCCCACACAATGCCCTGGCTTACTTTCCTAAAATGGCGGGATGGCTTCTCCACTCAGTGGTATTACACTTAGCACGGCCCCAATCCCTCCCTGAGCTCCTCTTGCTGGTTGCCAGCCTCCTCTCCCTCTCTCGACTCCAAGGCTTAACCTGTGCCTCCCAGCCGCAGACAAACTGCCTTTGGCTCTACTCTCTGACATGCCATGCTGTGGTCTGCGTTCCTGCCTGTGCACTTCACTTTCCCCTGCCCGGAAGGCCTCTGCCCACACAGCCTACCCAATGAGCTACTCATCTTCAAAAGCCTACTCTGGAGTCCCCTCTAGGAACGCTTCTCTGACACCCTCCTCTGAGTTAACTGGGTACTTCTTGATATTAGTAGTGGTGGTATTGCCTGTATCACTGCATCGATTAAATGACATTCATGTCATTTGCGGAATTGAATGTGGCCTCTCCTTGATGGGTCCAGAAGCAGGAGGGTTGTGAAAACCCTGTTCTAGGAATTCCCATGGCATTCTAACAGCCCGGAATGAATAGGGCATTTAAAAATAAATTATCCATTAGCACCATAACAAAACGTACAAATATCAACTCTCAGGCAACTAATCCAGGCAAAATTCTGAAGCTTGCCCGGGCAAGAGAATGGTCCCAAAGAGAAAGAAAAGACTGAGGAACAAGCTTACATGATTGGAAAGGGTTGTTCCTCTGTTTACATCTAAAATAAAGACTAAAATGTACTTACAAGTTGCCTTGGAGATACCACCCAAACAGACGCCCGTAAATGCTATCAACACTCAAACATGAAAAGAAATGACACCTTATCCACCTTCCTCATGAAGGCATTATCAATGGACAGAATAGATGAAGAATTGACAAAACTGAGCTCTAGTCCTAGGTCATTCACCAGGCGAGGGAACTCGAAAAAGCAATACTATTCATCTTTTCAAAGTACGCCTTTTACAAAACACTCATTAATGTCGTAATAATGTTGTATGGTGACAGATGGTAAGTACACTTATCACGGTGAGTGCAGTGTAACATACAGAATTGTCCAATCACTACATTGTACACCTGAAACTAATATAACATTGTATGTCAAGCATACTTTGATAGTAAGTAAACAAAGACACACACACACACACACACACACACACACACACACCACAAGGCCGAAGCGCTATATCAATTAATATGGCGGGAGTGAAACTCAGTGGGACCTCATTTTCATCCACATCTGTAGGACCAAAGGCCTTTGAATTCTAAGGCTCTCTGTAAGGCAATAGCATCTACATACAAATATATTTCCTCATGGAAAGATGCAGACACATATTTTGGTGTGCCTTTGATTTAGAAACACGTAGATGAAGAACGTGGCTTGGAAATGTACACCTCTTGTAAAAGACATCCAAGGGCTTTGCCAAGAAGGCAGCAATGCCTAGACATTTGATATTCTTCTAGGTCTCAGTTCCCATCTCTAAAAATATACTGACGACATTTTCTCTGACCTCTACCTACCGCAGGGAGTACGGAAAGGATGGGGGGGACGGCACTCAATAAAGCCATGACCTTCTTGAAAGACAGGACACTCACTCATTGTGGCTGTTGTGTTAGCAACTGTGACACAGTGCTTGGGCTTTTAAAGACCTAGTTTTATTAGGGGATGAAGTTCCCCGTGACCAAGATGCTGTATGACGTCACCCAGCAGACTAATCCAACCGAAGCTGAAAGGCACGGCCAATAATTACAACTCATTTAGAAGGTCTCTGCACCTCCTCTTGCCCCCAGCACTGTATCACCCACTTGAAAAATATTAGATCAATTTTCTCCTCATCCTAAGGAGCAGTTGACGAGCAATGCTCGTGCCTAGCAAGTTCCAGAAAAACATTTTCAGACAAAATGCTTGGAGGATGAAGTAAGGCTGTGTCTGGATGCCTACTCCGTCATTCCCAGCAGTGGCCCAGTGGCTAAAGCATGGACACTCCCTTTGCAAGCCCATCACAGCGGGCCACTTGCCCATCTTCTACGAGAGAGTTATGATTTCCCAGTTTGCACAACCGTAGCCTGATCTATTCCAGAAAGACTCACCATATGTATTTATTTTTAGGCTTCTGTTAGCAGTTTCTGATTGGCCATGGGAATTTTTAACAATTAAAGTCAAAGTTAAAAAAACAAAACAACTCAACAATTTCAAGTTGATGATGTATTCATGATTCCACTAAAGAAGAGGAATATGGAAAAAGAGCCTTTGGCCAAGAGGTAGGGCAAAATCACAAGGTAGATCTCATTTTCTGGGTCTTGTTTCATTTTGCATTTGTTGAATGCGAGAGTGTCAATCATCTATTCAGTAAATATTTACTAAATGCCTACTTTGCACCAAGAGTTATGCTTGCTCTAAGACTAGAAACATTATCCCTCTTCTCAACGAGTCCCATAAAGGCAAGGGAGGGAGGGGCACCTGGGTGGCTCAGTCGGTTAAGCGTCCGACTTCAGCTCAGGTCATGAACTTGTGTGAACAAATTGAGGAATCAGCTAGAGACAGATGGAGGAGAATCTTAGTTTTCAGAAGGAGTTGAAACTCTTATTTAAATGAATAGTATCCCCTTTGCCCCCAGGAAGCAAAAGGTTGTGCATGGTCTGACTCTACATGACTTGGCATCTGAACTCTAGGGATGTTCACAGAAACAGGTGCCTGAGTCAGCAAAACTGGTGTAAAGAAAGAAATTAAGCCAAACTTAGTTCTCCACGTATGTTCCAAGTTACACAGCAGATCTGTACATTTTGTGAACACCATCATGATTTTTCTTGCTTTCCTTCTCTCCTCTTCTTTCTCTCTGCACTTCTCAAGTATCTACGCATCTTCACAACGTGCAGAGTACTGTGCGAAGTTCTTTCCGAGAAAGAATGAGTCAGAAAATTCTGACCTCGGGAGGAAGTAAAGGCAGGTTTTCCTCACAAAGTAGTAATGCACGAGGTAGAGAGAGAGAGCCAGAGTGCCATCAGAGAGATGCAGGTGACGTGCAATCAGAGTCCAGAGTCAGGAGAGATGAAATCCAGCTAGGAAACCAGGGAGGGCTGCTGAGAGGAAGTGTCATTTCACCTGGGCCTTGAAGGATGGAGAGGCTCTGGGGATATGGGGCCTGTGGGAGGAGGGGCACGCCTGGGCAAAAGCATTCCTGTTCCCTTTTATGTGACTGTTTTTTGTTTAGGAAGCGAGATGCTGTCGTTAGGGCCTATCTGTGAGGTGTTGAATTCCCGGCCAATGAACAGATCACCATCTTGGGCTGACCACTTTGGGGTGTCATAAGTTATATCAGCTTAGCGCCAACACCAGGAAAATACTATGAGAGTTCAGGATGATGAAGGGTGACATTCTATTTTATTTTACAAAAAGTTTTTGAAGTTTTTATGCATTTATTTTGAGTGGGGGAGGGGCAGAGAGCGAGAGGGAGGGAGAGAGAATCCCAAGCAGGCTCCACCATGTCAGCACAGAGCCTGACACAGGGCTTGATCCCACAAACCAGGAGATCGTGACCTGAGCCAAAATCAAGAGTTGGACGCTCAACTGACTGAGCCGCTCAGGTGCCCCAAAGGGTGACATCTGAGAGGAAAGCCGTTAAAGCCAAAGCCTGGTGTGTGACAGAACCACAGAAACTCACCCCTGGTAACTAAGACATCTGTCTAAAAGCGACAGCACAACATCGCCATTCAAGACTCAAGGCGGTGGCTGGCTCCCCACTTACCATGAACATGGATCCCATTTGGTTGAAAGGAAGCATTTGTTTCTGGCTGGTAAGACTTCAGGTGCGACGCGCCCGCTGGCTGCTGGGGGTGGGGGGGCTGCGTCCTCTGCATGACCGAAGAAGCAGCTGGAACCCTCCGGGGGCTGATGTGAGGGGACGGGGCAGAAGGTACAAACCTGGGAAAAGGATCGTAAGAGGAAGCGTGAGGGACATTAAAAAGCAGGAGCAGAGGCAAACTCTTCAAAGCTGAATTCTAATGTCCACAGTGGCTGGATGAGAGCGTGACAAAAAGCCCTCAAAAGAAATTGGTGAAGACTTTCCTCTCCCCTTTTCAACCACTGACTTCTCAATGGAGATACTGAGGGGATGAAAGAGATCAACAAAGGGAAAATGCAGTCACAGTTTGGGTCTGTGAAGCCTCTCCAAAGGCATTTCAAATACTCTGGCTTTGGTGAAATGCAAAGCACGTCTTTTGCCAGGCCCCCTTTTTTCCTGCTAATTTTTAAATTCGTTTGCATTTCAGGGGAAATTTGATCCTTATGTTTCTGATTCATTTACACTTAGCTCATAAACATTTTGTCGCGAGAGGTAAGCCTCTCTAACCCTGTTCTCTTTCAACAATACATTTTCTTCTGCCAAGAATGCGTGGATTTGAGCCTCAAAGGTCGAGTGGGGGACCCAGAACCCAGGCTACCTGCGTGGGTTCCGCGCGTGGTAGAGAACACTGCCCAGGGCACAACGGGAACACGATGTGGGACATCTTTCACAGTCACGCGTGCTAATCGTAATAGAACTGTCGGCAGCTTTCTGAGCAGGGACATGCAGATGTTCAAACAAGGGGACACGGTCAACTAACCTGAGATCCAAGCCTGACAGCTTTCTGCCAGTCTTCTAAGTGTAAGGGGGCAAGTGGCAGGGTCTCACTCCCTGGGTTCCAAATGACAGTTCGGACCTGCCAGCGCTAAAGGGAAGGTGTGCCCGAGAGTGCAGGGTTAAGGTTTACCGGTGTCCATGGACTGCCGTCACGAGTGGGGCGGCCCGGGGAACCCGTCGGTGTGGTGAAATGAAGCCGCAAAGTAACCGGGGAGCAAACTGTGTCAGCAGTGGATTGGTCAGTCCCCCCCAAAAGGTCCAGTAAGCTGAAAACTTCCAGTGGGTTGTTTCTGACACCGGGTGAAAAGACAGGCTTTGTTTTACGCCAACCTGTAGAGGTTGCCCGCCCAAGGATGAATCCCTTCACTTTGCTGGGCTCTTGTGTAGGGCCATGGATGGTAGAAAGGGACACGGAACCGGTCAGATTTATAAAGTGACCTGCAATGCTGTGAATCGGGGCAGTTAACAGGGCTCAGCCTGGGCGTTCGTGCTGCGGCAGTAATAAAGCGTGGGCCAAAATTCCCCTGAGGAGGCTGTGAGGGAAGGGGGTGCGGGAACCAGGGAGGGGGGTTGGCACTCGCCAACCTCTGGAGAAGAGAAGTCTCTGGACGAGGCCAAAACACGCTGGCTGGGTCAGATGCTTATTTTCACTTTGCTGAAGGAGACCGGTAACCGAGCGCCCTGGGGTCGGGGAAATACGTATCTTCGAAGTGTCTCATCCTAATTGGAATTAGCCTGAAAAGACGTGCTGAACTGAATGGCTCTGAAAGCCATTGAGCCCTGGCCAGCAAATGAGCCCTGGCATTGCCCTGAGAACATCTAGTGAGAACTCGCAGGCCGGGATTCCTCATATGGAGGCGATTTTCCTGGGGAGTATGTCTCTAATGTGTCTGGCAAGGCTGTCTGAGGTCGTGGGAGGGGGCTGAGGAATTGTGGGATCGCAGGCTTCAGGGCTAAACGGAGTCCACACCACCACCCAACCCCCTGAGCCCCGTGGGCAGGAGGCCCTCAGGGAGAGGGGGGAGGATTTGGATTGCAAGACAACCTGTGTCACGGGCATCTCAGTTCCAGTTCTGAGCAAGGCAGCGAGCTCCTCTGCCTTGCTTCCTAATTCTATTTCTTCATCTGGGAATAAAAGACGCGGCACACTCTTGATGGTTTTCTGGTCTTTTCTCTGGTGCTTCAGCCGCTTTTCCTTTCTGTCGAGGTCCAATGGGGCAGAGATGTGTGGATGGCACAAGTCACAGTACGGAGAAGTCTGAGCCTGATATTGGCGGCTTGATGGAAGAAAGGGATTCCGTTTCCCCTGTCCCCCAGCAAGTGAGTCAGGCTCATACACAAGGGTTTGATTAACAAAGAGAGAAAAGGCAGAGGGGGAGGGGGAAGGAGGCAAAGATTGTCAGCAATATAAAATCTCATCTTTCTGTAATTAGGGATGATGTGGCTATAGGGTGAACTGTGATTACTTGCTATAAAGAGGGGAGAATTCAACCAACTAAAAGGACAGAATCCATTAAGGAGTCATCCAGAATTTACATTCCTACAAACCAACTCTATAGCTATACATAGATTATATATCTACCTACAAATGATACATCCATGTATCTATCTAGGGAATATATAATTATACGGTAATTATACATCATTCTTACCTATTCATTCACACAAGTTCCAAACTTTGGCCATGCCCTCTTGGCTACCACATATTACATAAAGTACTGATGGTGAGCAAAGGAAGACAGATGTGGGGGCTATTACATCAAGGTGTTAGCAATGCTGATCGCAGAGACGTTCGGAGGGAGTAAAATATACCTACTGAGCCTTCAACTCACTCCACATTTGGCTGTTTGCTAATTCTGACTAAAGTTTTCTCCATGTTCAAACAAGTAAGATTACATGGCATTAAATTAACATAATTTTAAAATATACTATGTCCCTTCATATAAAGTCCTAATAAAAATTTAAATGTAAACTATTCTGGCTGAGATAAATGAACACCTTGAGAAGTCCTTGATTTGGAAAGGGAAGGGACTCCAACAGAAATCTTAACTTTTACGCATACATAGAAAAGGTGAAAAGTGACAAGATGTGATTATGATTATCCAACAATTGCTAGGAACCAGGGAATAAGAATTCAGCACGGAAAAGCCCAGTGTAAGAAACGAGTGTGTAAATGTGGTTGATTTTCAAGTACAGCACGTAGATTTAATTTTGTCACTGCTGAAAAATGGTACATGGGATGTTATTGAAAAATCTCTCCCAATCTCGCTAATTTAAATTCAATTTTTATAGACCTGCTTACTAGTTAACCAGCCCAAGGTAGGCTAGAATTAAGCACATCAAAATCAGAGGGGTGAGGGGGCAGGGGAGGAGGGCAAAAGTGGGGAAGTCCCTCTGTTAGAGGGAAGGTCCTGGGAGCTTCTGGAACAATCACTGACAACTTGTAACAAGACAGATGTCAGAAATGTTTTATTTATTTTTTTAAAATTTTTAAATGTTTATTTATTTCTGAGAGAGGGAGACAGACTGTGAGCGGGGGAGGGGCAAAGAAAAAGGAAGACACAGGATCCGACGCAGGGTCCAGGTTCTGAGCTGTTAGCACAGAGCCTGACGCAGTGCTCAAATTCATGAACCACAAGATCGTGACCTGAGCCTAAGTCAGACGCTTAACTGACTGAGCCACCCAGGCGCCCCAGGAAACGTTTTTTTCTTAAAGCCAAAAGGACTCAAGAAACTTGAGTGGTTTGAGGCCATTCACTCCAGAAACGAGTGAAGAACCAAGAACACGCACACTTAAACGGGAGCTCATTACGCCAAAGGTGGAAAGTTCTGTTACTGGAGGTCGGGTGTGGGGCCTCACGATCTCTTTGTCTTAGCGTCCTCGCTGATTTTCCAACCTTGGTTTTTGAACACATGCTCACACACCTACCACAATGGATATGATCTGAGTATTCTGCCCAAAACAGGCAATCTTTTTTTAAATCCAAAGCCAGGGAATTAAAATATTTTGATGCTAAAATAAACAAGTTTGATGCTGAGTCTAAGTTGCAGTGATTTACAATTTTCCTCCCATGGAACAGCTCATCCCCCATCACGTCAGGACAAGATGACGACGTCACTCTAATTCATTCTGAGTTACGGCAGTGTCCAAGAGCCAGAGGAGAGAAGGTCTGAAATCTTTCTAGGTCCAACTCTGTCCCCCCCTGCTGTGGATCCACAGTTGACATTTCACAGATTTCATTTAACACAGCTCACCAGTCTCTTCTTTGAAACATTAGAAGATTGTTAATGTCAGAACGCACACAACGGACTAGAATTTTTTTTTTGAGAAATCACTGCTTACCAGAAACACTTCACACAAAAGCAAACCAGAGAACTGAGTCAACCGTTTGTACTCATTCAGTGGAGGCGTTTATGTAACCTCAGCAGGAGCCATGGTTCAATGGTTTGTACCCTTCCCCCAACCTCCTGCCAAAAAACAAAACAGAACAACACAACAACAACAAAACCCAGGCAGGAAACAGGTTTTAAAGGGTTCATCAAAAAGCTTCTGGGAAAAAAGGACTTAAAAAGGCTTCTATAGCTACGTGTCTACACACATCTTAGGAAACGTCTGGTTGTTCGGGGTAGCTAGTCGGTTACAGTCCTTCCATTCTGTGGTCTGCTCCCACCCTCGGCTCATACTGGTCTCCCAACCTTGCAGTGAGGTGGGCCAGAAGCAAAGAGGCCATCTTCCCTGTAAATACAGTACTCAGAAACAATCTTACATCGTTTCACAGAACGGTAGGTCCCAACGGAGAAACACAGAACGAGTGAGGTTCACGTGCAGAAAAATTGCAGATGGCGGGAGAAGGGGACAGATATTGCTGAAGACCCACTGGGGTTGGATTCTGGCTCTGTTCCTCACTAGCTGGGTAATCTTGAATAAATTCCCCGACTTGTCCCAGCCTCAAATTCAAGTACAAAGTAAAGATAATCTTAGCCCCTACTGGGGATCGTAAAATCTGAGATAGCATATTCCTTTCTTCATCCAAGAGATATTTACTGAGCACTGACCCAGTGTGTGGCTCTATTCTGATCACTAGGGACAGCGAAAGACATGACCTGTATCCCTGCCTTTGTGGGGCCTATATTTTGGTGAGGGGAGGCAGACAATGAACAAAGTCAAATAAGCAAACTATACATTGTACTTGGGACACGAGTACCAGGGAGAAAAATCAAGAATGGAAGGTGAAGGCTGGGGGTAGATTATGAACAATTTTAAATTGGGAGGTCAGAGATCTCAGAGTATTTTAGAATGAATGTCTGACACTTTCCAGCTGATCAATACGTGTTTATGGAAGGACTGCTCTCAACAGAACGTGCACTTAAGGTAACTGTGACATTGACCCATACCCAGTGCTTGACAGCTGTGTAAGACTGTGGTTCCAGCACGGCATTCTATTTCTATTGAGTTCTTGAAAGAAAAAATATTAGAGGACTCTCTCCTCTCTTGACTACTCAGATACGGATACCGTGGCTCAAAGAAAACAAGGCATTTGGTCAGTTGGCTAATTTTCTAGTTCTAAGGGCAGATATGGTGGCCTTGTGTAAGAGTCTCATTTCTCGGTACTGGGTTTCCCAACAGAGTATCCTGAGTTCACAAATTCATACAATCATATAATGTTCTAGCTGAAGGGCACTGGAGCACCACCTTATTTGGATGACATAAAGTAGGCCCAAAGACACAAAATGGTTGCCCAGTCACACAGCTAGTTCTCCAGACCTCGCTTTATCCTAATAAGGAAAGATGCCCTCTAGTGGAGATGCAGGGCAAGGTGAATGGGCGGGGTGAGGGAGGGGGATAGGGGACTCCTGTGAGCGTCTGAGATTCTGAACCTTATCATCAGCTGATGGGGATGGGTGGATCAGCAACCCACTGCCTTTAAGAAACTTGGCAATGAGTGTCCCAGTTTGCTTGGGTGAACTCACTCTGTTAGGCGCTATGCTCTTCATATGGCCAAGCTGGGCTTACACCTTTTGTCTTTTCCAACTGGATAAGTGCTTTCAGATAACGCTCTCTCTCTCCTGTCTCTAAGTCCAAGGTATTTCTGTGTCAACTACATACTGTATTTCTTCAAACAAAATTGACTAACAGACCATGTTGCAGGTTAAGCACATGTCATAAGTACGTCTTACTTTTCTTCATTTGTGCTGTGTATGCAAGCAGCTGTAACCAGCAATATAGGACTGAGCGTCTTAGCACCGCGTTGGGGGTTAATACTTTGAAAAGAGGGGTTTCCATGATCAAATGGATTAAATGTTGGTTGATATGTGCTTTGGACAGTTCTCCCCCCCCCTCCCCCGGGGGGTAACAGACCTCCCAAAGAAGGAAGAATGCATCAGAACAACTTGTTTCATTGTATTCACACGGAAAATATTATTGATTTGCTGCTAGGGAGTAGAAATAATGGATACAAACTGGTCTATGGTGGATTTGGGGAGGTATTTGTTATCCCCCAGAGAACTGCGGTGGTTTTTAAATTCATCTGTGAAAACCGATCAATAAAAAATGGCTTTAGCAGTTGGCCAACTACAGAGGGGGGAAAAAAGGAATCCTTTTCAAAACCTAAAAAGAAAAGCACAGTTTTAAGGATTTCACATCTGATTTAACATCTAAAAAAAACCCCCCAATGATAATACCCCACTTTGTATAGCCAGACAGCACTCCATTTTAGTAGACTTTAGTGGTCTTTATAACGATTTATGAATCACTTCATGAATTCCTGGCTGACTCATCTGGGTGACTATAGTATCTACTTATACTTCCCTTCTGTCTCACAAAAGAGACACTTGGACTCAGTTCAATCCAGATTTGTCCCCGAATGAATCACAGCACGTTACTGGGGGAACTGCAAATTGAATTCTGCTTCTGAGACAATCAAGACCAGCTTTCAGTAATGAAGAAACAGCCGCTGGGAAGTGTGGGTAATTGCAACACTGTCCATCTGGGCAGGGCCAAAGCAGGCCAAGAGCTGTACGTCCGTCCGAGGATTCTGTTCCAAACCAGTCAAAGAGCTGAATCCATCTCCTGGAAGGGCTTAGCGTTTCATTCTCCTCACGAGAGGCTGGGTCAATATTAACTGCAGATAATTTATCACAGTGGACAAGACCAGAACTCAAAAATGATTGCCTGTGCCTCCACAGACCGTGACAAAATGAGGGCTGTGAATCGGGCTGTAGGTGAAATGATCACCGAGGCTTTTTAAAGAAGACCCACGTGTATATTCTGATGAGTGAGTGTTTCTGGGAAGTAGAAAGGATCGTGTTCTAGAGGACACTTGGCTCCGTTTGGGGAGAGGGGGTCAGTTCTCACTCCAGAAAACAAAGTTATCAGTGCCCAAGGCAGAGAAGTGTTTTTTTTTTTTTTTTCCGGGTGTAGACTGAAGCAGGGTTGAGGGCATCACAGTATCTCCCCACTGTGGAAACGAACAGGGAGGGGGAGAGGACACCCGGATATGTCAGAGAAATGAATTATGCAGGACACATTTAACCAAGAGCCGGAATTTTTTGGACTATCTTGACTGCAGAATTGGCTGTGACTCAGTTGTTTGTCTATTTCAGAATCTGATGTGATGGGGAGAAAGGGAAGAAAAGTCTGATTCTGCCAAATCCTCTTTACAAAAAAAAAACAAAAAAAAAACAAAAAAAAAACCACCGACCAGAAGAGAATTTATCCTGAGTGGTCTTAGACATTTGATGTCAAAAATGCTGCAATTTAAAAAACCAAAAATCAAACAAAACAAAACAAAACAAAAAACCTTCTGCAATGACACCATCCTTTGGGCAGCTCTGAGCAGGTCAAAGCAAAGGGATTAACTCATGGCCCTGTGGCAAAGAGAAGACTCTCTCTTGTTCGGCTCGGTGTTAGGCACAGAGTGCAGTCTGCTTTGCCACGGAGTGCATCGGATGAAAGAAAAACGTTCAGAAGGGAGAGTAATGAGAAAGCCAGATGAAAAACGAGGGAGAAAAATGTTGTTTGGGGGTACACTCGAGAAAGGGAGGCGCGGGCAGATAAAAAAACCGCCCCTTCCGTGCCTTTCCCCTGGTCTCAAAATGTGAACACGAGTCTCCTGACGACATCAGAAGAACTTTACTTCTAGAATTAACTTCAGATGCCATCCTGCTGCCCAGGGTGGCCAGGTGCCTTTGAAAGCCACTGCCAAATGAGACCCTGAGAGTCAATATAATGCATCAATTTGAAAAGGAACTAACTGGGTGGTGATTTGGTCAGTAATAACATGTGCTGTTTATCTGTGATTTATTGTTTTCATCTTCAGGATGCCAGGTTACTATTGTAGTAACCACAAAGGAATTTTCTGTACCTTCCCCTGAATACAAGGCTCAACATCTGGTTGGAGAAATGAATGGGAGGAAAACACATCTAGTAAAAATTCCCAAGTAGAGAAGGGCCCTTGGCTCTTATACACAGGAAGAGCATCAAATGCTTGGGGGTGTTTGCTACCATTTTGTATCTCCTCATCCAGTCCTACACAGAGATAAGTACAGTATATGATAAATGTTGGTCACTGCTGTTGACAAATTACTCTGTTGAACAGACTGAGCTCCCGGGCAGGTGCCAGTTTCTGTGTCCAGGTAGACGGTACCTTTGCCCAGTTGGTGCTGATGTCCAGTTGTATATTCTATCTGCCCAGAGACCACAGTTTCTGTTTCTGAGGGGAGATCATCTTATTCAAGAGAACGATTCCAGTCATTTACTGTGAAGAAGATGATTAAAACAGAGAAAGGTGTTTCTCCTTTCAACAAAACAGAAAAGCAACTGACGACTATTTTTTTCAGTAAAGGAAGCAAAGAACCTTTGTCTCTTGGCTTCTGCTCCCCTCAGTGGTCTCCTCACCACTAACAGGCAGATGGACCTTCACTTGGAAAAGGACACAATACAGTTTCTTCCCAGCCAATCCCCCCCCCCGCCCCCACACAAGAGGGGAAAAGATAAAGTTGATTTCCATATCCCACTAGAAGCACTCAGGAAAGGCTTTCCTTCGAACAGCCTTTTCTTTGTCAGACACCAGGCACTTTGTAATGGGCCAATGTCTTGAGACTCAGGCTAGAAAGGCTCGTGGGCTTTCAGTTTAGGAATTCTGCCTCCCTAGGACTTGTTTCAGAGAAGCTCTGTGACAGGAACACACAGATACATGTCAAGAACATAATGGCTTAGTTTGAACTCCATGTTGCCCCGTGCCAACGCACTAAAGTAGAGGTTGCGAGAAAAGGAATTCTATTTTACCTCAAGCCTTCCTTGTTATTGTCATGACTCACTTTCCTGACTGAAAATCCAAGGGGACTAAAAAAAAAAAAAAAAAAACATCGTCTTGGGCTTTGCATGAGGTGGATTTGTTTGGAATGTGGGAACAAAATAAAGATGGCTGACTTGGCCTTCAGGGGTGAAATGAACGAGACCTCTTTAAAATGAAGAATGAGTGTACTTCAAAATTAAAAAGAAATACATGGAAAGCAATCTGATGTGAAGGGATATTTGAACCAAGAGTCAAGCTATTTGTTTGGTGTAGTGACACATGTGTGCTCGCATCAGCGTCTCCTGCTTTGCCCTGAGGTGACGCAGAGGAGAACGTGCACTTGGAAGACCAGTCATCACCTGCCCCGGATTCCGGTTACCTTTCCCAGAAATGATAAAGGAATCATAGCTGCAGTCCTCCCTTCTGTTCACATCCTGTTCATTCCACACAATTCCCAAGCGCTGAGGGAGGTGGGGGAAGAGCTGTAAGCATGACATCGTCTCTGCTCTCAGGGAGCTACGGCTCTAGTGGATTGTAAGCCAATCAGTAAGCAGACAGTGTAATCTCAGGGGCTGTTAAATCTATGAAGAGAAATAGAGTTAACAGAAGAGAGTGGGGTTGGGGGGTGTGAGCAGGGGGTGGGGGTTGAGGTGAAGTGGTCAAGAGAGGCCTTTCCAAAGCGGTTCGCGTTCGAGCAGACACGGGAAACGAAGGCACAGATCATGTTAACTTCCGGTGAAGGTGCCTTTCAAGTTTCAGGAACAGCAGGTACAAAGGCCCCGAGGCAAGGTGAGCTGGTGTTTTCCAGGAATCGCAAGAAAGCCAGTGTGGCTGGGGCAGAACAAGCAGGAGGAGCAGTGGTAAATGGATGTGATTAAGGCCAGACCACAGAGGGCCCAGCAGCCTACAAAAAGGAGTTCAGACTTTATCCAAGTGTGGTGGGGGAAGGGCCCCAGTAGGAAATCGTCAGACATTCCATTTACATTTACATTTTAATACAAGTTTTTTTTTTTAATGTTTATTTATTTTTGAGAGGCGGAGCAAGCGCGGGGGAGGGGCAGAGAGAGAGGCTCGGAATCCGAAGCAGGTTCCTGGCTCTGAGCCATCAGCACAGAGCCCGACGCGGGGCTCAAACCCAGGAGCTGTGAAATCATGACCTGAGCCGGAGTTGGGTGCTTAACGCACTGAGCCACCCAGGTGCCCCTGGGTGGCATATTTAAGAAGCTGTTAGTAAGGCGAGTATCTCTGTGAGAAGAATGCTCAGTCCAAAGGCCAATAACTCAACTGATATCTGCTATAGAGGATAAAGCATGGCTGCGGTCATGGATCAGAACTGAAGAAGTTTAAAGACTCGTGGGCTACTCTGCCCTGGAATAAAGATCGAAAAGTACCGGAAACTTTCCACAGATACAAAGAAAAAAAAAGCACTAGGACCCCAAGCTTTTCCAGTCTAAGACCCAATATTCTAATCTCCATCTTTAAGGCTAGGATACTGGGATTTTCTGCTGCTTCTAGGCTCACAGCATAGACGTGGGGAACAACGTTCATCACATTCAGTGATTCTCAAATAAAACGTGTGTGCGTGTGTGTGTGTGTGTATCGTGGGTGGATTTTAAACACCACCTCTCTTGACCTCGATTATCTGTGGAAGTCACTTTCCTAGAAACTGACCCCTTCATGGGACACTAAATGAAGATAACTGTTTTCAGTATAGAAAGTGCTACAACCCAAAGAGACAGGATGAGTTATGCGATCACGTGGCGTTGGGAGAGCAGACGCCAAGGTGCTGGCGGACTAAATGGCCATTTGAAGCCTCTGTTTTTCAACCACGGCTCTTCCCAGTTATTTCAATGGTGAGGGCTGACAAGCTTTATTTTTGGGCCAGTGCTTAATAATTGCCCTGTAAAGGGGCACCAGGGTGGCTCAGTCGGTTAAGCGTCCGACTTCGCCTCAGGTCATGATCTCACAATCTTTGAGTTCGAGCCCCGTGTTGGACTCTGTGCTGACAGCTTGGAGCCTGGAGCCTGATCCGGATTCTGTGTCTCCCTCTCTCTCTGCCCCTCCCCCTGCTTGCGCTCAGTCTCTATCTCAAAAATAAATTAACATTAAGAAAAAAATAGTCGCCCTGTAAGTCACGTACCCTTCCATACCTGTGGGATGGGTCTGTGACCTGTCAGAGGAGTGATTGCTCAAGGGGAATGGTTTTTTTTTTTTTTTTTAAACACTAAGTGACTCTTCAAAATCCTCGAATATAGGTCATGACTACATAAAATACAAGCTTGGGATTATAAGGGACGAAACTTGTCGTGTCAAATTGTATTAGAAACAGAAAATAACATAAAACCTGTGCTGCCTTGCTGGTTTAGCCTTTACAAAGGATAGCCTTTGTCTCTTGGGGACCAGACAAACTGGTTGTGTATTGTCATTTTTTCTTCTGTTGGGCATAGAATATGTTCTGAACTCTCGCTGCGTGGGTAACAGGATAGGGAGGCCTCGGGAATGTATGCCCGAATCACCAGGGTACCCATCCTGGGCAAATACACAAATCCCTGTCCTCAAGAGAAAGCCTAGTGTCCCAAGTGCCCTTTAAGAGGCTCCTCCCCCATTCACACACAAAGCTCCGCCCATTGCTGACATTGCCTCCTCTTAGCTTTTGGGCATACCCGTGGCCAGGTCCGACGGGCTTTCCGATTTCAGGCAGATGTTCCTTCTTCTACTTCTATTTTTGGGTCATTCCTGTGTATCTTCACAGCCTCTCCTGGCATCACTTCACAATAGCCTAAGTGATGCTTGCCTGTTGATCTGGTCGTCTCTTGTGAAGGCTGGACACTCTGATGGGTGCCCTCATGGCTCATTCGGTTGAGCATCCGACTTCAGCTCAGGTCATGATCTCATGATTCATGAGTTCGAGCCCCCGTCGGGCTCTGTGCTGATAGCTCAGAGCCTGGAGCCTGCTTCAGATTCTGTCTTCCTCTCTCTCTGCTCCTTCCCTGCTCATGCTCTCTCTCACTCTCAAAAATGAATAAATGTTAAAAAGAAAAAAAAAAAGACCAGACACTTTGAGAGGGCAGGGTTCTGTCAGTCGTGTCGACCACTGTGTCCTCAGTGTTTAGCATTATCGCCTGGTACCCAAAGGGCAGCTGAGTAAGTGACTCAAAAAATGAACGTACCCCAATGCTGGGATAGATTTTGATAAACGTGAATGTTTCATATGATGCTTCTGAGTTTAGCCATTATTGCACATATACTAGGAGATTAACAAGAGAGAGGGAAGATTACGTGGGGTGCGTGCGTGTGCACACGCATGTGTGTGTGAGGCTGAAAAAAAAAAAAACCTGGGTGGGTGTTCTTCCCGGGGAAGAAAGGACAGCAAAGCTAACAGACCTAGTTTTGAGCTATTCAGACGCTACAGATGGAGACAGGAATGGATGGTGAGTAGCAGGCTTCTCGTAGTGAAGATCACAGAAAAGCAACGTAGGGAACCCCCACAGCGGATGACAGCAGGGGGGGTCCTAGCAATGTGTGCGTGCGCATGCGTGTGAACATACACATGAGAGCAATTGTGTGTTGTAGCAAAGTATGCGGGTTGCACGAAATGGCTGGAACCCGAAGAACTGGTCCACCACTGTCCAGACCAACGAATCAGGGGGGACCGTTCTTTTCTAGGAGCCTCCCACCTGGACAACGGTAGCCGGCAATGGCCTTTTGTTTCCTAGGCATTCCCCCATGGGTCCTTCTTCCCTTCAAACCCTCCTTAGCACCTAGCACTGTGGAGCACCGGGCACGCGGTGTGGAGGCTGTAAGGAAATTTTACGTTCCTGCCCTCGGAGAACGAGTAATTCACTTAGCAAGGCAACATCTGGGAAATGACAAATAAATAAAACAGATGATAATAACCAAGAGATGTAACAGGGGAACTTGTCTCTGCAAACTGTAAGAAGCCAGGGGGCTTTCTGGGTTGAGAACTAACCCAAGCTCCAGGTTGGGTGATGTTTACTCAAGAATAGGACAATAATGGAAGGTCCTTATTGTCTTTTTAGGTAGAAAAGATCCTGAAACAAGATGTAGAAACAAACGAACTAAGACAGTGAACAGGCTGTTTTGACAGGAGCAGAACTGTACAGAATTGCAAAGAAGATACACAGAAAACAGTTGCTGTCCTTAACCCCTTAGCATCCAGAAAAGCTACAACAGGTTTCCGATGCTGGCTTAGAAAATGGTATCAGTGAAGACCAGTCCTGGTTACTCAAAGGCATGGAAAGACTGTACATATACATACCTAGAACTGGAGCAATGTCACATCTGCTTTGAATAAAAAACAGTATGGCTTCCCAATACTTGACATGGACTCAAGAAACCAATATTCCTTTTTTTTTTGGTTAAGGTATTTTGACTACCTCCTCAAAAACAACTGTCCCTAACATTCCCTGCTGTGGATTCCTGTACTAGGATTGTGTACTCCCAGAGGAGGCCACATCGTTTCTCTATTTTCGGTCTTCCCTGGTTCAGAGACGGAGCTCATCGGAGTCGCTCCATGTGGTCGATCCACAGGTCTCCTTAAGCTCTGTCACTTGTACTACAGAGCACGCCATGTCTGGGCACTTCTGCCGAATGGAGAGAGGCAGCTGTGTTGGACAAGATGAGTGACACAGATCCAGATGACTTTTCTTGGGACTGTGAAGATTTCTCCGTCTGAGGAAGGGATTTGCATCAATATGTTTGTTTCCTCTGCTCTAACAGACATACTATGAAACAGTATGAATAGACCTTTCCAAAGACACGGGGTTCCTCTTATGGGAAGCCACGGTCATTAAGTACCACTGGCTCGCTCAACGTGACATAGTCAAACACCCCTTCCCTTAATAATGCTTAAATCAACATTCGGTGACGTAGTGTGGTACTGCTTAAATCACTGAAATGATGTATCATCCAGATACTATTTCGAAATAAAAATGGATACTCGTCAAATTGAGAGAACTTGCGTTTATTTTATTTTACGACGGTAAGGATCAAAGAAGCTGATGCTAACTGGATAGACGCGGTGGACTGTTCCTGACTTCTGACAGTGACTCAGCTCATTTTATTAACAAGTTAAAGCTAAGTAAATGATGAATCAATGCCCGCGAAGCAGGAAAGAATGCCAGTTTCCCACTAAAAATCGCAAAGTGTGATAAACCTATTTCCGTTAAGAAAACTGCTGGAGTTTTTACTGGGGGATTTCCCAGGCAAACAGAGGCAAAGATACATAAACCAGAAGCGGAAGGTAAGCACATTTCCTCTTCGTGTTTTTATGCTGCACACTAATGCAAACACAGGGCATAATTCAGGGCTATTTCACATTATCCTCCTCTCCAAAACCCGATCGGAAGAGATAACCTTTCATACACTTGCCCAGTCCAGTTGGGTTGGCAAAGGAATGGGCACACATCTGGTGGGAAGGACACAGCAGCATGGCAAAGCCACAGACGTGAGAAGGCTTCATCGCTCAGCCATATAAAGGACCGTCGTGTCCTTCTCCTTCCTCTCCCTCCTCCCTCGCACGCTGGTCTACCTCATCAACTACTGTCATTACTCAACAACACCCTCTGGCTTCTAAACCTCAATCTCAGTGATGCCAAGGTTGCCTGTCTTCACACCATGTCACATGACACTGTCACATGCTGTGGTCCATTTCATCTTAACTCCCCATGGAGCGCAGACAAAGGCTCGAAAGAGTGAAGGGACACCGCATTCCCTAAGAGGTGGTCCTGATGAGGAAGGTGCCTGTAGAGGAGGAAAAGACCAGGCAAGTCTCAAGTCTGGAACATTCTGCAAAACAGATGTGCTGAGCTCTTCATAAATTGCTAATGTCATGAAGCACAATGATGATGATGATGATGGTAACTTTCTAAAAGGTGAGGAACTTCATTAGATTCAAGAGGACAAAAAAAAAATGAGAATTGTGATCTTACTAAAATCCTGGATCAGAAAAAAAAAAAAAAAGATGAAAGGAAAGAAAAAAAAAATCCAGCTAGAAAGAACGTTATTTACACAGTCGAGGAAATTTCATATTGACTGCATGTTAGATAATGCTTTATTGATGTTAACTTTCTGAAGTGTGATAATTACATTGTGATTATGCAGGAGAAATGTCCTTCTTAGGAGAGCTTTCCTGAAGTAATTAGGGTTAAAGCTCAATGATATTCACAACAATCTCTCGGAGGGTTTCTGAAACAACAGGCAAGCAAACAAACAAAGGATCTCTGGAAGCAAAAAGAGAAAGAGATAAGACAGACAGAAACAGAAGATGGAAAAATATTCACAGTGGGTAAATATGGATGCAGGGCGTATGGGTGCTCACCCGTACTATTCTGGCAGTTTTTTATATGTTACCAACTTTCAAAGGAGGGAACTGAAAAAAATTAAAATTATGCAACAAGATAAAATATTAAAAACAAACAAAGCCAAGCGGCAGGAGCACCTACGGAACACATTCCAACAGCCTTCGTTGGAGCTGGGCTTTCCAACATCAGGTATTTGGGTGGTTGTTGTTAACTCCAATAATGGCGAAGATATTTTTCTACATATACTCTTTTTAGGCTGTGTACAAGAAGAAGATACACAGATTGCTTTTCTCTTGTATTCCTGTAAAGAGTCATCATGAGTATTCATAAGAAGATGGGACGAAGGAGACGAGGTCCCGAGAGATGGGCTTCTCAGCTGTGCTACCTTGTGGAGTTAAGATTCTCAACCAGGCAGGAGGAAATGAGATGATGAGAAGCCCATGGCTTACATCACTTAAAACCCAACTGGAAGGGCGCCTGGTGGCTTGGTTGGTTAAGTGTCCAACTCTTGGTTTCAGCTCACATCATGATCTCGTGGTAGTGGGATCAAGTCCCGTGTTGGGCTCAGTACTGAGTATGCAGCCTGCTTGGGATTCTCTCTTTCTCCCTTTGTCCCTCCCCTGCTCATGCTCTCTCTCTCTCTCTCTCTCTCTCTCTCTATTTCTCTCTCTCTCTCTCTCTCAAAATAAAAAAAAATAGTAAATTAAAAAAACAACAACAACTGGAAACTTAATAAAATGCTGCAATGGATAAGCTCATCTCAACCTTCAGCAATACATCAGAAAACTGGCAGGACTACCTGTCCCCAGTATCCAGGAACTTAAGAGCTGGTGACCGTTTGTACTGTTCTGCTGATAGATCCTGGAGGAGGAGGAGGCTTGGAGCTGTTTGCACTTGACCACATATGCAGAACAACGAAAAGAAGTCTACCATCTTCCGATCTATATTTCTAACTACTAGACACAGCCGCCTAAAACCCCAACCCTAAAGCCCATTTATTATCATTCTTTCTCTCCCACTCTCCCTTCTCCTGAACACCCCTTTTGCTGCTGTTAATGACACACTTTTCCACCTATGTCTAGAGGTGTAACTCACAAATGAATCCAGCCCTTCCTCTTTACTCCATATAGACATAAATAATTAGCGATTCTCCTCTTAAATAACAGCCCTTGGATAAATTCTCCATCCTAACCACTTCACCTTAGTTCAAGTTCTCATCTTACTCACGAGAACTCCTGCAACAGCCTCTTTCTTGTTTTCCCCATCCCCTGTCCCTGCACCCAGCCTCAATTACTCTGCCATCTGAGTTCCTTCCCTACAATGACAATCTGATGTGTCTCTCCCCTCAGAGATAGGCTAGAGGGATTCTTCGCTTCCAGTAAGAGGTAAATAATCCCTTACCATAAAATATAAAGCTCCACACGAGCCAACCTACTCTGAACTGACTTCTTCAGTCCTGTCCGCTGTGGATGATGGCACCTGAGCACATGGGCACCTCCTTCCACGAGTGTCCTTGCCCCTCTCGCGTCTCGTACGTGTTCCTCTGGCTGCCTTGGATGCTGTTCCCCATTCATCCGTCTGGGAAGTGTGACTCTTCCTTCCATGCCTAGATCACTCTTTCTTTCCCTCTCTACCTGAGGCAGAATTAGGGACGCCCTCCTCTTCAGGCTCCTGTGGCATCTCTACTACGTCACTGATCCAAAGAGCATCACCATACTTGGATTATACGTCTGTCCTCGCCACTAAATCCTAAGGGCGGCATCATGTTTTAATAATCTTGGCATCTCCAGCACCCAGAACAATGTCCGACATGTAGTATTCCACAGAAGTTTATGAAACAGAGATGTATCGTTAAGTGAAGAGTAGAGGTATGTAAAAAAATATACTGTTTATCAAACTTGAAAACACACATCTAAAAACTCATAGACGAGGCCAACACCAACGAAACCAAAGATCGCTGGTGAAATTCCAGACTTCCAAGATTGAAAACCTTTGCTCCCACTGCCTATTCAACCCGTTATTAGTCCCCCAAATGCCTAAGACCACAGCACCGGGGTCCCCACAATAACTTTTTTTTACCGTGGATGTCTGGGAGTAACCCCCACGTAGGTCAATTCGAGCCTGCTGACACGTGGAGAGGAAAACAAGAGGAACCGTGTGCTGTCCACGCCACTGGCGGGTTCGGAGGGCCACAGACGGACCGAAATATCAAGATTTTAAAAACTGTCCCCAAAACTCTTTATGAGGATGGCATCAACGCAGAATCTTCGGTAAAAAGCCCTTTTCTGGTCGCCCACATAAAATCCTGTGCCCTTTAACCCTATACTCTCAAAGCTGTCACCGATCTACGGGCTCAAGGCACCGTCTTGCACCTGGAAGGCTTTCCAGCCTGTGGGGACACTGCCTTAAAGAGGAGCCCCCGAAACAGACTGAGGACAGTGTGAGAGACAGAAATTTGGATGCGTTTTCCCAGCATCGGACACTTCAGTGCCTTCTCGTTTTCCCCCCCACGGAAAAGACGACAGGTAATGAGCTATTTGGTCCACGTGCTTTTTGCACGTGTACTCTTGACACGTCCCCTCTGGAGGACTCAACCCACCACCGATGGATGATCAACAAAATTCAGCAACTGTCACAGCGCTTCTCCGCGCGGCGGACTTCAGCGGCGACACCTACTAGAAGAGAGCCGGCTGGCCTTACCTGTCGGCTCCCGTGTCCACGGCCGCGAGCGGGGGTAGCTGGGGGGCGGGGTGGTGGGGGCTCCCCTGCACGCTGTGTCCCGGAGAAGGGTGACCGACAGTGTGCGGGGCTCCGCTTCGGCTCGAGTGACTGCTGGAGAAGACGGAGGCTGCAATCAAGGAGAACAAGCATCAGACGGCGCGTGTTTAGCCCCGAAGGCTGACCGCGAGTGTGTTTTAGGGGCCTGCTCTCCTGTCGGTGGCGTTAAGGGGACAGTTCCTGGCTCACTGGATCTACACGGCTTCTGTTTTCATGGTGGAACAGGCTCCCCGGCGGGTGAGCCCTTCCTGCTGCCCGGGGAGCGCATGAGCAACTGCCCTGAAGTTCATGGTTCGCCTCCTGAGCGGTGCCCTGCCCTCCCGCCAGCTCCCAGTGTGGGCACCATAAAGTCGGTCGATCCTGTAATGTCTGCATCTGCAACAAGGTCGCTGTACAAGCACTTTTCAGTCACAGGGGACGACAGGGGACAGAACACTTGGTGTGCTGACCCACAAGGGGCAGGACACAGGCCGCCTGCCTCTTCTCAAGGCTGCCGCGAGCCTCCGTGGGTCAGCCTGGCTCTCTCTTGTGTCCCTGCTGAATCAGGGGTAATAGGATATCTTGTCCTGGTCGTAGCCCCCGGGCAGGATCTGCTACCCTCTTAACCCCAGAGACTGACTGACCCCGGGCATTTCCCTGATGGTGTGGTGGATGGACACACTTGGTCCCCACCAGTGATGAGCCCATGCCCGGCACCACAAAACACGAAAAGGGGCCTCAGACACAGCTCTGGCTTTCCCCCCGCCACTGTTGCCCTATTACGACACAGAGACTGAGTTGCGGCCTCATTCATAGGGGCAGCCTAGCCTCTGAGAAGTGTACATGACCTCAGACTTAAATACGTGCCCGTTTAGATCAGCTAATTGGTACAATGTCACAAAAGAGACAGGGCTTGTCACTTTCAGAGTCTATCGCTATCAGAGAGGCTCTCAGTGTCTGGGACCTACGCAGCAGACATCTCATTATGCTGCAATCAACCCAGCATCATTACTCTGACTCCCTTCAACTTCCTTCTCTATACAAAGCGATGCTGAGCTTTCTACCCATCTCTGCTCTTTTTGAACTTACTCCACTGATGTCAAAGAATAAATGGATCTAAAAAAAAAAAAATAAAAGAAATCAGGTTCAGGATTAAGAAGAAGCAGCCACATAATCAAAGAGATTTGAGGGTTTAAAAGTTCAGGGAGCGATACTTTTAGACCAGGACCACTTTTCTCCAACCTCTTCAGGTTAGAATTAATACCCCAGATGACCCCGCCCCCCAAAGCTTAACCCAATGGAACGAGAGTTCAAGCACTTAAAGGAACATGTGAAGAAGCAGAATTACCATCTTCCTGCTCAAAAGCTACTGACAAGGGTGTGATCTGATGGGAAGGGTTTATTTCTGGAAAGTCAGCACTGTGTCAGGTTAACTCTTGTCCTCAGAAAACTGCTGCCTCCACAGCCCCCCAAGTCTGAAGAGGTGGTGAGACTAGAAAGTGCTTAGTAGCTCAAAAAGGCACTCACGGTGCGTCAGCCTCCAGAAAAGTTGCACGTTTGCAAACTCGCTAGAGTCACCTTATGAATCACTACTCTCATTTGTGCTCAGCTCACTCGGGCAACCACAATTCTGCTTGTATTCCAAATAATAATTTTACCCAGGGGAGAAGGCTGTTTGGAGTGACTGTGGCAACGGTTTCAATGCTGGTGTTTGTCAGCACGGAGCTTGGTGTTTTATATACTATTCCAAAAACTAATGGAATAATAAGAGGTCACAGAGACGCTGTGGAAGCACAGCTAATTTTTTTCCTGCCTTAGCGTAGAAACATGAGCTCTCCTATTTATTCTGCTGGAGTTGCTGAACGCGCCCACCGCTTACGATCCCCTGGAGGTGTTCCTGTATGTATGTGTTCCTCACAAGGGAAGCAGGGCCCCTGCTGCTTCCAACCCCATGGGCAGCAGGGTCTCTTGGTGCGCACACTCTATGCTCTACTCTACGGCAAACAGAAAAATGTGGTGCTTCCCGGAGGTCTACGTCAGCCGAATCAGCTACATTTTTGCATTGGCTGCAATCAAAGAGGTTGGGAAATTCAGTATGGTTTGCAGCCTGCCACACACCAAAAGTTAGGTCCGGTTAGGGCCTCTCCTTCAACTAATAGCCAGGACCAACCGTCTCGCCATTCCTCCATCCGTCTATCCACCTGTCCATCCTCCAACCATTATTTTTTCCTACGTGCCTACTATATGCTAGCCATTCTACTATATGTGGGTCCCTAACCTTGAGGAGGCTGCGGTTAAGCGAAGGGAAGAGGTCTCTATATGTCAGTGCTACCCAAATGCTGAGAGCCGCTAGGAGAGATCATCAAGTGGTGTGCAAAGTGCTTTAATGCACTGTCTTCCCTTCGGTCCCATGATGTGCCCTATGCTCTGGCCAAATCAGACAACTGGCCCGGCCTCAAATATACCACAGCAACTTGTGCCACTGTGCTTTTGACTATAATATCCTCTACCTATTTTAATACTTTTGCTCTGAATGCAGTTACCTATGTTCCTCTGATTCCTCTCTCCGCAGCCAATCATTCCACAGGTACGGATGGAGTATGTATGTGTGGCCGCACTGAGCCAGGTCCTGGGACACACTAGGGAACAAGGTGGCCTTGAGGCCAGCTATCTCCAACAGTACCATTCATGCTTGTTTGACTAAACAGATACGAACACAAACTCAATGTCAATGGAGTCCTTCTTGGGCTCAAGGAGCAGGACAGGAACAGAAAGAAACATGTACCCGCCCAATCCTGTTGATCGCTGGTCATAGACTGCTCTCGGGTGTGGCTTGTCTCGTATCTCCAAGTAGGCACGTATTCCAGAGTGGCTAAAGCTCTCCCAGATACCCAAGAGCAGGGCATCCGAGAAGCCTGTGGGCAGAAGGCCAGAGACACAGGGTACAGTTGAGGGGAGGTGCTTCTAAGTTCTACCTGGTGCAAATGGTTTCCACAGCAGCGTCTGCCAGTAGGAATAAGTGGTGGAGGCTATGTGGTGGGGCGTGAGAGGTCCACGAGACAGGGCAGAAGACTCAGAAACCTGCCCTCCTGCTGTGCGGAGGCTGTGTTGACCGGCCAGCAGTCAAACACATATGGATAGCCCTTTCTTCCGCTGCTAACCCTGGTGAATGGCACTGAGACAGGCAGGGACCCTTTGGCTGGGGGCCCCACGAGAATAACAAAGAGGGGTGCTTTAGGGTTCGATTTGAAGTCTGAATTTAAAAGTATACAGAACAGTTTCTTACGTTGGTTGTAAGAAATCCCCTGTGAGCAAACCGAAGCCTGTGACTTGTCTCCGTTGCCTAACAGATGGGATGAGAAGTACGGGACAAAATCTCTCCCGGTGAGGTAGGGAACCTAGTAGAAGCTTCTAGTCCAGTGTCTACACAGAGCCCTTTGTGTGTAGTCCCGGGCAAGACTGCTGCTTGTGGATGCTTCCCGTGACCATTGTAATGACCACAGACTTAGAGGAAGTACAAACAACACGGCTTACCAACATTCACCCAGCCCCATGTCACGAACCCTTCTGATAAAATGGACAAAACTCTGGAATGAGATAACTGTGACTTGGGTAGGATTGCCCTTGGCCTCTACCAGAGATCCACATTTCTCAGTAATCGCCACTGTGGCACAGGTAGTATCTCTCCTACTTACACTGACTTCTAGGAATTTCCAGCTCTGTCAGTCATATGTCCAGGCTTCTATATTAGCAAAGTCTAAGAACTTCCTTCCTTCCTTCCTTCCTTCCTTCCTTCCTTGCTTCCTTCCCTCCTTCCTTCTCTCCTTCCTCCTTCGTTCATTCCTCCCTCCCTCCTTCATTCATTCCTCCCTCCCTTCCTCCTGCCTTCCTTCCTCTCTCCCTCCCTCCCTCCCTTCCTTCCTCCCTCCCTCCCTTCCTTCCCAATTTTCCAGCCCCTACTCCACCCGAGGCAGGTGCTGGTCTCTCTTAAATTTTTTTTTTTTTTTCTCAACGTTTATTTATTTTTGGGACAGAGAGAGACAGAGCATGAACGGGGGAGGGGCAGAGAGAGAGGGAGACACAGAATCGGAAACAGGCTCCAGGCTCCGAGCCATCAGCCCAGAGCCTGACGCGGGGCTCGAACTCACGGACCGCGAGATCGTGACCTGGCTGAAGTCAGACGCTTAACCGACTGTGCCACCCAGGCGCCCCAGTCTCTCTTAATGTTTGAAGCTGAATATCTGCTGACTTCACACATAATGTTTTGCCAAGTGACTTTTTAACCTCCAGAAGAAATCTCCAGGTGAGAGCGCAATAGTAAGGTTGTTTACAAAAGGAAACATTTCCTTCCATACGCACTCAAAATGATTTTTCGAACTCAGCCAATGGGGCACACAACTATCGATCAGAGTGTAAGGAAGGGAAGTGACCCCTCTAGAATCTAGAGCAATATTAACAAAATTGTTGTGATCCAATCAGCTGGTGCACGCAGGCTGCCCACGGGGGTGGCCTTCATTGCCCCGTGTCACCACGGGGGTTAGTGCTGCTTTCAAGGCTGGAAGAGAGCTTTTAGGGGACTCTCCAAACACGCTGGTGACTGACAGCCAGAACAGGTGATTAGGCATGGCGGAGGAACATATTGGAAATTCTTATTGCTTTTGTGATTAAGAGATGGTGGAGTCCCCGAGGAAATAAAAGCCTGGTGTTGAGATGAAGTCTGTGAGCTCTGCCCTCAGAGGAGGACCCAGAAGCTAGCCTCCCTGCTCCTCTGGGCTTTCTCTCTGGAGCAGAGCTTACTGAAGTCTCCCCACCTGTCTCCTGTAGAGGGGGGCGCAGGTAAGTAACTCAGTTGGGCTTTAACGCACTAACAGAGCAGCACGGGTTGACACGTGTGGTCCCCAGATGCGATCTCACCAGCTACTGGGAGCAGGGCATTCTAGGCTAGAGCCTCTAACTAGCTCAGGTTAATCTGGGTTAATCAACAGCCCTCTCTCCATCCACATGAAAACAATTAACCTGTATCTCTATGGGTACGGACAGGGCACCCTCGGGGATACGTTAGCTGTCATGTGCGAGTGGAGGCAGGCAAGGAGTGTTCCCGAAATGAGGCCAACTTATCTCAGGCCCTTTTCCCAATGCCACAGAAGGCTACCATGGGCCTTGCTTGGTGACTATGTTTTCGTCATTTTAGAGGGCAGGGAGGAAGACCTCCCTTGTCGGGCTGAGGTGTATTGAAAATAGCCGACTGGAGGGCATAGTCCTGTTCGAAGCCTTGTGGGCGGTCAGAGCCCTACTTTTCAAGCTTCACCTTACAAACCATTCATCCAGGGTCGAATGTCGATTCAGATTCACCAGGTCTTGGATGCAGGGAGGGCTGAGGTTCTGAACCTCGACCAAACTCCCAGAGTGCCTGCTGAGGCTGATCTGGGGAGTGCACTTGGAGTATTAGGTGCCAGACCATATCTCAGCTGCATTTCGTCGTCCCGCTGCCCTACACCTCAGAGCCAAGTTAACATTTGCTGAGTACTTTGCAAACCCCTCCCTGGTTTACTGATGAGAAACTTGAGGCCTTACTGGGTTCCTGACTAGGGTACCCGGTCTAGGTCACGGGGCTGAATTCAAACCTAGGAACACAGATCTCAGATCACATGCCTAAGAGTGTTGATCCTGTCTCAGAACTCCCGCGCACCCCATTTGCAAAGACTGGAGTCACTAGGCGTTCTTCCCTCCCACGCACAATGCACCCGGCCGGCTTCAGCCACCAAAATGCTGGTTACAACGCAAGAGGGATCCTCCCTCTTCTGCTTCCGCCCATGCTGAGAGCACCGGAGTGACCTCAGCACGGCCGAGAGAAATTTTCCAGCTCTGAAAATTAACGGAGGTGACAAGTTAAGTAAATTATTTGGTTTGGAAAACAAACAGCTGGTAGGAAATGTGCTTTTTCCCAAATAAAGATTTCAGATGCCTGTCAGGGGTGTATTGATCTACTGGTGGGAACGAAGGCGGGCAGGGAGGGGTTATTCATGAGCAATGAGATATATGCACCTGTTCCCACAAGTGGCCACAGTGTGGTAGGCTGAGAGGCCACCACCTCCGTCAGTCACGCACAAAAGCGGATTTGCCGTGCAGATCCGTTGAGTCTGAGCTCTTGCGGTAAATGTGCATTTGGAGTCATTTGCACTTGCTTAAAAAGCCACTGCGTTGTTCTCTGTAGCGGGCCTACTCTCGTAGGAAAGGGGGAACCGGTGTCACCCACAGGCTGTGAACTCGCTTACAGTGAGTGCTTGAGTGACGCCATAACCCTGAGACGTGACAGTTAATGCTTGGTAGCCGATGCCATGGAGGAGGTGTGGGCTCACCACCCATCTCCACAGCAGTATTTCCAGGTCTGAGCACAGAAGGCTCTGCTAAGCAATGAAACCAGGCTGAGTTGGCTTTCACAGAGATATTAAAAAAGAATTCGAGGGGCGCCTGGGTGGCTCAGTCCGTTAAGAGGCCAACTTCGGCTCAGGTCATGATCTTGTGGTTGGTGAGTTTGAGCCCCATGTCGGGCTCTGTGTTGACCGCTCAGAGCCCGGAGCCTGATTCTGATCCTGTGTCTCCCTCTCTCTGACCCTCCCCCATTCATGCTCTGTCTCTCTCTGTCTGAAAAATAAATAAACATTAAAAAAAAAAAAGAATTCGATTCCCATGCAAATGGGAATGCTGAGGTCAACCCTGTGTCTGCCTCCCCCATCCATGCCCCCACATCCCCCAGAAGAAATTTGAGCCTGGGAAGGATTGAGGAAACTGTTGAACTGCAATGGAAATGTTAACTCCTTTGGCCTCCCTAGAAGTTGGGCACTCAAGACAGACAGTATCAGAGTGGTTCTTAAAAGAACAAAGCAGAAACAGCGGGAGTCAGACGGACTCGGCTTTGAATCTAAGCTTTACCAATTCCTAGCAATGGGTCTTGGGCAAGTCACTCAAGCTCAGCTCAGTTTCTTCATCTTAAATAAGGAGACTATGTCACAGTATGACTAAAAACACTTAGCACAGTGCCTGGACTGTGTTTAACTACCCAATAAACCACTGTCGTTATTCTTTGGTTATCTTTATTATAATGATTCTTATCCATAGGCTGGTGGGGGGGGGGGGGACAAAGGCGTGTGGTGCCCCGCAAATGGTAAATCTCCAATCCGGTGTGGCCTCTTACTTAAAGATGCATATAAACTGTGGCCTTGAGTCATTTGAAAACACAAAGGAGTGTATATACATCACGCTTTCTACTAATAAGCGTTTTCTATTCAATTTTTCTATCACAAGTGCTGTAAAGTCTTCGGGGTCTGCAGAAGAACCCCCACAGGGTTAAAATGTTGTCCTTTATTGTACAGGGGGTAGGGCACACCTGTGAGTTACAACCCCTAATGCGGTTCAGTTTAAAGACAACAAAGTCATTTTCATGCATGACTGCTCTTCGCTTCGTTAAGGAGTGAGAACGGGCTGTTACTAGAATGTCAACACAACCAGCCCTCTCTGAAGCTTAGTGTATCTGCAAGTATTTTTACATTTCCAGTGCTTTTTATTTGTTTCTCCAAGCGCATAAAGATGCGGCCGTGGTTAATTCTCAGGATTCGAAAAACACTTCCCTTCAGTCTTTCTGGAGAAAGCCACTACCGCTGGGGGTGACTGGAGCTTCGCTCCCCAACAGTGAAAACCTGGGCCCCCATACCTTCTGTGGTTGTTCGCATTTCACCATGGAATGATTTAATTGCTCTCATGACCCGAGTTCACGAACCAGGGAGAATTTTCCAGCAAGGAAAAGGGCCTGTCAGCTGGTAAGTGGCAGAGATGCCGCGGTGGCTCCTTGCCTGTGTGGCCCATGACTAGCGGGGGCCTTTTTCTCTCCCCTCCCCGCTTTGCTGGGCATTCTCCCTCCCCGACACCCTCCCCCGGGGTGGGCGAGCGGCTTCCTTCCACATTCCAGCTGCATTAGGAAAGCAGAGCTTCTTATGGGTTCACGCAGCCATCTCTGTAATCTTTCTCTCCTCCTGGAGGCATGAATAATTTTAATATTGCCAATCCCTAAAAATCTATTCTTTCTTGCCTGTCTTTTCTCTCCCCTCCCTCTTTGCAGTGTGGAGTATCATTATCCAGCAGTACTGATAAGAGGATAATGAAACAATCCTTTCTCAACCGGCTCAGGTGGCTGTCAGACTAAAATGACACCATCCGTACATCCTTGACATGCTACCCCAAGCTAATTGATGGCAAACAATGGTAACTGTCACCTGTGCACTAAGACAAAGAAAACACACTCGTGTCACCTGATGGGAGAGCTACCTGGCAACCGATGAACAAATGTGTTAGAAAGACGTTCCATTAAGGTAAGAGAGGGTACATCTCTGAAGAACATGCCTATTAACTTTGAGCTTAAGAGCGCTGCTGTTCACTGGGGAGCAGAAATAAATAAGGTAAAATGAGAATTTATTGATGTCTGGACAGTTACATGAATATTCAGGTTCTCTTACAAATAGATATTCCCACATGAGCTCCAAACTTCTGTGTAGGCTGCCCAATTACATTTCCACATCATGCAGCTGGATTTACAGCCAGGGAAGAGGTTATTAGTATTTGGAAGAGGACTTATGCTTACATGCCCTTCTGGAAGACACTGCGATACAACCAGAAGATAATGGCTGAAGTCATCCAGGCAGATGCCAAAGGTTACCATCAAATGTCCTGAAATACCAGGTGTAATTAACTGCATGTCGGAAAAGCTCATGTGCCTTTCAGAACAAAGCCGTTTTGTTACAAGTGAAATGGCGTTTTCTGGCACCTCTCTCAACTTCTCGGACCAACATTTCAGGCAGCCCCTCTTGGGTCTTTCCAGACAATGAAGGACTTATCCAACCTCAAATCTCATACCTTATCGTTCTTCCCTTCACCTCCCAACCCACTTACTCACTCACAGAGAGTCAGTTACACAGCAAGTCAGGAAGATAACGTGAACAAGGAGTACCCTCGGAGAAATTCGGTACTGCCACTATGTGTTACGTCATCCCCCATTTTGAAGAGAGGAGGAGAGCAGTCAGAAAGGAGAAAGATGGAGCAGGTATGGAGAACCATTCCTGGAAGCTCTCACGGGAATGTCCCTCATCTCCATTTTTGGAATAAAGTCTGATTTGGCCACAAAAACCCATGTTAGTAAAAAAAAAATACTTGGTTCTCTAGCTCCTCATTACTTATCCCTTAGTTGCCTCCTACCTGTACCTTGTTGACCCCAAAAGAGGTCTCCTCCCTTTTAGATGCTACCAAGACAATCCCGCCCACTCCACCTCTATGCGGTTTCTAAAATCATTTCACAGAGAAGGCTTCTTGGAAACAGATACAGAGCACATACAGCCAATCCAATTTGTAACGCAATTTTCTGCTAGCCAACTCAAGGGCTATTTACCAACCCTGAGCTCTCCCAAGAGACCGCTCGGTAAAATGGAGTCACAACAGCCCTTTTGGGGAATTTAGGAACCACGGTTTGCAATGACCACTGGCCCTGGGCAAAAATGCACAGAAGAGGAACATGGTTTTGTTAGGACTCCAGAGAAGCCAAAGAACCCCCTTTCCTCCTTTTCTATACTTTGCCCACAAAGTGGACGATTTTCTCACTTCTCCTTCAGGTGCCCAGTATTACCTCCTAGATTACTCTCAGGGTAGACAGACTCTGATAAGTCATTGACATGTTACCAGGAATTATGCCCATTTATAACCTTTCTTAAGGAACTTAAAAGCTTTTCCCTACCTGTTGAATGGAGTGCTCAGTCTCGGGTTATATGAATTTCAAGCATCCTTATTGTTAGTTAGAAAGTGTATTTTGAGGAAGTAAGCATGCTTCCTAAGCTTTATCTTTCAAAATTTTCCTTTTCTCCTGGGCATTAATGTGTAAGTCTACAAGAGGCCCGAATCCTAGAAAACACACTCCTTGATATTTGAGGGTTTAAGCCTCTTCTCTTTTTAGGAAAAACAGACCTTAGTAGAATTTAACTGTGACAACTCTCTGTGATATCCTTGTCAGCCCTGGGCTCACCATAACCAGAACTGAGTCCTGCCTGTCTTCCGGCAGCTTCTTCCTAAGTGGTGGCCACATTACTGAGGGCTTAATTCCCACCATGGCCCAAGGTTGTCTCTGCAGATAGCTGCTTACAATGGGAAGACTTTAACAGTAGTAACTCCATTGCGGAGCCCCTACCTTTGGGCTTCCACAGACTATCTGGGGGAGGACAGGAGCGCTGGGTAACAGGCAGCACAGGTGGTATGGGTCCCTTCAAATGAAAGAGCTCTGCTGTGTGACCCGTTTTAAATATTGGGTCTTACGCGAAGCTCTGCAAACCCAGGGGCTGGAAGACTACTCAGGTATTTGCTAAATCGAAAATACTATGGTGATCAAAAAACCTATGTGTACTGGCAGACTTTTAAGACAAAATGTGATCAGACATATGGAAGCCACAAGCTTCTTTGATTTCAGTCAGTCATTGACGAAGGTCCCAGATATAAGTGGAAAGCAGAATTTGGCAAACCTGTTGTGTAAAGGGCCAGAGACTAAATATTGCAGGCACTGCTAGCAACAGGCAATGTCCTCAATTCTGTGAGCAACTATTCTCACCTAAGAGCCAAGAGTCTTTTTTACATTTTACATTTAAAAACCTTAAAAACATCCTTAGCTCTCAGGCCATGCAAAAACAGGAGGCAGGCGGGCCATATATGGCCCGTGGTATAATAAATTATCTGTTGCATGCCAACTCATAAGAACCATCATGAAAAGACTGTGGAACTATTTTTGAAATATGGAAACCAAATTTGAGGGAAGCAAATAGTCAAGAATAGTTTTCTAGACACCTTAGGGTCTATTTTGAGATAAATTGCATGGCCTGGAGAGTCTATTTACAAAACGGGATCAGGAAGGACCAAGGCTATGCCTCAGCAAGGCTGACATAATGATGGTGTAAAACTGCACTGATTGAGGCCATCAATCCTGCTTCTTCCTTCTGCCATCTACCCCACCCTCACCAACCCACTGCTGAGTAAGTTTGCTTCTCAACCCAGCGCCCTGGGACTCTGTATGACCAGCCCGTGCGTACTTCCACTCTTCATAGCAACAACCACCAAAGAAGTCTAAGTCAGGGGCGCCTGGGTGGCTCAGTCGGTTAAGCGTCCGACTTCGGCTCAGGTCATGATCTCACGGCTCATGAGTTCGAGCCCCACCTCGGGCTCTGTGCTGACAGCTCAGGGCCTGGGGGCTGTTTTGGATTCTGTGTCTCCCTCTCTCTCTGCCCCTTCCCCACTCGTGCTCTGTCTCTGTCCCTCCAAAATAAACAAACGTTAAAAAAAATTATAAAGATCTGAAAACACGTCTCAAAATATGGGAGTTCTAAGTCCTCATCTTGACTTGAATTCTTCTCAAAAGGAACACTTTATCTTAGGACAGTGATTTCTGAACTTCAAGTGGTGGTACCCAGGACTATGAGGAATGGAGAGGAGGGGTTCTGGTCTCCATCACAGACATGGGCTCAGTCTAGGGGTCATTCTCTAAGTGTTTAAGCAAAGAGGACGGAAAAGAGAAAGGAACATATGCCAGCTACAGAGAGCATACCGAACTCTTACGTGCGTTCTCCCTTAATGCCTGTTTCAGTCCTAGGGAGCCACTATTCTTATCACCGATTTAGAGAAGAGGAGAAGTAACCTCTCCAGAGTGGAGAGCCAGGATTGGAGCTCACATCTAGCTCCGCGTTCTTCCTGCCAGACCACACTACCTCTAAAACACAAACACAAACAGAAAACATACTACATTTGAATTAAAACAATCAATACTTATCAAGACACAATTTTGACAGTGTGATTTCAGAGGCACTGCCGCCCAAGTGATGGGCTTCTGATTCCAATTTGTTTTTCTTTAGAGACCTACAGTGCATTTCCTTAACTCATAAAATGTTATGTGAAGTACCGAACAAATAAAAATATGAAGAACCGTATTTCAGTTTTCTTTTCATCTACTCAATATGCCGGTCAAATTCCCAATCTGTTCAGGCTTCCATAGTTTCCCTGTTTCTTAAATGGGACTGACAGGTAATTTCTGGCACCTTTTCCCTATCTGCTTGACAGAACTGTAACATATATTGTCCTCGGATCTGGATAAAAGCAACAACAAAAATTACTAATAGGCGCTGAACACGTGCCATGCGCTAATACTATTACAAGAGCTCTGTCATTTAATCCATCAACTGACCTCAGGAAGAGAGAAATAAATTTGAATTGGAGAAGTAACATGCCCACTTGTAAGTGTTCTATTTGAGCATAGATGGACTACATAGATGGTTAGAGGTATTATTAAAAAAAAAAAAGTGGCCAATGATATGACTTAAGAAAAGAGATACTAGGGGTGCCTGGGTGGCTTAGTTGGTTAAGCGTTTGATTCCTGATTTCATCTCAGGTCATGATCTCATGGTTCATGAGTTCGAGCCCCGCATCGGGCTCTGCGCTGACGGCATCAAGCCTGCTCAGATGCTCTCTCTCTCTCTCTCTCTCCCTCTCTCTCTCGGCCCCAACCCCTGATCGCACTCTATCTCTCAAAAGAAATAAATAAACTTTAAAAAGAAAAAAGAATAGATACTCAATATTGCCCATCCTTACATTTGTACAGATAAATATGACCCCAAACTGCCTTAGTACTTCAGAACTATGGACCTTAGATCGCTACCTTACCAATCAGAACATCTTCAGGGGCAGCTGACACATGACATTTTTCATGAGGTGCATCCCTGTCTCAGAAAAATGTGACAAGCATCCCCGTGGGCCAGTCTGAGGAGCAAGCTCCTACGCGTGCTGACGACAGCCTTTCCCCTTTTCCCTTGAATAGTGAACCAACAGCCCCTCCCCAAAGGCAGAAGCAGGACTTTCATGGAATCCCCAGGGAAAGGTTGCAGTGAAGATTGTAAAACTCGATTTCTTAGGGTGTGAGTGGGCGTTAACAGAGCTGCTGGACAGAGCAGAAGCCAAGGCGGGAGCAGCTAAATCCACGGAGACCTGGGCTGGAGTTGGAAGAGGTTGAGGCCGAGGCAGCCACTAGAAATGGTGTCATGAGCGTGAATGAAGCTAGCACAGCCTTGAAATGTAGTGGGAAAACTGAGTTAAGAGGCTAAGGAGGAAGCTGAAACTTCTGAGAAGTCAAGGCGGGCTGTTAAGGCGGCCTTGACGGTGTGAGTCATGGCCAGGGCACCTGAGTGGGGCAGATCATTCTCTGACAGCATTAAGGAAGATACAATAAAAGCCAGCCTTCCGAGACACGGCTGTTGGTCACCTGGAACGAGTCGTTTCCACAACTACTCTCCTTACGCAGTGCCTGCAAGATGTTTTCTTCTTTTGTTAACAGTAAATCATGGCAAATAATGTCCAAGCTGATTCAGTAATGTCCTTCACTTTTGAGTTTTATGCTATTCACATTTATTTTCAGGGCTAAGACAAGTGTAAAGAAATGAACTCTTGGGGCGCGTGGGTGGCGCAGTCGGTTAAGCGCCCGACTTCAGCCAGGTCACGGTCTCGCGGTCCATGAGTTCGAGCCCCGCGTCGGGCTCTGGGCTGGTGGCTCGGAGCCTGGAGCCTGTTTCCGATTCTGTCTCTCCCTCTCTCTCTGCCCCTCCCCCGTTCATGCTCTGTCTCTCCCTGTCCCAAAAAGAAATAAAAAACGTTGAAAAAAAAAAAATTTAAAAAAAAGAAATGAACTCTCACTGCGACTACAAGCACCCGGAAAAGGCCCACTTTCCTTTTTTCTTTATTCTTCACAGGAAAGAGACAGGTCTACCCGTTCCTCTCTTTCCTCGGAAGGTTCAGTTGAAGCAGAAGGTCAGGACTTCAGACCCGGAAGTTGGGCCCAAGCCTTCCTCACTGCAAAGCTAATGAGCTCCTCATTCCAGGAATTCTATCCTGAATTCTCCGTCTTGCCCTCTGCATCCGTCTCCTAAAACCTATTTGTGGGTACACTTCGAAGTAAACACAACCTTTCCTTCTCACACCCATTTGAATGCCAGCAAAATAACATGGAATGAGAAAAGAAGAAATAGTAGTATAAAGACAACCAAGACTTTGTTCAATGGGGATAAAGCCACAACCAACCCAGCGTCATGACTTTCCTTTCCTCCACGAGGTGTGGAATTATTTTTGCTCAACCACAAAAAATAATTTTACAGCAAAAACCTGTACGTATCATAAAACTGAATAATTCAGCTTAATCTTGCGTGAAAAACTAACATCAATACAAGGGAGTAAGTGGATATGGAAAACGGAAGCACCAAATTAAGCAGCTTGCAAACATATAAAGTCATTAACATTAGCCTGCATACATACAAATGTGCCCTGTGCTGGCTGGGAATCAGAATTTTAATTTTCTTCAGTTGAGCAGTTACAAGATCTCACTCTTAATCAAAATATGAGTAATGCCGTTGTAACAGTGGTGGGGGTGGGGGGAGACGAGCTTAATATCCACTGATAGATTTTCCTTAATGAGAAACAGAAATATATACTATGGGGCAATTTTTTTTTCACTATTTGATTCAGTTGTATTATCTTTGTAAGTATTTAATCATAAGTTCCAGAGAAGCATTATTCTATTTATCATTGCAAATATATGGCATATCACCTATATGTTAAACTGTCTTTTGTGGACAGATTTCCATCACATGGTTTTCATGCGTAAATTTTAAGATTATTATTTTTTAAAGTTTCACCTTTACTGACATATAACTGCTATATAAGACTGTAAGGTATTTCCAACTGTACCTCGTGGTAATTTGGTATACTAACTATCTAGACACTGTGAAAGGTTCTCTCCATTTAGTTAATGATGGGCAATTCTTATTGTAACTTCCACCAGTCAAAACTGAGATTATATTCTGCTATTAACACTCCCACATTTCATGATCCAGAGCAATAGTTTTTGAAGAGTTGTTCCTGGACAAGCAGGACCCAGTGCCGCCTGAGAGTTTCTTAAAAATCCCCAGCAGAAATTCAAATTCTTGGGACTAGCTCAGAGCTACTGAAACAGAAATTCTGGGGGTGGGGCTCAGAAATCTGTATTTTCACGGGTCTTCCAGGTGACCTAATGCACATAAACAGACTGGCTCAGGGCCAGGGAAGGTGAAATCTACAGGTTAATGCTGTCATTGCCTGCAACGGAGAAGAGCGAGGCTTCCTCCTACCGTTACGGATTTTCCAATTCAACTTGGTAGATAAACCACAGATGTGTGGGATGTTAAGAACAATACAAGAGTTTGACGAGCAATTCAAGGCAATGTCAGAAGAGACGCGGAAAAGACACTGCCAAATGTTTCCCTTTAAATCACTTCTGTAACCCCAGTGTCCACCTCCTTCTGTCCACTGCTGGGTCCAAGTCATTCTGTCCCTTTTTCACCTCTAGTGAATTCTAAGCAAATCACTGCTTTTGAAGATCGTGCAAGCAATATCTATTGCATTTTTTATAATGCTCTATGCCTGCTTTTTATATAGATCATGTTATTTGATCTTTGCAATTCTGTAAAGTTTAACCCATTGGGAAATTCGTGTGTCAATTTAGAACTCCTAATAAAGTCCCTAAGTTAACAACCACTTTTTGAGAGTAGACTGTACGAGGCACTTTCCTATAAAAATATTTCTAGCCCCTACAATTCTGTAAGCTGTCCTGAGATAGCAAATATATTCAACCTAAGAATACAGAAAAGGTATTAAAACATATACCATAAAATCACATTAAAATACAACATTAACCATTTCATGAAGTATGTCAAATCTCGCATGGATTTCTTATGGTGCTATTTATTACAAAATGTGGTGATATTGTGAGCGGGAAGGCTTCATTTCCCCATAATAAGGGTGAGGGGAAGGGAATGACAATATATGACTTCAAAATTCCTGCCCTAAAATAAGCCTATTTTTCCTTCAATAATTCCCTATAATATCTGAGCATCGCACTTCTATATCCTCCTGAGAAATCTAACGTTGCATTCAAAATTTTAAAAATTCAAAAGAACTTGCAAGCTCTAACACAGGATCATTTTATATCTCAGTATTAGTGGTACCAATAAAATCCCACCATTCTTGCATATTTCCTTGTTCTAGGTGCATTAGTTCCTCACTCGATGGGTGATTTCCATGGGACTCAAACACCTCAACCACACTGGCCTCTACGGTGTCTTTATGGCTCAGGCCATCGGCAAAGACCACGTTTTATTGAATCTGTAGTACAGTTTCGATCTGGAAGGAGCCATAAGCTTGGTGACCACCTATGGTACAGATCACCCGCCATACAGCATGCTTTGTTAGTGAACAGACTCTCAACCAAGAGCAGGCAGTGGTCCAGGCTGTCCACGGTGCTGCAGACTCGTTATTCGTGCATTCCTCTGCTTCATGAGTTCATCGAGGAAGCTGACGAGACCTTCTTCACAGGCATTAAGCCTTGGAAGTGGCAGTCACCCCTTGATCTACTGGCTGTGAAATACTTCTCCCTCAGATTATCAGCTAAATTACCTAAATTTATAGGCTAGCCTAGAGCATTATCTAGATATCTAGGGCACAGAACTTCTGAACAACAGGGCAGAAGAGGTGAGGGAGCCATCCTTGAGAATTGCTCATCACTGTCCCGGCCTTCCCATTAGGTCACAAGATTGCTCTCAGTTTGGCTCAGGATCGGGTCTAGGGACCCCGGGATTTTCAGGATAGTAGGCAAGTAAACACCTCAATTGAAAGTAGTCCTCAGCGTGAACTCAAGCGATATTTTGGCTGCTTGAACCTGGAACGCTATTTCCTTCCACGGAAATAAAAGCCTTTTCTGGAAATCCTTTCCAATCACATTCTCTGGAAACGCTGTCTCAATAAGGGAAGCCAACATGTTAGGAGACTTGTAAGATTTGCAGGTGTGAGAACTGCCACCTTTCCTGTTCTTAGTGCTCTGCAAACCATCCCTCTCTCGGAATCTCACAGATGGTTGTTTACTAAGCCAGTACAAAGGTCCATTTCCAAATCATGACTTCTGCAAACTGAGTCCTCAGTCTTGTGGCTTCTAGAAAATCCTGGTGCTCACTGCTGAACTGCTTCTGATCCTACATCCATACGTATTCAACAGGTTTCCCTCAAAATATTTTTCTGATACATCACTTTACTAGCACTTGGAATTGTAAGTGCTTAACAATCATTAAACAAATATTTTCTCGACTTTGTGTAACAGAACGTGAAAGGAAGGGCTCCGAGGGCTTTCACCATTTAGCCAAGTCTTTATCTTTGTCAAATTCCCTTAACACTTAGGAGTTTACGCTAAACAAATTGATGAACCGCTTCAGTTTCCTTTGGCATTTTTCACTGTTTGGCTTCTTTCCACAGATCTGTAGTACAGGTTTGAAACTGGTAGGAACATGCACTCCTGGCACGTGCATTTCTAGCACTTTTTTTCAGGGAGGTTTAACATTTTCCTTGTGTGGTTTTCCCTCCTGCTTTGTTCTGCTCTGGGTTTGCTGTGTATTCAGCAAAACAGAAGACTTCATCAATTTTCCAAAAGAGCGAGAACAAAGGAAGTAAAGTAGGACCCAAGGGACACAGGCATGAAGGGAGAAGGAGGGGGCATAAACTTTCACGGCAGTGCACTAACTACAGGAGCAAAATTCCAAGAACACGGTTCAAGCCTGATGGTCACCTGCCTGTTCCAAACGTCTCCAGAGTCACAGAAAATTCAAGTCAACAGAAGATGCTCTGTTGATACTATGGCAGCTCGGGTTCCTATGCCCATCACGGAAGCTTGCCCACCACGGCTGGAGGCTCAAAGCTGGGAGCTCATAATCGTTTTGAAGACCACACACGGAAAAGTGTCAGGAGGAAGAAAAAAAAAAAAAAAAAGGAAATCTGTCTGGAGTGACGAAGCTGGTTCAACACAAATCTTTAAAAAAAAAAAAAAAAAAACTTTGACCACACTCCCAGACATACAAAACACACACCAAGACAAACGTGCCTCCTCCGTTTGGAAAGTGAGCCATATCCTAGATGCTACACAGGGCAAAGGTACTAGTGTTTTCCAAAGATAGAGATATCATGGCTTCCCAAACCCATTTCCAAGTTAAATGCAGTGAGACTAGCCCATTACCATCAACTCTCCATAGTGGATGTTGGGCCCTCTTTTCAATCGATTCTGGTTGGCTTCCACTCTTAACTATAGGGTCCCAGGTCTTTACAAAGGTCATGGATTTATGGACTGAGGGACTAGGAATTGCTATGTAGCCTGTCATAAACTGGTTGCTAATTTAATGTGCTAGAATAAATGTTCCTATATCAAATATTTGGCAAATCAAACAGACATATGTGCAAACAAAAACGAGTCACGCTTTCTCACGTATATATCTAACACAAAATATTTATATGAGTTGGTAACACTGTACTCTGGTGTATTTCATGTGTTTCTATGTACCTATAGCCGAAACGTCTGTAAGACTGGGTCTGCCCCTCAGATCTCCTAGGGTCTCAAATAGCAGAGGCTTTGTTTTCTCTAAGAGAAAGTACCCAGAACAGCTGATAAAGGGCCACCAACAATGGGACAACATTAAGAATGTCCTGATGACGGACCCTCTCCAAGTATTTGCGTAACGCCCTTTGCCCTGAATTTGGATCAACTGAGAACTATCCAGTTAAGAAAAAGTCCTACAAACATGGCTTTTCCTAGCCTACAGTCATGCATCAGTAAGTTCTTAATTCTTTATGGCTTATGAGTACTTTTAAAAAGAAAAAAAACCCCAGTTTTCTGCCAAAGTCTGGCTCCAGAATCAGATGGGGGTGGCTGTGGGACTTGTGATCCACAGATAATAGAAAATCCCCATTGTCTGGAAGGTGGGACTGGGGGAACTTTCGCTTTCATATTCAGCATGACAGCAAGGGCTTTCCACGTGTGAGGGATGGCAACCAATTAGTTTGCACAGGTACATCATCATTACAGAGAGTGGAAAATGCACAAAAATCCAGGCGAACAAAGTAAACGGAAACAAATGACTTCCTTATTGCATATTAATCCTTTCTTATTTTTCCTTACGTAGATGAAAGTTTCCAAATATGGAGTCAGCTACCATTCAAACCCAGGCAGAAGGACACCAGGCTGGGAGGGCCCTCTCATCCCCCCCTCCTCCCCGCCATCCCAGTGGTCCACAAACCATTCTTAAAGGGCGGCTTACTGATGTGAAATTCTTCTTAGAGACCTGGGGCTTCCTTTTGAAATGCAAAGATGACAATAACTGTTCCATTAAGAAATCCACATGCAGCCTGTTACTTGCTTACAGCGGGGGGGGGGGGGGGGGGGGGGGGGGGGGGCACTTTTCCTTTGGGTCTGAGTCAAGTTAATAAATTTAAGATACCTGGGAGAGCTGGGTGCCCTGGACTTTTGGCAGATGTCCAGAACTAAAAGAGCTAATGCATTATTTTACTGTGTTTCTTTATGAGAAAAAACAGCCTGCTGCCAGCTCAGCTCAGGAATCAGATGGGGAGCAGGGGTGGGGGGCAACGTGGAGCCCCTGGATAAGGCAAAATACAGATGATCTTAGGAGAATTTTTCTCATGTGAGCATTCCCTTCAACCAGAGGGAAGGGCCTGGGGGAGGACAGTGGCCGTGGCCTCGGCCGGCCCTCGTTACCTGGATAGAGGTCAGGCCCGGGCCCCGGGGAGCGTCCCACCGCACTGTCGGCAGCGGCATCTCGCGGGGAAGTGGCCGAGGGCAGGGGCTGCACGGTGAGGCAATCCGTGAGCAGGTCGGGATGTAGCTCTGTGCTGGACCGCAACTAGGAGAAAGAGAAAACAGAAGACAGATGAGAAAGGAAAGCCGTTCCTAGGAACACTTCCCTGCAAAGGCATTGTGCCCTAAGGTTCGATGCGATGCAATTCAGCACACATATATTTATTAAATAGCAACAACCGTGGGTCAGCCATTGGGCTTAACAGAGAGTCAATAGGATGGTGACTTCTCTAGGGCTGATAACACCTGGCAGGTGATTCCGGAAAAGTACGCAGCTTAGAGGCAGATTTGACTTCGGTCTTTGATGTGTTTCTACTTCTGGGAACCCAGCTTCCAATTATATTTCCGTTTATTTGGTCTGTATCTTATCAGAACTTGTAGTGATAACAAATACAGACTCAAGTATATTTGGTCCAGATTGGAAGGTGCTTTTAAAATAAAGAGGTATGACCAAGAAAATATCTCAGAGATAACTGAGAAACGCCCATTGAAATGTGGTGCCTACAGATTTTACATGAGAAGAAAATATGTAGGTTAAATTTTAAAATATTATGGAGCATGATTCAAAGGAAAACTAACGTCATTAGCAGCAATAAAAACCCAACAGTCAGTTGCACATGCACGCACGCACACACACACACACACGCACACACACACACACACAAATAAAGCACCACAATTTAGATCTTCATTTAATCATAATAGCAAAATACTTCTTTACATATTTTTTTTTTTAAATTTTTTTTTCAACGTTTTTATTTATTTTTGGGACAGAGAGAGACAGAGCATGAACAGGGGAGGGGCAGAGAGAGAGGGAGACACAGAATCGGAAACAGGCTCCAGGCTCCGAGCCATCAGCCCAGAGCCTGACGTGGGGCTCGAACTCACGGACCGCGAGATCGTGACCTGGCTGAAGTCGGACGCTTAACCGACTGCGCCACCCAGGCGCCCCAATACTTCTTTACATATTAAAGAGTTATATGTTTAAAAAAAAAGGCAGGGATGCCTGGGTGGCTCAGTCGATTAAGCCTCTGACTTTGGCTCAGGTCATGATCTCACAGTTTGCGAGTTTGAGCCCCATATGGGGCTCTGTGCTGACAGTTCAGAGCCTGGAGCCCGTTTCAGATTCTGTGTCTCCCTTTCTCTGCCCTTCCCATGCTCACGCTCTGTCTCTCGCTCTCAAAAATAAACATTAAAAAAAATTTTTTTTAAATAAAGGCAAAATATCTAAGACTAAAGAATAGGTGAAAAATTATCTGATCTCTTTATGAAAAAGAATTCTGGGAGTGTAATCTGAATGGGGAAAATCACAACGAGAAGTTTAGCTACAGGAAAAATACAAACCTCTGCTTCTATAAAGACATAAAACCTTAAAAATATAGAACTATATTTGTTACATATACTGAGAATAGCATCTTCCGTGTTTAAAGAGAGCATATGAATTCATTTTGCCTTTATCAAGACAGAACTAAACCTTCAGATCTAGGGTTGAAGTACACTAACTCAGCCAACAAGTATTTATCGAGTGTCAGCTGCTCCTCTAGGCTCTGGGAATACTGGTATGGAGCTTCTCCTCGAGAGTGAACCCGGAAAATCCATGATGTCAGGGGGCACTGCTGGTGGGGAAGACCAATATGCAGAGAAGGGAGACTGTGGGTAGGAAGGACAGCGACCTTAGGGAGACAGCCTCTTGGAGAGGGCTCTGGAAAGGAGCCTGGGAAAGGGGGAGGGACTGAGTCCTGAAGATACGTCAGGGAAGAACCCACCGGCCCTGGGGTGCCTGGATCATCAGAGAAGAGTGAGACCGGAGCTGCACCAGCTTGGGTCTTGGAGAAGGGTAACAAGACAGAACCAGGGACATAAGTGGGGAGAGATGGAATATGTTTACCAGAGCAGGAAAGGGCCTTCCAGATCATTTAAGGCTCTTAAACATTCTCTAGTCCAGAAATTACCTAATGAGTGGGGCAGGAAGCACACAGAGATTGCCTCACTGCGCAGCCCTTGATAGGAAGAAAACATGTAAAAAAGGAGAACTACCAGGGTGCCTGGGTGGCTCAGTCGGTTAAGCATCTGACTGGCTCAGATCATGATCTTGCCATTCGTGAGTTCAAGCCCCGCTGTGGGCTCTGTGCTGATAGCTCAGAGCCTAGAGCCTGCTTCAGATTCTGTGTCTCCCTCTCTCTCTCTCTCTCTCTCTCTCTCTCTCTCTCTGCCCCTCCCCTGCTTGCACTCTCTCTCTCTCTCTCTCTCTCAAAAATAACTAAATAAATAATAAAGTTTAACTGACTGAGCCACACAGGCGCCCCTCCTCTGTTTTGTTTGTTTGTTTAATCCTTTCCTCCGCTTTCCAAGTTTTCTACATTCCGATGATGAGTTAGAACTGGCTTGCACCCATCTAAGAGAGCTGTTCGTGTGTATCTTTCCCAAACCGTCCAGGCAATGATGTCAAACTTCGAGCTTGAACTTGGTCAGGTTGAGAATATTTACACCATGGAAATTGGCAAATGCTACAAACTGGGCCTTTTTCATCTGGAGAGCTGGTTAACTACTACTCTGATCAGAAAGAAAACCAGACACGCACACGAAACATCAGTAAGTCGCTAGGCAGTAACTTCAGCATTCCTTGGACCTCAGCAAGCTTCATAAAGAGACAAACATATGTCCAGGTCTTAGTCCAAGAATATACAAATGGCATCGTGACCCCGAGTACAGAGAAAGAGCATTTAACACATGTAGTGAACGAGACGTAATTGCATTATAATTTCCTCAGCTTTGCTACATTGGAATCTCTGACCAAGACCGTCTGAATTAGTGGCTAACCTTACTCTTAGGGCTTTTGGAAGGTATGTTTGTTATTTTGGTACTAACCTAACACATGCTGCGTAAGAAAAACTGGAAAAAAAATCCAGGCTTCGAATGAGTTCTGGTGATCACTTTTAATTTACATTTCATCATTACAACGTGATCTGGGGCCCACATGTTCTATGAAGCACAGACATGAACATCTCTCTGCTTTCTATTACTCTAGGGTTTTGTAGTTATAGCTACCAATTCGGTCTTTCCAAAAAATTTCATGGCCATGGACACTCCCAGAGTCAAAGGCAGGCAACTCTTCCTTAGCTTCAACACGTACTCATAGTTGCTAAGAGTGTGATTCCACATGACTTTGTGGGGAGCGTTAATTTGGTTTTCTCTGGGATTAGGCATGGTTCTAGAAAGTGCTTCTTAAATTGAACAAGCCTTGAGGAACTTATGTGTAATTTCCAAAGGAAGACCACATGCATAGAAACACAGCAACAATATGTAAGGTTAGTATTATTCTCTCCCTTCTGGATTATTTAAGGCTCTTAAACGTTCTCTAGTCCAGGGATTATCTAATGGGTGAGGCAGGGAGGTATAGCACGAGCTCCGGGGAGGGCTGTCATTCTATATAAAAGTTTTATATTCGGAGTAAGAAACCCAACTATTTATATAAGACAAATTACACAATGTATATTTCAGCATCTTCTTAGTTGCTAGGAACGTAAAGAAGATAGAAAGAGATTCTCCAATGAGGGATGATGTCTAACTATGGTTCTCCAATCTGGACGTGCATGAGAACCACCTGTAGGCCCCACCATAGAGCTGTTGACTTATTAGGTCTGGGGTACATTTACAACAAGTTCCCAGGTGGTGATGACGCTGTTGGTCTAGGGACCAGGCTTTCAAAACCATTGGTCTCTACGAATCCTGATGAGTGGAGCTGAGACCTTTCTGTTTAAGGGAAGAGGAAATGAATTGTAGAAATAAGGAATCCTAAAAACCGAATTGTCTTTAAGACCCGTGCCTCACGTGACAGCTGCTTATTATGTCTCCCTTGAGACCACGTAACAAGCAATGGTTACATGAGGTGTGGGTCTTAAACACAATTCGGATTTTTACTTCTTTCACAGGAGTAAAAAAAAAAAAAAAGTTAGGAAAATTTTTCATTACAGTCTAATCACCTATCCTTAGGAGATAGCAAAGAACTTGCCCTTTATGGAAACTTTATTGATCTTTACAGAAAGAAGTAGAATGTGACCCACTAATCATCAATTCGTCTACTTTAAAGGCCTGCTGTGTCTCATAACCAAGGGACCTCTATTTACGTCACAGAATGTGAAAGGCACTCCTGGAGTCGTTCAACTCCGTTGCCCTAACCAACACCCCTTAGTTCCAGAGTGCCACTGCCTGTCTTGATCCTTCTCGTTCATTCGCTGGAAAAATATTTCTTGGGCCTCAACCACACGCCAGGCACCATTCTAGTGGCCTGACGTACATCAGCAATCGAAGCAGACAAACAGGCCTCCTGAGGAGTCCCCATTCTGGAGGCAGCGAATGGTAAACAAACTAACCAGACAAGTAAATCGAACAGAAGGTGGCAACTGCTATAGAAAAAAAGAGAAAAGGGTAAGGGCAGCTGCACTGGGCCGGAATGGGAATGTAGGGGGACTGTGGCCTCACTGGGAAGATATATTCGAGTCTGAAGGAGCTGGGGAAATGAGCTAAGTGCCTATCAAGGGGAAGAGAGTTCTAGAAGGAGAGAAGTAGGCAGAGCATGGCCTTGCTGTCTGCAAATAGCCCATCTATCATGGCTGCTCCCTCCTCCTGCCTGGCCTTCCTCCCCCCAGTGTAACTTCTCCAAGCCCCGGTTTCTGGCTAGCTGCCTGAAGGAAGCCTCTCACGACCAGGCCGGCCCACAGTGCCTCCCATGGTACAGGGACAGCTGCAGGACCTGCTTTCAACAATCCCGCGACTGGACATGTGTTTGGGGCTTTGTTTCCTGTTACGACTTCCATCTGCACAATTGTGTTAGGAAGTCCGCGAGGACCTGGCTGACTGGCTGCCCTTTTACACTTTGGAAACTCTACAGCCGGTGTCAGGGCAGACCATTCGGTGAGGACTAGGTCTGTAAGAACGAGACACAACGCTTCGTCTAAAGGAGGTTATGATCTCTAGTGGTGTGTGCGTGTGTCTAGAAAATACGATGTGGCCATGTCTCAGTTACCCCTAATGATGGAGGATCTGGAAAGACACAGATGATCGTAACTATAGCAGAAAGGCTGATGATGTTTGGCCCACGTCCATCCCGCCCCCTGATCCCTTTGATTAGCCCTGTGCTGACCCCCTGCCCCAGCTTTGGTGTCCCCATCCCCTGGTCTCCGTGTACTTTCCGGCCAACAGCTGGCAGACCACTCCCCACCCCAAACACACATATGAATGGCTGACGTGTGCTCCTTTGTCTCTCAGCGGGGTAAACTTTGAGGCATAATTTGTGCTCCAGAACCCCCTATGGGGCTCTAGAGCTCCTGCCTAGCCCCTTTCCCTTCCCCATCCCTGTCCCAGGTTCTCCCGGGAGCACTCCTTTAAGAACTCATGCACCCCAGCCCTTGGCCCACAGTCTGCTTCCAGGAGCACCCAACTTAGTAGACACCCCCAAATTCATCTCATTTGGTTCAGGAATGCACCAGCCCATCAGCAGCACTGAAAGGAGGCTCGGATGCCCACCTTTTCCTCCTCTCCAATGCCTGCTCTGCCCACACCCTGGGGGTATGGTAAACTGATGATTCCTGAAAGTGGGGTGTTCTGGGCCTTTACCATAAGGCTAAAAGCATGACCAGGGAGTCTAATTTACAAGAATACTCAGCATCCAAGGGGCCTCATGTGTCCCTGGGGCCAAACCTTCGTCTGACGCGTGACTCCCCACTGCAACCTGGCTAAGGGGCTCTCAGACTCGGCTTGGCTCCTGACGGTAGCGGGCAACTTACTTCAGCTTGGCAGGAAGCTTCAACTTTAGACAGGGCTGATTGTCGGGAAGTATTATTATTGCAGATGGAGTCCTGATCCGGGTCTAAGCGGTTTTTAGGACTGCATGCGTGCGTCTTTCTCTTCATGGAGAAAGGCTCGTGGACATACTGGGAAGAAAGGAGACATCTCCACGTCTCGGAAACCAATCTGTGAGTCTTGGAGTATTAATGATCCTCATCTTCAACGACCCATTTTAGGGCTTACTTTCTCAGCCTATCCAGGTGCCAAGTAAACAAATTGGCTCCTTAGCTTCTGTGCAATCTCCCATTATGAAATATTTGTTCCAAATGATAGTTTTTCAACGTTAATAATGAAATCACCCATCAAGGCTTGACAAGGTTCCTACATTTGGAAACTTGAGCTGCTTCCCTAACAATGCAGGGATTTTTCCTAATATATAAAAACGAGGCACCGTCAATTGTGATTTGTATTTGTTTTTTGTTCAAGACTATTCTGTTAATGTTTATAAGCTCTCGAAACAAGAGACGGAAATTCTACTCCCGTCATTTTCTCATTTCAGATATGATTGAATAATCGTCCAAGATTAAGTGAGTCAAGTGGAAATAATTAGGAAAGGGAAAAAGGCCCAGATTCTCCAATTTTCAGTTCCATTACATTTTATTCCAAGAGCAAAGGCATTCTGTTGGTCTCAAGCGAGACATACTTCCAAAGAAAACGAGGCACAATCAAAGGCCTTTTGTTTTCCTGTTCTCCAATGAGCACAGTCTATCTGGGCTATGCATGTTTATGCATCACCTTATAGGGATTCCTTTGTTCTCCAGAAATCAAATGCCACCAAAATATGTTTCTGAAGAAACTCAGCCAGAAGGAAAGACAAGTAGGATTATTTTTCCAGAGGGTTAAGGTTTAGTACCAGAACATTCTCATCAAGCATTCTCTATGACGCTTTGAGCAATGTGGATCTTGGGGAATTAACTCATTGCCAAAAGCCTTAAAAATAATTACAACGAATTAACCTATTATATTAATTACAATTAATTTCCAGTTGAATCTAAAAACTCTCTCTCTAGGGGATTCCTCAGCACTGACATTTATGAAGTGGCTTTGGCCTATCATAGGTAATTAATCTCCAACAATCTGCTATCAAATTCGTTTCCTTCGGGAGTGACCAATTTACAAAAGCAAAAGAAATGATAGTGAAGACTTAGAAAAACAGAACTGGAAGAAACCTCTTTGGGAACATGAGGTATTGGCCAGTTAGGCACCTGAATTTCTGTAACCTATTTACTTAGCAGTGACACCAAAGGCCCAAAATTTTGTCCACGGCCGATTAACGAACATGCCGAAATATCCGAATAGATACACTTTGTAAGCGACGTAAAAAAAATCTGTCCCAGTAGAGATACAACAAAACTACTGGTTATTCAGCCAAAAATGGTGGTTGAGGGAAACTATTCACAGAAATAGAATTTCAGAGTAAAAAGGAACCAGGGTCCAATCTTCCTACGCATCCGCTCTGTGACCGTGCCGTCCAGGAGAGCTTGCTTCCATAATGGAAGTTCAGCTCTGTCCTAATTAGTAGCCACTAGTCACATGTGAGCGATGGACACTTGAAATGTGGTTCGTGCAACTGAGGAACCAAATTTTAAGGTGATTTAACTTAATTTTAATTAATTTAAATTTCAATGCATGGTATCGACGTGCCCGGTAACAATACTGCACAGCACGGTGGCAGCCTGGCCTTTGTCTAAATGCCTCTGACAACTCATTTCCCTACAACTTGGGTTCAACGGGTCTGATCATTAGAAAGTTTTGCCTCCCATGGAACTGTGATCTGTCTCACCGCGATTCCCACTCACAGGGGCTCACCTCTCCCCTTCTCCCACAGACCTCACGGAGTCACTTAGCTCACTGTCTGCTTTATGGCTCTGTGAATATTTGAGAAGCCTCGAAATGCTGCAGTTATCACAGAATTTCAGCCCTGAGAGGGGCCGTGCTTTAGTGTATCTGAACATCTATAGATTTTATATAGGTAAGAGAATACGTATGCAAGAGGAGTTTGGGTGTTTCAGTTTAACAAACTGTGGTTCAGCTACTGTGGGGTCCTGGGCGGGTATATTCACTAGCCTGAGTGTAGTTTCCCTTCTATGAAATCAGGCTGATAGCACTGAGCTGTGTCAGTTGTAGATTCAGAAAGGACTTAATGCCTGACTCACAGAAGTCACTCACCTAAAATGTCAGTCCCTGCTCTCCCATACAGATTATTCCACTCATCACCCCACTTACTCTCACCACCAGACCTAACTGGACGTGCAAACGTGTAAATGACATCCCAGTACTGATGGACTGAACTAGCCGTCTGACCAGGACAAACACATCCCGTGTTCTAGACTCTCCACTTTTATCCTTGCAGCCTAGAAGAATCAGTAGCTTTCAAAACTCCACGTTACACACACTCTCTCTCATTCATTCATTCGGCACATTTACCGAGCCCTTACCATGCGTCCAAAACTATGATAGGTCTAGCAGATAAAGGAGTGTACAAGATAACTCAGCTCGGTGTCCTTGTGGAGTTAATGGCTCAGATAAAACTTGCTACTAAGTAAAATCCCGACGTCTTTTCTCACATGGGAAGCTCTGTATTTCTGGGGGTCCTTTATATTCAGATGCTGACTCTTCAAAGCCCTGTTGTCATTGGGGGGGGGGGGGACAGGATCTCTCGGCTGTATACTACGTGATTCTGTCGCTCAGCTGGCTGCTTCATTTCCTACTTCAGTGCCATTTGCAAACGGGATCAAAGTATTCGCTGGCACCAGAATTGATGTTAAATCTCAGTCCCAGAGGGAGTTATCTCTGAAAAATAGCACATGCCCTACTGACATGAAGCCATTAACAGCCACTTACACAACAGCTTATCTGTGATACAGATCATGAAAGGTAAGAGTGTAGGCTCTGGACCCAGAATACCTGGGTTTGAGCTTCCGTATCCTTACTTATGAAATGTTAGACAACAATAAACAAGTTGTTTCACATCTCTTTAGCTCGGTTTTCTCTGTAAGACGTGGCTAATGCCACATAATTTACAAGGTGGTTGTTGGTGGTAGGTATCATGAGATAAGTATTTCACTAACACATGGTTTAGAGCATTCAATAATTTCTATTGTTTCTTTTTCCATTAATATCCAGTGTGGAAGCACCACAGCACTGTTTAACATGTACTTTATTTTTCTTTTTCTCCTATTGTTTTAGGTATTTCCCTCTCTCTCTTTTTGTATCATATGGGGGTCATATGGATCAAATTTGAATTCAAATTCAAATTCACAAGTTCAAAGTTCAGTTCCCCCACCTACTGATGTGCGGCCTTTGGCACAATGTGTCACCTCAAAAGGCTTCAGTAGCATCCTCTGCAGAATGGGTGTGAGAACACCAACTCTGTGGGGTTATTACAGTATGACATGAGGTGACCCACAGAAAGTGGCTCACGTAACACATAGTTAACTTTCCTTTCCTCACTAGAAGCTATTACAGTTGTCGGGAGGGATACCTGGTAGAATTCCCTGGGGTCTCGTTCATCTTCAGAAGACAGAGTCTGGGGCCACACGGTATCTGGATCAAGATGTTAGCGTAGTTTTCACGCACAAATATCACCCTGAAATTATTCTATCTCAGAAGAATACAGCTAGCTCTCATTCTCTTGGAAAAGTCTAAAATAAATTAGAAATCGAAACCAACAAGACCTTTCCAGAACCCTGGTTGGGGGGAAGTGGCGGGGGGATTTCTACCTCTACATGTCGCACTTATGAGTCGGTAGTACTCTCTAGAAATCCCGGACAGAGGTGGGGGTGAGCTTTGAGAGGATGTTGAAATCAGGAAGGCAGGCGGCTTGGATTTTCTGTATCACTACGTTTGTAAAAGCACCATTTTCTTCCTAAGTCAATATTATTCTAAAACTCACACCGAGAATCTTATGGGGTTTTTTTTTCCTGAGTGAAAAACGATATGCAAATGGACACAGTCTAAGCTGGATTCAAACTACATTTGGAGGAACATCGCAAAAGCAGAACGTGAAACCGAAGGGTGGATTGGGTATTTAAGACAATTAGAGAAATAGTAATTAGGAATTTCACATGTCACCAAAAAACATCCTCCTTCACCCTTCGGGGCCTGGTTGTGAGGTCCTGAAGATGAAGACCTTGTCCCTCCCACAGCTTCGTGACTCCCCCTGACAGCGGCTCCGTGCGCTAATGTGCCCACACACATGCTATCCCATCCAGCCAAGTGTAGCATTTTTCTTCCTAGTCAAGTGTCCTCCAAGTTTAATTAAAGCAGCCAGCTATCTAGCAATTACTTCCCCCGTCCGTCTTACCGCATCCGTATTGTCTCCCTTTGAATTGATTTCTGACTCCAGCCCCTGCCTGTGCTACAGCTGAGCCAATGTGGGGAGAGACTAGCGGCAGAACTCATCCCCCACCCCGCCTTTCACTGCATTAAAATGAATTGTCGGAAAAAGATTTAAAGCTGATTTTAACCACTGTTTGGACCATTTTTAAAATGCCTGCTTGTAACAGTTGAAGGCTGTCATTTGCACGGAGAGGCCCTGCTCTCTGTTCTCCCACCGGAGCCGTGCTCCGCACTCGGGTTAATTTCCCCAAGCTCAGGGCTGACCGTGCCAGGCCCCCACCCGCAAAGCCCTGTGGGGTCCCTCCACCAAGCATCACCTACAGCCCCGACCGTCGGCTCTGCCAGGCTGGCTCTCGCTTGGCCCTCGTGGCCCATGTCCCAGGCCCGCGAGCCACGTGGAGCCCAGACGCTCTCCTCCATACCGCTCTTCCACATCTCCCACTGTACTTCCGGCCACAAGCCTCCTGTACCTGGAGTCCCCTTCGCGCCAGACTCTACAACCTGCAACACATCGTGCGTGCTCTCCGAGGCCCTCTTCCTTGAAGCGTCCCCGGGTCTTCCAATCCCAAAGTCACTTGTTCATTCTCAAGTGGCAAGGGCAATTTCTATCACCCTTGATGGGACTTGTGGTTTCCTACACTGTATAGTAACTTATTTATAAATTGTGTGTGTGTGTGTGTGTGTGTGTGTGTCATAGAAGACAAAAAAGCTCCTTATAAACAGAACGTGTCTGTTTGCTCATGTAAGCTAAAATAGTGCTTCTTTTCACGTGAAAGGGACTCTGTAAATGTTTGGGGAGATGGGTCAACAATGAACAAATCAACAAATGAATTAACAGGTGCTAAGAATTCGTTAATCCACGCTTATCCTTAAGAGCGGCCCCTAAAGACAGATAAAATCCTGTCTTCCCGAGATACAAAGGGAACACGAGCGGAGCAGTTTAAGCACGCTGAGATGATCAACTAAGAATAAAACAGGAAGTAGCCAAGCGAAACCTTAACAGAAGTTGAAAAAAATAGACACTTGGGAAGTTTATTTCCTCATACTGTTCAGTCCCTGCTCATGCCAAATTTCACCAGATAACATGATTCCTCTCTATCTACTGCCTCTTGGAATGTCCAAACGAGCAGTCTTTCCAATTGGAAATGCTAGTTCCTTACCTTTTCCCTCCCTGTCTCTCATTCATCTGGAAGGGCTGGGAACAAATCCAAATTGCTACCTTTGCTTTTAAAGACTCGACATGTAGCACGTATCTGGGAAGCAGAAAACGGAAATTTTGAGCCGAGTAGGCCCCAGATACACCCCAGCCCCCTTGGTGACCACCTACGCAGGCAGAACAATAGCTTCTATCTTCTGACATCTGGCTGAGTGAGTGACCAGCTATGGCCCTGGTTCCTCTGGTCACCACACAGCCTAACATTCTTCCAGAGTCTTTTTCCCCCTGAGGTAATGTCGTCAACGTAAGAGCTCACCCATGGTGTTATTTTTGTCAATGCAGAGAAATATTTTACTGAAAGTAATTTCCCCTCTCTCGTCCCAGGACCGTATGCCTTAGAGTGGTCCATGAATCATGTGACCTTTGACTCCTTTGGTGAAACGATGCTCTTCTCTCGAGTCATCAGAAAGGAGGCCTGGTTCAGAGAAGTTCTCTAGGGTGAAACCCCGGGCGGCAAGTGGAGTCTTCTAGAGGCTTCCTGTAGTCTCTACAGCTCCCGCCAAAGTGATTTCCATGTTCAGAATCTACCATTCCTCCTTTGGACACCGACAATACTTGGTCTTTCGGCTTACCATCCATGAACTCTAATGAGCTCCAATCTCCTCTCAAAAAATTAACCCTGTCCCAGAAATCCAGACTAGGCAGACATAAGTCCAAGGGAAGCTTGGGGGTGGGGGATGATGAGGGCTGCCAGCAGTGACTCGTGGTGCAAGGGTTCCATCTCTGACGCTCTGTCCTAGACTAGATCAGTCCTGTTGCTTCTGACAGAACAGGGAGAAAGAACACTGGGTCAAGATGAGGGATTAGAAGCAGGTCGTTGCCAATGCTGCACGCACTCCTCTAAGCTAGACAGCACGGACGCCGTTTCTCTTCCCCACATGTCCTGCAATCTGGAGGCCTTAGCGTGGACACTTTTGTTCCCAAGGTCTGCAAGGAGCTTCAAACTCGGCGGTCAGCCGTGTCTATCTCCACTCTCACACACTCTCACATCTGTCTTCACGATGAGCACCCCCTTGGGAAGATGCTAGTCTTGGAAGTAATTTCACATTCTGACACTGCAGAAAGCTAGCACAAGCTACAGCTACTTCAGATCTCTGCAAAGAGCGCTGTGCACTGGTAACTTTTAGTCCGCTAGAAACGGAGGCATCAAAGCACTACTCCGTATATGCTGAGAGAAGGAAAAGTGCCACGAAAAACATGTCTTCCTGCAGTCCCCAATAATTCTCCTGAGTAGAACGAGGAAAAACCGATGGGCCGTGGAGTCAAACAACCAACACCGGAAGCCAGTGGCGGGGGCATGTTTTGGGTCTGACTTTAAAGACAGAAAATCAGGTTATGTTCATTTCGCCAGAAATCAACAAGTCAGTGGTACCCCATGTAAAAGAAAATCTTAAGAGACAAAACACGAGACGCTGAGAAAGAATAATTATCTCTCCTTCTAAGAACTCTGTTTTACTGTTCACAAAAACTAAAGCCTGGGATTTTCAGCAGAAACCCAAAAGTCTGTTGGCAATGGAAAAGCTCACGTCTCCGTAAAACTCCCAAAGCAATCAAACATCAAGGAAAGGAAGTATGTGACATATCGGTGACTTACTTTTCCCCCAGCGTTTTGAAGATCAAAAGAATATCTCTATTTGACCAACAGGACACTCTCCCCCGCCCCCACCCAGTCTCCAACCGCCTCACTGCGGGGGGCGGGGGGTGGGGAGACTAAGCAAATTCCTTGGTTTCTCAAGTCATTACCGTGGGCTAAAATGATGTGACAATAACAGCAAACAGAGGTGCCGCCTACACCAACCCTCTCATCAGTTTCAAAGTATGTTTTGTTGGTTTTCGTTGACGCCACTCAAAGGAACTGGTCACTCATGGTCTCGAAAGTTTGACAACAAATTGTGTGATTAAATTCCTTAAACACGTCTGTCCATTACTAATCCTCTTTTGCCAACATCCCTTTCAGAGAAAAATCACCGCTCCACGGTGCCTGATTTATATTTCATTTTGAGAACAGGAAGTAAAGGGATTAAAGTTAAGGATTAAAACACTTACTCTTTACTGCATTTTTGCTCCTCCCGAATGGCTTCCTGGTTGCTATGGCTACTGTTCACTGGTCCTTAGCCCTGAATGCACGTCTTTGCATTAATAAAATATTTTAAATGAGACTTCACGGAAAACAATAGGGAAAGTAGTTTAAGTTCAATTGCTCTTGAGAGAAAAAGCTAACATTTTTTAAGAATCTTTTTTTTTTTTTCCTTTGTCTCTTTATTGGTATCCTCGAGAGTGAAGCTTGAGCTGGAAGACAGCACGGGAACAATCTGAAGACATGCAGTGTGAAATCAGAATTCCGCGGCAGGGGCACAAGAAGGTTACTCTGAGATGGTGCGTTGGTCCTGACTTTACAGACCAGCGTTTGTAGGGAGATTAAGGATCCCTGGGAATTCCTCCAATGTTGCGACACCACAGAACGTTTTAAAGGCAAAAATGCACGTAAATGTGGTGTTGCAATTCCACATCGCAAATACCAGCCAGGAAATGAAAAGCTGAGGAGTTTACCGCCACAAAGTCAAGTTAGGCCTATCCGTGTACGTATCGCTGTTTTGTAACCGAAGTCACTGGCGTGCTTGGGGGGCAGCATCTGCACAGGAGTGTGGCCAAAGAGGTGACAGCCACGAGCAACATATGCCTCCGGGGCTGAAGGCGTCTGCGCGTATAGTGCACACAGCTGATGCAGAGCTGGGTGTCGAGAAGGGAGGGTGACAGTGACAAGTGAGCAAACACAACTGCGTTTGAGTTGCTCCTTTGAAAACACTCCCCTGACATTCGTTTTAGAATATACTGCCTACATTCCTTTCAAAAGCCAAGGAAAACTAAGGAGATGGAAAAGTAAAACTCCATTTTAAGATCTATTCTCAAAGCCCAATAGCAGGATAGACTCCAGGATAAAGTGGAATGACTTCTAATACACCACCCCATCCGTTTTTCCCCCCGATGCTTGGTTTTTCTCTGCCTTGATATCAAGTAGTTTCAAACTATTCTTCTGCCCCCCAAGAGACCCTACTGAAACTACCTCCCTGAGGTCCAAATACCCTCATCATTTCTCACTTCCTCCGATTCCACGTTCCTCACATAATATCCACAGAGGACAGACGTAGATGCTACTTGAAAATGCGTAATTAAAGCCATATTAATAGATTAATGGGAACAAAGGGACTGATACATTTCCTTTGCCATACAACAAAAGCAAATTTTATAGGGATCTTCCAGAGACAATCCCCTAACTGGAAAGAACGATGTCATGGTGACCACTCTAAGCGTCATAATACACAGGCTAGTGGTATGGATAATTTTAAGCAAAGGTGAGTAGCTCCCACATCATACCATAAGCTAAATGGTGCTGCCCATGGACAGGACTGTAGAATCTGAAACTAACCTGGATGGAAATGGTCAGAGTTCAATGCAGACCCACAAGGTAGAATCATGTCTTTCCCAACACCTGTGTTCCTTCTTTCCTGGCTTTGGTCTTTTCTTTTGGAAACCACTTTTATTTAGGGATAATCCTGAGGACTTAGGGTCATTCCAGGGCAGGCTGGGGTTCCTGTCTGTTGTTCTTGTGCATTTGCGATCAAGACGGGGCAGAAGGAACCTACCCTTCAGAGGCAATTCTCCATGAGTGTCTCAGGTTTCTCCACGTGTTGGGAGCAGAGGAACTGGCTGTCTTTCTGAACTACCTTTTAAAGGACGTCTCTATACTAAACAGCTTTGGAAAACGGACTGGGGTAGTCTCTTCCTCCTGAGCAAAATGTCAAGCATGCTTTCATCCATTAGAAAGGATTTGGGTTCCCTGAGCTCAGAATTTCCCTCTGGTAACACAATCCACTGAAAGTGCCAGTGTTGCCTGGCCCTTTCTGTGTCACCTTGTGGGAACTGTGACTTAAGAAAAATGCACGAGAAAATGATTGTACTCTGGCTACTGCTATGGCTATGAGTAATAAGCTCTCCTTTTGTCTCTGACCCAGGAAGTTCGTGTCTTTGGCCAACATCCATTAAACTACAGCAGGCTAACTTATTAGCTCACACCTAGAATCAAATCTCAGACCCTTGATACTTGATAGTTCCTGACAAACACAGAACCATCCCTAGATGTGCAAAATAGTTTTGCCCAGAATATTTTTATAATCAACGGGAGTCACTCCAAGTCAGTCCACATCACATTAGCGGTCCAATCTCAAGTGATTCAGCTAAAGAAATGTTACACTGGGCATATGCTCACCAGGACACTCTAGTGGAATTAGGGGTGGCTGTAGGGCTCCAGAATGATCCCACAGTCATGTGTCCCAGGGCTCATTAAGGCACGTGTGTGGTCCCACGTATGGGGTGGAGGGTGGGACAGAGCCCCGAACGAGAAGAATGGGGGCTGGCACCCTTATGGGTACTAGTGTGGTCTCAAGGATGCCCACCTCAATAGTAGGGCTGGCCCAGCCCCCGAAAGGAAGCCAATGCAAAACGTGTGGGCCCTCAAGGGGCAGGGTCCCAGTCAGGGGCCACGCCACCACCTTCTAACAGAAGGCTGCTAGAGAGCTTCTGCAAATGATTGTCACGCAACAACTTGCTGACAAGTTACAAAACCTCCCGTGGTGGAAAATCAGACAGCCCTCAGTAGAAACGGTAGCGTCCAAGGAGCACTGGAGGTAGAGTCAGAAGATCCCAGCTGATGACCCACTGTGCTTTGGAAAGTCATGTAGCTTCTCTGAACCTTCTGTATCTCTAAAATGGGATTAGACTAATAACTATAATACTAACCCTGGACAACTGCTGTGAAGAACAGAGGTAAACAGACATAAAGATGCCCAGTAACCTGTGCTACACACGTATTTGGGAGTTATTATTTCTCTTCCTTTTCTTTTATCTCTTATTTCCTAAGGGGAGAAAATAAAAATGGGTAATTCTATCTTTTATGTCATTACTGGATATTTGAAACACCAGCGTGCCGCCTCTCGCTATCAGTGATGGTCGAGAAGCTAGAAGTAGTGTTGAGCTTGTGAGTGTTTTACTGTGTTAATGTCCTGGTCCATTTCACTCCTAATACCCTGATAGGGGAAGGGGCTCACAATCGGGGCGGACATGGGAGGCTCGTTAGGTGGGACGAAGGGTTAGCTTCCTCTGCTCCTTTATGCCATGATTTAGAGAACCTTAATAGGTCTGCCTTTATGCCTGTGGGAACTTGTACATATTTTTCCATAGAAAAGAACAAGATTATTTAAAGAAGAAGAAGAAAAAGAAGAGGAGGAGGAGGAGGAGGAGGAGGAGGGGGAAGGAGGGAGAGGAGGAGGGGGACGAGAAGGGAGGAGGAGAAGAGGAGGGGGGGAGGGGGAGGAGGAGGAGAATAGATCCTTTGATTGCTACTCTGAGTACACAGAAATGAAATCTGATTTTTGTATTCGCTTATGTACAGATGAGGAAATGTCAAGGATGCCCTTTGTACTATCATCTCAAAATACAATTTATCCAACGACCACGGTGGGTAAGTATTACCCAAATTCCTTCAGCCAGTGCCTGTATGCTAGGTTAGCCCAGAGCACTACTGTGATGCAGAGGTTCTCGTCTGACGTGCTCTGCTCTCTCTTCACCAGTGCCTTCCGCACTGACCTTCCCTTTTCAGAGCCCAGGGATGTCCTTGCAAATACTGAGTAAGGAATGCTTCTCACGGCAATGGTCTTTCCTATACACTTTTGAGTAAAAAGAATAAAAACAGAAGGGCCCCACAATAGGAGAAGACATGCACCAGTGTTAAGCCATTGTGACAACATTTACGTGCTACGACCTGGCTTTAAAAAAATTTCTTTTTATTTGAGAGGGAGGGAGGGAGGGAGGGAGGGAGAGAGAGAGAGAGAGAGAGAAAGCAGAGGACACAGAAGGAGAGAGAGAATATTAATCAGGCTCCTCATACAGCCTGATGTGGAGCTTGATCTCATGACCCTGGGATCACGACCTGAGCCAAAATCTAGAGTCGGGCACTCAATGAACTGAGCCACCCAGGCGCCCCACCACTACCTGGCTTTTCTATTTCCCATAGGGGAGGGTGCCAAATGGGAAATATTAGAAAAACAATTGCTGGAAGGAGGGTGGGAGAGGGGAGTGAAGCCTAGCACAGGAGAGGACGAGGCAAGAGAGCTCACCTAGCTGGTCAGGGAATACAAAGTTCTAAGGCCAAGGAAACCCTACTGCCAAAAACACTTGTGAATATGGCTATAAAAGTAACACTTTGAGAAAGTGCCAGGAGTCAGGCCCGGAAAATGGAGAAAGAGAAATCCATACCTCAAATTTCGACAAGGCAAAAAAAGAGATAGAGCCTAGAAATGCCACGCGTCACCACAACACTTAGAAATCATGCGTGAAAGATTCTAGAAAGAATCATCGGTTGGTGAGCAGTTCAGAAAGAAAACGGTCAGTAGGAGCCAGGAAATGGACATTGAGAACAACCAGAGAATCCTCCTTTCCTTTTCAGATGCCATTATGTGAAAGCCGCACACGTAATGAGTGCAGAATTCACCAGGACATTTAGCAAAGTCTCTTCGTGATAGCATCTTGGACAAGACTGAGAATCCAGGAGCTGAAGACAGCCCAGCTGGGTGCAGTCATAATTGGAGGAGCTGCTGTATCTAAAGAATATTGATTAATGGAAATATGCCAACCTAACTAATTGCCTTGTCTCCTTTCACCCTAAATCCCTAATTCGTCCCCCACGTTACCACCATAATGATCTTCGATCCGACCACAGTCTATGTTCAAACATCTGAGCATGGCATATAAGGTCTGTTAACATCACTTCCCTTGTCAACTTTTTCAACCTCCATGCTTGCCTCAACAGCCAATAAATGACACTGCAGGTCTCAGGCGACCCTAGCTGACACGAGTCTGTGGCGTGAACAACACGGAAAGAGTAGAGAGGCATGCGATCCATGTGCTTATTACCCAGAAGCTGGGTAATAAGAAAAAAATCGCAGGGAACCAGTGATATTAAGGCAGAATCTCTGCATACATCAGTGAGGTCGTTAATGGAAAAGAAGGATCCTGGAAAGGCAGGGGGACCAGCTCACACGTGGGTGTTCCAGGAAGGGACGTTTTTGAGCTAAAAAAAAATACACATATGTAAAGAATGTTTGGACGTATTACTTTTTAAATAACAACGACAACAAAAAGAGATTGCCTTCGTTGTCAGAAAGCTTCAGACGAACAGGCTTTACGAATATCTTTTGGGACTTTCTAAATGTGATTCCCCAAGCTGGAGGATGTGATTACATTTAAAAACTCTTGTAACTCTGATGGGCTACAGCTGTGCCCACAGCTGGCCCCATGGAGGGGCTGTGTAGCAAGCACCCACCCCGAAAAGCCACTCAGGAAAAACATCCTTCTATTCCAGTTAAAAGAGACGCCCCACGGGGGCCATGACTATCTTTAGTCCTTTAACAGTTAACTCAAGAGTTAGTCTGTACTCGACCAACAGCGGAAACAGTGAGCATTTAAGATGTCACATGACGCTTTGCGAGCGTTTATAAAGAGGGCTCCGGACTGTCGGTTGGGGTGGGGGGTGGTGGAGAATCATCTTTTGCCAAGACGTTTCGTGGAATGCCAAGACTGCAAACAGTATGTCAAGACTTAGCGGACAGCTCTGCATTGGGCCGTATTAACTCTGCCGCACATTTCTGTAAGCCTTTTGGCGTGTACGAAAACCAGCACCTTTGGGCATCGTACTTGGCTTCCTTTCTGCTTCTAAACTTTCTCACTTCTCAGAAACAAACTAAAGACAGCAGAAGGAGCAAAAAAAAAAAAAAAAAAAAAAAAAAAGCATCCTGACTCTAAAAGGACGGAATAAAAGGAGATGATGTACACGCCATGGCTCGGAAAGGTCAAGGCATTAAGTGTGGTGCAGTGAGATCCTTCCTTTACTATCGCTACTTCCCCAGTCACTAGGAAAGCACGGGAATTACGGAGACTGGATTCCACCCGAGGAGGCCCTCAAGGGGAGCCGAGCCGGGGGTTCAAATGTCTGCTACTCCCGTGACTTGTCACGCAGGAATCCAAGGGAGCCAGCGGGGGCAGGGAGAAATCTCCTCTCCCCTTGCACGATTCGTGCTATTTTCTGACTCGCACCTTCTGGCACCACTCAGACGAGCCAGTTTCCTCGGCAGCAATGCAGGAGGCCAGGCTGGTCTTGCTCTGGACGGCAGCCCCTCTGGGGTCAACTCCCACCTCTGCGGCCATGAGCTACCTCCTCCCAGGGTGGACTGTCTATGTGGAGGGCTGCAGCTAGCCCTGTGCTTGTGTCTTCTCACTGATGCCCACGGCAGTTCCCACAGAAGGTTTTTAAACAGCTAAAATCTCTTGGAGGGAAAAAATACATTAATGGAAGAGTCTGGAGTAGAGAAAACCAACTTCCTACAACTGCAACAATCACCTGTCTTCTCTCTTAGGAAACTATTTACAAAAAAATTTTTTTAATGTTTATTTATTCTTGAGCGAGAGACAGAGAGACCGTGAGAGCGGGGAAGTGACAAAGAGAGAGGGAGACTCAGAATCTGAAACAGGCCCCAAGCTCCGAGCTGTCAGCACAGAGCCTGACGCGGGGCTCGAACTCACGAACCAGGAGACCATGACCTGAGCGGAGGTCGGACGCTTAACTGACTGAGCCACCCAGGCACCCCTCGAAAACTCTTAACAGACAACATGATGTAATTCTAACAGTGATGTCTAACCTTTACTTGGCACATATAATGTGGCGGGCACCACGCTAAGTGTTACTGTCATTATTTCATTTAATGACATAAACACACTGTATTAACAAGCATTACATGACATAAAATTAGGATAATAATGACTGATTTAAAAGTTAGCATATTATTGGGGCACCTGGGTGGCTCAGACAATGAAGCACCCGACTCAGTCGCATCATGACTTCGGCTCAGGTCATGATCTCACAGTTGGTGGGTTCGAGCCCCCACGTCGGGCTCTGTGCGGACAGCTCAGAGCCTGGAGCTGCTCCAGATTCTGTGTCTCCCTCTCTCTCTCTGCCCCTCCCCCGCTCGTGCTCTGTCTCTGTCTCTCAAAAATAAACGTTACAAAAAAAAAAAAAGTTAGCATATTATGATAAACTTGTACGATCCTGTAAATTCTCGGATATATAAATCAAAATGTTTTTTAAAAGTATCTGCTTATTTGCTTGAAGTATCATAATCTTTTCCTCTTAGCACAGTGTCTGTAAATTAGTTGGCATAAACATATTTGCTTTGAACAGTCAAGTGTATAACACAAAGGGGCGGGACCAGGTATATCAAATAATTAATTTCCTTCTGTTTTCGTAGAGAACATTCAATTTGCACTAATATAAATTACACGTCGAGGTTCGCCATTACCCATTTCCATGTGGTTAATATTACCTTCAAATAAAGTAACTTTAATTTTTTTTTTTAAAAATTTTTTTTTCAACGTTTTTATTTATTTTTGGGACAGAGAGAGACAGAGCATGAACAGGGGAGGGGCAGAGAGAGAGGGAGACACAGAATCGGAAACAGGCTCCAGGCTCCGAGCCATCCGCCCAGAGCCTGACGCGGGGCTCGAACTCACGGACTGCGAGATCGTGACCTGGCTGAAGCCGGACGCTTAACCGACTGCGCCACCCAGGCGCCCCAGTAACTTTAAATTTTAACATAAAGGATTCTAGTTTGTGGGTGTGATGGTTAGTTTTCTATGTCCACTGGGCTAGCCTCTAGTCCCCAGTTAAATACAATAAGACACTAATCTAGGTATTGCTGTGAAGGCATTTATTTATTTTTGAGAGAGAGAGAGAGAGAGAGACCGAGAGACCAAGAGACAGAGAGACAGAGCATGAGTTGGAGATGGGGAGAGAGAGGGAGACACAGAATCCGAAAGAGGCTCCAAGCTCGGAGCTGTCAGCACAGAGCCCGACATGGGGCTCGAACTCACGAACTGTGAGATCATGACCTGAGTTGAAGTTGGATATTCAACCGACCGAGCCACCCAGGCGCCCCGTGAAGGTATTTTTTTAGACGTGACTAGTGTCTACAATCAGCTGATTTTTAAGGAAAGGAGATTATCCTGGATAATCTGAGTGAAGCTGATCCAATCACCTGACAGGCCTTGAGACCAGAACTGAGGTTTCCCTGAGGAAGAATCCACCTGCGGAGTGCTCATCCGATCCTGGGGCCAGGAACCCGGGTACCACCTGGACTCTTCACTTCCCCTTGCCCCTGGCATTCGATCCACCATTACTTCCCGCTGACTCACTTTCATCCCAGCGGCCCGCTAACCCTTCCCCAGGCCTCCATTCTATCTTGTAAAAGTGCACACCCCTCTGCCTGGTGCAAAGGCTTCCCGTCTGTGTCTACTCCACATGCCGATTCCCCATCTATCAGCCCACCCCTTGTCAAAATCCGGCTTTGACATCTCTGATTGCCTCAAGGGAACGGAGTGTATCTCACCTTTTTTTTTTTTTTTTATACCAGGCACTTAGCAAAATATCAGATCCGTGGTAAATGTCGGGTGAGTAGGAGGCAGTCCCCCAAGGCATGTGGAGCACAGATTCTCCTTAGTTGGGTACTGTAACCAAAGCCAGGTGAAACAGTCACTAGGAGCCCTGCATTTCTGTTGGCACGGAGGGTCTTTATCCCCTTTTTAAACTTTTCTTCTTTTATATAGACTGGTACGTGATACACACAGACCTGCACGTATTTAACGAACACGGTTTGATTTTGATGTATGTAGACACCCATGATGCAATCACCGTACTCAAGGGAACAGAAGGTAAGGGACACACACAGCACCTCCCAGAGTCTCCCTTGTCATGTTATGGGGTTTTGGGGGTCTATTTCTTAAAATTTTTCTTGTCATCAGAGGATCTTAATTTTGGAGAGTCCGTGAAATCTCTAGAGCCTCTACCTAGAAAACATTTAGTATATCGGTCCTGCGACTTTGTAAGTTTCCTGAAATCCATCCGGCCGTGGAGCTCCCACTTATGGTTGGTGGAGCCCAGGTTAATAACCCCTGAATGGGACCAAATACCACAGGTTCAAGTCTGTTTTTAATTCCCTCTGGTTTGGGTCTCGGCTGCCTTTCCCTTGTTTGGATCTCTCTTGGACCGTCATCCAAGAGTCCACATGACCCAGAAAGACTGGCTATCGGAGCCACTGGAAGATTATTCAGTGCTCAGGAAGGAACGTATTGGTGAGGACTCTTGTGTGGGTATTTACACTATCCTGGACTGCAGGTCTGTGACAGAACAATGCCTTCTGTTGAAGCAGCTCTCCTTTCATCTTGGAGGCCCTGCATTTGCCTTTCAAGCTAGCTGGAAGATGGGAAATGGAAAAACTAGGGGCGTGTCACGTAAGCTAAGTCAGGAGGCAAGTCATGGCGCTGCTTAAAAGGAGCCCCTGCCTCCTGGCATCCAACCCAAACACGACTCTGAAGACACGGCCACCGGCCCGGGACCCACCGCGACAAGTTTCTACATCAGGCTTATCCAAGCCCTTGTGTGAAGTCACCCCGAAAATAAACCTCCACGGCTCAGAGAACCCAGAGACAAACGAATGGGAACACGTTGCCCATGGATGTCAAAGGCAAAGCTCCAACGAAAGGGGAAGACGAGGGAACTGGTGGAGGGAGCAGTAATTCCTCGGGGGATGTGAGTACTTTAAGAACCGAGACGAAGAACAAAGCCCCAGAAGAGCTGTGGGGAGCTGTGTCATGATATTTGAGGACATCTATTAAGGCAGAGGAGTCTGAGCTAAATGCTTTTTATTCCAAAACCATTTTCATCGAGAATTCACACAATCTAATAAGGGAAAGGGAATGAGAAGCTTAGAAGGCTTCTGTCAATCAATCAAAAAAGCAATTACCTAGGAACTATTTCCATAAGGTAGCTGTGCTAGGCACTGTACAGCCCAAACTGGTTATTAAAACGCCCACCAGAGGGTCCTCATTCCTTACACGGTTGGCCAGAGCTGTGCCGAACACCCCCATTTTTGGTCACAAGTAACAATTTTCAGGGGGGGACAGAAATAAAACCACTTTGCCAGGTATGACAAAGTAGACTGAAGTCATCAAGGACAATCTAAAAACCAACCCACGGTGGGGGGGGGGGGGCGCATGGGTGGCTCAGTCGGTTAAGCGTCTGGCTTCAGCTCAGGTCATGATCTCGCCATTCGTGAGTTCGAGCCCCGCGTCGGGCTCTGTGCTGATGGCTCGGGGCCTGCAGCCCGCTTCCGATTCTGTGTCTCCCTCTCTCTCTGCCTCTCCCCCGCTCACACTCTGTCTCTCTCTCTCTCTCTCAAAAATAAATAAACATTGAAAAAAAATTTAAAAACCCACAGGGCTCCTCTTGGCTTTCAAACAATAGAACCTAAGACTTCACTCCTTAAGAATCTCTAGCCTTTGCAAAGGAGCTCTCAAGATACCATGTTCCAGAACCACTCTCTGTGTGACGTCATCCCAGCCGTTCTCCTAGGGTACTGAAAGCACAGGAGTCCCTGTGTCTCTGGTCAGGATGTCATCTTCGGGAGGGCAAGTTCAGGTCTTACTTGTTTCTAAATCCTCAGAGCTGCACCTGTGCTGCCTGTGGGCCCCGCCCAGTGAGTCACTGATGCTGACCTCCCGAGTCATATTCTTAGGTGGGAGAGGAAGGCTATGCATTTCATGGTCTGGCACCCAGTCCCTCTAATGTCACTGTGATTAAGGACAGGCTGCAGAAAAGTGCAATTATAACAACCTAAGGTAATCCTGACACCTACTGCTGTGCCCTTCCTGGTACCAGGTTCTTTTAAAAGAAGTTCAAGCGGAAAGGTACAGTATTTTTTTTTAAGTAGGCCCCCTGGCCGACATGGGGTTTGAGCTCATGACCCCCTGATCAAGGGCTGCACGCTCTACCTGCTGAGCCAGTCAAGGTGCCCGAGAAGGTGGAGTTATTTTGACCTAAGCAGTGCTTTTTAAAACATTGCAGCTAGCGCCTTTATTCTCGTTTCTAAAATGACTACTGAAATGTGCACCCAAGCATTACACCTGAGTAGGTCCTTCTTTGTCATCTCCGTATCAACTCCCACCCTGTTTCCTTGCCTGCGTTTGCATTACTTATTTTCTGTTGACCTTCTTTTTTTTTTTTTTTTTAATTTTTTTTTCAACGTTTATTTATTTTTGGGACAGAGAGAGACAGAGCATGAACAGGGGAGGGGAAGAGAGAGAGGGAGACACAGAATCTGAAACAGGCTCCAGGCTCTGAGCCATCAGCCCAGAGCCCGACGCGGGGCTCGAACTCACGGACCGCGAGATCGTGACCTGGCTGAAGTCGGACGCTTAACCGACTGCGCCACCCAGGCGCCCCTTTCTGTTGACCTTCTTATCATTGTTGGGTTTCATCAAGACAGTGTGGCTCTATGAAGACAGAAGATATGAGTCTGTCTTGTATACGCTGGGACGTGTGGGTCTAACCCAGTGCCTGGCACACAGCAGGTGCCTAAGAAATATTTGCTAGATGAAAGAAATGAAATCGCGTGAGATTATTTCTCAAATAATTTACTGGAAGAGTGTTTTGAGGACATGCTCTAGAGGATAAAGACGGTTTTGTTGGCCAAGTGATTTTGAGCAGGGCTTAATGTTCCGTTTCCTCCACAGTATCAGATAACCCAGGCTCTGAGAATTCTTGTGAGAAGAAAGCCTTGAATATTATTTAGCTCTGCATTTCCCAGGACAACAACAAACTTTTTAAAAGTAGTATCTGATAGGGGCGCCTGGGTGGCTCAGTCGGTTGAGCGTCCGACTTCAGCTCAGGTCATGATCTCACACTCCGTTGAGTTTAAGCCCCGCGTCAGGCTCTGTGCTGACAGCTCGGGGCCTGGAGCCTGCTTCGGAATCTGTGTCTCCCTCTCTCTCTGCCCCTCCCCTGCTCATGCTCTGTCTCCTTCTGTCTCAAAAATAAATAGAAACATTTAAAAATTTTTTTTAAAAAAGTAGTATCTGATAACATCCTGTGGCATGTGTTTCAAAGAACCCACTTAGGGCAACACTGCTTTAAGAGCTACAGAAAGACCCTGGGCCTCTAGGCCCAGAGACGCTGGAATTTTCTGTATTTACAAGGCTGAAGGCAGCTTTTCCTGATCTCTCCAGAAAGAAAGAGAAGCTTTTTCTCACAAACTGCTTACTTTATGGACAAGTGACCCCGCCATTCCACTTCCCACACCCGACACGGATTCTCAACTCCTTCTCAAGGGCTCCAGAACCTGGTGGTAGACCAATGCTCTCAAAAGCGTGGCTGGGACCACTGGGCCTCACTAAGACAGAAGCCTCTGCACAACTGGCTTCAACTTCCGATCAGCTGCTTTGAGTATGAGCTTAAATTTAAGAGGACTTATTTCTATCATTTACATTCAATTAATTAACACCGCTACTTTGGGCCACAATTGTTTGCCTTACCAAAGCCAAACCAGGGGCCTTCTCAAAATCGGTTACCCTCAACAGAGGCATCAGGACAGTCGGGCAGGGTAGCAGGTGCCATCATCGTTCTCAGGGCAGATACAAGCAACACCAACAGCCATTAAAGTATGGAAGTGGGTAAATGACTCACTTAGAAAAATAACCATTTTAGTGCCCTTTTAACGTGAACAAAGCATCATGACTCTTCCAATACGATTTCCAATGTGATTTATCACATGAAAGGAAAACAGGTTAGCACATCTTGAAATCACGTGTCCATGACAGGCGCCTACTACTGACATTCCATTGAGGGTCAGAGGGACTTTTCATTTATTCCTGAGAAGGAAGGAAGGAAGGAAGGAAGGAAGGAAGAAAAAGAAATAAAGAAAGAAAAGAAAGAAAGAAAGAAAGAAAGAGAGAGAGAGAGAGAGAAAGAAAGAAAGAAAGAAAGAAAGAAAGAAAGAAAGAAAGAAAAAAAGGAAGGAAGGAAGGAGGGAGAGGGGAAAGGAGAGAAGAGAGGGAGAGAAGACAGGGAGGGAGGGAGGAAGGGAGGGAGAAAAAACGAAAAAGAAAAAGGAGAGTCACAACCTGGAAGGCTCTGTGTGGCCCACTGTGCACGCCCTGTGCCAGGCAGATGTACGGAAAACAACACCCATACCGGTAACACCAGCAACTGTAATATGGGCCTCCATGTAGGGGAAATGGATTTTTTCACACAGCTTTTTAAGATTCCAACAACCGCACACAGCAAGGTGAGCTTTGTGGCACTCCGTGGAATCATTTATAGGTTTGAGTCTCCATGTGTGTGTGTTGGGGGTGGGGGACGGCTCTGAACAGATTCCATCTCCCGGAAGAGAGAGGTATCCCTAAGCTGCTCTGTCTTAGCCAGAGAGCTATTGTAAGAGCTGACCTCTCAAGAAGGAAACACGAGCGCACGTGGGGTTCGTCCGCATTTCAGATGCTGTGCTGGGTTTATAACAGACTGCGCCCAAGTTGCAAAACTGAAAGTCATCAACCAGGGTGGGCCGGAGGTGAATGTTAACAGTCTTCCGGGAGCTGTGAAATGGACGGCACATTCGTGCCATCTCTGACTTCTGGCCCCCCATTCTTTTGCGTTCTCTTTAAGAAGTCCGCTTCGAGGACAAGCCAGAGGCGAAGGGAGACCGCCCCCCCCACCCCCGCCACTTATGCCACTACCAGGGTACGAATGAAAAATTCTGATAAAGCTCACAGCCTTGAAGAAAGTTTCAAGCTGCCTTGGTTTTCTCTTCTTCTGCCACTCATTATCGGGCAGAACTGAAGGACAGATTCTGCCTTTTGCTCTGCAGGCTAAGTTCTATTCTCGCTGGAGACCATCGCTGGGGAGTGGAATGTCTCGCTACTCGCTTATTCGCGGAGCCCTCTATTTAATGGACTCGCGATCGGGAAGGCGCATTCCGCGGAAGAAGTCAGCTCTCCCCTGATGGAGTGAGTGGGTGTGCACACGTTAGGCAATGAGAAAAGTTATTTTCTGCATGCCATGAGCCAAATTATCCCAATTCCTTTGCCGAAGAGCTTCCCCCGCCCTTCTCCTTTTTTCTCTTCGTAGCTTGAATAATATTTAGCTAAGATTTCAGGTTCCTGGTTTTCAGTAGGATCCAACAGGTGTGGGGAAGGGTCATATGCCCACGGCCAGGGTCGTGAGGTCTCTGCCGTATGATGAGCGTCTGTCTTCGGGCTCGGGGAGCCTTCTCACTGGCCCGAATTTCAGAGCAGGGCCTCATAAAGCCGGCAACGTTAAGACCCAAATAATGTCATTTAGTGTCTAGGGGGAGGTTAAAAAGAGGATTAGAGGAAAGCAGGCAGGCAGGGTATATTAAACGAGTCCATGACTAGCAGGGTGTGACAGAAAAGGGTTTTATTCTTTTCAACAAAACAATTCCCCAGGGCTGGGATCATTACTCCACTGTGCCTTTATCACCTTGGAATTTTTATGGTTATTTTTGATGAATTCACATTTTTGTAAAGGCTTTTTTGAAATGATGCCAGTTTTCAATTTTTAATTAAAGTCGTAAATAATCTTAATTCTGCCTTAAAAGGTTTATTGTTTCTTACTTTTTTTTTTTTTTTTTTAGTTTATTATTGCTGCCAGGAAATATTTCAAATACCAAGCACTGATGTGAGTTAGCAATTAGAATCTCTCCAAGGTCTAGTAACAATGTTGTACACCATGTAAATATCACAGACCAGTTTACCCCACGAGGTCTGAAAGTGTGGATTGGCTGCTTTCAGGTTTATTCACAATGCTTCTCCCGGGGGTGGCATTTCCTCTTTTTATCGGACGGGGCGACTTTCATCATTTTAATTTCCACAGATTAATTTGTCACTGATTCGGAACAGATTTTAAGAATCTTTGGATTAAAAAAGACAGGTCACTAAGGTCTGGGCAATGAAAGGCAGCCACATCAGTTCAGCCATTTGCAGGAAACAAGGTGCACATTAAAAGCTAAATGAGCACAGAGTACCTCACTTTAAAGAAGACAAAATTAAGAGCATAATGCAGTATTTGATATTAGGCTATTGCACAGCTCCTTGAAAGTACACCCTGGCTACCCAGCCTCACTGCTGAAGGGTGTCTGCACAAATTGCCCATCAATTTCTATTTTGTAGCCTCAGGTCCAGTTTTCGTTTTCAAATTGGTGCTTCAAGAATCTTTCACACACTCCAAACTAAGTCTTCCTTTATATAGAGGCTGAGACAGACCACGTCTGAACAATAGAAACCAATTAATTAATGATCCCTGAAAATATCTCATTATGTTTCCATACCTACTGTCAACCTAGGTGACCTTCTTAAGTTGACTACACAACGTGATGCTTATTTGTCTGGATGCGGCACTTATATTCCCTCATGTCCATGGCAGGTGTTACTCTCTGTGAAGGTGAAGGTGCTCTCCAGTCTTAGGATAGATTTCCTAGTATGGTAAAACCCCACACATTTCAGACAACGTGGGAGGTGGATGGTCAGATTTAGGAGAAAAAACTCTCAAGAAGGTTTTTGTTTTTTTGAATTTTTTATATGTTTGTTTATTTTTGATGGAGAGAGAGCGAGCAAGCGAGGGAGAGAGAGAGGGAGAGTGCGTGCACAAGCAGGGGAGGGTTAGAGAAAGAAGGAGACACAGAAACCAAAGCAGGCTCCAGGCCATGAGCTGTCAGCATAGAGCCCGATGGAGGGCTCGAACTCATGAACTGCGAGCTCATGGAGATCACGACCTGAGCTGAAGTTGGGATGCTTAACCGACTGAGCCACCCAACCGCCCCTGTTTTTTGTTTTTTAAACAAAGACAACTTATCAGTTCAAGTTCACAAGATACACACGGAGATAATGGCAAAAGCCGTTAGACCGTGGTCCCGCAACACAGTATGCAACGTTGGTGTTGTTCAAATATTAAGTGTCCTCCTTAGAGCTTTAGATTATTAATTCACTTAGCAGTTCCTTACTCTTCTACGGTACAGGAATATCTTCAGTGTGGGTTTAATGGTCATCTGTTATCAGTTTACTGTATTCCAATAGAAGAGACTTACAGAAAAAAGAAATGATTTAACAACTGACTTACAAGAGTGGGTTTACATACAATTAAGAGCATCTATCAAATCCTTCCAACTGGGCATTTTTCTAATTCGCAGGGAAGAGGTCAAATTCTTTCCATATATGAGCCTTCAACTGGCACTGTGCTAACACCTCTCAAGAAGAAAAACCTCAAGTAAAAAAAGACTACACAGCATTTCCCAACATAAAAGCATTAAATCCCTATAAACCAGGAAAGAATGCACGATTCTAGTTAACTAGAAGCCACAGTGACCTGAACACCAGGGTCATGGGGTTCAATCACATCATGGGGACTTGAAGTATTGTGAATCTTAAGACTTCCCTTAAATTTGTTACGAAGGGCCCTTACATGAATCAGGTACCATCTCAACACAAATGAGACACTCATAAAGCTAAGGTCAGCTCAGTGTGGTTTTCTGCCATGGTCAGAAGTTGCTTATTGGTCCAAAAAGTTAGAAACTCAGTTATTGGGACCTCGAAAGCTGCTAAACTCCTTGTCACCATGGGGCCAACCACTTGCTGGAGATCTTACGAGATCACGAGAGAGAGGGAGAGAGAAAGAGAGGGTGGGGTGGGGAGAGAGAGAGAGAGAGTCAGTCAGTCAGAGTCAGACAGGTTGGCTGGTTGATCTTTAACATTTCTCCCAAATCCAAAACTCTATGATTTCTATGTGCGCTAAAAGCCACATTAATTCCTCACCGATATCAAAGTCATTTTAGGTTCAGTTCCTCTCTCAGATTTCCATACACAGCACCTAGTAAGAAACGTGTCTTTTTCTAAGCTTAAAGGGAGGGATATTCTGCACTTAATCATCCTGGAGATACACCTACCTTCTCCATCAGAACTAACAGGGTTTTGACCAGTTGATATTTTAGGAAAAAGCACTTACCTCCAGAAAGGGTTTCTGTTGTGCTCTTTTTCCCAATTCAATTTTCTTTAGCTATTTGGACTTAATCTCCATAAAAGCCTTTTGTTACTCTCCGGTTTAGGTGACTTTTACTAATTTCCTCTGATTCTTATCATACAGGCCCTCCCCCAGAAATTCCTATCTGGTCATACGAGCTATGCAGACCACAGCACTGCTGTTACTTCGGGGAAGATGTCCCCCTCAGAGAGTCTAATGCATGAAACTACCTTGAGAAGTCGAAGAATTCCAGGGCCCTGCACAAGTTCCAGTACTGCCAAGAGTAACTTAAATGTGCCTTTCCTGGCTAGATCCATTCTCTTTCGAAGTTACCTTTTTTCTCGCTTGTTGATCTTTGGAAGAATGTGCCTTCACGTGCTTTCTGAGGGAGCTTGGGTCTGTGTAGCGTTTGGAGCATCCTGGAATTTGACAAGCATAAGGTTTCTAAATGAGAAAGAAAAAAAAAACAAAACAGCTGTAGTTAAATCATAGAGGTGACCAGGGAAGATTTACTCAAGACTACTGACTTCAGAGCATGAACTGTTACCAACTGACTGACATGAAATGCTGGGTAATACTTGTGGGTTTTAATTAGAAAGCCCAGTAAGTTTGCATCAAGGCAAAGGGGAGAGTCAACTTTCAAGAAACGAGGAGGCAGCGTTTAGGGGTGTGCTCTCCCCGCAAAACGTCTTGTGGCATTTCTGGATGTGGGAATCATTAGTAAGCATCTCTAGTCATACTTACAGTTCTGTTCCCCTGAAAACAACCTCTGGTATTGTCAGAAACTAGGAAACACACATTCTCTAAGAGTTCGGGTATAAAGAAGCTGCAGAAAAGTCCAGAAAGGACTGGGAATGTTTCAGAGGAAACCTGATTCAGAGAGAAGGAGAGAATTAAAAGGGAGTGTTAGTGGAAAGTGAGCGAGAGACCATAGGTTTCAAACAACAGACACATGCAAACTCAGCCAGAGAAACATTAATCTTATTATAGGTATGACAGGTATAGGGGAGGCCCGGTGCTCAGCTGGGTTACACGCGTAAGCTCTTGGCTGAGTGTAATGAGACCACAAGTTTTGGCCACCTGCAACGCCCCCAGGCTCCTGAGATGTGAGGTACAGAGCCTAAGGCTGAGTCCAGAATCTTTTTAATTTTTGCACCCCTGGTGACGGGTATACAATTATGAGGAATGAATGAATGGGAGCACGCCATACATCAGTTCAAATTTTAGCACCTATGCCTACTGTGACAACAGAATTCATAGCAAGGGTTTGAGAGTATTGGCTTTTATGTTACGAAATAAAGCGAAACTGTTTACTCAAAGAACTAAAAGAAGAAGTCGCAAGGTAAACTATGTAAGTCACAGCGTAGAGTCACTTTGTACCTCTCAGTGGGTGACGTTAATTGGAGTTGTGCCCTCGTGATTGGAAACGTAAGCAGGAGAAGTGAAACCCTGCCCCTAAAATAGGATTCTTGCTCTAGGAACCTGCTCTTCCAATGACCAAAAAGAAAAAAAAAAATTCAGATTTTTAAAAATTATTATTTCCAGTTTGCTCCTGTTTTCATGTGGATGTTTGTCATTTTGGGAACCAACATCTACGTGGATTCTTGCCCCGCTGGAAGCTGTATTTATGCTTCACTTTTTTGTTTCTGCCCTTTTTGATTGCAAGCACAACGTAAAGTCATGAATATATAATTTAGTTGGACACTCCCAATTTGAATTCGGTTTGATGTCTCTGTTCCTTGAGTGACTGATTGACTGAATCACCCAACAGGTCTGAACGGTTTCATGGTATGCTGGGTCCTGCGTCACATGTAAGAATGCTAACAATGAACATTGGAGGCACCAGGCTCTCCGTATCTCAGGTTTTGCCAACGGCGAGCCAACATGGGCTGAAGTCACTAGTCAACGAGTTTCCCTCGGGCAAACAAAAGTTTTCTTTCACCTGGGAATCTCTTCTGGGTTCGCACAGCGGTCTTGCCATAGCCTTCCCCACCCGGCCCTGGCTTTAGGGCAACAACCAGCTGCTATCTCTATGAGCGGTCATGTTGTGACCACATACACTTGCATTCTGGGCACTAGAGGAGATGTGGCATGTTCAAAAAAAAAAAAAAACAAAAAACAAAGAAACAAAAAAAAAACAACTTTGGGAACATTAACACATTATATAAACCAACCCTATTATTATTACGATGGTCACTAATATCTGCGTTGAAAAGAAAAGGAATGGGTAATGTCACTTTGTATTTGAGTTTGGGATGTTCTTGAAACATCTCACCATCCCTCCCAGCTGGCCTTCACTCTCTCCCCTGCTGTTAGCCACCTGGGATCAGTGTGCCAAAATAGCAATGTCAGGGGAGGGTCCAAGTGGTGTACTGGTAATTTGATCTCAGGTTACCCCAGCTTTAAATGGCATGCTATACTTTATTAAACTATATTTTCCATGTGCACTGTAAAATCACTTCCCCTGTTTAGACAGTAAGATGCTAATAGGGAAATAAGTTAATAAAACTTTTCAGGGTTAGAATTTTGAACTTGGGAAAAATCATTTTCCTGTAAGAATCCCCTGAGTTGAAGAAAAGATACTTTATCCAAAATTCTGACAGCATTAGCATAAGGAGTGGTTAATGAAAGGAAATGGGGGCCTAAATTTAAATAATACATTCTTCAAGCAGCTACAGTTTGCTTTTTAAAACAAATGCTTAATTTCTGCACGATTTAAAAAGAGCTTAACAATTCCTTTAACGCAATAAAAATTTAAACAGGAGGTAGGTTTGCATCTTAAAAGGAGGAACGATGGTTTTAAAAGATTTAATAGAGAGGTAGTTAAAAAAAAATAAAAATGGCTGGGTTTTAAAAGCTACTGCATTGAACTGAATCATGAAATTATTATCTGTGGTAGCTTTCCTCAAAAGTTTTAAAACGTGATTTTTTTTTTTTTTTTGAATTCCAAAATGATTTTAGAAAATGCTCATAGTCTGATTAGCTAAAATTAGCTCCAGGTAAAGAAGGGTATTGTAGAGCCGTAACACTCAGGCTTACAATAGTTCTTACAAACTACAGATAACTAGCTAGAGTGGAGGCAATTTCTCAAGACAATCTTGTCTTGTGAACGCTCTTTCTCCCATGATAAAGTTTAATGACAAATTGGAAAATTTATTAGATTCTACCAAGGCCATTTTAGACTTACAAAATAGGGCATTTTAACATAATTTATTCTTTTTTCCCCCTACTTCTACCTTTAAGAATCCTGCTATTCACCAAATTTATTCACTTAACATTCCACTCTGGTGGTCCTAAGATCACGGGATTCAATCCAGCTAGAGCAGGAGGGGGCTATGCTGTGTCCGTATTGCTCTAATTATATTTCGGCTACTTACCAGGCAAACCCTCACATTTATGTATCTTAGGAGATAATGCTGTTTAGAAAGGTTATGTGACATATAGCTAAAATGACTTCTATCAATATGACTAATAGAGACTAATATAAAATTTAATAAATATGTCAACTGTAACATCAGAAGCATCTTAAATATGTATGAGAAGGTGTGTAGAAATAACAGTATCTTCTCAAAATTCAAATTCTGGTGTAGTTTAATAATAGACATCAGAATGTTAACACTGAAAAAGTACTGCCATGAATATATTATTTGCAAGCACGTGGGATAAGAGCTCTGGCATGTGTACGAGACATCCGTCCTGATGGCTTTGTTGAGTGAAGCGAAACTGCACGGAGTCTACCTGGCCCCGTGTAAGGAAAATGGCATCGAAACTTGAGAAATGCCAAGGAGGACCATCAACAGAACTGAGAAAATAAAAGAGCCTCAGAGAACGAGCAAAATGTTACGGCACTGAGAGAGTTAAGGTGTAATAATGGCAATCAGTCGTTCTCACAGGAGTTATGCCAGTGGATCTGTGGCTGTTAACACAACAGCGGCACGGGGAAACTTAACCCTGGGGAAAGATGTGCGGATTCTTTGCAGATCGCCTGAAGGTGAAAATGCCAGGTGGCTTCTCTAAAGCAAAAGGCCAGAGTCCCTCAGTCTCCATGCCAGCCTCAAAGTTCTTATGGCAAAAAGAAAAGAACCAGGGTAAAAAAACAAAACAACAACAATAACAAAAACCCAAAAACCACAATGCTTCCTCTCCAGCAACAGTATATATGATCTACTTCAGCAGCCCGATATTTAAATACTTATGATGACGTCCAATCCCCAGCAGTCATTCTCTGTACTAAAACCTGTTACGCGACAGCCCCTGAAATGCCTTTATTTCATACACACAGCTCTGTCTCAGGCGGTTGTAATATTTAGGGTAACCTGTGACTACAGAAAAATGAGGAAAGAGCCAGGCGGGGCCCCTTCTGGACCTTTACCAAGGTTCCACTGCTGCCCTTGGCATTGTCCCTATAACCTGCAGACCATAAAGCAAACACCTTCCTGTCCCACTATCACGTGGGCCCTTCCTCACACCGGGGCTCAGGGCTCGGGGCTGGCAGCTGGAAAGCCCATGCTGTCCTTACAGTGTCCAGATGTGTCCTCTGGTGCTTGGCACGGTCACTGGAGTTACTGAACGCCTTCTCACAGCCCGGGTGCTGGCACAAATAGGGCTTCTCGCCTGTGTGGCTCCGCAAGTGAATCTTGAGATTCTCAAGCCTTGAAAAGGCCTTCTTGCAACCTTCAAACTGCGAAGAGAAAACAAGTTTCAGCTGTTGAGAAGGACTGTTTGGGTCTGGGGGGACAGGAAAGAAAAAAAAAAAAAAACAGGTCCTTAGTGTGTATTTAGCCGAAACCAAAACACAAAAATAATAAAATAAAATGAAATCCAAACAGTAACAAATATTCTATAAATATCCACATATTTATGTGAACTGCATTTTTCCACTAATATACATGCCACTTTCCACACCAGATCTGGGTCCCAACCTGATTTCTGTGATTACTTATGTCAGAGAAAATTTGCTGTGAACCATCTGGCTCAGTTAATAAAAATACAGTAATGCGTGTCTTAAAGATTTATGAAAAAATTAACACACTTTTCCATTTCCAAATTGGTCTAAATGGAAGGAACCAGGAAGGAAGAAACTTCTGACAACTAATAAACTAACAACGACAACAAAAAATCAAAGTGATGTATGAGAATAAAGGTGAGCAGCAGATCCCACAGTCCAAGATGAAAATGGCCTGTTTCCGTGGAATCGTTACGATCGTAGCTCTACGAACAATCTTAAGGAGTTTTTCGACTCCCCCCAAAGAATGACTCCGTTAACGTCCACTGTGACGCCAAGCCTAATGAGATGGAGTCTTTTTAGCATGCTTTTAAAAGCAGAACTGGAACACAATTCATTTCAGTGCTGGGAACGTTTTCCAAAGAGTGATCGTTTTGCTTGTTTTTGTTTTTCTAAGAAATGTTGTTACCTAGTTCATGAAGAGAGGAATTGAAAGTGAAGGGCTGAGGATTTCAAGAAATGCTTTACTGGCTTGTCAATAATATTTATTGATGGTACTATTTATTTCATGTCTTCTGTGGGTAAAGTAACAGCTGCTGTGTAAGAGGCTCACAGTGAGTCCAGTCCTGAAGTGGCCATCTAGTAAAGAGAACGTGTAAGAGAAAGCCTGTAAACGAAGCATAAGTGTGAGGTGGGCACACCCCCTCGGACTCGCTCTTCACTGCCAAGCCCTAGAATGCTGATGCCGCTTTGACAATCTGAATCCCATTTGAGTCCCCGCTGCAAAGGAAACGTAGAAATATGGAAAAGGTAACAGAACAAAGCCTAGTAGGTTTCAAGCGATCCAGAAACCTCATTTCTTGGAGAGGAACATGGGACGATGGGGGGAAGGACAGAATAGGAGTAAAGAAGGTAACTTTAAGAGGGTTTCCATTCAAAACCAGCAGGTATTCATTAACCTTACCAGAAGACATTTTCTAAAATTCCTCGGTTCTCTCACTTATCGTGAGAGATGATGGAGCGCGGGGTACATTGTTTAGGAAGGGATGACCCAGGGCTGGCCAGGCTCTGGCTATCTGAGGTTTCATCTTTAAGTGAAGGATGAACTGAGGAGAAAGGATAATCACACATGTCATAACTCCATCTATTGAAGTCGTCCACATTTTGCGTGCTGGAGTATTTTAAGAAATTTATGAAAGTTGCACTTACGCTTGATTGAGAGTTATACATGTTTCACAGACATATGTTGGTTTATTTCAATTTTGATATTTTGCTTAAAATAATTTTGGTGTTTTCCTGATTTCGATTTCACATAAAAATAAATTTAGCCTGAACAGAAGAGGATTTGCTGATGAAGCCACTGCTTTTTGAACAGAGTGAAAGGCATATGATGATACGCTGCTTGGGACAGACAGAGGAGTTAAGTGGCTTATCTCTGCAGGTTTTCGAGTGGGTCTCAAATCTGAGAGTAAAGGGGCTCAATGTTGACCCCCCAATTCATGGCTAAGAGGCCTCTCCCGACCAAACCTCTGTTTTTAAGGTTCTCTCCAAATGACAACTCGGAGCAATGTGCTGGAGCTCAGCCGATCTGACGTGGGAGTCAGCCGGTGGGCCCTACTGGGGTCTGAGATGAGCTTGTGGTCTTGGACCCCTCAAGCCTGTAGTCTAGTTCCTAGCAAGGCTCTTTTGTAGGAGAGATGCTGTTCCAGGACCAGCTCCAGGGTGCAGACCCAGACCCAGGGAGGCCCCAGCCTCCACCCTGTGGTCCAGTCGTCCCAGATACTGGTCAGAGAGAAGGCTACGTTGTCGAGGCACCAACATGGGGGTTGGAGAACCCCTTTAGAACAGGTGAATGAGGTTTCTCCAAGCACCAAACAAGACACTCCCCCCTCCCCGATCTACTGCAGAGTGATTAGGGGGATCTCAAACACGTCCTAGAACTAAATCAAACCGTCCACCTGATGGCACATAAACTGGATGTCAGACTGGTGTTTCCACGCTCTCTCCTGTTAAATGTCCAGTAAAATGTCCAGTTAAAATCAACCAATATGCTATTATTACTATTAACGGGGGCAGTGACCAAAGACTAAGCGGCTTGTGGCATTCGGAGGAAATGAGTGAAGAGTGACCTGCATCTCAGAACATCCTGACCATGTTTAAAGAGCAAAGACGGAAGAAACTATGAGCGCCTAGACCGCAAATGACAACCACAAGATTATCTACAAAACCCTGAAAATCCAGCTGGTCTCAGATGTCTCCTTGGCAGCAAGAAAGGCTGGAAGGTAACAGTGTCTGTGGTACCTGCACTAGCATTAGAGTATTTTTAGGGGAAAAGATTAACAGTGAAGGGGTTTGACCCTACTGACTTGTATGAAGAAAGGCAAGAGAAGGGCAACTTCTTGGACTCAGGGGCTCATAATATACACCACCCACCCGTTCCTGCTGAAAAAGTTCACCCGAAACCATGAACCCCAAACCAGTAGAGTCAGGCTCCGAGAGATCGACAAGTGCCTCCTTGGGGGGCCTAGCACCCAACGCATCACGGCCGGTTGGCCTGATGATTGAACACCTGATTGAACCTGCCACACCAATAATTCTCCAGAAGAGGAAGGAGGTGCTGTTCGTTTGTCTAATGGTGTCTGGATGAGACTTGAAAGCAAACCATTTTGTAATGAATGATTATCACTCATTATGGGAATAACCCTGTAATTCAACACAAGAATTTCCTTTCCCTCAGGGCAATTTTACCCCTAGATTTATAAATTCAGTTAAATGCAAATGCATTAAAAATAAACTAACATTTAGATACAACTATAAAAGACTGTTACGGAATACTCCAAAACTGGATGCTTTGGGTGTCTGGGCAAATGGATGCCTTTTTCCTTATTATTATGTTGTTATTCCTTTTTGGGTTTTTTTCATGTTTTCTAAATCTTTAATGAGTTTCACATTGTGAATGAACATCTACACCTAGGAAAGCAAGGACCACAAAAAGACTGTTTCCTTGGGTAGCCAAGTGCTTTCCTATCAGGTTTCCTAAAGTACAACGTCCATCCTGAGACCTAAGGTCCAAAGTGTCACCTGCATGCTTGGGTCACTGTCACCAAGCAAGCCTTACACTAGACTTGACCAACAGACTACTCTCAGGTCCTCTCCTTTCCAGACTGGCTGGAGGGCTGGTAGAACCAGACCACCAAGCCCGAGGTTCCCTGTGGTTCAAGGCAGCATGGAAAAAGAGAAAAACAAACTCTGAGAATCCAAGGGGGTTAGCAGAAGGAGGAAACACAGGAAGCAAAAGAAAGACAAATACAGGATGGTAATGTGGGAGGGAGGGAGTGGGGGTGGGGCAGGGGTCTGATATATGCTAGTTAATGACAGGTAAATAACCTTCTTTCTTTGCCCCCAGCAAACACTGGGCAAGCCCTCTGAGCAGGGTACTATGTGTTAGGCACTGGGAGGAGGAATATGAATGAAACTCAAACTTCACTCCTGGGAAGAAGGAAGCAGCCACTTACATACTGATGAACCTTGAGCAGGGATTCTCAGAGAGGCGCTGCAGGAGCCAGCAGCATCCCAAGGCCTTGAGAGTCTGCCAGAAATCCCGGAATTCCCAGCCCCACCCAGACATACAGAATAGAACCCCCGGCTGGGTGGGGGGCAGCCACCTGAGTGTCGATAAGCCCTCCAGGAGATTCTGACGTTCTATCCTACCCATGAATGCCATTCACATCTTAACCACCGTCGATTTGCTTCAAATCTCCTGACAGAAGTCAACCGTCTTGCAGGATTCACCCACTTCTCACTGGGGCCGAGAGCTCTGCGAACCAGCAATGGCCCTGGCCTGGAAACATCTCTGTTGTGGAGGGAAGGCCGGTTCTCTCTAGTCACCCGGCAAATGGCGCAAAATTTCAGAATGCCGGTCTCGTACTAGAGATTCTTTAAAATTCCTGACTCTTGAATCTGCTGCCAGGCAGATACCTGGTTCTGAAAGAGGTTATTGCCTACGGGTTCCCTCAGTAGCCTCCTGACCAGCGCAACTTTCTGGTTTCTAGCAGCCCTTGCATTATCCCCCCGTTGAGAGAAAGCATCGTTTCCCATTTGCACATTTCGGTGACTTTACAGAGCGTGGAAGAACAATGCAAGAAACTGGCAGTGACAGATCTTTAAATCTCGTGGGTTTTGGAAATACTGCATTGCGCGAAGCCTCACTCTGAGAAAAATCTCTAACTCTGAGGCCGTTTTCAAGTAACAAACTTTAATTAAAAAGTATAAATTGCCTCAAACCCAGAGAACCTGAGCTTACGCCACTTTGCTAATTTAGGAGATTATTTCATATTTAAAGGATCACAACTGGACTGTAATCACCATCCATATATATTGGCTTGATTACAGATTGTTGACATTAAGTGGTATTAAGATGACCTTTGAAATATTACTTTCCCTTTCTATTAGAGGCTTTTGTGTAAGGTTTTGAAAATGAAAGGCTCATTAGACACCATTAAAATAGGATTTATTCCATATGTGTAACCAATAATCAAGTCGAATATTACTCCCTCCCCTAATCAGCTACTTAAAGTACTAAGAAGCCCAGTTCATATTCAAAGCCGTAATAACAGCAAACCTTTCCTGATCAGATTTCTATACCATCACTAATGTCAACAAAATCCAAAAAGAGAGGAGTCTAGGATGCTGGCAAGGTTTTCTAAAATATACATTTGATTTCAATTAAGGCGCAGTGTTTATGACCCTTGGAGGTATATGCTTTTACAATTTCATCAGTCAAAACCAATTAATCCCATTAGTGACGGCTGCTGCTATGATGTGTGGGCAGCTCCAGAAACGGACCCATGAATTACGGCTAGTTTACATCTTCCCCTTACGGCTCAAAGACAACAATGATGAAAGGCATTGGCGGAAAGGTCAGCAAATATTTCTAATGCCATGGATACAGTCAAGGTGACTTTCACGGTAAGACCAAGAGTTCAAGTCCACTCGAATCATGGACATACCTATAAAAGGTGTAAATGAGAGAGAGGGCTGAAGCTGGAGCGGAGGAGGCGAGAAATCTGAAGGAGGCAAGAAATCTGCATCCAGTATTCAGCCAAGCTTTACCAGTTTCCTTCTGGGACAGAGATGCCCCAGCTCAAGCAGGAGTCACTAGCCACCCAGGCATCTTGTTAAAATGCAGATTCTGATTCCTAAGGTGTGGAGTGAGGCTCCGGGTAGATCTCCTGGGTGATACTTCTAAATGCTGAATGTTCCAAGATTACCCTTTGAGAAACCCAGTTTTGGGATCGTTACACTGCCCTGAGCTTAACGGGATTTTTTTTTTTTTTTTTTTAAAGACGAGAGAAAATACACAAAAGAACTGTGGCAAGAAGAAAGAAAGGGACAGCTTTTGATGAACCAAACTGTGGCAGCCTCATCCTTCAAAGTGTGGAAGAGTAAAATCTAATTTTAAAATTTAGGGTGGGAAGATAACAGAAAGTGTTGTCTGGGAAAAAAAAAAAAAAAAGAAGAAGCAGAAGAAGAAAAGTCAGAAAAAAAAGGGAGGGGGGAGAAAGATACAAAATGGAAAGACGGCGGAGGACCACGGGGCCGTGTGATTTTGTTTCTCCTGCCTCTGCCCTCCGTGCCTGGACACACGCCTGACCTCGCCGCGGCCCTGTGGTCTCTGTGCCCCGCGCATTCTTATTAGCCCCGGATGCTCTCGCAAATTCTTAATATTGACAGCACACCAGTCTGCAGCTAGTGTGACATAAAGGGAGAAGAGGGAAATAATTCAAATGTTTTGAGGCTTTTTCAAGGTATCTGGTTCACGCATTCACTACACTGAGAAATGGGGAATTTCTTCCCCTCGGTGTTTCCTGCAGACTGCCAATTCTGGGGCGAGGACGCAGAAGAGGCCTCCCGTGTGCTCGCTTCGTGATCTTCCTCATGTTTTCCGTCTAATCACCTTCTTATCTGTAATGGGACAACTTAACCGACAGAAAAGGGATTTCCGTGTTTCCTTTTGGCTGCCGAAAGGTAATAATATCTGACGTTAAGAGTTTTTCAAAGGTTCCACCCAGAGGCACAGGGGCCTCCCTGGGAAACGGTCTGAAGTCTTGGTAGGGTGAGCCCTGCTTCCTTCGAGAATTCTCTGGACGTCAGAGAGAGGGGGGCGCCCCGGACTGATTTTCCAAAGATTCCAAATATCTACATCGACGTGCACTTGCACCTCCTGAGACAGCCTCCCAAGTTTCCCTGCCGGTGGGGTCTGGATCCGGCAGCAAGAGGGGAGAAGGCGCTTCACACCTGGGGGTCCTGAGCCACCCTTCCCGTGCGCCACTCATCTGGCGTTCCGAAGTGACCTACGGGACTCATGTATCCAGATCTTGTGGAAACATTACAAGTTTTGCAGAATTAATATAAAACCCTTTCTGTAATGTTTTCCTAACCCGGAATAAAGGGATCTCAGTTACTGTGGGTTTTTTTTCCCTGTTATTCTGATGTACACAACGAATCTATTAACTAGCTCATAAATGCAACTTCCCGGCTTCTTGCGCCTCTTGGTTTTGATTAAGAAATGTGTCTAAAACAAAGTTTTACCCAAATGGGCATTACGCATGTATTTCTTGCTGGCTTAAGGCAAGTCGTTGCTTCCTAACATTGTGGGCTATGGGTAGTAGTCGATCCTCAAAAGGGTCCTTACTCTGCAAGAGGTGGCAAAGCGAATGAGGGTCCAGCTTAGAAAACAAAAATCAAAGCGATGTTTTCGAGAAGCCACATGACCATGTAGAGAGAAGTATGTTGTTTCTGTGCCAACATTTGAACCATATTAAATTTTTATGGAAATTATCAAGTGTCTGGTGTGTAACGCTTGAAACTTGCTGGGGACAAGTGGGACCTCATCCCACTGTATTTGCAATCAGAAAGCGAATATACCCCACAGTGCAACACGGGTATTGAAGTCAGATCATATGGCCCTCTCCAGTTAGTCAACAAATATAAGGTATCATATGTTACTCATGTTGTGTCCGTACAATGCCAGAAAGCTATAATCTCAAGCAAATAATTATTCTGTGAGCGGGCAAATAATGAACAAGGTTGTCTGGCGTGGTTTAAATATAATAATAAGTAAGTTGCCTGAGCCCGCTGTTATTATTAGCGTTGATTTCGTGCAATCTGCAAATACATATCCACTAGAGCATGTATGTTTCCCAGGCTGACAGTCAGATCTCCGTAAATGCAGTATGATTACACATCAGTAGAGCAAATATATTTAGGGCCTGTAATTGGTCCTGCGTAAATGTACCTGAAAGAGATCAAATTACTTCATTTTCTTTGTATCTGTGTTTCTGATCTCCACATGTCATATATGATTCCTTCCACACACATGGTTCCCACACAAGCACCGCAGAGTATCAAAAAGCAACATTCAGATGTTGTGCGACTCTGTATTAATGAAGACACTGGTTCCAAATCTTCCAGTGCCAGTCTGTATACCAAAGTGACCAAGCCCCTGCTCCTCAAAGGCACTGGGAAATTCGGAGTTTCTTGCACATGCGGTACTAACTGGGCTCTGCGGATGATACAACAGAATCATCAGGCCCTATGCTGCCTTCTCTGCCTTCACAGGGCATTCCAGGAGACAGACGGATGGCAGAGTAAATCTGGGATCTGACCCAGCCCGCTCCGACACCCCCCACATTATTTTCTACGTACTAAACTAAGGAAACTGACAGGTGAGAGAATCCACCTTTGGATTTTAGACATTATTTTTCACTTTTTTTTTTTTAAATGTCAGAAACATTCCCTAAAACTCTCGTTTTTCTAAAAGGTCGCTCGAGTTTCAGGTCTTTCAGGACAGAGAGGGATAGACGAAGTAAAAGGCAACTAAATTAAGCAGAAGGAAGGGGAAGGGGAGAAACAGAAACGAGAAGAAAGGCTGAGCGCATGCGCGGTGAGGCCCGCTCCCCCTCTCGGTCCCCCACCCCGGGCGGCCGGCCAGGCCAGCTGCGGTTCCTTAATGAAGCAGCATGCTCCTTTCTGTGTCGGCCTCTGCATGTGCTAGTCCCCGTAAGTGGTGACATACGACTGACCCTCTAGCCTGGAGTCACCTCCTCCGTGACACCTTCCTTTATGCTTTCAGCAAGGCCCAAAAGGTCGCTTCCCACATGCCCACCAGGCCTCGCCCGCTGCCCTGCTAACACGCGGCCCTACCCTAATTGGAGGAGTGTGTGTCTCCCCCCGCTAGGCCGTGAGCTTTAGGAGGACAAGGGCCTGAGTTTTAGCACTGGGTACAGGGCTTGGCATGTACTCAAGTGACTGCAGATTATTTGCTAAATAAATGCTGAACGAAATGGAGAGAATGAACTCTTTGTAAAAAAAAAACCCAAAAAACCAAAAAACCAAAAAACAACCATATTGATTTCCTAGACTTCCCTGTGTAGTAAAGCTCATTAAGGCCTTCTAATTAGGTAGGGCCAGTCAGCTTTCATGGTGATGTCAAATAATCAACATCGCAAACGCTATAAAAACGTATTTGTGGGGGCGCCTGGGTGGCGCAGTCGGTTAAGCGTCCGACTTCAGCCAGGTCACGATCTCGCGGTCCGTGAGTCCGAGCCCCGCGTCAGGCTCTGGGCTGATGGCTCGGAGCCTGGAGCCTGTTTCCGATTCTGTGTCTCCCTCTCTCTCTGCCCCTCCCCCGTTCATGCTCTGTCTCTCTCTGTCCCAAAAATAAATAAACGTTGAAAAAAAAAAAAATTAAAAAAAAAAAAACGTATTTGTGGGTTCTGCCGGATTTGAAAGTTCTATACGACTACTGTAAAATATCGATGTAATTATTTTGCTATCTAACCATGTGGGGAAACAATACTAATACCAATACCCACATGTGGTTGTATCTTTTTATTTTTTCGCGGACACGACGCACTGACCTCTTTGTTAATGTTCTGAGAAATGTGCAGCAACACTGGCGAAGTGAGTGAGTGAGCAGCTTTCCTACCACACCCTTTTCCAAACTTGAGCTAAACATACACAGGCCCATTGGGAACACGTTATCAGCAATAATTCGAGGCACATAAATGTGTGCCTTCTTCATACACAAAGGAAAAGAAACTTTTTAAATTGCCCTTTAAAAGCTGAGCTAATAAGCTCTCAAATATGCCAGGAAAGAGACTCTCATCAGGGCTTCTCGTGCAAAGAAACAAGATCTTTGGGACCGTGCCCTGAGTTGCCCCGAGTCAAGTATGCCCAAAGAGCAGGTCAAGTAATTTCGCATGACGCCCTGCCCCTGCCCACCACCCGACAGCTCTCCAGGTGGGAGGCAGACGCTGCCACCCCATATGATCCCAGGTGACAAGGACACCGAGCTCCAGAGCTCTCTGTGTTCAGAGTACGGGGGCCGTAGCAAGGCCTTGGCTCTGCCTTTCCCTTTGGCAGTGGACTGGCTCCCCTGTAATCGTCTTTGACTGCAAAGATGAGAAACGCCACCGCTTGCCTTCAGTTCTATTAAGAATTGGCATGCTTCGTTTAACAGAGCTAAGCAATATATTTATTTACTATGGTGTTTCCCAAAATGATTGCTGAATTCTGTCATCTTTTGACTGAGAAACTGTTTGCGGGTTGCAACAGAATGTATGCTAACATACATACAGCAACACAAACCTCCAAGACAAACTGTTTAAGTCAATTTGCTATCATATAAGCACATAGGTGCAAATATGTGCATATGCACTTGTGGGTACAGCCATGGGCACACACTTTAACACTTACACACATAGCCCACACAGATTCTGTAATAAATGTGTGTGTTTAAGATCTGTGTGCAGGGGTGTAGAGGCAAGCATGAATTTGCCAAGAGAGAAAAGGAAATTCACACACGAAGAGAATAATTTACCATAAATTGGCCCACACGGAGTCTATTCCAAAAAACAGAGTGCAAGATGCCAAATTTTTAATGGCTCTTACTATTCTAGATCTGGCCCTGACAAGCTTTGGAAGAGATACAAGTGGGCAGGAAAGATGGGATTAAAAAATTATATCTTAAGCCTTTTCACTTTCAAATGTAAAATTTCCACCACCATGACAGGGGGAAAGAGAGTGATAGGGATATTTTCCTGACACTGTGCTTTTCTCAACAAAAAGCCGTCGATTTTCATTATGCACTGCTTAAATATAAATTCTGTACTTGCTAAAAGTCATCTGTGTCTGGCTGCTTAAAAAAAGCAGCAGATATGGAAATAATGGAACTCAAACCTTAGCCCCAGCAGCCATTACAAAGGTGTGAGCTCAGCGTGACTCGCATGGCAGCTCCAGGGTCCTAGGACTGACAACCTTTTGTGACAACCCGCACTGTTTCATCAAAGCCACTCACTCGCCTGCTTCCAAAACGCATCCCTTCCAGTTTTCTTCCTTTCACAGCTGAGCTTGTCCACGTGGCCGTCCCTGCACACACCTGACTGGCACATAGCAGGTACCAAGGGCTTCGTGCCTTCAGCTTGCTCTTCTCTTTCCTTGCTCTGACTGCAAATTACCTATTGCCGCTCTGAGCCCTTCCTCCCCTCGGTTGTTGAGAAAATCGCTCTCACGCCTTGCCCCTTCTTCATTATCCCTTGGTTCACCCATGGGCAAGCAGCTGTCACTCAATCTATTTGCCCTTTCCAATCATGACCGTTTAGGTTTTGTGACCCACAGGATAGCCAATCGCTGTATGCATACACTGAGTTTCAAGATCCCTGTAATTCTTAAGAAAATACTCTGGCTAAGAATCATAATCCTAATTCCCTTCACTTAACGCCATTTCTACCCTCTCTTTGGAACTTGACTCCATTGATCCCAAGAATGACAGGTCTACATAAAATTCTACCTAAAACTGTCAAGCCTGGGTAGGATGTGGATCATCTGAGGTGTATTCACTTGATGAGAATACTGGCCTATTGTTCGGAATAGTTAGCCTTTTTGTTAAATTTAAACTTTTATGGTTTCTTACACTGCAAATAGTTACAAAAAGATGAGTGAAACATGTTCCGTCTAAGACACGTTTCTTCCTTTATTTCATCTCTCTGATTGTCTTATAGAGCCAGTAATCCTGACATGAAAGAATTTAGCACACAGTAAGTTCTCCAAAAATAGTTAGCCATTATTATTGTTATCGTCTTTTAGGCGACCACATTTTCTCCCTCTTTTACAAGTGAAGGAAGGGAATTAAGGCCAGAAAGGTTGAGTGGCTTGATAAAGTTGCACAGCTGAACATGGCCTTCTGGTTCAATTATTTAACCAAGTTTTCCCTCCATGTAACTCCAAGGGAATGTTCCTTCTCAAAAGGTCAAGGAGAGAACGAAAGAAACGTGTCTTGGAAGGAATCCAAACACATTTTTTTTTTCTTTTGTTTCCTCATGAAGTGAAAAATAGTAATAGTTTAAAGTTACTACAGCGAATAGGGTCAACCATCCTAAATTATACCAATCATTCTCACCAAAGTCTGAGCACAGAGCGAACCATTAGTGATGACTGAAAAGTACCGTAAGCCTTATGTTCTTGGTTCTGATCTTCTTTTGTGAGACGTGACACGAAACACTCAACCTGAGCATTCTACAAGGACCTCAAGGTTGCAAACAATGAAATACCTTACAACCTAAACGCTTGCTCATTTCATCCAGCGAAGGGGTCCCTGTATTTACCACCAATTTATCGACGGTGACAAGTATTTGTTGTAGTGCTTCTAATTCCATCTGGAGCAAAATTCCTCAAGAAGGAGGAAATAGTTCATTTTACTGTTTTCCTCGGCAGTACAGAAGAATCCTGCGTCACATCAGAACCCGTGTCACATGAGAAGGCACGTGGCTATCAGCTGTTAAACCTGGCCTAGGCCTCTCCTCTGAGCTCCAGGCCTACCGCCTAGTCAGCATCACCATACTGATGGCTCACAGACACCCGAAAGTAAATTCCAACAATGACCTTTCCCAAAACGAGAGTCTTCAGTCCCTGCTCCCCATTCACCCAGCAGTGTAGGCCCAGAGTCTGGACATAATCCTTGACACATTCCTCTTTCCCAGACCCACGTCTACTCTCCAAGTCCTCAGAAGTATCTCTCAAACATGCCTATTCTCTCCATCAACATTTGACCTTCCTGATCTAAGCCACCCTCTCCCACGTGGTCTACTTTAACATGTTCCTAACAGGTCCACCCGTTTCCCTCTCCCCCCACCCCCATCTAGTCTCCACACTGCTACCAGAGTTCTCTGTTAGAAACCTGAAATCTTAGGGTGTTGCTCTCCTGTGGTACAGTCTTCAGCCTACAGTCTCCTACCTCGTCCTCTTCACCGCGCCCTCCTTCCCTCTCATCCCTCTGCTCCGTCCACACTGGTCTTGCAGTTCCTCAAAGGTGCCATGACCTTTCTCACCGCAGGGCATTTGCACGTGCTATTTCCTTTGCCTAGAAAATGTTTGATTCCTATTTGCCTGCTTAAATCCTCATCTTTTACAGTTTAGCTGAAATATCCCTTTTTCAGGAAAGCATTCTCTGTCCCCAAGCTTAGGTTTAGTCTCCTTCTTCTAGAACATCCTCACAGAAGGTGAGCCCCTTCAGGACAGGGGCCAGCCTGGGCCTCTTCATGATGTACGAGTGTGCACGCTGAGCTTTCAATGCAGATTTGTTGATTAATGGACAAATGAGTTATTCTATACTGAAATGCAAGTTATTTACATTCTAATGTTTCTTTCCCTCCCTCCCTCCCTCTCTCTTTTTTTAAAACTACGTTTCTAGGGCTTAAAATCTACTCAGAAAAACTGTACACTCATAAGCACGGGGCTTGTTCTAACAAACAATGGGGAATACTAAAAGATGAGTAGAACTCAACAGACCCTCAGGTCTGGAGGAAAAAAAAAAATATTTGTGAAGCCCTCTATAATTTCTAAGTGCTATATGAAATGCAAATGTTTTCTAGATTCCAACTGCACACACAGAAATATCTCAACTCATTTTGACAAAGTTATTCACCAGGGAGATGAATAAATAGCTTCACTAAATACATATGGTGCAATTATACCCGGCAATAAGTGACAATAGGTCTTGCTTTATAGTGATCTAAAAATTCAAAGCCCAATTCTTTCAGCTGCTCAGTAAATAATACTGAAAAGACGTGGTGGTAAAGCAACTGAAGAACAGGCTGTATTAGTAAACGCTAATGATCTCTTTATGATCGTCAGAGCCACTTCTCTTTCTTCCGAGGGAAGGAAAGCTTCTCGTAAATTAAGAAGAAAAAAAAAATAGACATCCACGAGCTACAGCCAAGAACAAAATGAAAGCAGGGAGTCCTTCTTTTGATCTTTCAAAAGTAGTATTTAGTTAAAGAATGTATGCTGTACTACAGAAAAACATGACCAGAAACATGAGTGTTTGGGACCTGAAAAATACAGTCATTGGCAGCTGGCCTTTAAAAAATACATTTATAAGAGAAGAAGAAGAAGAAGAAGAAGAAGAAGAAGAAGAAGAAGAAGGGAAGAAGGAGGGGGGGGGAGAAGGGGGACAAGGAGAAGGGGGAGGGGGAAGAAGAAGAAAAAATGTATTTGTCTCCATAGCTCCAAAATTCAGGGCAAACGGACACTGACTTTAATGAAAGGGGTCAGTTTCAGACTTTGTAGAATGCAGAAGCCTTGCAAGTAATTGGTGTAATTAGCAGGTTAGATATGCAAATCCAATTCAAACTTGAAATGTCTGAGATGGAAAAGCAACATCAACAGGAAAGAGAGAAGGAAGGAGGGAAGGAGGGGAGGAAGCATGAGGCCCGCACCCTCGTCCCTCATCCCTCGGGACAACCTGAGGTCAGCCGAAGCCACAGTTGAGACAGAGGAGGGCCCTCGGGGGCAATTGAAGACAACAGGGGGAGAGGGTCCACCCAGACGGAGAGAATTTAGAGAATGACAATCATCAAGATCCCTAACTACTGCCCTATTTAGAGCTCTTGTTTGCATGCTCTCTGAACTTGTGGTATTTATTATTTTTCTAATTTGAGCAAACCATGTAAGCTTTTTGGCACCTCAAAAAAACAAAATCATATGGCCAATAAAAATGTTTATTCAAGGGGGAAAGAGTTAGCTTAACAGCATTGGTGTCCTACTTTACTGGCCATCTGACTGCTGGGAGTTGGTGGTCGGCCTTGCTGCCCTTCTGCCTGTCTGGGGTCCATTGGGTTGAGCCCCCCCCCCCCCCCCCCGCACCGCCCCCCTGCCGGAACCAGGAGCCTCCAGAGGGCAGCACCCCCTGCAGGGGATCCCATGGCACTCTCTGATCTGGATCGGACCACAAGCTCACCCGACTTGAACTTTCTTTGCACGCTGTGTATTTCCTTCATAATGATTTACTCATATGTCATTCAATAAGCATTTCAGGGATCATCCGTGTAATGTCTGCCTCCCGCGTTCTGCATCTGTCTTGTCTACCCCTCTGCTTCCAGAGCCTAGCGTAGTCCCCGGAGCCCGCCGGGTGCTCAACGAATGAAAATGACAAAATCTGGGACTGATGTGTAATATGAGGTCAGACCATCCAAACGGCAAAGCTATTCCGCATCATCCTTGAGTGAGTGATCAAAAATCAATGATCTGAAGTTGTCAAGTAATTATCCTGCGGTGACAATGAGGAAGGCTGGAAACAAGCATATAATAAGTGTTATCGAGGACAATGCTTCTCAGACTTTAATGCGCACACAAATCTGAGATAATCACTCACAACTCTCTGACTGGGTAGGTTGGGTTGGGACCTGAGGGTCTACTCACCTAAAAAAAGCAAACAAACAAACAAAAACCAAAAAACAACTGCTGCTTATCCTCAGGCCATGCTTTAGAAGGTCAGGTCCCAGGAGGCCGAAGGGACAACCCAAACACAGCCTTTCCTCCCTGTGAAATCTTACTTATTTTGCCTTAAAAAGCTCCACATTGTGATCCTTGTTCATGTAGTTCCTGGCTTAGATACACAGATGTCTGTTTGGAAGGGAAGAAGGATCACCATTTCTTGGTTTTCTCTGGGACCTGGGATCTGCACTTACGTAGGTTCTCTGGTGAATTCTGCATCTTGCTAGAAAAGTAACCGTGTCTTTACTATTCTGGTGGAAGTTTCAGTCGTGTGAAGGGAATGTGGCCAGAAAAAAAAAATCAACTTGGGTTTTTCTAGAGAGCATTCTTTTTTATGATAAACGATTTCGAGAATATTTGCCTTTTTTTTTAGTTCTTTGGAGAAATTAGCACATATACAGCACTTAGGTGTTTCTAAAACGCAGAGGGTCCTTTTTATCAGGATTTCTTTCCATTTCCGCGATCAAGGTCACACGGATCATTTTTCAAGTTGCTAAGTCATTGTGAAAGCCTGAAATGGGCTGATGGTTATTGACACTTTGATCTTTCACACCAACTTCCCTATCTTAATATTCAGTGACTTCTTCATGAAGTGATAGAGTTTGGGTCGTTCCCCCAAACAGTGACATAATAACGTAGATATTTTCTGCAGGAAATGTCTGAATATGTCTTCCTAAACATGGTCTTGCTCCACACCGCGATGCAAACAGCTGAACCACATTCATTCTTCTATGGATTAAAGATAAATAGTTTGAAATATGTTTTTGATAACAGTTCTTCTGCTAGCACTCGATGTGGCTCTCCTGGAGGAGTCCTGCCAATGGTAATTAAATTTGTTCATTATGTATATGCCTCGTCTACCTCCAGCATCACACACGCACAGGCACTTGCTGAGAAGTCAAAATGTGGCTTTATGTCTGTAGTACACCCATCAACATATCAAAATCCAAATTTAGAATCCTAATTCACAATACCATTTTTTTCCCCTTTTTTTTCCTCCTCACTTGGAGTAAATTAAATTCAGTCTTTGTTGGAAGGAAATGTAAAATGTGTTTCACACATACATTTAACACTAATCTGTTCTCCCTACCTTAATTATGCTTTGAATTTCTGTGGGATCTGATATTCCAGGGACTCAATTTACTTTGATAAATATTCATTGATTCTCCTCCCCCCATCTCCATGAGTGCTGCTAAACATCATCCTCCATTTTGCATTTGGAGAAACTGAGGCACCAAGGAGGAATCTCAGGGTTGCCACTTACCACAACCGTAGAGCTGGAAATGTGACTTAGAAGCCCCCTCTGACAAAGGGGCAACCCTCCCGCAAAGTTGAGAAATAGCAGGACAATGTTCCAGGATTAAACCAGAGGTAGCCTGCTCATATTCTAGGCACAGCTATGTTCCTATTTTTTCTTTTCCCTCGTACAAAGTGCAAGAACAGAATAGCTGCCCTGTGGTTAAAGAGAAATGATTACAGAAAAGAACAGTTGGAGAAAACAAGGCAAAAGTACTTGGATTTTAGTCAGTGGGAGTCCATCACAGTAACTAATGGGCTGAGAATGTTTCTATTTTTTCACCAAGTAATCCATATGCAAATTTCCTGCAGTATTCAATATGCACTTCCAAGCTCAGTAAATGTTTTCTATTCTTTTCTGCTTAGCTCTCTCAGCTTTTTCCAATTAGGCCCTGTTTATTTAGAAAAAAAAGAAAATGTCTAAAGAAAGGATTAAGCTCTGCATCTTATGGAAAAAGAATGAATATCAGAAATTCTTTCAGGATCTAGAGGACGCATTCTTTACGCATCCTCCCCACTGGGATGGGTAATGAGAATAAAGTAAGAGGAGGATGAAGCTTTTTACTCCATTTGGTTTGTTCAGCTGAAAACATGCCTTTGACTCTCTGGAATTAAATCCAAAATTCATGACAATTCAGACAACGGTGCACACGGACTAAGCCTGTGGGCAAAAATAAATAAATAAAAGAGAGATGGGGAAGCTCAAAAGGACCCACCTGGAGAGCAGAAGTTCCACAAAAGCAGAAGAATTCACTATGGGAGGAGGGGACGAGGGGACAGGCTGTGGGGGGAGGAAACACACAAGGCTGATGCCAGCAGCTGCTTAGGTGAAGGTGACCCAGGAAGCAGCACTGTGAGTCCCAGGGATGACTCAGAAAACATGGCCCCCCAGGGGTGTGGGAGGGAGCGTCACGAGTGGAAGTCCGGTCTTTCCATCCTGGATCACAACACTCGTGAAGACAGGTGGTGTTCTGCCTGGCTCTCTCAGGATTGAAAATGAAAGTGAAAGGCCATTTTGTGCTTAAAAAAAAAAAAAGGCAGTTCCATCAAAGTTTATCAATAAAACCTCTGCACTTGAATTTCCTGGAAGACACAGGGTTTGAGGTGTCATGGCGCCTGAGAAAGAATTTCTGCTACTGAGAAGGGCCTGCTTCGAAGGGCCGTTGTGAAACTCAAAGAGGTAACATATATACCATATTTTTACAAACTTAAAAGCATCGTACCAATGAAAGAGGGCTCACGAGCAGTGGCTGTGGTTGGCGTTACATTAAAGAACAGGAAGTACCCAAGGTGCCTCTGGGATCTCAGAACAGAGTCTTAGCAAACGTGGTCATGAAGAGCTAAGTATAAAAAAAAAAAAAAAAAAAAAAAAAAAAAGCCAAAACGTCAGATCATTTCATCTCCTGGCATTTAGAGATTCAAGAGCCAAAGGGAAAAAAAAAAAAAATTGATAAATTATATTTAAGGACTAACTGGTCCCCTGGTGACTGAATAATATATCTAGTTCTTCAAAAATCCCTATGTTGAGTTTGGTTGCTTAAGAGGTAGAACATAAAAAAGCAAAATCTAGGGACACCTGGCTGGCTCAGTGGGTGGCATGGGTGACCCTTGATCTCCAGGTCGTGAGCTGCAGCCCCACATTGGGTGTAAAGCTTCCTTTAAAAACAAAATGCGGGGCGGGGGGGGGGGGGGGGGCGCCTGGGTGGCTCAGTCAGTTGGGCATCCCACTGCGGCTCAGGTCATGATCTCACAGCTTGTGAGTTCGAGCCCCGAGTCCGACTCTGCTGACAGCCCGGGGCCTAAAGCCTGTTTCAGATTCTGTGCCTCCCTCTCTCTGTGTTCCTCCCCTGCTTGCACCCTGTCTCTCTCTCTCTCTCAAAAATAAATAAGGATTTTTAAAAAATTTAATAAATAAAAGGAGAATCTAGGGAAAGGAAGGTGTCAGTATAATCAGCAGGAGAAATTTAAGTTTCCCTTTAATTGCAGCTAGGGGAAGACCTGGAATGCAGTACACAAACAAGCCAGTGGTTAAGTCCATTCCGTGGTCTGCTCTGCCCATGAATATTTCTTACTACAATCTATATTCTCTGGATTTAGGAAAAACAAAAAAAAAGACGGAGGAGAAGAATAACAAGAAGAGAAAAAAGACTTCCAACTCTGGTCGTACCACCTGCTTACACTGTCCTTGAAAAAAAAAAATCTTGTGGTTAACATTACCCAAAGGTCATTTATAAAAGTTAAATTCTATTCTTCACTGCAGCAGTTGAAAGAAAAAGAGATCACCTCCAATAGCTTTCTAAATTTTATTTTTAAGTTTCAAGACACAGCAATGCTCTCAAATTTCAATTCCTTAAATCGCGAGCTTAGAGAAAAATAAACCAAACAAAAGCCTGCCAAAAATCCAGGCGAACTATTAAAATGTTACGAGCAAGTGCCCTGGGTTTGAGACTATAGTTGGTATCCAAATCAACAGAAATGTCCTGGACAGAAGCCTTCAGATCACCATGGAACAGGCTTTGATGCCCTTTGTCTAATTCTGTGGAGACCCAACCCTCAAGCGGAATATTTTTGGCCCATCAAATAAAGGCCTTTCCCAGAAAGCCAGAGGGCTTGGAGACATCATTCTGATTCTCAGCCCATTCTTAAGTAACTCGACACACTGGATCTGGCTTCTAGCTTTAGGATGCACCAAAAGACATTACATGGAGGGGTTTTTTGTTTTGTTTTTTTTCTTTCTTATTTTTTTCTTTTGATCCCATGGACCCATTATACTCTTTTCTTCTTTGATTACCAAACTGGCTTCTGCCTTCGGCCAACTCTGAATAAACCCCCAAAGAGTCATTCTGTTACAGGAACAGCCTTGCACACGAGAGGGCTGACCATGCTTGAACAACTCTGGGTGGATATTTAGTCTTTGGCTGGCTGTTTCTCCTGCAGTATCGCTGAAACCATCGGAGCTCCCCCCACCCCCCAAAAAGGGAAGAGTTCTGCCTCACCTCTCAGGCACATCAATAACAGGAACAATCTACCCGTGCAGGCTTGAGCTGATTAAGCCCCCACATCTTCCCTGGCAAATTGTCTAAAAACTCCATCCTGAGAACCCGCCCTGGAGCTCAGCGTGGCTTTATGCAGCTGGAGCTAAAACCTGAAAACTCTCTACTGGGCCTCCAAGCCCCCCTGCCTCCCACGGTGCTACGGAATGGGAAGAAAATCTCCAAGTGGCTCCGTATCTGCGGGTCTCGTTCCTCCTTTGAAGGTGTGGCCTAGGGGTCTCAAATGGAAAAGCAGGATAAAAGCGTCCACAAGCGGTGGGTTTGGAGTCCTCGCCCGAGCGTTTTACGCTGCCCACACGCCAAACCTGTTCTTGTTTATGCACTAATCAATGTATTTGGACTGAATAACACTTCTCCAGTTTGGCGGCCTTGCCAATTAATGTCTTTGCCTCCACCTTTATAATTAGCACATCTAAAAGAACACTGTAAGAGTTGCTATCGAGGTGGCTCTGAGACTGCGTGTGCGGGAGGAACAAAGGCCCAACCACATGGAGCTCCAGACGAGCCCCGAGACAGAATGCGTGTACTGTGGATATGTCAACCAAGAGACTTCTGGAACCGCCCTAAGGATATACCACCAGGGCAGCACTGACACAGAAAATGAGATCCTCACCCCAGAGGAAACACGAGAAGAATGGTGATTTTAAATAGAAACCATTTATAAAACCTTACTGTTAGGCACACAGAGATACTACCATTCTGGAAAACACACCAAGAAATCTCAGCACCAGCAGACCTCTTGGTGAAGTTTCTTCAACGCTCACCCCCAGTCTGGCTCAGGTGCCTATAGAGGAAAGTTTCTTAGCGTGTTTCCTTTTGTCTTCAAAATTCAGTGTTGACGTCCCCCCGCATGGGTCCACGCAAAGGCTCACGCGGTAGATGCTACGAGACCGCGCACGATGTCCTGTGTGAAAGGCCCAGGCTGCGAGGGCAGCCCTCCCCACCCTGGCAATGGGAAATGAAGGGCCAAAGGGATCAGACCTTTGGTGCTGGAATATTCTGTGGTAGGCAATGTTATCCTCCTGAAGTTCTTCATAAAGGGCTGATTGGCAGTGGAGGGTTCTGACTGCTCCATTGCCCCCAAGTCCCTGGTTTTCCACAGCAATGCTGCACAACGCTGCCTTCCGTTCTCTCAGTTCCCTGAAAACGTATTTTGCAGGTAAATCTCTGCCGTGCACAACCACCAAGCCCTCAAGTGAACACGGTTCAGAAGAGTCTTCCTAAACCTCCACGCGCTTCCCCCCCCCCGCCCCCCCCCGCCCCACAGGGCTTCCTGAAGCCCTTCCTGACGTGGATGTGTCTACACAGCCCCGTATTCTTCCCATTCCACTCCTCGAGTCCAGGAGCTCTTGGTTGGGCTTCTCTTAAGTGCAGGGCCCAGGCCTGTATGTCATGGAATCTTTCATTTGATGAGCAGGGTGGGGCTCTGACTCTGGGCTGCGGGCCGTAGGCTCGCAGCACGTGCACATGAGTGGGGCTGGGGTCCTTGCCCCCAGAGAGCTCACCCACTATTTGGTTAGGTGGGCACGGGAACAAAAAGAGGCAACACGATGGCATATAATGAAAGACAGACATGGGGGCATGATTCTGGGATGACACCATCCAGGAAGTGGCTTCGGAGATGGGTGTCAAAGTACGAATAGGAGTTCAGGATGTCTAGTAGGTGCTTCGGGATATCCGGGCAGAAGAGATATCACCAGCAAAGACCTAGAGGTGGGAAATCAGACAATGTGCTGTGGGACCTGGCCTTGAAAGAGCAGCAAGAAGCCTTTGGTGGTTCAATACAGAGTTAGAGGTCCAGGACAGGCTGTGGTAAGGACTGTGGGAAAGCCTTGAGCCCCACTCTGCACTGGGTACATTGCTTCGTTTACAGTAGGCACTCGATCAATATAGGTTTTACCATGAAAAGCAGAACACGAATCTTCCCTGACTAAAACGCTCCACTGGTTTCCTACTCAGAGTAAGATCCGAATTTCTCTCCACAGCTGGACAGCAAGGCCATGGGATCTGGTGGCTGACATGTCCCTGGCCCACGTCCTCACAAACACTCTATCTGCCTCTTCTAAAGACACACAAAGCCCTTCCCGCCTCACCGTCTTCTCCATGCCATGTCTCCTGGCCTCCAACCTCTTCCCAGGAATGGCCTCCATCCCTTCCGAGGAATAGTTATGTCTTCTCAGGTCTCAACACCATTAACCCCTCCTCCAGGATGTATTCCCTGACCACGTTCTCTTGGGTAGCTTAACTGCTGCAATGAATGGAACTGCATGCCCCCAAAACTCCATGTTGGAATCCTGACCCCCAGCTCCTCAGAATGAGACTTTATTTGAAGACAGGGTCTTTACAGAGGTAATCGAATCAGTGAGAGATCACTGGGAGGAGGTGAGGGGGGAAGGCTGATCCAATGCAACTGGTATCCTCATAGAAAGGGGGGGAGGCTGAACATAGAGACTCACATGGAGGGAAGACCAAGTAAAAATACAGGGAGAGGGCAGCCATGTGTAAACCCAGGTGAGAGGCTTGGAACAGATACTTCCCCCACAGCTCTCAAAAGGAATTAATCCTGACGATGCTTGGATTTCAGACTTGCAGCCTCCAGAAATGTGAGGCAACACATTTCTGACAACACATTTCTGTTATTTAAGCCATTCAGTTGGTGACACTTTGCTATGGCAGCCCTAGCAAATGAATCCATCTGCCACATCCATAGGACTTGCCGCCATCTTGTGGAATCATACGGCTTATTGATTTGTGTATCGCCATATCTGCCCCTTACGATGCAGGCTCTGTGCAGCCAGGGGTCTTCTCTTGCTTTGTTCATCCTATTCCCTGACACCCAGAATGGCCCCAACACATAGCAGTTTCACAATAAATTTCTTGTTGCTTAAGTTAGTGAGTAGGTTGTGTTTGGGCGGGCTGTCACTGCCAGTCTACGACAGCACGCCCTATACTGAACTGATGCTTATTTAAAGGGCCTCCCCATCCAGGGCAGGAGAGCTGAGCCCGCACTGTACCCGCAGGACCTGCCAACGGGGATGGCAGCATCATCCGCTGGTGCCTTTACAAAAATTCTCATCTTGCTCTCTGCCCAAGCGTTTTGTACGAACATAGTTTGAAAGATCCAGTTGTTTCTTTCCATGTCCCGTTGTCCCGCCAAACCAAATTCAACTGATTGAAATATAGCCTGCTGATGCTTTTGTAGAGCTGGAGAAGGAGGTGGCAACCTTCCACCCCTTAGCTGAATGGTGTAATTGGCCTGCCATAGAGAATTGGGGAATTTTAACACATTCCCCATTTGGCTGAGCTCACCAATTATTCCCCAGTTGCTATCAGAGCCACAGACTTTTCTTCTTTGGGGTCATTAGGCTTGTCAAAACTAATTTGTCACCACAACTGCTGACCCTCATTGCTCTGACAGCAGCACAAGCATCACCCTAAACAGGCTCTTGCGATACGAGAAAGTAAATGGTTCATCAGAACTCACCGGGTGCCTGCCGTATGGCTTTAATGGCCTTTTGACCCCAGAAGATGTGGAAACTATCCCACAAGTGGCCAGGTCTCAAGGTCTGCATATTAATCACTTTGTTGTTAATATATATATATATATATATATATAGACACACACACACACACACACACACACACACACACACACACATACATACATATAAAATGAGTAGATGCTTGGAATACAGACTCAAATCTGCTATGTGGCAAAAAATATGCTATTCTTGGGCTTGAACAAAACCCGAATACATTCCATGTTCTCTCCACTGCAACCACCCGACGGAAGTCAGGTGGAATTAAACACGCCATAAATCATGGATCCCTAATAAGCCAGTCAGAATAACATTCTTTGAAAGTTTCTTGATTGTAAATGCAAAAATATTCCAAAATCAAGGTTGCCAACATTCAGCAGAAAGGAGGATACGTGCCGTGAGGAAACAGCGTTCCGTTCTGAAGCGGTACTCTGTGGGCTCACCCATATTGAGACTGGTTACTAACCATTTGCCAGAGTTGGCAGGTTTAGTGGGTCTCCACACAAATCCCTGCACAATCAGACAAAGGTAAGAACAAGTCTATTAATTTCACAAACGCATGGGGGGAGATCGGTACAGATCGCAAAGCAGGCGGTGTGAAAAAGCTACGTTAACGCTTTCAGGCTCGAGGGTCCCATTTAATACGTGAACTAGTGTAACCTTTCCAAGTAAGTTATGATCTCAAAGTACCTTGATATAAATGTGTCATATGGAAACGGTACTCTCAAAGGACCTTTGTCTTGTCTTCTTAAAGAGATTCAACCCTAAGTATAACTGACTTTGGAACAACTGGCTCCCGCTAGGTTTTCTTGGTCGCGCTATGGATCAGACACAATGGTAACTTTTGTGAAGAATAAAGGGAAGCTGGACGTGCCCGATGCCCCCACTCATGCCTCATGCCATTTCTTCCCCAGAAATATTAACTCTCTCCTTTTAAAATGGACACCGGTTCCCTGATGAAAATTAACACTGTAAGGGTACAACTTGCGAAAAGATTAAAGGTCTCAAAAACACGCCAAGTCTTTGGTTGTTTATTTATATTTATTCAAACAAATTGGACAGGCTCATAGTTGGTCGCTGATGTCATGCCTCTGAGCACTGTTTTGTTTGCTTTCAGGTTGAGAACGGACTGGACAGGACCGGTTGAAGGCCAGCGAAGCGGGCTGAGACAACAAAAACAAGGAGGTGGAGGGAGGCGCCGAGGCCAGAATCTTCCAGGAGCCACAGATGTAGCTGAGTCCTAATGATGTCACTCCATTTGTACTCTAGCTACAGGGATCCCCCACCCCCAGACTCTGCATTTTCAGCAAGGAGTAAGCTGAAAACTTGGCAAATCTCAGAGTCACAAAGTCCTGAATTGGCAGCCAAGATCTGGATGTGAATTTTAAGTTGTTTTCTCCCCAAATGTCCAACAAGATCTGCTGTGATTTAAGAAAGGGGGGTGGGGGGGGGAGATTTATTGATACATAAAAAGCTGCATTTCAGAGTTGCCAGGGCTTCAATAAGTGGAATTTCACAAAAGACCACGTTAGGGTCAGTAATGGAAGGGACCCGCAAATAAAGGCAACTATAATTACATGGTATAAATGAGGAGAGGTTGCCAGCGTCTGCACGTTGCCAAATGCCTCAAATATTCATGTTCTTTGAAAGACTTATTTTTGTGTCTATGGAGGATGAATAAACCTCGCTAAAAAAATAAGGCTCTTCCCAAACCTTTGCTCATTTCTGGAAGTGAACCCTTTTGCAGGTTCTGAAATGTTTAACTTTGTTTCTCATTAATGTGACATGTTCACACATCCCCTGCACTTCTGCAGCTCGTCACAAAACCGGGAGCAGGAGTGTGAGAACAGTGGGGCAGGGACTGTGCACCCCCCACCCCCCAGCTCTGCTGGCCCCACGGGAGAGGTGCAGCTCGTTTTTGTAAGACGTGGGGTCAAACTCTGTACCTCTGTGAAGTGTGAGTTATCACAGAAAAGCAGAGGCTTTTGCGGGGTTGGCCAAGTGCGATCCTACCTCCAACCAGCCAGAGTTCAAGTCAGCTCTGTGCTCGGGCCTATCCTTTGATAGAGACATTGAGAAGGAAGAACACGCTGAATAAAGGGGGCTTTCTCCTAGGTCCTCGCATCACGTCGCTAGAGCAGAAGAGCAGTATGAGTCAACTTCTGCTCTGTGGCTCAGCTTTAGAAACACTGGGAAAGCAGAGGCTGGGATCTCTGCCCACCGAGACTGACAACATCGTGGTGGGGCTTCGTTCGGCTGGGTGGGGGCCGTCCTTTGGGGAGACACCCATGGACAGTGTTTGCAGTAGAGAGCGTAGAAAAGGACAAGTCCTTTGGAGACAGTGCACGGCAGGGCCTTCTGTGTCCCCCTAAGTCCGTTTTTGGGTTTGTTTCTCAATCTGGTTGCCACGAAGCTGCCATGAGCTGGATGGGACACCCTGCTCTTTGAGATCCGTGCAGGTGCACGAAATATTTCAGGCTGCCATGCTCATCATAAGCGAACAATTCCATCCGTGCGCTAACTGGGAAAAGTCCCTGGAAGCTGGAGGGGCCACAGAAGGCGCACAGAGCCCGGTGGGCTGCGAGGCATCACGGCTGGCCCCAGCGTTTACGGCAGATTGATGGGGCTAATTTACGGAATCATCAGTAAAAGCTTCGTATCTCCTCAGACTCTCACACAGCCCTTTGTAGACAGAAAGATAAATCTGAGGCTCAGAGCAAGCTCATTTAATTTTCACCTGACAGCCAGTAATAACAGAAGCATCATATAAAGGTTATGTTTCAATGAAAAAATCTATTACTGGGCGTACAAAACACACTCGCATTAATTACATTTTCTTTGCACTGCATTTGACAAAAGGTCAAGAAATTACAAAAAAAAAATAAAGAGAAAAAAAAGCAAAGCCAGGGAGAACTCTACTTATCATCTGAAATTTTCTTTTTCTGATTCCCCAGGAATTCAATCACACACTCTGTACTTTAATGCATGACTATGTTTAATTAAATCAGGTGTTCTAAAGATGCCTAGCCAAAAATATTATCAGGCATACTGCAAGGATCGATTCTTCTCCAAGAGAAGAATTCTTCCTCCACGTTTGCAAAGTTGCCTGTGTCTACAGCAAACCTTGTCTGTCAGGCTGGGCTATTTGAAAAGAACAAGAGACAGGAAAAGAATCTTTTCATATTTTGTCTTCACAAAAGGTTATCAGGTGAAATGACTTAGACAATGTTGAGGCCTTGGTATTTTCAGAGTTTCAGGGCAGAAGTGGGTTATGAGGGTGAACTGATGTTTTGTTTTGTTTTTTAAGCAAATTATGACCCTTCAACTTCCAAAGTTGTAACAATTGAGGGAGATCTTAAGAGACAAGACATTTTCCTTCACTAATAACTCCCCAGGAGCATAATAGGTTCTGGGGTTTGTCGCCTTTGAGAAGTCAGGTACAGATAACTCTGTTTCCCTAATCTTGGTCCTGCTAACTGCCTCTTGTGTGATCTTAGATAAACTTAAAACTCAGCAACATACCCTGAGGGCAACAGTTTTCACTCTTGAAAAGGAAAATAACAATGAATCCCTCTTAAGGTTTATGTATCACAGAATGCTTAAAGGTACACAGTAGGCACTAAAAAAAAGTAGTTTCCGCACATCTCAACAAAATAAAGGCCATATATAAAAAATTCACAGCTAACATCATACTCAATGATGAAAAACTGGAAGTTTTTCCTCGAAGGTCAGGAATAAGACAAGGATGTTTATTCTTGTCACTTTTACTTAACACAGTACTGGAAGTCGTAGCTACAACTATCAGATAAGAAAAAAAAAAAAGGGCATCCAAATCGGTCAGGAAGAAGTAAAACTGTCACTATTTGCAGATGACATGACACAGAAAATTCTAAAGAGTCCACCAAAAACCAATCAGAATTAATAAATGAATTCAGTAAGGTTGCAGGATACAAAATTAATATATAGAAATCTACTGCATTTCTGTACACTAACAACACAGCAGCAGGAAGAGAAATTAAGAAAATAATCCCATCTAAAATTGCACCAAAAAGAATAAAATACTTGGAACAAATTTAACCAAGGAGGTAAAAGACCGGGACTGTGCAAAGTATAAAACGCTGATGAAAGAAATTGAAAACCACACAAGTGGAAAGACATTCCGTGCTCATGGACTGGGAGAACCAATACTGTGAAAATGTCCACACCGCCCAAAGCAATCTACAGATTCAATACAAACCCTATCAAAACACCAGTAGTATTTTTCACAGAACTAGAACAAAATAATTCTAAAATTGGTATGGAACCACAGAGGACCCAGAATAGTCAGAGGAGTCTTAAGAAAGAAGAACAAAGCTGGAGGCATCACAATCCCAGATTTCAAGACATACCACAAAGCTGTAGTAATCAAAAGAGTGTGGTATTGGCATAAAAACAGACATACAGATCAACAGAACAGGACAGAGAGCCCAGAAATAAACTATACGATCCATTAATGTACAACAAAGAAGGTAAGACTACACAGTGGGGAGAAAAATCTCTTCCATAAATAGTGTTGGAAAAACTGGACAGCTATATGCACAAGAATGAAATTGGACCACTTTGTTATACCACATACAAAAATAAACTCAAAATGGATTAAATAGAAGACCTAATGCCATAAAACTCCTTAAAAAAAACCCCACCACAAGCAGTAATCTTTGGACATCATTCTTAGTAATATTTTTCTGGATATGTCTCCTGAGGCAAGGGCAACAAAAGCAAAAATAGACAGTTGGGACTACATCAAAATAAAAGGGCTTCTGCACAGCAAGGAAACCATCAACAAAACAAAAAGGCAACCTACTGAATGAGAGAAGATATTTGCAAATAATATATCTGATAAGGGGTTAATATACAAAATATATGAAGAACTTACACAACTCAACACCAAAAACCCAAATAGTCTTGTTAAAAATGGGCAGAAGACCTGAACAGACATCCCTCCAAAGAAGACACACAGATGGCCAACAGAGACATGAAAAGATGTTCAACATCACTCATCATTAGGGAAATGGAAATCAAAACCACAATGAGGTATCACCTCACACCAGTCAGAATGGCTAGTATCAAGAAAACCCCCCCAAAATTAACAAGTGTTCGGGAGGATGTGGAGAAAAGGCAACCCTCATGCACTGTTGGTGGGAATGCACACCGGTGCAGCCACTGGGGAAAACAGTATGGAGGTTCCTCAAAAAATTAAAAATAGAACTACCATATGATCCAGTGATCCCACTACTGGGTATTTAACCAAAAGGAAACAAAAACACTAATTCAAAAAGGTAAAGTGCTATGTGTATTGCATCATTACTTACAAGAGTCAAGATACGGAAGCAACGCAGGTTTCCACTGATAGATGAACGGATGTACACATATACACACACATATGGGTGCGTGAGTGCACACGCACACACACACAATAGAATATTATTCAGCTATAAAAAGGAATGCACTCTTGTGACAACATGCATGGACCTAGAGGGTGTCATGTTAAATGAAATAAGACAGACAGAGGAAGAAAAATACCAGGTGATTTCACTTTTATGTGGATTCTAAAAACAAAAAACAAATAAGCAAACCAGAAACAGAATCGTAAACACAAGAAAACAAACTGGTAATCGTGAGGGGTAAGGGGGTTAGGGTGCTGGGTGAAACTGGTGAAAAGGATTAAGAGGTACAAACTTTCATTATAAAATAAATAAGTCACAGGGATAAGAAGTACAGCATAGGGAATACAGTCAATAATACTGCAACATTGTTACCAAATAACCTCTGTTGTATGTGGTAACAGAAGGAACTACACTTACTGTGGTGAGCACAGGGTAACATAGAGAGTTGCCCAATCACTATATTGTATATGTGAAATTAACATAGCATTGTATTTTGACTTCACTCCAATAAAAAACACATCTATTAATTTCCTTTCCTAATTCAATCACTATAACCCATTGGTTCATAACTTTTACTCGCATGCTAGATTTTAATCATCAAGAACCTAGAGGAGAGCTCTAAAAAATCTGGAGAAAAACATCAAGCCCCCTAACCTCCAGATCTGATGTGTGGACAGAAGGCCAGTTGGTGGCCAGAAGATGCTGCTTCCAAGACCACCTGTGCTCCTCGTCTCCGCCGTGGGCAACACCACTCGCATCCAGTGAAGGACATGCTAAAGAGGTACCAACTAACGACCAAGAGCCACTGGCCATCAACCTTCCCAATGCCATCTGTGTTATTTATCTGGATCCCAGGAAACGGAGGGAACTGGGGAGAACACAGAGTAGTACCTCCTATAACCATGACCATCGTGTACATGCGTGTCATTGTATGTTAAAACCTTCTTGGGGCGCCCAGGTGGCTTAGTTGGTTGAGCATCTGACTTCGGCTCAGGTCATAATCTCGCGGTCCGTGAGTCCGAGCCCCACGTCGGGCTCTGTGCTGACAGCTCAGAGCCTGGAGCCTGTTTCGGATTCTGTGTCTCCCTCTCTCTCTGACTCTCCCCCGTTCATGCTCTGTCTCTCTCTGTCTCAAAAATAAATAAACGTTAAAAAAATTTAAAAACAAAAAAACCCCTTCTTCCTCAAAGTGTGGTCTTCAGGCCATCAGCATCAGCATCACCTGACTGCTTGGTGAAAATCTAGAATTCCAGATCCCCAGCCCCACTGAACCAGAATCTGCATTTTAAGAGAAACATAGGTAATTTGTTTGGGAAGCCATGGGTCAAACATGCAATAGTGGTCTTCTCTCCTTTCTCAGACTTTAAGCTAGAGTATAAGCTCCGGGAGAGCAGGGAACTTTGACTTTCTTGGACACACATATATATCCCTAATGGCTAGAACAGCTCCTGGCACACACTGTGTGCTCAGTTTATATATAACTGTTGCGTGAATGTCTAAACAGCACTGAGAAAATTCACCAGTGTCTAAACAAGATTATGGCTTTCTTCAATGCCATCCCGGGAAATGACTACTGTAATTGGCAGGAATAAAAAAGTTTATTCAATTAAATGCAGAAAAATATTTATTAAGCAAATTCCAAAAAAGTCTGGGGCTGTAATAAAAGTGACAGGTGTTAGTGGGCTGAAATTGGCTTTACAGAAGCCAAGCTTTTTTTCTCAGATAATGCTCAGTGACGATAGAAGAAAAAAATGTCCCATGAACTGCTTTAAGAATTTATCCCTTTGAACAACTTTACTGAGGTATAGTTTGCATACCATAAAATGCACCCAATTTAAGAGCTCCCGGGGGTGTATGAAGTTCAGTAAATATACTGAGCTGTACAACTGGCCACAGTGTGGTTTTAGAACACCGTTGCCATCCCAGTGAAATGCTCTATGCCCATGTTCTCTGTTAATCTTTTTTCCTACCTGAGCCTCAGGCAACCTCCATTCTACTCTGCAAAAAATTGATACCTTGAGGACTCTTCGGTCAGGTACACGATTTATACTGCATGTGTGACCGTCCTTGGGCATTTAGCAAAGAAGCCTGGGAAGAATCTCCCCTGGCACATAGCTAACTCACCTTCAGTTACTATAATGCACCTGAAAATAGTTTTTTAAGTCCACTTTTCTTTAAAAGTTCTCTATCCTACTGAAATACCAATATCAGTATATAAGAATAAATGGACCAGTGGGGCACCTGGGTGGCTCAGTCAGCTAAGCATCCGACTCTTGGTTTCAGCTCAGGGCATGATCTCATGGTTTGTGAGTTCAAGTCCCACGTCGGGTTCTGTGCTGACAGTGTGGAGCCTGCTTAGGATTCTCTCTCTCCCTCTCTCTCTTTCCTCTTCTCTCTACCCCTCCCCCCACTCGCTCACTCTCTCTCAAAAATAAACTTCAAAAGTTAAAAAAAAAGAATAAATGTACCAATGTGTTTATTGCTTCATTTGTTATAGGGACAGAAAAATAGGGCACAGCCTGAATCCTTAGTTACACTACCTTAATATTACAGGCTGTGATGTGTCTATAAGAAGTATGTGTTATGGTTACATTCACGCACTTGGAGAAATGTCCACAAAACACTGCTAAACGAAAAGCAATGTGCTGAGAAGTAAGTATAGTATGATCCTATTTTCATAATAAAAAAGGAAAAAAAATCGTATGTGTGCACGTTTGTATGTTTGTATAACCATCACGATTTCTATCACCATCACGAACATACAGACAGACAGGAACCAAAATGTTAACACTTGTTACATCAAGGGGGAGGGTTACTGGGGGAAGGAGGCGAGAGGAAAACACTTTGTACACTTGGGATGAGCAAACATTGCTTTGCTGTTTGAAAAGAAAAAATACCATAAATTGTATCTTTCAAAAGTACAGTTATGTTTTCTGTTTTTCAGAGTAGCTTCCTTATCCCTCCCCACCCCCTACCATAAATCTAAATTCATATGGTTTTACTAAATGTGTGGGTGAAAATATTATGTGGATTGTGGAGACTTCTGGGTTATAACTTAAGTTTCAGAGTTGGATTTAAAATTCACAGTGCTGGTGTTAAGGGAACGAAGACGTCGGCAATCATGACTTTATCATGGAACAGGAGAAGCCGGACATTCAGGACAAAACCTCACCTTCACTGGCTCTCAACATTTTCATGGAAATACAGTAAATGCTTAGTCTCACTATGGCCCTGATGAATGACATACAGTCCAATGCTCACTGTAGTCTAAGTAAGACAGAAAACTCATCAGTAAAGCAACAAAGAAGATTTCCTTTAAAAAGCATTTCCAGCATCACAAAATGAAACTGACTATGCACATCTATGAAAAATATGTATTTGTGTGACAAGCCTCCTCTAAAAATGCTCCTTAAAGGTACATTTTGCAAAGATGTTTGATTAAACCACACAAATGCATGTGGAACCTCACTAAGGTACCACGGTTCTGTTTTTTCACCCTGGCTAACTCTTTTCCTCTTTTGTGAACTTTTGGTGTTTTTGTCAATCTCACTGTTATTCTTTTTAAAATAGATCTTTTAAGTGTAACACCCAGAAAGCCACACAAATGATAGGTGTACAGGTTGATTAATTGTTGCAAATTGAACACACTCACGGAACCACCACGTAGGATGGAGAACGAGAACATTTCATCATGAATTCTAAAAGAAATCCAATCTCTAATTCCAGGGAAGAAAGCCTGAATTACCAAATACGTGTGGTGTATTGAGGTAGTTATTCCATCTGCTGGGATTTAGACCGGGCTGTCTGGGTAAAATTTAAATATGAGTGAGCGAGCACATTTAAATATGACTCCACAGAGTCTAGAGACAAAACAACTCTGGAAAATGTGTGAGGGCTCCATCGACATGGCTTGCCACAGGTATTTTCCATTGTGTCACAGGACAGCCTGTCAGGACCAATGACTCGCTCATGTTTGAGTCACAGAACTCAAGCCAAGCTTTTGACTCATCTCTGGGTTCGTTTTTACCCCTCAGCTGCCCTTGTCACCAAGGTGTAGCGTAATGAATGCGTGTGACCCGGCAAACTGAACAGAGCCTCACTGTTCAAAGAAGGGAAAACAGACGATTAATTTGTCAGCACAAAGTGAAGACTCAGAAGGCTGGAATATCAATCTCTTGTTCAATCTGTTATTCTTTCTTTGAGTAAGAGGTTGCTTAGAATCCACATTCAGGTTACCAATGCAGAAGTTCAAAAGGGAGCAGACCTGTAGACTCCGTATACTTGACAAGAGAGATCTCCAGAGAAGAACAGGTCTCGGGGAAGGATTGATCAATGCCCGACGTTTCTGCCCAAAGGAGACCCTCTTTGGGTCTTGAACCTACCAGACGCACAGGAATTCGTTGGCTCGGTCGGAATGGATATAAGGCAGTCAGAACCAACCCCATGAAAAGCAGAGATCTCAAGAGTTTACAGAGAACTTCCGTGACTGTTGCTTACAGCCAGTGGGGTGCTTTTCAGCTATGTGGACGCTTTGGAAAGCCCAGGACAGCTCTCTGATTCGGCAGATCCCTTCCTCCCAACCAAATGGAACAACTGTGAAAGACTCAGCTTGCTGTGTATGAAGTAACCACAATAACTCGGGCCCTTTAAGTTCCATACCCACTTTGTTAGAAGCCCAAATGGTTGCTTTCAGAGTTACCCCTGATGATGGGAAAGTTAGGCGACGAGTATGCCTCTTCCAGAAATGGGAGTTAAAGTCAAAAGGAGGCATTTTGAGAGTACACTTTCAGGGAAGGAAGCTGGGTGAGGGGCTTCACGTGATTCTGTTATTTCCTGCTTCAAGACATGCCTTATAACTCGGTGGATAAATTCTACCGATGGTGAAATATTTTATTTAGAATTGTAGAGTAGTTTTGGATTCCCAATGAACAACACGCACAGCACGGACACACCCTCACTTTCAATCAGGAAGTCGGTAAATTCAGTTTCAGCTTTCCCCTCTGCTTAAGTGCAAAAAGCTGGCACATCAGGCAATTTGAAAACAATTATTAAGGGTGGTTTTCGGAGCTGATACACATATATAACCACCAAAGAGCTGGCACAGATCCTTCTACTTAAGCTCTGAGATTTCCTGACGCAGACGATAAAGAAGGCCTTTGCTGTTCCACTGATGCTGGTAAAGATCTGGGACTCAAATTACCATAAATAAGATATTTTAATGGTGAAAAACGCAAAAGTAACTTGATCTTCTAGTCCTGATATTATGAGAAGACAGTTTTGATTCTTCTTTGACAGACAATTCTGGTAATTTATGGAACATGAAGTCCAAAATGCAAATTTTTCTCTTTCCCAGTCAACTTGGGAAAACAAAAGAAATCACGTTTTTTTCAACCTGAAAGCCTGCCATAGCCATCTAGCCCACCGGTGTTAAACCCTAGAGCAGTGATTCTGAACCTGGGGAGATTTCACCTCCGAGGAAACATCTGTCAATGTCTGGAGACATTGTTAAGTTGTCATAATTGAGTGTGTGTGCATGTGGGAGGCAGTGGGGTCACAGCTGGCACCTGGAAAGAGACTAGGGATGCTGGTAAAACACCCTTCGATGCACAGAGTGGCACCCCCAACCAAGGAACTGACCGGCCCAAAATGTACTGAGGCTGAGAAACCGTACCCCCGAGCATGGGGATACAAGAGTATTGGCAGGAGCAGAAAACGAGCCTGCCTTCAACGCTGAAATGCACATAAAACCCCCACTACAGTCAACGTGGTTCAACTTCTGGCAACACTCGAGTGACCACTCCCGCCCAGCACTGGCAATTAAAGGGGAGGGGGGCAGGCAAGCGTGCCCCAAGTTGGGTAATGAACTCAAAGTAGGTTGAGAGGTTCAAAGTTGGCTGTATTTGCCCTGCGGTCCTGCCTTGGTCTTTTGCAGTAAAATAAAAAATGGAGAGAGGAGAAGATTGCAAGGGAGGAAGGAGGCTTACGGTTTCCACCCTCCCTGAAGCAAGCACCGTGGCACAATGGCCATGTCACTTCTCTTAAAGCAAGGACATCTGGGGGCTCATTTCAGACTCTTCCCGTCCACACTCAGCACTTCCTGTGTGAGGTCACCTACCCTAGAAGGAGCTTGAGGCTGAATTCTAGTTTGCGTTTTAAGTGTCCCACTGTCACAAAGCAAGACTGGCTCACGATAAAAGTGACCCGGGATTGAAAAAAAGGAGTCATTATCTGATTTCTATGCAGTCATCACTTGCACCTAAAAATAGCATTCTTCAGAAATGAGAAATTTCTAAATAAGCCATTTGGGGGAACTAATAACAGGTTTGTGAGGAGGAGAGAGGAAGGGAAATGAAAAGAGATCGGTCGCACAATTAAGACACAGACACAACCGACATGCCTGGATGCTGCTGCCACCACGACAGCCAGGACGCAAAGCGGGGTCTAAACACAATAAATTAATCTGTGGCACACGCAATAGAGAGGATGCCCCCGTTTTGACTGGCACCTGTTTGCCGACATGAAAACACTTGAAAAGCGGGCATGCTCCTGCTGTCCGTGGTACAAGCAGAGGCTTTTGTGCACAAAGGCGTGTTAGGACACTTCCCTTTCATGCGATACAGTATCGCGGGGTAGCATTTCATACCCCCACTGGTTTTCCTATCCAGATTAGAACGACAGGCTTGATCTTCTATGGAACACCGCACGAGTACTTTACTTACCAAAGGGGGAAGAAAAGAGAAGCCGGTTTTGATGAGCAGTGCCTGGTTTGGGAAGAATGAAACCGGAGACCGCTCCCTTTCCTCGCCCCCTCCCCAGTATGGCTTTTAGGGCTCCAGACTGTTCTCTGCTTTAGGATGAAATTTATGCAGAGAACCAACCACCCCAATCCTTTATGCCTCTAGTGGCACTTGAAACTTCCCTCGTTCCACACCCTCACTAGTAGGTTAGCCCTGGATCCTGCGAATGCCTGGGGCGGGGTACAGCTGTTCAGTTTTGGAGGGCATGTTAACTTCTTCAGGCTGTGTCACACATAACGATGGGGGCTCCCCAAGGAAGCATGAACTTTCTCATCACTACTTCAGTATCTGGGGCCGGCAAACTTCCACCTTATTTCTGAATATTTGAAAATACTTGAGGGGTGCCTGGGTGGCTCAATCGGTTGAGCATCTGACTTTGGCTCAGGTCACGATCTCGCTTGTCGGTTCGAGCCCCGCATCAGGCTCTGTGCTGATGGCTCAGAGCCTGGAGGCTGCTTCAGATTCTGTGTCTCCCTCTCTCTCTGCCCCTCTCCTGCTCACTCTCTCTCTCTCTCTCTCCCTCTCTCTCTCTCAAAATAAATAAACATTAAAAAATTTTTTTAAATACTTGAGAAGAATTTATTATTATGGAAAAACCATAAACATCCACAAAAAGGAGAAAGAATAGGGTGATGAAGCCCCAATTCCGTTCAACCAACAATTATTAAAAATTTCTACATATGCTTCACCTATCCTTTTTTTCTTTTATTTCTAATATACATATACGTTACTACAAATCCTGTATAACTTGCCATTTCACTCCCAGATATTCAGTGTGCATCTTAAAAGTATGTATGTTGTTACATAACTACAATGCTATTATCAAATTTAGCAAATTGTTGTGGGATTTTTCTAAAACAGGTTTTTTTTTTTAAATTCAATTCTAACAATTAAAATTATCTGAAAATTATCTTTTCAACAGAGGCTGTCTGAATCAGTTCCTTAAAAGATATGAACATTGCATTTTGTTGTATCTTTAGTGTATTTCTAGTTTCTCGACTGAAGTTTCAGAAGGGCTCCTGTCTCACTTCCGATTAATGTTGTCATGGGGGCTGGTCACTTATCAGATGAGCTATCTATCTGATAGCTCTTCCTTTGTTGGAAAATATGAAATGTGACAGGGAAGGAGCCCTTATGACTCAATGTTATATTACTGTGAGAATATTCTTCCTACCTGTGAGTTTAGCTTCCACCTTATACTTTCCTAGCATTAGTAAGTATACTTGTATTTATGTATTCCTCAACTTGTTTCAAAAATGATTGAAGAGAGACTTCACTTCTACAAAAGCAGATTCTGATTTTTGTATTGTAATAATTCTCCCCAAAACACATGCTTCAGTAAGTCAGGGTTGCTCTGGAGAATTCTGGCTTCTGATAGTAAATGTGCATTAACCAAACTGCAAAGTTAGAGGGCACAGTCCTCCGAGAGATTGTCCTCATTTCTGACACTATCTGCAAGTTTAGACGGTTCTCAAGAAGCATCCTCAGCTTTGGTAACTTGCTAGATGGATCCAGAGAACTCACTGAAAGCTATTGTACTCACGATTATGGATCATTCCGAGAACGAATACAGATGAAAATCATCCAAGGGACAGACTTACACAGGGAAGCGACTGAGAGGGTTCCAGATCAGAAAACTTGAGCCGCCCTCAGAATGCACCCGTTACCCTCTGCTCTGATATGAGACAAGCCACATGGAGTATCACCGTCCCAGTTACCTGGGCTTTGGTGTCCAGAGTTTTTACTAGGGCTCCATTCTGACCGAGGGCACCAGGCTGACTGGTGTCACCAGACCCAAAGCCCTCATCCTAAATGGCGCGATTGGTCTTCCTGGCCTGGCCAGCCCACCCTAAGGTCTGAGGTGGCCACCTACCCCTCTAAAATAAAGACACTCCTATCACGTATGACACAGACTACCTCCGAGAATCCGAAGGCAAAGGGGACCTCTCACTGAGCAAGGCCAAGTTTGTTTTAGTACACAAGTATCTATCTGTTCTACCTATTTTCATACGCAAATAATCCACCTGTTCTTACTCACCATGCTAATCCTACCCATTGCTCTTACTATGATCTTTACCAGGGAGTAGTTTTCACACAAAATTGCCAGGAAATTTTAAAAAGAGAAGTAAATTATACCCACCAATAAATATCTCTGATAATATAAGAGTATCAAAACAAGAAGGTGACCTCCACATAATAGTTAAGAATGAGAGTCATGGAATAACAGCTTGAAAAATATATACCATTTCCAAGTATGCAATTAAGAAGGGGGGAACGTAAAAGTTTGCAAATTTTTATTTTCGAACTGACTTTTTAAACTTTCACCTGTCTACTTCGCCGTTGAAAGCTAACCAAGGTTTTGACTGTAATCCATCGCAAGCCCTTACGGACCGAGGTGAGATTTCTTAACAGAAAATAAGCTTCTTATAAAAATTAACATTCTACGAACTCGGATCACTTGTGATTCCTGTAAGTGAGAAAAATAAGTGGACATATGGTACAAATTCTCACTCGTTCCTATTTTATTTTGCAAGTGAAATGTGTAAAGCTCTTCAAGACCTTCCCTACCATACATGAAAACAGACTAAAGAGTTCTGGATTTACACTTTTTTTTTTCTTTCTCGACATGAAATTTTATGAATTACATACAGTGGCAGGTCAAACACTGGGTTGGATACATTAATGGCTGCTTTCTGCGGCACTAAACACATGGATGAATATGAAGGGACCATGGTTTAATTTCATCTTTTTTCTTCCTTACGAACTACTTCCTGCATCCACACCCTTCCTCTGATGCACAGCCAGCCGACAGTGGGGTTCCATTTCTATTCGTTCGAAACTTCTGGATCACCTTCCCTCCATACATGAAGGAGGGGTTACTTCCTTAAAAAATCTCTGTTCCATTTGAAACGTTTCTTTCTTAGTGATTTTACTGCAGTTAAGGCACTGAGTAGAGCTAGAAAACTTCCTAACGGACACACGTGGTCTCTCCTAGTCTCCAAAAGTCAGCTCCCTTTGTGTCTTCAGAGAAAGTATTTGCACGCTGGCTAGTTCAGAGGGCAGGAAGTACGTGGGAAATTTACAATGGAACTGTTACGAGTTTAAAAGAACAGCTTTCGCATGTGTTTTTCCAACTTGAAAGTGTTAAAGACTATAGATTGCAGCTGAGGGAGAATTAAGGTCCCTATTTACACGTTTCACGGTACCTGCGAAGCTCAAAAAGAAACGAACTCAGCTGCAGAAAGTATTCAGTTCGCTCAGGCAATTTCCTTGTCTTCATGTAGGGGAAAAGGTCTTTTGATGTCATCAGCTAGACAAAGGTGCATATGCAGGAACCAAACAAGCAGCCAGAAATTTTAATGTGAAAAAAGAGAGAGGAAGAAGGAAAAGGAAAGAAAAGGTGCCGGGCTTAGAAAACATGGTAATGCATAGGGAGGAGAGGAAGAAGCAGGTGTGGGGAGAGAAGCTTCCTGAATCAGGGATCCCCAGGTGGGGTGGGGGGAGGCTAGAATGTCCTAGGGAGGCAATGCATTCTGAAGAAGGGTGCTCAATATTATAATCTTACATTCTGAATATTGACAAATATCTTTCATTTGGTCACACAAACCTTGGTGAGTCCAGCCCTATAAAATCTTCTTGGCTGGTGGAGGCAGGCCTGTTCTAAGCCAGCAGCCAAGAAGATTCTCAACAGGAGAGGGGGTGAGCAGTCAGAGGAGGGAAGTGCATCCCCAGAGGGCACAAGGAAGAGAGGGAAGGGCTGGGATGGGGTTTACGCTCTTCAATAAAGGGCATTTGGTTTTAAAAGACTGAAAACCTGAAAAATATTACGAACACTTTTAGAACCCTGCATAGTAAGAACCCTTACTGAAATGTCAAGGTAACCTTGGGGGCACCCTTGGGTGCCATTTACAATTCTGGAATACAGTCAACCTGTGATACTTTCTGGAACCTCACTGACCTCAGTGGGGGGCAGGGGGTGGAGGGGTCGGAGGGGGCATTCTGTTTTGTTTTTGCATTCATAGGGCATCTCTCTTTTGAAAAGCTCAAAGCATTTAATAGGTGTTTACTTTTTTTAATTTTTTTAAATGTTTATTTATTTTTGAAAGAGAGAGAGCACGAGCAGGGGAGGGGCAAAGAGAGAGGGAGACACAGAGTCCAAAGCAGGCTCCAGGCTCTGAGCTGTCATCAGAGAGCCCAACCCAGGGCTCGAACTCATGAACCACGATATCATGACCTGAGCCGAAGTCAGACACTTCACCGACTGAGCCACCCATGTTCCCTGGTGCTCACTTTTTCAAATTCTCCAAGAATCTGAAATAAACTAGAATCCAGTAACATATAAGGCTTTACATGCACTCTCCAAGTCAACACATTTGGCTCTCTTTTACGTTCCTGGTCATTGTCCTCGTTGACAAGCCTCCTGGATGCACCAGAGAGCAAAGCTATAATCACGTGAAGACCCCACAAAAAAACATCAAGATGTTCCAAACCTCTCTGCATCCACAGCCTGCATTAACACATTGCAGCCGTCAATGAGCACAGATAAATTAGGTGGCTGCAAGGGAAAACTGCTAAGGTGTATCAGTAACTTAAAAAAAAAAAACAAACAACAACCCAAAAAGCCAAAAACTAAATTGCGTGTAGGTGATACACCCTAATTCTGTCGCTGGCTCATCGGATCAGTAGCCAATCGGGTCCTGGCGGGCCATATGTGTATTTATAAATATATCTGCTAATGTAAAGGTCGCGCTGTTCACTGCTCAGGGAAATCAGGCACATTTGGAACCATCCCTAGAAGATTTTGGTTCCTTAAAAAAAATATTTTGACAATTTGTGACAAATGCAATCCTGCCCCCATATGTGTTGTACTATTTAAAGGGAAATGACACCCAGTTGCCTTCACATCAACACGTGAATTCTTCTCTTTTAATAATGACATGAGAAGGCGACGAGGGGGTCACCTTGCACACAGATTTAAAGGATGTAAGCATCTTTTCAAACTCTGTATTTCCACACTTGGAGAAGACGGAGCCTCTAAAATCTGTGTTACTGTTCATAACACAGGAAGTAACAGAAACCTCTCTTCCAAATCCAAGGAGGAAGTGGGAATATCATGAACGGCAAGAAAATGGTGGTGGATTCTTGCATGGAACGTGGCCTTCTGCCCCCCATGCTCATTTACTCTGCCCAGTACTTCCTGCCCACTTTTCCCGGGGCAGGGGGGCAGGGGACTCTGCTTAAATGTTCCCCTCTGCCAACCTCTGCAGAAATCTCTCACGGACTACGTCAGGACGCCCAGGCATCTCAGTCGGGGCTGGGAACCACACCATGAGGCCAGAACACCCAGAAGTCCAGAACCACCTTTATGCATCATTCACTCACCTGCTTGTATCCCACACTGTTTTTTTTTTTTTTTAATTTTTTTTTCAACGTTTTTATTTATTTATGGGACAGAGACAGAGCATGAACGGGGGAGGGGCAGAGAGAGAGGGAGACACAGAATCGGAAACAGGCTCCAGGCTCCGAGCCATCAGCCCAGAGCCTGACGCGGGGCTCGAACTCGCGGACCGCGAGATCGTGACCTGGCTGAAGTCGGACGCTTAACCGACTGCGCCACCCAGGCGCCCCCACACTGTTCTTTAATACCAACACAATGACGAGGTTTCCCCATGGTACGGAAGACAGAAATTCAAAACACACACACACACACACACACACACACACACACACACAAACTCACAACAACACTTGGATGACATCTTTGGTGGGAAAAAAAAAAGCTTCTGACAAGAGGGAAAGGTATGAAAATATTTTGAGAGAACTTGTTTAATCGCTCAGCAATGCCTTCCGCTCAATCTAGCCCTCGAATCTGAATAACCATGACAGATGGCTCCTGCTAGTTTAAAAAAAAAAAAATTAGCTAAATTTTCAGATAACGCAGCCTTCTGTCATGTTCTCCTACTCCGAGGCTTATGTGGTTTGATTCACAGGCTCGGAACCACAGGCCGCTCGCGGGCGACCAGCTTTCGCTCAGTAGCCACAGAATTCACACCACTCGATTCCTCATGGTCAGCACCCCAAGGTGGGGGAGAGATAATGACAGTTTGGATGACAAAAGACCTTGAGAGGCCATCAGTCCCCAACCCAGGTATTAGATCTGCATTTTACGCACAAAGCAATGTTTGAAACGCGAGGGCCGAGAGGAGAACTTCTGACTCTGTCAGCCTCGCTATCTCTTTGTAGCAGAATAAACTCATATCTGATGCTATAATTACAAGCCTAATGGACACACTTAATTTATTTTGGAGAACTGAAGTTGATATCCACGAGTGCTATTATTGAAAAGACTAATGAGAGCTGCTCGGTAAGAAAATAAAAGATTTATTGAATTCCTTTTAGCACCCGGCACAGCTTAGCAATTTTGAGAGCCCATCAAAACAGCAGACACATCCCCTGCTCAGATGTGCTGCATGGGATGTGAGCCGGGTTTCAGATTTTCAATAACAAATCTGTCACTCCGATTTTAATTAGACGGCTTAAAGCAGCTCCATCAATAATGGCAGAATGGCGGCTTAGTTCAAAGATCATAGAGATGTTACTCGACTTTAATAGTTCTTTTATACAAGTACATATTTCAGAAGTTTGTGAGCCATTCATCTTGACTACCCCTTTCACCAAGGAGAAGGAAAATCATCCCTAATTGAATTGAACCACGAACACTAGCAGTCATCACCGTTTCTGCGCCAGGCGGTTGCATCCAGCTGGTTAGGAGGTCTAATTTCACACCACACGGCAATGAAATGCTGCTAACTTTTATTTGCGAGTGTAAAACGGTAATCTTTCATGACAGCAAAAGGCCAGTTGATGCCGCGGGTGCACCCTCCACCGGTCTGAGGCTGAGAGACGGACGGCGGTCTTGGTGGAGTAGAGACAAACTAGCCTTTCCCGTGTACGGCCCTCAGGAGCAAGGTGGAGGCCTGCCTGGGAAGGGCGCTGGCGGCTGGGGACGCTCCTCAGCCCCAGAGAAGGTGGGTGGCGGCCGGCCTCCCGGGGGAGGATGTTGCCAAAGGCCTAGCCGTGTCTACAAGGGGTTGGGGGCGTGTACGATTACCACCGCATGTCTTTCCACGGATTCTTGTTACATGTTGATGTACATGTTGATCTACATAAACACGGTTAATGCAGTGACATATATGTTTCTGTACTTTATGCCACGGAAATATACACATGGAAATACACACACACACACACACACATATGCACACTCTTTTCTTTAGAAAATAAAATCAGGCTACATATACTGTGAGTTGTTTTGCTTAATAACTCATGATAATTCTCTTTCCGTGTCAATACGTCCATCTCCAAAGCATGATTTTTAACGAGCACATAATATTCCATGATGGATTGCCCATCTTATTCAACCAGCCCCCTCTTGGTGGATGTTTAGATCATTTCCAATGATTTTGCAGTAACTCGAGAATGTTTATTTATATGCATTAATACTAATATAGAGTACATGAACATGCTCTCTATTATAACATGTACCATGCATACACATATAATTTAATTATGATGTTAGAATAAATTACCTTAGGATAAATTCTTAGAACTGGAATTCCTAGGTCAAAGCATCTACATCTACAACATTTTTTGGCATATAAGATAGCCACTGTTTTATTTATGTATTTATTTATATGTATATGTATTTATGAATTTGTTTATGTATTTATTTGGACAGTTCTGTATCTTTTTTAAGCTCTGACGTACGTTCCAGTGAGTTAACCCACAGTGTAGTATTAGTTTCAGGCGTACAATATAGTGATTCAACACCTCCATACAACACCCGGTGCTCATCTCGGACAGGTGCAGCCCTTAACCCCCCATCACATATTTCACTCCTCCCCCACCCACCTCCCCTCGGGTTACCGTCAGTTTGTTCTCTATAGTTAAGAATCTGTTTCTTGGTTTGTCTCTCTCTCTCTCTCTTTTCCCTTTGCTCTTTTGTTTTGTTTCTTAAATTCCACACAGGAGTGAAATCACACGGTACTGGCCTTTCTCTGATGGACTCATTCCACTTAGCATAGTACCCTCTAGCTGCATCCGACTCACTGCAAATCACCCAGCCACTGTTTTAATGCCTGGACGAGGAGTGTTTTGTTTTAGAAGCACCTTCTCCTGAATCAGATCCTGACAAAGCCCCAAACCTGCTACTGTCACTTTCACAGCATCAAACAAACCCATAAGGTCATCTCTTCTCAACTGTGCTGTCACTCTCCAGAATAATGTGAACATTCCCTGGACCCACTTGCTGAAAGTCCTTCCATCTGATGAGTCTGCGGTGACGACTCAAGTCCTGACGCTGATGCAGCATCTAAGTATCACACGTTCAGAAGGGAGACCAAGGACCTGGGGACAGCACTATCTCGTTGCTCTGTATCAGCTCTGCCACTTTTGAGTCTGTCTGCCCTCGGGGCAGTGACTTCGCCTCTTCGTGCCTCAGTTTCTTTTTTTTTTTTTTTTACATTTATTCATTTTTGAAAGGCAGAGAGAGACAGAGTGCGAATGGGGGAGGGGCAGAGAGAGAGGGAGACACAGAATTCGAAGCAGGCTCCAGGCTCCGAGCAGTCAGCACAGAGCCCGATGCGGAGCCTGAACTCACGGACCGTGAGATCATGACCTGAGCCGAAGTCGGACGCTTAACCAACTGAGCCACCCGGGCGCCCCATCTTTGTGCCTCAGTTTCTTAAGGACTCATGTTTCCTCCCCCAGGAAGCTTCCCGGACCTTGCTTCTCTGAGTGAGAGGCCTTCCTTTGGTTCTCACATTCCATACTTCACCCAGCACAACACTGAGCACACAGTTCAATGGCTGCCTGCCCTTCCCCAAACCTAGATGGGCAAAGCAGGAACGGTGCATACCAGTATGGGCAGCTTCTCATGTACCGTTCATCGTGGAAGGTAATTACTGAGTGCCTACTTTGTTCCAGGTTCTAGGTACAGATACCTCTTTACTGGGGACATAGTAGAGAATACAACAGCTGAAGTCCCTGCTCTCATGTGACATGTATTCTAGTTGGGAGGGGGGCAGACCAATGGCCGAAGAGGTCAATCAGCAGTCTAGCAGATATGGTAACTACTCTGGAGAAAAATAGGACAGAGTAAGGGGAAAGGAATGCCAGAGGCTGGGGGGTGGGGGTAGGGAAGGCTTTGAGCTTAGGTGGGGTGGGGTCAGAGAAGGTGTCCCTGGACAGTTGCCACATGATGGTGCCTACCATTGGGAAAGGTCACTCTCACTCTCTGGAGGGGACTCCATTCCTTTCATCAGTTTATATTTTGTTCAATAAAAGGGATCTGTTGCTAAAGGTAATACGAATGACAAATAAAAAATCAATACAGACGAAATTTTTTTTAAAAAAAGATGTTTTAAGTATTTTTTTCTACTGTAAACAGCTCTGTGCAAGGCACTAAATAAAGTGACTTTGTGACTAGCCTAAGTCCTCAAAGAACAAAAGCTTCTCAAAGGAAACTTTAAGTGTTTCAAGCTCTCAGTGTTGAGGGAACTCCTACACACACACACACACACACACACACACACACACACACACACACACACACACGTCTAAACTCAGCAGCAAAGGGGCAGGGCCCGTAATAGAAGCCTGGTCCGCAGCCTGGAAGAGCCCACCTCTCTCCACTCCAGCTGAGACAGAAGAGAGACCAGCAGGCTGCCGCGTCCTATGAATTCCAATGTGACACAGCCCCGAGGGCACAGGCGCTGCTTTGTCCCCGTGACTGTGCTGTGCATCTGGACACCTCGGACAGGCCGCACTGACCATCATCTAGAGTGGCTTTCACCGCTCAGGCCTCTGGTATTCCGAGCGGTGACTTTTTTTTTTTTTTAAGCTGAAAGCATTTTCATTGAGATTTCTTCTCAAAAACGAGGCCATTCTCACAGCCGGTGCACGGTGAGTGTTTTTTCGGGGTGCACCTGGGAAGGACTGCCCCTGCATCAGATCGCTGTCCAGTTCTGCCTTCTGCTCCTCGCTTGCCTTTTCTCTTTTTTCTCCTGCCTGCTCCCTGCTTCCAGCTGCCAGCAAGTCAGATAATTAAATGCCAAAGCAGTGACACTTGGCATTTCAATGAGCGCTCTGTATTTACTACAGGATCCCTCTCCACAGCCCTCCTGCTCAGCGTGTGTGCGGGCTCCCTGCTGTCCTGCCCCCATGGAGGGCCCCTCTGGTGCACAGCCGGACCCACTGAAGAGGGAGGAACTCGGGCGGCAGCCCAGGACCGAAAGGGGGGGGGGGCGCGGCGCATTCCCCAGCTTCTCTCCTGAGTTTATGTCCTCCATGCAATGAAACAAGCATTTGTTAAGTCCTTAGCCCTCTGGGCTCACCCTCTGCTGGGATCCTTTTGAAGTAGATTCTGCATGAAAGGGAAAAGAGCTTTAGGTCTGTCCACATCAACCAGGCGCTGCCAGGATACCGCCCTGCACATGACTGGGAGGTGATGTCACCTTTACAGCCCACCCAACCTTATATGAGACTTATTAGAACAGAAGTGGACACGACACGGAAGTCTGACTTCGGCTCCCAAGGCTGTGGTTTAGACCCTGGAAGAACTGCACTCAAAATCTGCTTCTTCGCCTGCAGGCATCATGTGCTCAGGCAGTAGCTCAGACATCGCTTCTTCCTGGAAGCCCTCCCGGACCCAGTGAGTCTGGGGTAAGTGCCCTCCTAGGTGCTCTGACACAGCTAGTACCTCACACAGCTCTAGGCCACAAGCTCTGAGGATAGGAACCATGTCTCACTCACTGCCACGGCCAACAGTGCAAAGACCGGTGCCTGGAGTGTATCGATGGTGCAATCCAGAAGTCCAGTTCAACTGCTTTGCAAGTCAGATGGAAAGGTACCTTCGAATCCCTTCACGCCATACAGAGCTCACTATGGTCCTAAAATCATCAATATGATTATTAAATTGGCAGATAGTTTTTATTCTTTCATCATCTCTTCAGATACTATGTATGTACTGAGTACCTACTGTTTTCCAAGCTCTGTCCAAAAGACTTGCTACTCAAATATTCTCTTATTTCCTCCTCTAAGGGCCTCTGTTTCTCCCATTCAAGAAGGCAACGCGTGGGCCACCTTCAAGAAAGTTGCTCACAAGTGCTTTAGGGGAAGTTTTCTTAATTTTTTTAAATGTTTATTTATTTTTTTAGAAAGAGAGAGAGAGGGTGTGTGTGTGTGTGTGTGTGTGTGTGTGTGTGTGTGTGTGTGTGTGTATGAGAGCGGGGAAGGGGCAGAGAGAGAGGGAGACACAGAATCCAAAGCAGCTCCAGGCTCTGAGCTGTCAGCACACAGCCTGACGCGGGGCTCCAACTCAAGAACTGCGAGATCATGGCCTGAGCCGAGGTCGGACGCTGACCCGAAAGAGCCACCCAGCCACCCCTCAGGGAAATTTTCAGTCAATGCCCACATTAGTCTGAGTCTGAGGCAGGAAGCAACACATCACTGTTTATACCGTGGGTGCCTCTTAGCTCAGACGGCATCTACTAGGTGCTCAATGAGCATTTGTGGGAAAGTGAACAAACGAGCAACCCAAACATGCAAGCTGCTGCTGCATTAAGAAATCTGTGGGCAAAATCAGTAACTAATATGCAAGGAGACTATGAAATCCTTGAGTGGTACCTTTTCCACATCTGCCTCACTTCCTGTGAACGTAGTCAAGATGGAGTAAGAGAGACCAGATTTACCCTGACCCGAAACACACACCCGCCCCCCAGACAAAATACATAGAATAATCCTTTTCACGATATTGGACATCAGGCAGTAAGACACAGGGGTCCTCGAGACAAAGAACAAGCAGGCTGGGGCCCATCGCCCCAGCTTACCGCCTCGAGAAAATTCCCAGGTGGCAGCACAAGGGAGAAGGACTCAGGAAGAAGGCACAGACTCCCTAGATTGCGAAAATCGAGCAAGGGGATACCAAGGCAGCTAGAGTTTACAGGACTGAGTAGAGACGCCCACAGAGAACAATCCAGAAAGAGAAGACGTGCAGAGGGTCCCGTCAAGCATTCTTCAGAGAACTAATAAGGAAGCATGTGCACGTGAATAAACTCCCTGGGTGCGAGGGACACACCGAAGGACTAGAGAGAACAGAGTGGAGCACTCACAGACGACTCCTGACAGTTCTACCAACCAGAATGGAGGAACTCAGAGTCCACTGGGCATGGGGTGGATGGTTCAAGAGGGTTGTGACTCGGGGGTGGGGGACAGTTAGCTGTAGACTGACCACTGCTCACAAAGCAAGACCTGAAGGGTCAGGCTGTGTTTAGGTGGCTGAACTCTACCCCAGAGCAAAGCTGAAGAATATTCACAGGAATGCAAAAGTAGGAAGCGCCCAACAAGACAGAAGTCACATCGTGTGGCCGCGTTGTCTGGCATCCAACAACTACCAGGCATCCAAAGGATCAGGAAAACGTGAGCCACGGGGTGAAAACAAAAATCAACCTGGTTTTGATGGACTGACGACTGACAAAGATGTTAGAGTCAGCAAGCGAAACCATTCCAGTAGCTGTTACAACCATATTCCCTACATTCAGAGAGTAAGAAGGGACACGAAGATACCGCAAAGATCAAACTTCTCGAGATGAAAACTTCACTGTCTGCTAAGAAAATCACTGGAAGGGACGAAGAGCAGATCCGACATCGTAGAAGGAAAAGATCAGTGAGGTTGAAGACAGAGTGACAAAGAACATCCAAAATGAAACACAAAGAGAAAAGAGAAGTTTTGAAGAAAGAGGAGAGTTTTTGATGGGATGACAGTGTGTCTGGCTTCAAAGTCCCATCACACTGCTTCCTGCCGCACGTGACCAGTAACACCCCAACTACTGAGTCCGACTGCCTAGCTGAGGTGGCGACTCAGGGTCCTATTCACCGTCAAGCCCTAAAAAGGGGAAAAAATGGGTGGGAGTGTATACATGCACAAATATCGGATCTGGACTGAAATGTGTGAATAGGTGGGGGTAAAACACTCAATCCTACTTGTGCTGGTTATGGCTAAAGTGACTGGAGCAGAGAGCTGCTTTAAAAGATTTGTTTTTAAAGTTTACTTATGGGGGCGCCTGGGTGGCGCAGTCGGTTAAGCGTCCGACTTCAGCCAGGTCACGATCTCGCGGTCCGTGAGTTCGAGCCCCGCGTCAGGCTCTGGGTTGATGGCTCGGAGCCTGGAGCCTGTTTCCGATTCTGTGTCTCCCTCTCTCTCTGCCCCTCCCCCGTTCATGCTCCGTCTCTCTCTGTCTCAAAAATAAAAATAAAAAACGTTGAAAAAAAAATTAAAAAAAAAATAAATAAAGTTTACTTATGGATTTTGAGAAAGACAGAGAGAATGAGCAGGGGAGGGGGAGAGGGGCAGAGAGAATCCCAAACAGGATCCACCCTCAGTGCAAAGCAGACGCAGGGCTCGATCTCATGAATTGTGAGATCGTGACCTGAGCCGAAATCCAGAGTCGGACGCTCAACGGACCGAGCCACCCAGGCGCCCCCACAGAGAGCTGCTTTTACACAATAAATTCCCGTAAAAACCCAACAAGTTCCGAATTTACTCTTCACACATTAGTATGGCCCAAAGGCATCTGAAAAACCAGCATCTAATTAAAAAGAAAATAAAGTTTTTACTACGCCCCACTACCCCACACATAAAATTCTTTTCCCATGAAAATGGCTTACTTAACATGGCAGTTAGCTCAACTACCTTTTTTTTTTTCCCCTTAAAGGAAAACAGGCTTTGCTTCCTGTCTCCTTTCATGTGGTAGGTTCTCGGGGCCCAGGGTGTGGACCTAGCATCTGGGTCATCCCAGCTGCTGGCGCTGGACATTTGGCATGAACTCAATCACCAGTAATTCATTTAATCGCTCAACCAAAAGATAGCACAGAATCACCAAGTCACAAAATCCTGTGGCTGGAAGTAACAGATCATCAGTCCATTTATCATTTCTAGTTGCCCAGTATTTACGCTCCCTTCCTAACTTGCCCACTGTCTTCTGGGAGAACCGGTCCTTCGTGAGTGTGAGGTATAGAATGAAGACAAGGGTCAACCCGCGAGCTGGCTGTCCACTACAGAAACCACAGGGGTTCCAGCCAGGGGTTGGGCATGTTATCGACTCAGAGTTGGGCCAATACTGGATATATGTCCTCTGGGTACTTCATTTTGAGTACGTGATTCAATTGTTAAAGAACTGGTTGAAGACTGTCCTAAAGAAAGTGTGCTGACCAACATTAGGACTCATTCACAAACTCTGAGAGGTGCTTTGGATTCCATTCAATCCCATGCATGGTCCTCAGGCCTCTTATAGATCCTGCGAGTGCCCCGCTATCTGCCTTTGTTTGCTGGCCTTTAAACTAGGGTTAATAATAGTTCCTACCTCAAAAGTGCTTAGGACAGTATCTAACACACAGTAAACAATAAATGTAGCAACAAGAAGTAATATTTTAATATTATTATGGATTATTTTACAGCTATTGAGTGGGAGAAATATACCTACCATGTGAGTTTATTTGGGATCACATGGTGTACTGTAAGATGTCACCAACCATATAGTGACATATACCAATTTACATGGTACTCATCGTAAGTTAAGGAAACTTGTTCTTACACTCCATGCATGGGATTCAGAGGATCCACGGATCCCCTGAGATGCCATGCAAAGCTGTGTGAGTGTGTGTGTGCTTGTATGCCTCTATATTTCGATCTGGGGAGGGAGGAGTGGTCCAGAGCCTTCTCAGAGTCTTAACGCCATCCATGCCCCCGAAGGACACGCACCATTGTTTTAGAGCTTCTGGAGAGAGATATAAGGTCCCTTTGACCTTGCCTAGTGTCCTTTCAAACTTCTGGGACAGGGCTTACGATGGTAACAGTCACTGCAGCTGCTCACAGCCAATTCCTTGAGCTTGCCCAACATGACAAGAGCTTGCAAGATACTGAACCTGGGGGCTAGCCTAAGAGGCTGGCGATTCAACCGAGGGCCTGTTGGCAGAGGGAGGTAGCCTGCTCTGATTACAGCTTGCATCGCCAGCTGTAAAGGGGAGGGGACCACACTGGAAGTGACCACTTTGGGGCTGTCTGGAGAAAAAATGGCGAGAAGCTGCATTTCTAGTATAGCGAAGGCTCCAAAATTATCTCTGGATTGATTAAAGCCCTGCTGGTGTGTAAGGATGTGATGATAACTTCACTATTAGAATAACGTGAGATGGGGTAGGGCAGGAGAAGGTGGGCGAAAAGGAGGCCTTCCTTGCATTAGTATAGGTTTCAAAGGGAGGGATGTTTAGGAAGGTTTTAAAGAAGCTATCTCTTTTGTACATGGTACCACAGGAATTTGAGAATAGAGATCAGGGCTTTGCTTAGTCAAGGGCTCATCCATTCTCTGTACCTCAGTTTCTTCACCTGTCAAGTGACGCGGCTGTGACAAATAAGCTCTTGTGGTCCCTTCAGCTCTATCAGTTTGAAATTAGTGGGAAAAAGACAGTGTTATACATACAAAGGCCAAACATTTTACTCAGTGTCAATCACAAACTGGCCAGCCCTAACTTATCACAAATCTAAAGCAACAGCATCCAAATTAATGTGTTTTCACGGCATGAAAAACCGTCAGTGTCGGCCCATGCCCCGACCACAGTTCTACCAACCGAGCAGCATGCCGGACCCCCGCCTCCAAAGGGCACCAAAATCGGAGTTTTCAAAAATGACAGGGAAGGCGAAAATGGAGGTCAGAGGGAAACAGATCTAAAACGATCCCCAAATAGAGGTGAGAAAAAGCTGAGAAAATTAAAATTCCACTTGTAAATAAAACGAGGCCATTTCCTTATGAGAATAACGTCTGCAGGTTTTAAAGTAATTTAACTTGAAATTCATTTCCCTTCTTAATTAAAAACCCAGAGTATGTCACATATAATTTTAAAATGCAAAGTGGATGAAGAATGCAAGCGGGGGAAGAAGGAGAAAGATCCTCTTTCGGGGAATGACCGATAACCTAACTTCTGCCTGAAGTTGGCCATCTTGTCTACAGGGACGGGGGAAGGCTGGCTTTGGAGGTGTGTAGAGTTATATGCTCCACATGGGGCCTTGAAACCACCCAAGATCTGAGCCACATATGAAGTCCAAGTGTTTTTCTAAGACCTTCCTAGAGAAGTCAGCCCTTTGGAGCAAGTTTAGAAACCAGTCCTTGACTTGATGCCCAAACCATTGATTTCATCTGCTGGTTTCTCCTCGGTCTCACATGAACCTGTGGGCCATTCTGAGTGCACACATACCCCACAACTACACTTCCAGTCTGGGCTAACTAAAGAACAAACAAACAGTAAAATACAATTAAAGTTTCATTAAATAGTTAAAGGCCCTCTTGACTAAATCAATCAGTAAATAATTTTATGCTTCTACTGTTGCTAAGACACAGTGAACGACAGAGGCCATTAAGGCATACAAAAATGCATACAACACAGTCCCTGCCTTTGGAGAGTTTACAACCCAACAGAGCAGGTAAGAGAGAGAACTCAGAGACTGTGCAAAGCGGTCGTGAGGGGCAGAGGGGTTGAGAGGCGGGCCTGGTTCTCAGTGGAGAAACACCCCAATGGTGGAATACTGAGGTTGATGGCCAACTGGTGATGTGCTGAAGGGAGAAAGTGAGGGAAGGCGACTTGGGCCCTCCAATGTTCTCTACTGCTGGGAACTAAGGAAAAGGGTGTGGTCGCTAATGAGGATACAAGGAAGGGAGACAGACATGCAACCAGGAGACAGGGGCTCTGCTTGGGACCTTCCGTTTCCGGCAGGCCCATGAGAAAACCAAGAAAGGTTTCCATGGGGGTGGTGGGTAGAGGGCTGGAGACGGCGGGCCTGGGCGGACTGCCTAGCTTCTTAGGCACAACTTCTTCCGCACAGCGGAGATGATATCAATACCTCGAACAATTGCTCTGAACCAAGGATCAAGAAATCGCACCAGTAGCATGGCTGGCATAGAATAACAAACTTGAAATAAAACCTTTCATCATAGGCTCTGGAGCTCAGGAGAAAGGTCTCAGATTCCTGGTCCCAGCTCATGACTTCCCCTGGTGCCCTGCTCTGTGCGGGCCTCCTGCAGGGAGCATGCTGCCTCTCCCCTATTTGCTTCCCTTGCTGATGAAGGCTCTAACCATGAGCACTCCCAAGGACCTCCTCACTCACTCCCACCTCCTTCCCCCACTGCCGCACAAGGCCCGAGGTTTCTAGCAGCTCCCACCTCGGCTCCGACATAGTGCTTATTGACTCTGGTTTCTCACCTGCCACCAGAATTCTCTGAAAAGCCAATGTGATTCTCTCCTTTTCCTACTTATAAAGCCCACAGGTATCTTCACTGCTTTCAGGAGAAAGGCTGTCCCATCATCCCCCTGACCCACCCCTCCTGGCCGCGACCTCCCCTGTAGGCATCCCTAACCTTGAGGTGTTTCCTCAAGGGGGACGCCGCGCACCCTTCCCTCTGCACACACTGTTCCCTTCGCAGAGAAAACTCCCGTGTCCGCCTCTGAGCTCTGGGCGTGACCTGGGTGTCCCGCAAGATACAGCTCCAATGTCACCCTCTGCAGCAAAGCGCCTCCTCTTTTCCTCACTGAGACAGTCCCTCCCTCCTCATTTCAGGTCTCATACGGGGTCTGGCTTGGAGGGCTAGCCCTCCTGGGAGCGGTGATGCTGTATCCGGTTTCATGCACTCCCTAAGAAAAGCCCAAAGAAGGCCCCCCCCCATGCTGAACGGAAGGTCTGAGACCCCCAAAATGCTGCTGTGTGAAGACACTCCCCTCTGCACAGAGAAAACCAGGATGAGGCTTACGGATGAGCTAGAGGCGATCTGTGATTTTTTTTTTTTCTGTCAAGAGCCCGACAGCACTTTTTACCCAGAGCTTTCCTATGAGGAACTGTGCCCCAAATCAAATCGCCTTGATTGTTCCTGGGAGCTGATGTAAGTTAGTCAACAGGTGGGATTTCACTTTACCGGACTCCCCAGCCCAATTAGCTGCACAGCCAAGGGTCGGTCTCCACCGATCTTTTCTTCACAGTCTTCCATTTTCTTTTTTTTTTTTTTTTTTTTTAAACATTTTTTTTTTCAACGTATATTTATTTTTGGGACAGAGAGAGACAGAGCATGAACGGGGGAGGGGCAGAGAGAGAGGGAGACACAGAATCGGAAACAGGCTCCAGGCTCCGAGCCATCAGCCCAGAGCCCGACGCGGGGCTCAAACTCACAGACCGCGAGATCGTGACCTGGCTGAAGTCGGACGCTTAACCGACTGCGCCACCCAGGCACCCCCAGTCTTCCATTTTCATATCATATTTGAGGTTTCAAATATTCAAATGTGAATAATGCCGTTCTTCCACAGCAAGGTATGCCTTCCCTCTTATGCCCAGAAAGAACACGGAACATGTTCTGGAACATGCAGCATCCCGATAACATTGAGCATCCCCGCACTCCCCAGGGTTAGAACGGACACACTGTTCTCGAACACAAATTCTTCCTTGTGCCCTGTCTTCAGCTCCCCACCTGCCACTGCCTCCTCCTTTACCCACCATTCACCATCGGCAGGAAATGAAATGGAAGAAGGAAGAGGGAGACCTTGACCCCCGCAGATGGGGGATGAGAACTCAAGCCGCCTCCCCTTCCCCCCGTAACAACCTGCTGTCAGGGGTGTATCGAGAGTCTAAAAAAAATGGCCTGCCATCATCATCGTTCAAAAAACACAAACGAGACCGCAGAATTAAGCTTCTCAATCGGTTACCAACATCCAGTGCCAAGGTCTAGAGCTTTATATATGGCACCAGCTGGCCCAGAGAAGTACCTCCGGACTCCAGGGCTTCTGGGGACGCTGTGCCAACGGTGAGCCAACGGCACAGCCTCCATCCCAGCTCACCCTGCTCTGCGGAGATGGGGGCCACAGGACGTCTGGCATCAGTGCTGCCACAGCCGGCGACGAATGGGAGATGCTTCTGGGGAGCAGGCTGCACGAAAGATGCTGCTCGACAAGTTGACGTTAAAAAAAAAAAAAGGGCTATAAATATGCCATGGGTTCCCAGTGCTGGAAAATTCTTCCTGACGGGAGTATGATGTTTCTCACTGATGCGGAGGAAAAGTACTTCAGACTCGCGTCAGGCCAGCTGGATCTGGATGCCTCTCTCAGAGGAACTCCTGGGTAGAAGCCTGCCTCCCCTCAAACAGCCTCCAAGCCCCCTGTTACTTTTCTCGTATGACTCTCAGCCCAGTTTAGGTAAATAACGGCGTATCATTAGTTTCTGTCGTGGGGCTGTGAGCACCAGGGACAGAGGTCCTACCATCGCCAGCTATTAGCGGGGCCCCTCCAGACAGCAGGCATTCAATAACTATCTGTGGGCTCAAAGTTTCTGCAAAATAGCCTTCTATCCATCAAGCTCCTACTACCTCTGTCCTTATCCGCTGTCTGTCCTGCCCCGTGGATGGAGTATCATGAGCTCTAGGCGAGGCACCATTGCTGGTCCCAAGGTTGAGAAGGACAATGCGGACACTCGCTTTGCTGGCACGTTGAATACGGAATCAGCAGAGTTGGTGACACCAGAGACACCATACTCCAAGTATACCCGCCTTCACAGGAAGAGCAGTGATTGGCATTAGGGAGGCATAGCCATTACTCCCAATGAATGTACGATTTAGTAAGAAAGATAAATCTGAGAAATTATGTCAAGAATAAATATGGCCACACATAGAAGGTGCTTCCGTGATGCAGAAAGAGGGAATATCTCAAGGAAATGGAGATATGAGAGATGTGAAAATTACTGGTGCAGGTGTATCTTATTAAAAGTTACCTGGCTTAAGGCGATTTCACATTAGGAATTTTCATGCTTTAAAAAGGGATCGAAATTGATTCTGGTGAGTAGGGTACAATCCCGTTACTAATCATAAATCTCCATCAGTACTTACACCCAACTTGCCTCATTCTCTCCAGGGCCTCTAGAGAGTAGGGAGAAGAGGCCACATTAATATGGTGGGTCCTCTCCCTCATCAACAGAGAGGCCCTTCGGAGGCAGGAATGGGGTATCACAGCCATGGGGACAGGGCCCCAGTTAGTCAATACCCGGTGGGCACCTGCCACCGGGCACAATGGAGTCAACGCTCGAGCCATCTTAAAGAAGAACGACCTCCTTCCTTTCCTCTAACAGCTTACGATGCCATTAAGGAGACAAAATTACAGCATAGGAAACATGGAGAAAAGAGCTAAATGTTAAGAACCAGGGGATTTTAAGGTTAAGGCAGTAAGACATTAAGAGAAGGGAGAGGACAGGAAATCAGAGGGGTCATGGAGGAGTCAGGATTGAGGAGGCCTCAAACAACTTGTTAGGACAGGGGACCGGGGAGAAAGTTCACGGCCACTGGGAAGCAGAGCCCTAGGGAAGGCGGGGGCTGGGCAGGTGTTGGGAGTGTGCACCTAGGGGGAAGGGAGGGTGAGAGGGGACCTACAGCCACAGAGGAACAGGACACATGAGCTGATGAGAACACAGGACTCATCAGGTCTAGGGAGCTGAATCCCTAGACCACAGCAAACCTGCGGGATCCCACACAGGGAAAAGAGGCCTTCTCTGGAATTATCTCTGGGAGGAAGTCCTCTCTTCATGTCCCCCAGGCCTTGACTTTTATCCACGCTTGAACGAAAAAGATTACAACTCGAGTGGTTCAAGGCGACACCTGGAAACCTACGCATAGTAAATATGTCGGGGGGAGGGGGCCAGTGGCTGGGGTCAGAGTCCCTTGCTAGGGGACTGGGAAGGGGCACATAAAAGCAGTGGCACTGGCTCACTGGAGCAAGGAGAGTGCAACAGGCACCGAATCAGGTAAAACGCAAGGAGACGAGGGGCAAGGAATCAAGTCAGACTCTGGAGACCTCGTGGTTGGTTCACCCAGGCTCACCTTCCAGTGGCTGAGACACAGCGGAGCGAAGCTGGGGGGACCTTTGTCCTGCTTGCCGGGGGGGCGGGGGGCAGGCGGGAAGCTCTGCTTCCCAAGATGCATGAAGGACAGCTTATCCATCCTAGGGCTGGTCTGGAGTCGTATCACTTGGCAATTTGTCAGTTTAGGAGCCTATCTATTACTCTGAATATCAGGAAGTATGTGGAAACTGACCTCACGTGCTGTTTAAATAAAACACACCTTATTAACAGTTAATTCTAATAGTTACATGGAGCGCTTTTGTGGGGGGGGCCTGACTCCTTGGGTTGTGAACACAGCACTGCTACACAGGTGGCATGACGCAAACATTCAAGGCTGTCTATGGCTCCCTGATGACTTAATAAAGTTGGTGTATTTTCCCAAGACTTCGAACAAATAAGGAATTCAAAACTCATGGGCTGAATGGCTGAGCTCACGGACACACGGATGGAGGCTAGGACATCCCACATAAGCTAATCCTTGTCATGAGACATCTTCTATCCCAACACTCTACCAGGCGGGCCCAGAAGACTGCAACCTGTCCAACGGGATGACCAACCGCCCGCCGGCAAATTTCTTTCCCAGAAGGACATTCAAAGCCCTGAGAGATATGGTTAAAGTGTCTAGAGAGCTCTGGCAGGCTCTGGGCTCTGCATGTCTACTAAAGAGGGAGGAATCCTCAGACAGCTTTATTCTTACTCCACCTGCATAGTGACTGCTTATACTTCAAAAATAAAGTCCCGGATTGGCCTGTCTGATTTTATTATGCCTTTTAGAATGGCGCATTTCAATTCTTTTGTTGTTTCCAGGCAGTGCTACCGTATTTACTTGCTAATGCAGAGAACAGAAAAGAAACGTGACATTCCAAAAAGTACTCTTTCCCATGATTCTGCCCTTCCTCTACCAGCATGGGGTTCGTTTGACTTCAGTTTTTTGCCTACACAGCTGCATAAATTAAAAAAGAAATCATCCGACAACAATGTCTCTTTTTTCCCCCCCTCCTTCACAGTAAACCCCTATCCCAGGTGCTCTGAGCACGGAGACTCCAACTCCCCACCGAGGTACCCCAGCCCCAGTCAAGTCCCGCTTACTCGTGCCAGGCTCTGCACGCTTGTTACGGTTCTAGCCATTCCGACTGCAAAGGTCAGATGTCTGGCTACACGACCGCAGCGTTTGTGCGTCTGACTGCACTCCTGTTTAACAAGTGGTCACTGACAGAAAACAAAGAAGTTTCTCTCTCGCTCTCTCTTTTTTTTCTTTTCCTTCTGGATAAAAGCTGGGGCCCTCTATGAACACAGGAAAAGATGCTCCATAAATTTCCTATCCAAGTAAGTGCAAACCAATAAATATGTGAGATTCTTTTAGGTTCTGGTGAGTCGAGAAAAACCAACGCTGAAAATGATAATCTATATCTGCTGACCTATTTAGCCAATGGATAGTTTCAAACTCTTTTCTTTACCAACACTTTCCTCAGAAATAGAAAAAACAAACAAACAATAATTGGCTTGCATCTTGAATTCCTTTATTGCCCCTGTCATCTACAGAAGGCTTCAGGCAGCTAGCCAGAAAGAAGGTAGGACAGTCAAGGTCTAGGTCACTGCAGGGGTCACTGGCTCTCAAATATGAGCAGAAACGGCACAAAACCCAAACTTGCCTGAATTAGAAGAAATCAGAGTCAAAATCAAGGTGAATGGCCATGACTGAGGCCCCTTGGCTAGTAAACAACATTCTCTCGTGCTTGGTACAGTCCCTTTACACGGAGTGTCATTTACAAGGCAAAATTTTCATCGTGTCCGTCAAAACTAGGTATGATGTTTCTGTCAGAAAGGAGATTCCACAATTTTAGGATTTGTTAATTGCAAGGTGCTGGTTCCTGGTGTGTGGATATTTGAGGCCAGAAGGCAGAGCTGTGTTTTTCTCTAGAACACAGCTAGTGTGGACAGAGAGCACCTGCCACTAGGTCCGTTGATTTTTTTTTTTTTTTAATGAAGTGGGTCATCCAGCAATAGCAAGGGATCTTCCAAGTAATAAAACATTTTGGCAAAGAGAGCAAGGTTCGCTTTCCTGAAAGAAAAGCCACACTTGCTCTGGAAAAGTAAGGGATTGTTGATATGCAACCCCCAAGAGAAGCAGAGGTCATCTGTGTTAGGGATTTTAAGTACAAACCCAAACCACTGAGTGCTGCAACAATCTAGCTCCATAAAAATTCTTTCTTCATGTCCCCTAGTAGTTTTTGCCATTGCCAATTTAAATGAAAACTTTATAACGTTACTAAACTATAAACTGCATAATGTGTTCTACCCACATCAATTATAAATTCATTTGCAGAGAAAAAGAAGAGAAATAAACCAGTCACGATAATTAAAATAAATTAAGTGAGGAGCTGTCAAGAATGACTTTCCTGAAGGAAAACAAAGTCTTCTTTTAGTTAAATTACAGAATGATTTATAGAAGATTAAAACCACCAAACAGATTCTCAATACCTGGGAGCCACGGGGCCCACTGAGCAGGGTGTTCTGCATTTCTACAGCACGGGCCGCGCTCCACCCAACAAGAGACTACCTTTGGCCAGTACCTCGTGTGAGCAGACAGGGTCACCCGGGCTGGTTCCGCGGTCCAGGACGCCCAGGAGCCTGCGGAGGCCGGGAAATGGAGGCTAAGAGTGTTGCTGAAGATGGTCTGCTCCGGGCCTTTGATGGTTGCATGAATCAAACTTTAAACATGGACTGAAGCAAGGGGCACCTGGGTGGCTCAGTCGGTTAAGCGTCTGACTTTGGCTCAGGTCATGATCTCATGGTTCGTGGGTTCGAGCCCCACGTTGGGCTCTGTGCTGACAGCTCGGAGCCTGGACCCTGCTTCGGATTCTGTGTATGTGTCTCTCTCTGCCCCTCCCCCACTTGTGCTTTGTTTCTCTCTCTAAAATAAACGTTAAAAAATTAAATATGTACTGAAGCTTCCTTGTGTGATAATAAACGATTCACACAATTCCAGCACCACCTCCGTTCCCCACCTCTATTCTGATCTCTCAAGCAGATTTACTGCAAACTCATGTATAATTAGGAATATCATACTATTAATCCACCATCTGATTTTTCATCCCCAGGGCCATATGTACCACTGAGTCTCTGATTAATGTAAGCTATTCCTTGAAGCTAGCTATATTTTGAGGCAGAGGGCTGGTCTCCTGATAAAATATGAGTAAAGTCTCGAGATCAGGCCCAACGTTCAGTAAAATGTGGTAACTGGTAAACAAGGTAACGCCACTTGCATAGACCAGGAGGGAGCTTCAAATTGGCAGGTCACTTGTTCACATGAGGTCACCCAAGTGAATAGGCCATTTAACTCACTCCAGCTGCACTGTGGCCTGGAGAGGGGAACAGAGATGATAGGAGGGTGTGGGGTAAGAAAACAGGACCAGATCCAGCAACACAAATACAATCAAAAGCACAGGGGGATAGGGTAGCAGATTATCACAAATCAACCTGGCTCTGGTCCTATACGCCTAATGCCACTTACTCGACCTAACATAACCACTGACTTCCTTGGAACTTTTGCCCCAAGAAGGGAAGACAGCACGAGGCCCAGAAATGCCCAAAGAATTTAATACCAGCAATTTATAAAAAGAAAAATCTTTAGGAAGGAGACTGTTTATACACTTTAAACTAGATACTTGTGTAGGCAAACGGAACCAGTAAGAGCGGTCCAGATACAGCCTGTGACCCAATCTGGGAAAGTTCTTTGTTCCCATGCGTCTGACACTCTCCTCCTAAAGCTGGGAAAATGGACAGGGGAAACCAACCACACCCTTCCCCCACTGAGAGACGTCCAGTGGGGAGACCCCTTTGACCCCTCAGGCAGCACCAGCCACACCAGGGGGATCCCCAGTGGCACCAGATAAACCAACCCAACCAAAATAGCTCCCCCGAAGGTCTGAAGAACCACAGCCTACTAAAGTACTCAAAGACCCATATGCTAAACCTAAATAGGGTGACTGCCTACTAAAAAAAACAAAACAAAACAAACAAAAAAACAAAAACAAAAACAAAACTAAAATACAATCTGGAGTTTCCAAACATGAATGACAAAATATCCAGGATCTAATAGAAAATCACACATCAACCAAGAACCAAGAAAATCCCAACGCAAATGAAAAAGACAATCAAGTAAAGCCAATACTAAAAAGAATCCGAGAAATCAGATATTGGAATTTTCTGAAAAGGACTTTAAAGCAGCTTTCATAAAAACACTTGAGTCAATTATAAATTTTCTTGAAATAAATGAAAAAATAAAAAATCTCAGGAAAGAAACAGAAGCTACAAAGAAGAATCGAATGGGAATTACAGAGCTGAAAAACAAAGTAACAGAAATTTTAAAACTCACTGGATAGAGTCGATCATGGAGACCAGAGAGGACAGAACAAAAGAATTCATCCCATTTCAACAAAAAGGGAAAACATACTGAAAAACTAACCCAAAGAGCCTCTGGGGCCTGCAGGGCAATAATAAAAGGCTAGCATTCTCAACAGCAGAATCTCAGAAGGAGAGAAGAAAGTGGGAATGGAAGAATGTATGAGGAAATTATGGCCAAAAACTTCCCAAATTTGGCAAAAGACACAAACCCACAGACCCAAAGAACTTAGTGGGTGCAGACAAGATGAACTCAGAAAAATCCACATGAAGAAACATCATGATTAAAATTTTAAAAATAAATTAAGAAATCTTAAAAGCAGCCAGACAGAAAGGCTATACTGATTACACGTGAACATCAATTCAAACGAGTGGATTTTTTTTTTTTTTTTTTTTTTTTTGTCAGTAACCATGGAGGACAGAACCAAGTGGTTTCACGGGCTAAAAGGGAAAAGAACTGTCAACTGAGTGTCCTATATCCAGAGAAACTATCTTTCAGGAGTGAAGGGAAAATAAAAACACTCTCAGATGAAGGAAAACAAAGAATTTAATGCAACCAAAGCCACCCTTAAAGATTAGCTGAAGAAGTTTCTTCAAACAGAAAGGGGATGATTAAAGAATCCTGGGACATCAGAAAGAAAAAAATAAAAGGAAAAAAAAAGAGAAATATTGCTACATACAACAGATTATCATTTACTCATGAGATTTCAATTAAGATTTGATGACTGAGACCAAAATTACAACATCATCGGATACTCAAGATGATGCTATTTAAAGGCAGGGAAGGTAGAAAGACTTCTAAGTGAGGTTTCTACACGTCACTCAAAACTTGCAGGAAAGGCACAGGCCCTAGAATAGCTAAAATTGTCTTAACGAAGAAGAACAGAGTGAGGAGAGTCACTGTCTTGGCTGTGAAGGGTCACTCAAGACAGTGCACTACTGATGACAGGACAGACGCACTGATCAACGGTGCAGAATGTAGAATCCAGAAATCAGCCCATACAAAATGTTCAATGGACAGTTAACAAAGGTGCAGAAACAACCCAGTAAAGGAAGGGAAGGATTTTCAACAAATGGCGCTGGGGTACCATGGATAAATGGATATCTATGGATAAAAATGAGTCTTGACCTAAGCCTCATACCTCATACAAAAATGAAGTCAAAATGGATCAAAGGTGTAAGTGTACACCATAAAACTATAAAAATTTTAGAAAAAAAATAAGACAAAATCTTTGGTGTCTAGAATCAGACACAGAGGTCTTTCTTAGACTTCAACATCAAGAGCACAATCTGTAAAAAGAAATACTGATGAATCTTTCCTCATCACACTTAAAAACGTTTGCTCCGTGAAAGCCCGTGGGAAGAAGATAGGAAAATAAAAGCTATGGTCAGAGAAAATGTTTGTAAACGTGTATGCATGGATTATGTGTATTTAAATAAAAAACCTGAAATTCATGGTAATAACACAAATAATCCAATTAGAAAATGGAAAAAGAGATGTACAGACATTTCACAGAAGAATACAGGGGGAGGACAAGAAAACACATGAAAATATTTCAATAGCATTAGCCATCAGGAAAATGCGAACTGAAACCAAGAGATATCACTACTTGCCTACCAAAATAGCTAGGAATAAAGAATAGTGACAACACCAATTGCTGACAAGGATGTGGAGAATTTGGCACAGTGATACACGCTTGTGGTACAGCCACTATGGAAAATGGGTTGGTAGTTTCTTAAAAAACTAAACATAAGGGGCATCTGACTGGCTCAGTAAATACAGCATCTGTCTGACTCTTGATCTTGGAGTCATGAATTCAAGCCCCACATTGGGTGTAGAGACTACTTACATTTTTTTTAAATTAACAGATGACCCAGAAATTGCAACAGTGGCTATTTATCCAGAGAAACGAAAACTTTTATCCATACAAAACCCTACACACAAAATGTTCCTACCACTGTTATTTGTAACAGCCCCAAACTGGATTCAGGCCAGATGTCCTTCACCAGATAAATGGTTAAACCAAGTATGGAATACTGTGAAATAAACATACGATGCAATATTACTCAACGATAAAAAAGAATAAGATATTGATACAACAAATTGAATGAATTCTGAATTGAATGAATTGAATTTTCAGTGAACTAGGGTGCGTGAAAAAGGCCAATCCAAAGAGGTCACATATTGTGCGTTTCCACTTGGGTTAACACTTGTGAACTGAAAAAATTTGAGCAATAGAGGACAGATTAACGGTTGCCAGAAAAGTTAAGGAAGGGGGCGGGGGAGGCAAGTGAGCATGGTTATGAAAAGGAAACAGAGATCCTTGTGGTGCGGGAAATCTTGATTGTAATGGTGACTACAATCTACCCAGGCAATACAACCGTATAGAACACACACACGTACACATGAGTGTATTTCTGTATTATTTCTTACAAGTGTATGTAAATCCACAACGATCTCAAACATTTCAATTCTAAAAACCTGAATGGTGTCACCATTCGAAGGATGAGACCAGGTAGTACTTCCACTATAAAGCTAGTTATCAAGCATGGCATGTGACAACCTCGGCCAGGTGCACAGCATGGAAAGGGCCTTGGGTACACTACTTTTGTGGGTAGTTTTTCGTCAGTCGGCTCGTTGGCACTGAAAAGTCACTGTTTTATGAGAGAAAGAGGGCGGGCATGTTACATTCACATAGCATGAGAAGGCGTCACGAGGAAGAAAGATGTCAGTAAACACCCTATCAGTCTATTACCCATTACTGATACCAAGAGGTCTTAAATTTCGGAGCCCAGTGAGTGACACATATGTTTTCTTCACCAAAGGCTGACTGGCACCTGGCACAGTCCCTGACTCAGGACAGGCACTCAGTAGGGCTGACCAGAGAACAAAGAACAAATTCACACCTATCACAGAGTCACCAAAGGAAGGAATCCCTGCCAACTCGGAGTTTGCAATGCTCTAGCTCTGGAGGTCAAGTAGGGATCTCCTGGCCCACTGGCCATCCCCTAAGTCTGAGCTTTCGACTACACAGAAGAGCGAAAGTAGCTTGATGAAGTGACCAAAGCTGTTCCTAAAGTCAAAATTCATTTTCAAATGCCATATCTATGTTTGATATTTAAAAATATGTTCAATTTCATACAAATTAGATTTCATACAAGTCCAAGAACTGAGCACACCCCCATTCCTTCAACAACAACAACAAAAGTTCATCCCTTACAGTGTGCATGCCCCAAAATGTGAAAAAAGGAAAGATCTACCTCACGAAGGGGTTCTTCAAAGTATGCGATGTCCAAGTGAAACCGTTTCATTTGGCAGGGAACCACACGGAGGTCTCTGATGGAGAACATGAAGGCTTTGGAACTTGACAAGAGTCTCCACGGTATCTCTACCCCGAGTGGCTCTCACATACAAGTAGCTCCCAGCAGCCAGTGGAGGCGCCTGCTCCCACGACCACTTGTACGGACAGGGCGTTAACGGGGAGAAGTGGTACATCGGACATCGTGTGACAGGAAGTGATGTCGGCTCTTAGAACTTGGAAGGCATTTTATTGAGATGCCTTGGAGGTCGGTGTACCAACTGGGAGGTCAGTAGCCATCATGACAATGGGCGTCCCTTTTACTTTTACTTTTTCCTTCCCCACAAAGCTTCTTTTTTTTTTTTTTTTTTTTAAATTTATTTATTTTTGGGACAGAGAGAGACAGAGCATGAACGGGGGAGGGGCAGAGAGAGAGGGAGACACAGAATCGGAAACAGGCTCCAGGCTCTGAGCCATCAGCCCAGAGCCTGACGCGGGGCTCGAACTCACGGACCGCGAGATCGTGACCTGGTTGAAGTCGGACGCTTAACCGACTGCGCCACCCAGGCGCCCCCCCCACAAAGCTTCTTAAAAGAAGACGCAAAAGAGTTTTGGTGGAAGGGACCGGGCTCAAATCTGTAGCAAGATTAAGAAATGCAAAGGATAGTAGAAGTAAAACAAAGCGAATCATGTAATCAGACAACCTGGACATTAACAACTGAAGTTATGATTCCATCTGAAGGTTCAATATGCTGGGAACGCTTAGGAAAATTACACAAGTCCTGGGGTCTGATCACTCCACTTGGTATATATCTTCATCTGTCATACTCCGCATGGTGGCGAACGCAATTACCAATACTTTCATTTTTGTTTTAATTTAATTACATTTTTGTATTTTAACTGAGGCTTAACTTGGGAGTTGACAGTATTTTATTATTATACAGTTTGTCAACTTTAAGTGGGGTGCATTTTTTTAAATTATTTTTGAGAGAGAGACAGAGCGTGAATGCGGGAGGAGCAGAGAGAGAGGGAGACACAGAATCCAAGGCAGGCTCCAGGCTCTGAGCTGTCAGCACAGAGCCTGACACGGGGCTCGAACTCACGGACCGCGAAATCATGACCTGAGCCGAAGTCGGCCACTTAACCGACCGAGCCACCCAGGCACCCCTAAGTGGGTTGAATTTTTAATTAAAATTTTATTGTAAATTAAGGCCAATTACTTTTAGAGGAACTGAGGCCAGATTTTATAGCACAAAGTCAGTGAGACAACAGGACTCCCCACTGAAAACCTTGCCTCAGGCCAGCTTTGCTGTTCACACCACAGCCCCAACTAAGTGATGTTAGAATGAGGACATTCAGAGGACAAGAGCAGTGGCATTCGCTTTATTCTTACACGGTACCTAGGCTGATGCTTAGTGTTAAGAAAAACAAACAAACAAACAAACAAACATGTTTTCCAGAAGTAGTTTTGGAAGGGAAAAGTGACTTTTCTTTTCAGCTATTCAATATATCAAAGCATGGAACCAAAGAAGAGGGATTAGTGAAAATTAGTTGTCCATATATCTTAATGCTAGATGCTTAATGCCGGTTGCTTCTTTGAGAAAGGGGGCAACAAAGAAATGCTTTTCCTTGTTAAAGGTTCTGCTGAAAAGTGTTCAAAGCAAACTGCACTCACTGCTTTATGCATGGATAAACGATGGAAATCAGTGTCGGCTCTTAAAACTTGGAAGGAATTTTACTGAGATGCCTTGGAGGTCAGTGTACCAACTGGGACATCAGTAGCCATCATTACAATGGGCGTCCCTTTTACTTTTTCGTTCCCCACAAAGCCTCTTGAAAGAAGACGCAAAAGAGCTCCAGCGGATGGACAGAGGTTCTGAACCCAAACCCTTCTCACCATAAAGGAAGGCATGTTCGTTTATGGGATAGAGTTGGTAAGATTTTCAACCCAGAAGCTCAAAATATTTCTCCCATTACCAAGGAGTAAATGGCATTTAAAGCTGGGCGATGGGCATGTGTATTATAATTCTTCTTTTTCCTTTTGATAATTTTTTTGTGAACTTCTATAATAAAAGTAGGGAAAAAAAAGTTAACAGTGGATTTTCTGTCTTCGTCAAAGTATTCCTGGCCTCTAAGTATTATTCTAGTTTTAATTTGGCCAGTGTTAAACCAAAAGACCAGGCTGTGTGATATCCAATAATCTCTACTTTGACCAATCCTGATCAGGTCAAACACTTTTATCCCCTAGGAGGTGCCTTACAAAATTGTCTCTAGTTTAATTGGATGTGTGTGCAGATTTTCCACTTGGGAATAAAATGCTCAGCAAATCCTCGCAAAGTGTTTTCCCTGTGTGTCATAGAGCCAACCGGCTAAGGCTCTCGGTAAGGCCGGCTGCCAGTGGAAACCGTAGCTTTCCTGGCTTCACACGTGAGCCAGATGTTGGGGATTTTCTGAGCTGCAGAATCGTGGGGAAGGAGGTTTGTGCATGTCCTGTGTTCTCATTCCAGCTCTCAAACTTGCAGGATTTATGGCCGGTCAGCAGTGTCACGAACTGGCCCGAAAATATCCCCAGAGGAAAGCCCACTGACAATGCACCTGACTCTGCCATGGCCCCATCCCATCTGCCAGATCAGGATCTCTTTGTACCGCTTCTTCCCCCAACTGCTCTGCAGAAATGCAGCAAGGCAGGTGCAATCTTTAATTTTCTGAAACCCGCAATTCAAAGCAATTCTGCTACAACTTAAAAAAAAAAAAAAACAGTTTATTTCCTTCTAGCATTGTATGAAATTAATACTTGCCTATTCTAGACAATTTACAAATACATGAAATAAGAATGCATATGTGTTATTATAGGTATATGTAAAAATATCTCGGAATCTCACTATCCATGGAGAACCAATTTTGTTCTCGTTGATTTTCAAGGACAACTAAGGAATTCCTGGGACCACAATGAATGTCTACACTTGCCATCATCAGAATGTATGTTTGCAGAGGGATGCGAATATACATTTAAACACTTTTGTAAGCATTTTCCTTATTATTAAATGTCCTTAAGTAACTTTGATGGCTGCATAATTTCATCGAATGGTTACACCATTTCATTTTCCTAGTCCGAGACCACTGGACATTTAGTTTTTTTGTGTCTGTTATAAATAATTTGCTTGGAGACAAATGTAGTTTGACAATGGAGAATCCAATTGAAAATGAACTGTTTTCTGAACAATCACATCCACTCTATTTCAACCAGCCTTCTTAATGTTTATTTATTTTTGAGAGACAGTGAGAGAGAGAGAGAGAGAGAGAGACAGACACACCATGAATGGGGTAAGGGCAGAGAGAGAGGGAGACACAGAATCTGAAGGAGGCTCAAGGCTCCGAGCTGTCAGCACAGAGCCCGATGTGGGGCTCAAACTCATGAACCGCGAGATCATGACCTGAGCCGAAGTCAGACACTTAACCGACTGAGCCACCCAGGTGCCCCTCAACCAGCCTTCTTAGGAGCTGCCCTTCTCAAGCTCTAGTACGCATGAGAGTCAGCTGGAAGGTGTGGTAAAACACCAATCTCTGGGCCTCGAGGTGGATCTGAGAATCTCCTTTCTGACAAATCCTGTGGTGTGGACCTCGCCTTGAGAAGCACTGCTCTGGAGAAGCCCCCTGCTGCATTTAGGAAATGGACAGAAAGGGGCTTCTCACTGTGGGCTCATCTCTTTTTGACCCTCCCAGCGAGAAATGAAAAGCTGCTTCAGTTGACATCCCCCAGCGCGGTCCACAGCCTGGCATGTGCTCAGGTGCTCTCCTTATGTTGAAAAATGTTTGGCAAATAAGTAATGCTGGCAGGAACCGTTCTGACACCTACACCTCAATTTGGGATTCATTTTCCTCGCTCAAGATTTGGCAAGTGTATCCCTTCCTTAAGGTTAGGCTGTGAAAATACACTCTGACTCACAGACCTAGTTTAAAATACCACAAAAAGTCATCAACGATTTCCACAACTAATGAGTCTTAAATACCTTCATTTCGAGTTGTTTTATGTGTGCTGCCTATGGGACGAGATCTAAGTATTTAGACCGGGGTTGTGCATAATTGTGTGAATAAATCACGAGAACAAAAACTGTCTCCCTGTATCCAGCCTCTGCCCGATGTCCAGTGATGATCAATCCTGCCATTTATGTTGTCTTCCTAAAAATCATTCCTTACCTACTGTTTATTTCTGTTCCCAGCAATATGGCAAATGAGATGTTCAGAGAACTTACCTCTGATGTGGCCCATCTAAAAATGCCGGTGAAAAATTTTTAAAGAGTTTTTTTTTAATGCATGGCTGCCTTGGCAACAGAATAAGGGAATTCTTTAAAAGCCAGAAACACATACACATACACAAACGAAAAACCCCAGCAATCAAGGGTAAGCAAGAACTGGGGATATTCTGCTAATCCCAGGTACCCTAGAGCTTGGCTTCTAAAGGGCCAGGTGGGAAAAACGACAAAGCACGGATCCAGATTTCCATTCGAGTTCAGAGAGAGACTCATGTATAAAGCAGGGGCTTCTGAATGGCCACACGGTCAGCAAATGAGTTGGGAAAACAATATGTGTAAATAAGCCTGACCTACAGAGTGAGACACTGGACACAGAGGTCTTACCTCTTGAGAAAGAGAGAAAAAAAAAAAACGCTGCCTTACAAAATTCCTAACCCCAAAACCTGGATTTGGATCCAGAATTTACATTATTTGAATGATCCCAAACACCCCAAAGCTGATCATTTTAACTGACTGATAGAGTCTCAGAGATTTTAGAAGTGACAAACATTCCCCGGAAGAATGCATTTTCGACCCAGGCCTGAAAGAATCCCCAAAGGTGAAGTTTTTAAAGAGTGTCAGCGCACAGTCAAGATTATCCAAGTGATAGTCAGTAGACACTACGCATGACAGAGCGAGACCTGAGAAGCCTGCCAGCTATAGAAATATTGAAATGTCACATCTAGTAGGGTTTAAATATTTGAAGAAATAGAAGAGAAACAAAGAAAAAAAGGAAACAAGAAATTTTAAAAATTGAGTAAGCAGTTCTGAAAAATGAAAACTACTTCTGAAAATTAAACAGGCAATCACCAAAAATAAAAATACAATTTATGAGGGGCGCCTGGGTGGCTCAGTCGGCTGAGCATCCGATTTCGGCTCAGGTCATGATCTCATGGTTGGTGAGTTCGAGCCCCACGTCAGGCTCTGTGCTGACAGCTCGGAGCTTGGAGCCTGCTTCAGGTTCTGTGTATGCCTCTCTCTCTGCCCCTCCCTCACTTGCACTCGGTCTCTCTCTATCTCTCTCAAAAATAAATAAACGTTAAAAAATTTTAAAATATATATATATATAATTTATGAGTTAAAGAGCAGAGGAGATGTGGCTGCAGAAAGACTTTGTAACTTGGAAAATGGATGCATGTAAATTAGATGGAATAGACAGAGAGACAAGGTGATAAAAAAAATTAGAAGAGCTTAAAGGATATAGGATGGAAACTGAAAACACATAACAAATAGACTTCTAATCAGAGTTGCAGGAGATGATAGCACAGTGATGGAGGGAAGTCAGTATTTTGAAAAAGAACCTTCCTGAACTGAAGCAGACAAAATGCCATGTTGTAGGAACCACAATGATGTCTAAGCGGGGCAAGTAAAATCAAATTCATCGCTAGGCACACAACACCCTAGGCAGCAAAACACCAAAGACAAGGAAGAGAAGTTAAAAGCAGCTGAAAGGAGAGACAGATTCCTTACGAAGGAATAGCAGTGAGACTCAACAGCAATACTGGAAGCTAGGCAGAGAAGGAGATCGCCAAAATGCTGCTGTGAGACACAACTATCTACCTAAAATTACACATGGGGTGTAAATATCTTTCATGAACAAGGAGGAAACAAAAATGTTACCAGAAAGACAAAAAAAAACTGAGAGGTTCTCCCTGAAGGAACATCTAAATCATGTACTTCAGGGAAAAAGGAAAATGATCTCAGGTTAAGTTCTGGTTTTTTTTTTTTTTTTAAGTTTCTTTATTTATTTTTGTGAGAGAGGGGCAGAGAGAGAAAGGGAGAGAGGGAATCCCAAGCAACCTCGTGCTGTCAGCACACAGCCTGACGCAGGGCTTGAACTCACGAACCGTGAGATCGTGACCCGAGCTGAAGTTGGATGCTTGACCAACTGAGCCACCCAGGTGCTTCACAGATTAAGTTCTGATAACAAGAAAGACTGGGGACAAAAGAAAACGGGGAAATTGTGGGAAAATACACATATGGACTATTAGTATAGCACTGAGATTTAACTTAGGGATTAAGAAATTTAAAAACATCAATCAACTCTGGAGGATGGCATATAATCCTGATGGGGAGTGAATGAAGTTCATAAAAGTGCTGTTTGGAAAAAAGGTACAGATATTGATTGGCTTTACTTTAAGTTGAGGTAAACACACATACTATGATGTCAAAATCTGTGGGAAATAGCTACAGCAGTTCTTCAAGGAACACTCATAACCCTCCATGCTTATGTTAACAAATAAGAAATTATTATTATTTAAAAAAATTTTTTAAACATTTATTTGTTTTCTGATAGAGACAGAACGTAAGTGGGGGAGGGGCAGAGAGAGAGGGAGACACAGAATCAGAAGCAGGCACCAGGCTCCCAGCTGTCAGCACAGAGCCCGACGCGGGGCTCGAACTCACAAACCGTGAAGATCATGACCTGAGCCGAAGTCAGACGCCTAACCGACTGAGCCACCCAGGCACCCCAACAAATAAGAAATTATTAAGAGTTGGGGGAAAAAACCTGCAGAATTAGCCCAAATTAGTAGAAGGAAAAAATAATATGGGTAAGAAAAAAATTTAATACAATAGAAAACAAAACCACAAAATAGAGGATAAATGAATCAAAAATTATTTTTTTTCAGATAAATAATTAAATAGACAAGTCTCTGGCAAGATTACTGGGGAGGTGGAGAAAGATGACATAAATTAACGATAATAGGAATGAAAAGGGGACATATTTACAGATGCAGCAGAGATTAAAAAGGTGATGATGCTTTATGTCAATACATCTGTAAATTGAGATGAAAAAGGCAAGTGTCAAGAGTAACATAAATTACCAAAACAGAGTTAAGAATAAACAGAAATCCTAAATGATACAACAGCCATTAAATAATTCAATCAGAAATCTAAAATTGTCCCACTTGGTCTAGATGGCTTCGCAGTTGAGTTCTATTTACATTCAAGGACCAGAAAAGTTCCAGTTTCCATAAAATCTATCAGAGAACGGAAATGAGATAAGACTAGCACAGGAAATTAAAGTTTTAGGTGATCCACATTAACATCAATGCCAAAATCTTGAAATACTGACTGGCAAACTAACTCATTCAATACGTAAAAAATACAGCACGTCATGACCAAGCTCAACATGTTTTTTTCTAGGAATTTAAGGTTCATTGACCATGTCACTGAGCAATTAAGGAGAAAATCATATGACTATCTCTACAGGAAAGAAAGAAAAAACATTCAGGATAAAAACTCTTAACAAACTAAGCAGATAAAAGAATTTGGTAACCCGTTAAAAACATATAACCAGTAGCATTCTCAACTGTGAAATATTTTCAAACATGACCTTAATGGAAACAGGAATAAGAAGAAGGCATGTACTATCAGCATTTCTATTCTGCATCACATGGAAGGTTCTCACCTATACAATCAAACGAGGAAAAGAAGTGAAACGTATCAGGACTAGAAAAGAAGACAAAATAATCGTCACGTGTAGATTATACAATCTTGCCCCCTAAAGAATCTACAAATTACTGGAATTAGTAAATTTAGAGAAACTTTGTTTATTCTCTTTTTATATATACACAATAATCCACGGTTGTCACTGTTTCTCTGGGTGCTTAAATTCACCCAAATACCTGTGGAAATTCCTATAGGCCAGTACCTGTATTCTGTTAACACGATCCCCATGACCGTTTGAGCAGTTCCTTGCTTTCTGGCTCCAAAAAGACAATCCAGGTTCACTTTGGTCTTTCTCTGCTCCTGATCTGGAATTAGCCACTTCTGTAAGGAGTCCTGTCTCATTTTAGTGAAGAACGACGCTAGAAACTAAGACTGTTTGCTGAGTGTGCTTATTGCTAAAGGGTTATCACTTTCCAGGTCCTTTCAATGCACAGAGCTAGGAAATATATGAAATCATGAGTTCCTCTGATAGAACCAATTCAAAATTTAGTACCACAGAGTTTTTTTTTTTCTTATCTTCTTTTATTGCATAATTGTATCTCTTTCCTCTTACAGTTAAAATATTGTGGTTTGTAATTATATATAACAGATATGTATTAACTTAAAAATTTTTAATATATATATTTACCATGTTTATTATTTATCTGCTTATCTACTTTATCCTATAATATATAAAATTTTTCATCATACTATAAATATTAACACTAACAACAGACCTACTAAGTAGGGTTTCAGATTTCTTTACAGTTCTTTTTGCCTTTAGTAAATATTTCATAAGAATACATGTATTGAGTACTGTTGTAAAAGAGCGTGAATTAATTATTTGCTTATGTTACCTATTTGATATGCAGTTAGGATTCTTTTGTTTTTGTTTCCATTCACTTTTAAGGTCTGGTATTTTTTCATCCTTTATGGTTTCATTTTTATGAAGTAACATACACACATAGTTCAAAATTCAAAACTATATAAATAGGTATTCTCCAATCCCGATCATCTTCCATCCAGTTATTTAACCCAGCCCATCGAGTCAGCCGTTGTCATTACTTCTTCATTGATCCTTCCTGTGTTTCTTTTTACAAGATTAAGTATAGGCACACCCACAGCTGCATACATGCACACGTGCGTGAACGTATTTCCCTTTCCTCATGAAACAAAGGGTGGCATACGACACAGATTATTTTGTACCCTACTTTTTTTCACTTAAAACCTATCCTGGGGGGCGCCTGGGTGGCTCTGTCAGTTAAGGGTCTGACTCTCAGTTTCGGCTCAGGTCATGATCACACCAGGTCATGGGATCGAGCCCTGCATCGGGCTACCACTTTTTTTTTTCAAGGATCACTGAGACCATTTATTCTAGACACGATGCTTACCAAGGAGTGAGGGAAGGACTGGGTGTGCAGGCTAATAAACAGAGGAGAGGGAGGACTTCCCTGGAGCTGTAGCCATTCCGTCCGCATTCTTCTCAGGGGTGAAGGCATCTGTCTCTTTTGGACAAAGGTTCCAGCTACAAGCAGGGGGAAGACCAGGGGAGGCATAGGCACACAGACCTTGACAGGCTGTGCCTCCACCCGGATCTTGCCCCAAGAGACAGCTTCGTCCAGCCCGGCACCAGAGTCAGATTCATCAAATTCCTGGGCCATGTGGATGTCGACAGCTTAGTCGGCCCCATTCCCCATGAGGCTGGCATTGGCGGTGTGGTGCTTGACCACACCCCCACCCGGGATGATCATCTGAGTGTGCCTGGCAAAATGGCCTGTGTGTTCCTGAGCCTCACGTCCTCAATAATGTCCAGGACCAGCTTGGGTTCTTGTGGGAATCAAAAAAGATCACGTTGCCCAGGGAGCCATCTGTGAGCACTGGGCTCCACACGGGCATGTGGTTCTTCTGAGCCCAGTAATATACTGATTCCGTGTTGTTGATCTCCTCGCCCAGCCCGGCGATCATCTTGGAAGGTGTCCACTTCACGCCCTCCATGTTCCGCTCCGGCACCATCCAGTCCATGATGGGCGTCAACCAGTCCTCAAACTTGCAGCAACTGTCACTGGGCACCAGGAGGTTTCCAATCCTGTTGATCCCGTCCTCACGCAGCTCCTTCCCCCTGAGACTGAAATCACCCAGGTACGTGGTACCAGGCACTTCTTCGTCCACACTGCCAGCTGTGGTCACTAAGATGTCCACCGTGTTGTATGCTGCATGAGGTAATGGATGCGACAGCTGACGGTACAGAGCCTGCTCGGGATTCTGTCTCTTCCTCTCTCTCTGCCCCTCCCCCCCTCCAAAATAAATAAATAAACTTAAACCTGCATTAAAAAAAAGAAAGAAAAAAAAAAGCTGTCCTGGATATCACATCGTACCAGTTCATGGAAATATTCCTCATGATTTTACAGCTTTATGGGATTCAATTATACGCACGAGCCAGGGTTATTCAACTATTCTCTAGAGTTAAACATTTGAATTTCATATCTTGCCATGGCAAAGAATACCGCAACAAATAACTGTATGTTGCTTCAAATCTACGGAGGTGTTTCATAAAGGTAAATTTTTAAAAGTGCAATTGTTAGGTCAAGGGTAAAGAAATACGTAGGTTTGTTGACTACCATGAAGTACCCTGTCATGGAGGTTAAATCATTCTGCATTCTCCATAGCAATGAGTGAGAATCCTTGTTTTTCTGTATTCTCCGGGAGAATGCTTTCTTAAGAAAGGATGCATTTCCATCCACTCAAGAATTTAAAATACAAATCTGTTAAAGTTATCATTTATAAAAGCAACAACAAAAATATACATCATGGGGGAAACATACTAACAAGAGTTGTGTAAGATTTTTAGGTTAAAAGAAAAAGCATAAAACTTCCTGAAAGAACTTCGAGACGATATAAATAGAGAGATAAGGCATATACTGGAATAAGAAGGCTCACTGTTGTAAACGTGGCTATGCTCCTCTAACGGAGCTAGTATTCAATGAGCTTTTAATCAAAATCTAAATAGGATTTTTCAAGGACATTGACGAGCTTATTCTAAAATGTATATAGAAAAGCAAACAGCCCAGAAAGAGAGGCCAAGACAGGCTTAAAGAAAAACTAGGCTGGGGGGCTTGTTCTATCAAATAACAAGTCTTAGTCATTATGTAATTTAATATTTAAGCATGAGGATAGAAAAACAGACCCATGGAAAAGAAGAGAGATCCCATAAACAGACCCATTTATATATGGAAACCTGATACACTACAGAGTAGGCAAAGTATGGATTGTTAAAAAATGCTGCTAGAACAACGGATCGTCCACAGGGGGGAAGAAGATTCCAAACCTTAAAAGTGATTTCAAGAACTTAAAAGTGAAAGATAACAGGTTAACACATGTAGGCAAAAATACAGGACATTATTTTGAAGATCGTAACGCAGGAAAGGTGTCCTAGGTAAAATAAAGAAAAACACAAGCCACAATGAAAAAAAAAATGCTGTTTAACTTCAAATTAAGAATGCACATCGAAAGATGTTACAGTGAATAAAAACCCAAGTCACGAACTGGCAGAAGATATCCACCAAAGGATAGTATTCAGAATAAATGGAGGGCTCCTTCAAATCAGTAAAAGACAAACAACCCTCTTTAAAATAGGCAGAAGGACTTGTATTTCACAGAAGAAATACAGTCAGCCAATGAGCATATGAAAAGAGGCTCAGCCTCACGAGTATGCAGAAAAATGCAAATTGTGACTCTAGGGAGAGAAGATTTTATACCCAACAAATGGGCAAAGATTAAAAAGGCAATGAGAAAATTGGATGTGTGATCCACTAGGACTCGGTGATTTCTCTCCCAGAGAAACTCTCTGCACGTGCCTCCCGTACACAAGTATGAGAACAATTAAAACAGGGCTGTCCACAGTAACAAAATACTTGACATGACCCAAATTTCCACGATGGTAAGCGGGATCACCGAACCTGGTACAATCATTTAATAACTATTACACAGCTGTGAAGATTAATGATCCATAGGTTCACAGATAGAAGTGGAGAAATCTTGAAAACAACAGGAGGCAATAAAGAAAGTCATCAAAGAAATGCATTCAGCATGATTGTATTACGCACACTTGAAAAGCAGACAAAACCAAACAATATATTTTTAGGGATGCATAAACACGTGGTAAAACTTTAAGGAAAAGCAAGAGAGATATTAATACAGTATTAAAGTGGCAATTTCCCCTGATGGGGAGAGAGGGTGAAGGAGCCACCGGAAGATTCACAGACGTAGACGATCATCTGTCTCATAAGCTGGATGTTCGATTCATCAGTCATGTTATTATCACTTTCATTTAAAATATCCATCTATGTTATACTCACTCTCTGGCAGATAAGATCTATTTCACGATGCTAAAAAGTTTAATGGAAAGGAAGAAAAGGTGGTCTTCTCAGTCCTTTACCTAAAAGCTTCTAGTGGCTTCCTGTTGCCTCCAGGATAAAACCTAGCTTCCTAGCAAGGGAGGCTCTATGCTCTTCCCCACCAGGCCTCCAGCTACTTCTGCAACCTTGTCTCCTGCCATCTGCCCCCTCAGTCCTCACCTGACTCACCTGTATTCTAGCGACGCCCTGTATCATCAGAGCCCCGTGCTCACGTCTGAGCCACGCCCCTCCGTTCCCTCTGCCTGGCACGCACTCCTCCTGGGTCGACTTGGCCGATTCCCCTACTTTCAAATTCAGCAAACACCCGATACTTAGGACAGTGTCCCCTGAAACTGCCAATGGATATTTGTTTCTGGGCTTTCACAAGGCTGTGTTTCAGTTCGTCTGTTTGTATGTCCCAGCTCACTTGCCTTCGAGATCTCTGCAAGGCAGGGGCTCTATTTTCATTTCAGTCCAACCAACGTTTCCCGAGTGTTAACGTTATGTCATGACTGTGCTAGGCATTGGATCTGTTGGATTCATCAGCAGCAAGCCCTATTTCCTACCCTCACAGAGCTTGCAATTGAGCTATACTTATGTACATACTTAGGCTCCCTGCAGTGTCCCACATATGGCACGTTACACAGTTATGTCTGACGAATCAGCGAAGGAACACTCAGTGAATGAACAGACCAAGGCACAAATAAGAACTGTTCTTTTCCTCTTTAAACAAATAAACACGGGGCACCTGGGTGGCTCAGTCATCTAAGCGTCCAACTTCAGGTCATGATCTCATGGTCTGTGAGTCTGAGCCCTGCGTCGGGCTCTGTGCTGACAGCTCAGAGCCTGGAGCCTGTTTCAGATTCTGTGTCTCCCTCTTTCTCTCTCTCTACGACCCCTGCTCACACTCTGTATCCCTTTCTCTCAAAAATAAACATTGAACAAACAAGGCTTTTTGGCAATAAATCATCATTTTAGTGGCTTTTATTTATTATGAACTTTAAGGCTGTAAATTCAAGGCTACCTGTCAAAAACTAAACTTTTTTCTTCAAAAAAACCTGCCAAATACGTACCTAAATGGAGATATTTTATTCTTATGAAATTTTCAGAAAGGATTAAACTAAACCAACCAATTAAAATCCAGATTCATTACACAACATGATGCCAAGCAATAATACAGATTGTGCGTGGAAATAGAAAGTATTAATCCAAGAATTCCTTTTTGATCTCTCCCACGTGAAGCTGTTTGTAAACACGTTTATTTGCTGTGCACTTTTCTTTAAAATGAACAAATTCCCAAGAAAGAGTTCGAATCAAGCATTCTCTTAAATTTATAAATTTCGTAATAGCTTCAGGCATCCAAGTAAGCCGTCTCCAGATCTGCCACTTATGATTAGATGCCAAGAAATACTTAAAATGATTCATCTCTCAGATACTAGCTTTCAGCAAACCACACAGAAAAACGAGTAAGGATCATCTTCATAACACAGCTACGCCACTCAGATGCAACTTTATTCTCGCTACGCTGGCCCCTATTCTTTGGTGGACAGATGCACTATCATTCTCCCAGGGACATCTTTTTGTGGCCTTCCTGGGTGGTTCCTGCTCGTCCCACTGTGGCCGGATGAACACTGGCCCCTCCGGCCATGTCCGCGTTCTACCCCCGCAACCTGTGACACATTCCGTGCCATGGTCAAAGGAACCTGCAGGTTGATTAAAGGAAGCGTCTTGAGCTGGAGAGATGATCCTGCATTCTCTAGGCAGGCCTCATGTCGTCACAAGGGGCCTCCCAATACAAAGGCAGGAGGATCTGAGTTAGGAGAGGCTGTGACGATGGAAGCAAGAAGTTGGAGGAATGTGAGGAAGGCATCACGAGCCGTGGAATGCAGTCACCTCTCCGAAGCTAAAAAGGGCAAGGATTCTTTCTTCAGAGTTTCCAGAAGGAGCAGGCCCTGTGACATTCTCCCAGTAAGCCCACTACAACTTGTTTTGGATTTCTGATCTCCAGAAAGGTGGCAGATGACAAATCTATATTGTTTGAAGAGACTAAGTTTGCGGTAAATGTTACGGCAGCAATAGAAAACTCAGCGACTCCTTTTAGACTTCATTCCTGGCTGTGCTATCTTGCCCCGGCAGTGTTCCGGCAAACACTCAAATGCTCTCATCTCTGAAACGATCTTCATGCCTCACCGGCTATCCCTTTGTACTCTGGTACGATCTGCATTAACGGGATATTTGTTGGCTGTGGCAGACAATGCTGGTTAGCTACCCGGAAGCCATTCCCAACTCACTCCCTTGCTGCCTCATCCTGCAGTGGCCAGAGAGTCAAACACCCTTCCCCAGACTCTCTTGCAATGAGGGACGGCAGCATGACCCAGTTCTGGAAGAGCAGGTGTATGCCGATGTCTGCTGGGAGAAAGTCTGAGGAAAACTTCAGCTTCCCTGAAAAAGGGGAAGATGTGACCAGTGTGACCATTTCCTTCTTACTACCTTGAAAATGGGCGGTGATGGTTAAGCCTCCATTCACTGTGTCGCTATCGTGAGCAAAAGGCCAAGAGAACGTCAAAGACAGGCTCTGATATTGCTGAGTCATGGAGCCAAAGCCAATAATTGCCTATCCCTGGAAACTTCTGGTTTTGTGAGAACAATACAGCTCCTGTTTGTTCAAGCCCCTGCAGTGTGGTTTGGTGTTACTTGCAGCTGAGGGCACGCCCAACTAGTACATGACCTTTCTCGGGTAGCACCTGTTACCAAAAGCAGCCAGAACACTGAGGCTTCAGAAAATATAACAGAATCCTCCTTAGCACATAGTTCTACGCATTGCTACATACAAAAAGGAAAAAAGTAAACAAAGAAAATAAGAAGGAAAAAGAGAGAGGGGGGAGGGAGGGAGAGGGAAAGGGACAGAGATGGAGAGAATGGGGGAAAGGGGGCCAGGAAGGAGAGAAGAGGGCATGAAAGGAGGAAGCAACTGAAACCCAAACTTCAGTCACTGCTATCCAACTACACATTGAAAACAAAATGCTGAAAAATTAGAAACATCCACCTTCATTGCCTCGGTCTCACGGAATTACATGCTATAAACACACATTGAAGAACAGGCAGTGGCAATCAAGTTGAGACTTTCAAGCACCCAGTTGCTCCTTCTGACATGAAGGGACCACCTCTAAGTCTCCCCCTCGTCATTCTGCAAACCTGAAAACCAAATCAACTCAGAGCACTATTAGAGGAGATTACAAATAAAATGCTCCCATATTTGGGACACTACATGTAACGTAAAATTCCTAGAGCAATAATCCGGATCACAGTGAACTGTCTAGAGGAAATCAATGTCAAGGAGATCGAAGCTTACTCCAAAAATGAAATTCATCTAGCCACTTCCTACAATTGTCTCTTTGGTGCGCACGTCATAAAATATAAGATTTCAGATTTGTGAAGGTTTTTTGGTAAATCTTTTGTGGCCAAGACAGAGATCTAAAATGAGCCTTTTCGTTAGAAGATTCCATTTATGATGGCTATTATTACTATGGTGGTGTCCAAGGGAGCCAAAACGTTTAGAGGCTGAAGTCACGACCTATGTGGACAACCTACTGAAAGACAGGCATAGTTCTAGAAATGGAGACAAAGAGAAATCCCAGTTCTTGTCCTTGTGAGGCCCAGATTTTTATTAAGTAACAGACACTAACAAATAAATACAAGTTATAGGATATAAAAGGGGAATTACAAGTTCTTTCAGGGGAATGAAGGAATAATTAAAAAAAAAAAAAGAGCCAAAAAACCCCTCCCTTCTTCATGCTCATGTTTTGGAAACACTGTTATTGTGAAAATGTCCATACTACCCAAAGCAACCTATAGATTCAATGCAACTGCTACCGAAATACCTGTAGTGTTTTTCACAGAACTAGAACAAATAATCTTAAAATTCATATGGAACCACAAAAGACCCCAAATAGCCAAAGCAATCTTGAGAAAAAAGAACAAAGCTGGATGTATCACAATCCCAGATTTCAAGCTATATTACAAAGACACAGTCATCAAAACAGGATTGCACTGGCACAAAAACAGACACATAGATGAAGAAAACAGAAAAAATGTCCAGAAATAAATCCATGCTTATATGGTCAATAATCTATGACAAAGGAGACAAGAATATATAATGGGGGAAAGATAGTCTCTTCAACAAATGGTGTTGGGAAAACTGGACAGCGACATGCAAAAGAATGAAATGTGACCACTTTCTTACACTATACACAAAAATGAACACAAAATGGATTAAAGACGTATGACCTCCCATCCAAGTACTAACCTGAGAAACTTAACGAAGACCATGGGGGAGGGGAAAGAAAAAAAATGGTTAGAGAGGGAGGGAGCCAAAACATAAGAGACTCCTAAAAACTGAGAACAAACTGAGGGTTTACGGGGGGTGGGAGGGAGGGGTGGGTGGGTGTTGGGTGTTGAGGAGGGCACCTGTTGGGATGAGCACTGGGTGTTGTATGGAAACCAATTTGACAATAAATTTCATATTAAAAATAAATAAATAAATAAATAAATAAATAAACAAACAAACAAACAAACATTAAAAAAAAAAGACATATAACCTAATATAATAAAACTCCTAAAAGAATACATAGGCAGTAAACTCCTGGGTATCAGCTCTAGCAACAGTTTCCTGTTTATGTGTCTGCAGGCAAGGGACACCAAAGAAAAAATAAACTATTGGGACTACATAAAACTAACTTTTGCACAGCAAAGAAAACCATGAACAAAACACAGAGACGACCTACCGAACAGAAATATTATTTGCAAACAAGTTTTTCAATAAGGGGTTAATACCCAAAATATATAAAGAACTCATATAACACCAAAACAAAACAAAACAAACTCCTCACAAATAATCTAATTTAAAATGGGCAGAAGACCTGAATGGGCATTTTTACTAAAGTTATAAAGACGGCGGCCAACAGACACATGAAAAGATGCTCAGCATCACTAATCACCAGCGAAATGCAAACCACGAGATACCCCCTCACACCAGTCAGAATGGCTACTATCAAAAAAACAAGAAATAAGTGTTGGTGAGGATGTGGAGAAAAGAGAACCATCCTACACTCTTGGTGAGAATGCAAACTGGTGCAGCCACAGTGGAAAACAGTATGGAGATCCTCAAAAAATTAAAAATAAAAATACCACCCAATCCAGTAATTCCACTGCTGGGTATCTACCCAAAGAAAGTGAAAACACTAATTTGAAAAGATACATACATCTCTACGTTTACTGCATCATTATTTACGATAGCCAAGATACGCAAGCAACCCAGGTGTCCATTGACAGACGAATGGATAAAGAAGATGTGGTGTATATAGGCAGTGGGATATCACCAGAACATAAAGAGAATGAGATCTTGCCATTTGTAACAACAGGGATGGACCTAGAGGGTATTATGCTCAGGTGAAATAAGTCAGACAGAGAAAGACAAACGCCGTATGAGTTCACTTATATATGGAATCTAAAAAACAAAACGAATGAACGGTAAAACAGCAACAGACTCATATATATGTAAAATGCTGGTTACCAGAGGGGAGGGGGATAGGAGGATGAGCAAAATAGGGGAAGGGTATTAAGAGTTATAAACTTCCAGTTATAAAATCAGTAAGTCATGGGGAGGAAAAGTACAGTGTAGGGAACAGAGTTGATAATATTGTAATAACGTCATACGGTGACAGATGGTGACCACACTTGTCACGGTGAGCGCTGTATAATATACAGAATTGTTGAATCACTCTGTTGTATACTTAAAACGTGTAATATTGTTATATTAGTATACCGAAGTAATATAATTCAATTAAAAAAAACAAAAACAAAAAAACTCTCCCTTTTACTGATGGATTGGAGACCAGACCAAGGATGGTAAGATGAAGAAGTTCCTTGACATTTTGACAGGTCACCAGAGAAGGGCTGTTTCAGGTGATGGAGTAGTGGGACGACTTTAATACATGAATTATTCAAATTCCTCCACCAACACCAAAAACGTCTTCAGAGACAAAGTTGGAGAATGAGTTAACAGCTAGTAACAAAGTCATCCAAAAGACGAAGGCTTAAGGGAGCATCCAGACAGATACTATAGTGTGAACAGAGCTTGCAATTTTTTGGGGAGAGACTGGAAAGACCGGTTTACAGGGAAAGTACGGTTTGGGGACGTTCTGTGTCACCGAGCAAATTGTTAGTGCAACCAGGGGCGGCAGTCCACTGTGTGGGTCTTTCGCTTTGGTCGGGGATACTGGAAAAGGGGGCACTGCTGATTGGCTGTGGGGCTTCAGAGAGCACCTGACAGAGCTACGGACTGACGTACTGAGCAGGTACTGTGAGATCCTTACATGTTAATCCCTTCAATCCTTGCCATGACCCTGTGAGATATCGATCAGTGTCCCTCAATCTACTAGAATTAGAATATGGAGTTTTGAACACACTTAGATCGGAGTCCTGGCTCTCTCGTGTAGTCCATCTGTGATGACATAAAATTTAAAATGAGACTGAAGGAATAAATGACGTCAAGTCACCCTCCCAAGGAATCACGACAAGGTCAAAGTAGAATTAAAAACCACAGGTCCTCCCTCTACAGGCTGTGGTTCTAACCCTCTGGATGACGACGCTCCCGTGGTGATCTCTCCCATCTCCTCGGGACTGCCGTCAGAAAGATGCAAACTTCAGCTCCTACCTTCACACATTTTTGTGTTGCCACTTCTGCATTCAATATTCTCTGTGGCACCTAGCACAGCAAAATATGTCTTGAAATAACTGTTGTAAGAGAGTAAATTGGTGCATTCTATTTTCGGGGGTTGGAGAGGAGCAGGAAATTTGGCAATAATTATCAAAATTTCAAACGCGCCCACCCTTTTTGGAACAATGTCACTGCTAAGAATTTAACCTCCTGCTAGACACTAAAAGTATGCCTTGCCATTCACATAGGGATATACCCACAAATACACACTCATGCACACAACAGGCTGATAGGAGCCAGAGTAGCAGAGTGGGTGAGAACATGGCCTCAGGAGCGTCACTGCACCAAGTTCAAATCCTACTTCTTCCCGCTTCCGCCATTTTCTACCTGTGACCCTGGGCTTCCTGGATCTCTATTCCTCAGTTTATTCACCAGTAAAATGGTGCTAAGAATAGTAACTACCTCATAGACTTGTTGAAAGAATTCAATTAATTACCTTTACAAAGGCCTTGGGCCAGCAAGTATTAGGTACTGTTTAAATGTTAGCTGTTATTGGGATTTCCCGTCAAACACTGTAAGAGCAAAACAATCTGAAAATAACCTAAACGTGAGCCAAGCATAAAATGTCTGAATTCACGGTGGTACCTCCGTATCAAGGAGAATGACACTGTCACCGAAGATCCTGAAACATCTGCAGGAGCTTCTCGTCCAGAAGAGAGAGAACATACATGTGTCAGGCAACCAAGTCTATCCGGGGATCTGTGGGATTTTTCTTCCATTCATTTGTCTGGTAGCCATTTGTGGAATCAGTATAGTACTAACTACGGTCTGAATGCTCCAGGATGGGCAGAAACGTGAGACAACACAAAGATCAAAGTCATGCACATGTGCACATGGACAGTGCACCTTTACAGACCCACACCGGCCCTTCCTGCCCGCCGCCTCACCCCTCAATTCCCAGCTATTATGGGAAGAAAACATGGGAGCTACCTTCCTCCCGTCCCTGCTTCCATCAGACTTCCCACAAAAGCTGCCAAAATAATTCGGGAGAACTCATATTCTCCCGCCCGGATCTACACTGTTAGGCCCTTTGCCGTGAATTCCGTCTTTCACACTCCTTGCCTGACAGGTAAACTGCATGAGAGCTCTTTTTATGGATTTTTTGGAGCTCTTTTTACTGGTTTTAACTAGCGTTAGTCACATGCTTCAAGAAAACTGGAGTATGTCCACATCACATTGAACTGTCCATATGGAAATTTTGGAAATAGAGCAGAGGGTCAAACCAGCCAATGAGAACAGAACTTAGCTGTGGGCCAGATTATTAAAAAATGTGTCATCTCTGAATTCAAGTCATGTCGTAAGCGTATTTCTGAGATGAACAGCTGATGACCTGGGGCAGCCTGTGGGTGACGAGTGGGGAAAGGGGGGAGAAGCAAGACGTCGCTCCTTCACTACCCAATGTCTGGCGCTCTATAGTCACTGGGTCCTCAGACCAACCCTGTGAACTAAGAGTCACCAAGCCCACGCTGACCATGAAAACGTCGGGGGTGGCAAAGAACTGCCCACACTTATTGAGCGGGCAAGTGATGGAGCTAGGATTTAAAATCCAGGTGGGTTGGTCCTCAAACCACACTCTTTCTTCTAAAGCTCAACAGTTCCGGGCAGTGTTCCAATTTCAGTAATGGTAAAGGAAAGGGTATCAGAGTAAACAGAGGTCTGTCGAAACTCCCAGTGGTGCTCCTTGACCCACGAAAACACTGCAGGGTGACAGATGTTCCAGGAAGTCCTTCTGGATCCAAGGGTCTGCGTGACCGAGGGTCTGACTCATATTCCTAGAGGAAAGCACTGCTGGGAGAAAATCTCGGGAAACCAGCTGTCAATCCAAGTACCCAACAGGGTCTTCTGGTACTTGGCTCAGCCCTGCCTGAGCCTGATGGGTGCCGCCCTACCCCGGGGCCCCCAAAAGACAGGGGACATCTAGGATTAGGGTAAGTAGTAGCAAAGAGCCCTGACTGGACAGCGAAACAGCCAAGATCTGAGCTTGAGATGGTGTGACCCTTGCCCCCCACGTCTGGCACACTAACGTGAGAAATAAAGTCCAACGTCTCTGTGTCCCTTTCTCTCTTTCCGGTTCAAAGGCGCTCCCCCTTCATCCTGGTGCCAGCTTCAACCCTGTCTGGATGCCACCCCGCTCAGTTCTCCCCCAGCACACATCCCCCCCGGGATGGTCGGGATTTCAATGGGGATTCACTGACCGTTTAAGACAAGCCTAAAGAAATGAAGGGAATAAATACCTAGTGGTAGAATTTCAGAGCCTACGGAAAAATTGAAGATACGGTCAAATCCTGCACGCATACAGGCCCACATGTACAAAGCAGACAGACATAAAAGAAAGAGAAGACACACGGATGTATAATTAAAAGGAAAGTATATCTATCCATAGCATTTAATCAAGAATATCTACGTGGGGGCGCCTGGGTGGCTCAGTTGGTTAAGTGTCCGACTTCAGCTCAGGTCACGATCTCACGTGAGTTCGAGCCCCACATCAGGCTTTGTGCTGACAGTTCGGAGCCTGGAGCCTGCTTCAGATTCTGTGTCCCCTTCTCTCTACCCCTCCCCACTCGTGCTCTGTCTCTCTCTCTCAAAAATAAACATTAAAAATTTTTTTTAAAAAAGGTATCTATGTGTACTCTTGCTGTGGAGAACTGAGACCTGGGAGGCAACGGCAGACTTTTGAGGGTTACCTCCCACCTCGCACGCCGCCGGGTGTCACCCCAGCCCTCTGTGAGGCCAGCCTGGTGTCAGTGTGCCTTTCTCTGCACACACCAGGGCTGTTATGTCCATGCTCCCTCTGCAGCTAAGCTCCTACGTGACCAAGAAAACCCTTTCATTCCCCGGCTGCTTCCGTTCTATTTTACACTTAACTCTGACCAACTCTTCCCAGTCTCTGAAAAGTCCACTGACAGTAAAAGCCCTGTGGGTGGCTGAGAGGGGGTCTGGCCTAGTCTGTATGGGGCTCGGAAGGGCACGCCACCAGACGGCTCAGGGTCATTTCCACAAGCCCAGTGCAAAGCACGGTCCCTGGCTCACAGCAGGCCCTACAGGTAGATCTGTTTGGCGTCTCTGAACCGCTTGGCCAGGACAAGTCCAGTCCTTCAGGCAGGCTTAGAAGCTGCCATCAGCCTTCAACACGAGCACTGATCCTGACCACAGTGGGCAGCACCTTTCCCTGCATTCGTTCTGTGCCTGGGTGAAGAGGAAGGCAGAAGCTTCCAGAGGCTCAAAGCCCAGCCCCTCACACAGCACCCCCGCATAAAAGGAGCAGCTCCTGTAGAATTCTGTGTGGGTTACCCCACCTTCCAGCGCTCCTTCAGGTTCAACTTGACATCTTGAACACGGGGGGCAAAGACTGATCTCTGTGGGTGACTCTCAGAGCACTCTGTGGTCATCTCTCCATCCAGACCGTGAGCAATTCACATGGGACATGCTCGGCATGTCTGCTTATGTAAGCCCTGCGACATGGTCCAAAGGACCGTGGGTCGGGGAGCCGGGAGCTTCCCGCCCTCGCCTCAACGCCACGAACTCTAAAACCACTGATGTTTAGAGCTGGGAGCAGCGTGTGAGATGATGGTATCTACATTTTACAAATGAGGACATGGGGAGAAGGAGAAGTGAGGTGATTCCACCACGATCACGCACTTGACCCCAGCAGAGGGGTAACTCAGCCCAGCGTACTTCGCAGCATCACGGGTCTCGACAGGTTGACATTCTGAGCTTACAAGAGACATTCCTGTTCTTCACAAGAAGATGGATGAATCTGGAGATGAATCTCAGAGAATCTAAGTGAAAACACTGAGTCAGTCCGTCTCTCCCTCTCCCTCTCTCTCTCTCTCTCTCCCACCCCACTCCTTCCAGAGCTGTTCCCGAACACCATGTGTGAGAGAAAACAACAGAATGGAAATTGCTCATATGGAGCATGAGAAGGCTGTCCACCTCCCTCGCACAGCCCGTGCACAAAGACAGCCCCTCAGCTGTGCCGCAGACACAAGGTGGCTCGTGCTCATTGTTTATTGTGACAGCTGACAGGCCAGCTGGCACGGATCACTCCTCACTTCCAACAGAGATGCCACCAGGACACGTGTGACAGGTGCCAGCTGCCGCTCAAGAAGGTGGGTGGTGTCCTTGCCCGTCAGCGGGGTGCAGTCCGTGGTCCAAGCCCCGCGTCCTATAGCCCGCCACGAGGCCACGGCCGCCCGGCAGAGCACAGAAGTGGGACCGGCCCCAGGCGCACCGTCCTTGGGAAGGGGTGGCCACCCACTCATGCTAGCTGGGTCGCCAGAGCCACGGGGGGAGCCAAAGTTGGCTCTGATGCTCCCAGCAGGTCTGCGTTATATCCGGCAGAGGACCGGCGGTTCTGGACAGAGTGAGGAGGAGAAGGAAGAGGCCAAGTGTTGCCTGTGAAGACCACTCTGGGCGCCCCTGGAAGTGGGGGCCGGACCTGAGGGATCTGGCAGTCTCAGGAACGGGGGTGGGGGGGTGGTCCCATCCCCAACCTCGGCCAGGTCCACCTGGATTCACTGCAGACAGAAAGCAGCTCCTTGCAGGGCTGGGGGAGGGGGAAGGGAGAGGGGTTTGCTCTCTGACCCAAGGCACAGGACACAAAGGGGGCTCTCAAGTGGCGGGCGTGAACCAACACAACAAACCCCTTCGGCGCTCAAGTTTTCCTTCGCCATCCTGCTCAGCGGGGTGCAGAGGACATGTTCTCAACCTCAGCGCCAGATAATTCTTCATTGTGGGGGGCTGTCCCGTGCACTGAGAGACGGCCAGCAGGTCCCCGGTCTCGCCCCACTAGACTCCAGCAGCAAAGCCACCCCCAACTCTCAAAAACATCTCCAGACGTGGCCCCTGTCCCCAACGGAACTCCCAACTGAGAAACCACTGGCATCAAGGTCAAGAGCCCAGGCCCGAGACTGCAATGGAATCCCAACTCTGTCGCTCACTAGACAGATACCTTTGGCCATGTCGTTCAACCTTTGTGCTTGTGTCCTCAGCTGTAAAATGGGAGTGTAATAACAGAACACAACCTTATGAGGTGGCCCCAAATGGCAATTATTTCATACAGGGAAAACTCTCACGGTGCCATGGCTCACGGTCGGGCATCCCTCTACCCCAGAGGAGCCCAGGAAAGTCTCCGTTCTCCCACAGTCCCTACTGGCAGGGCTCCAGCCTACAGCCCACCTGTGAGGGGCATCTGTGCACAATTTGGAAAACAGAAGAGAAGGAGAAGCCATGATTCCCCTCCAGGACAGACCAACGCAGCCGTGTGCGGGCACAGGTGGGAAGTCGCCTCAGCTTCCAGACCTCCTGCAAATCACCTGCTTTGGTGCCATGAGCGATGGAGGTCATCTGTGGCTGTCTCTGTTCATTTCTGCAGCCTCTTCGTTTTTGGAAAGCCAGATGCACTCTTTCCTGACCCTTCCTCCACCAGCCTGTCCAATGGGTGTGTAAGACATAACTTCCTGTATGAAATTCCCTCCCGCTTAAAATAGCCGGAGCAAGTCCTTTTTTTTCCAGACCAAATGCTAACTTAGGAACCAACTGACTCGATCAAGATACTAAAATCGTACTGTCAAGAAAGTGTTCCTGGGAGTAATGATGCACTGGTATGTATGTATGTATGTATGTGTGTATATATATATATATATATATATATATATATATATATACACATACACTGTGTAAGTGTGTGTGTGTATGTATGTATCTACAACAGAGCATTTATTTCCAAAGAAAATTCCAAAACATGAACCAGGTAGAAGTGGAGCCTTTCAAGATGGCCAGGCGTGTGGAGAAGGGGTGTGCCCAGGGGGTTCACCACTTGCTCACACTTCTTCCCACACCCGCAGAACCCTAAGGCTTTGAAAGACCCTCTTTGCAAATCTCCGCAGTAAGAGAAGAACCCTAAAATACATGCCAGGCCCACGCACGCCAAGTGCTAGCATGGAAGTTTGCATGAAGTGTTCCCAGGGCCAGAGAAAGGAGCGAGCGACTGCTGACCTGATCGCGGAGCAAATCTGTTGTGTGTTTGAGTGTGTGTATGTGCGTGTGTGTGTGTGCACGTGTGTGCAAGCGCACTGTGCTCGGCCTGGGGAGAGAAAGGCTCATTAAGAAGCAGGGTCCCTGTCCTTAAGGACTTCATAGTCAGACGGCAGATGAAAGCAGAAGCAAGACGGAAAGACCCAGAAGATATGGTGCCGTGTGTTGGGAGAGGCACGCGGCGTTGAACGTGTCCTATGAACACGGCCTCGGCGAGCAGATGCTGGGCTGGGCTGGGCTGGGCTGTGCAGCACAATGTGCTCCCTGACCCCCACATGTGACAGGAAGCCCACCCCCAGGGCGCTGAGAATATACAGTTGCCCAGGCAGGGGAGGGAGCCAGAAGCTGGCATCCCACCCCCCGGGTGAGTCAGGAGTTGTGCTGCTCCGGGCCTGGGTCTCCCACCCGGGGCAGGCCCATCGATTAGGAGGGAGTTGCCATATGGTCGTTATTGTCGAATCGATTTTTGGTGAATTGCTTTCATCTGGTGGCTTCGGTTTGGGTGGGCCAGACACCTTGTTCCCGTACTCCACGTTTCATCCGCTATGACTTTCAGAGAACTCAAGGTTTTCATGGGAAACTGGGCAGATCTGCTCTGAACACTTTTTTTTTTTTTTTTTTTTTTTATTGTTTTGACACACCCGCCAAGAGACTGGTCTCTCTTTCCAGCACTGCTTTCAAAAGTCAGATTTTTACGGTTGAGAATTCTCATTAAAAATGATTACTTTTGGCAGGAGAAGTCGGAAAGGTGACAGCAGAGGGGGAAGTATCAGAGGCGCTGAGATTTTTTTTTTTTTTTCCCTTCCATTTGCAGAAATGCCTGTAAAACAAACCTGCCTGTAAAACAAACATCGTGGGGAGAATGAAAAAAAAAAAAAAAAAAGTTTGAAACACACAACGAAACCCCTCCTAACCTTCACAGGTGGCATTCAAAGCAATCTCCTAAATACAGGGGTTCACCCACGGTCCCCATTACCTACTCCTCCCGACTCGGTAGGCTGCAAACCCGCCGGGTGTGGGGCCGTGTCTGCCCCAGCTCCGGTCTCTCTCTCTGCACGGTCTGAAGGGCCTGGTGCGTGAGAGCACCAAAGACACCTCGCGAGGTAAAAAGGCAACGGCTGATGGTTATTCGAGGCCTGGGGGTGGAAGAAGCCAATGCACAGTATGGACACCTAATGTAGGGACTAGAAATCCAGGCGAACCCAATTCTTCTCAGTAATGCTGCATTTATGCTTCCGCCTGTGTCATGGGCCACAAACAACAACAACAACAAAAATCATTCCTAACTCTGCAATCATTCTCTAAAGGAACTGAACGTACAGACTTTTCTTGATGCTTCTGTTTAGACATACAATTTCTTGAGGACATTGAGATTCCAATCTTTTTTTTTTTTTTTTTTAGTTTTTTTTTTTAATGTTTGTTTATTTTTGAGACACAGCACGAGTGGGGGAGGGGCAGAGAGAGAGGAGACACAGAACCGGAAGCAGGCTCCAGGCTCTGAGCTGTCAGCACAGAGCCCGATGTGGGGCTCGAACTCGTGAACCACGAGATCATGACCTGAGCTGAAGTAGGATGCTTAACCGACTGAGCCACCCAGGTGCCCTGGGATTTGTGTCTTTTTAACTCTCGTGCAAAAATATCCCTCCTCACATTTCTGTGCAAACTAAGACATCCCCTTGTGACCTGTCAGGAAATGTGGGGACCTGGTGGGTCCCAGCCCCATTTCTCCTGAACTTTGCTTCCTTCCAATACCTGTTCACATGCTGGATCTTCTCCCTGGTTTCCTGTATAGGATTAGAGTAAAAATGTGGCCTTTCTTTGGGGACTCTCCAGCTCTCTGTGATAGTTTGGGCCACAGTGTGGTGACACCCATCAATTATTTGGGGTCCTTTGGTGGCCCATGATGTCTCATGTCCTCAACCCTCCAAACACCAGTGCATCCCTCTCAGAAGAAGTGACAGACTTCAAGGTAGCTACAAGTTTAAAAACCACGTCCACAGCAGACTCCATTTTTCCTTGTATATTTTCTATTTTGATGACAGTGTTGTGATTTTTATTGCCCATAACCAAGGAAGCAGTCACGATTAAAATTCAAAGTACTGGGGGCGCCTGGGTCGTTCAGGCGGTTGAGTGTCCGACTTCAGCTCAGGTCAGGATCTCACGGATCGTGGGTTCAAGTCCCGCATCGGGCTCTGTGCTGACAGCTCAGAGCCTGGAGCCTGCTTCGGATTCTGCGTCTCCCTCTCTCTCTCTGCCCCTCCCCTGTTCATGCGCATGCTCTCTCTCTCTCAAGAATAAATAAACATTAAAAAAAAAAAAAAAAAAAGGAAGAGGCAAGGAGGGATTTTCCCTAGAACTACCAGGGCCAGCTCAGCCCTGCTAATGCCTTGATTTCACACTTCCAGCCTCCAGAACCGTGAGAGAGTTATTTTCTGTTATTTTAAGCCCCCCAATCGTGATGCTTGGCTGTGGACACAGAAAACTAATACAGAAATCAGCCAGTCCAGTGCCTTCAAAGTGCAGACGTACATGTGCACCGAAACCCAGGGACACCTGGAGACGGACCCAGTGGGACAGGGCTGAGTCCTGGTGGAGCTGAAACAGTTCAGCTGTTCACTTACTTGTCCGTGCACTCCCTCAACAAACATTCATCGAGCGCTTTCTTTTTTTTTATAAGTTTATTTATTTTGAGAGAGTGAGAGAGTGAGTAGGGGAGGCACAGAGAGAGAGAGAGAGAGAGAGAGAGAGAGAGAGAGAATCCTAAGCAGGTTCTGCACTGTCAGTGCAGAGCCCGGCGTGGGGCTCAGACTCACGAACTGTGGGATCATGACCTGAGCTGACGTCACGAGTTGGACGGTCAACTGACTGAGCCACCCGGGCGCCCCTCATCAAGTGCTTTCTTACTCAGAAGATGTCACTGTGTACTGGAAAACTCGAAGACAGACCTGTCCCTGTTGGAGCTGTCCTTCCAGCAGAGTTGACAGATGATCAACAACCGTCTATACAGTCCATGATTTAATTACAAGTAAGGTAAACGCTACAGAGAGAGAAACAGAGTCTAGGGATGAGAGCACAGGATGGTGATCCTGGAAATTAGGCAAAGGTCCCCCCGGAAGTGGCGTCTGAGAGGAAATCTAAGGGACACATTAGAGTTAGCTCACCAGGCCACATAAGAGTGTATGTGCGGGCACGTGATGAAAGGGGTTTTGAGGGGGTGACAAGGTAGAATGAGAGGAGAACATTCCAGATAGAGATTGTGACCTTGTCATCAACCTTCCGTCCACCATGCTGCCTTTCCTGGAAACCCATACAGGACCAAGAGAATGCACAGTCCTGTCAAGTTCTGTTAACCAGATAGTAACCATGAACCACAGCAGCCTAGAAAGACGAAGGAAACTCGTTTGCGGTATCCCGTGGACTACACAGGTCCACTCTAGAAATATCACAATGTTCTATCTGAAATATTTCACCTTTTGCGAAGCCACAAACACCCTCTCTCCATTCTCCCCTACCCTATAGATAAAGTTACGTTGTGTTTTTCCCCCCCTGTCTACAAAGAAGTTCAACAACAATCACAAAGACTTCCCTCCACAAGAACTGGCATAACCAATCTGGCCCTGATAAATAGGAACTTGGTAAATACTGTACAGCTGATAAATTCTGTCCCAATTATACAGGCCTATCAAATTCAAAGGTGGTTTTGTGGTAGGCTATTAAATGCATGGTTCAATTACAACCTTCCTGCACATAACATTTCTTCTCTGGTTAAGGCACCAAATGCTAATTCAAAGATTGGTCATATTTTCCACTCGAAGTTCATTACTTTCAGAGTAAATTGAGTGCAGTGAATGACTGGCTGACCCCAACCAACCCTCACCCAGAAAGTCAATGGCCACACAGCACCGTCATCCAAGAAAAAGCTCCACACATCTGAAGCTAGTTTATATGGAGTCGGCCACGAAGTCAGGGAGGACCAGAAACTACTGGAATTTCCATTGTTTCTGCAAGAGAGCTCCTGGCCAAACCGTCTCATTTTCTTTCAACAGGGGGACCTTACGTTTTGTGATTCCTTTACTTTCTCGTTTCCACTTCACACTAAATCAACGAGAAGAATTATATGCTCCTAAACAGAACAAAGGGCCAGAATGAGCGTCAGCAGCATACATCAGACCAGAAGCGCCACGGGGGCGTTTTACAAGACTTCACGTGAAGTGACAGTGTGGCTCCCCAATGCGGAAAAACGACGCAAGTCCCCTGCCTTGAGATTCCCGAGCTCGTTTGCAGTAATTGCCTTGGCCCACCCATCCCATCTCATTCGGGGAAGGCTCTGATGTTTTCCTGCAATTTCTCTGCTCTGATGCTGACTTGAAAAAACTCCTCCACATGGATGCACTCAATCACCCAGCATTAAATGAGACATCTAAGGGTTCTGCCACTCACCATTCCTGTCATGTTTTCTCAGCCCTTGGAGGACTCCATTGTTGTGCAAAGCCACTACAATCCCATTACCAGCTGGCATACGATCAGATGATAACTAAAGTGAACACAAACACTTAACCAGCACAGGGAACCGCGGAGGCCTCCCTCTTGGGCAACGCGGCCCAGGAGATTTTCTGACACCAGATCCACAAGCCAAACAATCACATTGCAAAACACTTTCAGTGTCGAGCAACGACCATTCAATCAGCCCTCACATGCCTGTCATCTGGTCCCCAGGGCTGAAGAAACAGTCAGCTTGGCCTTTATTCTTCTCTGAACACTTTTTCAGAAACCGCTAAGTCGTTCCAGTCTCCTTCCCCCCGTACCACGACTCAGATGTTTGCGAAGGCCGGTTATTAGCGCCTGGCCTTGCGCTGGTCTCTGCACGGCAGTTAGGAGTTGGCTTGGGCGGACTAAAGAGAGACGCCGGTCTGGTTCTAGGGAAGCAACTACAACCAGTTCAAAGAGTTGTTCTGACTGTTCCTTGACCCCTCTTTGCTCTGCAGCAGGACGGAGCAGGCACTGTGCCCTTCAATCAACAGATGATGCAGTGTGGGCCCTGTGCGCCGTGGAGCAGACAGAAGGTACACCCTCCCTGCCTTCAAGAAGCTGGCGGTCTATTTGAGGGCGCATACGCATGCTTGCGCATGCGCACACACACACACACACACACACACACACACACACACACTATTAGTAAAAGGCGATATATAAATGTAATGTGAGGGATAGAAGGAGAGGACAAGCACTCAGAGAAGCCTGAGAAGGCAGAAACCTCGGGCGGAGGTGGTCCCTAAGTCTTTCCAGAGTGCAGATGACCAAATAGGGTCTATAAAAGCGGGTAGGGTTGACTTCCCCAGCTCTGAAGTTTGGGGAGATTCCCAGTGGGGAAGTGTCCCAAGCAAGGACAGACCTCTCAGGATGAGCAGCCTGTAACAGAGGGAGTCAGTGGGGAAGCTGCGGAGGAGAGGAGGAATGTCCCCTCCTTAAAATACATGCTCAGAAAGCGGTGCCCTTTCTTCAGTATTTAGGCGTCGGCACTAAGGCTGAGAATCACTTTGGCAGTAACTCTGACTGCAAGGGTCAGCGGGTGGCGTGTGTGCCCGGAACATCAGCAATAAGGTTGTGAGACGCGTTGGCCAAACTGACTGCAAGTAACATGGCTTCTAATGTGGTTGCTCCCAGGCCGGCTGCCTGGGTAGGACGGTTCCAGACCCAGCCCCAGCCCACGGAAAACATAGGTTTCCGATAGGAAAACATGGTTACACGTCACACGCTGGTGCTGTGGTATCTTCACAAACACCTGATTTCTGAACGCTTGGATTGAAACGGGAGCAAAACTCTTCCTGGGAAGTGATCACAATTTTCAAGCGCATCCTGCTGGGAAGGAAGGGAGGCAAAAAGGGAGGAACGGACAGAAATAAACTTGGCTCCTTGCCAGTGGCCCCTGTCATGTCGTGCCGGGAGGGATGCGGGACACAGAAAGGGCAAACTGGGATGAGGTGGGCAGACACAGTCCAGCCGGTGCTCCTCACCACCCCCCACCCCATCCTTGCTCCCACAGGATTGGGCTCCAGCAGCCCAGGGGGTGTGCACCTGTCCCCGGAACCCACGGTCGAAGGAGAAGTCACTGAGGACTGAAATAAGGTGACTCACCCCCCAGCGGTTGTTCTTCATGAATTAAAAGAACGTCTGGGAAGTTCTTTCTCAGTATAATTTACCATCTCTGAATTGAACTGAAACAGATGGAAAGGTAGGGGGTTTTGTGCGTTCTCGGCCGTAAGTGGGATCTTGACCGGGACTCAAGAAGGGAAAAGCTGGTGAGGACGGCTTACAGAGTGGCTCTCCCACTGTCCGACCTCCGCTCTGGGAGCGGACAGTCCCCCGGGTACCAGCTGTGGCAGAGAGGCCTGGGCCCTGGGGAGGCAAGTACGTGCACACCTGGAAAGGGCCCCCCACGTGAGGCTGAACATGCCCCTCGGGATCCCCGCGACAGTGGGACGGCCCACACGGCAGCGAGCTAATGAGACCAACCGTCCCTGACGAGAAAAGAGACGTGACGCCGTCTCACTCAGGGGAACGAGCGTGGAGGATCCCGGAGGACACAGGCTGAGGTTCAGGCTCACGTTCAGGCCGCCCCGCCTACCGTGTGCGCGGAACTGTGCACGGCGCCCCCTGGCGGGCAGCTGACAGGCGCTGGTGCCACCCTCTAGTGCAGCACGGAGCACAGAGTGTAAGAATTAGAAGAATTAGGGGACAACAGAAATAATCTTGGCTCTTCGGCACACAAAAACTCAACAGCAAAGGCTGCAGGCGTATATGGGAGGTGTAAACAGCGCTTCCACGTTTGTGACTTCTCAGTCTCTCGCACGCATCCTCGGGGGACCACGCTGGCCTGACCGCACACGTCTCGCGAAGAACGAGGCAGACACCGGCCCCGTGTGCACATCTCTTGGATTATATCACACGGCCCAGGAGTCAAGCAACCTAACCACCCAGGATAGATGCATGTATTTTTCCAGCGCTCCTGACACCGATTTGTTCACTTAGCAAATATGCCTATGAGATGCCATTTGAACCCATCAGTGACCAGTGCGGCAAAGAACCCTGTCGTCGGGGAGGGGATGGGGGAGGAAAGGCCAACAGTGTGCAGGAGACGTATAAAGTAGGACGCGAATGCGTTCTACAGCACGCTGGGACTTGGTGAGCGCTAGGGGAAAGAGAGTGGGGCGGGGTCAGGGTCAGGTAGGCCTAGTGGGGATCCAGGGATCGGGAAGGGTGTGTGGGCTGCTGATTTGAATAAGGCGACAGGAGATTTCACGAAGAAGGTGACGGCTGAGCGAAGCCTTGGAGGAGGGGAGGGTCCGCACATGACTGGAGGAGAGAGCTCCAGAGAGAGGGGGCAGTCAGTGTGGGGCCGCTAAGTCGGGGGCGAGTCTTGGGCGCAGGAGGAAGGGCCAGGGGCTCTGTGGCCAGGGTGGGGTGACAGGGGGAGGTCCGTCCGCTTGTTGTTAAGATGCCCACCAGAGGTCTGCATGCTGGGAGGAGACTGCAGTTCCCCCTTGTAAGGACTGCCCCTGCCAAGGCCCCCGCCATCCAAGGGTGCCCTTGTCTGTTCACATCCGCATCACAGCCAGCCACCTGGGCAATCCGGGGATAGTGTCACCCACCCTTCGTTTGGTATTAGAGAACCCTGACTGTTTTTAATGCTGTACTTTCCACCCTTGAAACCAACAGGGTGGCTTGTCTAAGACCTTTACGAAGAGTCACCCACCGCCTCTAGGAGACTCTTTTTCGATCTCTCCCCGGTCACTTACATGGGGTCAGGTTACAAATGTCTGATATTGTGGGAATTAGCGTAGAGCCCCACGAAGCAAAGCAAGTAAATTAGCAGCAGCACGCATGGTGAATTCATTTCAAATTCTCTCTTGCTGTCACCCTGAGAGAACCAACGACAGTGGCCACGCATCTCCCTAGCACGGCCGCTGCAACACTCCCCACAAATCAACCTCCACCTGCTCGCCGTGCCAAAAATAGAGCAGCTCAGAGATTTCTGTGCACTGGAGAAAGCAGTGGTCTCGGGGACTCACAAGGACACAGACCTGATGCAGAGCTCATCCAAGAGTAAAAGGAACAGGTACGTGCAGTTCTTGGACAAGCCCCTGGGAGGATGTAGAAGTTTCTGAGACCATTACCTAAGCATCTCACTGTGTTGTATGTAATATACGAAGGTCATACTTTGCTCCACTGGAATGTATGTCCTATCCTTTACTTAGGAATAAAGGTCAAGTTTGGAGCATGGTTCAGAACAGATAATGCAGGCTATCAAAGAACAAACCAAATTATTAACTCACATTCGTTTTTCAATGATTATAACATTTTACATGTAGTTTTGATGCAATTGGATAAGAAATTTCTCTGCTGTTTGCAAAAGCTCTCGGAGTCAAACCTGCCTAACGCCTAGTTTAATGAGTTAGTATCACCAACAGCAAGACCTAAGATTCTACACCCCGCACAGCAAATCTGCGCAGCCCTGACAATCCACGGCTCCAAATTTCCCTGATACGAGGTAACTTCAAGCCTCGGGTAGCTTCCCAAGGTTTTTATCTCGTGCTTTGCAAGCACAAGCCTCTGCTGAGCCCCAGTCAACCTTCCTGTTCAACAACGTAACAGAATCTCGTTAATTAATATGATCCAACGCTGCATTTCACACAAAGAGGCTGTTTCCGTGTTTCTAACAGCATGTACTCGAGACTTTCCCCGAGCTAGCTCTCAGAAGCCTCTGGTCTTCTGTCAGAAACAATCCGCGGAAGCACCTGTCAACCTGTACTTCCGGAACGAAGCATGCGACCAGCGAGCCTCCGCTGGCGTGGAGGCTCCAAAGGGGAGCCATGGAATATATAAAATCACAAACAAAAATGCTGAACAATAGTTCTTCTTCTTCTTTTTTTTTTTTTTTTTTTTTTTTTTTTTTGTCTTTCATGCAGCTAAGACGCTTCTTAAAGAAGTTTGCTTAAGATACCTGCTTAAATACGAGAAAGATGAGGACAACTCAAGGTCTGAGGACGCGCTATGGCCAGGCCCTGTGCAAAGACCATTAGAAGGACTTTCTCCTTTAACTGTTACAGCAACCTGCTAAAAGGCCACCCCACAACTACCTTCCTCGTTTCAAGGATAAGCGAGTGAAGCACTCAGAAAGGGTGAGTCCCACAGCCAGGAAATGGTGGCACTCAAGCCCCAGGCCCTGTGCTTGGCTTGATGTTTTTATGAGTAGAATCTACTCCATTCAGGGACAAAAGATAAGAGACTCTTCTTTTTTTTTTTTTTAATTTCTGTTTTATGTTTATTTTTGAGAGAGAGAGAAACAGACAGAGCACCAGCAGGGGAAGGACAGAGAGAGAGACACACAGAATCTGAAGTAGGCTCCAGGCTCTGAGCTGTCAGTGCAAAGCCCGGTGCAGGGCTTGAAATCACAGACTATGAGATCATGACCTCAGCCAAAGTCAGATGCTTAACCAACTGAGCCATCCAGGTACCTGATAAGAGACTCTTAAATACAGAGAACAAACAAAGGGTTGCTGGAGGGGTTGTGGGAGGGCGGATGGGCTAAATGGGGAAGGGGCATTAAGGAATCTACTCCTGAAATCATTGTTGTACCATATGCTAATTATCTTGGATGTAAATTAAAAAGTAAATTAATTAATTAAAAATAAGGAATTTACTCTATTAATATCTCAAACTTCCCCCGTCCTGAGAGTCTATTTTATAAAAGCACATTCCAGCATGCACTTTTACAGAATATTCTTACCATCCCCCACCCCCAACCTGGTTCTATCCATTTAGGTAGAAAAATTAAACTTCCCAAGTCACAAATGGGTATGCGTTCGTTGGCAGCTGAATTTAGCAAAAATGCCCTGTCCTGATTTCTTAGAAGGTTAAAGCAATGCTTGCCAAATGACCCTCACACTTTATTCCCACCTATGTGCCCAGGAGAGATACAAACACATGTGCACACTGGGTGAGACTTGTACACAATGTTCATGGCTGCTTCATTCACCACAGTCCATAACCAGTAACAGTCCAACAAGGAAGTGGATAAATAAATAGGTCGTCTCCACAGACTGGAATACTATTCAGCATGGTAAAGGGACGAACTATAGACACACACAATACTATGACTGAATCTCAATTAGAGCGGTGCAAGAAGCCAGCCACAAACAAGTGTGTGCAACAAGATACCATTTATTTAAAATCCTAGAAAATGTAAACTGAGCTGCAGTGACAAAATCCAGACCAGGGGCTGCCTAGGATCACGGGCGGAGAGAAGAACAGATCACAAAGGAGCACGTGGAAACTTTCGGGGCTGAGGTGCGTGCTCTCTGTATCTTGTTTGGGGCAATGATATCACACATGCCTGACTCAGATTCTCTCTTTAAAAGGATATACTTGGGTTTTTTTAAATTAATTAATTTATTTTTGGAGAGTGTGAGCATGCATGTGTGTGTGAGCAGGGGAGGGGCAGAGAGAGAATTCCAAGCAGGCTCCACACTGTCAACTCAGAGCCTGATGAGGGGCTCGAACTCACGAACGGGGACACCATGACCTGAGCCCAAATCAAGAGTCGGGCGCTTAACCAAATGAGCCACCTAGGCGTCTCAAAAGGATATACCTTATTATGTACAGGATATACCTCAATAAATCTGAAAATAAGTATATCGGTTTACAAAAGGAATCATTTATATACTGAACTCTAGTTAATCAAATCTTTTTTAAAAACATAGTCATAATTTTTGAAAAGTGCCCAGTCCTTACCTGGTACAACATGCAGTTTCAACGAGCTATACTGTTTATTTCAGATTCTGAACTCCTGGTAGTCAAGATCAAGTTCTCATTTTTAGCTTAAGTTCTATGCAGTTCCCAACACAGCATTAGGCATTGCAGCTGTTCAGAACACTGAGTCTAAACACATCTCCATTCTGTTTTTCCTTGCTTTCCAAAGAGATCCTGGGAGCAGAATCTACAGTGAGCCTGCTGGCATGGCCATTAGATCCTGAAAGAGTGTCACCAAGGAAATGTGTGCGAGGTTGTGTGGCCCCTACAGGTTGTGTTGCCTCTGAAAGCTACATGCAGTCCTGAGCTTGAACTTCAGGTTTTCTGTAAGACCAGGTATAAGGGGAAGGGCTGTGACGGGACTGAGTTTAGCCTACAAGAGGTTAGAGACTAGAAAGTACTCTAAGACCTAGATATCCTCCCACCTCCTTCCTGTCTCAGGGAAACTAAAGCCTCTAACATTAGACTACAGGCACCGGTTCAAACTCTGTGTTACCGACCCTCAGAGAGACAGGTACTGAAATTGTGAGCGTTCAGAAGCTCATACAGCAATTTGACATTGCTGTGATCTGTGGACTCAATTCTCATTGAACAGGGTATACACCAGTCTGATATTGTCAAAAACTTAGGGTGAACCCAGTCATGGGCAGTTTCATTATAGTGGCTTAACATATAAAAAGAAAAAAAAAAAACTAGTCTTCCTTCACACAGGGTTTGAGAGCATAATTTTATGGCATGGCTTACCCAGTGAAGGTTAGTTTTTCCCACAATGAGAGTGAGAGCCAGAAAGAGGCCACTCTATCATCCAATCCAATCCATACAACCCTCAGCCTGTCTGTAGGTGTTAGGGACTGAGACTGTAAAATGAAATAAAATAAACCTTCTCAAAGAGGAAGTTTGTCAAAAGCGCTGTGTTTCCATTCTAATTAGTATCATGGCCATACAAGCTGCAAATACGGCTGTCATCACGTCAAGGATCAAAACGTAGGTCATGATAATGGCTGTGTGGATATAATTAATTTTTTTCCTTCCTTTTTTGTCTTTCTTGCTCCCTCTCTCTTCTTCTTCTTCCTTCTTATTCTTATTCCTCTAAGGGGAAACTTAGGACCGCACTTATTTCTGAATCAGCCCCATTCGTGTTTGGAGCAGCAAAGGTGGCTGACCCAGATGGGGCTGTTCTATGTGGCCACTGCTTACATCTAATCGGGGGGGACCGAATGCAGCCCAGGAAACTCTGGCTCCTCGTTTCTAATGTTTATCACAAAGGTTGGCTGGTGGGGAACTCAGAGAGCATGACGGACGGGCTGCATCACACCACATGGTTCTGGCGGGGTTGGGGGGAGGGGCACGTGAGAGCCCCCAAAACTGTAACACACTGAAATGGGCAACAATGGAGGCCAAGCTCTTGAGTTTATATGCAAGGTCTTCTTGATGTTTATTCTTCCTTCCTATCTCAGCTCAGTCGTCAGTTTCCCAGACAGCCATCCCAACTCTCTCCTGATTGGACCACTTCTTCCGGTTCATTACAGACATCACGAATTCAGTCCTGTGAATCTTTGACTGGTGTCTACCTTTCGTTAGTAAGTTCCACAGGGCAACAGCCACGCCCGTCCCGTCTTGCTAAGCACTAGTCCCTAACATTTAATCAAGCACAGTGATGAGCAACAGAGTACATCCAACAAATGTCTGTTGGAAGAAGGGATGGATGAACAAATGGATGAATGAATGAAATCTCTAGATACTAGATATTAGCATCTATATATCATGCTTTGGCCCTGTTTTTAGATAAAAAGTTAAAACTAATCATGAGTCTCACAGAATCATTACACTGTTTTTTTAGGTAGGCTCCACAGCCAGCACAGAGCCCCACACAGGGTTTGAACTCATGACCCCAAGATCAAGACCTGAGCTGAGATCAAGAGTCGGACACCTAACCAACTGAGCCACCTGGGTGCCCCAATCATTATAATTTTTAAAAAGACTGGGTAGCCCATGAAAGCCTTATTATCAACTCAAAAGGAAATAAAAATCTCTAAGACTCCAGAGGTGAGAAATATACTGAGGGTATATAAATCATAATTCTTGCCCATGGGGAGTTTTATAAATGAAATAGCTCTTTTCTTCTGGAAGGGGTGGGGAATAGAGAAAGAAATTTAGGTTTTTCTGTACTTCAATTAGGATAAAATGTTACAGGGCACCTGGGTGACTCAACTGGTTAAGCGTTGGACCTCAGCCCAGGTCATGATTTCATGGTTCATAAGTTCAAGCCCTGCTTTGGGCTCTGTGCTGACAGCTCAGAGCCTGGAGCCTGCTTCGGATTCTGTGCCTCCCTCTCTCTCTGCCCCTCCCCCATTTGCACTCTGTTTCTCTCTCTCAAGGATAAATGAACATTAAAAAAAATTGTAATAAAAATTAAAAAAATAAAAGGATAAAATGTTACAAATAATTTCTGAAAACAAAAGTCATGGTAGAGAAGAAGAAATTTTATAATATACCCTTATTTCTGCTTTGGGTCAAACCACGATCCCAAGAACATTATCGGTTACAGATAGTAAAAACCTGAGAGAATATGGTTAACCTATGCTGTAGACAGAATGTGTCCTCCCAGAGTTCGTATAGTGAAACCTAACCCCCAATACGATGGCATTTGGAGGTGGGGCTCCTGGGAAGGGATCAGGTCCTGAGGGTGCAGCCTTCATGAATGGGATGAGGGCCCTCGCAGCAGTCCCCAGAGACCTCTTGCCCCTTCTGCTGTGTCAGGATGCAGCAGGAAGACGGCTGTCTACGAACCAAAAGAGTCAGGCTCTCACCAGACATAAAATCTTTTTTTTTTTAATTAACATTTATTTCTTGAAAGAGAGACAGAGCACAAGCAGGAGAGGGGCAGAGAGAGAGGAGGACACAGAATCCGAAGCAGGCTCCAGGCTCTAGGTCTGAGCTGTCAGCACAGAGCCCAACGCAGGGCTCGAACTCACAAACTGTGAGAATATGACCTGAGCCGAAGTCGGCTGCTTAACAGACTGAGCCACCCAGGCACCCCTCAGACATCAAATCTTGATTTTGGACTTCCCAGCCCCCACAATTATGAAGAATACATTTCTATTGTTTCTAAACCATCCAGTCTGGGGAACTGTGTTATAGGAGCCCAATTGTCTAAGACAACAAAGGCTTTCTTCCAACATCAAGATTATCAGTGCACAAGTCCCTTACCAAAGAGGGCCTCGAAATCACTGGAGCTAGAAACGAGGGGATTTACCCAGGCAGTACTTATTAAGACAGCGACGGTAAGTCATTAGATTTGCCACAGAAGATTCTTATTGATCAAGCCCTGTAAGCAAAGGTCTGTTGTTGGGTTTTTGTTGTTGTTGTTGTTGTTGTGGTTTTGTTAGCAAACATACAATTACTTTTATTATTTTTTTATCTCATGAATAACAATGATTTTCTGCCCATTCAAAGCAGTGATGACACAGTGAGTTTTATTAATGTGCATTTAAGTACGAAGGCTCAATGAAAGTTATCAAAACAGATCTATTTTATATTTCTTCACTGTCTTCCATTTTCCAAAATAGAAGTTTGAGGTGGCCCCCAAAATGCACACATACGTGTACACACAGAGAGGGAAAAAAATCATCTGTACATCCAATGCTGTTCAAGGAAAATAATGCAGTAAGATGGAAATCATTTTGTAATAAATAATAAAAACTTCTAAAACCTCAGAGTTCCCTCACTAGAAGCCATTTAACATCTGTTTCCTTTAAGTATACTTCTTAGGCTCCATTTTAAGTAAGCGTTAAAGGCACTTTTACCAATATTATTTCATCCATTCAAATGAGCAGGTGAGACAGAAAGCAGCAGAGGAAGAGTAACTAACACGTCACACAGCTGGTAAAAAGCGGGGTTGGATTCAAAGCCAGATCTGACTCCCAATTCCATGGGTTTCCTGGCTCTGAGGACGCACCTGCAGGGGAAGAGGAGGGGTCCCCAGCGAGGTTGCTTCCAATCTCACCTCTGCCCCATCTTTAGCTCAACGATGAGCACAGTGGAACCTCTGCACAAAAACATGCACTTGATCTGCTACCTTGTAATTAGTTCCACCAGTACGATGGGGAGCCGACCACCATGATACAATGTCAGTAATAAGCCAGCTAAAAGGACACATCTACTTAACTAAACAAGCCTTAGTCCTTTCCCAGTTGCTAAAATGATTTCAGAAGATATTCCAAGATCTATCCAAACAGGTCTTTAAGCCGCAAGAAAAACAAGGTAATTCGGCAGTTGTTCACAGCAGGGGTTTTGCGAAAATGGTTCACAAATGGATACACTACAATGCCTTTAGCGTTCCCACAGCTGGTAAAGGACAACCAGTTCATTTGAGGATTGAAACATTTTCAAATTGCACTGTAAAATCAGACAGATTTCTCTCGAGTGCTCTCTCTCCCGCTTTCCTCTAAATGTGAGGCTCCTTCTTGTCTTTCAAATCTATTGTTCGGTTAATCTGTGCACGCCAGAATATTCTAATTTAAATCTGAGCCTGGGACATGCTATATTTTGTTTCTAGCTGCAAGAGTGTGAAAGCCATAAATAGCATGTACTGTGCTTGTTCTCTGTTCCTAAACAGTCTGATAAGCTCATATTGAAACCATTTCAGCGATCACATTTGACAGCTCGCTAGGAACCTGTTCAATCCAGCCTCCCAAGCAGTCCATTACCGCTGCCAGTTTGCAGGCGGACAAGGCACTCAGACACCAGGCTCTAAATGAGACGAACCCTGGCGGAACCCTCATAGGAGAGGTGCACTCTGGCTAACGGGCCGTCAATCTGTCAGTAGCTCTTAAGATTCCTCAGCCTCGTCCAACTGCAGGTCGGCTCCGTGCTGAGAGGAAGGGGGAACACGGTGCACAGAGGGGTCCTGTCAACTCCATTTCCAGGGACCTGTCTGCAACCTTGCATGTCGGACCGAATCAGCACAAACCAGAACCGAATCAGCACAAACCAGCTGCTGCAGGGCCCTTTCCTTCCCTTAAGTCCCTCACTCATCCATTAAATAAACAGTGATCAGAAATCAAGGAGGTATAAAGACGCCTTGTACCTAGAGAACTCTGAACCCAGACGGCTCTAGGGCCAATCGCGGGGGTCATCACACACAGCAATATGACTCTCTCCACATTTCTTAAATGTTCTGGGCCTCAGTTTCTCCATTTGCCACATGGGCATTATGTAACAGAACACTGGACTCCAGAGGAAATACTCAACAACAAATCAGTCCTCCTCCTCCTCCTCTTCCTTTCATTGGGACTTAAGATTTTCTCATTTTCTCAAATCAAGAAATTTTCTTATTTACATTGAAATAAAGAACCTATAAGACATCGAGGAAGAAGCAGGGTTTCTTTTTTTCCTTCTTTTTATTTTTCAGTAGAATGTTTACTGAAGTGTGACATACAGAAGGGTATAAATCATAAGGTTCCAGGCCCCTGAATTTTCACCCAAGGCAATACGTCCAGATCGGGGCAGAACATAACCAGGCCTCCGGGAGGCCCCTCCCACCCACCTCCTGCGGCTTCTCCCCGCAACGATAACCTCTTCCCTGAATCCCAATCCCACAGATTACTTTTGCCTGCTTCTGAATCAATCAAGTAACATGTTAATAACGTGGACATGTACCAACTGCAAACGGAAATGCAGGAGACCATAGAGATTGACAGCCAATGAGCTACGTCAGAGGGACAGCATGTGACAAAAAGAAGTATACACGCTGACGGCAACAGAGGTAATAAAGGTAACATGTTAAAACTGTGCTGGGCTCTCTTCTCTCCTTATTTTTAATCCTAACACTGTAGAGCAAAAATGAGAAAAATCTTACACATTCCAGGGCTAGGGCTCATTTTACTTGCTTTCTAGAGCGGTACTAATTTGAGAAGGCAGAATACTACAAAACAATGAGGAAGAAGGAGATGTATTTTATAGAAAAGAAGAATCCATTAATTTTGAAAGGGACTGCCATCACCCGAGCTTAAAATACAGATCAGTAATTTCCCCAGAAGACATCTAAAACTTAAACCTCACTGACCTCTTCCTTAATACTCTAAAAACCATCTTTGAAATCCTTGGGATCCTTGGACAATAAATTTTAGAAATTCTCATCTACTCAAGGGTAATGCTATTTTCCCCTTGGGATTAGAAATTAGAAAAGATCAGCAGCCCTTTTCTTCCCACTAGACCAGAATGGGTGCCCCCTCCTGTTCTGCCCTGCAGACCTGGGATACACTCCCCCCTCAAGTGAACGAACCAGAGAGATTCCAGAGAAGACCCTCAAAGAAGGCACTAGGCATTTGGGCATGAAACTCTAGGACAAGTCCCTTACAGCAAAGTCTAGGAGGAGGGGTCCAGACTGTGGATCCTCACATCCCCTTGGACCCATGGATTCCTTGTCTCACAGGGAAGGAATAAGGTGGGGAAGGGCCCCCAGAGTGGGGCCTATCAGAGCTGTGCTCCATCAACAGGAGGGTGGACACCACTCGGAGCCTGCTAGAAATGGAGAATCCCAGGAACCCCCCGCCCCTGGGCCTATTCCATCAAAATCTCCTGGCGATCCCCATGCACATTCAAGTTCCAGTATGGGTGCTGGCACAGGGACCCCTTTTGTCCAAATTGAAGCATGGTGCTGCATCTGACAACTGTCCGTTCCTTGAATATACTCCTTAACCAACTTTAAAAATGAGAGCCAGTGACTTCAGATGAAATGGTATCCCATTCATGTGCACGACAACACGAGGACCTGTTTCATTCTCTGACGACTCAGGCAAAGGATCCGAGAAAAGTGGAATGACATGGGTCCTAGGTCCTAGGTCCTTCTGGGTTCAGACTGAGTCGTGAAGTTTCAAAACACTGCTACAGATCCCCCAGAAATTTTTATTAATTCTGTCAGGGCATAATACCATCAGAAAAGAAATAGACCCTGAGAAAAACCTGGCTCTATAATGAAGGGTAAGATTGCACAATCTAATTACTATATTTTCAATTAAGGCTGAGCTCTCGGTGTGTTTTTCCGCTGTTTCTTGAATTAGCAGAGACCTGTGAGCATGTTCAGAGAAGGGATATGTTAATTAGAGAGAGAATTCCCCAATAAGAAGCTGAGCCCATGATACCCAGGTAATTAGGAATATTATAACAATTCACTGACCCTTCGGAGGCCCTCTCCTACCGCCAGCTGCCCTCGGGGACCCACAGAAGGCCACAACGCCATTTCCACTGCCTGTCACTTTCGCTGCTGCTTTTGCAGACGGTCCCATTTGCAAGTGTTCAACCACTAGCTTGGGGAGCCCAGGGGCACCGGTAACTGCTGGCACTCCCCCTTCCAACAGCGTCTGCTCTTCTGTCCTCGGGGACACTTGGTTGAAGAGTTGAGTAGTACAGTTGCTCACACCCAGAGTTCTGAATCTTGTCCTCAGAACCGGAACGTCACCTGGTACCCTGGAGCGTCCCTCCTCACCTAGTGGTGGGGGGGGCACCAACACACCAATGCGGGGGCGGGGCGGGGGAATTCACCAGATCCTCGGGCAGCAGCAAGATGGCGCCCGACCTCACCGTATTGCTGTGGGTGAGGCAGGACACTGAGCCCCGCATGTGTTTGGGAAGCAAACGTCGCCGACAGAACTGTAGATGAGACAGTAAAGCGGAAGCACAAGGCTAGGAAGGGAAACAAGTCCAGCCTAAAAGTACCGGGAGTAGAAATAACCCCCATGAGACTGCTTACTAAGGCATTATAGTGTGCAAAGTGCTTTCCAAATGTGCACATTGTCCTTCAATCTTTACCACAACCACTCGTGGTTGATGTGACCCCCATTTCACAGATGGAAAAATGAAGGCTCGGATTCCTTGTGGAAGAACACATAGCTAGTGAGCCATGGCTCAACGTGAATGTAGTCAAGAGAAGCCAAAGTTCTGGACCAGTTCTTGACTGCAGTCAAACCAGAGAAGACTGGTTTTGTCAGATCCCCGTGAACTGGATAACCTCAGCATATCCCAAACCTACCTCCTGATTTCTCATGTTCTACATTCTATCAGTCTCCTAGTTCAACCTCCACATATGACCCAATCTTTTTACATTTGTCTCCCACAGACTCCCCACATTTCTGCTTTTCATTTCCACCGCCACTGGCCCAGCTGGGGCCCGGCCACTTCTCTGTTGTTGCAACTCTGCCCTAACTGACATCCCTCCGTCAGCCCCCCGCAGTCAGCCGGGTGACAGAATGAGCCTCCCGCATGAGGTCAGGACACAGTCCTTCCCCAGCAATCATCCAACTCCCTCAAAGGCACAGCTTCCCACTAACCTCCCTTCCCATCTTGCCTTCCTCATCCGTCTCCTCCTGCGTGACCCAAAACTCGGTCTCCTTGTTGCATCCCAAACACAAGCCCCGCAGCCCTGACCACGTCTCCTAACACTCCCTACGGCCTGAATGCCCATCTCTTCATTCTCCTCCAACCAAGAGCAAATCCTCCCTTGGAGGCTCAGTCAGGTGGGATTTTCAGGCACCTTCCCAGACCCCCTGTCAGGGTGAGTCTCTCTCCCCCTCACACACCACACTGGCTTGCCCTTCAGCTTCTCTTATTTTATCCGTAGGCTTTAATTTGCTTGACTCACCTGCTAGACTGAAAGATTCAAGGTCACCTTCATACCCTCCGTGCCTACCACACTGTTCACGCAGAATTACCATCTAAAAGGAACCTCAGTGAGAATTTTCCTTTATAGGCTTTTTTTTCCCTTCCTCATCAACAAGAATTCTGGAATCAACTGCATTTTGCATTCTGTTTTTGTTTGTTTTCTAGCTGAGAAGCTAAAAGTCAAATCTCTTATCCTCAGGCCTCGCCCTATTCTCGTTTTCTATCTTCTCTCACCCTGGTTTTCTACTTTCTAGTTGTATTTTTCTATTTTGTGTTTCCTTTAATTTACCTTAACTTCTGTGGAACAAGATGAAATATAAACAGACATGTAAAGAAAGATTCGGTTTTTTGAGAAAGGACTGACAACTTGAACTGAACGGGAGATTCCCACTGGGAAAGAAGTGGAGAAATCAGCCCAAATTCATTACACTTTCTGTCAATAGCCAGTACAGGCCTGAAACAAGAAAGCAGTTTGCTCCTTGAGACACGAAGGGTGCTATGGTGGAAAGCAGGGCCGGGGACTACTCTGCAGCCCTGTAGCTTGAAGCCCTGGGGTCCATGTACTCAACAGGTGCCCAGTACACAGAACATTACCCAAGACCGTTTTACTTAACTCTGACTTCCCAAATCCATTCCCCCCATAGCAAGTGACTGTTACTTGTTCACAGAGCAGGGACTAGAGAAGAACCATACGTCATATACCAGGAGGAATTGCAGAAAAGCTGGTATTTGGAGGAACCGTCCTTGATGCAAACACCCGTCCACACTCCTTCTATTTGAGTTAACTACTGACTCAGGAGAAATGAAAGCCAGAAGGAGGTGGGCTGGAAATAAAAGGGGTTCAAGTGGATGCCTGCTCATGGGAGTTACTACTCCACGGCAGCTAAGGCAGAAAGAAAGCCAGAGCTGAAGCCAGGGGGCATCCAGGTTCCCACCTTCGCCCCTATAATTCGCTAGCCTTTGGGAAACTCATCCACTTGTCCGAGCCCCCATTTTCCCTGTCCTGAAATGGGAAGAGTTATGGCCTCTTTACTGGTACTTTGAGGATCAAATGAAATGACATGGGAATTTGCTTTATAAACTCTTCATAGATAAGACTTCTTTCCATTTCAACAAAGATTTATCGAGCAAAGCAACACAGGAGCATAGATCAACGGGCTTCCAAATCACAAGGCCTGGGATTTAAATTCCAGTCTGTCACTTCCTAGTTTTGTGACCTTGGGCAAATTACTAACCTCTCCAAGCCGCCGTTTTCTCGTTTGCAAAATGGGACAGGAGTGCCTGCCTATCTGACAGGTTTATCATGAGGATTAAGTGAGCTGGTTTTTTATCTAAAAAAGTAGCTGCCATCTAATGCGTGTTATACATGTGTTTCATAAATACGCCAATTATGAATGTCTCATAAGCCAGGCTACGGTGCATGCTGTAGGGATGGACACACACACATACACACACACACACACACACACACACACACAGAATAACAGTGGATCCGGGCAGACCTTTCACGGCCCAGGCAGTACTGTAACCTATGACCCTAGGAGATAACCAATAAGCTTCTCAGGAACAGAAAAAGAAATGACCACCTTGACGAGGGAATCCTAGCTGGAATTCTCTTGAGTTTCAAATTGCAGATTTTCATCCTGCCCTGTGGTCACTTGATTAATGTACAGTATCTTTTTCCAAGAGTTGTTGTGATTCACTCATGCTCATGAAATATTCAAGCAGTTTAACAAAACAAAACAACCAAAAAAAAAAAAAACCCACATTTATTTAATGAACTATTATAACGACAGCTGTGGAGAACTTTCACTGCGTTCAGTGTTTCAGGAGTATTTTATACACACCTTTCAGCCTGCCCACATTCAAGGAAGACACGAAATTCAGGAGGGGCAAAATAAAAATCGCTTCATTGGATAAAAACTTTTACAAGATCTCCTGTCCATCACTGCGAGCTCTGTAGCTTTTTGTTTTTGTTTGTGTGTTTGTTTTAAGTGGAACGTTCACGAAGGAGAACCTCTCTTCCCTCTTCCTGTTCACCCGGCCTGGAAGAGGTGACCTGGTAAGACTTCAATGAGGCCCAAGTAACTTCTGTCACTCTTGGATAATTCATTTTGTAATTAATCAGAGGTCTTATTTAAGGATGATTAGCAGGCGGCCATTTTCCAGTTCTGACATTCTAAAAATACGGTCCCATGATTGACTACTTCTTTTGAAGTGTGGCAGAAAAGTCGTCCAACTTGTTACCAAGCTCCAGAAATCCTCTCTGTTGACACAGAAGGAAACCTCTAATTACATGAGTCACTGTAGTTTTACAACTGAATAAACTGTTAACTAAATTGGAAAAATTGTCATCAAGATGATAAAGGCCATTCTGGGGCTCCCTGCCAAGCACCCCTGACTTGTACCTTTCAGAGAATGACCTCTTGTAAAGAGACTGACGTGCGGGAGATTAAAGGTGAAATCCAATACACTCGCCCAGGTCTCAATAGGCTGCTTTGTCCTGATTAAAAGGAAAAAGAATTTCCTGGGCATGTTCCTTTAATGTTTTTATCTCAGGAGTGGGCACGGGAATCCACTCTGTAAACCACTGCTATGTGCACATTACAAAGATAACCGGCCTGTTGGCTTGTGACAGAGTTTCACCACATGTATTCAACCCTCCAGTGCTCTTTTGCTCATTCTTTTTCTTCCAAGTTTACATTTGCACAGCTTCCTTAATCTTTATTTCTAAAAGGGGTGAGCCCGGCCTTAAATGCATTAAACACGATGCAGACAAGTGTTCGTGTCTGTGGAAATATCAGGAAGACGACACCTTAGGCTCCCTCCTGACTCTGCTCACCTGCTCCCCGCCTCCCGGTGATCCCCACATACAACCGAGGAACTTACCCCACACCTCCCTGCCTTCTCTCGCTGTGAGCCTCTGCGTAAATCCAGAGAACCCACCACATGAGGAGCTATTGCTCTCCTACAAACTTGGGCAAGACAGAAAAAAAGAAAAGCAGTATAACTGGGGCTGGGCACCAGACCTTACTCTCATCCTGCCCTGTTGGAAGATTTTAAGAGCAAACATCTTTAAGGATCCTTTCTACCCCTAGGGTGATCCCATATGCTACCTGCTTAATACGGAATTTGCCAGGCCACCTCGTTATCCCGGTAGACGGTCCGGCCTACGTACCTAGTAAGGTATTTTTGCGTATATAAAAAATGCCTATGAGGAGTAACATTCAAGGGCTTGAATGAAAGAAAAAATTTTTCCTAGCTGCCCGCTGCAGTATTCTTTAGCCACCGAAGGGCAAAACAGAGAGGCGGCCACCCACCGGTCTTTGCCTCTTCCAACCAATGTACGGCCTTGACATGCCAACAGTGGGGACAAGCCCAGGGTTCGCTTCCCTGGGGCAGTTCTGTTCGTGCGGGCCCGCAGCCTAAGAACAAACACATCACGTCTCATAATCACGGGGCACCGTCTCATCACATCTCATCATCAGTAGTACCAGAGGGAGGCTTCTAGCCTGCCCGGCTTAACTCCCTCAACTTTCCAGACCAGGAAGGTGAAGGCAAAATAAACGAAGAAGCGACTTGTCCAAGGCCACACCACCGGTTGGTCCCAAAGCCTGGGTGACAGCCCGCTTCTAGCTTCCCTGTCTGAAGCTCATTCCCACTGGATTTCCTAAGGCATATTTGCTTTCTTCCCAAACACATCCCAACAGCGTCTGTTAGGGTCACAGAAAGGTCTGCGAGAAGGTGACTCTGCAAAGCCGAGGGGCAGATACCAAACACAGGGATGGTCCGTCTCAAAATGTTTGGGAAGATTTGTGTGTCAAGAGGAAAGACAGAGCCAGGCAGCCCTGCTTCAAAGGATTCCAAGCAGCGGGTAACAGAGACCTCCTGTTTAATGAAGTGACCCCCTCTGGTCACCTTGCAGAAAAGCCCTCTGCATAACCCTGGGACTTAAGTCACCAAATATGTACCCATGAATACCTTCTTTATTTCTGGATGGACAGTCATTTTAATGGGAGACAGAAATAGGGACATGTGGGTTGGCCTTTGTCTTCCAAGAGGTTGAACCTTCTAGAGCAACACAATCATGTTTTAAACAAGGTGTTTAAATCATGGAAGCTTGGACCTCGTAAGTTTAAAAAAAAAAAAGAAAGAAAGACCTGCTACATTGAATATATAGTCTCCCAATTCCAAAGGTTTTCTGTCAAAAATTCATTGTTTGAAAATGGTGGTATATTTCTAAGTTAGCCCCCCAAATTGATTTCAATAACAAAGTGTTACAACATGATACATTGAAAATGGAAGAAATCCCCATTGATGGTTTATCACCAAATAAGGGCAATCTGAAAACAATAAAAGTAAATAAAAGGTATTTCCCTAAGATCTTTAATGCTAGGCAAATGGAGAAAAACAGATTCAATGACTATGGATAGGGAAGGCATGAGAAATTTCTGGGTGGAAATTCTGAGCACTCGCACGGACTGTTAAGGTTGATAACAGGAGAGAGCCTTCTCTAGAACTAAGTGGGCCATGAATCACGCAAGATGGAAAAAAGAGAAAACACCCTGAGAAGATGAAGGGGTGAGGGAACAAGGGTGCTTGGTGAGTACTTCTGGGTCTGTCATCGGGGTGGTGCTGTTGACTTGGGACATTGGAGCCCCTGCTCCTCAGGTAAGAAGGTTCACATTGAGGGTCATCAGCAGGGGTTCTCAAAGGCGCTTTGATGGTCCAGTCACATCAGCACCACTTGGGAACTTGTTAGAAATGCAAAACATCAGGCCCCACCCCAGACCTAATGAAGCAGAAAGATTTCTTTCTCAACAGGTAGCCCTCCGGGTGACTGTGATGCAAGGTGAAGTTTGGGAACTACTGGTACAGTCAGGAAGTGGTCAGTCACATGGGACATCTGCCAGCCAGGCAATGTGACCGCACCTTAACTAGTGACTGTACTTTAAGGCACTGGTTCTCACATCTGGCTGCACGCTGGAATCCCTAGGAAGCTTTAAAAACCCCGAAGGTGCGGTTCTCCCCTCCGAGATACTGATTTTAACTGACACTGGGGTGTGGCCAGGGCATGAGAATTTTTAAAAGCCCCCAGATGATTCTAACACGTGACATTTGGAAGCCAACGTCTGAAACAGCTTCAGTCCCATTTTGCACTCGATTTAAAAAGGCTTCTTCTAGATTCTCTCCTCACGGGTCCATGACCCAGCTTGGGCTTCGTAACCTGGTTACCACTGGGAAAACCCAGACCAGTTAGGGTTTGCTTCCCATAGGCCGGCAATCCTCAGCTGGGGTGGGGGGGGGGGCAATTGTACCCCAGGGGAGGCTCGGCAATGTATGCCTGGAGACGTTTTGGTTGCCAACACTAGGGCGGACGAATTTCACTACTGAAATCTGGTGAGGAGAGAGGCCAGGAAGACTGCCAGACATCCTATCCTGCCCAGGACAGCCTCCCACAACAGAGAATTAGAAATGTCATTCGTGCCGCTTCCGAAAAGTCCTGCCGTAGACAAGTCAACCGTTGTCCTCAGTCCGCTTTAGCTCTTGCACCTCGGACTGGGTGGAAGAAAGGATGGGTCTGTTCCATAGGCACACCCATTCTGACGCACTGGGGGCCCAGCAAGGCCCCCTTTCTTGTGCGGGTGATTCTGTGAGGTTGTCAGGTGTCTGCTCCACTGTTCATGACATAGCGCTTCCTTTCCGATTTGAATACGCTTCCTTTTGTAGATGCTCTGTGGGTCAGGATCTCTAGCGGGAAGAAATTACAAGTAGAGGGTCTGGGTGCCAGCGTCTCGCCTGACACCCTAGCGGTTCCCATGGCCAGCCTTGACTCTGCTGCAACTCTCCAAGCTTGAAAACATATCAAGCCCGGGGGGACGCGGGGGGGGGGGGGGGGGCCTGGGTGGCTCAGTCGGTTGATCGTCTGACTTCAGCTCAGCTCAGGTCATGATCGCTCAGTCCGTGAGTTCGAGCCCCACGTCGGGCTCTGTGCTGACAGCTCGGAGCCTACTTCGGATTCTGTGTCTCCCTCTCTGTCCCTCCCCTGCTCACGCTCTGTCTCTCTCACTCTCCAAAATGAATAAATGTTAAAAAAAATTTTTTTTTAATGTATCAAGCCCAATGACTGGCAGAATAGGGAAGTGAAATGGAAACAGGGTCAAACGTGGACTAAACCTGAGCGATCTACATTCAGACACAAGCTCTGGAGCCACTGCGGGTTAACCTGCGCCCGAGTGATAATGCCTGCTGCAGGCAATAAACTCTAAGGAGCCCGACGCCTCCTCGTCTGGTTTTATTTTGCCTCACAAAACGAGGAGAGCATAAAACCTCTCGCCATCTACTCTCTGTTTTATCCCAAATCTTCAACACCCACTGTTCCGAGATTTCCACACGGATTCAGAGCAATTTATGGCGGCCCAGGTGTTTAAAGTTCCAGGTTGAAACATTTGGTTAATTAACATCATGCTGCAAATGCTCAAAATCACTTCAGCCGCCACTAGAATGGTACAAAGCTACCAAAAACAAAAACTGTAGGGAAAATACAAACAAATGGTGGTATCCTGTGCAAAGCGATACAGGATTAGAGCGACAATAAAAGCTGCGAGAGCTCTCTTGAATTAATGCTGTGCTCCTGGAAAATGCTTTTCCAAAAGGACAGTCTTTCAGTAAAGACTTGAGAACACATTTATAAAGAGGCTGCAGCTAAGTGCCAGGACACAGAACCACTAGCACTTTCTTGGAAAGAGAAACGGTGCATGAGAAAACAGGGCAAACCCAAGAGTGACGATTTTGGAAATATCAAAAGAAATGGCCATTTTTCTAGGGAGAGCCCCATTTCGGGACCATGACGCTCTCAGCAGAAGTTCTCTACACTCACAGGTCAGGCCCCTCTCCCACCCAAAGGTCTAGGTTAACTCCTGTATCTTAATTCTTGTGAATGCCTACCTGTGCCTTTCTTTCCGATCGCTTTCAGTAAAACATTACTTCTTTGGAAAGGGTCCTGAAGTGGTTCTGTCAGACTTCATTTTTGTAAAGTATGACATAATGGGAGAAGATGCTTGCAAATCACATATCAGCAAAAGGGTTGGTATCCAAAATCTATAAAGAACTTATCAAACTCAACGCCCAAAAAACAATAATCCAGCAAAGAAATGGGCAGAAGACATGAATAGACACTTTTCCAAAGAAGACATCCAGATGGCCAGCAGACACATGGAAAGATGCTCAACATCACTCATCATCAGGGAAATACAAATCAAAACCACACTGAGATACCACCTCACCCCTGTCAGAAATGGCTAAAATTGAACTCTGGAAACAACAGATGCTAGCAAAGATGTGGGGAAAGGGGAACCCTTTTGCAAGACTGGTGGGAATGCAAACTGGTGCAGCCACCCTGGAGAACAGTATGGGGGTTCCTCAAAAAATTAAAAATAGAGCTACCCTATGACCCAGCAATTACACTACTAGGCATTTATCCAAAAGATACAAAAATGCTAATTTGAAGAAGCACATGCACCCCAATGTTTATAGCAGCGCTATCAACAATGGCCAAGTGTGGAGAAAACCCAAATGTCCATCAACTGATGAATGGATAAAGAAGATGTGGTTTATATATACAATGGAGTATTACTTGGCGATCAAAAAGAATGAAATCTTGCCATTTGTTACAACCTGGATGGAACTAGAATGTATTATGCTAAGCGAAATATGTCAAGTCAGAGAAGGATAAACATCATATGATTTCACTCATACGTGGAATTTGAGCAACAAGACAAATGAACATAGGAGAAGGGAAGGAAAAATGAGATAGAAACAGAGAAGAAGGCAAACCGTCAGAGACTCTTAAACACAGAGAACAAACTGGGGGTTGCTGGAGGGGAGGTTGGGTGGGAGGATGGGCTGAGTGGGTGATGCACATTAAGGAGGACACTTGTCTGGATGAGCACTGGGTGTCGTACGTAAGTGATGAGTCACTGGGTTCTACTCCTGAAACCAATACTACACTGCATGTTAACTCAAGTTTAAATACATACATTTTAAAAATAAATAAAATATTGCAAACAACTCTTAAAAAATAAAGTATGAAGTGTAGAGAGTTGGAAAGAAATACAGCTTTCCTAGTTTTGAGGCAGGGGTCAGGCTGAGGTACATTGAGTTTTCTGTGTCTTTTCTTTCCAAGTATTGGAGGGTGGGGAGGGTGGGGAGGGTGGGGTGGGTGAGGGGTCAGTTCTGGCTTGCGCCCTGGCTGGGTCCCAGGTGGTATCCAGGTGTGGCTGGTCTAGGCTCCACAGGGTCAGTCTGCAGGAAGGGCTGGGGAGGGCTGTCACGTACGATTAAGGAAAGAGACTATGAGGTCACAAGTTGGTCCTCAACAATGCCTCGGTTGTTGGAGGGCCGGGAGGGCATGGTTTCAAGCACTGTATTTCATCTGTCATTCAGATTGCTCTCAGGAAAATCTTCTTCCCCCGCAAGTCCCGGCTGCCATAGATCTGTGCATGAAGCCCAAACGAATAATCAGAAAGATAAGTTTTGCTTATATGTCTGAGCTACTGGGAACTGAGACAGTACCTCTTTAGGAGAATGTAACCGAGTAACACAAAAGGGAGACAAGACCCTCATTTAAGACGAGAACAAGATGCAGCTCCAATTCATCTGTGGTTCCAGAAACGCAATACAAATTTGGTGGAGTGAAGGCTGACAAAGACTCTCTCCTTGACCAAACGTCACACGGGCTCCTCCAAGCCCTCTTTCCGACAAGGCCTCATCACGGAGCCCCATCCTTGGCTTGTCTGGTCCACTGTAGTAAGAATCCCTCCATCCTCGATGGTCCCTCTTGGTCATTTTCCACCTACTGCTTCATTTTCCCCTTCATCCTGCTCCTTGGCTATGACCTCCCACACATATTTGGACTTGAGCCCACTTCTACACTGGCGTCTCTTCTCCTCGATTGCAATAGTTACCGAATAAAATCTGTCTTCACCACTTTAGCTAGTGTCCAGCTCTGAAACGCTCCGACAGGGCTCCAGGTGTAGCAACTGTAGGAGAGGCAGAGCCTAGCACCTGGAGCCCCGGCCAGCACCCACAGCCCGCTGGAGTCCGCAACACTAGGGGACAGTTGAGAGTACAGATAAGGCCAAGAGGCGAAGCAGGCAAACGTCACCAAAAGGGGCCAGCGTGGAAGAAGAAAAGGAGCAGGCACCCCTTCCACATCTCAGAGGAGCCAGAAAACCGCCAGGGGATGCCCAGCAGCACGGATGGGAGAGAGGGGTCTACTCAAGAGGGAAGTGGAGCTCCTACAATAGAAGAAAGAGTGAAGTCTTTGAATCAGTGTATGGCTCCTAACTCGCCTGCAAAACGCCCCATTTTCATCCTCATGTGCCAAGTTCTATGAAATAGGCATACAGTATTTATGTATAGGAATATATGGATCTGTCCAAACGGACATGAAATACACCTGGCCCCTTTCCCTTAGGCAAAGAGCACTAGTCACTCCCTGGTCTCTCAGAGTTTCTCTCTGGGTTTTTATCTCCCTCTCCTGTTTGCCTGGTCCTAGTTCCGTTTTCAGTTAAGAGCCTTCAGAGAGAAATAATCTGATTGGCCCATCTCGTCCCTGTGTGGGAAGAACTTTCCGCTGGCCAGTCCACAGACTGGCTGTCTTCGGGTCAGGTGCATGAGTGTCATCCAGCCAGCCATGTTGGAGCCAGGGTCAAGGGGAGGGGAACGTGGCAGTCTGGAAGGTAAGCGGTTTTCCTCAGAAAGAGACTGTGTGTGTGACTTAGGCTGTGACTGCTCACAAGACTGTCAAAGAAGTAGAGACATTAGCAAGTTTTCTCAGATCTGTTTGAAGAGAAAAGCAAAACCCCCAAAAATGCTCTGCTCTACTAGGACAAATACAGATGACTTAATTTCTCAAAGACTTGGAGCAGGCTTCTCCCTAAATTACCACAGACGCCGTCTTAAAAGGCCCCCCTGGACAAGAGAAGGGGTAAAGAAATCAACCACAAGATGCTATTGATGAGGCAAAGCTTTGGCTGAGTCAAAAAGACGAGGAAATATAAATTCTGAGGTAGAGAAAGAGACACTACATTGGTATCATACCAGTAAGAGACAAGGCAAAGAAAGGAGCTGAGGAAAATAAATAAATAGATGATATATAGGTAGGTAGGTAGGTAGGTAGGTAGATAAATAGATAAGATAGATCGATAAATAGATAAATAAATAAATGAATAAACAATTAAGGTCTGAGATTGGCTGTAGGGGCCGGGGGGAAAAAAGGAAAAGAAGTTGGATTTACTCTTGATATAGAGCTGCTGCTCCTGCGGTGACCACAAGCCCAGCCAGCACTCAGAGGGGCCACAGATCTCCCAATTCCAAGACCTGGCCATTTCTTGATTCCATTTCATGTTTCTAAGGAACAATCTTTTGCTGGTCTTGCCCCTCACATCCTTATAATAAGCTCTTTTACTTGAAGAAAGACACTCGCAAATCAAAGAACCCAAAGCACACACTAGATCTTGTGCATTTAACCTAACTAGAAAGTTGTGTGAGGTATAGTGTTCTGGATTTTTTTTTTTTTTTGCTATAATACTGATTTTTTTTTTTTTTTTAACTTCTGTACATGCAGTGTAACAACTGGGAATACAGAGTGAGTTCTGGTCCCGGCAGCCAAGGCCTGGAAAAAAATCTGACAGCAGGCTTAAGGTGAAATTAAACATAGCTTCAGAATCACAGCCTAGATATTCGAGTCCCAGCAGTAGAGACCGCCAGAGCTCCAGCACCCTCAGAAACCTCTGAGTAATCATGGAAAATGGAAGATGTGCCAAAGGCTCGGAGGGGGCTGGGGGTGGGTGAATGGCAAATGTCACTCATGTTTTCAAAATGAAGAAGAAGGTAGATTCAAAAACTGTATACAGGTCACCTCGGGAAATCTTGGGCAAAATCAAAAACGGTTTATTAAAAGGAATTTTCACGGGAAGCCAGAAAAAGAAACTGCAATCACCAAGAGGCAGCAAAATTGTACTCAGAATTGGCCGTATCTGCCCAAGCTCATTTTCCCCTTTGATTATACCCAAATGCAGACTTCAGTGATGCATTTTATAAGGCCCGTTATGATAGTCTTATAAATTATGGGGTAGGGATGTAAGTCCTAAGTCATTCTCAAAGTTGACATCCACCTCAAGAGCGGTTTCTAGCAGTATGCCACAGAACTCTGTCCTTGGTCTATCCAGCTTAACATCTTCATATGAACTTGGATAAAGACAGTAACAGGAAGGCGCATCCTCCTCAAATCTTGGGAGGTCACAGTGCTAAGAAAGGTAGCAAATACGCTGAATGGCATGGTATGGAACCAGAGAGGTTTGGGAGATATGAGAGATGGGCTGGCAGGATGTGATGTTCTCTGCTTGGGTCCCAACAAGCAACTACATCAGGAGAGGCTGGTAGCTACCTGGCCTCAGTCACAGCACAGGAAAATACTATGTCTTCATCAACAGAAAGCTAAATATGACTCAGAGATGGGTCAGGGTCATCAACAGAGCTAATGAGTTAGGTTGCATTTAATGTGCATATGGTTTCTGGAACCAGAGAGGTAATAAACTCTTTCTATGCTGGACCATACCTGGAATATCCTTTTCAATTCTAGTGATGTATTTTTTGAGGAATGTGCATTCACTGGACCACATTCAGAAGACAGCTACCAGGGTTGTGCAGGAACTGTAAATTATACATATGAGGAACGGCTGAATGAACCAGGTGTGTTTATGTGACAAGTGTGGGTAGGGAAACATGCCCATTTTTCGTGAAATTAATGAAAGTCTGTCATGGGGAAAAGAAGCAGTACTTTCTCTAGGTATCTCCAAGGGACAATATTGTGGATTAAGCTATAGACGGTATTTTGGTTTATTGTGAAAATAGAATAGGCTCCCTGGGCAGGTGTTCAAAGGCCCAATAACCACTACAAGGAAAGTTCTAGAAGAGTCAGCTGTAGAATCTGTAGATGGGTTAGGTCATCTTTTAAGGTCCTTTTAAATCTCAAGAGTCTCTGGCTTTTCTCAAATACTACATTTTTAGTCTTGTATTCCAGTTCTGATCATGTCAATCCACTAAAACCTGCTACTGTTTCCAATTACAAACGGCCTCAAATCCACACCCTTGCATCTACCACTTAAAGACCTCTAGCAGCTGGCTGAATGTGCCTTTCATTTTAGTTTCACAAATATTTACCGAGGACCTACTACAATCCAGGCACTATGCTAGGAGGCAGAGATATAAAAATGACAAACATACGGTCTCTGGCTTCAAGGAGCTCACAATCTAGGGGGAGAAAGAAGTTTAATCTAACGCCGTCAGGGTGAAAACAGAGCGGGCTCAGTGTGCTCCCCCACAGGAGCACCGGAGAGGGGTCCCCTGGCTCAGCCAGGGAAGGCCTCGTGAAGAATCTCGACTTGGCATTTTGGCTCCACAGTTGCATCTGATCGTGTCTGGACACTCTTGCTGTTACGTGGGAAAGTAACTCCGAGTAGTTTAGACAAAGCCAATGGGCTTCTCTGGGATGGACTGTGCTGGGACAGAAGGGGTCTCTGCATCCCCATCCCCGTACATTCAAGAGAAGAGAGCAAGGTCCTCCTTAGGAGGGAGCTTTTCCATGGAGGATTCTGGTCCCCCTGGCCACTCCTTGGGGAAGAAGAGGGACTAACGCCAAGGACAGTGTGACATCCGCTGAAGCCGGTCAACTAGGGAGTCAGCCACGCCCTCCACAGCCAGAGCTACGAAGGCCTCTGTTCTTGCTTCCAACTTTTCCAGCAGTCTCCCCAGAAAGGAAGTCTGGGTAAGTCTCAAGTCTCAGGCAGGGAGGGAGGGGGCCCCACTGTGCTCTCCAGTCTCACCTATGGCCACGGGAGCCTAAATAAAACCGACGCTCTGCCCCATGTACCGCAGGTCTGTGTGTTCATACCGAAGTCAGCCAAATCCGGAAAACGAGGGGTGAGCGGGAACATCTGACCCTCAAACCCTACTCTGACCCTCTAGTAAATTCTATCATGAAAGGCATATTAGAGTTAAACGCAATGCAACATTTAAGCCAAGGCATGGAAAGCAAACTTTTTATTTTTAATTCAGAATGACTTCCGTGAGGATCAAGGGAAGAGAATGTTATATTTAGGAGAAGAGGTAAGGCTGCACGTGAAGCTGTGAGATGGCTCGCACGCTGTGAGGGATCCTGCTGAAAACTCATTTCCCTGCGGATCCACTCCAACTGGCCACCTTAAATGCGGATATTATATGGGGGATCATATAGTCAGGCCACGGCTCAGTACATGCATAATATAATGTAAGTCAGTCTCGCAAATAGAAAAAAGGTTAGTTTGCACAGTCAGAAACAGCTTGCTTAACCACTTTATGGTATTCAACTGTGTGCTTATTTTTAAATTCTATTAAATTGCTCTGAAGGCAATGACCAATACGAGGAGAGGCATCTCTTCATGGGGCGCATGAAAGCTTCTTTTACGACGAGGATAGAAAGGTGGCATCGTCCCTTTTGGAACTGAGGTCCTCTCTGGGGTGATCGGACGTCCCAGCTGCAAACTTTCTCGGGAATTTCACCCCACTCAAATGCTGTCCTTCCAGCCACCCATCACATAACCAGACCTGGCCCGTCCACCAATTCAGGCTCCTGCACAAAATCTCACCAACTTTTTTACTGCCAACATCTTTGCCCGTTTCTGGAAATAGGCAGTGTAGTCCTCCTAAAAAACCAACTTTGGAGTGCCAGTAACTTTACTGTATTCTTTCACTCTGCAAGAGTCCCCAACAAGCACGAAGACGGGTTCAGAGCAGGCTAGGACTCAAATAGCTTCGGGTTCCTGATGGAGTCAGCAGGCTTCTGCCTGTACTGAACGTCACAGGCACAGAGATCACGGGGGATGAATGGCCGGGTTCTAACCAGCTCAGATGAACACCAAGGATGTCTGAGCAAATTCTCACACGAGCACACTGATCAAGACACAAACATTTAACAACAATCATCACCACCAATAGCTGCCTTAGATCCCAAGTGGGTTATATCTTGATAGGAACTGCTTCAGAAGTCTGGGATACAGAGTCCCAGAGCTGCGGCTCATGTGTCGATTGTTGAAATATTCACACGCATCCGCACAGGCTGGTAAATAACCACAGTCCTGAGTTCCCCTTCTACTAGGTCCTCCTGGAGGACCCGTCCACCACCTTCCCCACAACATGATGGCCCAAGAAAGCCTCGCACAAAATGTATTGTCCAGGACCCTGCTCTAGTGACATAGGGGGCATTCCGACTGGCCAGTGCCCATGCCAGGCCAGCTATTAAAGACTGGGACTGTCACCGATGCTCATAGCTCAGGGGGATTCTAGAAGGAGTGTCCCGTGCTGAGCCCAGTCTAATAATCCAATTCTTTCCCTCATTATCTTTCATACACGTCTCTCCACTTTTAACACGCATGCACCTAGGAATAGCTGTCTGCATAAGGATCCTCTGAGGAAGGTCTTAAGGTCACAGAGTATATGTCTCTATAGAGAAAAAGCTGTGCCACGCTAGGAATCTTTCATACCTTTCTTGCAGGATTCAGATCCTTAAGTGGTGAGACTTTTTCAATCTGCAAATATTAGCGTCCACTGAAAGTCACTGACATCGCTTTTATTAGCCTGGTGAGGCTCTTACTCCCACACCCAATCAGATACAGGCCTCCATGTAAGAGGGGATAAAGAGAATAAGCCTTCACACCTGCAGATGAAACCCTAAACCTGCCATCGGGGTCCTTGTAGCTGGGGAAAGCTGAACATTTCACAATAAACTACAAAGATTTATTTTTCCTCCTGTTCGAGAACAATAAACTCCTTCTGGTGAATGTAGGATCCTAGGCAAGTAATTACTACCCAGGCACACGTTTCAGAGGACCGTCTGAAAGCATCCATTGATAATCTCCGGTGAGGCCTAAATTTCCCTCTACTCCCAGTCCCAGAAGAAACTGGGTCAGAATGAAAACAGACAATGGGCCTCAAACAAACAGAACAGAATGTGGCTCACTTCTCTCACGTGCTTGTGAGGGAATTCAAACATTACTTAAGCAAGACATAGCATTGCTTATTTCTGATGCGGAGTGTGGTAGGAAAAGCAGACGAAGACAAAGGAAAAGTTCTGTGGGGGGAGAGGGGAGGAAGGGAGGTTGACATGCACAAGAGGTTGGGAAGACAGAACCAGTATGGAACATTCTGGATGGTTGGAAACTGTGAGAGTCCCAACATTTGCTAACCCTGTCTGGTGGAGTACTTTATACCTACACCTAAATATATCAAAACCCACCTCTTCAAAGACCTAGCAGTAACCTCCTAGTAACTGTAGAGCAGAGGAATTGATGGAAGAAACAAAGAGGCCTAGCAAACATTTTTTTCCATGTCACTCAAAAAAAAAGAAAAGAGTCATACTGATTTGAGATGCTACATAAGTATCACTTGAGAAATAACCTTTAAAAAAAAAAAGAGCATAGCAATCATCCTAACCAGAGGTTTGAAAACTCTTTAGATGTCATCAGTAATTTTTCTGGGCTCCAGAATTTTCACCAATTTCTCCCACGCTAAGAAATGTCGGATGGACGCCATGCCAAACTCAATGAAGAAATAAGGGACTAGTGCTGAGGCTAATATTTTAAAGTTAGATCAGAGGTGTTTATTTTTCCCCATATGTATTTACTTTAGGTAAACAGGCTTGAGGAAGGTACCAATTTTTATAGATAACACATACGTACGCATGTACGTGAATGGAAATGACATGTTGGGGGCACAAAGCTGGTTAGTGCTCTCGCCCTGCCTCTACTCCACTTCTCTGTACTGTCGCATCTTGAACTTAGTCTTGGGGGACCTGTCCAAACCCTCTCCACCTGTTTTAACTCCAAGGCTGGTGCTCTTTATAAGGAATGCCACCCCCTACCTACTCCTCATCCCCAGAGTAAGACCCCAGGAGCATTCGGCAAGTTGGCAGGTGAGAATGTTCCTCATGTACAAAAACAATTAGAGATGAGAGTGCATCAGGGGGGAGGGAGGCCCGTGTATAAAACACATCCTGTTCACCTCCAAATACTTTACAGCTTTAAAGAATGGATTCATTGGAGAGATGGGCACACCTGTATATTTGCACACCTGTATTTGTACTCAGTTCTATTTTGATAAGTCCCTGAAAGCCCCATTTCAGAGGGTGTGGGCCTAAACAAATACCAAATAAAACTTTTCCTCCCTGAAGTAAAGGGCTAAGCTAGACAGTATACGGTTAGTCTTCAGGATACGTTTCAAGCGTATATAAATGTCCTCTCAGTCTGAACTGGTGTCAAACATCATACTTGGGTTTAAGTTTGTTGTTTATTTTTTTAACCGCGGTAAAATACACATGACATTTTAACCATTTTAAAGTCTACAAGACATCTGTATTAAGTGCATTCGCAGTGTTGCGCAAACATTACCGCTATCTGGTTCCGGAACATGTTCATCCCCCCGAAGGGAAAGCCCGCAGCCGTTAGCGTTTGCGCACATCCCTCACTCTCCCCAGCCCCCCGGTCAGCCATGCGTGTCCCACCCGCCTCTGTGGATTCACCCTATTCTGGACACATCGTATAAGCGGAGTCACACAGTATGTGGCCTTTTGTGTCTGGCTTCGTTCACATGGCGTGTTTCCAAGGTTCACTTGTGCCGGGGCATCCATCGGCACTTCATTCCTTTTGACGGCTGAATAATATTCCAGTTTGGCTAATTACCACATCTGGTTTATCCGTTCGCACGCCGACGGACATTTGGGTTTCGTCCTCCCTTTCGCTCTTAGGAGTAGTGCCGCTGATGAACATTCACGTGAAAGCTTTGGTCTGAACCTCCGCAAACCCCAACCAAAGCGGCGACTCCTGCCTACGCACCCCCGGCACAACTCTCTTCACGGCCCTCTCAGGTTCTCTGAAATTATTAATCTGTTCATCTGCTTGTTAATTCCCACCTCTCCTTTCTAGAGTATGAATCCCACGAGAGCAGGATGCTCCTTGTTTTGTTCACAATTCCATCTGCAGTGCCTACAACAGTGCCAGGCCCAGAGCAGAGGTTTCTTTAGTGGAGAAATGTCTGAGTAGTGCTCAAAGCTAAAATGAATTCCTGCGACTGAGCCAGATTCTGTGCCTGTTAACTTTCTTCTCAAAGGAGACAAAATTCTGGATGGCAACGGGCTCTGAAGCCCAAAGAAGAGAAAGGAATGTGGCCCCAAAGAAATCTGGCCAAGTGAACACCGCCAGGGATCAACAGTAGAGTGCTCAGATTTCAAGTGTTCATTTAAGGCTCTGCCTTTCCTTCAGAGACCAGTCAACACTGCCATTGGCTGTTTCTGCTCCTGGGGTGAAGCCAAAGGAGTTTACTAGGAGTCCTTAAGGTAAGTTCGCTTAATCGTTCCGTTCTGTTGTGTTCATCAAATAGAAGCCTCCAAGCACTTACTTTCCCATCAAAGCAAAAAGTCACGTTATCTACAAGATCCTTCAACTTGCACAGGCTCACACTTTACCCAGTTTGGATCCTATTCACAGCGATCAGATTCTTGCCGTTTGAACGAGAGAGAAAGAGGGACAAAGGGGAAATGGGTGAATCGAGCACGAAGCCTTCCAAGGATCTCACTCTAGCCTTCAGGAGATGAAAACACGCCCCGGCACAGAGAGGTTACAGTGCTTCCTCACGGTCACAGAGCTCCCGGGGGGGCAGAGCAAGGAGCCCATCTACACTGGCCAGCGGAACATCGGCTCCGCAGGGGCAGAGACCTCGCCTTTTGTGGTCACAGTTCGACTGCAGAACAGACTGGTCCTGGCAGGGTGCTCAGCAGCCGCTCCCACAACTCCACAGTGTTGCCACATTTCCGAGCTCTCGAAGGCACAGCACAAATAAACATATTTTCCCAGCCTCCGAGGAACCACCTGAATTTACGGGTTGACAATAAACACCTTGGTTAGAGTCACGTGAGGATGTGCCCTGGAGCGAATGCAATAGTTGGAGCCTGTGGGTTGTGCAGGTGCAGAAACGGCCGTCTACAGAAGAAGGAGGCCAACACGGGCCTCGTCAGGGGCTCAGGTGGAACGGGATCACAGAGTGACAAATTCAAGGTCTGAGGACGTCATCTTCTTTGTTGCTGGAACAGGTCTATGGTTACGGACCTGCACTGCCTCCCAGCTAGAGTAAATAAATCAAGAGCACATCATGGAAAGCCAAACTATTTTGAAACAAGAGATTTTTTTTGTTTAATTTTGTTTTGTGTGGGGGTGCGTGTGTGTCTTCTTGACCAAATCATCTGAAAAACAGCAGTTTTCAACACCTCGCTCGTAGGCGCTCCTGACCACTATGGCCTTCAGGACTTGGAAGATTCCATTTCTTTAAAAAATGAAATCCATATTGGTCCCGATGAGGGGCTCCCAAGGCTTTTTCCATACGAGCTACTAATTAACCTTTCTGGGATTTAAAAAGGACCACCCTGGGGCGCCTGGGCAGCTCAGTCGGCTGAGCGTCCGACTTCGGCTTAGGTCACGATCTCACGGTGTGTGAGTTCGAGCCCCGCGTCCGGCTCTGTGCTGACAGCTCAGAGCCTGGAGCCTGCTTCCGATTCTGTGTCTCCCTCTCTCTCCACCCCTAACCCACTCGCATTCTGTCTCTGTCTCTCTCAAAAATAAATAAACATTTTAAAAAATGTAAAAAAATAGTAATAAAAAATAAAAAGGACTACCCTAACACTGATATCTAGGACTTTTTAAAAATGGCGATCACGCCACCTTGATTTTTAAAATTCGATTTTCTTCTCTTCCTGGTCTGGTGGGGAAACAGGGGAAAAAAGTGATGCCAGACAGGCTTCATCTTTCTCCCTTCCATTGCTTCTGCATCCTGGACCGAGAGTGAACAGTTCAACTGGGGCTTTCTGCTTCTTAGCATATGGAGTTGTCATCCTTGACATCAACAGATTTGGCAGGAGCCTCCGTGTTCTCTTTGCTGGGCTATTCTGAGAAATGCAGCCACAGATGTCGAGTTTGACTAAGCAGAATTCGGCCTCGCGTTACTCTAAATTCCAGGTGAGACTAAACCCCAGGGTGCCTCTGCGCAGCCCTGTTCCGGATCTGACTGCTGAATGTCTTAGCATCACCAGCGAACTCCTGGACAGGGCACCTGCCACGTGCCCAATCCGGGGGCAGACAGCGGGGGGCTCCGAGATGATCGAGACAGAGAAGCTGCCTGTCAGGGGCTTGCAATCTTGAGACAGAGGAATGATTAAAATGGGTAATTACAAGACCGAGAATGTGCAGTGTTAAACCTTCCAGGAAGGCCGGCGGAACCTTCTCATGAACTGGAGGCAGACACGTTGCTCTGTGACCCTGCTAGAGATACAAGGAGCACACAGGCCTTGGTGATCAGGTTCAAGGCAGAACGTGGAGAAGCTTTCGTTTTCTCCGGAGCAGCAACAGTCGGCTCGTGTCCAAGCACGGAGTGTTTTCCAATAATGGCCAGCCCGCAGCTTTGTTGTGGGGAATAAAGGAGCCCTACAGACAGTCTGGCTTTTCGTCTTCCTTCTTGAGAACATTTCTCCTGTAGGTAAAACTGGGTGACAACGAACGTCATAGGGCAGCCCCGAGGAAGGGGAGAAGTCTTTTCTCTGGAGAGCGCGAGCAGGCAAACGAAACCGTCCTTGCCCTGATGCCCGGGACAACGGTGAAGGGATGACAGGATGGGTGATGAGGTGTGCAACTAGCCCTGTGTCCTGTGGTTGGTCAGCCACATCCACCTCTGTCAGAGTCCTCATCCAGCAACACCCCTGGGGTTGGCCCGGGTTATACGGACCTCAGACAGGCTCCGGCGGAAAATCTAGAGCACTGGACGGGCTACGAGTGGGGCTCATGACAGCCCCTTCTCATAGCGTGGGGCCCCGCAAAGTGGAACCTCTACTCTGTCTCCAAGATCCCCTCCAGCTCAGAGAACCTATGCTCGAGGCCTCACCTTGAAGGCCTGGGGATCGGACTGTCCTCCTGGGGATTCTATTCCTATTCCCCTGTCATAGAATGAACTCCCCAGGGATGTAGTTTCAAATTCCTGACTCCTTTTTAAGCGACTGGCTTTAAGGGTCGCTGAGATGGGTACCATCTGTTCACAGGGTTTCCTTTAAATTGTTATAGATCTCCCCTCTCCCATTTAGAACTGAGGATTTTAGAAGGCACAAACTGAATAAAATTCAGCCTGAGATTCGAATGCCTGTGCCTCAGGAGACTTTCTATGGATCCAGGTTTCTGGGAGCCAAAGTAAAGGCTAGAGAGAGAAAGGGGAGTGGAGGTGGGGAAGGAAAAAGCAGGACAGAGAGAAGAAACAAGAGAAAAGACAGAGAGACATGGGTCTGTGAGGTCACGTGGGCACTTACAGTCACAAAGACAAATTACATCTGTACAAGAAAGAGAAAATCTTAACGGGTAGGGAAAAGGAAGGTGGCGAAAATAGCTACCTATTGCCCAAACAGCATCTTTGTACGCTATAGAAAGCCTTCCTTCTGTCCTTGGGACCATCTTTGGCATGTGCCAGGAAAAAAAAACAAAAACAAACAAACAAAAAAAAAACGCCATAATAATCGTCTAAAGCTAGGAGGACTCAGAATGTAAATGGTACTCCCTCGAATTGTGCAGTGTAAAACCTGCACAGCCTTACATCCTGGCCATACAACCTTCCTAATAACTAGACTCCAAAACTTCATCTCCCTCAATGAACACCATGATTCTAAAATACCTGGATGAGCATCCTCGTGGAAGGTCAACAACATCCTAAGGAACCAGAAGCTGAGATCATCCTAACTGCAGGGCTGGCTTCACAGGCATGCAAGCTGTCACACAGGACCCCAGACTTACAAGGGCTCCACACGTGGTTCCATGTTCTGCTGTCACATCTCAAAGAGCCCTAATAATTTTGAATGAGGGGTCCCCTATTTTCATTTTGCTCTGGGCCCTGCAAACTACACAGATGGTCCTAATTTCCAACCAAATTTTCTCTGGTTGGGTCCACCCCCAAGAACAACATCTAATAAAGATTTAACACTTTTATTCTAAAGAGCTGAACACGGAAGCATAAAAATGGGTGACCACGACCAATTTTCAAACTGGGTAATCGCAGGTAAATAAAGAGAAGCACCTTTTCCATTTCCCAGAAAAGGCTTAAGTTCAGCAGGCACTTGGGGTCTGTTTCAGACTCATTATTTGTCCTTCCCTGAAAGGCACAACGTAAAGTCACGTCTTGTGTGGACCAGTTCACTCCTCTTCAAATGAAAGAAAATTGAAAAAGAAATGAAAAAAGAAAGAAAGGTCAAACCGACTTCCTAGGGAAGAGAAGAATGCAGCTTGGGGGGAAAAAAAAACAAAACAGTTTACTCAATTTTTCAATGATACCAAGAGGACCCTTTGACACTTCTTGGCAAAGACATTACAGTACTTCTAATGCTGTAAAAAGAAAGGGGGGAGGGGTGGTCTTCACCGAGAAAACTTCAGAAAAGAGGCCTTCATGATGGACGTATGCAAAAATGCACAAGCCCATGGCTATGAACCTTAACCTCTGTTACGTTTAAAAAACAAACAAACAAAAAAAAACTGTAAAGAAAATAAAATATTCTCAAAATATCTATAGAGGCTTTGGAACTCAGACATTCTCTTCTGGTGCATCTGCCCTTTCGAATGAGTGACTTCGCCGAAGCTGAGGAAAAAACACAAAGAATCATCACCTGATGCGTGGACTGGCACCCGACCACAGACACACCTACTCAGAGAGAAAAGGAAGTGAATCCAGGATTGAGCTGTGCTTCCTCCAGCCCAGGAACTGCCTGAGGGGCTTTGCTTTTTAGTTTTGTTTTCTTTTGCTTTGTTTCTGTTTTTCTATATTTAACAACTAGGAACCACACAGACACAACAGGCAGAGTAAGTACTGCTCTCAGGTACGAAGTCCTACCCCTAAGTATAGTGTCTTACTTTGACTTTCTAGATTCTCCCGCCCCTACACGCATGCGTGCGCGCACACACACACACGCACACATACACACAGACCAAAACAAAAAACAAAAAAAAGGTTCCCATTGCTGCTGAAATTCCATACCTGTTTCCGCATGTTATCCATTGATCCTTGAATATGCTTAGCATAACCATCTAAATCTTGCCTGATACATTCCAAAATTGGACCCTCTCCGTGTCTACCTCTGGCCAGCGACTATTTCCCCTCATGGGCAAGAGTCACATTCACTTGTTTCTTCATATATCTTCTAACTTACTTTGTGGTGAACGTTTTGTATAGAGGAACAGCGGAGACTGAATCAATAATGTTTATGCACAGAAAAGGGCTCGCCCCTTCTTTGGCAAGGTCGCTGTTGGGGACAGGGGCACAGAGTCAGCCCTCCACAGCTGATTTGGGTCTGGAGTTACTGCAGCTTTCATTTCAATTCACCACTGGCTTCAGTAGTTTAAGGGTGGGGTCAGGACTCTTTTAGCACGACTTGAGATCTGAGCACTGATGAGATTCCAGAGATCTCTTTATGCCTTGCAGTCAACCCATCGATTTTCCAAACTGGGGTATGTCTCTTTCAGCTTTCAAGTCAGCCAGGCATCTTTCTGGGTCATGAAGAAACTCCCTTCCTTCTCCATCACAGCTCCTCACTTTCTGCACTGCTGACCATCTCCCTGCCCTGCTTCAGGATGCCCTCAACCTTTGGATGGTGAGTACAGAACACTCCAGAGCCACGACAGGATTTCTCTCGGCTCTCCTGCCCTGTTCCCAGTGAGCCTTCACCAGGCGGCTGCCTTGCTCTCAGCAAAGGCCACACACACCTTAATGGGAACCTCTACGTGCTTCTCTGCCCTACTCTCCCTACAACCCCTGCGTGCCTGGAAAGACCCAGAAGGTGGTGGAGGCTTCTTGGTGGCTGGGGATCTTGCCTTTCTAAAGAAACAGGCAGGCACCCAAAGTTGGCTAAAATTTGGGCTAGTCTCTTCTCACTCTGCCTGTGACAGGCTTCTCCTCCTCCTACCACTCTGCCAGGGGTGAGCAGCCCTGGGCTTCTTCTCTCCTAGGAAGGGCTTGTCACTTTCTGAAATTTCATTTATGTAGATTTCTTTGTGTCCTTGGCTCTCTCGCTGGTTTAAAAACATCTGTGTTTGTGTTGCTTTTTCTCATTGTTAGAGGAGGTGTGAAGGTCTCTTGCAATTTTCTACACATGAACCAGAACCTTCCTCATACTTTTAAGGCCACGTTGAATTCTAGATGCATCCTTCTTCCGTGGCCCTCAGGCTCCTGGCCAAGCTGGCTGGCACCTTTGAGCCCACTGGCCGGCACCTGCACACACACAAACTCCCAACAGGTACACAGCAGACACCTGGCTGGAGATGTCTTAGCCAAGCCTCCAGTCTGGAAATTCCAGCCTACCGGAGCCTCTCACTTAATGCAATTTGAACTCTTCACTTCATTCTGTCCTCAGCTCTCCAAAACGAAGTGCCTTTCACTTCTGTCTTTACTTCAACTTACCAGTTTAACAAGCACTGTCTTTCCAACTATGAAACTGGATCCTGATTCTCCTCCCAGCCAACCTCTTTCTTATCACCTTGGGTAATGGTCCCTCTCAGTTCACCTAATGCTTTGTCCTGTCACCAGGGGGGGCCCGCTTCTCCATAAGTCAACCAACCTCTGCCCCAGAATCAAAAGTCTCAACCTGCCCACAGGTACCATTCTTACACCCTACCCCTGACTGTGGGTTTTCTCAACTCAGAGCCTGCCTGACGGTCCCTACCTTTTGGCCTATTCCTTGTATGGTCAGCTCCAGTTTCTACGCCAGTCTTCTGGTACATTCAGTTAGACTCGCACACCATCCTCTGTCTGCCCGCTTTATGACGGCTGCTTCTCTACTGTTAACATCATGTTGCAACATAAGAAGGAGGAAAAGAAGGAAGACTTTCCACTCTCTACTCAGACACTCATATAGATAGCCAGACAATGGTTTCACTAGACCCTCTAACGTCTAACATTTAACTCTAGTAAAGACTTGAACTACACAGCATACATATCAGCATAGCTTAGGGTAAAAAGGAGATCCCCACAATTCCTTTGAAAACCTAACATTTGCATAACAGCCCAGTAAAATATCTGAATTACCAAAAGCACCAGGAAAACCAACATCACGATATCTTTGGACGCTTTTTTAAAGGGAGAAAGCAGCACGTTATGCTTTCTCCAAGCTTGTCCTGTGCCATTCTAGGAAGAAGAGTTAACACGGGGAAGCCACGCATGCGGGCTAAGGAGCGGCCACCGCACACTTCACCTGGGTGACCAGGGTATCCTGAGACACACTCCTGTGCCCGGGACAGCCGAGGTGCTTGAACTCGGCTGTGGGAACAAGGGTCACGGGAAGCAGAGGCTGCCAGGCCCTTGCGGTCCTGTCACGGCACTTGTCCCCAGGCGGTCCCAGCACCTCTCCCCGACAGGACCGCAGGACCACAGCACTCGTTGCTGTTCCACACTAAGCAGCCGGATGTGAACATCAGTGTCCGCGCGGGACTGTGCGCTCCTCGATCCCAAGGAGCCCAACGCACAAAGTCGTGTGAAATTGCTACATTGCCCCTGCGGCTTAGTGACTACCTTAATTTAGGAGACAAAGAAAAGGCAGTTCAAAATGTAAATCTTGATGATGCTGTAGAAGGTATTCCTCGAGGAATCCTTGCCGGTTTCCTCACACTGGAGCTCCTGGCCCGAGTGGGCGAGCGGTGAAGGGGAAAGAATGGGTTCAAAACTCGCTTTGCCTCTGTGCCGGTTTCTGCCACTTGGAGGGTCTATTTTTCATCATTAAAAACTCCGAGGCAGAGACGGGATGGAGACTGGTTTGAGGCTAAGAAGACTTAAGGTCTAGTTTCCACTAGATCTCTTACTTGCCGTGTGGCCTTGGCTGTGCCATGTATCCCCTCCGAGCCTGTTTCACACTCCCACAGAATGGGGTGCCGACAGCCCCACTGCTTGCCCCCCAGCACTGCTGTGAACACTAATTTGGGTGGCGGGTGCTAAGGACGCCATGCACACAGTAGGTCCCATGTGCGTGATACCAATCTCGTTGTTGTTCCGCTGACTAAGCACTTGAAATAAACTCATTTATATCCCTCGCATCCTTATCTCACCACACTAATACACTGATGATTAAAAAAAAAAACAAGTTCCATTTCTGCAAAAAACGACACACAAAGAAAAATACTATTTCTGAGCCGACACCATCCTAGGTCTGTTGAGAGATGTGATTTGTACATTTTGACAATATTCCCAGGAGCAAAATGTGTGAGACGGTCGTTTCTAACTTCTACCTTTTACTTCTTTTTTATTCCCCACTTAGTGAAATTCTAACTCTTACAAAACATGTAACACAATGGATAACTGGGACAGTGTGGCACAGACTTTTAGAAGTATGTAACAGATTATAGTAGAAAGAGGGGAGACGTACTTGACCTATTGATGCAGGAAAGCATAATATTATTGAAAACCAAATCCTACCAAATGGTTTACCCTAGGAATGAACAATGATTAAACATCTGGAAATCTAGTCATGTAATTCAGTACATTAACAGAGTCAGAAATTCAACCAGATGACTGTCTCAATACAGGTTAGAAAAGCTCTTGGTAAGATTCAACCTCAATTCATGATTTAAAGAAAAAAAGACGAAGAATTCTAAAAATGGCATTGTATCAGAAGCATATTCACTGAAATCAGAAGCAAGGCAGGCATACTTGCTTATCATTACCTCACCACTAAGAACTCAACCACGTATCGAAGGTCTTGAATAAGGCGCCTACCCAAGAAAACAAAGGAGGTACGAATATTAGAAAGGAATACCCAGTAAATTAGGAAAATCACCTAAAAAGAATTATTAAGGCAAATAAGGCAACAGGTTGGGTCAGCCACAGGGTGATCATAGAAAAAAATACCTTTTCTACTCACAACTAACCAATTAGAAAAACTATTCACAATGTGTGTGTGTGTGTGTGTGTGTGTGTGTCCAATATCCAGTAATAAACCTACTGATAGAAGTGAAACAAAAATGTAAAGAAAGCCACAGTACATAAAGGAAGACATAAACAGGTAAAATGCAAACCAAATGGTGAGACTCAATATCATTCTGTGAAATGAATGCGATTCCTATCAAAATCAAAAGATTTTCTTACAGAACTTATCAACTGAGTCTGCAGCCCATCAAAACTAAAAAAAAAAAAAGAAAAAAATCGGTAAGATCAACAAAATTTTGAAAAAGACTAATAATGAGAGGAAACATCTTGTCCAGATGTCAAAACATATTTTAAAGCTATAAGACATTTCTTATAAACTCTGAAATGTAGAGACTCAATAACTAACAGGCTACTGAGAGAGAAAACCAAATAAAAGAAAAAGGCAAAAATCAGAATGCAGTTTATGCTAACGGTAGCATATTATCTCAGTCGGAAAAGAACAGACTTTATTTAATGATGCCAAATCAACTGACATTTATTGAAGAAAAAAATAGATTTGTACCTTGTATGATACATGGAAATAAATGCTACAGAAAATAGAGACAAAACTGAGGAGAAAAATTAAACAAGTATTAGAAGACCACACCAGAGAATTCTTTTAATATTAGGATAAAGCAGGCCTTCTTAAATAAGATAAAAATCCACAAATAGAAGTGATTGAAGGATGTGACTGTAAAAACTGTAAAGCTTTTATTCAACAAAGCACAGAGGTATTACTTACATAAAATTTATACATTAGTTCAAGGTTTTCCTTGACTGTCACTACTGCACCACTAATTTTTATTTCAGAAAATATATCTGTTGGATTTATAATAAGGCTTTCGCAAGATTCGCATCCATTTGGCTAATGCCTTTCCTATCAGTCCTCAATTCCAGACCCTTTGCTCAGAGAAGATGGATAAAAATTAACCAGTGTCAGAAAGGAAACTACTCAACTCTTACTTCGTTTCCATTTTCTCATATAGGGAAACGGGCTTGAAACTGTGAAACTGAAGACTAATTTGGAAGGAAAAAAAATAGCAGAAGAGCATGTGGCCATGTTAACTGGGTCCCAGTGTCCCAGGGCAGATGGGTCCTAACCCCCCAGGGAGTCACATCTACAAATGTGACTGGTGGGGCACCACCGTCCATGGTCTGGGAGCAGAGCAGAGACAGCTGAAGATGAAAAGTTGTACTGGTCTGGGGCACCTGGGTGGTGCCGCTGGTTGAGCATCCAACTTCCTCGGGCCATGATCTCACGATGCGATTTGGGAGATCAAGCCCCGTGTCAGCCCCGTCTCAAGCCCTGTGCCGTCAGCACAGGGACTGTTTGGGATTCTCTCCCTCTTGCTCCCTCTGTCCCACCCCCGCTCATGCCCTCTCTCTTTCTCTCTCTCAAAATAAACAAACATTAAAAAAAAAAAAAAAAAACACCTGGTACTATTCCTAGGAATTTGCAAACCAGTGCCTCTCAGGGACAGGGCACCTACCTCTGGCCCCTTCTCAGGTTTTCTCCAACTCAGAGCGGTCCCTCCACAGGGTCCAGCTGGGCGAGCAACACAGCCCAGACAGAAAATGAAACATCGGGAGACACTGAACAAAGGATGAGTCAAGGGCAAGTGGAATGGCTTCTTTTTTAAGTGGTATAATATTTGTTTCATTTCCACATGCTACATAAAGCCCTTCACTTTTCATTTTATTGCTTTTGAATCTTTTCGTACCAATACCATGCAACAGCCAAAGTGAGAAATTTTCTGTCGTTTTTCAAAATTTAATATCAAATTTGTTTGTTTTGTACAAATTCCCAACTCCTCTGCCTTAATGTATTAAGTAACACAAATGTCATGTTCTACCAATTAGTAAACAGGCTTACTAAAATAGAAAGCTCTCTGTATTAACCTTATACATTTCCTGCAGGCCAGAAAAAAATAAGTAGCAGAACCCAAATGCTTCTAAATCCACAAGTCAGTGTGATGCTAATTAACTGAACTGAGAAGCATGGAATATTCCAGGTGAAGAGTTCTGTTTAAGATGCTAGATTGGCTACACTGTGTGTATAGATGGCACTCATAAAAATTGAACGGTTAGAGCATGCTGTATATTTTTAGCTCCGAAATGGGATCATGCAGTTCTAGATTCAATTAGAAAGGGCACAGAAAATACAGACGAAGAGACTGGACTTTTAATTTTTTTTTTTTTAGAGAGAGAAAGCATGAGCAGGGAGAGAGAGAAAGCAGAGGGGGAGAGGAGAGAGGGAGGGAGGGATGGAGGGATGGGGGAGACAGAGAGAGAGAAAGAGAGAGGGAGAGAGGGAGAGAGGGAGAGAGGGGGGGGGGGGGGAGAGAGAATCTTAAGTAGGCTCCATAACCAGCATGGAGCCCGACCTGGGGCTCAATCCCACAACCCTGTGATCTTGACCTGAGCCAATATTAAGAGTTGGACACTCAACTGACTGAGCCACCCAGGCGCTCCTGGACCTTTTAATGTAAAGTTAAAATAAGTATAGGAAGACAGATTTGTGGTACATTTAGAAATGCGAGACTTCCTGGTGATTAAGTACCACATATAACTCTACCTCCTTCCATAATCTCATTAAAGTGACCCAAAGAATAGAAAAAAAAAACAAAAAAACAAAAAAGTTAAATCCTTTAAGGCAATTAGAAGGGGTAACTTTCATACACCAGAAATTTCAAGGCATTTCTATTTAATAAAAGAGCAAACAGCACTGGTCCGGAGGGAAGGCTGGCCATATACGCAACTCCCTGGTGCAGTAGTCCAAGAGGCTCCAGCAGGAACTCATTAACACCCATAACTGTGGGGGCAGTTGGGAACCTATCTGACCCCCCACCAGGGTTTCTAGAAGCATCCAGGTAGGGAGGACCCCTGGGTGGGAAACCCTCTGGAGTGAGTGCTCCCCGTCTACCCTCGAATGCGGATGTCCCCACCATTTGCAGAGCAAGGCATCGTCCCAGCCACCTCTGGGTTGTCAAACAAGAATGAAAAAGAAACTTGCTGGCGCAAAGCTGAAGCTCCTCACCACCAATGCTACCTACAGCTCTCCCCCTGCTACTCCAGGCTGCTCGGTTTCTGACCAGGTAGTATAAAAATACCAAAACTACGCCCTCCTTCTTTGTTTAATATGAAATTTATTGTCAAACTGGTTTCCATACAACACCCAGTGCTCATCCCAACAGGTGCCCTCCTCAATGCCCATCACCCACTCTCCCCTCCTGCCCACCCCCATCAACCCTCAGTTTATTCTCAGTTTTTAAGAGCCTCTTATGGTTTGGCTCCCTCTCTCTCTAACTTTTTTTTTTCCTTCCCCTCCCCCATGATCTTCTGTTAAGTTTCTCAGGATCCACGTAAGAGTGAAAGCATATGGTATCTGTCTTTCTCCGTATGACTTATTTCACTTAGCATAACACTCTCCAGTTCCATTCACATTGCTACAAAAGGCCATATTTCATTCTTTCTCGTTGCCAAGTAGTATTCCATTGTGTATATAAACCACATCTTCTTTATCCATTCATCAGTTGATGGACATTTAGGCTCTTTCCATAATTTGGCTATTGTTGAAAGTGCTGCTATAAACATTGGGGTACAAGTGCCCCTATGCATCAGCACTCCTGTATCCCTTGGATAAATTCCTAGCAGTGCTATTGCTAATAATGAAGCAACAGAAAGACAAATAAACTGATCCCACTCACAACGGCACCAAAAATCATAAAATACCTAGGAATAAACCTAACCAAAGATGTAAAAGATCTGTATGCTGAAAACTATAGAAAGCTTATGAAGGAAACTGAAGAAGACACAAAGAAATGGAAAAACATTCCATGCTCATGGATTGGAAGAATAAATATTGTTAAAATGTCAATACTGCCCAAAGCAATCTACACATTCAATGCAATCCCAATCAAAATTGCACCAGCATTCTTCTTGAAGCCAGAACAAGCAATCCTAAAATTTGTATGGAACCACAAAAGACCCCAAATAGCCGAAGTAATTTTGAAGAAGAAGACCAAAGCAGGAGGCATCACAATCCCAGACTTTAGCCTCTACTACAAAGCTGTAATCATCAAGACAGCATGGTATTGGCACAAAAACAGACACATAGGCCAATGGTATAGAATAGAGACTCCAGACTTGGACCCACGAAAGTATGGCCAACAAATCTTTGACAAAGCAGGAAAGAATATCCAATGGAAAAAAGTTTCTTTAACAAATGGTGCTGGGAGAACCGGACAGCAACATGCAGAAGAATGAAACTAGGCCACTTTCTTACACCATTCACAAAAATAAACTCAAAATGGATAAAGCTCCCGAATGTGAGACAGGAAAACATCAAAAAAAAAAAAAAAAAAAAAAAAAAAAAAAAAAAGCCCTAGAGGAGAAAGCAGGAAAAAACCTCTCTGACCTCAGCCACGGCAATTTCTTACTTGACACATCTCCAAAGGTAAAGGAATTAAAAGCAAAAATGAACTATTGGGACCTCGTCAAGATAAAAAGCTTCTGCACAGCAAAGGAAATAATCAACAAAACTAAAAGGCAGCCCACAGAATGGGAAAAGATATTTGCAAATGACATATCAGACAAAGGGCTAGTATCCAAAATCTATAAAGAACTCACCAAACTCCACACCCGAAAAACAAATAATCCAGTGAAGAAATGGGCAGAAAACATGAATAGACACTTCTCTAAAGAAGACATCCAGATGGCCACCAGGCACATGAAAAGATGCTCAACGTCACTCCTCATCAGGGAAATACAAATCAAAACCACACTCAGATATCACCTCACGCCAATCACAGTGGCCAAAATGAACAAGTCAGGAGACTATAGACGCTGGCGAGGATGTGGAGAAACGGGAACCCTCTTGCGCTGTTGGTGGAAATGCAAACTGTTGCAGATGCTCTGGAAAACAGTGTGGAGGTTCCTCAAAAAATTAAAAATAGACCTACCCTATGACCCAGCAATAGCACTTCCTTCTTTCATCTGAGCCGCAGACAGCCCAGCTTACTGAGTACCAGCTTACTGACTGTGAACTCCAAATCTACCCTGTTTTGCTCTGCTGGACATTGCTATAAATTTCTCCTTTGCCAAGTGGTGTAATATTATGCTTTGCCAATAGAAAAAGCTAGACGGTCATAGCAGAAGAAGGGACTTCTCTTCCCACTTCTGATGCTTTGACTGGTTAATAATATTTTACATTAAATTTTCTCTATTCAAATTACTGGTGCGGTTTTTCTGCTGCCCGAACCCTGCCTGATGCACTGTCTCGGCACTATTCTACGCTGATACAAAGCAGCTCCTTTACAGGACTGAACAAGGAGAGAAAGAGCACAGAACAAAGGAAAAGATGGTTTGTTAAAAAAAAAAATGCTAAAAAAAAATGCTATATAAAGTTGTTGTCAAAAGAAGGAAATAGCCATGAAGGATCGGAGGAAAAGCATTCCTGTGAAATAGTTTTACTTCAAGAACCACGAGAATATTTCTGAGAATTTCCGACATGTCTTTGCAACAAGATTCAGGTAGGCACTGCGTGTATGAAACTGCAGAGCAAATCCTCATGGAGAGAAAACTGCTAGGAACGGCCCAGGGTTGGAAACCAAACTTGCCCAACTTTTAAGCCCCAAGTAAGACAGGGAAGAGCAAACTGCATTCTGGGAGAGAACACACATTAATAATGTCTCGTTTCAAGGAGAAAAACAACAACAACAACAACATAAGCATCAAAGCAAGAAAAGAACCACAGTACTAGCAAAGACTGATCCCAGACTTTTCCTCTACGATATCAATAACTGGAAATAAAATGAGGCAACGACCAATGAACTTTGAAAGAAAAAGATTATGATATAATCCCTCGAGATCCCGTAAAGTCATCTCTATTGAGTAAAGATAACAGGAAAACTCCTCAGAAAGCATTATGCTACATATTCTTCCTGAAAGACTTCTCAAAATACCACCAGCTGGTAAAGAAAGGACTCGAAATGAAGAACTCAAAAATGGAGAAGTATTAGCACGAAAGGGCTGGTGGTAAGCATGAGTGTAGAAACTAAACATTCCGATTGAAATTCAATGTCATTTATAAGATTATAGAAATATAAAGCAAATTCTTAAAACTGTTTCTGAATTACCAATGCAACATGTAGGGGGCGCCTGGGTGGCTCAGTCAGTTAGGTTAAGCATCAGACTCTTGGTTTTGGCTCAGGTCATGACCTCATGGTTTCTGAGATCGAGTCCCTGCATTAGCAGCACAGAGCCTGTTTGGGATTCTCTCTCTCTCCCTCTCTCTCTCTTGCCACTCCCCCACTGGCATGCATTCTCTCTCTCTCTCCCCCTCTCTCTCAAGATAAATAAATAAACTAAAAAATGTAAAATGTAATAAAAACAGTCATTTTCAAATTGTCATTTTCAAATTATCATAATGACTGAATTCTAAACTTCCAGTTGCAGGGAAGTTGTTCAAAGGATGTTATATTTCTTACATTATGTAAGTGGAGAGAATCGAGAGAGTATTTCATTCATGATTTTGATGACTGGAGAAAAAATTCTATTTAATTATAAAATTAATCTTAAGCTAAAAACAGGATTTTTCAACTTCCAAATCACAAAAGAAAAAAAAGGGCAGACAAACAAATACATACTAAAAAAAAAAAAAAAAAAAAAAATGACTAAACTGATATCCAAAAACTGTTCAGTGTTTTTCTGAATGGTGAATTTAGCCTTTGTCCTCCTTTAGATTTTTCTGTACCTTCTAATTTGTTTACAATGACCAAGTCTAATCTTCATAATCAGAAACAAGAGAGTAAATATTGGGAGAAAACCCTGGGCCTCCAAGAGCAAGAATTTCAGAAGAGACACTCCCTTCTGTCACTGATGTCAGTCAGTCCAGTCCACACGCTACAACAGCCGCCAGGAGACAAGAGGAGTCTGACCAGCCACACGGAGAAGCCGTGAGAGAGAGTTCCGTCGGGGGCGTGTTTTCTTTCTTGCCTACAGGGTTTTGGGGGGTTTTGCTGTGTGTGTGTGTGTGTGTGTGTGTGTGTGTGTGTGTGTGTGTGCGAGCAATATGTCCATTCGATTTCTCTCCTCAATGCAGATTTGACCAGTAAATCAGGTCTGATCACGGATTAATAAAGAATATCAGAATAATGGATTTTAGAACCCCTAGATAATCCAACCTCCCGGTCTCACTCATAGAGAACTAAGGACCAGAAAAATAAATGACTTGTTCAGGTCCAGCCAACAGAGTTAGTTCCAATAAATGTATGGGATTAGCAGAAATACCATAAAACTCAAAGTTTTATGAAGCCTGGAGGGCCTCGGATAAGGCTCAATAAAAATGCCTTGTTGAATATGTAGGAACTTGCTGAGCAGAGTAGATTTCTCAGATACCGGCCAGCTCTACAACTTTACGGTTGAGGAATTAATTGGCGACCTTGTCTTCCAGATATTGAGACTTGCAGGTTGCTCCTTTGGGTCTCCTTACTGCCTCTGGACCTAAAACCATTGGAGGGGCGGCCCGGCTGGTAGCTAAGCTTCTGGAACAACTCCTCAGCCCTCTAAACCCCAGGCTCATAAACCTTCCAGCTGCTATCCCCAGGAGGGAGCAGGATTAGAGATAAGATATTTACATATAAAAATCATTAATAGGTTTAAATGTGCATGGCCTACAAGCACACCAAAGGCCCCAGTCCCTGTGTGTGTCACAGTCCACAGTGGCTTTCACAGACACTTACTGTCTGAAAAACCTAAAGTTTCTTCTTAACCTACCTGTCAAACACTGAGCTATTTTTTTCCACCGAACATCAAAAGGTTTGGTTTTTTTTCCCCCCACTGCAGGCCTACTTCAGATTGAGGCAGAAAGTACCTTGAAATGAAAGTGTGTGCGGAGGGGTGCTTTTTGGTCTACGGTGCATACTTACAGGGAAATTAAGCCATTAAATTTACTCCAGGGCCTTTTACAGCTGTTTTGCTGTTTTGCCAAAGCTCTTTTATGAAAGATTTGGGAATCGTTCTAAAATACCACGGCGGATTTTAAAGACAAACCAACCCCAAGGACACTATGCGTCTTCCAGCATGCAGTGTAACGCTCAAAGTTCCCATCGGGGAAGTGAAGCCTGTGGATGACAGGAGAGAAACTCTGGGCATGCCCTAGCCACGTGTGACGTCCCTGTCGAAGCGAGGCAGGGACCCAGGGAACATGGTTCCAGGGCACTCAAGCAGCCATTTCACCCACTGTCCAGTTGGTCCGATTTGCATTTGCGTGTAACCAAGATACTCAAGCGATGCTGTCTGATTCAAAACATTAGGCACATGCACACACATGCACACACTCCATACTGTATTGTGTATATACATATGGTTTACGTATTGGATCTCAATTCTGTCCTCACTATCTCTGCTGGAGTTGAGATTTCATAGCTGAGATTCCTTTAGAGAAAAGTGCTTCAGATACTTTAGTTAGCTAACCCACTCATTATAAGAAGGTTCTAGACAGATCCATTCTGTGCCAAATTCCTCTCCCTTGAGTATAACAATTTAATGGATAATGACTCAGGATCAGTTCAGATTTCCTCCGGGGAAGGATAATGAACAAACTGAAAAATAAGGACAATTTCTTGGGGAATTCTGTTTGTTTCTGGGACCTCTCTGATACAGGTGACTATGTCCCCAGACACAAATGTGGTGTCTCTAAACCCTCTGGGGCCAAAAGCGACCCCAGAGGAGGTGGTGGTCCCTTTGTGCGTGTGTGTGCGTGTACTCACCCACTCGGGTGAGAGAGTAGGAATGGAGTTTTTACTCTGCCCCAAATATTCAGATTCTTGTACCCCAAGTAATCAGCACTCAAATATTTAAACAATGAAGTAATCAACTAATTAATCTGGTGCCAGTGAGTCTCCAATTATTTACTAGGAAGCTTTTTACAGTTCCTTTATGAGCCAGCCAGAGCAGCCCTGCTAAGAGAGAAAAGAGCTTTGCAACATGGCAGCAAGGTTAACCAACCCCCCCCCCCCCCCGTCCTTTGTGCATCTATACTTTACTACTGAGAGATACATACAGGTACACTCACAGGAAACAGCTATCTTTGTCATCATTTTTTCCTTTCACCACCGGGATCTTTTTTCTTCCCCTAAAACTGGCTTGTGATACTTTGACCAATATTATGCAAAGAGATCTGTAAGGCCTTTCAATTTCAAAGCATGCTAATACACCAAAAGCTCCCACTCAGGAATTAGCAATTGTCACAAAGCATTGCTTGAATTTAAATCAGGAGACAATGCATCACAGGAAGGCATGGGCTTCAAAAGCCTATGGGTACATTTCAAAAGGACAACGTGATGGGAAATATTCACAGCAGAGATCTGCTAGGTAACCGCGGGGCCAATGTGAATAAGGAAATAAAGTCATAAGTACTCATCTTTCATCAAATTCTTGTAGTTCTTCTTTCTTCAAGGTATAGAAGAACCCCGTAAACAATCCAGAAATGATCTGAGGGAAACGCAAGTAGGATCGATTCACTGTCCCGACATGAAACCATACCAGCGTTGCCACACAGCGTGCTGGGGTTGAATTAGAATAAGGGTCTGAAATGCGCTATTCCTAATTTATCCGTGGCCTTGAAGTCTCTACCAATGTGCACTTCTGGTCTTGGACCTCAGATTTTGACTCTTAAAAGGAGTACATGGATATCTGTCAAGTGTTAAGCAACGGAGTACTAGGGAAAACCTTAAGAGACAGCTGCCAATACGGTTACCTTTAAGAAGCTCTTACTGCTTCCTGTGGATCTGCTCCTGGGACTGCCAGGATGGATCAAGTTCAGTGCTCCCTTTGCCATCCTCCTTGGAACCCAGAATTCCTGATTTGGCATTTTTACTCTTTGGAAAACCTACTAAGGTGGTGTTATACCTTATAATTTCTTAACAGATCTTTTTAAAAGTCAGTCGTCCTAGGGGGCGCCTGGGTGGCTGCTTGCATCTGACTGTTAACTTTGGCTCAGGCTGTGATCTCACCGTTCATGAGATCGAGTTCCGCGTCAGGCTCTGCACTGAGAACACTGAGCTTGCTTGAGATTCTCTCTCTCCCTCTCTCTCTGTCCCCTCCCTGCTTGTGTGTGTTCTCTCTCTCTCTCTCAAAATATATAAACATTTTTAAAAAAACTCATCCTGAGAGTTTTATAAAAACCATACAAACTCATCCATCACAAAGCAAGATAGAATACAATATCAAGAAACAGACCTGAAAAGGACCAGCAACAAATGGGTAGCATTTCCCCGCCTTGGTAACACCCTTTTAGGCAGAGAATGAAGCCAACAGCTCTTGCAACATAAAAGATAGAGCTCAACATATACTCTCCTGCTGGATCATCCAGTCATCTCAGATGCTAGAGAAGGCCAGGCAAAGCTAGGCAGGGATGCCTTCTCTAATCATGGAAATAGTCCCCTCATCCTCTACTTCCAGTTCTGAGCCTCTCTCAGGGCTTCTTTATTCTATGGGCTGTTTCCAAGCTACACAGCTTCTCTGTTAGAGTTCACCTCAATGATATTTAGGCTTGACCATTTTCTGAACGTAGGCTCACGCACAACTCCAATCCCTCAAAGATGGACCGCTCAGTGCTATTCACGACCACTGCACGGTTTGGGCTATTATGAAAAGGGTCAAGCCATGAAGTCGTTAGTTGATCACTGCACAAGGACCAATATACAATGTTCCCACATGGAGAGCGGGTAGAGTTTCAGGGAGGGTCCATTCTTCCTGGACAGTGGAGTCAGAATGTCTTCAATCCATCAACGATGTTTGGGCAATAGTGGGTTAATTTTCAGGGAACAGAAAGAGTTTTCTATAAAACTTACAGGGACATTTTAAATAGCCACTACTGAGCTATCGAGATTTAGTTCCTATGTATGAAATACATTCGGTGTAAATAAAACATGACATTTTTTTCTCTTTACAATTTACTGAGAAGTCTAGCCAAGCATGAACTTTTTTTTATGACATCCTGCTTATTACAGAGATTTCTATACATTACAGAGAACTGGCTTTCGAGACAGGACTGTACCTTCTTGTTGTGGTATCACTGTGCAGATGCCGTGATTATTTCGTTTCTCTCTTCTATAAAAGTAGAGTGGATTCAACAAGAGAACCCGGTGGGGCACCTGGGTGGCTCATTCGGTTGAGCATCCAACTTCGGCTCAGGTCATGATCTCGCAGTTTTTGAGTTCGGGCCCTGCATCGGGCTCTGGGCTGTCCAGCTTGGAGCCTGGAGCCTGGAGCCTGCTTCGGATCCTGTGTCCTTCTCTCTGCCCTTTCCCTACTTGTTCTCTCTCTCTCTCAAAAATAAATAAACATTTAAAAAAATCATTTTACAAAGAGAACCTGGTGATATACAGGAGCAGCCTAACAAAGCTACAGGCATCATTTTATAGCTCACATATAGCCCCAAATAGAACTGAAAGCCCAAATTAGTAGTAAAATAACTCTTAAATAAAAGCATATGCTTTAGCCACAGAGCATGGTGTGTGTAGTCATAATCCATTTTTGCTTGGGTTTATTGCTTTGTTTTTTCAAATATTGGCCCCTGAAATAAGTGCTTTTCTCTCTCTTTTTTAAATGGCTGCCAATCTCAAATTGGAAACCAGCTTTATAACCCTGTAGCCACTACATCCCTGCTCTACACCTGTTCCTCTAATACCTACCACCTGACTTCTATAGTACAGTAGAGACAGAGATACATTCGTCCGCAACAATTTACAAGAATGATCACTACAGTCGGGCTTGCATGAGAGCACTGATGGGTAACATTCATCTACATACAGGATGCTTAAAGCAGTGGCTCTCAAATCTCATGTACTCCCACATCACCTGGGGCTATGTTACACCTTCCGATCGTCGGGTCTCACACCTCCCAAGCTTCAGATTCGGAAGATCTTGGATGGGGCTCAGAATTTTGAGTAAGCACTCCCGTCACTCTGAAACATCCACGAGTTACCATACTTTGGGACTCACTTGTAAAAGGAGCCTGCCTCTCCATTCCCAGGCTTAAAGAGCTGATCCATAGACCCTTGTGGTATGACAAGGGCAGAACTGGCTGGGAGATACAATACATAGCCACAAAGCAGAAACTCAGGATGGTCCCCCCAGCCCTGACCAGGACTTACCAGGTACAGGGTAACATAACGCAGTGGTGGACAGTGTAAGTCATGGTCAGGCTGCCTGGGTTCAAATCCTCCCTAGTTAAGGACTTAACTTCTCTCTACTTCAGTTTCTTAGTCTCTGATGTGGGAATAATAATGAGCATCTACCTTAAAGAATTAATGGGGAGTTCCAATAAATGAAAACATGCACAGTATACAGAGCAGCCCCTGGCACCCAGGAAGTGTTTAGTGATGGGTCTGTACATATCTGATGTGTTTTACAGAAACCCCTGCTTACGATGCAGAACACAAAATAGTTGCTGAAAAAGTAACTCACAGAATCCCATTATACAAACTGAGCGCCAAAGTATGGGTGTCCAGTTTTCTTCACTGAACTTTGTACAAGGAGGGTGCTGCAATCCTTTCTGTCCACTCTCTAGCATTTCTTTGTCTCTACCTCCCCTCTAGCTGGCTATCTCCTCCTTCCTTCTCAACCCAGGGGGTTAGGGTCTTCTTGACAATATACTGTCGAGCTATACCCAGGCTGGGGACGGTCAACGTTGTGAACCAGGAAGTCTCTAGAGAAGCAGGGTCATTTCCAAGTGGGTCCACAAACCACACTTTGATTTGAGGTTGGAACAGTGCCCCACCTAAGCCATGATGTGGTATCCTCATCACCTGGGCTTTGTCACAGAAATTCTAGGAATTTAGTTATCTTTTCTGAACACTTCCTTTCTTATTAGCCCTTTGTGGCTCATATGCCTCCGAAAACACTCAAGTTCTCCTCCTCATAGTACTTTCTAGATATTGCCAAACCCCACCATCTTGGGAGACTCAGCCACATCCCTGTTCTCCGTCTCTTCAGTTGTCAATCTCTAAACTCTTTCCGTCCATTGTCAGATTTGGAGATTCTACCCAACTAATTACATCCTCTTGTGACTCTATATTTTATAAAGTGATCCCTTATTACAACAAAGATTTATTTTGTTTTCCCTATTACAATCATTTGGAAATGCCACGAAGAGCCATGTTTGGGGCCCTATCCCTGTTCCAAGATCTCTTCTTAGATGGCATTTGTTTAAATCATCAACACAGGACCCAGTTATATGTCAGTCACCTGGTCCTAGCCACCTATGTCACCTACAGAGCAACCATGATCTCGGTAAATGGGATTTTGCTTCCATTTGGTCCATCAGGCATTTTCACCAAACCACAGAATCTACCGCTAACGCCAGTCTAAGAAGGATCATCGACTGCAAACTTCTGGACTTTCCATATACAGAAATTTAAGTTCTTATTTAAGAGACTTGCTTACAGTCATACAGTCAGGGGGCAGCTTCCAGTGTCCTGGCTGTTCCAGTAATTTTTCTGCCTATGCATTGCCCAGTGAAGATATAAAAGACATATTCGTCAACAAATGTAGTCGACACATGATGAGGATGTGTCTTTTACCTAAAAACACAATTGGACTTTCTTCTCATGTTGTTAAACTTTCTTCCTCATCATCACTTATACTACCTGCCGGGTACCCCACAGTACAACCAATCTCCCATTCTTGAACATTTCTGGTTTCTACGAAATTAAAAAAAAATTGTCAGCAACTTTGAAAATTAATACCCTCATAGTTAAATCTCTATGCAGAACCATGAAAAATTCGTAAGGATAAATTCCTAGAGGTAGAACTGCTAAGACAAAAAGTATGCACGGTCTCGAGCCTTCCAGCAGCTGCCGACAAACTGAGAACTGTATTTACAAGAGACACTAACATACTGGAAGGTGTCCAGAGGATGACAACCGAAATGTCTATTCAACACGTCCTCCAGGCAGGCTGAAGGGGTTGGGTGCACCTAGAATTCTTAGGGAGGGAGCCTAATTCCCTCCAAAGGGAAAGGACTTTTGTTTTCTTGTCTGCTTCTATGTTTCTCATTTAACTCTGATTCAACAATATCAGAGGAAACCTTGGGGGAAAGTGGGTTCCTGTGCCAGTTGTTAAGCTCCTACCTCTCAGCTTCTGTGCTGTGCTTTGTGATGCTGGGGCTGGGGACCTGCAGCCACACCCCGCCTTTGCCGGGCTGGTCTGGGGGCCCCCCCATTGGCCTCCACCTACAGGAGTGCCAGAGGAAAACCCCAAGAGGGAGAAAGGCTGGCTCCTTCCACATTCCTCTGTCCCCTCCAGCATCTCCCCAGGAACAGTCCCCCATCTTGGCAGCCGCAAGTGATTGCACTTTGAAGTGTTTCCAGGGCTCTTGGGACCAGCCTCATGAGCGCACTTTCCTCCTCAGAGACCTGGTTCCCAGCTCTTCCCTGAGACCCTTTCCTGAGCTCCTCAGTTCTCATCACTCTGACTTCTTCTCCTTGCCCCCACCTCCAGGGGTGACAGCTGCTTCGTCCTCCTCTGTACCTTTTCATTCCCCTAACACCCAGTTAACAATTCTATAGGATGGATTCTCTCTGTTAAAATGACTGGTGGGATTCCGGTGTCTTTAGTGGACCCTGGCTGATACAGTTTCCCTATCGCTGGGGCGGGTAAATTCAGAAGCATTTCCCTCACATCTAGAATATAGTAAAGGAAATTCCTGAACGGAGAGAAAGTTAAACCAGGTCAGCCATCTTAAAAGTATTTTTGTCAATGAAATCCTTTTCACAAATACAGCCTTGGGCCAAACTCAATATATATAAAAGCACAGGTGCTTTGGCTAAATTGTGAGCCTGCAGCATCCTGCCCCTTACCTGCCTGGCCCCACCCCCTGCCTGCAGCTTCTCCAGAGCCCTGCCCCCACCTTCCCTACCCACATCCTTCTGTGAAACTCTTGGGTTCAGTGGAACCCTGTCTGGCAACCACTCATCTATACAACTTGAGTTCTCTTCCAAATCTTATGACTCTATAACTAGGTAATTCTTCTTGCACGGTCCCAGGGCTCTCTGGACATCTGCGTGGCCCCAGGAATAGCTCAAACAAAACACAAGATCTCAGCCACGCACATAACTGTCCCATCCACAGCCCCATCTTCCGACCACAAAAGGAAACCCAGAGGAATCACTGTGTCACTGCCATCCCTACCGTTAAGAATACGTCAGCGTCTTTCATTACAACTGTCCTTCTTTCAGAGGTTTCTAACATGATTTTAAAAATCTGCTCCAGCTTGAAGTTTGGCATGAGAGTTCTTGGCTCCTCTTTCTTTCAGTGAAGCCACTAAAAGTGTGTTTAGCTACTTCAGAGCTCAGAGAGAGCCTTGACAGTCCTGAGTAAGAGAAATCTCAAGTTGGAAATGCCTCCTTCCCACCCCCCAAATCCATTAAGCTTCCTTTTCTTAAAAAAAACAAAACAAAACAAAACAATGTCCAGGCTATTCGCTGAACATGTAGCTTTTCTTTTTCAATTGTTAAACTGAACCAGGTCTTGGTGATACTCAAACTCTTCAAACATGAAAGAGTTTAATGCAAACAAGATATTTCACATTAGAGGTGGTTTTCCTGTATCCATCTTCCATGATAGCTAGGTTTTCCACTTATGTCTTTATCTTCTTTGATCCCCCGAAAATGGGGTCATATTGCTTTTGAAGCAAATCCCAAATATTTTGCATAGGTGATATTTATGACGTGCAGATACTTTTTTCTTTGTGCCTTCTCAACGACTGACAACAAAGGGGGTAAGTGAGAAGTGTCAGAATTATTCCCTCTTCACAGAAGAAAAGATGAAAGTCCAGAGAACTTGACTTGTTTAAAATCCTGGTCAAAGCCTGACTAGGAAGTAGACGGCCTCAATGCCTACCCTGTGCTTGCTCTGAAAGGCAGGCTGCTTTCGCAAACTCCTGAAGCACATGCAAAGCAGGGCGAAGCCAGCGAGAAAGGGAGGCCACCCGATCCAGAACCGTCTGCAGACCTGGAGGGCCTTGTTCCACTGATGGGGTTTCTCTCTCCAGGAAAGTTCCTCTGTTCCTCTGCTTTGGGGACACAGTTCAGGTCACAACCTGGAAAATACCTTCATCCCCAAGCCTGACCTCAGTGCCGGGAAGAGCCTGGGCTCTGGAGAAACCCAGAGAAGCCAGGACTGAAATCCTAGCTCGACCACTCTGAACCAGGGTCAGAAGAGGTTCCTCCTCTGATACACACATAAAACAAAAACAAAAACCAAACAAAAAAAATCCAACCCACTACCTCAAAAGGTTTCTGCGATCATGAAAAAAAAAATCCAACACACAAGAGAAATTCAATAAACCGTAGCTACTGATAAGCAAATATAAACATTGCCCCCCAACACACACGCAAAAAAAAAAAAAAAAAAAAAAAAAGGAAAGAAGAAAAAAAGAGAAAGGTAGGTATTTGACAGATATCTGTTGATAAAAGAGGAGATACTATAAGTACTGTCCTTCCTAAAAGATGAAAAATATGCACAATCATTTAAGACTACAAACAAGGATCCATCTGGAAAATACTGTTGTAAAAGTGTGTAGGAATCTGTCAGCTGGTGAGACCCAGTGACTCTGGGCTCGCTGGGCCACTCCGCAACCTGGCTTTGCGATTCAGCCAGTGACTGCGTGCTGTGAGTCCCAAACCCTCCTATCCTTTCTTCCAATTCCAAGATGCCTCACCTGTTAGTTTACCCATTTATTTTTCCAATATTCTTGCATTCTTGAGCATCTCCCAAGCATTGTGTTAGGCACTGGGGATACAGAAGAAAGTAAACCAAGGCTCAGTCTAGGATAAGCTGTGAGGCATTCATCTCAAATATACAATTTAAGGGGCCTCGAAAAACAGTAATCAAAGTAAGTAACATTTTGGCGCAATACCTTCAATAATCAACATCAATACAAAAGAGCCCACGATAAACAAAATATCAAAATTTTAAGTAACGACAATATCATGAACAGGTTGTGCTGATCCATACTGGAGCTGGGGCAAAAGGAAAAATCAGGGGGCGCCTGGGTGGCTCAGGCAGTTGAGCATCTGACTTTGGCTCAGGTCATGACCTCATGGTTTGTGAGTTCGAGCCCCACGTCGGGCTCTGTGCTGACAGCTCAGAGCCTGGAGCCTGCTTCAGATTTTGTGTCTCCCTCTCTCTCTGCACCTCCCCCACTCATGCTCTATCTCTCTCTGTCTCTCAAAAATAAATAAACATTTGAAAAAAAAAGGAAAAATCAGGAATACCGATTCTGTCCTATTTTAAGACTACGAACAAGGATCCATCTGGAAAATTTTGATATTTTGTCCAACATGGATTTCTTGGTATTAATATTGATTACTTCAAATATTACAGTAAAATATTCTTTATTTGGATGAATGGGCTTCTGGCATCCCCTTAGATTTCTGACTCTAATCTTGGCCCTAAATAAGACGCATCTTATAGTCAGCTGAAACCTGAAATCCCACTGAGTCACCAACAGAAGCAATCTAAAGGCATCGAGGATGTATTATGGATGTCAAGGCTGAGAAAGATCAAGTGGGGAGGCCCGCGGCACAAGGCTGGTCAGCAGTGACACCCAACACCAGGCCTTCTGTTGGATCTTCTTTGCCATTCACGGCCCCTGTACACACGCAGGTCCACAAACCAACCAGAGTCCCACAGCCAGGCTCTGTGGAGCATTTTTCCAGCCTTGGCCGGCTGGCTCTCGGTCATGACGCCAGAGTCTGCTCCAAGACTGAGTGACTGAGCCCGCCACGGTTCCCGTAGCTGCGCCTGGGTTACACAATGAGCTTCATGTTCAATCCAAGTCCAAACGCTCAAATCCCAACACAGCACCAAGGATCGCCACGCTACGCGGGAACATGACTGCCAGACTCAACTGGTATAAACGTGACCTGCTTGATTTCTTCTCAAAATATTCTAAGGCATCCAGTTCCTCTCTCCCAGGCTTCTCCAGGCAGGGCTTTGCCCCTTCTGCCCTAACCACATTCAACTCTTTCTACTCTGTGGCACATTCCTGCTATAAGCAAGTACACCTCTGGGGACAGAGGCTGTCGGCTTCACCGTATCAGACTACATTCCCTGGCCTCCCTTGCACCTGCATTTGGCCATGCGCCTCCTTTGTAGCCGACGAAGTAGGAACAGTAGGGACTGTTTTCAGACCTCCCATATGCAATCCTCTTTTCCTTCGCTCCTCATCTGGCTAAACGGAGAGAGCACTGTAGGCTTCCAGGGTAAAGGAGCCAAGGCGGGTAGAGCATGGGTCCCTGGATGAGTGTACGAAAAGCGCCCAACTAGATGGAAATAAACGCTCATTGGAAACTCAAATGTGAGCCCGTTGAGATTTGGGGGTCTCTGATAGCAACTAGCTTATCCTAACATACTTCCCCAACTAGACTGCAAACTTTTCACTGGCTGGCTCTGTATCTGACGCACCTCTGTATTCTCAACAGTGAGCACACCCAGTAGGTGTGCAATACAATCCTGTGGCAATTAGCCACCTGTATTTCCTTCTTGAAGCTATTGTAAAAAAAGTGCCTCCGCCACCATTACCGGCAGAATGACTAACGACGAATTGCTCTCTGTCTCTTTATACTGAAAATGAAGGCACAATATTCCTAGGAACCCCTGTTAATTATGATCACTAAATAGAATGGTTCATGCTTCTTAAATGCCCCTTCCTAATCAGCTAATAATCTAAATATAAACAAACATACAATGGCAGAGGATGGAGTCAGACTGGGAGCCCCAGACACGTACTTGAGTTTTCCTCTGGAAAGATCTTTAATGCACTATAGTGTCTTAGGATATGTTTGTGCTCTGTGCATATCACAGCTGACATCTTGTCAAAACCAAGGGAAATAATTGCATCCCCGGGTAAGAGTATCATGCAGGCAGCAATTTAAATGTGGCACGGCTTATCAGCACCGATTTACTAACATCTTACTGTATATAACCACGCGTGGTAGGAGAAAACTTATACATCCTTACCAAGATTTAGGCATGAAAACAAAATCTGTTATGCCTCCAATTCAAAAGAAGAAAGAACAAAGGAAAAGGGCATGAAATAAGCTGTGTGTCTTCCTCTTAGGAACAAACTTTTAAAGAAATCTAAATCCTGGTCTGCTCACCTTCGTTTGAGTTGGGTGGACAAGACATAAGCCAGTCTGCTCAGGTCTTGAGGGAGAAGAAAAACAACCCATCTTATGAGCTTATTAAGCCAAACACCTCAGCAAGCCGCAGGCATGCTACTCATTTATTACACAAAACCGAAATCTTCTGACAGTCCATAATTATGTGCTGAGAACTCTAATGAATAACTCTGCATCAGAAGGATTCACCAAACTTTGATCAGTGTCCCGAGAGACAGCGGGTCAAGATGAACCTTGAAATCTGATTTACATCACCCGTCCCCTTCTAGCATTCTAAAACCACTGGGGTGTTTTGTTGTTGTTGTTGTTGTTGTTGTTGTTTTTAGCTCTCCATTCTTCACCTGGGTACATTTTGAAAACATAATTTTGTCAAACATCCTAGAGCAATTATAAAAAAACGTTAGTAGTCGCCTGTGAAACAGACTTAAGGCAGAGTTTATATAACTTCCCGTATGTAATTCTCCATACCTTTTTGATCCTAGGGCCACGATCATAAAAAAGTCACATTTTAGGGCTCAATGCTATATTAGATTAGAGGGGTAACTAGCTATAATTTTGTATCCGATCCTCTGCAAGTGACCAAGGTTTTGGTTTGAAGTAGTGATGTGTTTCAAATGAGCAGTCCACACACCCTTTTCTCTATTCCCTTTGGTTTTAAGACATATGAAGCAGGAAACAGAAATCTGATTTAACTGAAGCTAAATAATCCAGAAAAGGAAAAGAGCACATGCTGAGGGTTTTCATCAACAATTTGGTGCAGATGACAGGGGTGTATGTGTGGTGGTGGGGGGCGGTGCATGCTAAATGAAAACACAACTGCCTTATGGACTTTCTTAGTAGGGTTAGAGAAGGAATAGTAAAACACACACACACAGACACACACACACACACACACACACACACACACAGAGGCCACCACCCCTAATTGCTGCATTTAAGGCAGACATCACTAATCAATACCACACTCTTTCCAACTGAGCCTATCAGTCTATCACCCCTACCCTCAGCCCTCTCGGTACCTGCTACCAGACCTGTGGAACTGAAATACTAAGTGAAATCCAGTTTCCAGCTCTGAATCTGTCCAATTACTAATCGATGTTTGAAATGGAGAAGACATTAGGGTTGCTCAGAGCCCCCTCCGTTTACAGGTAAAGAAAATGAGCAATGGAGATGTTAATTGACTTTTCAAAGGGCACACAGCCAAGCCACAGGGATTTTTTTCCAGTGAAATCTCTAGACTGCTAACATCTTGTTTCTTGGGATGATTTATATCATTGAAGACACGTACAAGTTTTCAGAGTAAAGGGATTTGAGGGAAAAAAAATGCAGTGTGTTTCAGAAACCTAGCCAAACAAACAAAACTCCACCGCACAAAGTATAAGGACAGCTATAAAATCACTCTCAGCCTTGAAATTGATGCAAGACCATTAGTAAAGCTCACTGGAGACCCTTGTCTCAGATATCCTTTGCCTACGTCGACAATTTCTGGTCTCACCTGCTACTTCGCGCCGGAATACAGGAGAAGGCACATAGAAATTACCTCTAGAGAAAGAGAGCGCCTCTGTTTGACCACTCTGGGTTCACAGCCATTTGCACCACGGTCACATCTGATCTCCCACCTCTCTCCACGGGGTCAAAGTCACTCAGGGCCCAGTTACCACTCAAAGTCCAAGGTCAGGTTTTTAAGAACAAAACAAAACTTTTCCAGGCCCAGTTTAATAAAGGTTACTCTGTGTTTGGGGCTTAGTAGCCTTGAAAACTCAGCAAGGAGTCCCTCTGGGAAGAGAGACAACTCTGAACCCCTCAAAACCTGTGATCTAACATCCCTGTCATCTCTCTCTCTCTCTCTCTCACACATACACACACACACACACACACACACACACACACACACACACACACACACATGACCCACCATCTTGGGGGCTCTCTAAATGTGAAGAACCCCTCGCGAGAAAGGTATGCGCGCGGAGAGGGAAAGACAGTGGCCGACTGCTAATGCTGCGAAAGCCAAAAGCCTCCAGCAGGTTCTCCGCGGTGGAGGAGACACAGCCACGGGGAAGGACTTCCCACAAGGAGCCGGGGAGGAAGCAGCTGGGGAGGGGGTGGAGGTGGGTGACAGAGACGTGGAGCCAGAAACGGAGCTGTGAGGAAGAAGGGGAAAAAAGGCTGAGCAGCCGAAAGCCGGTGGTTAAAATAACTCGTGCTAACAGAGTGTTCTTTGTTACCATACACTGCTCCTTGTTATCACACATTACAGAAAGTTACGAACAACAGAAGCGCGCCACGCACTCCAACCGCTCCTGCAGCCCGGGGCTCTGGTGACCCGAGGGACCCCCTGGCTTCCCCCCGGGGGGAGGCGGCTGCTGTGTCCAGAAGGCCCTGTGGGGACCGCGGCCGCCAGCCGCCCGGCTCCCCGCACCGGCCGGAACCTTCTCCGCGGCCCGGCCTCGTCTCTTCCCCGCGGCGCGGTCCGTGCGGGTCAGGACGGCGCGGACACGGCCGGTCCCGTGGGGGACGACAGGTGACTCGGTGAGCTTTACGGGCAAAGGGAGGCACAACTTTCCCGGGGGAATCAAAAAGCCCAGAGAAAGTGATCTCATGTGGGTTTAGGCACAGAATTAGACGCCCTGCAGCCAACGAAGCAAACAAAACGGCTCGCCTGTGAAGGCAGCGGGCAGGCACGGCCCGGGTTCGGGGCCAGGCACGGACGCCCCGGGGTGGGGGGCTCTGAAGAACCTTCTCCCTCTCCCCGCCTCCATCACCGGCTTCCTCGACTGAGGAGACGGCAGGGGCAGGAGAGCCCCCCCCTCCCCGGCCCATCCTCTGCCCAGGCTGCCCGCGTCAAGGCCAATGGAGCCAGGCGCTTCACCCCCGCCCCCACCCCTCCACACACACCCCCACCCCCGCTCCCTGCAAGGCCTCCCACTCGGACCTTTCATTCCCCGCCACACTGGTCATGTGTGCCCCTACAAGTCATTGCGTCCTTCGGGCGCCTGGGGGGCTCAGCTGGTTAAGCATCCACCTGTCGGTTTCTGCTCAAGTCATGATCTCACAGTTCATGAGTTCGAGCCCTGCGTCAGGCTCTGAGCCGACAGTGCGGAGCCTGCCTGGGATTCTCTCTCTCTGCCCTCTCTCTCTGCCCCTTCCCCACTTGCACTCTGTCTCTAAATAAATAAACTTAAAACAATGTTATGGATGTCAACTCGGCCGCTCTCTCTGCGTCTCCACTCGATTTCTCGCAGCAGTGGTCAGATGCTAAGAGGCACTTTCTCCCTGCTCAGACTCCCGCCGCAGCCCTATTCTAGACCGTGTCCCATCCGCCTGTATGATCGATCACTTTTCCTCTATCGTTGATGGCTTTTTATACGTCCACTGCTCAAGTCTTGATGTGTTCTCATGGTTGCCTTTTCTTCTCATCTCTTACTTTTGCACCATGAGAGTGTGGTTTCTCACTAGACGGCAGGCTCCTTCGGCACAAAGACTGTGTCTAGCTCACTCGTCTCTGACTTCCTCTTAGCAGGTGCACGAATCCTGAAACAGCAGCGTGCCTGATCCCTTCCTGTCATCATCAGAGCATGTCATGTGTCCCTCTGTGGGATCTCTCAGGTGCGTTTCCTCATCATTCCCACTGCCACCTTCTCATTTCATCCTGTCCAGGTGACAGCCAGGGTTATAACCTAACTGATCCCCACACCTGTACATCCTCCCCTGTCGTTCCACACATCAAGAAGTGGAACATCCTTCTGAAGACAGATACGCCTCACCTCCCTCCCAACTCCTTCAACCTCTTCCCTTCACCCTTACACGGGATGATTGATGTCCAAATTCTGCAGGATGAGAAAGTCGATGTTCTTGATAATTTAGCCTCAACCTCCCGATGTTATCTGCCACTGCACATATCCTACACCCTACCCCTACTGATACACTCAACACAGATTTCCAGCCTTCTCTTTCTTTGAGCATATGGTTCTTTGGGCCAAAGATTTACTTACCTACCCCCCAGTCCCATGGTCTCTGTGAAGCGGCCCCAGCCCCACCTGAGAGTGGGGAGTCATTCGTCCCGTCCCTGGGTTATCAGAACACTTAGCCCATATCTCCATTATACCACAGAACATGTTATAGACTAAGTTATATCTTCACGTGTACCAGACTGTGAACTCCCACAGATCAGAATCCTAGTCTTGGTGTTCCCAGTACTTAACACAGCACCTGGCACATTCGACACTGTTTAATACACTGGGTTGAAGTCAATGAAATTTCGAAAGAATCTATCAGCAACACATCTTCAGCAATTAATCACACACAGGAAATTGTGAAAAGTGGGTGTCTCTAGAGAGAAAAAAATGACGGAACGTGTTAAGAGACGGACTTACTTTCCACTGCATATCCTTTTAATGAGTTTTGGACTTCTTACCACATGTGTACTATTTTCCAACACACTCAGAGGAGGTGTTACAGTATGTGCCCAGCACTGTGCACAAGGAGGCTTTCAGGCACCGTGGAACAACTCCACTAACCAAAGAAATTCATGAACGTGGGGTAACTTCTGTGTAGATTTTCTATTTGCCCACCCATGCCCACAGAGCCGTGATGTTTATCAGTTGCTGAGTTCTGTGCTGCCTGATAACAGAATGATTTATGGACACGTCCCCTCTCCTGGATCATGAGCCCCTGGAAGGCAGAGACCCTCCACTCCTCCCCTCCATGGCCTCTACCAGCTCCTAGTGTAATGCTCTGCACACACTTGGCCATCAACTTGCAACTGTTGAGTTGAAAACACAGCGAAGTTTGGGGTACCTGGGTAGCTCGGGGCACATGGGGCACCTGGGGTTCGTTGAGCATTCGACTTTGGCTCAGGTCATGATCTCACAGCTTGTGAGTTCGAGCCCCACGTTGGGCTCTGTGCTGACAGCTCAGAGCCTAGAGCCTGCTTCAGATTCTCTGTCTCCCTCTCTCTCTGCCCCTCCTCCACTCGTGGGATCTCTCTCTCTCTCTCTCTCTCTCTCTCAAAAAAAAAAAAAAAGCATTAAAAATTTTTAAAAGAAAATACGGCATAGTTGCAAATTTGAAAGAAAAGCAATAATGATATTAGTTTGCAGCTAATAATCCGTGTTAAGCCACAGCAAGGAAAAAAAAAACGCTAAAATACGGCTAACAGGTAACAGCAATAAATATTAGGTTTACTATGGTCACACTGAATACAGAGCTAGAATAGCTACAGAAAGTATCGTATTTTGTCATTCCTTATTTAGGTCATGGATTGATATATATTATTCCTTCTCCACTTACGCTAGCAAAACAAGTATTATCCTTTGATGTGAGAGCCTTGAATACATACACAGCCACAACCGTCCAGAACCACTGCTCGGGAGATGAGAAAAAGTTCTGAGACGAAAGAGGGAGAAAGGAAAAGGGGCTCCGAGATGATATCCTTATAAACAAAATAGGACAACAATCAGCAATTTCCAGATAGATCGAAACCTAACTCCCCTGGGGAAAATAGTCCAACTAAATCCTTTAGTGCCTGGGAAGCAGCCTGAAAGCCGCCTGCCGTGAAAAAGAACAAAACACACAGGATGTACACTCCATCCTCACAAAGCCGAAGGGACAGTCATATCGACAATCACATTAGAAGTCAGAAAGCAGTGCTCGCTTCGACAGCACATCCACTAACACTGGAACGATACGCAGAAGATCAGCATGGCTCCTGCACGAGGGTGACACGGAAAAGTTAGAAAACAATAGGACATTTAAGGGGAAAAAATACAACAACACAGGATTCATCTAAGTGAGATGAATGTGTACCGAACGCCAAACACAGAAATACGCGGTATCCGCGTGCCTACGTGAGACAACAGATTACCAGCGCCCCAGTCCGTCACGCAGCCCAAGCCTCACCATTTCCTCCCCTTTCTTCCTCCCTCTCCCCCCCGCCCCACGTAATCGTTCTCTCTGGCCCCTGAACACACCCAGAGATTGATCCAGCTCTGCCTATCCCTTTTTACCACTGTCCATCCTGTATCGTGGTCAGTGACAGCTATATAATCAACCCAATGAACCTCAGGTCACTTGCACAAAGACTCCGCAACCCATTTGCTCTCTAGTCAACTCTACTAGTTGATGCCGCACAAAACACAGCCGACTAGCTAGACCACGTCTGAGCACAGCCTTGTGGATCTGGCTTTGTCCTCTCTCCCCACGCGCCCTAGGAGCATTCTACCTCTCAAAGGGAGAAAGACAAATGAATATGGGAAAGAGAAGATAATAAAAGAGAGGTTAGTGGCATACAGATAACTCCTTCCAAGGTCACTTAGAACAATGACTTTATTGACCTGTCTTCTTTGGGAAGCGAGTATTAGATTTTATTTACTTCTGTAGTCCCACAGCTTAGCCCAATCAATCATATAAAACATATGCTAAATAAATTGTTGGTGACTTGGTTAGTTAAATAAAGGGAACAGAAAGGTAAGAAAAGGAAATGTTCTCAATTAGTACTCAATGAAGTGAGAAACAAGTAAGGTCAACAGAAGAGAAGCATAATTCTCCCTTACTTTTCCTGACCTAAGCGTGTCCTGAAGTGATTCAATATGGCGTCTGTCTCTTATACAAATTTTAAAGGATATTAAAAGTTCATAGGACACATGGCAAAGGAAACAAACAACAAAACAAAAAGACAACCTACTGAGTGGGAAAGATATTTGCAAATGATATATCTGATATGGAATTCATGTCAAAAACTATAAAGAAATTCCACAACTCAATTACCAAAAAAACCCCCAAAAATCCAATTAAAAAATAGGCAAAAGACAAGAACAGACATTAGCCCAAAGAAGACATCCAGATGGCCAACAGATACATGAAAACATGCTCAACATCACTCATCATCAGGGAAATTCAAGGCCATGATGAGATACCACCTCACACCAGTCAGAATAGCTAAAATTAAACACACACACACACACACACACACACACACACACACACAAGAAACAAGAACTGTTGGTGAAGATGTGCAGAGAAAGGAACCCTTGCACACTGTTGATGGGAATGAAACTGGTGAACAGTGTGAGGGTTCTTCAAAAAAATTAAAAATAGAACTACCATATGATCCATAATTATACTACTAGTTATTTGCCAAAAGAATATGAAAACACTAATTTGAGAAGATCTATGGTCCTCTGTGTTTATTGAAGCATTATTTACAATAGCCAAGATATGGAAGCAACCCAGGTGTCCATCAATGGACTTACTTCTAAGTGAAGTAAGCCAGTCAGAGAGAAACAAATACCATATGATTTCACTTATACATGGAATTTAAGAAACAAAGCAAATGAACAAAGAAAAATAGAGACGAACAAAAAATAGACTCTTAAATATAGAGAACAAACTGGTGGTTACCAGAGGGGAGGTGGGTGGGGGGATGGGTGAAACAATTTTAGATTGATTTCACCACAGTAAATATTTACTGAGTACCAACTATATATAGGGTTTGTTTCCAAAGCAGGGAGAAAAGAGATAAATAAGGCTTCTTCTTTCCCTCAAGGATCTCACAATCTAGTATCATGTTCCTTGAAAACTGCAGTGCCTTTTACTACGATGTAAAAAAAAAAAAAAAAAAAAATCCCAATGAAATTTCACAACATTTATAAAGTCATACGCCTTTAAGGCCATAGCCAAAAGAGACATACAGTATTCCATTTCAAAAAGCCCAAATACTTTATAGCCAAATCCTACAGGGCCTGCCAATTCAAAGGGCCTCACCCTGAAAGACCCATCTTCATTCCTAAGAAAATGAAATAGACCAGTCTTCAGAAGGAGTTTACTAATGACTTAACTCTGACAAAAACATCCATATCCATATGTCCATGTTAAGAGGAAAAAAAAAAATCTGATGTTAAGGCTATCCCCCACAACTTCCTTTAAACAAAATGTAAGTGTTTGCTACTTTTATTTTTATGGGCTGCTCCCAGAGATTTTGATCTGGGCTAGTTTTTCATGTTTCTTAACCCAAGTATTCAGGTCTGTCACACTGCAGTGTGGCTGCTGAAGCTCAAGTTATTAGGGATGCATCACTCCATTATACCATGGGGACAGATGCCACCTATGAAACAGCTCATCATAAATATATCTCAAAAATTAAAAGTAAAGATGTCTGAAAAGTCTAATCTTGTATAGAGAATAATATTTTTCCCTTCATATGAGTTTTGAGAGACAACAAATTACATGCATATGTGTATGTGTTTTTACGTTAAAGATAATACACAACTACATGCTTACATATATAGCTTTAAGAATTCAAACAATATATGACTAAAGGGGAAAGGAAAACAGATTACTATTTCAAAATTATTGGGGAATTACTGAGGAAGAATACTGCCGAAACATAAAAATATTAAAAACGTAAAACATTAAACTCTCATGTGTCTTCACTAATAAGGTAGTGAAGAGGGAAAAATCCACACTTCCCTGTGACCACAAAGAAGAGTATTTCTTCTTAGTCAGACAAAATGGCACCTCCCCTTATGTGTCATGTCCTTGGCATGAGGGGTGTGACGTCCAAGGACGCTGCTCTTTGTCTGGTCTCGTGTGCCCTGCGTCAGTGAGCGTGGCCCTGTCTGGGCTCCGGGGGACTTCAGGATTCGTACTTCCCATTCCCACCCCACCTGGGCCACGGCACTTCTTCCAGAAACACGCATCAGGTGGAGCTGTCATGCAGACCATCTGTGCCACTGCCACCCTTCTGCAGAGGCCCAGGGCCCGCGCCCTCTTCTGGAAAACACTGCACTTCTCCTTATTGCTGGTTTCCTGCCTAAACCCCCACCAGATCCAAAACTGTGGTCCAGGCTTAATCAATATTTGATATGAGTTTAAGAAAACCCTTTAAATTCATTCATGTTGAGGATTATTAAACTGACCCACACTCAACAAAAACAAAACAAAACAAAACAAAATAGGACTTTATTACAGTTGCTGTGGTGTGTCCCAGAAGAACTTGTAATTTAACCTTCTTTGGGACTTAAAAAAAAAAAATTAGAGTCGGGTGAGAGAGACCTAAGAGTAGAAGGCACGAAGAAACCTTCCAAGTTCACTGAACGCACAAGTCTGTCCTGCCTGACGCACTCTGGCTGCCTGGTCTAGGACATGGAAATCAGGCTGGAGGCATTCAGGATGGTTTTCAGGCCAAGGACACTGGAATCAAGCAAGTTTACACTCAAACTGTGGCTCAGTCCCATGACAGCTGCCACAGTAGCAGTGTTTCTCGGCTTCTGCATCTGTAGGGACTGTAATACTGCCTCCCTCACAAGGCACAGGGAGCAGTAGGCAATGACACCTGGCATACACTGTGCCCTCTCGCCACTCAGCTGAGGTTATTACTGTCACTGACATTGCCAGGACCACCAATGTCACCACTGCCAGCCTGTTAGAGTCAATATATTATACTTTCTGGGAAGACTAGTTTCATGCACAGCAGTTATAACCACAAGCTCTGAAGTCTGAGTTCTTTGAACAGTTTATTTAAGATCTCTGGGTCTTAGCTTCCATGCGTGAAAAGGGGATGATGGCATCTATGGAGTTATCTGAGTGTAGGTAATATGTGTGAAGTGTTTGCAAGAGTTGTACATAGTAAGCATTTTTTCCACTTAACCTTAGAGTGTCTGAAATTTTTTTAAGAAACGATTCATGATAATAAGCATACAGATAACTTATTGTAAGGTAGGCATTTTGATAAGCTACATGCATCCACACCCATATAGGTACACATGTGTACCGTCTGTGTATTTAATTAGCCTCATTTACAGATGAGAAAACTGAGGCACAGAGTATGGAAGCAACATAGCTGAGTGGCAGAGTCATGATTTAAACCCAGGCAGTCTGGCTCTGGGCCCCATGTACTTAATCACTATGCTGTGCTGCCTTAAAAAATGTTGAAACAATGAATGAATGTTCCTGCTGGAAAAATACTGAAAAGAGTCAATGACCTTGACCCGCCTGTTTTCAATGAGCAGGGACAGTTCTTGCAAAGTGCGCACAAAGGGAGGACAAAGGCATGTGGAGGGCAGAGGAGGGCAGACTCAGCGTTGCCTCTGCAGGGCTGGCAGGGGTTTTCCAGCCAAAGTCGGAACGCAAGAGTGGCCTCAAGATTCAAAAAGGAACCCAGGGTTTTGGCCCCAAATCCAAAGTCACTTAGTTTACAGCAAGTTTTAAACTGACAAGGAACAAATGCTTATTATAGGCTTGGCCTTCCGTGGTAACACGAGGGATGTAAATAATCAGAAGACTCAATTTGGGTCTCTGAGGAAGCTTACTCAAGGCCAAGGTATCTTCAACTTCCCTCCTCACCCAGTGGTGAGGTCAATCTGTCCATCTACAACTTCTCCAGACTTCGGAGGGTGCATGGGACTTGGTAGCCTAAACAGCCTCCAGTTGACCTTTAGGCTATTTGAGGTCAAAGACATATTCCACTACTGGACAAGGTGACCAGAAGGCCTCGTCAATTCATCAGTATCCCTAAGGCTTCATCTCATAAAATCCTACTCCAAAAACCTAGGAATTTTAGGTCAACTGTGTATTGAATCAGTGTTGTGCTATTGACTAATTCTTGGGAGTGATTCTTTGCTTTCCCAGCCTGTTTGAATTCAACTTCCTGTCAGTGTCTCAACTTCTGGTCCCTCTAGATCTCCTTTTCAATGGATGTCTCCCAATACGAGACTTTAAGCAACCCAAAATCTCAACCCAAAACACCAAAAGTGGACATAAAGAGATGGGGAATAAACATGGTAGGGAGGGCAGAGGGGCTGAGGAACAAGGGAGAAAATCAAAATGGGTCACTGAATTCTTGAAAGGATGAACATTTTTCAGCTACCAGATTAACAAATACTGTGTTCATAAGGTGTGGGAGCAACGGGCACTCCCATGTACCGCTAGTGAGAGTGCCCGTCTGTACAACCGCCTGTGGAGGTGAAATCTGCCAACATTTGCCCGATTTGAAATGCACACACCCTTCAGACAAGCCATTCCCTGGACACAAATCTTACAACTGGGTGCCACCTCATGCTACCTGAAAAAGACATCCAAATGGCGAGTACTTCTAAATTTCAGGCGAGATTAATGAAAGGGTTTCCTGATAACCAAAGGACAAACAAATTATACGCAGCATAAGCTTATATGAACTCACAAGCTATGTTACAACAAACATGAAGTCCACGTAGACAGAGCTCGTATTTGCTGGTCCCTTTGGTGACTGTTTGTTTAGGTGCTGCCACATTTTACAGAATTCAAGAGCTTACTGGATCACAGGCCAGGTCATACCACAAGAGGAAAGGTCTGCATTTGAGAAAGGGGGACACAGGAGTTCTAATCTCTCTTCTGCCAACAAACTATCCTCTTGAAGAAGACACTTCACTCCTCTGATTTCTTTTGTCCATGAATGGCAAATGTGAACTAGCTATAAATTTGCTTCACTTTTAATGATCCATTTATACTGCAACTAAACTGAGCTGAACCTCAATCCAGCCACACAAAAGAAAAAAGGAAAGAACATTTAAGAAACGGGTTCCAAGTAACTGATGGGCGTCGTAGCTGTTGGTTACAGTTGACCTTGAACAATGCAGGGCCTAGAGGGGACAACCCCAATCGGTTGAAAATCCATGTATAGTTTGTGATCCCACCGAAATTTTACCAATAGTCTACTATGGATTGTAAGTCTTACTGGCGATATAAGTAGTCAATAACATATAATTTACAATAACTTTGTAAATTATATGTGTTATAAACTATCTTCTTACAATAAAGTGAGCTAAAGAAAGGAAATGGTGTTAAGAAAATCATAAGAGAAACTACATGTACAGTCCTGTACTATAAAAAATCTGCACATAAGTGGAATCATACAGTTCACACCCGTGTTGGTCAAGGGTCAAGTGGACTTCTCTAAACCCCGCCAACAACTTCATAAGGTAAGTATTATTATCTTCCTTTTTACAGTTTGAGAAACTGAAACTTGGAGGAGTTAGTGATTTTCTGGGTTCCAGAGCCACCAAGAGAAAGGGCAAGGAATTAGACCGAACTGGATTTTACCCCAAACCTGGGTTCTTTGCTCTTTGCTGTATTTCCTCTATACCTGGTAACCCAAACTTAAAGAAAAAAGTTGCCATCACTGATTTTGTCAAACCAGGGAATGCATGTGAATGCAAACCAAAGAGAGAAATACATTTTTACGGGAAAATAAAGAGAAAGAATAAAGATAAGTTTGTTCACCAAAGGACTAAATAGATAAAAATAAAAACTTCTCTGAATCACCATAAATGACTTAAAATCTACGTTTCTACCTAGTGCTAAAATAACCAGATGACCTGTTGTTAATTGACTCTATTTAGACTAAGGTAAATATGGGTGGTTTTCTTTTTTCTTTTTTTTTTTTTTTTTTTTTTTGCCCATCGGTTGTGTTACAAAGACATAGACTGAATCACTCCTACACCTAGTCCAGGAATAGTTCCAAGTAAAAGGTCATTTGTATTGTTAACTCATACCAAAAAAAAAAAAAAAAAAAAAAAAAAAAAAAAAAAAGTAACACACATTCATCCTATGAATAACTCCAGAACTCTAAGTTCTCAATGGTCCTTTCTTTAACTTGGTCACCATTTATAATTTTTAAAAAGCAGGGTTAGGGGTAAGGGGGTGCAGCCCTTATTTAATGTAGTCAAATCCATCTAGCGGCCGAAGGACTAAACTAAAAATTAAAGATGAACATAAAACCTGGAATCATAACACTCCTGGAAGAAAACTCAGGCAACAAGCTCCCTGACACAGGTCTTGGAGATGAGTTTTTTCTCAATCTGACATCAAAAGTGAAAGCAATAAAGCCAAAAATAAACAAGTGGGACTACATCAAAGCAAAAAACAAAATAAAACTAAACAAAACAACAACATCAACAACAAAGACCTTCTGCACAGCAAAGGAAACCATCAACAAAGTAAAAAAGCGATTTACTGAATGGAAGAAAATACTTGCAAATGATGTATCCGATACGGAATTAATATCCAAAATATATGAAGAATGCATACTACTCAACCCCCCAAAACCCCCATACCAATCCAATTTTAAAAAGGGCAGTTTAAAAAAGGGTGGTTTCCAAAGAAGACACACAAATGGCCACGAGACACGTGAAAGACGCTCAGCATCACCATCAGGGAAACGCACATCGAAACCACAATGAGGTACCACCTCACACCTGTCAGAATGGTTGTCTCAAAATGACAAGAAATGTCAAATCTTGGGAAGGACGTGGAGAAAGGCGAACCCTCGCGCACTGCTGGTGGGACTGTCACTGGTGAGGCGACTGTAGAGAACAGGACGGAAGCTCCTCAAAAAATTAAAAATAGAATTATCATACAATCCAGTAATTCCACTTCTGGGTATTTATCTGAAGAAAACAAAAACACTAACTCAAAGAAAATATATGCACCCCCCCCCCCATGCTCACTGCGACTTTATTTATAATAACCACGATACGGAAATAACCTAAGTGTCCATGGACAGATGAATGGATAAAGAAATCATCACACACACACACACACACACACACACACACACACTGGAATATTATTTTTTCATAAAAAAAATGAAATCTTGTCATTTACAACATGGATGGTCCTTGACAGCATTATGTTAGGTGAACTAAGTGAGACAGAGAAAAACAATACTGTATGATCGCTCATGTGTAGAATCTTAAACAACAACAACAACAACAACAACAACAACAACAACAAATAATAACCTCATGGATACAGAGAGCAGACCGGTGGTTCCCAGAGGCTGGAGGCAGGGGCGGAAGAAACAGGTGAAGGTGGTCAAAAAGGGTTTTTTTTTTTTTTTTAAGGAAAATATTGCCTAGATATTATAAATTGGCGAAAGTTGAGGGGAAAAAATGCCTTGCTGTGGGCTGTGGAAAAATTCTAACATGACTCAGGTGGAAACAATCTGTTGTTCATAGAGGCTATATGAAGTGCTGAGGGCCTTACATGCATTATGTCTTTTGGTTCTCCCAAGACTGTCCTCATCTTACGGATGAATACAATGAGGCATGCTGCTGGCCTGTGGCATAACTGAGATTTATACCCAAGGGTATCTGGCTACAAAGGGTACTTGCCCCTGTGGGAACAACGCAGGGGTTAAAATCGTTGCCACTGGAATAAGGCAGAAGTGTAGATACTGAGACACGAAGTCCAACCTAGCATGAATATAAGTTTAGCTGTGTTAATTCGAAGTGTTAATTCTGACCTCCCTACATCCCACCCCTCCCTCTCATGCTTCCACTGGCTTAAGAACCATATTGTTTCTAAAATCTTCAAAGAGGGGCACCTGGGTGGCTCAGTCGGTTGAGCGTCCGACTTCAGTTCAGGTCATGACCTCGGGGTTCTTGAGTTCGAGCCCCATGTCAGGCTCTGTGCTGACAGCTCAGAGCCTGGAGCCTGCTTCGGATTCTGTGTCTCCCTCTCCCTCTGCCCCTCCTCTGCTCGTGCTCGGTCTGTCTCCCTCTCAAAACTAAATTTAAAAAATACTTCAAAAAAATAAAATCTTCAAAGAAAAGGAAAAGGAGAGGAAGGAAGGAAGGAAGGAAGGAAGGAAGGAAGGAAAGGGTAATAAGCTATCATAGAGGGACCTTAAATGCGGATTACTAAGTGAAAGAAGCCAGTGTGAAAAGGCTGTATTCTGTATGGTTCCAACTCTATGACACTGTGGAAAAGGTGATACTATGGAGACAATAAAATCAGCACTTGCCAGGGGTTTGGAGGAGGGACAGACGAATAGAGCGCAGGCTGTTTAGGGCAGGCAAACAATTTGGATGATACTATACTGATGGATACGTGTCACTTTCCATTTATTGAAATCCACAGCACGGACAACACCAAGAGTGAACCATGATGCAAACTATGAATTTAGGGAGATTACAATGTGTCCATGTCGGTTCATCTATTCTAACAATTATACCACTCTGGCGCAGAAAGTTGATTAATGCCGGAGGCAGGGAGTATATAAGAACTTTGTACATTCCATTCAATTTTTTTGTGGACCTAAAATTGCTCTAAAAAATAAAGTTTACTTTTTTATTAAAAAAAAAAAAAGGTAATTATGAAGTCCAGAGAAAAACAAAATTTGTTTAGAAAAGAATGGGCACTCACAGCTCACCTTATGGCTCAGCGGGGGTCACATCCAGGTTTTGTGGGGCCTGAAGCTTAGACAATTGGGGTGGGTGGGCAGTGAGAGGGGGGCTCTTTAAGAAAAGAAAAACACTGGGGCACCTGGGTGGCACAGTTGGTTAAGCGTCCGACTTCAGCCAGGTCACGATCTCGCGGTCCGTGAGTTCGAGCCCCGCGTCGGGCTCTGGGCGGATGGCTCAGAGCCTGGAGCCTGTTTCCGATTCTGTGTCTCCCTCTCTCTCTGCCCCTCCCCCGTTCATGCTCTGTCTCTCTCTGTCCCAAAAAATAAATAAACATTGAAAAAAAAAAAAAAGAAAAGAAAAACACTAAATCAGAAACAAATCAGAGAATTTCTAGCATTGTTGTTCACTGTAAAAAATAACAATACAATTGCAGGGGCGTATCCTTCGTCTGAGGGTACTGGCAGTGGGGACCACTCTCTCCCTGAGTTTCTCGACATTTTCAAAGCTATGACCCAGCCTTCTAAACAAGGCTGGAGGGAGGGGGAGGGAAGAGGCAGAGATGCCGTGAGGGTAAGGCGGCTTATAAACCGACCAAGGAAAGGAAACAAAGGATGGAAGAAGCTAGAAAGAAGTCACTCATTGCTCCAAAGGAAGGGGTCTACTTGCAGAAATCTTTCTTCCCAGAGGGATCCACAGGTCTGGAGAGCAGCCCATCTCCGATCTGTGGGGGCGGGAGCATCCGCTCCTATAATCTCCTGCCATCTAGGGCCACTTGGAACCAAGGCTGCCTCTACTGTAAATGATGAGACAAAAGGAAAAGACTCTTCCAGGGTTGAGAGGAAAAAGATGCGAGTGGACCTCTGCTTGAATGAAGACCTATACCACTAACACGACATCAACCCCATAAGGGGGAAGAGGGCGAGACACGAGCCTCCGTGAACTCCTGGGCTTCCGGGCTCACCTGCGGGCAGAAGGGTGGACCCACTTGGTGCTTCCGTCACTTGCTCTTAGAGGTCATCTGGGTGGTCTTCAGTGAGAAGGGAGCTGGAAGAGGTAGCAATCTGCTATGACCACTTCCAGCCCCTCCCTCTTCTGGAACTTCGGACTGAACACTTCAGAAGTTAAGTGGACAATCCAGAGCCAGATGTCCTAGACTCTACCGGCAAATGTTGCCCTCACGGAGCAAATGTTTTGCCAGGGTAAATTATTTCCGAAGAAAGACGACCAGGGACATGTGACGTTCTGTGGTTGTAGTATGTGAAGCACTTTGCCCGATGTCAGTAAAGAGTCTCTTCATTACGTCCTGATTCTCATCAGCTTGGACAGTTTATTGGGACCATGTCCCAAGAACCCAGTGGTGCTGGATTTGCAACATCCTCAAAAGCAGCAGGAAGGCCTGCCACTCAGTTAAGGCAAACGGAACGAAACACAACAAACACACCAACAGCAACCACAGAAAAGTGACGTTCTGAACAATTAAGTGTCCGCTGACTGGTGGGTCATGTCTGGGCCCTGCTCTGATCCAGTGCCCTCTTTGGACGTTTGCTGTGTTATCCTTACAGCTTCACGTGTGTAAGGAAAAGTTCATAACTTTTTAAAAACAGGGTTTCAGTATCACACTGAGAAGCCCACAGATTCTTTGCCACAGCAGGACGCTGGATGATTAAAGAAGGAAGGGCTGGTGTGGTTGAGAGATGCGGAAATAAAAAACCAAATTTCTGTCTCTCGGAATTTGGTTTCTCACTGAAACTAAGGAACAGATCCATTTAGAAGACTTGGTAAAACTTTCTTACGTGTTAATTCCCTCTTGCAAGTGTGAATAATGACTGCCTTTTAAAATCCTGCAGCAACACACAGAGCCCTGCCGTTCGCTGACCTTGGAATATCCCCAGTGAGGTGTCCCTCTGTGATACAAGAGTTATTAGTGGGGGATGAGAATAACGAACAGGGGAGCAGAAGTTGAATGATATACGGGGGACACCGTTAACATTTTCCACCAGCAAGATCGATAACGCTGTGTAACAGAAACAGAACAAATCGCTCCATCAACTAACCCTCACGCCTGAAGAAAGCAACTCATAAGTTTGGCGGCAGAAGTCAGTAAGCAAATTACCCTGAGAGATTAATTGGATATGTACTGAGGTCTCTGTAGCATTTCTGTCTTCCAACTGTACATAGTACGACTATGCCTTAAAACTACCAGGATGGCTCTAAACTCCATCTAATTTCTGACCTATTGAAACATTCTGTCTTATCCCCTCTGTAACATCGCACTTCACCTTTTTACTTTCCCCTTCTAGGAAAAGACCATGATCAAAGTTGAGACAGAGAATTACAGGGATCTTGATTCAAGTACAGATAAACTCAGGATTCAATTTCCCTTAGGGGCTCACTCACTCGTCTTTCCAAGTTAGCTCTCACGTACCGCTGGGAGACAGGATATGGACGTGCTTGCTGAGCTCAAAGTGAGGGATGCCTGTGTCCAGGGCAGAGTGGGATCATCCCCAAACTCCCAAGAGATGGGCTCAGAAGATACATAGCCCAAGTATGTTTGGGACCCTGATGCATGACAGGCCAGGATGTGCCCCCGGGAGACATCTGCTCTACCCAGCTCCGGCCCACAGGCTGAGAGGCTGAGATGAACATTCTAGAAACCTCAGGAATGAAGGATGAGTTCAATGCCTCCTCACCTTAGGTTGTGCCCTCACTGTCCCTCCAGTATAAAAGTGGATCAGTATAAAACTCTCCTTACTGGTCCATAGTCTTGCTCCCAGCGTGCTTCCTAAAGCCATCCTCCACGCAGCGGCAAAAGTGAGAATTTATAACACAAGTGTGATCAGTTCCTTCTCCTCTTCCGTACTGTGGCTGCCCAGTGCTTCGAGATCAAGTCCAGGACCCCACTGAGCGGCCTGCTACAGTCCTGCCAGCAAGGAAGAAAACCACCAGCTGTGCACCCGGGCAGTGGCCGAGGACAGACGTGGGGCACAGTCTGTATTAGGATGTTGTGACAAAGTACCACAAAGGGGCGGCTTAAAATAACAGGAACTCAACGTCCTCCAGCCCTGGAGGCTCAAAGTCCAAAATCAGGGTGTGAACAGGGTTGGGGGGGCCAGCTCTGTGCTCTCTCCTGGCCTCTGGAGGTGCGCTGGCCCTCCGTGGCTTCTAGACGCATCACCTGGTCTCTGCCTGTCTTCCCAGGGTCTTCTCTGTGTCCCTCTCTTCGTATCTTCTTCCTTGCACGCATGTCTGTCTTTGTGTCTGACTTTTCCCTTTTCACGAGGACACCAGTCACACTGAGTGAGGGCCCACCCTAATGACCTCATTTGAACTTGACGGCCTCCAGAAAAGGGCTTACTTCCAAACAAGGTCACATTCTGACCACTGGGGATAATGATGGCAGTGTATCTTTTTTGGGGGGGACACAACTCAACCCAGAACAAAGTCCTGCTCCGAGAGGAGGCCTGACTCTCTACACCCCCTCCAACCCTAATTTCTCTGTTTCTGTTCTGCAGGGCACATCGAATTACATATTAAGCACACCCAGAAACACGTGACTTTGCATTTTAAAATGCTGTTTGCATTTTATTTCACCTGACCTCAGCCCACAAAGAGCTTAAATTGCTTGAGATGTGTTTTCAGCCTCCAGTTCCTCCCTCACCTTCCAATGTAAGGAAGGCTGTTGTGTAACTGATCACCTTGGGTAATTCTCTCACGTAACTTCACTGAGCCTCAGTTTCCTAGCCTGTGAAGTGGAAACAGTAGGACTTCCTGTTCTGCCTTCTCTACTGAATGTGGCCACAATAAAACGGCATAGAGTGTAGAAGAATGATTTGAAAAGGTATGAACTAATATTAAGGGGAAAGACTGTGGCATTCCAACGCTGACTTAGTTTTCTCTGTGTTGTATGTTAGTACCAGGAATCAGAGCTCTTAACAGAGAAACTGGAACAAGTGAGGCAGTGCAAGCCTAGGAGGTTTACACTGGAAGGTCGTTTCTCCCCCGTCTGAACTGGCCTCCCTCCCCGCCAGGTCTGACCTGTTACCCCACACACTCTCCTGGTCACAAATTCATCTTCTAACACGCATCCTGGTCCCGCAAAATAAGATCACTCATGAGATGAGGGCAGATAGCTTCTGGAAAATGTGAGACAGTATTTTAGTATATATCTTCTTAAAAGGATGTCTACAACAAAACCGGGTAAAAGACAGCTGACTAATTAAGAAAAACAAGTAATTTTCTTAAAAGCTCACTTCCAATAGCTCTTGATAACATGAGTAAGAGTATGATACAGAATCATGTTGTATTAAGTGAAATGGGCTTTTTCCAGAATAAAATAAATCAGAAGACAAAATTACATCATCTTAAATGAAATAAGGTTTCTGGGTATAATTAGTTGATTTTAACCAGAGGAATAAAATCAATGGTGTCTTTTTATTTTAATTTAGCAGGATTTCAGTGGTCATTTTCACAAGTGGACTTAGAGTTATATGGTGTTTAAATGGTATAATATTGGGGGAGGGTTTGGGACACTGAGTCTTGTAAAGCTTCCAGGCATAGACAGCCATTTACTCATCCAGCGGATCACTGTACAGCTTTAACTCACACGAACAGAAATTGCCCAATGGATGGAATTCTATGGAATTCTATACGGCCCAGGTGCCTGGTGCTCCTCCAAGGGCCTCTAGTTGTACAAGACCACACGGCATGCAAAAGGAATGGTGCCCCCTGAGGTGTGCAGTATGGTGGTCCTAATGAAGAGGAACTAGGATTGGGGGCCCTAGGAAATAGCAGAGTATGGAGTGGAGTAGACATAACTCACAGTAACCTCATGGAAGGCTGTGGGGGGATGGAAAAAAAGCTCTGGTCTAGGAGTCCAATGGACTTGGGTCCTGGATTGCAATCCAGTACTTACTGGCTGTATAACTTGAGATCAAGTCATGTGAGCTTTTAAATAGGAATGAAAACCACAACTACCTTTTCTACCTCAGAGGATTACTGTGAGACTCCAATGAGATTATGCATGGGACAGTGCTTTGTAAACTCAACCTAACAAATGGAAGATGTTATTATCTCCAGTGGAGTTCAGCCTCCTTACAGTCTGTCTCAAACAATGAAAACTCTTTTTCTCTCAGGGTCCAAAGGTAAATATTCAAATACAGCTGTTCCTACTTAATTTTATTCTGTCATGAACATAGTGGGTTTTTTATTATTATTCTGCAGAAACCATATGAGGTGGCTTTCATTTGTCATTGTCTATTATCACCGCCACAAGTCATTCCATATAAAATATCTCCAAACCAACTCTTGACTCAAAAAGTCTCCTGGGTAGAACAGGCTGGCTCAACAAGTGATGTCTATACCTACTGCCTTCCCGGTGAAGATCCAGAAAGCTGTTGAAACTGCTACTAATTAGAGCTGATGGCAAAAGAAGTTTAATCATACAAGCACTGCTGCCTTGACAAAGATCTACAAGTCTCAAGCTTCTTGTGGCTCTTCTTATCAAAGTCGGGTCACGAGAGGAAGAGAACTCCCTTTCCTGCTAATGAGTCATTATATCTAGTGCCATCTTGGGTACCAAAAGTGCACCCTTGCTGGGACTTATTCTAAATGGAAGAGTGAAAGGAGTTTCACTTCCAAAATCGAGAGGCAGAACATTCAAGGGCAGATCCTGGGAAAGTGCAAAATTAGGCCTCTAAATTTCCATATATTTTCAGTACACCATGGTTTCATCATGAGCGCTGAAACTGGTGAGAAGTTAAACATAGGTAGGGATTATTCTCACCTCAGGCTCAATTTCTGCTTTAGAAGATCCCACTCTGTCTCCGTTAGATGCTTCCCCATCAGAACACGATAGATTCTAGGTACAACCATTCTTCTAGGACAAGGAACTAACCCTCCGTTTATATCACTATTTCTTTAAGAAAAGGAAATCCCAGGGGCGCCTGGGTGGCGCAGTCGGTTGAGCGTCCGACTTCAGCTGGGTCACGATCTCGCGGTCCGTGAGTTCGAGCCCCGCGTCAGGCTCTGGGCTGATGGCTTAGAGCCTGGAGCCTGTTTCCGATTCTGTGTCTCCCTCTCTCTCTGCCCCTCCCCCATTCATGCTCTGTCTCTCTCTGTCCCAAAAATAAATAAAAAACGTTGAAAAAAAATTTTTTAAAAATAAAAAAAAAAAGAAAAGGAAATCCCAGTAACAACTAGGTACTTGGAAAAATTTACAGCCCCTTCTACTACAATTCTGGACACATAAAGGATTGCTTCTTTATCAACTAGGCATCACACGTTGTCCAGGCCATGGCCAGGGAAGGAAGGAAGAGGCTCCTACAAGCTCTCACTCGGCAATGCCAAGTGACACGAGGTTTTTGTTGCTGTTGTTTTTGAGGCTTTTTTTAACCCAAGTGTTTGTGTTTCGGGCACTGGCCGTATTCTCAAAATAACTGCCCTGTGCCCGTATAAATAAGGCTGATAAATTCAGGTTCCCCTAACTCAGTGGTTCCCAACCAGGGACAATTTTGCCCTCCCGGGAGATATACAGCAATGTCTGGAGACATTTCTGTCACCATTGGGAGTAGAGGGGGTGCTACTGGCATCTAGTGGGTAGAGGCCAGGGGTGCAGCTAAACATCCAGTAGTGCCCAAGACAGTCCCTCCACCACAGATAACTCCCCGTTCCCAATGTCGACCGTGCGAGGCTGTGAAGCCCTGCCCTAACGAGTAGGACAGCACACCTTGCTAGACGATGGAAGACAGCCCCTGGGACAGACAGAAACTCCATCAAATACAGACTTAAATAGTAAAGCACTGAATATGCTTTCTTTCACAGTCATTGGATAGAAACGTGCACACACAGAGCTTTTAAGCACGGTTATAATCTCCATTTTCTCTCTGCAGTTACCCTCAATAGCTCAGCACAGAGAGAAAAAACAAAGGAAACGAGCAGGTGCCAGAAAGATGGGAGACAGGAGGCAACAGAAGGGAAAATTAAATGTAAAGAGAGAAAAAAAAAAAAGTCCCTTCCCTGGATGGAGCGTGACATAACACTTCAGTAAACCAGAAGAGGCATCCCTTTGGAGCCAGTGAAGTTTTACTGCCATCGACATGAACATCATAAAATCTTCCAAAAGCTGAAACGTTAAGGTTTTGTTCCCGACTTATCCTAATTCACAGTAAACAAACCCAATCCACGGTACAGAAAAGGTTTCCCGTTAAGCAGTTTCTATAGTAAAGAGAAATGTAATCGTATGATCTTAAAATTAAAATTATTTTCGCAGACTCAAAGGGCTTCCCTGGCCCGGAACAGAGTCCCTGAGCCTTCCATACAACGCGTACATTTAGGACGTGAACTAGAGTGAAACCCCTGAGAGACCCCAGCCAGTCGTCTTTCCTACTGCTCCTTCTCAGCACTTATTTATAAAGACCTTCTTAGAGCAGGTTCTCGAAGCAGAAGTCAGCCAAGCACGTGAGAAGATGCATTTGGGAACACCAGATACCATCAAATTCACTGAGAAATTAATTTATTAAGAGACAGAACCTCAGCATCTCACTGCTGGAATGGTAGAAAAAAAATACTACCCGCTGCTGTGTCCCCTCAACACACACTGACCAACAAGTCACCCAGTCTGTTCCTCAACTCCTGTCCCCTCAATGCCATCCCAATGGCAGCACTGACTGAATGTTATTTTTCAGTGTCTGCTCACATACCGTTAAGTTCTATACGAGCGAAAATATACAGATCCTGCCACTAACATTCCCTCGATTCAAAAGCATAAAACCATGATGGGAGAAATCTGTAGATTCTCTTGGAACATTCCACCTTGTCTTCTGTCTGCCTCTCTTCCAGGCTGGAGACAAGACACAGGAGTGCCAAAGGCAGGCCCGTCTGAAGCAGACTCTCCAATCCTGTCTTTTTCTCTTCAATGGCCCCTTGAGATTCTTACAGGCAGATGGGAGGTGGTCAGGACAACATAACAAAGCCGGGGAAAGGGGACACAAGGTATCTATCCGGTAGAGAAGGGTTCCCCTTTCCTTTCACCCAGCCCTTGGGGAACCCAGACATACAGACATCAATGTCTTCACGTCTCTACTTCTCACTTCGCTTTGTATCTGGTCAGCTCATCTCAAAGCCTTAAATACTGTCAGCACACAGGTGACCCCGTGATCATGCCAGACTCTATGTTTTTCTTACCTCCAGACCCGCCACGGGGGCTCATCACAGCTTCCTTAAAACCAACTCTGAAACTGAACCCTCTGCTTCCTCCCCAAACCTCCTCCATCTCAGTTCAAGGTAACTCCCACCCTCCCAGATGTGCAAGCCAAACCCTGGGGTCCTCCCTGACCCTTCCGTCTCCCACACTCCATTTCCAACCCATCGGAAAATCCTGCCACGTCCAGCTTGTTTCTACACAGCCAGAACGCCACTGCTTATCCCAACTTCCACCTCTGGACATAAGCAGGAAGACCAGAGAGAGGGCGACTGCAATGACCCTACTCCTGGAAGTCTGGTCCTCCTGTCCCTGCCTCTTGCTCCACTTCAATACACTCTCCATATGGCACCCAATAACTGTATTAAAACACAAATCCAATTGTCTCCCCCTTCTACTCAAAACAAGGCCCTAAACAACTTAGCCCCCATTTTTTTCCCTCACCTCGTCTTCTGTCTCCAACTTGCTCACTTCTCTCCAGTCACCCTGGGCTCCTTGATGTTTCCAGAATTTGTCAGGCTGACACTCCTGCCTCATGGCCTTTGGACTTCCTGTTGTCTCTGCCCGAAACTTTCTTCCCCCCAGATATCTGCATGACATATTACCTCCCCCTCTAGAGCCTAAGCCCCAAGGGGACAGGGAACTTGGGGGTGATCTGTTCACTGCGGTATCCCCGGGGCCTAAATGTGACATCGGCATGAAATAGTTGCTCACTTTCAGAGACCGCAGAGAAGACACACACCTCTAAGCAGATGAATGACCCTGCCCTAAGATGTAAATGTAAACTAAATATTTAAATTTATCTAAAAGATCTTTAAGGGACACTGTTACAAAATAACCTTATTATAATATTTTTTCCGTACGAACGCAATGTTTTTATTGAACCCTTGTCACAGAATTGAGATTCAACATATGATATACGTATGTGAGTAAAAAAATGAGAAAACACAATCAGGCATTTTAGAGATGGTCAGTACAACATATTTTAGAAATACACGAATTCTGTACTTAGAGATTTATACTGCTCCCCTCCCCCACCCCCACCCCCTTCAATTAAGCCTGTTCTAATCTTGGCCAAGTGAGAATCCAGCTTCAGAATTTCATTCCCAGGCACAGCTGTTTGACAAGTGCAGCAGGAGCTTGTCAAGACAACTGGAAGCATCAATCCTTTGGAACACAATGGGCTTCTTTTCCTTTCTTTCTTCCTTTTTTTTTTTTTTTTTTTTTTGTCGTCAGCCCCTATTACTCGCCAATGGTAATTAGCCAGCCAATCTTTGGAGGAAACGTACTATCAGGCAACTAAAAATGCCTTTTATGAAACTCCTCCCTGAAAATAAATCACTGACACTGCAAATGGTCAATAGACACTCTTTAATTTTAAATGAAATGTCCATTGATTTACCAGGGTCTGTGTTCCTGACCCTGTGGTCTAGCGAAATTCATTTCTCCCCCGAAATTCTGAATCCAAGAAAAGTGACAGTGACACGGCTTTTGGTTTTGATTCACTATCTCGACGGAATAAAGCAGTGAGAGTGATTTCTCCATCATTTGCTCAGATCATCCGGCTCCTTCCTTGGCCGGTGCCGGCGTGAAGGCCCCGTTTCCCGGACACGGCAAAGAACCAGGGTTACGGTCAAAGCTGGCCTTCCCGGGGCCCACAGTGGGGCAGACTCAGGGTGACCCAGACACAACTCAAGCTGCCAGAGTCTTCCCCAGGGGTGGCTGCATGCTCTGGGCTTGAGGAGGGACACACCTGCTCCACAGGGACAACCAGAGACGGTGACAATAAACTCCAGCCCCGTGCCAAGAACCCAGATACGCCCCACATCCATTTATGATGCAGCTTGGGGCTCGCAGGAGAACAAAACAACAGTACCTGCCTCACGGTCACAGCTCTATAACAACACCCCACACAGCTCCCACCAACGCCTTCGACAAGTTTCGACAAGTGCAGCTGAATCACTTGAGATGGGCCAAAAGGTCAGGGCCCTGAAACTTCGCCAGCCTGATTATCTAAAGCCACTGGAAAGCACTCCCTGTGTTTCAGAGAACAGGTAGACTTTCCACTACACAAAAGCAGCTTTGTTTCTGTATCGGCGACGCCTCCTAATTAGAATCGATGATTTTTTTTTTTATTGTCGCTCCTGATAAGCTTGTTTACCTAGCTTCATTTTCCTAAAACACTTGAAACGTTTCTAGGAAGGGTGAATGTCGGCAGAACGCTGAGACAGGCCTTGAACCTGGGCTGTGGCACTGCATGATGTTTACAATTTGTCATCCTTGGGGGTAATTCTGCAAGCTTAAACACACCAAAGGACAGAGTGTAAAGAGCCAGGCAATTTCATTTTGTTTGAATATATTTATGGAAATGGACCAAAAGTGTCCATAGAGGCACATTGTCATTTTTTCCTTGAGTGTGTGCCAGTCCATGACCAAAGGCAAGCATTCAGAGACTAGAAGAGCATTTATGACCACACTGTGTGTATCAAACAAGCTGCTTTATGAACAGATGGGGAATATTGTGTTTCAGGGTCTTAGTAAAATAGCCCTTCACACCAAATTTCTGTTCACAGTGGTGGATCTCTCAGTGATTCACTCATGACCTTGCCCTTGATAATGAGCAGATCTCCCTCAAGGGTGAGTGCCTGTGGGACATGAAGACATCAGGCATCCTCATGACTTAGACAGATGATGAGCAGTAGGGAATTATGCACCAAGAACATGTAATTTGGACAAGGTGGGAAAAAACTGAGTAATTCACTTGAGATAACAAGAGTTTTCCCAGCAGTGGTGACTGTATGGTGATGGAATCCTTGGAGAGTAAAAAAAAAAAAAAAAAAATGGTTGGGCTGAAAAAGATCCACTAAGTTGAAAAGCAAGCCATAGGAGCCAGCACTGGTAAGAAAGAAGAAATGGTCTTTCACGAGACCACTTTGACCACGTGGGGTCGCCACTCACGGAAAGCTCAAAGATCAAAACTAAAATGCATCTTCTTTTCACGGGGATACAGAGAACCAGGAGAAGTCAGGGGTGTGTTCAACCTCCTCCTACGCACACAGAAAGACCATCCTCTCCAGCCTCCCTTACATTTAGCTGGGGTCAAGTGACTGATTTCTGGCCAATGGGATGCAGAAAAAAGTAAAGCATGTCACTTTCAGACCCGGCTCCTAATTTCTGTTTCTCAACATCCTGTCTTTCACACTGGACTCAGAGTGCCATTCGATGGAAGGATCCTGAGTCACTGTAGGATCACAAGCTGTATTAGAACATGAGTAAGAAATAAACCTTCATCATACCAAGTCACTGAGACTTGGGGCTGCCTGTTACAGAAGTTATCTTAATATATTATAATAATGATACTTCCTTGTTAGCAATTGCCTTTTCGAATGTCATGTTATTGCCTAAGAGTTATGTCTCATCTCGTTCTCAGGCAGGATGATTTCAGAGCCCTGCAGGAGCAATGACAGAAATTAATTTGTTTTCAGATCAGGAGAACACAGGTTATCCATGGGGGAGGGGGGCACATGGCATCATTTTCTAAGATTTGAGAGAGAACAAACTATCCTTCTGTTTCCTAGAAGCTCACTCAAAGAATTTTTTAGCTTCTTATTATGAGAAATTTCAAATCATCATACAAGCAGTAACAACACAATAATGGACCTCCATGTATCCATCACCTAACTCCAAGCATATGGATATACAGATATATGTATCTGTATATGCACATATACTGATCCACACACACACACATATATACAGGTAGATAAACAAGTATGTATGCATATATATTTGAGGTCTACTATATGTTAATCTAATCACTGAGCTGGGCACTGCGGGCAGGACTCAAAGGTGAATAATGACCTTGGAGTTTATAGTAGAAAGAACAGAGTATAAATCTCAAACTCCATGAATTACTTCACTCTGAGGGCTACAGTGAGGATTAAAGTAATCTAGTAGCTCAGAGTTTGTAGCATGGTTATTTGCCTCTCCAACACATGTCCCTGAAGGAGTTTCTCTCCAAGGGAGAGGTTTACTTCCTTCCTAGTGAAAACTGGCTAACCAACCCCTGGGAGAACCAGCCCTGCATCTTTTCTCAGCCATTCACCATCTATATGTATGAATTTTATCTTTGCTGAAGTTTTTTCCCCAAAGCAAAGCTTGGAAAGGTAGAAAGAAAAATATGATGCAAAGCAAGGGGCCCTGACGCAACATGGAAATTCGCAGGGAAGGGGAAATAGTAGGAGTCCCCACAAACACAACAGAAGATAAATTTCCACTTTTGCTGAAGGTGGGGACCCCCACTTTCCCTTCATTAAAACTGCTCACACCCACCCCCAAGTCTATTCTCTTGGCAACAAAGCACCATTTGATCTTTTCACTCCAGAAACTGTTGACAGGGAATGGAAGAAAGGAACAGTAGAAGAGAAAGAGTTTAGAAGTAGCCATGTTTCTCATCAAAGGATAGGATTACCAGGCCTGATATCCAGGCCAATTTAAAGGACTTTCAAATAAACATTCTAAAACACAGAAATCATTCTGGAAGAGAGAAGCCTGAGACGCCGCCTTCTAAGTTTTAAGAGCAAGACTAATCAGATGCTCTATCTGGAACCCTCTGAACACCTGTGCCCCCTGTGGTTGGCACTGCACTGTGCTGGTCACACAGGCAAACGGCCCGACCTGGCGAGGCGCGATCCCCAGGCGACTGCTAGAGCAGGCAGCTCAAGAAACAAAAGGCCCATCTCTCCTTCCACTGCCCTCCCCTCTCTAGAGGTACGAGGCCCTACAGTGTTGAGCCAGAATCACTGGGGATGGGCACCATTTTGAGAACTGATTTAATTTGTACCCCTCTAACCATCTCAACACGTGGAGCTCTGTTCTGCATTGATTCAGTCTGAGCAGAAAACAATTCCAAAGTAAATCAGTCTGAGCAGAAAACAATTCCAAAGTAAATCTTAGCAGTGGGAGGAAAGTCTTGAAAGGGTTGACAGGCTCAGCATAAGGAACACCCGTCCAAAGCTTTGCTGAACACCACTTCACTCTCTTTACAGATTATAAAAAGGAAACATTTAACTAACAGAAGGTTACTCATACACAGGATAATGTATGCGGCCTCTGTCCACATCTTAATCATTCTACATAACTGATCAAATAGCTCTGGTCTCTGGTCTCTCCCAGATATAGTTTTTTCTTTCTTTAAAGTCCATCACAGAAAATGCTTTCATGCTTGTCTTCACTTACGTGTTTCCCTGGCTGATCACTTCGCCTAACAAACTTTCTGTTTCACGTGATAGTGGCCAAGAGATACATTCTAATGAAGTTTTAAACTAGAAACTTTAAGAGACAACGAGATGGTTTGGGGGAGGCAGTTTCATTTCACAAGCATCAAAGTACAGGACTTGCTACCTCGCTGATGCTGCCTCCTAAGTTTTGTTTGTTTTGTTTTTTTGTATTAACTGGATTTGCAATACTATTAACTAAGTGTGTAATTCTTTCTAATTTTCAAAACATTATCCCTATTTGGTACTTACAGATCCTTTATTATTGGTCCAAGGTAAATTTCCGGCCTCCTTTCCTTCTCCTACCTACTCCTGGACCAAACTACTTGGGAATTGTTTCTTTTCCTGGGCTCTTTCACACCACTGTGTTATTAGCACATATTGGGGCCCTTCCCTTGAATGGCCTCCTTCCCTTTCTCTGCAAGAACTGCTGTCTTCTTTCAAGATGCAGTTACCTTCTCCAAGAAGCCTGCCCAGACTCTACAAATAGTTGGAAGCTTCTTCCCCTGTTTCGACATGAAAACAATTTGCATGGATCTCTATCAAAGCCTTGTTTCACTACTGTGTAAATAACTATTTACACAGTTATCACCCCTAGAAGACTATAAGCTCCTCAAGGAAACATCTCATTTATTTCTGTAACTCCCAGCTTCCAGGACAGGGCATGACACATGGCTTGTACAAAGTGACCAAATAAATGAATGGACACACACTGATTGACCGGATACATCAGTGCATATTCTATTTGGGGAGGACAGCTCTACATGTTGGTTTTCCCAGGACAAGCCTTGTAATATACTGATATTCTAGCGACACAGAACCCCTTCCGCTCTCAAAAGCGTCCCTATTTGAATAATAAATGAATTCTACGGTCACCCTAAGTTTGGAGCCTGGTATCATTACTCATGCAACTGCCCCTGCCTACCCAGAGCCAGGTCATCTTATTTTCCAATTTCTCAACAACTTTTCAAACTAACTGTGTCTTAATTCTTCAAAATTCTCCCTCAAAAGGGTTAGTCATTCTCCCTACTCAAGCCCAGTGTCTATGGCCCAAGAAAATAAAAGTAGATACTGCGTCACAACGTAAGCACACCCAGGTTTCATTCTGTTTTCTCACCAAATTCCTATCTACGCCAACTTCCTCTATGAGCGATGAGACCTATTAAACCAACCCATCTCCCCTCTGGACGAGGCTGCCCATAGTTTGAGCCGACGGGGCATCCAGCTCACCCAGCCAGGTACTGTGCTCGCCAGTCGTACATCCACTGCCTGGCGTTGGAACGTTCATTGTCCTATTGATAGTCCATTGTCCTATTGATAGTCTAGATGCCCTACCTAGTAATTATAGTAGAAACTAATAAATCTGCACGGAAAGAAAAATAAAACATCTCTTTTCCACATCCTTCTCCCCGGAGCTTGAAGAAAACACTTCTGGAAAGATCAAAGAGAATCAGACTACCTCTTTTTTTTTTTTTTTTTTTTTTTTTTGAAAAATAAACGTGTTTGGTCTTTCACTCTACACACTCAGATTCTGTCTGGACTCCGAGATGTCAGCAAGACCAAAGGTAATCAAGACATATTCCAAAGGTCACAGAAGACATTTCTAATAAATTGCCAAACTAATTTTACACTGGTGCAGTCTGAAGGAACTAAGAAAAACACACTTTAGAATCCATATAGGAGCAAACGTCAAAAGGTTTGAAATACATTCCCCTAATCAGATTGTTCATGCAAAGATTTACATAATTCTTTCTAATTTTAAAAACATAATTTCGGAGCATGAAATCAGAGAAAAACCACAAAGCAAATATGAACTAAAAGGAACATCAACCGTCATGTAGTTAATGATTTTGTTTTATGGGGATAAAGCCTCCAAATATTTAACCTCTTAGGATTCCTCTCATTATCTATTGTTTTTCATTAATCCTAGAATTGCAGGGCAAAGAAACAGAAACCACGATTCGCTTTGAAACGTTTGCCCAAATCTGCTACGAATTTATTTTCAGGACAGAGTTCATGAAAGGCCAGCTCTCCAGGTAAAATGGATTAAATGCCTTCTAAAGGGAAATAAAATTAAACCACTACCAAATGGAAGGCTTCTAAACTGTGTTTTGGGATGTGAAATTCAATTTGACAGACGCCTTATAGACTGTGGTCGATGCCGATCTGATGAGAATTTCTGTGGTTTTACATTTACCTGCACCAAGGGGGTTGTAATTTATGGTAACATATATATGTCTACAGTATGTTGAACATGTAAATATGCCAGTATCTCTTTCTTAGGTAAAATCAATGGGAAAAAAAAAAACTTGCGATTTAGAATTTCTTTTTTCTTTTTTTTAATCACAGAGCTCGCATTAACTATTTGACAGACTGATGCCTCGTGGGATAGAACTTGGAAACCACACTCTCTCTGATCTTTACCAGATGTTTCGCTGGTGGTGTTTCAGCCTCCAGAGACAAAGAGGATATTAATGTTAATTTTATTTATTTAATCACATCAGGCAGATTTGATAAAAGGGAAAATTCAATATTTTGGTAATTTACCAACTCTTCAGAAACGTCCCTGGTAGCAAAAGTGTTTTGAAGACCATTTTATATTAAAAGCAGAAAGGCTGCATTACCTTACCTTTAAAAATGGGAACAAGGTGGCAAATTCGTCTGTTGCACTTTTAACTCAGGGGGGCAGGAAGGGGCGATGACATACATCGCTCAGCACAGTCTCATCCCAACTTTCGCCTGACTATTAATTGCAAAGGAAGAGTACCCTGACACGAAAAGGATGCTCAGCTGAAAGCCTTCTGCCACTACCAGAGTCCCTCGGTTATCATCGTATTTCTTGTGTCCGAATGTTATTCCAAGGGAACAAGAAATTACCCTAATCACTGTCGGGACGGTAGAGATAATGAAGATGTGGTCGCTACAAAACACTGCCTCCCCACACCTTAACTGAAATGACAGAGCCGGCCTTCATTTCCTTAGAGTTCAATGTCAGAACGCGGAAGCTTTCAGAGCACCGGTGCCCACCCTTGGCTCCACTTTAGAATCACCTGGGAAGCAGCCCCCGGGACCAATGACATCACAGGCTCCGGGGTGGGACCCAGGTCTGGGTCCTTTATAAAGCCTTTCAGGCAATTCTAATGTCAGCCAAGGTTAAGAACCACCTGCTTGCAGGTGCTAAGTAGGCAAGAGGCAAACAACTTAGTAGTCTAAGAAAAATCACGTTAATTTCTCCAGCTCTGTTCTCGTCATCTGAAAAAAAAAAAATGATATGTATGGAAGGGAGGTGGAGTGTTAGACTCATTATTGACTTTCTTTTATTTGTAGATAATTCATACTTACAGTTATGAAATATTTCAAACAGCATAGCACAGAAAATATTTTAAGATACCTATGACACCTATATTACTACCACCCAAGCTAAAAAGAACTTAATATTTGTTTCCACTCTCTCACTCTTGGAAAACAGATGGGGCGACATACCTATCCCATTTCTTCTTACTTCTTTCCTCTCTAGAAGTATCCACTATTCTAAGGTTACTGATTGTCCTGCCCAGTCCAATTTTATTATTTAACCAAGTAATTATATGTCTGCAACAACTATATAACACTGATTAGTGTGTGTCTAAATCTATACAAATTGTATTACACTGCATATACCCTTGTATGCATTTAGTATTTTTCATGCAACATTGTTTTCTGAGATGTATCCACACTGATATCTATCTATCCATCTATCCTATCCATCCATCTACCTATTCATCTATAGAGATTTATACACAGTTCGTTAATTTTAAACTCCTTTCTATTATTTCATTAAGAATAAATCACAGTTTATGGATTTATTTCATCTATGGACAGATCATTTACCTTTTCTTTTTTAAAGAAACAGAAGTACAATAAACATCTTTTTGCATATGGCCCTGTCACCATATGCAAGAGTTTCTCTAGGGTAGACATATAGACATGGTTTTGTTGGATATGCTCACGTTTTTTAACCTTAAATTTTTTCATTTAATTTCAGAAAGAGAAAGAGCATGAGAAAGCAGGGGAGAGTGTCAGAGGGAGAGGGAGGGAGAGAGAGAGAGAGGGAGAGAGAGAGAGAGAGAGGGAGAGAGAGAGAGAGAGAGAGAGGGAAAGAGAGAGAGAGAGAGAGAGGGAGAGAGAGAGAGAGAGAACGAACTCGTAAGCAGGTTCTGGCTTAGCAGGAAGCCAATGCAAGGCTCAATCCCACGACACTGGTGTCATGACCTGAGCCAAAATCAGAATCGGATGCTCAACCGACTCAGCCACCCAGGCGCATCTGGATATGCTCACTTTTACCTTTACTAAATATTCCCCAATTGCTTTCCCAAAGTGGTTACACCAATTACTCTTACCAGCTAACTTAATGCATTCCTCGTTCTCTCTGTCCTCACCAATACTTGACATTATGAGGATTTATTAATTGCTCCCAATTTGAAGATTATAAAGTGGTCACGAATAGTTATAGTTTCCTACGGTCTCTTCCGCTCATTGAACTGTGGCCACCGCATCAGTGCCAAGCCTTATCAAAATAACAAAAGAAAGGATGTGATTGAAAAAGCTTCCTCCAAAGTTTACAGTGAATTTACTTTTCCTCAAGAAATGTCTTACATGGCTAATGCTGGCCCATGAACCCATAAATCAGGCCATTAAAGAGGAATGGGGACATGGCCCCGGCTCTGTATTTATTTTCTTGTATTCCATAATCCAATGTTACTTAAAAAGCAAACTGCCCAATATTCTAGCCAAAGCAAACAGTCCGGACTTTGCCAGGCAAAATGCCTGTGGAGAAATGAGTCAATTCATACAAAATTCAAAGCTGTCTTTGGTCAGTGACATTTTCGTGAAAATCTGTGGGTGGGTCAAGGTCTTGCAAAATTCCTTCTTGCCATTGGACAAAATTCATCCAGGAAAAATAAGCAAAATTAAGTGGCGACCCACATTCCCCCTAATTCCCTTCTTAACACTCCCTAACCTCCCAGCACAACCGCTTGCTGTTGTATGCCAAGGCTAGCCATCAGTGTTTCTGATGCTGGCAACAGAGCGGCTCACTGTCCCCCTTTTGCCCCTGCTCGGTCTGCTCCCATCAGATAGGCTTTCTCACGAGAAGTACTGGCAGACAGAGTGTGCCTGATCTCATTCAGAATACACCTTCCTGGGAACGCTACCCGGGCGTTAACACATTCTTCAACTTCGTGGCTAAAAGACCTGTGGTCGAGACATTCTCAGTGGGCGCTCTATTGGAACCATTGCGATGGCTGCTGTTAGAGATGGTTAATGTCTATCAATAATTTGGGATGATACTTTATGTTGCCTTTTTAGGACTGTGAAACAGGGGTTTGAGAAAGAAAGAAATTCTGAGGCTCCGTGACTTGTTCTGACTTGAGTGAGCGAACCCTTCTCATCTCAGAAAAACATAAAAGACTTCAGCACAGTCGTACCTGGGAATGCTCAAAAGTTTTGGTGAAATCTGAGATTCATCAGTGTTGGGATTGGTCTACCGTCTGGAAGGTCGAAACAGAATGATTCAGCATCTAGGAATGGCTTCAGTTAGTAGACGGCAGTGAGCGGACTCAGGTATTTTTAATAGAACGTTGCCATATGCCGGTTTCTGATTTAATGGAGGGTCTGTCTGTCTGACTGCCCGCCGAGGACTTCCCTTCTCCAGGCCCTTGCCACTGGCTGGGAATATCTCTGTCATCGGGGCCAGGCCTGGAAAGAGAGCAGCCGGTCTGGCTTTCCACAGAAGAAGAAGAATGAGATGTAGAGAAGGGTGGAGTTGTTTGGGTGGGAAAGAGAAAAGAAACCGTTCTCTTCTTCCAGTAAGTTAACCAAATAATAAATGAGCAATCCTCCCCCCGTTCTGCCACCTCAAATCCAGAGTGATCCGGATGCCAGAGTTCTGGGTGAGACAGACGAGTTACAGTCAGAGATTCTGAGAGCACGTTCTCCTCATGCGTGAGCTGGAATGTGGCATCCAGAGAGAACACCGGCGCTAGTCTCTTACCGTAAGCACGCTGTCGCTGAATAGCCCCGTCACACACCCTTCTGCCACCATGACTTCCAGAAGCACAGTGTGCTGCTTGTAGCCATGGTCACCAAACACAATTGGGTCATCACATCTTTCTTGGGTCAAGAAGCTAAGTGAGTGAAAATGATGACTAACTCTAACTATGGTTCAGAGAAAATTAAGAGCAGTTAAACATACGTGAAACAAAAGTGAACTGGGGCCTATAATTTAAGCTGCTCCTAGCCTTTGTGGCATGTGACACGGCCACAAAAACCCAAAGATCACTTCATGTCTCTAAGAGATGAATGTGGTCATTTGACTTGGCAACCATCTGGAGCTTTGAATCAACTACCATCAGATTTCAAAGCAGTGGGAGATGAAATATTTCAGTGTTAACAACTCTTTGTGTCTGGATTCCAAGAGTGTAGAGACTGGTTTTGCAAAAGGCAGAAAATGCATCCTTTCAGATGAGTATCCACGTTAAGTATGGCGTCTTCTCCCCGTGGCCACAGCCCGAGTGGACCACCGAGCTCCACAGCAAAGGTATTTGCTGCCCCTCAGCTAGAACCCTACAAATCAAGCAGATGACATACGGCGACATAATAGTTGTGAAAGACAAAGTGCTCACACTGTGTACGTTTTGTATGAAAACGGATACCTTCCTGCTAAAAACATACAGTCCCGAGACTAGAATTGCAGTATTAGTCGTCTCCAAAGAAACCCTGTTTTGTAGAAATACATTTGCACTGTAGCATGTGTGACTTAATGCGCTGTGGGTCTAGATTTGATAGGCCAGCATCAAATCTGGCAATCTGAATTTTTTGGTTCCATCCAGAAGTGGGAAGTACACAGACTAGGGAAGAAAAGAATTCATCTCCCGTACCCATCCCGAAAAATACAATGAAAAGCTATCCAGAGGTCTGCAAATGCTCACTTCTCAGCTTATTCTTTCACCGAAGTATTTCTATTTTTAATAGTCATCGTGCACTTTAGCAAAAGTCAACTTTATAAAGTTATACGCCGCTGCAAAGTCTGGGAACAGTGGGAAAATGGGGAAACCTGACTGCACAAAAATTAATTTTGCAATGCAAAAAATATTTTTTGGATAATTCAAGCCTTTATGTTTATTTCAGCGAAGCCAAATCCAGCAAACTATTTTCAGCCAGGATTAGTCAGAACTAAAAGGTTGGACTGTTTTCCTTCAGAGACCGAATGTCTTTCCTGCCTGCAATAGGCCCGTGTGTTCCAAACGGAGTAAATGGAATTGCCTTCAATTGCTTGTCTCTTTCTGGCATTTTTAATGCAGAACCCTACTGACAGAGCAAGGTTTTGCTGCCTGAAATGTAATTATTCTTTTCACTCATATAACCTGGCGTTCTCACAACGTATCAGCTTCTGGTTTTCCTCAAGAAAAATCGCAACGTGGGGCAGAAGGTAACGGCAAGAAATGCAATTTCATTGCACCAGAAATTCTTAAAACTCTTTCAGAAATACCTACTGGATTGTAAAAAGGTGCTTCTAATACCTGCATTACAGCTATCACCTGTTTGGTTTGCTTTTACAAAAATCGGACAACGGGACCAATCTACAATCAAACACAAACATGGCCCAGGTTCTTTCTCATCAAGACCTACTATAGCGAGGAGCGACTCCGGCCAGGGTCTGAATCAGTTCCTTTTCGAGATGATTTATACATTTCACGCATTCGGTGAGCGGCGGCATATCCAATATCCGGGGAGCACCTACAATTCTCTCTTGGATTTTAACTCTGAAAGAAATAGTCCTGTCCATCTAAGCTAATATAAAACACATGTTCTTCTCCTTCAAAGAGTTAAGCGAGCTGTCTGAGATTGTGCAAAGCTGCCCTATGATCCCAAGGGTGATGTCCTGCTTGTAAACCCTCAGGGTTTCTGCTAGGTGTGAAATGATTGTGAAATCACTTAAGGGTCCTATTATTCAAAAATAGTAAGTTTTGCCAAGAAACAGACACAGTTCCAGGATCGATGTCGTGAAAAGGGGAGGCAGGGGAGAAAGACACGCTACGCCCGCTCCCTTCCACACCGAAGTCCCCTCTTGCTTCCTTCTTCTTGTACTTCCCCACAAAATTGTCTCTCCTTAAAATCCAGCAAGATCCTGTGAGATCCTGCTTCTGTGGGATCCCCTGGGTGTTGTTATGCCGGCTATAAATCATTAACTAGTCTCACAAGCCCGGAGTGCCGCGGTGTGGGTGTATGCGGCAACATTTTTACTAGCCAAGTCGCTAAGTGTGAGTTCCTTTCCAAATATCAGAACTACACCCTCCTCCAACCCCAGTGCTCGCCCAAGTTATTGGAGGGGAGGAAAGAATCACTGACTATTTGCTTTGGAAAAAAAGCTGAAGCTCGCTGGTAGGCAGTGTGTGTTTCTCTGCCCTGCACATTTCAGCAACTTCAAGCTGGTGCCTGGGAGGCAGGGATTTTCCAAGATTCTGGACAGCGCGGCCGATATCCACCTCCCCCTGACGTTTTGGGATCACGTTACGTCTGCAGAAGAGCACCGCGAAGTGGAGAGAGACCACCGCCGCTAATAATTTAAAACAACCTTTCCTGTCCCGGGGCTGAAGGGAAGTCACCTTTCATGGATCCCTAGGCCCGCACGTATCCAAATTCCGAAACGCCGAGGAGGAGCCCCGACTGGCGGCCAAGTTCGGAAAGACCCCCGTGCACCTGCAGCGACCCCCTGCGACCCTGAGGAGACTCACCGTGCACTTGTTGGGCTTCTCCCCGGAGTGGACCCGCATGTGGATCAGCAGTTTGTACCGGGCGTTGAACGGCTTGTACCTGCGAGGACAGCCGGCCCAGAAGCAAGTGAAGTCTTCCCCTTTGCGCTGGTCGATGTGAACCTTCTCGATGTGGCGCACAAGTTCCTCCTGCTGCTCGTACAGGGCGCTGCAGTCGATCCAGCGACAGCAGTGTTTGCCCCCCGCGTCTTCCACGTCGCCGTCCTCGTCCAGCGCGGCCCGCGGCAGGGCCAGCGGCGGGGCGCGGGGGCCCAGCTCCGGGTGGTGCAGGTGTGGGTGGGCGTGGTAGGGGGGCGGGGGGCCCTGGGGGGCCGTCGGCAGCGGGGGCAGCGGGGCCGCGGGGGGCAGGTCCAGGGCGCCCCCCGGGAAGTCGTCCAGGCGCTCCGTCTTGAGCAGGCCGGCCGGCTGGCCGTCGGGGTCGGGCAGGCCGTGCTGCACCACCGTGTTGGCAACCAGGCCGGGCTGCGGGCCCCCGTGCTCCAGCTGCTGCATGCGCTCGTACTCCAGCGTGCCTTCCTCACCGTAGGCCGGGGGCACAGGGCCCCCGCCCCCGCCCGCCCCCCGCACGCCCTTCTGGCCGCTGGGCCCCGAGCACGGCGAGGGGATGCAGCTTCCGCGCACGCCGAGGAAGTGCCCGTAGACCTCGGGCTGCGGGGACACGTTGGCCGGGGAAGCCCTCGACCCGTTGATGTAGGCCACCAGCGACGTGGGCGAGGTGCGGATGATGGTATTGAAGTCTATCCCAATGCCATCGGACAGCGGGGACAAGGACAGTGCTCTCTTCTTGGAGCGGGCCGAGTGGGACCTGGCCGACGAGTGCCGGGGGCTCGGGTAAGGAGAGTGGCTGTTGTCCACGCCGAAAAGGTAGGACGGCAGTGAGTTAGAGACATTATTGCTGGACATGGCTGTCCCCGGAGGAAGGCTAAGGAGGTCCCCTAGATCGATGCCATTCTGGGAGCCGTGGCTGGAGGGCAGCGACGGGACAGCCCTGTAGCCATGAGACCACTCTTGTTTCACGCTCAAGGCCGACTGACTTTCCGTCAGACTCAAAGTCGTGGACGCCAAAGACTCACGAGAAGTAAGGGACCTGGAACAGCAGCCAGAAAGGGGGGGGAAAAGACAAACATTTTAGCAGGATATGGATTGCTTAAGAGCTAAAAGAACACTGCATTGACAATCCCTTAAGTATTTCCCCTAATTACATTCTCGGCTAAACACACATTCTTTGGCTAAGATAAAACCCCAGGCTTTTAGTTCCAGGTAAATAACATTTTACCAAGAAGAACAATAGCGGCTAATGCTCACTGGAATCACAAAACAAAAGATCTATTGTTATAAATAATCTTAATACTTTAATGATAATAAATAGCCCTTGCTTTGTTTTTAAATATCTTTTTTAATGTCAGGGGAAAAATTTAGAGACCTGGGAATAATTACTGATGCCATTTCATGGCAAACCAAATAAGCAAGTATTTATTAAGCACTTACTGTGCACAGCACACTACAGATAGACATTGCAGGGGATACGAGTCTAAACAGAGTTCCACCCTTTGAGCATATTCTATTTGGCTAAGTAAAACAGAAACCCGTGCTTCATTTGGGGGGAACAGAAGTGAATCCTCAAAGTCAAACGGTCATCCAGGGGACCCAATACTAATTTCACAACATTTCACTGATGATCAGGAATTCTAAAGATTTCTTGAAGAGATAGCAACTCACTCCATCAGCGCTCAGTGACAACATCAAATCAACCCAGGAAATGAAAATATACAAAAGACAGCTATGATACATAAGGGAATGACAGCCTGAAAAATCAAGCCCTATTTGGAATTATGCACTTGGGCCATGCAGGGTTTAACGACGCTTGCTAGTCTGGGGTTTTCCATGAGTCCCTGTACTTAATCAGAGCAGCCCTGGGACCAAGAGCAGATTTTCTGCATTTAGGAGAGTCCACTTTGGCAACAATCTGTCTCCTGTTCTTCTTACCCTTTACGAAACATGCCCCACGGGTCACAGTCTTTACCTGCATCTCAAAATGGCTTGTAACGTAGTCTGGCCACTTGAAAATTTGTTTCGCTTTACTGGGACACCACTGCCTTAAAAAGCGTTGAAAGGAAATGTCCAACCCTTGGACGTAAATTCGTCACGAAGAGGTTAGCCATATCACTCACTTGATTTCCTGATGCAGACAGGGTATCTATCAGAAAAACCTGGCTCATTCTGATGTACCTGCACTGGCTTTCTACGGAGATCCCCCCCCCCCCCGCCCCGCCAAAAATTAACCAAAACCAGATACTCAACAGAGCATCTCTCTTCCCAGAACGAACCCATTTACTATACTACAGCTGTGGTACAGCAACCTGTTGCAAAGAACTGAGGGAAAGGAGAGAAGCATTCCCATCCCATCTGTTCCTCCAGCTCCTTCTCACTAAATGGGAGCCAGGAACACTGTTTCCTATAAGCATGAGATATCAGTAAGAAAACATCTTGACTCTCAAATGCACAGGATAAGGTGATAGATAACACCGTTATCGATGTGATGTTTCCATCGAGTGAAGTAATGTTTACCAATGACAAACACAGCAGGAATTTACGTCCAGTTGCCCTTGACACAGATTTTTTTTTCACCATCCCCATTTTTATATTCGGGCTGAAGTCCTTTTGCAAGCCCCAAAGTGGTTTCTGAACTATCCGTGTGTTTTTTTTTTTTTTTAATTCCCCGTGGACATTTTCAATTATTTCCCTCCCGCACACCTGCAGCATGCAAGGACTCCTTGCAGAAATCAGCTCAGGGCTCCTGGTGATGGGATGTCAAGGGCCTTTTGGTCCCTTCCCCAGAGAGATTCCGGAATTGCTTTCTGACCCAAGCCAAATCAGTAGTCATGTCATATATGAGGCAAAGACAACTGACTTTGCTTTACACCCTGAGGTCGAGAAGGTTTACAGAACATTCTCAAATGGTCCATTTGCCTGGTCACTGTCATACTGGAGCATTTCAGATTTTTAAGCAGTGAATATCGGGCAGAAGGTCTTTTACCCACCCGCATATACTTTGCATGTGAGATTACATTATTTAGTTTGAGGGCAGCCTACAGTGAGACATGTTCATTTATTCCACTGTCGAGAGATATTTCTTATTTTTTCCAAATTACACCTAATTATGGCATGATTCAAATCTGATCATAACCCCACGCAGGCACGTCCTTTGGCTCTGTGGACATCTCAGTTTCCTAAGACAGTTACCATATACTTTCCAGAAAGCAAATGCTATATTCTGTTTTCTATGGCAATAATATGAACAGAGAACTCACTCTTCTATATGAAACACCTAATACGAACAAAACTTCCAACAAATGAGCTTTGCCTAGCCACCAATCTCCCCCATGTGCAATTATCCAGCTATTTCCATCATTCAAAGTTCTAATCCATGAAACTTCTCCCAAATACACCAGCTCTCAGAAGAGACCTCTTTCCAAAAGAAGTTGTATACTGTCTGTACTGTGCCTTAAATGTAGCCTCCGCTATAGGCATCTGTGGGTGTTATCCTTCTCAGTGAAATCCAAAACCCTTCCACATGAGGAATCATTTTTGTCTCCCTGGTACCCACCAGACTATGAGATATATCATAAGTTTTCAAAAACTGTTGATTAAGAAGGTGAATAATCAGTATGATGATATGTCACCATCATTTATAGCTTACAAGGCATCTTCCCTGCACATAATCACATGTGATACAACCTGTGAGGTGAGTAAACTGGATTTTTAAAATAACTTCTATATTACAGAGAATAAAACTGAGGTTCTGTGCAATTCCCCCCACTGATACCCAACAAACACACACAGAAACTCCTTATGGAAATACAAATGAAGTCGCCTTGGACAGGCAGTCACCTAGCCAGATCACATATATCTCCGTTTTGTCCACATCATACCCCAAATGTGGTCCAGAATGCTCTGCCTGGTTCACAGACCTGGTATAACAAGCTTAAGGTCCTACAAGCTAGGATTAGAACCCATATTTTCTGTTCTCCTTCTGCAACAAGGCACTAAATGATCGTGAGAAGAGTCCCAACGACTCTCTCCTATAGCCCCTGATGCTGGGCACACCAGGCCCACGGGGAAGAAACTGACAAAGGGCTGTGGATCTATCACCATACAAGACAGTCTCCATTTCCGTATGTTCACCTGCTCCTATGGGTATTATTGCTGGTGACTGGTTAATTTGGAGCTCTATAGGAAAGGAAAGAGACAGAGCTCAAACCAAATAAAACCATTATGAGAAACTCCATCAGTGAAACAGGTTAGGGTGGCTGGTGAGGCAAGAGATGAGTAACCGTCATGGCACCATAAGGGGTGTGATGGCCAAGCTGGATGGCTTGGTTCAACACCAAGTTCAAAAGAAATACTAACTTACAGATCACATTGACTTCCTCAAACTGATCCTCAAGAGAATATATGTTATATACGACATGGGAAACACGAGCCCTAGTCTATCTTTAAGTTCTCATCTTTGAGCATGGGCAAATGCCCCAGAAGAATTAGCACTCCATCTGAAGGCAGTATGACTTTATAAAATACTAGAACTTACCGAGAGCCCACAGTCCATCCTCAATCCCCTTGGCCTCCTCTGAGCTTTGTGGAGACATTCCAACCCAAAAGGAAACCCTAAGAAACTCCACCACCAGTAATCACCTCCAAGTATCTCCGGTTTACTAGCTCTAGTATGACCTAGATCACAGATCTAGAATGACATTATTAGACTGATGGTCGCACTCTGTAACCGACAACAGGCTAAGTGACACGAGGCAAAGCATTTAGACTTTATGGGTCTTGGTTCCACCATCTATAAAACAGAGATAATACTTGCAGATGGTTTATGAATATTCAATCATAAAATGCAGAATCACAATATATGTGAATGCACTAGGAAAGCTAAACACATACAAAACCCATGCAAGTAGTGTCTAATCTCTCCTGTGGCCCAACTTTTGCTACACTGGCACATGGAGCCACTGTGGAGGCTATCCTATCAGCACTTGTCATTTTAGACGAAATACACACGATACAAAAAAACTCTGTCTTACAGAGTTTTGGCAATGCCTAAACCAAGAATGGCTGCTGGGTCTTCGAGAAGGTAAGGTATAGTTTGCATTTGTCAGTAACTGGGGCTAGTCAGAAATGGTTGGGAAACTGACAGAGGCAAATACACAGCATCAGGGCACGTTGTGCATCCTGGATTAAACAGAACCCAGCAAAGCTACAGAACAGTGCATTTTCCAAAATGAGCACTCCGGAAGAAAAGTACTCAAATAAGGTCCAAAGAAGAAATACACACAGCAAATCTATGGGGGACTAGTCAATATTATCAATCATTAAGAGAATTCGGATTAAGATCAAGTAACAATTTGCACACCAAACTGGCAAAAGGTACCAAAACAATAAAACCTAGTACTTAATAAGAAATCAGGAACTCTCAGATTACTGGTGAGTCTATCAATGGGTAGACCTTTCCTGCAGTGCAATTTGGGAATACATATCAAAAGCCTCAAAGCTGTACATCTCCTTTAACTCAGCCACTTTGCTTCTAAGAATTTATTCTAATAACCAGGGCCCCCGGGTGGCTCAGTCGGTTAAGCATCCAATTTCGGCTCAGGTCATGATCTCATGGTTCACAGAATCAGACCCCTGTTTCGGATTCTGTGTGCTTGTCTCTCTCTCTCTCTCTGCCCCTCCCCCACTCACACACTGTCTTTCTCTCTCAAAAATAAAATAAACATTACAAATTAAAAAAAAATTGTTCTAATAACCAGAGATATGCAACAGAAGATTTACAGAATCGAGCCAATAAAGTATTACTTATAATATTTAAACAAAGGGAACCAACTAAAACTGCTCAGTAATAAGAGACTGATAAAAATGCTAGTTTTTAAAAAAAAAATAAAATGGAATCTTGGGCGGGAAGAAACCATTATATGATGCTGAAGGTTTTTATTACAAAACAAAGTGTTTCTATTAACTAAAAAAAAAAAAGGAAATTATAACACTATGTAGATAATTATAGATCAATTTGGTGGAAAGAAAAACCTAGGCCTCTGATGATGTGTTTGCACATAACTGGAAGGGTGTGTCTCATAATCCCCCCCATGGTCGCCTGTGGGTGGTAGGGTCCCGGAGAACTATCATTTACTTGTGCTTTTCCATATTTTCCATCACGAATAACAACTACATAGATAATCAAGAGAAAACAATAAATTTTACAGCTTTCTATAGGACAGCCATCGCTCTGTCTGAACAGTTCATTCCCCCTCACCCACTTCCCCCGGGCATGTCTCCAGTGGATAAAACACACAGATGATTCTGTCTCCGTCTTCTCTTTATCTCTAGACAGCAAAATGCCTTCAAGTTCAACGGCTGCCTCCTACCCTTTCTCTCCTCTGATGGAACACACAAACCAACTTAAGGATCACAAATAAATGCAACCTTCCCAAATTGCTAAAAGTAATTTCCATACTTCACCAAGCCACCCCACCTCCCAACTCCTGTTCCTTTGCTCACCCTGCCAAAGAATTATTTCCATAGAAGGACTCACAGAATACAGAGTCCAAAAACATATGTCAATGCACCTTTAAGATGCTGTCCTTTAAGGATACGAAATTATGCTAAGGAATCAGATATGCCAGAAAACACTGAGATAATGACCCTTCTCTGGCCGACCCATGAAAGGGACTGCATCAGGTGCGTGGCTGAAGCCGCCTGTGCCCTGCCTGCCGTCACTTTCTCCATTAATTATGACTCTCTGCCTTCAAGGCATGTGCTGGACTTGCCACAGACGGGAAGCTGAAGGTTTCCCAATGACACCTATCCCAGAGCACAGTTAATTTTACATGCAATACTCAGCAAGTGTGAGGAGTCCCTCCAGGCATAATCATCGATGGGAAAATGACAGCAGCAGTTTCCCATCACAAAAATTCTCAGGTGAAAAACAAGTTTCCATCTCATGGAAAAACTGGCATGAAATAAAGGATCCGGGAACTCTGATTTCTGAGTCTCAAGCAGTGGCTGGGAGGACGGTGCAGACAGGTGAGAGGGAAAAGGGACAGAGGGGAAGCGGGGGGAAGGAGAGCAAGGAGGAACGGGCCCCCACGACTCTGAGACACGTCAGCAGATTCCGTCCCCCGGGAAGAGGAACAGAGGTCTGAGAGTCCAATTCCTTTCCAAAATCACAGTTACAGCAGGGCCAGGATGAAGAGGCAAAAACTCCAGATTGTGTGTCTCAAGGAAGGCTACTTAAGGAAGATGAACCCAATCATTTCAAGCACAGAAATGGACTTTAGGCATTGCACGGTATTTTGATTTTAGGTTCCCTATCGTATCAACCTTGAGAGATAACAAAGATTTGTCCGCAGGGGTGATTGCCCCTTCGTATTCGATTCTCTCCCACAGAGACTGACACACAGCCCTTACTGGAGCCACATATTCCGGCACCGGAGGAGGCACTGTGGTGAAATGCTGTGTAATTCGTACCTGAAAGCGTGTCTTCCCCGACACGTGGTAAAGTCTGGAAATGATAACTTCTATCTTTACTTCTACCATCTCCCTCAACTTCAACTGTTGCATTATGCAGACGGTAGGTACTTCATCGATATCTGGGTGGACATGCGGATGCATGGACAGACAAAACAGAGGAGAAAGCAGCCTGGGGACACTGCCGCACATACACCGAAAATGAGCAGCTCAGAGAGATGTAGACGGCACGTTTCGCTTCTCCAGCCATGACAGGACCCAGCCTCCCCAGGAGTTGCCGGATTTACACACGAGGCCTTAGTCACTAAGGCCCCCAAATCTCAAACTGGGCACTAATTTCACTCGCGCTATGAGACAGCAGGTATTAAACCATTCTTCCCAATTAAGATGATATTATGACACATTCTTAGTTTTTATACACATTCCCCTACAAAGCTCAAATCCAAAGAGTTGCTTAAGTGAGTATATGTGTGTGTGTGTGTGTGTGTGTGTGTGTGTGTGTGTGTGTGTGCGCATGTGTTCAGGAAGGGAAGGGAAAGCACTCGTGGGGTGTGATTATACCATAAGAAGGGGGGAAAAAAAAAGTAACTTGAGACCTGGTATCTGAAGGAGGTATATTCAGGTTGGCAGCATTCATTGCCCTCTGTAAGCTAGGACTGATCTGGTTGCATGCTGTAGAGACCTGGCTTGCTGGAGGTGAACTGGGTCCCAGTCGCTGAACCATCATGGGACTGCTGGTGACCACTAGATTGTTGCAGCTGCCTTTTCCAATGGACTTGCACTGAGGCCCAAAGCCAAGAGCCCCTAAAAACAAATGAATCAGGTTAGCTTTCATGTCCCTTACATCAGAAATCAGTCAATACACACACGTGCACACTTACGTCGGGACTCCTCTTTCAAGCCAGTCCTCGGATCATCTTTTTGTTCATTTTTAGGATTAGTGATACCAAAAGCATTCTGTAGTTCCAATTAAAAAGCCATTGCTGCAATAAAAACCCTACAATAAAAATCACCATTGATACAAAATGTGCTTACATTTCGCTCCTTCTACATAGAAGTACCCAGTTATTCAGAACCATATTCTATCATGTCCTTCCCTAAAGGGTTAAGGTGGTAAGTAGACGGGATTACTTGCATCTAGAAGTTTCTTCTAGAATAGTCCATGTTTTGGATCACCCAGCAAGGAAAGTTGACACTACTGAACAAAACACATTTAACTGGTTTACTTCCTTCCAACTCTGGCCTTCTATGACACCTCTTTTAAGGGAGATAGTCTGGCCATGTCTTTCCAATTCTGATTCTGATTTCTCCTCTTCATCCCAATACATTGTCATCGGACATATACCCTATTAAAAAAAAAATCAGGATGAAAGAGTAGCAAACAAAACACTCATTCTAAAAACAGGATGGTAACCAAGTCCAACATAGACTTCTCATTTCATTAGTAACAATCTCCAAACGCAGTAAAATTTGGTACGTACCCCAAGGAGAAAGGGGGAAAAAAAGAAACCCACAAAAATCTGTGTCATGATGGAAAAGTGAAAAGCATCAAGAGAAAGTCGAACACCGCCATGAGTCACTTATAAAAAAAAAAATAATCGTGGTTGGATCATTCTAGACATTCTTTTCACATGGATGTACTTTTTCAAACATTCTTTGCAAACTACCTGGTCAAGTCTCAGTGACTGTACACTCTGTTCCCATTTCAGGCAAAAATAAATATGATGTCAGATTTTAACAAATTAGGCTCTAAAATCTTTTTCACCAAGTTCCCCATACTCCTCATTAATCTATCTGGGATCAAAGTAAGTAGAAAATCATCATGGTAACTTTCCTTAGCCCTAAGGGACATAATTTCCTATTTTGTTTTCCAGAAATTAAATCAACAACCAAAAAATGACTTTGTCATCTTTTGTAACATTCTCTTCTAAGAGCCCACAAAACTAAAGGATAAACAAGAACTCGGAGCAATGACCATACTCTCATCAATGAAACCACATCTCAAAAATGCTGAGAGAGTCACAGTGTTTTTAGCTGGCGGGAGCCTGCTTTTTAGTCCAGCCCTCTGGGAAATCTCAGTGGTAATTCGCTTGCCCAAGGCCACACGGGGATTTCATGACAGAGCAGAAATGGATTCCACTCTGGTGTATTTTCATGGTACCTGTAAGCTTAAGTTTAGATACTGGATGCTTAGTTTCCTCCTTGGATACTTGCCAAGACCATTAGCTCCAACAGAAATTTCTCTAATTTTTTTTTTTTCTCTCTACTCAACCACTGCTGCTTATACCTGATGTATCTTCTCGTGCCTTGAAAGACCTATCACAGATAGTCTCTCTTCTCTCATAAACTCATACAACACTGTGCCCTCAGGCCCCCATCTTGACACCAAAAGCAGTGGATGTGTTCTCGTGCAATGATCGTAAACTTAGTATTTTTGCAGTTTCCAACAAGCTACATGCCATTTGCTTTTCAAACTCTCTTTTCACCTTGGAAAGTGGCAATGTGATGGTTCGTGGCCTAGCCCGGTGTGGAAGACACTTGAAATGCCTCCCCAGGTTCCATCACTAAAGCCACTGCTACTAAAAGATCTAAACATCAGATGTCAGGTATTCAGTCAAACTCAATGTCACACATCGTCTGATTCCTTCTCCACAAAAAGGTACTAATACCTACCTTTAAAACAAAGACATATTAGCAGCTGGAACAGCACAACCAAAGAAATACTACCTGAAGACAAAGCATATTGATACTTTCTTTCATCAAAGCTAAGAGGCCGTATATTGTAAGGCACAGTATTCTTTTATATGAGGTAAGAACACGCTGCCGGAGAAACTCGTGTCGAGGTTTCAGAGACACTCTGATGTGGAAACACGCATACCTTAGAATCAATAAATACAAACATGATGGGGAGCACCTTTCCATTTTCACTGCCTCAACTCAGAGGTCACCTCCTCCCCCCTCCCCTCCCCCACTGCCAGCTGGGCAGATGCGACCAGTGCTTTTCCTCCCCCCACCACCTCTCACAACACATCTGCCTCAGCGCCTTTCGGGAACTGTAATGTTTACATGCCTGTCACCTCCTCCTCTTTTATACCTTATGGCTCTTTAAAGACCTTGGCTGAGGCAGTTCTGCTTCTGGGGCACCTAGCGAGAGGGCCCGATGACAGTACCCACCGAAGTGTGTCACTGAAGTTAAGAAGGAATGAATGAATGTGGACACAGAGAACAGGTTAATGGTTCCGGGGGAGGGGTGGTGAAGGGACCTACAGTTCCACTGACAAAATAAGTAAGTCATGGGCATGTCCTGTACAGTGTGGTGACTATGGGTAATAATACTGTGTCGCGTATTTGAAAGCTGTTAAGGGAGTCAATCTTAAAAGCCCTCATTGAAAGAAAGAAAGAAAGAAAGAAAGAAAGAAAGAAAGAAAGAAAGAAAGAAAGAAAGAAAGAAGGAAGGAAGGAAGGAAGGAAGGAAGGAAGGAAGGGAAACGAAGGAAGGAAGAAAGAGAAAGGAAGGAAGAAAAGAAGGAAGGAAGGAAGAAAGAAAGAGAAAGGAAGGAAGGAAAGAAGGAAGGAAGGAAGGAAGGAAGGAAGGAAGAGAAAGAAAGAAAGAAAGAAAGAAAGAAAGAAAGAAAAGGGAGGAAAGAAGGAAGAGAAAGAAAGAAAGAAATAAAGAACGAAAGAAAGAAGGAAAGAAAAAAAGGAAGGAAGGAAGGAAGGAAGGAAGGAAGGAAGGAAGGAAGAAGGAAGGAAGGAAGGAAGGGAAGGAAGGAGGGAAGGAAGGAGGGAAGGAAGGAAGAAAAAGAAAGAAAGAGAAAGAAAGAAAAACAGAAACGAAGGAAGGAAGGAAGAGAAAGGAAGGAAGAAAAGAAGGAAGGAAGAAAAGAAAGAAAGAAAGAAAGAAAGAAAGAAAGAAAGAAAGAAAGAAAGAAAGAAAGAAAGAAAGAAAAGGGAGGAAAGAAGGAAGAGAAAGAAAGAAAGAAAGAAAGGAAGGAAGGAAGGAAGGAAGGAAGGAAGGAAGGAAGGAAGGAAGGAGGGAAGGATGTGTGTAAGTACGTGTGGATGGTAACCGGGCTTCCTGGGGGAATCATTTCACAGTGCGTGTAAATACAGAATCCCCGTGTGGCACACCTGAAACCAATATGGCGTCACATGGCAGTTACACCTCAATGAACAAAAATTTTGATGAATGAATGAAAAATAAAAGACAGTTGCACATGAATATTAAAGAGTCACACATTATTTCCACTGAATCCCTCCTGGTTTTCAAAAATAAACTCCAACTAAGTCCCCCTTGATGCTTCTCCACAGCACTGCCGACTAGGTCTGAGCCAAAGACGAAGCCGGTGGGAATAATTAGAAACCCGTCCTCCCGGGTGACAACTGCCTCTGTAACCCTCCGCCCTGGCTTCGCACAGTCAGACCATCTCCTCGCTCTGTAACACAGAGACATTAACCCTCCCTTCCCCAGTGTCGCCTCATTGTTACCACACCACTTCCTCCTCCCAAACTCCCTGGCCACCTTGAATCTCATCTAACCACAGAGGAATGGCAGCGTCTGAAAGCACGAGGGTGAACAGTAAATGTATGGGAAACAGGCCACGATTGTGGCGCAGCCGTGAGAACGTTCTGGAAAATGGTACTGTCCCTCTCATGAGGGGAGGCAGACGATACTTTGACCAAGGTCCACGGTGCTCAATGCAACCATCCAACTCCAATGTTGTTTTCATGGTGCCAGACAGAAGGAGCACCCCCAGACCGCTCAGAAGCACGCTGTGCTCTGGAGGCAGCCTGACTTGGGGTGGCCCGCCTCCACCCCCGGTGGTCATGTGACTCGGGCAATTACTGCAGCGTTTGTAGGCCTTGTCCCTATGTCCTCTCATCTGTAAAATGGGAAGAGCAATAACACTACCTCACAGGACTGCTGTGCGTCCAGCACCGATCACACACGTAAAGGACCCCGCACATTTTCTGGCACATAGTAGGTAGTCGGTGGATGTCAGGTGTCAGTGTAGTCCCTGCTGCTATTATTATTCATGCCTCACACTGCTTTTTTGTTCCCTTCTCTTTCTTGAAGAAGAAAACACTTTCTTATAATTCCTTGCGCAAAACAAGATAGTAAATGATGCTATTTAATTCTCTACCCACTTCCAATATTCTCTCTGCTTTGAGGCCAGAGCCAACTTTTTAAAAACCAGGTGTCATCGCAGATAGAAGAGAAGCTTGCATTTGGCCAAGTTTGAATGTTCCTTGGCTTGTCACTCCCTGAAAACAAACTGCACAACTTTTCTGTCTCCCAGATGTGCCAACCACTTGTGTGCTGGTTTTCGTTTTGAAATACCGCTTATTTTTAGAGACTGCATGATGTTTTTTAAAAACGTGTTTACGGCTCAAGGAAGGATCCGAGGATGGCATTCTGAGTACTACATACGTTCTAGCCAAAATCACTGCGTGCTGGTGAGGAATGCAAAAGTACTGCATTTTTGAGTCTCAGAACCGAGAAGTAATCTTCGCAGGGGCATGTTTTTAATTAACGTCTTCGTTAGTTAAAAGGGTTCTCTTGAAGTCCAACAGTGGATGGTGTCACCATTCTCCCTGCTGAGGCTACGCCCCTCAGAATGACTGATGTTTACCCACTGGTTCCTCTAGAAATGACAGAGATATGGAGGGGGGACAGAAACGGCATATATGTGGGAGGGTCTTAGGGAGAAGTACACGAAGTTTGTGGTTGTTATTATTCCTTTAACTGAACCTTGCTGAATGCCTAAGCCAGGGAGCCCCTGGAGACAGATGGACAGGGTCTTGGCCTCCATGAAGCCCTTATTCTGGCTTGAGATGAATACCAAACCAACTATCCATTACAAAAGTGGCGATCCCTGCTTCTAGGCTGGGTCGTATGAAATGGCTTTCTCTACAGGTCAAATATGACCAAATAAAAACAGTTTCTATATGGTTCAACCTAACACAAATGCAGGTTGTTATGGAAACAGAAAAATAATACACATCGGGATTTGAGTCCTGTCTCCCCAACGCACTGGCCGTGACACTGGGCAAGGGCTCTAATGTCTCTGTGCCTTGATGTCCTATTCCCTAAAATGGGGACAGTGAAAGGGTAAGTATCTATTAATATATGCCTTTCCATCTCTGAGGACCAGGGTTTCCTTCCCATCCTTTCACTTTAAAACATTTCAGAACTATAGAAAAATTGCAAGAACAGTACAATGAAGTCTGCTTTGTCTCTTGATAAACTGTATTTACCGCTTTATCCATCCAGCTCTCTATCTCTATATAAGATTACTGTTACTACTATTAATTTGTTGAACCATTTAAAAACAGTAGAGATTTTTGTCCTTCACCCCTAAATACATAAAACCATAGAATAATCATCAAATTCAAGACATTTGGCAATGACATATTAGCATGAAATATACCACTTATATTCAAATATTACCAATTATCCCAATAATACCCTTCAGAGCAGTTGTTTTGCAATCTAGGATCATGCATTTCAAGGAAAGGTTTTGCGACTCATGCTGAGGTAGGTTAGTAAATCACTGCACATCAGGGCACTGAAGGAAGATGAAAAAGTAGAAAAATGGAGGGAAAAAAAAAAGTACAAATTAACAGCACGTAAGCACTACAGTGAGTACGGTTAGCACCCCAGCTCCACCATGGACTGCCTGTGTGACCTTAGACAACCTACTTAACCTCTCTGTGCCTCACCGTCCTGATCTCTAAAACGGAACTAATACGAGTACACACCTCACTGAGTTGTTTTGAGGATTAAAATATCTACGACAGGTCGTATATTTAGGGCTTGGCACTTAAGAAATACATTGTAAGTGTTAATTTTATTTTATTCAAGGGTTTCCCTCATACCTTTCTGAAGTTGTTTTTAACACCTCTTCTCTCCAGAGTGACAAAGACTACAGGCTGGCACCCCCCTTTCCAAGACCTTCTCAACACACAGTAGACTTCTCCCCCTGTGGACGGGCCCCGGCTCCAGGGCTCCCTCTTTCGTTCATATTCCACCCGAAGACTGGAAATTAAAAAAGCTTGCATACTAAGCACACTCCACTTGCCACGTAGTATAGTAACAACTTAGCGCTTGTATGTGTGTAGCGTGTGACTCTGAACACGTCGAGGCACGGGTAAATGGCCAACACCACCAAATGATGAGAATCGGAAAGACATAACTGGCTTTTCTACCCAGGGCAAAGCATCTCAAGCTAGCAAATGTGACAAATGCTCAAAACTGCACGAAACCCTATGGACGGTAAGGAATACTGGACATGGCGTCCTGCCTCCACGGAGCTTACCATCTGTCGAGACAAGACATACTCGCCTGGGAACCATCAGATAATGAGACTGGACTTTATAGGATTAAGCAGGAAGCTGAATTTCAGAGATGGGAGTTCAGAGGAGGGAGAGATCTCTGTGTTCCAGACAATTCATCGAAGAAGAAGAATTTTAACCACAAAGGCATTTCCCAGAGTTCTTCAGGAAGTCGAAGGGTATTCAATGGTAACAAATATGGCAAGGTCACGGAGAGATCCATAGTCAAACAGCTTTGGGAAACCCAATGTAACAAAGTTAAATGTATCTTTCTATTACAGAGCCTTTACCCTTAGAGCTTTCAAAAGTGCGCATGCATATAATAACACTCCCAGAGGAGCAAATAAAAGGAAGGACGAGCGAACGGACGAGAAGGAGATGCCTGAGTGTAGTCATGGAAACAGCAGGAGCAGGCAAGGCGTGTGCTGGGGCGAAAGGAAGAGGAGTCAGGGCTGCCTGTAGGAGGAGGCTCTGTCTGACCAGGAGAACGGGCGGAGACAGACTCAGGACTGCTTTGTCGTCCTGGAGAACTTGCTCTAACAACCTGCCCGTAGGTATTCATCAATGGCTCCAAACCCAGCTGCGAATCAGTGTTTCCAGATTCACAGGCTCCCCCTGTGAATTACTGCAGACTCACAGGTTCCCCCTCCCACCAACAAGGTCAGAAGCTACTGGTGCAACGGGCCAGCCGGCAGCCACCTGGACCCTGTGCCGTGGTGGTGGTGCGCCCGCTGAAAGCCAGCCCTGCCCAAGAATAATCGGGAGGCCTCGGGGACAAAGCCGGAGGTGCACGTGAACCAGAAGCCGGGGACAAAGCCGGAGGTGCACGTGAACCAGAAGCCGCCCGCGGGCTGGTCAAGGACAGAAATAAGGAGGCGCCGCTCATGGAAGCAAGAATATGGTGGAGGGTTTCCTAATTGGTTGACAAAGATCCAGGAGACGGAATTTAAAAAGGAGGGGGGAATCACATAAAGACTAGTTTGGGGGAACTCCACTGCAAAGTGAGGTACTTCATCCCAGCCAGTAAACGGGCCAAACCTGAATCCAGAGTAATGAAGGTTCCCACGAGGGCGTGCACTTCTCCCACTACTTTGCCCTCAGGAGCGCAGCTGGTATCCACCAAGTTTACCCCACAAAGAATACAACTTTCACACCAACACTCTTTGTCAGCATTCTGGAATGTTGGCCCCCTAGTACAGAATCACCAGCATTACTCATTGCATTTGATCCCTGCATTAAACGGGATCGTATTTATACCCCGAGAGATTAAAAAATATCATATTCCTTTCTGTACCACTCAGGGGCCCAGATTCCTAGACATGAAGCCTCAGTCTTGCTCCCCACCACCAGGCACTGCTGCTAAGATGTTATTAATACACAGCTCTGAACCACCTCACAAAGATGTAAAGATACATTAAACAACATTCCCGAAGCGTATATGCTAAAGTCCCATCAGTCAGCTATTGTACATCAATTATCAACTAATTAGTACAGAGTGCTTATGCTGACCCTTCTGTTCTCCCTTGTAATGATTTGCCAAGTTAACTGAGAGCTGCTATGCTCCGTAGAGACTCTGACTTTAGCAAGAGTGTTAAATAAAGTTCACCAACAATTAGCCTAGAAAACCAAAGAGGAAATGTAAGCACATTTTACTGCTTTTCCCTCGACAAATTTTCTAACAATCCCCATGGGAAGAAAGGAGATATATTTGTTAAATAAGCAAATGATTACTCTGAAATATGGTAATACCAGTGCAGGCATGTTTAGGAATGTACTGCTCGGCGATCAGGTATTTATTTCCCGTGTCCCTGCACCGTGCTACAGTGTATACGCCAGGGAGGGCGGGTCCACAGATGGTTCTGGCTTACAATCTAATGTGATGGGCTTAAACCATGGGAGTAATCTTTAAAAATAAAGGAGTTCAAGATGAAATAATTACACTGGCTCTATGAGGAGAAGGCTTCCATAAATAGTAAGAAAGGCCGGGAGCAAAGAGGGGAGGGCGCAGACTCTAATGGGAGAAAACTGCCTCTGTCCCGCCTCGAGCAGGTCACATTTATAACCGCCACCTGCGGGCTTGGGGCCTTGCCGTACGAATGGAGCCCTAGTGTTGGGTTAGCCTTCAAAGAGCATCTGACCAGCTGGAGAGAACTGTAACCAATGCAGGAAACGATCAGGAAACACCCAATCTTAAACTCAGTTGCCATCATGCTGAGCGCATAAAGTGTCCAAACAAGAAAAACATCTGCATAAACTGGAGGGGGCTTGGTGGAAGGGGTAAGGCTGGGTCTCAGCCTCTTGATGCTGGCGGGGAGAGGGCAGCACAAAGAGTGGGCGGGCCACAGCGAGGAGGGAAAGTGGTGTGGAGGCAGCACGGTGAAGCAGAAACGAATGGGAATACTGGCGCCAGCCGTGTGACCTTGGGCAAGTTCCTTAAACTCTCTGTGCCTCTGTCTCCTAATCGGGAAAGTGGGGATGGTAAATGTACCTATCTTCACGAGGCTGTTTGGAGAACTAATAAGTCAATGGGTGTAAAACACTTAGAATAGTGCCCAGCGCACAGAAAGTACTCTATAAGCCACAGGGGTTCACATTCTGATTAAAGATTTTCAGATTATATGGGACCTCCTAGGCCAGCCCCCTGTCCCCCTCGAGAAAGCTATAGTGTTTGGGCACACCTGTGATGTGCTGAGGAACTACAAAGGGGACGGTCTAACTATTTATAGCACATATGGAAACAGAGCAAAGACTGAAGACAGGAAGCCAAGCTAGGACACTGTGGCTACGATCTCAGGATGCAGTGATGAGGCTTGGGACAAGTCGGGCAGAAGCAAACACAGAGTAACCTCAAATGACCTTAGAAAGAAAGCAGAAAGGAAGGTTCTTGAAGGGCCTATAAGAAGTACTAGATTACAAAGTCTTCTCCAAAAATCAAGGTCATGTTTTCCCTGAGCTGTCATACGCACCCCCCTCCCCGACAGCCCCAAGTCAACCGGAAGCAACGATGGAAGGAGAAATGGAAAGCAGCCCACTGGTGAGACCCCTCCCCGTATGGACCAGTGACTGGGGCCCCTCTGTCAGAGAGCAGGTGCCCCACATGTATTTGCTGGGCGAATGAATACAGAAAAAAAACCTTCAGGGCAACCCATAAGGCAGGGCGAGTTCAAACCACAGATGTAGTTGAGAAGTCCCCACTTAAATGTATCATAAATGGAAGAAAGACAATAATCCTTGGTGAACACAACCGTTGGAGACACTGGTCTCCAAGGTACTGAACAGCTGGGAACATTACTAGTTTGCCTCCCTTTCTCCACACTCCCTACACACACACACACACACACACACACACACACACACACACACACACACACACACACACACACACACAACATGAAAGGAGCGTAGTCTAAATCACTCAATACAAATCAATAGAATTTTTTTTTTCAGCATATAAGAGCTGGTTCAGAGGCAAAATCCCATTCAATCCTTCGTATTAGAGATAGCTTCTTAGTTCTAAAAGGCAAGTCTAACACAGCCATCATTAAGAGCTGCTAGGCTCTCTCTGTTTTCCCTCAAACCATAATTCCTCAGAACTGTCCGAAGAGACACATACTCTACCATAAATATTTTCTGTTACATATGCTACATGGGCTGGCAAGTCCAGATGGGATGCCCAGAAGCATCAGACCCAGAGAAGAGGCAATGATTATGGAGATTACACTTTCCTACATTAAAAATTCAGTCACCCATCTTCTAAGAACCAGACAGCACCCAGCTTCCTACACCCAGAAGTCCCCAGGGCTAAGAGACTGCCTCTAGGCCATAGCCTCTGGACACTGTGCTCCAAAAAAGCCCATGAGCAGTCCAGGTATATGGCAAGAAGATGTGCTGAGCTATGATTTATCACTTGTGTTCCTTTGTCCCAGAGGGGTTATTGTAACAGAGCTAAAAGTAGATGCTGTTCAATTCCATCCTCTCTCCTAGTCCTGTGTAGAACCGTAACCCCACTGAGATACCCAGGTGCTCTGAGGAGGAAGCCAGGAGGAGGGGAGAGTGCCCAAAGTCAAGGAAGGCAGTGGGGGTGGGGCTCATGGCTGCACGACAAACCTACAAAGACCAGACTCTGCATCTGGGACTCCGGCCCCTGCAGGTGCTTGTGGCCGAGCAATGCACAGACCAACACACTTCTGGAGACCCTATGGGCCTGGTCAGTGGGCACCTCAGCAAGAATCTGTGGACCACGAACCAGGAAAGCTCTTGGAATGTTCTGCTCTGTACAAAGATCCTGGGATCTTGCTTCACCCCAGCAAGATAGTAGGCATCCCCAGGCAACGATGACTGACTAAAGTTCCTACTCACCAACAAGATGGGGTCTTGGAGTCTGATTTGTTTTGATTTAAAGGAGATAGTTCAAAAAACCATTTCTTGTACATGCATTGGTGAAATAAATTATGAAGGTATCTCTAAAATATTTTCAGTAAGGATGACTGTTCAGACACTAATCTTAGCAAGACCATTCTAACTCTAAATTATCAAAATACAGTCCATACAATTTGCTTCCAAATAAACTTACCCCATCTAAGTACATAAAGTCACGTGGCACTTAGAGATAGGCAGGTTTCAGAGTCACAGAACTTTGAGAAATCAAATTAGGTTTTAAGACTGAGGAATTAGGGGGCGCCTGGGCGGCGCAGTCGGTTAAGCGTCCGACTTCAGCCAGGTCACGATCTCGCGGTCCGTGAGTTCGAGCCCCGCGTCGGGCTCTGGGCTGATGGCTCAGAGCCTGGAGCCTGTTTCCGATTCTGTGTCTCCCTCTCTCTCGGCCCCTCCCCCGTTCATGCTGTCTCTCTCTGTCCCAAAAATAAATGTTGAAAAAAAAAAAAAAAGACTGAGGAATTAGTGAGAAAATAAATCACCTCTGCCAAATTTCACGGAGTATCCCTTCTCTTTCTTCTTATAGCTGTTAAATACTAGTCAGCCAAATCTACTCTCCTAGGTATTCATCTTGAAATGATGGATATATCCAGAAAAAAAATAATAAAAGGAATTCATATCTTTTCTTTGGTCTTCTTCCATCCAGCACACCAAGCTCTCTGTGGTGAACCACCTCAAGGTTCAGAAGAGATTCTGCTCCCCGTTCAGAATTCTAGGACCAAGGAAATGGACAACTTCTTCCCTCCTTGTTTCAACACAGTGGGAGTCTTTGTTTGCAAAGACTTTCCCACTACCTTCTTTCAAAAATGTGTCAGTCAGAGCGATCTGGGGGAGGGTGCAAAAACATGGCGGCTGGGATGGTTGCTGTTACACCTCAGGTGAGGTGTCAGAGGGATGAAGATTGAGAAATCTTGCATGAATACCGGCTGTTCTGTCATGGGACACCAGCGGCGCGGGGAATGGTGGTAACACCTCCGTCCAGAGGAGGAAAGAACAGAGTCAGAAAGAAATTTGTAAAGAAGACATATAATTCAGCTCGACTGATTTGTTTTTTGACACGTAGCCTTGAAAAGAACAATTCTACCTCAGATTCTTGGCAACTGCACACTGATTTTTTGATAAGTTTTAACATGCATTTCACTAAATGCGTGAAGGGAGAGTGAGGGAGAGAAAGGCCAGGTATCCAAAGACAGGGAGGCTTGTCAGATTTCTCTTTTCTGTGTCATTTTTGTGTAGTCGGTCAAATGAAAATTCAAAACCATATAATTAGATGGTTGTTTATACATGATTAAGCATGAGCTCACTGGACTTTACATGCCAAAAAGTCAGAGATGTGGTTAAGGGCAAGAAGGAACTATTAATAAAAGGAAATAAAGCTGTAATACATTTTTCACTTATGAATAAAAATAATCCAAAGGTCTCTAGATGGAAAGAGAAAGAAAAAAATCAACCATGAGTAGGGGCAAGAAACCAGATAATTTTGTAAATGGCTAGAATTCATGTGATGTAAAACATAAGCTGCTGGGAGGAAAAAGCTTTTCCTCCTCTATGAGTCTAATCCGATTTTTGTTTCTTGTAAACATAACTCACAATGAGAACATAACAAAACTTACCTGTATTATATTTCTTTAGAATTGTTCTGGGAAATAGTTAAGCAAGGAGATGCCATGCGCTCAAAAGAGTTACTTGTTCTCTTCATGACCGTCCCCACCAGTAATTCTCCCCAGAGAAACCAAAAGCTGTCTGCTTCCTTCAAAAAGGCAAGCGTCCTTCCATTTATCACAGATGCAGAATTTTTCTTCCCAAATGAAGTGACCCCAACAAGAGCAGGGTTTAGCTGCCCATAAACTTCACACGCGGGAAGAGATCCCCCAGAGAATCTGTGATCTTAGCTTGGGGCTCTCAAAGGTGGTGAATCACCTGCTCCCAGAGATCAAACACCAAGCTCTGGATGAGGTCAGTGGGCAAGCCTTTTAGAAGACACAGGAATGGAGTGATCCAGGATCAGCCGACTTCTTCCCCCTTAGGTAAGGTGTTTGAGCCATTACTATCACCCTCTCCCTGCGGTGAAAATACACCAATACAGGTCATCCCCGGAGGCCACCTCGGCAAATGCAAAACCCTGACATGGTTTGACAGTGGGTCCTATTGCTGCCCTACAACCACACCAACTCTTTGGGTTGACAATGACTGGTACCTTCACACACGAATGCTGTGACATACACAAGAGCCGACCGATCAGAACGAGCAATGCCCACAGGAAACCCAACGTACCGTCCTTAAGACTGAGACTGAAACAAATCTACTAATATTCAAAAAGCCCACAATGCCTAAGAAGCATTGACTTTTACAGCCTCTGAGAGCAAGGTCTCCAAGTCACTTCAGTTCGCAATCTGTCAGAGAGAACTTCCATCTCTCTCTCTCTCCCCCCGCTTCTCCTCCTCTGCACCGCCCCCCACCTCACACACATAATATGAACATCAACCAGCTCTGATTCCCAGACCTATCTTCAATCCTGTACGTACATATCTGCCCGCTGAAATCTGAATGGAATACACTTCATTTAAAGCTATGTGGCAAACTACACAACATAGGAACTCCTTAAAAGTTCGTTTCCAAGAAACTAAGATGATCACAGAATATATACCTAAAAAGGCCCAGACACTTGAGACAACAGCACAATACTCACAACTAATTTGGCCACGTTAACCTATAGAGCCTTATGTATTACCTATGCGTCTTACTTATGAAATATGGACTCTGCTCTAAAGATACTTTTTAATTATTGACCTAATTTGGTCAAATAAAGTTCTTAACAGTATTCACTTCCATGAGCCAGAAATTCATGGCTTTTTGTCTGTATCATTGAAGGAAGGGGGAAAATCTTGCTAAAGTAATATACGCTGATGATTTGAAATAGTTTAATATCTACCATAGTCCCAGATAAGAAATGTGACGATTTATTTCTAAACAATGTGTGGCATGTAACTCAAAACCGCTTTTCATCAATAATTAATATTAATAATTAACAAGTATAAACAACAAAAATACCTCTTGGAAATGTTTCAACCCGGCCCTTTCCTCATTCCACAGCCTGCCTACTGCCCCCCTTTACCCTCTACGTGGGGTTAATGACTAAACTTCCCTCCTCTCTGACATGCAACACTACCCAGCAGCAATCTTCCCAAGAATGTGTGCACAGATGCACAAGACCGAAAAGAATAAAAGTCTTATCAAAGTCACCTGAATCTGGCAAACACATTTCTAAATTAGCATCTGCGGTTACAATCCACTCAATAGAGAATTAGGTTTTCCTCCAGGACAGAAATCCACCCCAAACATCTACGCTCCTGCTTACAGATGGAATGTTTTACGCCTTTAATCCAGGGATTAGCCTAGTAATAAAAATTAAACACTCCTCTAGATAAACATAGCGGAAGGAGACCATAATGCAAAAAAACTGCCCATTTAAAAAGAGGCCAGAGCCACCGTACCAGGAATTTACTTAGCAGTCATTCTGAAGAGCAGTCAGTTGGACTGTTTAAAACGACATGGTTGTCCTTTCTACATCTTGATGGTTTTGCAGCAAAGCGTCTTCAGAGTCAAACACATCTCTTATACCAAAGGTGTTTTCACCATCTGCCTCTTCAACCTTTCCGGCCACCTGCCCTAGCACTTGGCATTTAAATTTGTCAGTCCCAGGGGCGCCTGGGTGGCGCAGTCGGTTAAGCGTCCGACTTCAGCCAGGTCACGATCTCGTGGTCCGTGAGTTCGAGCCCCGCGTCGGGCTCTGGGCTGATGGCTCAGAGCCTGGAGCCTGTTTCCGATTCTGTGTCTCCCTCTCTCTCTGCCCCTCCCCCGTTCATGCTCTGTCTCTCTCTGTCCCAGAAAAAATAAATAAACGTTGAAAAAAAAAATTTAAAAAAAAAAATAAATAAATAAATGAATAAATTTGTCAGTCCCCTGAAATTCCTCTCCTCCGGCCACTCCTTCCCTCGCCGAACTAAACACTAGCCAGGTCGTATCCCGAGTTCCTGAAGTTCAGAGTCACGTCGTGTTGTAATTTCTTACAGCGCATACAGATTCGACCAGCCCTGACCCCCTTCCTCCACATACCTCCAGCCTCCAGCCTCCGATCCAGACGTGACCATTATTCCTCCTGGAAAGCGGTCGGAACCCCCAGCAAATCACCTCCCGCTTAAGCTAAGTTGTTCATGTTCCCAGGCTGTTTGGTCACTGACATTCAGAAGGGCTGGAAGCAAGAGGCCCTCCCCACTAGGGAGTTCCCAGACCACAGGCAGCGTCTGTCTGCGTAAAGGTGCAGGGATAAAGGTGTTTACATCTTTTTCTTGGCTGGGGACCTCAGACAGACAGCTGTGCAGTGTATTTCACATACACTTCCAGGGCTACCTGCTCCCTGGCTTCACAATGTCCTGGCAGGCACACTCAGGGACAGCTAGGACCTTGAGCAAAGGCTGGTGTGCCCAGAGAAAAGCATCTGACACAGGCAGCCTAAGAAAGTATGTCTCAGGGCGCCTGGGTGGCTCAGTCAGTTAAGTGTCCAACTTCAGCTCAGGTCATGATCTCGCAGTCTGTGAGTTCGAGCCCTGCGTCAGGTTCTTTGCTGACAGCTCAGAGCTTGGAGCCTGCTTCGGATTCTGTGTCTCCCTCTCATCCTGCCCCTCCCCTCCCCGCCCCCACCTCTCTCTCAAAAATAAACACGAAAAAAAAATTTTTTTTAAAAAGTAAAAAAAAAGAAACAATGTCTCCCTTCAAGTGGAAACGCTGGTGAAGTCAGCCAGCCCTGCCGCACAAACAATACTGGGCAGGTCATTAACTTGCGTGTTTCAGACGGCCGCGATGAGCTCACCCACCTTTCTGGAAGTGCTATTTTAGCTGCTGAGTTTATACAAATAAAACCCGTAATTTTCTAATGGCTAAACTAGGAATGTGTTCGAAAATAGCTAACTCGCAGAGAACCCTGCAAAAGCCACACAGGGAACTCACGAAGGTGAGCCTGCGCAGTCTGCTGTTCAAGTTCACATACATCTTCATAATTGCTACATATGTATTACCTTGACAGTAAGCAACCACAAAGGCGACCCGGGGACTTTTTTTTTTTTTAAAGTTAGGCGGTTACTGCTGCATTGTGTTTTCTCCCTCTCTTTTTTTCCTTTTGCAAGAGAAAAAGTAAGTTAGTCGTTAACTACACAAAGGAGTTAACATTTAACTTGAACACTGTGAGTGCTTTAGCTCTCGACCCCCACCCCCTTTCTTATTAGAGTGAAAATAGGTTCAGGAAGTCTCTTACTAATTGTCACAGATACTGGATGAGATCTGACTACATCATTTTGCTGGCTGCACTCACAGGAGGCCCCGGGGGTCGTTCATCCACAGGCCCCTCCAGGCTGCCCAGAATCCCTGCCCGCCCCCTCCCACCCCACACTCCCATCGGTGACGGTGCTCTATCTCCCCTGTAAATCCTCAGGTAATGTTATTTTTGCGTCTTCCGTGTTACTGATCACTTCTGCCTTATGTATCAGGTCCGTCGCTCCCCCTACACTGGCGGGTCTATGAGGACAGACAACATCCCGCCCCTCAGCCCCAGAGTGCCAGGCCTCAGCGCCAGGCACAGGGCACACGCTCACGAAATGTCCAGGGACAGGGAGTGCCCAGACCACGCCCACGCAGTGGGGACCATTTCAGCAGGGGCCTCTCTCCACAGGTGGCTGGGGGAAAGGCGCCTAGGAGAGTGGTGTTTTATTATTTAAAATAGGGCGGGTGCTGGGAGGCCCAGACATGGGGTGGCAGAGGGGATGTCTCTTTTCTGAAGCCCCTGCATTCCTAAGCTGTTCCCTCTCTCACTCCCCAACTGACAGGGGACCCCTCACTGCACACACAGCCCGCCCTATGGGGGCAGCGACCGTCTGACCAACCTGCCACCTCTTCCGTGAAGCCCCCTATGGAAACAGGAGTCTCTCACACTTGTCGCCCCTCTCCCCGTCCTTAGCCATCCAGAAGCCCCGCGATGGAGGTGCACAGGCTACCTGGATACCCACATGGTGATCAGATTTCCTCACCAAGAACTGATGACACTCTTCCCGCGGCTGCTGCTATTACTACTATTTGCTAATAATAATACACCGATGCATTAAAAGCACACGAAAGCTAATGTTAATGGAAAGCGTACTCGGTACTCGGTAGCAGGGAAGGATGTCTGGCCCTAGGCCTGGATGAACCCATTCACCTCGCAGAACAATGCTCAAGACTACCATCCCATGTCACAGAGGAGGCAAACCGGGAGTTCAGAAAACACAGTGACTTGAGAAAAGTGAGGATTCAAAGCCGGTTAGTCCCACTCCAGAAACACGCAAGGACATCTGAGGGCTCACACGTTCTTCCCCATCACCCTTCACACAACTGGACAAGTCCTACTAAGCGGGGAGGAGAGGGGACAGACGGTCACTGATCCCTCTCCCAACGCTACCACACTCACCCAAACACCTTCGTTTCCACACGTGAGCAGAGTCAGGAACGACACCTTCAACCGTTCCATGCAGGCTCCACAAAGAGTGTCATGTGTGCAAGCACAAGCAAGTGACATTCTTCTAACCTCCACGGTAGCGGCTAAATGTCTATCATATAAGCCTCCTCACTTTCAGGAATTTTCGGGAGATGACGTCAACTTCGTGTGTTCGCTCGTTCATCCGGCGGGTGAACCGTACTAGGTGAGAGCAGGTAACACGCAGATCACAAGAATTACAGCGCACACGGAGGTCTGATAACACGAGGTAAGACCACAAAGCTGTCGGGACACTGAGGGGGAGAACATGACGATAATGACAGTGGGTGGCATTTAGGAACACAGTGTGAAAACACTCGTCGGCATAAATCTTACTACAGGAGGGACTCACTCGTTCTCTGTCCCTTTAACAGTGTTGGGTGCACACGACTCATCAGGACATAAATTAAGGATATAAACAGGACATGTGTGTGCACACACGCGCCCAAAGAAGCACAAAGATAACCACACCACGTACCAGGTGCCACGAGAAGTAAATAGGAGGTGCCCTTAAGGGACAAGGTGCCACACCCTTTCTACTAGAAATCAACCAATGCTTAGAGCGGTACAAGTAACATTAAAGGGGGTCTTTTCTAAAATTCTGCCACGGTAGGGGCGCCTGGTGGCTCAGTCGGTTAAGCGTGTGACTCAATTTCAGCTCAGGTCATGATCTTGAGGTTCGTGGGTTCAAGCCCCTCATTGGGCTCTGTGCTGACAGCATGGAGCCTGCTTGGGATTCTCTTTCTCCCTCTCTCTCTGCCCCTCCCCTGTTAGCTGTCTCTCTCTGTCTCTCTCTCTCTCTCGCAAACATAAATAAAACATTAAAAAATTAAAACTAAATCATGAGATTCTACCTCAGTAACACAAGATTTGATCTTTCAAAACTGCACAGACCTAAAAGCAGAGTCTGATCAGCCATCAACTGTCCCCAGGCATGTGACTGCTCTCTCCTTTCGCTCTGCAGTAAAACCAGTCACAGGAGAAGGAGAGACATGTGGATGTATGGGTGGGTGTGGTCAGTGGTATGGGGACGAGAGGGTGTAGGCCAGAGTCAAGTCACAAGGCCAGGAAAGCCAAGCCTCGTCTGTGGCTAAGCAACTGTGTGAACTTGACCAGACCACTTGGGCTAAACCTCCCTGTCAAGCCTGGCTTGGTGAAATCATAATAAATTATCTAGCCCCTGGTGGGGCATAAACCCGATACTCAGTAAGTGTTAATTTTCTTTCGTATACCTGCAGATCACAATGAAAACCCTTCATCTCTTGTAATCTAAAAGACTAACTGTAAACCAGAATAAATAATGAAATCATTTGAAGGACATCCTTCATGAGAAAAAAGGCATTCCTGTGCTCACCATGCTTTGAATGCAGAGATTTACACGCCAAGAAAGAGTAACAGAAATCACGTTTCCAACCTCCTTTATCATACGGGTGGTAAAATTCAAGTCCAGAGATGGAAAGTGACTTTCTCCTGAACACACAGCCAGTTAATGGCTGAATCAGGACAAAATCCCAGTAATCAGCCGCCCAACTAATTCCCCATTCTACTGTATCCTTCTAGATCCACAGGACTGTCAGTTATAAATGATGCTTAATGGCACCAATGCCTCTGTGGCCATTAAAAATGTCTCTCACCTTCAAATTAGAGTGAAGATGGAAAATGGTAAGTTCCTCCCACACAATGGGCACTGAATGCGGGACAGAAGCGTTGAGGAAGAGATGGGCGGTTGGGGGAGAAGAGGAGTGAGCACAGAAGAAGGGATCGGGAGTGAAGAGGGACACAGAGGCCCCTACTTTACAACTGTGCCTAAACGGAAGCCCCCCTTCAGCCCAAAAGCTGAATCTGAAAATGCCCCCAGACGGATTTCTCCTTCCCTCTGTCTAGAAGCCTCTTAGAGGAGACAGAAGACACCGCTCTCCCAGATTAGACAAAATCTATGAATGCTCAGGCGGAAAGGGAAACGAGACTGTTTACCTGCAATAGTTTAAAAGACAGGTTCGGTTGGAGTTTTCTTAAATCCCTTCAACCTTAGGTTTTGGCAGAAGCACTTCCAGACCGCAGGTTTCGGGGGATCCCAAGCCTGCTTGTTTATCCGCCAGACGTGAGCCTTCACAGAACCAGTACCCGGGCTGCTCTGGGACAGCAAGCATCCAGTTAAGGAAGAGGGGCGAAAAATCTAATTCTAACCTATCAAACTCGACAGCATCATTTTAAAAAAGATTCCCATCTCAAAGAAAGTCTACAAGCAACGAGTGAGGCTACAAGGCCATGATTATGTCCCGGCATCGTAATAATTGCGGAAGAATTGTCCAATTAGCAATCCCACACTTAGGGAGTTCCATCGTGTTGTGGCCTGTCTTCATCTGTTTTGAGGGAAAATTCAGCCTTCGGGAGTCCGAAATAATGACAGAACTCTTCACTATGTCTGTGAGTTTGGATGGAGTCCCCAGGGTACACGGCAACCTTGCCTGGTAATGAAGCAGAGAAATCACCTGTTCCTGCTTAAACCTGCTCACACCCTCCACAGCCAGGAGAGGCCCTGGCTGATGTCCTGGAGGAAAGGACAACCTCTGGAAGGTGACAGAACCAGGAGCATCTGGGGTTAGGATCCTCAGTCCTTCTTGAGCCAAACTCTTACCTACAGGCCTCGTAAAAAAAAAAAAAAAAAAAAAAAAAAAAAAGGGTCTAGAAAACATAGAAACATCATCTGAGGTTCTGTAAAATTCTGTTTCACAAGTATTTATGCGATGCCCAGTTCACATGGGTCTTGGACACCTGGAAACCGAACTTCGAAGCCTTCCTCCTCAACCAACCAGCAACAGTCTTCTTCCCCCTGCCCTTCAAACCTCCGTTAGTTGCCGCTTGAACAGCTGGGAAAATGCCGCTTCCTCCAACGCGGCTCTGCCCGACCGTAAAGGGTGCGTCAGCCTCAAAAGGCAGAGAACGGCCCCGCCGAAGGAGAAGCTTCTAGCAAGCAGAAGTGACTTGGGGATGCTGCGTGAGGCAGAGTTGTGGCCCCGGCAAGAGGACGTGTGGGGGCTGCCGGGACACTGCAGACGAGGGAGGGGGAAGGGACCGGACAAGAACGTTTCTAAAGTCATTGCCAACGCACCGTAAGTGGCCTGAGAGGCTTTAAAATCCGGCGTCAGGTTCTCAATGTTTATAGAAGCTACGAGAATTTTCAACACACTCATCCAAAGGCTGTTGTTGTGTGCGCTGCTCTCCTGTCCTCCGCTGTGTGCCACGAGGCAGGTAAACGACCTTTTCTCGGCTTCAGATTTACCGTCACTTAAAGGAAGGCGAGGGATTAAGTAACCTCTCCAGTCCCTTCTAGCTCCAACATTTTCTGAGTAACGCTGGAGTATACTCTCCCCACTTGTTACCAAATTAAATCCCAGGAATTCCATCTACCTATAAGATGCAACAGAATCTGCTAAAAATCCCTACGTGTGAAAAGAAAATTAGGTGACAACTCACAGGTAAACAGGGCGAAAGCAACAGATTTCCTATATACTCTCGATTATGAGTTTTAAAGTGTAAAGGGAAAAAATGAGGTTAAAAATACCTAGGAATAGCATGTAATACGAAGAAAACTATTTTTTTTTCTGAAGACATGAATAAACGTAGACACATACATGTTCCTAGGTGAGAAAACTAAATAGACTATGTCGACCCTTCCAAACTATTTCATTCTCTTAACGCAGGGCTTCTCAGCTTCTCGTTACTGACGTTTTATGCCAGATAATTCATGGGTGTGTGTGCGTGTGTGTGTGTTTGGGGGTAACCTGTACATTGTGGGATGGTGAACAGCATCTCTAGCCTCTGCCCCGTAGATGACAGTAGACCTCCCCCGGCTGTGGCATCTAGAACTAAAGTCTGCCCAGACATTGCCAAATATCCCTGGTGGACACCACCCTTCGGGTTGGGAGCCACAACTGATGGCAAAGTGCTAAAGGGCTCTTCCGCATTCACCACCTCGACGATGGATTCTCAAGTTCACCTGGAAGAATAAAGTCTCCTCACCGTCCAAAAGGCTTTGGGAAAGAAAAGAAATCTGTTACAGAGCTATGAAAGCGAAAAATGTGGGACACGGAAGGAAGACTACAGGGCTGAAGAGAAGCAGGACAGAAGCAAAAGACCACGACCCCAAATATACAATGACCGTCAGCATATGAGGGCATTACAGACGAGTGGGGGAAAGGAGGTTGTCCAAGTAAACGATAGTGGAGCCAACTATTTATTGTTTGGGGGAAAAATCAAAGCTAACTCCTTATCACATTATGTATGTTCTGATTGTGTACTTACTACATAACAAACAACCCTAAGACTCCGTCTTTAAAACGACGATTTATTATTACCACGTACGATTTAGAGCTAAGGTCGACTGGGCTCAGCAGCGGCTTCTCGACTGGGGTCTCTCACACACTCCAGCCCGATGTCAGCGAGAGCTGCGGTCATCTGGAGGGCAGAGTGCATGGACTTCTCACAGGCTGGCCGTCAACGGGGACACCTCAACACGGCCACTCCACAGGACTTGGGCTTCTAACGGCATGGCAGCTGACCTCGAAGAGGCTGCTCTCGGGCCATTAAGGACCATTCCTGTAGCGGGCACAGGATCACTTCTGCCACCTGTTGCTGGCCAAAGTAATCTTGGGTTCATCCAAATTCAAAGGGGATAGAGAAAGAAGCTCCACTTTGTGAGAAGACAGCACAGCAAAGTCACACCAGCAAAGAGCATACGGAACGGGAGAGATGGTCTCAGTCGTCGGCGGGAGATATGATCGCACAGCCAAACTATACCAAAATAAACTCCAAGCAAATTCAGAGCTAACTACTGAAATATAAAACAACGAAAAGAAAATACGTGAGTTTTTCTTAAATATCAGGATGGCGAAGGCAAAGATAAACAGATGTAGCTGCAAAAATATTTTAGCTCAAAAAGCACCAAAAGCAAAATGAAAAAGCAAACAAAAGACTAGTAATATACTAGCTTTCTATATAACAAAGGGGTGAGGGCTTAATATGTAAAGAGGCCTTACGAATCAATAGTAAAGACGAACATTCCTATGGCGGGGAAGGCCAAAGGACATAAACAGTTCACAAAAGAAAAATCCAGCAGATAAGACCAAAGATAGACACTCTCCCTATTCTGCTACTAGACTGAGTAGGGTATAAAATGTGATCTAGCCCATTTCGTAATACAGTCAAGAGTATTTAAAATGTTCATTTGACCCAGTAATGTACCAACATTTTAAAGATACTTGTTGATAACACGGTTTTAACAACAACAGCAACACAAAGCAAACTTGGTTAAATAGAGCACACTTCCCACACACATAAAAAATTTCTGCTGTACTTAAAAACCCTATTTCCAAAGAGTACTGAAACTCATGGAGGAAAGTCCACAGCAATGTAAGAAAGAGAACACAAAACTTTATTTACATATTAATCATCGCTACTATCTATTGCAAAATAGCCACACATGTTTATCTCCTAAAATATTAACAGTGGATATCTCTGTGTCTGGGGAATACTGGAAGGTAATCTTATTGTATTCTCTGGGTTTTTTTTTTTCAGTATTTAAATATTTTTTGCACTGTAAACATGTTTATTTTTATACTCAGGGGAAAAAAATGTTAGTTAAAGAAAAAAGTACCAGTACTAGTGGGTAAAAAAACTGAAAAGGTCACATGTTACGAAGTTACTGCTGCAAGAATAAAAAGCCAGTTTAAAACCAGGAGAATAAGCGTGACAGGGCAGCCAGTGACATCAGGGGTTATCACACCTGGAATCACTGACCCATTACACAGCCCATTCCGTCCTCGAACGAGTCACTTTCTCAGGCTCCTGACCCGGTCATGGCGTAGATTCTCACGTATTTGTTCAATGTGACTGTTTGATACATTTTTCTTTTTCCTCTTTCAATATTCAGCCCATTTGTTTTCTTTGCAAAGCTCAACATTTCTGTCTTCAGAGGCATTTCAAATGATGAAATACTGAAGAAAAGTCGGTACTCACACAGGAAAACATTTGCCTCTGCTCTTCTTTGGTTCAGTTTGCCCCCCTGAATGTCAGAGGGTCCCGCACACGTACAGCCTATACTGTTCCTTCATTTCACGAAGGAACCGTGAGGATAGTGACTCCCTAGTCCCTTGGCTCTCAAGCTGGAGCGTGCATCAGAATCCCCCTGGAGGGCCTGTAAAAACACAGAATGCTGGCCCCACCCTCAGAGTTTCTAGGTCAGTGGGTAGGCGTTTATCTGTAGTTCTAACAACTTCCCAGGTGATGCGGACGCTACTGGTCTGGGGACCCCCACTTTGAGAACCACGGCTCAAGATCACATGACCAACTAAGCATCTTCCCCCCAGGTGTAATGTCTATTCATTTGTCCCTATTATTCACACAAGAATATGTATGTGTACACACACACACACACACACACACACATATTGTATTTGCTGACACAATGAATCACTCACAACCCAAATAAATCCCAGGACCCTTCACTCCACATTCAGATGGAGGAGTCCTTTCAAAGAAACACACTTTTAGTTTATTTATTTTTGAGAGAGAGCACACAAGTGGGGTAGAGGCAGAGAGAAAGAGAGAGAGAGAGAGAGAGAGAGAGAGAGAGAGAGAGAGAGAGAGCCCAAGCAGGCTCCACACTGTCAACGCACAGCCTGATACGCAGCGCGAGTTCACAAAGCACAAGATCGTGACCTGAGCCAAAGTTGGACGCTTAACCGACTGAGCGAGCCACCCAGGTGGCCCCCAAAGACACAAACTTCTGCAATGCCTATAAACGTCACCTTCTCTGCCACAGCTGTCTGCCACTCCCCTTCACAGACAACTCTTCCCCCCTTCGGCAGCCCAAAGCCTTCCTTCACTCGTCCGCTCCCCCACAAAACAGAATGAACTCTCCCCAGGGTTCCCGAAAAAATAAGGTTCTTCCCTCCCTTCTATCCTGCTCTTCTCTCTCAACACCAACTTACCTGCTTCCATTCCTGTTTGACTCTCCTTACTATGCGCTTATTAAAAACCCCAAAATAGGTAGAGGTGGGTGGGGGGCCCCAGGGGAACCATGGGATTTCTTTCTTTTCAAGCAACACTGCGTTGTCCTTCAAGAGCCAGAGGGGAGAGATGCACTCAGTCACACAATTAATCACGTTTGTCCCTGTCACACTCCATCCTTCCACCCATTCAGTATACACTTGCCACGTGTCTGCCATGTAACAGGCCCTGTGTCAGGGAATCAGAGAACCTGCAAGCGAAGGTGGGCTCATCTGAGAGGGCACAGGGACAGAAGGGTGCTTCATGGACAAACACATGAGCTGGCCTGAATGGTGTGAGTTCAAATCTGAACTTGGTGTCCCTTAAAGCCCACTGGCAGATATGCGACATATCTTTTCCAAGAGCTGAATTCCTCTGATTTCACCCCATTAAAAAGCACACATCCTTGTGAAGGGCAGGTCCTTTAAGTCACCAAGGGTCCCACCTGAGTGTGAGCTAAGTTTCAAGCCCTTACCTGAGAAGAGCGGCCCTGGATCTCTTAGAGAAAGAAGACAAATGTGTTGGTTTTGTTTTGTTTTGCTTTTAAGGAAATAAAGAAAATAGGATGGGAATCGAGAGGGTACCTGAGGCAAACCACACCCCTCCCTGGTTGTGACTTCTCAGAAGGGTGTCTCCGAAATGCCCTTCCCCACCCTGGCCTGGGTATCATCTGCAAAGGTTCCCCAACTGTGATGGCAGAGCCAACAGCATCGGCATCACTGGGGAACTTGTCAGAAACCCAAGTTCTCAGGCCCCACCCCAGCCGTGCGGAATCAGAAACTCTGGGGGTGGGGCCAGCCACTGGCATTTTCACAGGCCCTTTGGGAGATTCTGACACGGGCTCAAGTTTGACAAGTACCGCTCTGGCACCTGGTCGGGTGCCTGCCTCTCGGCCATTAGTACGCACTGTTACTGTGGGTCTTAATGATGTGTCAGACTCCCTCATGAGCGTCGGAACACCACTGTCAGAGAGGTGCGTGAGGAAGTTACCAACCACTCACGAAGAGCTAAGCTCTGTGATAACGGGCCAGAGAGCAGGTGCCTGGGGCCGAGTCCAGAGCCGGTGGCTAAAAGGGAAGCCGGTCACTGACAAAGGTCAACGTTACTAGCGCTGTCAGGGTAAGTAGTCTGTCTCCCAAACCGGGGCAACCTGTAATGACCCAAGCGGCATGGCCGGGCACGGTTTTGCCTTCTTTTGTCAATGCTCAGAGTGCTCGACCTGGCCTGTCTTCACATGCAGTTGACAAGGGCCCACAAGAATCCTTGTTGCACCATGAAATGTTCAACTCATGCTATTTACCATCCTTGGTCTCTCTTGGGAGAGCAAAGGGGAGGGAGGACGATGCATATTTTTAGAACCAGGGACGATTTATCATTCAATGAAACAGCACACGCAGAGGCCTAAATCAAGTGTGTGGAAATAATATGTTGTTATTACTAGTCTTAACTCTGCTAAATTATAACCTATAAACCCTGTGACGCTTGACTTAAACATCCCATCCACATGTGCAGGAAATCTAAATGATTATTTCCTTCTTTATTGCACGCGTTACGGGAGGATTTACTGTTGCTTCCACAAAGCGTATGTGAGGAGCGTGTCCTCCAGGATGTTGGTGTAACCAGGCACCACGGATAAGCGCACAGCCCCCATCACGCGTGTATTCCGGGAGCCTTTATGTGCACTTAATTAGTTCAGCTATTGCTTTCGTGGTTCATTTAGAAGCATCACGCTTCATTAAATATCAATAAATTTTATCCTTAAAAAACCCTTTCAGTAAAAATACGATTGTCTCTTCAAGTGATAATCTTGTTAATGGATATATGTATTGCAACTATGTCTATCAGAACCGAGCAAATTCTGAATCGCCGTGGTTGCGGCGCCCTGAAGCTACACGCAAATTGCGTTCTATAGTTTAAAACACATGCCTCATCCACACGTATTTTCTTACACAGGGGGAAAAAATCTTTCTTAACTTTTCCCCAACGATGCGTCTTTTAAGCTTCTATTTTTATTTTGTCAAGAATGCCTACTTCTGTTTCACGAGCTCCTTTTATCCGTTACATCAATTCCAAGTTCTCTTTATTGGAAAAACAGCTTTTAGCAACTTTTCATAGCATGAAGGAGTTTTCAGGAAACATGTGCTCCTCGCTTCCTTGATACCTGTGTCCAAAGAGGGCAGGGGTCACAATGAAGGGCTCACCCTGTCAGGTGTTAAAGGGTCGACTCTCTCGGCAGATCATCTGGGCCGTTGGCAGAGAGCCAGGGGCAGGGGGGTCAGCTGGGGAGGCTCAGGGTGATGAGGGAAGAGCTGCACCTACCCAAGAAGAAAGAGCAACTGCTGATGGACCTCCCCTGCCTGCCAGGTCCGGCTCACAGGTCTTCTCCGTGGAGACAACCTACCCTGCTCAGTCAGGGAAGCTGTCACTCGCGTCCTCATTTCCCTAGAGCGCTTTGTGAGCGCGCCCATGATAGAATACATTATAATGTAGTATAGTGATCCATTCATTCTCATCCATCCATCCATTCAACAAAAATGTATTGCCAAGGATACGATGGAAAACAAGACAAGGAAGATCCGCCTTTTCAAAGTGTACGTTCTAGTGGGAAGGAGATACACAATAAAACAGGTGAATGAATAACTGAACATGGTCATTTCAAACAAGAGCACGTGCCACCAAAGAAAGCAAGCAGGTAGGGGGGCTGAGAATCACACGGGCCACGTGGTGACTTTGGACTGAGTGTCAGGAAGGCCTGGGGAAGAGAGTTCATAAACTGAAATGGTGTAAAGAAACCAGTCACCTAGGGGCTGATCCCACTGGGTGTGTTGCAGGCACAAAAAAAAAAAAAAAAACCCAGGCTGGAAAGGACTCAGCAACGGGGAGCGTGACACCAGATAAATTTGGAAATGACTTCACAATTTTTTGACTTGAGACCACAAGATCCTAGGAAGCAGGGTCTGTGTCTCACCACAATCTACACCTCTGGTCTGACTTAGTCGCACCCCTGACACGTGGTCAACAAGCATGTGTTGAATGAGGGAAGTGAATGAGCCACTTCCCAAGGTCACGTACAAAACACTGAGGATGGTTTTCCAGCACTCTGCACAATCTTCCTTCTCTCAGCCGTCTCTTTCAACATGGATGATCGTGTCTAGCCTTTCTATAAAGATAACGTATCGTGCGCTCTTACTGCTAGAGAAGGTTCTTTTCGTTGTTTTTCCATCAGAGATAATAAATTTGTGCCTACAGGTCCACGTGGTTTCACCGATGGCCCTTGTGGCTGAGAGCGAAATACATTCAAGAGGGGAGAACCGGGAGGTGAAAAGGGCCGTCCGATGGGGTTTCAAGAAGTAGTTGAGACAACTTCAGACTCACCTCCCAGGTCCAGTTTATTCAGCCAATAACACACAACCGAGAATGAGCATTAATATTAGTGTCACCTCGTATCATCATCATCGTCTCTTTGAATACAAAATGATACAAATGAACTTTCCCAGTGAACTCTGTTATCATGATGGATGAGAAGAAAGAAAAAAAGGAGACAGCCTGCTGAAAATACTTTCATTTCCACCCTGCAGAACGTTTTCGGTCCTTCTGGTCAAAACTGGGTTTATGTTGCCTCCTCTGTTTCTTCCTCACAGCAGGCAAAGTAGATGGGAGACGGTTTCTGAATAATGGATGAGGGAACACCTGGTTTCATTTCTTCACAATAACTCCCAGGAGTGATCAGGAGTGGGCCATGTCAGCACTGATGGGCCTCGAGACCACCACAGATCCAGAAAGCCAAGCGTGATCACATTGGGCATGCGTGGGGAATGCAAACTTGCTGGGTTTATGCACACCAGCAAAAATCCCAAAGGGGCCTGATGCCAGGAAAATGCCTTATTTTGTCAGAAGGGACATCTCCCACACAGCAGCGGGTCTGGCACCGCTTGAGCCACATGTTAAAAACAAAGCAAAGTGACATGTGATACGGGCCTCACTGCCTGATGACAGAATTCACGAGCTGTCTTCACTCTGAGCTTTCCTGGAACAGACCGAACCCACATAGCCTAAGCCTGTTTGATGGCTTTGTCTTATTGTCATGTTGTTTTCTGCCAAGTTCTTGCCTTGTAGAGGTAACTAAGACTTATTTTTCTTATCACAATTTTAAGGTTTATTCCCAAGTTATTATTAAATGATCATCAAATTCTAAGGAACTCTGTACTTTCCAACCTATGCCATAGCCATGTTCGTGTTTCGAACATACCGACCCTTTTTCAACTTCTGGAAGCATGTACGTGACTTCAAAAAATACCCTCATCTACTGTTAAACCATGGGGAGGCACCTCTCTGAATATTCAGTGTGGACGACCCCTCAGAACCTCCATGGGTGATCATCATAGTCTACAGTATACTGGTTTTAAGAAATTGTATTTTTAAAAAGGTTGGCCTACTAAAACTCTGGGGGATTTTTGGGTCAAGTTCTTTGGTCACTTCCATGACACCTGTTCTGACCTGGATCCTAAGAGTAAAAAGAGCTTAACTTAGAGTGGGCAGAGGAACCACGATGATAGTAAATGGCTTCCCAAACACCCTTCCGTGGAATCACTGTATTTTCTTTTCCCCTTTAGTATCTGTTTGTCTCTCTCCCTCTTGTCTAACCCTGACTATTATGGCTTAGAAACAGGTATCTTTCATGCTGTATTAGTTTCCTGGGACCACTGCAACCAAAGTACCACAAACTGGGTGGCTTTAGACAATTGAAATTTATCCTTTCACAGTTCTGGCTGCAAGTTCTAAACCAAGATGTTGGCAGGGCCGTGCTCCCTCTGAAGGCTCTCAGGGAAGATCTTTCCCCGCCTCTCTCTAGCTTCTGGCATTCCTTGGCTTGTAGACACATCGCTACAGGCTCGGCCTCTGTCATCACTTGGTGTTCTCCCTGTGTGTCTTCTGAGTTCAGTGACATTCTCATTTCTGTGTCCGTGTCCAAATTGCTTTCTTTTTTTTACACGGAAACCAGTTATCGCATTAGGTCCCACCCTAATCCAATGTGACAACACCTTTCAACTTGATTACATCTACAAAACCCTATTTCCAAATAAGGCCACATGCTGAATTCCAGGTAGGTGTGAATTTGGTGGGGGACAGTACTCAACCCTGTGCAACTGCTGAGCCGGCCCCCTTTCAATTACCACCTGCTCCCCGGGGTATGAAGAACATTCACAGACAATAACCATTACTCACGGAAGAACAGTGAAAGGAAGGTGACACGATTCAATGAAGAAGTCTCGCAGGAAAAAGGCCAGCAGCCTGGCGGTTTCAGGAACCACCCCTGAGGTCAATTACCAACAGATCCATCATGCAAAAGTACCCTCCAAGCATCTCTTCGGGAAAATACCCCTTCTGGCTCCACCAACCTCTTCTCTGCCCCCAGCTTCTGATGGGGGCATCTTCTATCCGCCTCCCACACCAGCTACATGAGGATAAACAGGAGAGTGACCTGCTTTGCAGGCATCACGAGAGGCACTCAGACATATAATGTCAACTCCTCCATCAGGGAATGGAAGAAATTAAACTTCACAGAGATAAAGCCATCAGCCAAGTCGGACCGGAGAGTTAGGGTCTGAACACAGACCTGCCCGACCCCAAAGCTGATGCCCCATTTTTTTTAATGTCTGAGCGAGACCACATGCACACCTGCCCACACACGCCCCTCAGAAACGACCGCTCCATTTACCCTGCATCTGAGACACGTCATTTTTTCAACCCGTAAGATCTGAGAAGCGGAAGACACCTTAGATAACACCTACTGCCATAATTTCATTTTACAGATGAAGACGTTGAAGACCAGAAATGGTAATGGAATGACCTGTGTCCACGATCACAGGAACTGGGAACAGAGCCTCCGACTCCCCGGCTCCTACCCCGGCCTGGCAATATCTGGCCTCTCCTGCGGTAGGACTGTACCTCGCAGACAGGCCGTTGGGAGCACGGACACTGGGAGGGGACTGCACGGATTCCCATCTCGGCTTGGCACTTACACATGTGCGCCAGCCACTTCCTGTCTTAGCTTCAGTCTTCTGAACTGTAAAACGGGGGGAATAAGGACAGGAGTCGCACCGTATCCAGCGTCCAGCAGGGCTGTCGAGAGGACTAAACGTGCTCAGAGCTGCGCCTGGCATACAGTAAATGCTCCAATCAGGCCACTTGTTGGTAGCGGTCGTGCTGTGGTTTTATCGCGACACAATTATTGTGTCACTATCATCATCATCATCCAATAAAAAGCTACAAATTGAGTGACTTCGGTGTTTTTGTTATCGCCATACGTTTCTGGCAGCCACACCGGTTCCAAGTCCTCATTCAAGGACACGAGGATACAGAGATTTCCTGGTCCCTCCTAATAATTAACTTCAACCTCACTCCATAATCTACTGTGTGTCCTGTTTTCCTATAAACACGAACTGTGCAAAGGGTCTCTATCCTGGCTTTAATTTCCCCGACTGTCTGAGCCTGCATTTAACTGCCTTGTTCCAATGACGGTGGGTCATTTAGTGTCCTGAAAAGCCAGCAACGTTATTACATCCTGACTCTGGACTCCAACAAATCCTCGCTCCCGTCCCTCTCGTCTTATCTCTTTGAGTCTCAGGAAGGCAAACCCTGGGAAAATTATACAAACAGCCCCAAATATTTGAAATCAGCATTGTCTTCATATGCGTACTCCTCTCCAAAAGCTTAGAGCGTTTCTCTTTCAGTTTTATTCTTTCATTAGCCCAAGGCTTGCTAATTAATTGGAATTTTCCAGGGCTTTTGTTGCTGTGACAAAGGCGAACAATGCGAAAGCTCATTCCTTCTTGTTAAAGGGGTCTATCCACCCTGCAAAGTGTAGCATTGGAGAGGGAGGGGATGAGAGGGAGGATTAAGTCGACTTTGAAAGGGTCAGACTTTGTGGGTTCCTGGCCCCCCCCTCCCCCACAGCTGCCTTCATCGTCACCAAACCTGATTTATGGGAAGTGACATCTTAACCATGGCTTTTATCCCTCCAAAGGAGAGGCTGCTCGGAGGGCATTACGTAGGATGTAAAATTAGATGGCAAAGAACATCCTATAAGCTTGGAGCAAACAATATTGGGAAGCGAAAGATACTGTATTCGTTGAGAGGGCTGTGCGAGAACAAAAATCCACAGAGCAGGAAGGAACCAAAACCTAAATGAACACTCCCAAGCGAGGCACAGACCAGACCTGAAGGAAATAAAAAGATGCTTAATCTTGGCAAAAATAGCACCACTTAAACCAAAGATAGCAGAGCAGCTGGGGGCCGGGAGTAGAGAAAGGGAACGAAGAGAGATTAATTCTGAATTTTGTTCCTGGCTCCCCTTCCCGTGTGTCACGCCACTTACTGCTCCATCCACTGGGTCCCTGGAACTCGCGGAGATGCCCATGGGCTGTGTGGCATCCACACTGTGAGGAGTTCCGGGAATGCAGGGCAAACGCGGCTGGAGGGGCCCTTGAACACGGTGACCAGGCCATTCCCGACATCGCCCCGCGAGTTCCTATGCTTTTGGGTGACAGAACCTGGAGGGCCTTCAGGACGTCTCCTGCGCCAGGCTGATGCCTGAAGGGCAGTCACCTGTCGCGCAAGGGACCGCTTGCTTCTGAACGGGTTGCGTGCGAGGTGCCTGTGCAGGTGTCCAGATAGAACTGCACAGGCGGTGGAAAGGAGGGACTGGGAGCAGTCTGGCGGTATCGGTAAGGTGCACGTACGCAGGGGACAGAGCTTGGGGACAAGGATGGAACTCTGAGGGTCCCCTATGTTTAGGGCCTGTAGGCAAAAAGGAATCTGCACAAGAGGGAGAGAAAGTGTGTCTGGGGCGGTGAACAAGAGGTGGCGGGAGGACAGGGAGGTGCCACAGTATTTAAAGGCACAGGTGCTGCCGTGAGGGCACTTGGCTTCAAATCGTGGCACCTCGAAGCACAGAACTTCTCCGCACCCCACTCCCCTGCTGCGCCACGGGGACCACGACAGCACATCACGCAGTTGCTCTGATGCAGGGTACGTGACGCGGTGTCTTGCTTCTCTGAAGTATTCAGAAACCGTTGGCCGTGATTCATGTTTACGAAGCAGACAGGACTAGACACGTCAGGTCACGGGTGACTGAGAGCATCTCAGCTCCTTCCCTGGAACTTCTCTGAATATACTGAAGAGAATCAAGGAAAGCCTCGGCCCACGGGATGCCGGGGAGAACTCCAGAAGACCACGAGGGGCCACAGGACGAGGAAGATGGGCGCCCCTACATAATCTTCGCCAGAGAGCTGGCGCATGGCGTTCTGGGGCCTGAAAGGTGACGTAGATCACAAACCATAAAACGGCCACTGTTACACCAGCGGTGGTGGGGGGCGGGGGGGGAAGGCGGCCGCACCCAAGGCCAGAGTTCCAGCCCGGGGCTGGCTACTGACCTGCTGCTCACCCTCAGGAAGGTCCCTTCTCCTTCCAGAACGGTTTTATACATGCGAAGGGGCCATCCAGGTCCCTTCCGGTCCTCACCACATGTGATTCTGTAAGTTACCCCGAGGCTCAACAGCTACACAGAGAGCAGTGACCCTGCTGAAGACATCGGGGGTCCAAGCGAGAAACAGAGAACCAGGAGTCACCCAAAGTTCGGCAAAAGGGGACGACGGTAAGGTGTGGAGACAGCCCTCCTCCTCGGTTTCCTCCTCCATTTGCTCCAAAACCAGAGGCGAGAGGAAGGAGCAGGAGAAAACCAACCCAATCAAGGCTGAAATGAAAGCACTGCTTCTTCTGCTCCCCAGAAGCTCTAACAGAGCTTTGAGGATGGGGCGGGGAAGGCAGGGCTAAGAAAGACACAGTGCAGGGAACACTGATTCAAGTGGACAATCAGAAGCAAACTCGGGGCGCCTGGGTGGCTCCGTCGGTTGAGCATCCAACTTCGGCTCAGGCCACCATCTCGCGGTCTGTGGGTTCGAGCCCCGCGTCAGGCTCTGTGCTGACGGCTGAGAGCCTGGAACCTGGTTCGGATTCTGTGTCTCCCTCTCTCTGCCCCTCCCCTACTCATGCTCTGTCTCTCCCTCTCCGTCAAAAATAAGTAACATTAAAAAAAAAAAAAAAAGAAGAAGAAGCAAACTCAATTACCGCTGGATCCCGAAGGATAAAGACCGCGCCTACCTACCCCACAAGCCTCATTTCACCAGGGAGAGAAACGACTCCCACGGTGCCGTGCATGGCGTAAGAGTGAACAGTCAGTGACACAAAGCTGCTCTGGGAGCTCATGTTGGCTGAGTCAGTCTTATACCAATTCTGTAGAAGTATGCAACTAACTGGTCAAATTCCAAACTATGACATTTCCTAATAGGAGATTTTTGTGTGGGACATAAGAGGAATGAATGCCTATGATTGCTAAATTCTTGGGAAAGCCTGGATTTCCCCCATTTTCATGGAAAGCTGAGAAGACAACCAGGAAAAGAAGAGAAAATACATGAACTCCCCCACTACGGGCCAGAAATGCTGCCAGGTGATTCCACGTATGTTCTCGTGCAAGCCTCACCACTCCGTGGGTCTTCTATGTTCTGAGCTCGCTGAGGAGAGGAACGTCATACTCATCCATGAATCCTCAGTGCTGGACAGAGGGCTGGCATACAGTAGGCGCCCAGCGGACGCTTGCCGAACGAGTGTAAGATTTTCCTGGTGCATGAAGTGCGGATCAGAGAGATTAAGAGGTCTACCTAAGAGGGTCACCTCGCTGATACAAGTGGCAACACTGGACCTGGGAATTGGGATTATCCGACCCCCACAGCATATTCATGTTCCTCTTGCTACATGGCCTGCCCTTCAGATACTTCTCTCCAACCCCCCAAAATACTTATTTTCTAAAAGACAGACTGGCTGATGTGAATCGCACTTGGTGCTAACGCGTTCCCTTCTTTAATTCCTAGGCTGCTTTCAAAGTGACACCATTCCTGGTCTGGTTGCTCCTCTCCACTGGCCAAGCGTGGTCACGATCCCCAAAGGCACTGATGAGAACACAGTCTTAAGGGACTGCAACCCCGGGGGGTGCTCGCTGGTCTCCTGAGATCCGTCCCTATCCCTCAGAAATAACATAACTGGCCTGGTCAAATGCATCCCTTCCTTCCCTACGTGAGAGCAAAAGGTTGCAACACAAAACTCAGCAAGCAGGTCAGACCAATCATGGTCTTTCTCCTCTCTCCCTCTCTTTGTCTGTCTGTCTGTCTCCTCTCTCACTTGCCAAAGCTTCAGACTAGCTCTCTGCTGTAAATGACTGTCTAAAGTATATCCAAAAATGAAGGTCTTTTTTTCCCCTAATTATATATATGTAAGAGAAGTCACGTCTTTCAGACATTTTTACTTGAAGCTGTTAACTGGACTCTATTTTTCCATCCGAGAAAGCCCAAAGAAATGAATAATGAATGATCCAAAACAGACTACATTGGAACAGTTCTGTATATTATATGCAAAGAAATGTTCCCACAACAAAGTCACTAAATGAATGTCACTATGCCTGAATAGAGGAATAAAATTAAATTGTGATAAAAGCAAGTTGTTTAAAGGATCTTTAGTTCGTGTCTACCAAATTACTCTGAACATTATGTGCTGAACAAAGGCTCTGATACCCATAATATTAAGTCTTAACGGAAACATTTTGAGAAAGAAGCCAACATTTTTACTTTAAAAAAGATTTATGTATCATTTTCCGATTTTATGGGTATTACAACTGTCCTCCAAACCTTTGAATAGTGTCAAATTTTTTTCCAGCTGAATATTCTGCTATATTATGTTCTCTTTAATGCTGGAGGCCATGTTAGGATGTCTTACAGTAAATTAAACAAGGAACTCCATGGCAAGAGACGTAAGCCTTTGTCCCCGGCTGGGCCTAATCACTGAAACATCACTATGTTTCATATAGATTCCCTAACTGGCATAGAAGCAGAAGGTCTGGTTAATGAAAATCATGGCAACCAGGTAGGAATATATTTAATTTATAAGTGATGAGCTATTTAAACTAAATCTCAGCAATCGGATAGTTTTTCCCCTGGAGTCAAAAATCATCACCACCATCTTCAATGAGGAGTCTCGTCTCCACACTTCAGGCATTTCCCACCCTGAGTTCATTCTTGGCCAAGGTTCTGCTTCTGTCAAACATGGTCTACTGCCAGTTCTCTGAATTTTAATCTCATAAATGAGACTTCTACAGCTTGGCTTACACAAGGGAAACATGAGGAATGACATCAAGATTTCTACTTCGCATCCACTGATCTTTAATAAAGTAACAGCATTATTGGCCTCGTTTCTGGAAGTTCCTGAAAGTCCTGAGACGTTTACCAAGGCTTTGAGTGAACTCCGTGATGTTGTCAGAGGTGACGTCTGAAGATGTTGTTTAGTGTAGAGACGCAGAAAAAACACAAAAGAATGAGCTCAAAGGTCTGGCTCTTGGTCTCACAGCTGGACCACATACGATCTAGTATCTTCCTTTGCCACAACAGACCGTGGGACAATCAGTGAAATCACCAAGGTCCGCATTAGATAATAGGGTATACTGATACTAATTTTCTGATTTTGATACTATACTGGTTACATAGAGAATCTTCTTGTTTTTAGGAACTACACACTAAAGAATTTAGGAGTAAAATGGTACTTACCATGTCTGCAACCTACTCTAAATGGTTCAGAAAAAAAATAGAATAATGGAGAAAAGTTAACATTTGGGAAGTGTGAGTACAGAATCCAAAGGAATTCTTTACATTACTCTTGACATGTTTCTGAAAAGTCTGAAATTGTATCAAAATAAAATTTACAATAAATCCTGGCTATATAATTGGCAATTAGTAAATATTCACAGAAAGCCACTTTAACTTCTTTTGCACATGGTAGCCTCACACATAAAATGGTGGGGAGCTGAGCTATCCCCAAGTGGTCCTGATTCCATGATAAGTACTCTTAATAACATATAGCAATTTTCTTGTAACATACAGAGAAAACGGGAAGAGCTGTAGACATGATTCCTGCCTTCAAGGAGGCTGAAGTGATAAAATGGGGATAAGTGCTCAAGATGAGTTAAAGCTAATTGGGAAAACTTTCTAGAAGATATGTTTCAAACGGGATCTTAAATGCAGTAAGGATATGAACAGGCAACGAGGTGAGAGGAAACTTCATGGGAGGAACACTCTTTCGAAGACGTGTGGAAACAGGCCTGAGGCCGCTTCCTGCCAGGAACACCGAGAAAGTTTGCTGGCTAGGATGCACGAAGAGGGGCTCGTCAACAGGTCTGCACTGTTTGGAACAGTTTTGCAAAACCTCAAGCGAGGACGCAACGGAGGCACGTGAGCTGGTGTTAGAGTACCTTACCGGCCTGGCAGGAAGCCTCTAGCCCACCGTGCCATGAATAGCAAATCAAAGTCTCCGAGACAGTCATCCAGGACCACGCGTCCATCTTGTTCCCCAAACACGTGCCCGGTAGGACATCCCAAAGATCAAGCACCGGGTACAGTCAACACGTTGCTCTCAATCCAAAGTGGGCAAGTCTCACTCAGGACACGACATACAGTGGAACTCCTCCCCCCACTCTGCAAAGTCTTCAGAAAGATATCTGTGTTCTATCCAACATTTGTAGGTTCTGAGGGTGTGTTTTCATAGCAACTACCTAAATTCACATAAGCAGGGGTATTCCAAAAATTTCCACTATAAATACTAAGTAAAAAAAAATCCATGAACTTCTCATAACTAGGGAGCATATACAGAGGCAAGGGAACACAGTGACATAGAAAAATGAATTGCTTACGTGCGCCTAGGTGGCTCAGTCAGTTGAGCGTCTGATTCTTGATCTTGGCTCAGGTCAAGGTCCCAGGGGTCGTGGGATGAAGCCCACTATCAAGCTCCCCACTGAGCATGGAGTCTGCTTAAGATTATCTCTCTCTCTCTCTCTCTCTCTCTCTCTCTCTCCCTCTCCCTCTCTCTCTCTGCCCCTCTCCCCTGCTCACACTGACTCTCTCTAAAATAAATAAAAATAAGTAAAATTAAAAAAAAAGAAAAATGAATTGATTAATTAAAATGACTTAACTAAGAAATCATGTAGCTAGAACTGTGCTCGGGATCCTTAGCACAAATGGGTCACACAAAGGGAGTCATAGGAGAGTGATTCAGCTTCCATCTAAGGATGAGGTTTATCACCACCCACGTACATGGTTAATGCACTTTTATTAGAATCACCTGGAAGTCATATTTAGCATACCAGGCATTCACTCCTGAAATGCTATGACTTTCCATCATGGAAAGGATATTTATTAAATTCAGCTCTGCGAGGACAGACATGACAATATACATATAAGTACAATATTCACCCAAACAGTATGGAGATAAAAGGTAGTTTTGTGTTGTTGTTTTTCTTTCACTAAAAGAGGGTCTGGGGAGTAGCTTAAGTTAAGCCTTCAAAAATGAAATGTGTTATACCCACGCCTCGTAATAAAGATCCCATAGAAGCTGCTTAGAGAGAAATTAGATTACAATTTAACCTCTCATGGTCTGTTCTTCACCTTACAAGAAACGATAAACTCTTCAGCCTTCTATTTTTATTGAGGAAGTAAGAAAAGAGGGAGGGAGGTAGGAAGGAAGGAAGGAAGGGAAGGGAAGGCAGGGAGGGAGGGAGGGAGGGAGGGAGGGAGGGAGGAAGGAAGGAAGGAAGGAAGGAAGGAAGGAAGGAAGGAAGGAAAGGGAGGAAGGGAGGAAGGAAGGAAGGGAGGAAGGTAAGGGAGGGAGGGAGGAAGGAAGGAAAGGGAGGGAGGGAGGGAGGAAGGAAGGGAGGAAGGAAGGAAGGAAGGGAGGAAGGAAGGAAGGAAAAGGAGGGAGAAAGGAAGGAAGCAAGGAAGGAAGGAAAGGGAGGGAAGGAGGCAGGAAGGAGAGGGAGGGAGGGAGTAAAGGGAGGGAGGGAGGAAGAAGGAAGGAAAGGGAGGGAGGGAGGAAGGAAGGAAGGAAAGGGAGGGAAGGAGGCAGGAAGGAGAGGGAGGGAGGGAGTAAAGGGAGGAAGGAAGGAAGGAAGGAAGGAAAGGGAGGGAGGGAGGAAGGAAGGAAGGGAGGAAGGTGAGGGAGGGAGGAAGGAAGGAAAGGGAGGGAGGGAGGGAGGGAGGAAGGAAAGGGAGGAAGCAAGGAAGGAAGGAAAGGGAGGGAGGGAGGGAGGGAGGGAGGAAGGAAACAGAGGGAGGGAGGGAGGGAGGGAGGCAGGAAGGGAGGGAGGGAGGGAGGGAGGGAGGGAGGAAGGAAGGAAGGAAGGAAGGAAGGAAAGGGAGGGAGGGAGGGAGGGAGGGAGGGAGGAAGGAAGGAAGGAAAAGGAGGGGGGGAGGAAGGAAGGAAGCAAGGAAGGAAGGAAGGAAGGAAGGAAGGAAGGAAAGGGAGGGAGGAAGGAAAGAAAGGGAGGGAGGAAAGGGAGGAAGGAAGGAAAGGGAAGGAGGGAGGAAGAAAGGAAGAAGGAAAGGGAGGGAGGAAGGAAGGAAACGGAGGGAGGGAGGGAGGGAGGGAGGGAGGGAGGGAGGGAGGAAGGAAGGAAAAGGAGGGAGGGAGGAAGGAAGGAAAGGGAGGGAGGAAGGAAGGAAGCAAGGAAGGAAGGAAAGGGAGGAAAGGAGGCAGGAAGGAAAGGGAGGGAGGGAGGGAGGGAGGGAGGAAAGGGAGGGAGGGAGGGAGGGAGGCAGGAAGGGAGGGAGGAAGGAAGGAAGGAAGGGAGGAAGGAAGGAAGGAAGGAAAGGGAGGGAGGAAGGAAAGAAAGGGAGGGAGGAAAGGGAGGAAGGAAGGAAAGGGAAGGAGGGAGGAAGAAAGGAAGAAGGAAAGGGAGGGAGGAAGGAAGGAAACGGAGGGAGGAAGGAAGGAAACGGAGGGAGGGAGGGAGGGAGGGAGGGAGGGAGGGAGGGAGGGAGGAAGGAAGGAAACAGAGGGAGGAAGGAAGGAAAGGGAGGGAGGGAGGGAGGAAGGAAGGAAGGAAAGGGAAGAAGGAATGGAGGAAGGAAGGGAGGGAGGAAGGGAGGGAGGGAGGGAGGGAGGGAGGGAGGAAGGGAGGAAGGAAGCTGGAATAAACCACATTCACTTAATCTGAAAATCAGATGCAGACTTCAAAATGTGGAATAAGGAAAGAATCTTGCTGGGTGACTTCTTTAAAAAATTTATCCTTAGCTATCCGGGAGGGGAACTGTGTACATCATCCAGTGTGATCTTTAATGGACTGATAAGTCATCACATGATATAAAGCTTTATGACAAAAGCAGTCATATGGAAGGAATCTGCCTAAGATGGTTTGACGTCTTTTTCTTTTAACGTAGATTAAGCTTAAAATTGGGTCTCCAGTGTTTGGACTTCCCAGGGTTTCAACGGGTGTAAGTAAAACTCAGCACCAGACACAGCACAAACAGCCCCATGTCAACTGGCTGAAGGGTTAAATGGCTGAAGAGGGCTGGCTCCCAAGGAATAAAATTTTCAAAGTCATTTGAAAAGAAACCAGCGACCAAAGGTTGAGAAATCATTACATTTTGTTTGTATTGGAGGTAACAATGACCAAAAGAGCTGATGATGTTGTTGTTAATCCCGACAACTAATAGACTTGCTGAACATTTCTTTTTTATAAAATATCTCCTTTCTACTAGGTACTTGGTATTTAAGGGTATATGAAAACTGAAGTTTAGCTCCGCTTCCAAGTGCTAGGATCTGAGGGAAAACAAAACAAAACAAAACAAAGCGTGTCTCCCAAATGAATCACATTCAGGCTTGGAATAAATCCACCTAATTGTCTTATTTACTTGAAGAGCCTTGTATTTACATCGGTCTTTCTTACTATCGACGAGCTTTCTCTTCTGGAGTATGGCTCAGCTCCAACCCTCAGTATCTGCAGACTCTTAGCTTATTCCGTCCCGAAGAGGAAGCTGGGCACTGGCAGGAGTGTGGGGTCACCTAGCCCACCGAGGTCATTAGGTGCCCAGACTGAGTCAATGACACGGTTTCTTCCGGTGAGAATTCAGAGTTGATTTAAGCATCTCCGATCATCCCAAATCCCGATGTACAATATTTCTAAGGCACTGTCTAAAACCTCAACAACGGATAGCACTACCCGGACCTGAGTTTCGGTAGTAAACGCGATATAAAAGTTTTTGTAATAAATGATGAATGAAGGAGTGAGTGAATGAATGAATAATGAACGAGGATGTATCATCTGAGAGGAGTTATGGCACCAAGGGCTTTGTGTGTCCTCTGCACAGGTAGGGGTGAGGGAAGTCTCTAGCAAGGCAAACATCATGTGCCAATCTCCAGCCAACATGCTAGATCTGTGCAATACCAACCCCGACGCACTGTTAGAAAGACTTCCAGCTCTCTGCAAGCAGGCTGTCTGAGTCAGGGGTCTCACAAATGCCCTCCATGGCCAGGCAGATGGGAGGAGCATAAAACACCCAGAGGGCAGCGGCTGACTGTTGTCACGTAGGACAGAAGGCCATCTAGCTGGCTGTTGTTTCAACTTTCCAGGGCAGCCGAGAGTCTGAATTTTCATGTGCCATCCTCTTGTTTCTAAACGTTACCTCTGTTATTCTTCCTTAACACTGTGCGGATTTAACAAAGCACGGCTCCTGGCCACCGCACTCTGCCATGGACTCTACTCCCTTAATCTCCCATCCAAATCTTTCTACCTATCAGCGAGAACTCACTGCTTATTCTTACCTTCCCTTCGAGTCTGGCAAAGGATGGGTGCTGGGAGTGGCAAACCAGTATCACTGAAGAAATCACCCAAAACAGAATGGGAAAATCAAGTAGAGCCTTTACGTGGCCAACTTCCAGTTCCAGTAAGGACTCACGCACCACGAGGTCCTGAATGCCCTCAGCAATTACGCTCACGCCTCAGTAAGCAACCTGTTTCCTCCTATTCTATCACCCGTATTCTCACCCCACTACAGTTTGTCCCTAACTCTTCCTATTTCTGAATCATGCCATGTACGTCTTTTCTTTTTGTAAATAGCTTCAAATTCTTTTTGAAAAGAGGTGGGTGTGAGTACATTTCAAATAAATAAAGCCTTCCAGATGTTCACGATATTCCAATTACAGTCAAATGTATTACTATATTTAGGGGCTATATATTTTTAACACAAGGAATGATTCCTGAAGGGTGATATTTTCAACAAACGGTATTGAAAACTTCTATATTCAAAGTTATCATTGGAAAACACTGGAAGATACTTATTTCAAACGATTTATGTTCTTAGGCCTTTAGCAAAACACAGGAATCTTAGTCTGAATACCCAGTTAACACACACACACACACACATTTTCATATAGAAAAATAACCTAAGCCCTCCTATAAATTAAAAAAAAAACAAACACTTAGACCTCCACATCTCTTAGTTTTAGCCCTCATATTCCAAAATATCTGGACTTCTGCAAGAAATTCTACAGAAGTACGCGAGACCATGAAAGACATTTGAGAAGGGACATCTCTAGAAGGAAAAGCAAATAAGACTTTGTCCCTGTAAAATGAAGGTAAATACAAAGATGCAAAGTATGAAGCAATGGCGTGCGCATTTCTTCATATTACAACTTGTTATCAGGAAGTTAAACAGTCCTCCTGTATTACATCTACTTAGAAAAACAACGCAGCCCGTGAACCTCAGCTCAAATATATTGCTTGGTAACACCAAGGAAAATACACAAATAGACAATTTTCAATTCACTGACTTAAATTAAAAAAAAAATGAATTCCAGAAATTCTGATGACAAAATGGCATGCAAAAAAAAAAAAAATCTTTCAACTTAGAATATTTAATTCTTAAAAGACATAGGGTGTAAAGTAGGGACGCATCCTGTTCTAAAACAACACCTCAGTGAGGATCAAAAGAGAGAAGAAAGAATTGGATTGTGCAGAACTGGGTTAGCACATCTATCATAAATTATCTAACTGACATTTTCATAGACCTGCCACTACTTTCCTTTTAACGCATATGCTCAACACACAGATGCTACGTCTATAAACTGTGAATTAAGCTCCCTTTTAAATTAACTGTTCCTTTGAAATGAATGGTGGTTAAACCCGTCCTGTGGTTCCTTCATCCTAGAGACGCATGCCCATCTCTCATCCAGGTTCCCAGGCTATGATCTAGGAGGCAGCAAACGTTGATTCCAATTTTTATTATTTAGTGAGTTGTTGGCATTTTATTTATACATTGGCACCTGACCTGACTTAATTTTAGGTTCTTCCAACAGGAGCCCTCGGACGTGCAAGGATCCGTATCTGACCATCATCTTCACAGCAAATACGGCCAGTGGCGCTTGCAGAAGTGAGATAACCTGGGAACCGGCCAAGGGCATGAGGGAATGAGAGCCAGAGGACAACCAATGACAGCGATGGCCCTCCCTAAGCACTTGGGGCTTCTGAGACCAGCATTCCTTCCTTCCTTTAAAAAGCCAAGAGTCCAAACAGGAAGCCTCCTCAGAAGTTAATTCAAGGCCTTTCTAGATGGTCTCCCTATGTCCAAACTCCTCTCGTGCTAACTGGACCTTGGGATTCCTCCATCAGAACCCCATACTCTTAGCTACAAGCCTTCTAATTAAAGGCAAATCACCTAAGAAAAGTCACATCGAAATCTGTCAGTGGTGTCCCTCTTTCCAACATGGAGGATGCGGATTTGAAAGCAGAGGGGTGGAGAGGGAGGCAGTTTTAGGGCACCGGGCACTGGGTGGACAGAAGTGGTGTGGGAAGGGAGGGGACTCCTCCGACACTCTGGAACTCAGTGGGTGGGGCACCTCCTCCTGGTCACCAAGAACATGGTAAAAAGTTGGACCTCCAGCTACTGAAGACAAATGACTGTAATTTTCATATATCCTCTGAGATACACACATAAACATGTGCCAGGTTCTTACCCATGGCGGTCCACAGGCCCTGCACACACAGGAACTGCCGTCTGTCGTTGCCCTGCAAGTGCCCAGCACGACCCACTCAGCTAGGACTATCCTTCTGAGGCTTAGGGCTATATCCACCCAGGTCTCTGCCACACAGTTTCAAAGCCCAAGTGCCTTCCCCCCCAAAGAACTCCTGTAACGAAGGGAGGAGACTCAGAAGAACAAAACACCGCAACAAACAAGAGACTGAAGGTTTCTTTCACATCAACATCAGGCATTAGGTTACCCACATTACCTGCCTTTTCTTGTTTTAATAACACCATAAAGGAGGTATCATCATTCTCATTTGGCAGATGAAAAAAAAAAAAAAAAAACTGAGGCTCAGAGAGTTTCCAAATTTGGTCACAGTTGCATAGATAGGAAATGATGTAGCCAGGACTGAAACCCTGGGCTTGTCCTTTTTGCGTGCTAGAAGCAAGTGGCTCTATGTTGATGAATCCTCTTTGAGCCCCAACACTGCCACTGCACTTTCCCTAACATAAAACCAGAGTTCCTTGATGCTAACTTGAAAGACTCAGGGCACAATTGTTGCCAGCAGACAACCCTAAGTCTGCTGAACAACAAAGGACAAAGGACGTGAACACAGAACCAGAACAGCGCAGTGGAGGGCAGACTCTGGCCCTTTCTTCATGCCTGGGTTGTATCAGAAAACACCCCCGAACCTGGATTTGGGTGGCACCCTCAGTGGGCTTGTTAAAAAGAGAAAAAAAGGGGCGCCTGGGTTGTGCAGTCGGTTAAGCGTCCAACTTCAGCCAGGTCACGATCTCGCGGTCCGTGGGTTCGAGCCCCGCGTCAGGCTCTGGGCTGATGGCTCAGAGCCTGGAGCCTGTTTCCGATTCTGTGTCTCCCTCTCTCTCTGCCCCTCCCCCATTCATGCTCTGTCTCTCTCTGTCCCAAAAATAAATAAAAAACGTTGAAAAAAAAATTAAAAAAAAAGAGAGAAAAAAAAAACCTCATTCTCCCTCTTTAAAAAGTACCATGCAATGTAGAACACTGGGGAGATATTTTAAAAGTCAAAGAATAAATTAATAATCACTCGAAATCTCACTGCCCAGGGACAATCACAGCATTTCAGGCTCTTCTCTCTAGACTTCTCTGTATCTATTCATATCTTGAAAGCAATTCAGCCTATACCTTATATGAACTAATGTAAGTTGTTATTTTAACACTTCTCAAAAAACTATTCATAAACTTAATTTCAGTATTTCACCATACAGACATTACCAGTTTGCTTAACTTTTCCTTTACTGTTGTGCCTTGATTTCCTTTTCGTAAGTTGTAACAATACAAAAAAAGACAGGAGGGGCACAGGCTCGGGACACATATTCCAGCCCTAGTCCTTGGAACACTTGGAGCTGATCCCTTCACAAAGACCAAAGCTATCCGTTTTGAGTGGATGTGACGGACAGAAATCGTACACAGAGCTACATGTATGAAACAGATCAAAGCCAAGGTGTTGGCACCAATGGAAGGGGATCAACCTTCTTAACGCCCCCAACCCCCCACAGCTTCCCGGACAACCTTGGAGGAACCCTCGTGTCCTGAAGAATAAAATAAAACCTCACTGAGTGCACTGCACTGGTTTCTAAGACCTCTTTCGGCTTCTATGAAACCAACGTTGCCCAGGATGCAAGAGGAAAACAACACTAAGGCTTGGTGGGTTCAGGAAGCCAGCCCCCCCAGAAAAATTGTAAGAAGACGTCACATGGAAAGTATCTGTGGTCAGTGTGAAGTGGTTTTTTTTGTTTGTTTTTTTCCTTTATCTTTCTCTCTCTCAAATTGCGATTGATACAGAGGAAAAAAAGAGAGGGAAAAAAAAAAAAACACCACAATACCGAATAAGCTATGGGACCCAAAGACAGGAGCATTCCAAACCCTGAATGTTTCCAGCAGATGTATCAGCCATTCTTCAGAATTCGCTAACTCCCATCACAGCTTGGGCCCTGGATGAGACAAATCAATGTGAAATATTTCCTCCCTGATTCTGCCTGCTGACGCTAAGTGTCAAAGCACATTGATTATCGCCACCTTCAGGGAAATATAGTGATTTATGGAGCAAAGCTGGCAATCGCTGTGTGTCCCTTCTCGAAAGCCCCACATTTCAGTAAATCTTTTCACGGGCCTGTTTCTTATTCTTAAAGGTATGCTCTGGTTTCCGAGTGAACTGGAATGACTCCGGTCAGTTGCGTAATGCAAGATGGGTAGACACTCACGTAAGGAGATCTGAGGGGTGCTGAGAAAAACGCCCCCCGCCCCACCAAATTCCTGTCTCATAACTGACTTCGCCACGGTACCTGAGAGAACCACTCACTCTAAGTCGCTTTGGTAAAAGATACTTTTCAAAGTAAAAAAAAAAGAAGGTGGCATAGGAGAACACGTGAACCAGAATCACTTATTCACAGCCTTTAGGTTGAGCAGAGATCAGAATCCTAAGGCAAAGAGATGGAACAAGGCCAAGTTGAGAAGCAGAAGGGAGATGGATACACAGAAAACCTGGAGCGAGGCCTAGAGCGTCCAGGGCCCAGAGTGTTGAAAACAAACAAATAACCACTGAGTGTTGTTGCATTTTACCTGTTTCATGGTTTGGCCTGCAGCTTGTCCTAACCACACCTCACATATTCCAACCTCATAAGCACATATAATTCACGTCAGAGGAATCACAGTTTAACTACGATTACAAGCAGGAAAATATGAGCCCCAACTTTCTAAAGAGATGGAGAAGGTCTGATACATCATTGTCTAGCGTACAGAACTGTTCCTGACGTGTATCGACTTATCAGAAGTCTTTCATGAAAGACACGTTTCAGTTATGCAACCCTCACCCATTACCCATTAATAGTATTTCTTAAGATTGAGAAGAAAAGAAACAAACATCTTTCAGGCTACCTGGCATAAACACCAGTCATTTAAATAAACTTAAGAACTTGCAGATGAGGGAGGTTTCACTATTTGGGTTTTTTTATTTTACAGTTTCTACCAACTTAAAAATAGCCGTTTAAAGATAATATATGAATTATCTAGGGCTGTAATTACCAAGGTGTTCTGTTATACGCCTTGGCAAACAGCCACTCTGCGGTCACAAAGAGCCACACTTCAGTCTGAGTTATGGATGTTGCCATAATTCACACCTTGGACGCTGTTTCGCCCCCACTATCGTACTGCTTCATTAAAGATGTTTATATTTGGATAGTTTGCAAATGTTCAGTATGAAAGACAGAATCCAAATGTGTGAACCAGACAAGAGAAACTTACTGGCAATTTGAAAGCATGGAGGCTATTAATAACGAGCAAGCCAGAAAGTTACTTTTCCTTTCACTAATGTTTAGAAGTTTGCCCTGGAGACATGCATGTATTTTCTCTAAAATTATTAAGACACTACCTTAAGACAGCTTGTCATCAAATGATAAAATATGCATAAGGAGTCCCCAGCTTTCAAAGGTGTTGCATCCTAAAATTCCCTTACGCAGGGTCACTATGCATCCTTGTTTATCTGGGATAGTCCTGGGGTATTATTAATAGCACCCTCTTCCACTCTCAAAACTGCGCGGTTTGGATGACAAATTATTTGGAAACACTATTTATTAAGTCTCTCTAGGTTTTAACCTGGGCTACAACCTCCCATAGAGCGGGAAGAAATCTAAGCTTTTTTAAAAACCACCCTTTTTAAAATTAATTTCCAGCAACAGAAACAGACTACCCATGTCATAGCATTTCTGTGAAAAAGCAGGCTTGAAATTCAAACTTGACATTTCTCCAGGAGCCCACGTCATTTTCTTGGACCTACAACAACATTCTTTTTGCCACTGGGCAGATACCTGACTTCAGCTCCAAGTTACCAACGGTTACCTGTTCAAGGCCAAGTTGTGGGGGCCAATGAGGAGCAGAGACGGAAATCCTAAGACAGGGAACGAGATGGGGGATCCTGGGGACCAGGCATAAGGAGAGGGGGTGGACTGGGGAGAATTAAGGGCAAAGACTTAAGGGGTAGAGCCCCCTCCCAGCAAGGTCCCCAAAGCTACTTCAGTCCTAGGTCAGCAATAACCCCACACCATCCAGTGCATCCTCCTGGCTTGGCCTCAGATCAGAGTCACAGGGAAAAACCAAGGCTTCCCCTCCTCACCCTAGTTCAGTGGGTAGGCTTGGGGTGTTCAGCTGCTCTGGGCCTCAGCTCCCTCACCAATAATGAGGAAACCCTTCCGTAAGTTTTGAGGGTTATTTTGCAATCAAATTAAACACTCTTGCTACATCTTCCCCAGTATTACACACGGCTAGCACTCAACAAATGTCAGGCCTATCATCAGAAATCTTTTTTTTTTTTCCTTAGAAACCTTTTCTTTCTGATTTTCATTAAGGAAATCTGCCCTTCCTGCCCACCAGAGAAAAGACGCCATTCGTGTAGCTTTTTCCCACTCCCCCTTCTCTAAGGCACACCAGCAGATTTAAAAAACAACAGCCATACGTTCCTCCTGTCTTATATGCAAGGCGCTGGGTTGGTGGGGTGGCGGGAGCCAGTGAATAAAACCTGAAACTGATTTGTTCAGATGGACCCGAGTATGGTGCTGGGTGGGTGGCATCTCCTCCACTCCATGAGTGCCACCTTCTCCCTGGCTGTCCAGAATGCCACTCTCTGTTCTTGAGGGAGGAACAAGGGGGCTTACAGGTGCCCTTGGATGCTGAAGCAGCATGTCCACCCCACAGATGAGCAAGTACAGTCATAGGTACAGGAGGGTGGCAGTCTTTCTGGAAGATGAGTAGATGCCTGGCCATGAGCCATCCTGGGGCTGCTTTCGCCTGATGGTAATGAGAAGGGCTCATAGCTCCTCTCTACAGGCATCATTCAAAGATGCTCCCCTAAGCATCCCACATCTGTGGGTACTGTTCGGGCTCCACCTCACTTCTGGACATTGGAGCTGACCATGGACAGCACTCATGCCGTGCAGACACCTGTTTTTCCTCTGGTCCTCCTTGGTCCACAAGGCCCACAGTCACCATCCCTAGGCTCCCTCCAGCCATCCGAATCCTCTGCCGGCTCCTCTCAGTCGCTCTGAGTCCAGATAACAGCCAGGGACCCGAGCATGACTGTGCTCCATGGCATGTGGGCCACAGCCACGCTGTGCCAGTAAATACTGTAATGGGCATTCGTCCTTTCTGCCTAACCAGCACCCAAATCTCCTTCCGTCATATATATGTATATACAGGAATGTATCAACAATACCCACAAATGAATCCACTTTGAAGGATAGGTATGGTGAGCTATGATGTGCCAATGGGAAGACAGGAAGGAAATAAAAAGGTTCTAGTAAGGACTGGGGTTTGTTAACATGGTTGTCCATTTTGATCAGTTATTGAATTGGTGCCATCTGAGCACTTCGTATTGAGTACTAAATCTTTTCTTTTCTTTTCTTTCTTTCTTTCTCTTTCTTTCTTTCTGTCTCTCTCTCCCTCCCTCCCTCCCTACTTATTTTTTTAATTTTTTTAAATGTTTTTATTTATTTTTGAGAAGAGAGAGACAGAGCATGAGTGGGAGAGGGGTAGAGAGAAAGAGGGAGACACAGAATCCATAGCAGGCTCCAAGCTCTGAGCTGTCAGCACAGAGCCCGACGCGGGGCTGCAACTCACAAGCCGTGAGATCATGACCCAAGATGAAGTTGGAAGCCCAACCACTTGAGCCATCCAGGCGCCCCTCTCTCTCTCTCTTTTAGAATGTGATTCCCTTGAGATACAGCAGGTACTATCTGCCACAGCCCTCACGCTTTACGGCATTACGGTATGCCTCCTTCGACACAATAAACTTATATGCCTGGCTTCTAGAAACATTCGATTTCCCCCAAATTTTGACCATTTACAGTGATAAACTATGGGTCACTGGATACAACTGGAGCCTCCTCAATACTCTTGGGGGTATTTGATCGTCAGTGACAGGACAAAGCACAGATATGAATTAAAAAGTGAATTAAAAGGTAATGAGAAGTCACAGAGATTTGTAGGAGAACGTTCACCAACTATAAACTTCAAGAGCTCACTCTTCATGTTCTGCTTCTACAGGGGATAGTTCTCCGTAAGTCCCAGTTTCCCCAGTGAAGAAATAAAAAATCAGAACGACAGACTGGATTAGTTATCTATTCCCACATAACAAATTACTCTAAAGCTTGATGGCTTACAACAGCAACCCATATTCATTATTCATCATACTTCCTGTGGCAGGAATTTGGGAGAGGCCCAGCGAGGCAGGTCTGTCTCAGGGTCTCTCATGAGGCCGCAGAGACCTACGGTCATTGGAAAAAGTCGTCTGAATTGGACCTGCTTCTGAGGTAACTCACTGACACGGCTGACAAACTAGCAGTGGTGGTTAGCAAGAGGTCGCAGGTTCCCACATGAGATTCTCCAACATGGCTGCTTGAGCGTTCTCACAACATGGTGCCCTGCTCCAGGGTAAGTGATTCAAAAGACCAAGACAGAAGCTTCGTCATCTTTTTTAATGACCTAACTTCAAAAGTCACACACCGTCCACAATACTGTATTGGTCACACAGGCCAGCCCCAATTCAAGATGGAAGGGGACTGACTACACAAGGTATAACCCCTCGGGGCCCTCTTGGAAGCTAGCCACCACTAATGAAATTGTGACGACAATTGCTATCATTTACTGAACACCTACTGTGTATAACAGCATTGTTCTAAAGTGCTCTGTATCTGTCATCACATCTGCTTCTCCCCACCAAAGAGCACAGGTGAATGCAACTCACCAAAAGCCACACACAAGTTAGCAAATGGCACCCAGTCGATCCCACTGTGATGCCTTGAAGGCTGGGCATGGGTGGCTGAGACAGAGAGGGGTCAGGCCAGGAAGGCATCTACCAGGGTGCTATTTGGCCTGGAGAGTCTGGGGGAGACAGCTGACTGTCTTTGGGTTGTTAAGGCAGTGCCATAATGTAAGAATTGTATGTGACTTCTGTGTTACTCCTAAGAAACAAAGCTGAAACCAGGTGGTAGATGTCTTAGGCCAAAAATTTAAATTCAACACAGAACTTTTTTTTTTTTTTTTTAATTTTTTTTTTTCAACGTTTATTTATTTTTGGGACAGAGAGAGACAGAGCATGAACGGGGGAGGGGCAGAGAGAGAGGGAGACACAGAATCCGAAACAGGCTCCAGGCTCTGAGCCATCAGCCCAGAGCCCAACGCGGGGCTCGAACTCACGGAGTGCGAGATCGTGACCTGGCTGAAGTCGGACGCTTAACCGACTGCACCACCCAGGCGCCCCTACACAGAACTTTTAAAGACATATCAGTGGATGCTGGGGGTTACATCAACCATGAGTGTCCAGGGTTCTGTTAAAGGAATACTAGCCATGTAGCTCAGCAATTCTGCAAGGAACCCCCATTTCTACACCCAGATGTTTCCATGCCACTCACTGTTGCTTTGATGGATTTCCTGAGCAAAGTACTCCATGTCTTTCTCATTAACTTAATTTAGCTTCGTTTACATGGTCTAGTATGCTACCGAAAGAAGCAACAGTCTTAAAAATCTATGGATTTTCACGTGAGTCCTGGCTCCTTTATTCCAGTCCGTGTGACCTTATACTTCAATAAAGTCGTTTTTGTAAAAGTACATGTTGGGTATTCTTTTCAAGTCAGTAGCTATGGCTATAACTGTAACCCGTATGTTTAATGCTTTCGTGTATAATTTTGTTTTCCTGCCATGCAATACAAATGCACAGCCTCAGCCCCTTTCCACATTCCCTGCCCCGCCCCCAAATAATCTACTTGCATAAAAGCACTGAAAGTGCTATAAACCCTATCAGAGATTCTACAGGGGAGAGTTAGTATCCAAGCAGAGAGGTCTGCTATCCCAAGTCATTCTAGGCCTCTCCTCCAAACAGGGGTTCCCCATCCATGAAAAACTGGCCCCCCCACGCTGTGCCAACCTGGGGTGCTCTGCCCTCCCCTTTCTCCCTGCCTTCCCCTCGCCTCCATCCGCCTGCCTCCCTTCTTTCCTTTCCCTCACTGTCTCAGGCAAACACATTATAGATCATGCTTACTGCAGAACGGTTCTCTCTTGGGGGTCGGGGCATTCTACTATAGTTGCTAAGAAAAATAAGATTATGTTATTACATTTCTGATTCTGTTCAATTGCTGCATGGTGCTTCATTCTATGGATGAAATAAACTTTTTACCCAGTTTTCTTCTTCTTATGTTTATTTATTTTTAAGAGAGAGAGAGACAGAGTGTGAGTGGTGGAAGGGGCAGAGAAAGAGGGAGACACAGAATCTGAAGCAAGCTCCAGGCTCCGAGCTGTCAGCACAGAGCCTGATGCAGGGCTTGAACTCATGAACTGTGAGATCATGACCTGAGCGGAAGTCGGATGCTTAACCAGCTAAGCCACCCAGTGGCCCCTATCTAGTTTTCTTCTGAACAAGTTCCTTGTGCAATCCTGTATCTTCGCATAAGAATGTAAGGAGTCCCTTACATTGTTAAATCAAGATTAGATTTAGATTAGATAATATTCATCCACAAGTGTGCTAACCTCAGCCCCTCCCACATTGCTAAGGAGAATCAAGAGTTGGCTTGATAACTTCTACTTTCACTTTGATACTTCTACTTTGATTTGGAAGTGTGGCTAATTATATATAAATATTATTTCCTATTAATTGGTGTTTTTAGTATAAATGGCCTGAGTTAATTTCCCCCCCCCCCCCAGGGCTTATTTTATAACCAGAAGGTCAACTTTTCATTTTCCCCATTGGTTTCCTATGGCAATAAAAATACAGGTACTGAAATGTGTTATACGAATTTGAACTGCGATTGGATTTAATGTAACCAAGTAGTTTAAGTGAGGTACCCACTAGGCTGGGCAGTGGCAGTGCTTTAGAAGAATCATTTCCAGTTTTCTGCCCTCAAGGACTTGTAAGGCTAATAGAAAGCCAGACATGTCAAAAAACAAACAAACAAACAAACAAACAAACAAAAAACTAACCTATATATGATCCAAAGAAAATGTCAGGGTCCCGACAAGGTAGAAACAAATAGAAGGAACTTCTTAATCAGTTGGCATGTAAAGCTAGCCCAGTTGGAAGTGGTTTGGGAAGTATTACTTTAAAAAAAAAATTAGGGGCGCCTGGGTGGCGCAGTCGGTTAAGCGTCCGACTTCAGCCAGGTCACGATCTCGCGGTCCGTGAGTTCGAGCCCCGCGTCGGGCTCTGGGCTGATGGCTCAGAGCCTGGAGCCTGTTTCCGATTCTGTGTCTCCCTCTCTCTCTGCCCCTCCCCCGTTCATGCTCTGTCTCTCTCTGTCCCAAAAATAAATAAACGTTGAAAAAAAAATTTAAAAAAAAATAAATAAATAAAAAAAATTAAAAAAAATTAAGATAAATTAACATAAGAAGAAGATGGATCTGAAAGAGACCTTTGAAACAAATCTAATCATTATTTTACAAAGGGAGAAACTGAGGTGGAAACTGATAGGGGGACTTTTATAAAGTCACAAAGATTGGAATAAAGGAGCCAGGCCTCACATGAAAATTCACAGATTTTTAAGCTGTTGCTTCCTCGGGTAGCATGCTAGACCATGTAAATGAAGCTAAATTAAGTTAATGAAAAAGACATGGAGTACTTTGCTCAGGAAATCTATCAAACCAACAGCGAGTAGCATGGAAACATCTGGGTGTAGAAATGGGGGTTCCTTGCAGAATTGCTGAGCTGTAAGGCAGGTGTTGCTTTCGTGCAACGAACTCTGGACTGTCGTGGTTGAAGTAACCCCCAGCATCCACTGAATACATATACCATAAAATTCACCCGTTTTACGTGTACAACTCAAGGATTTTTGGTAAATTTGCCAGGTTGTGAAACAATCACCAGAACACAGAATTAGAACATCACCGTCACCTCAGTAGTATCCATTGTGCCATACAGTTAACCTCTGTTCCTATCCCCGACCCTAGGCAACTTTCTGTCTACACCGATTTGACTTTCTGAACGTTTCATACAACTGGAATGACACTGTGTGGTCTTCTGTGCCCGGCTTCTCACACTTAGTATAATTTTTTCAAATTTATCTTTGATAAATCATGTTTCAAAATTCATTCCTTTTTGGGGCGCCTGGGTGGCGCAGTCGGTTAAGCGTCCGACTTCAGCCAGGTCACGATCTCGCGGTCCGTGAGTTCGAGCCCCGCGTCGGGCTCTGGGCTGATGGCTCGGAGCCTGGAGCCTGTTTCCGATTCTGTGTCTCCCTCTCTCTCTGCCCCTCCCCCGTTCATGCTCTGTCTCTCTCTGTCCCAAAAATAAATAAATGTTGAAAAAAAAAAAATTTAAAAAAAAAAAAAAAAATTCATTCCTTTTTATTGTTGAATACTATTCCATTATATGGGCGCACCACGTTTGCATTCATTCTCCAGCTGATGAATCTCTGGGTTCTTTCTACTTCCAGCTATCAAAAGTGGTGTAAACATTTGCATGCAAGTCTTTGTGCTAACATACTGACACAGACATTATGATGAGGGGGGAAACGTTGTAAAACTCCATCAATTCCAAGAGCTTTATCTCACAAATTAGGATGCATCTTACAATCGATCATTTATCTATCAAGGTCCCAAAAGGAAAAAGATGGCACACTCAAGCTAGGATAATCTGAGGAACGTTTAATAAGGAAATTGAATGTAAAGGTAAAAACAGAACCAAAGATGGAGGCCAGGAAGGCGACAGTCACGTAGGTAAGAGTTTGCCACCTCGAATGCAAACTGGTGCAGCCCCTGTGGAAAACAGCATGGGTATTCCTCAAAAAATTTAAAACGGAATTAACATACGATCCAGGAATTCCACTACTGGGTATTTACCCAAAAAGTATTAAAACACTAATTTGAAAAGATATGTTTACCCTTAGGTTTATTACAGCATTATTTACAATAGACAAACTATGGAAGCCTCCCAGTGTCCCTCAATGGATGAATGGATAAAGATGATGCACTACGTACATGTATATGTATGTGTATGTGTATACGTATAATAGAATATTACTGAGCCATCAAAAAGAATGAAATCTTGCCATTTGCAACAACATGAATGCATCCGAAGAGTATAATACAGAGACCAATAAAAAACAGACTCTTAACTATAGAGAACTGGTGTTTATCAGAGGGGAGGTGGTGGGGGGTGGATGAGTGAAGTAGGCGGATGGGATTAAGAGTACAATGACAGTGACAAGTACTAAATAATATATAGGATTGTTGCATCCCTATATTGTACACCTGACACCAATATCACACTGTATGTTGGGGCGCCTGGGTGGCTCAGCCAGTTAAGCGTCCGACTTCGGCTCAGGTCATGATCTCGCGATTTGTGAGTTCGAGCCCCGTGTCGGGCTCTGTGCTGAGAGCTCAGAACCTGGAGCCTGCTTCCAATTCTGTGTCTCCCTCTCTCTCTCTGCCCCTCCCATGTTCATGCTCTGTCTCTGTCTCTCAGTAATAAACAAACGTTAAAGAAAATTAAAAATATTACACTGTATGTTACACTGGAATTTAAAAATACATTTTTATTTTATTTATTTTTTATTTCTATTTAAATCCAAGTTAGTTAACATAGAGCGTAACAATGATTTCAGGAGCAGAACTCAGTGATTCATCATTTACATATAACACCCAGGGTGCATCCCAACAAGTGCCCGTCACCCATTTAGCCATCCCCCCCAACACCCTGCCAGCAACCCTGTTTGTTCTCTGTATTTAAGAGTCTCATGGTTTGCCTCCCTCTCTGTGTTTATCTCATTTTTTCCTTCTCTTCCCCTGTGTTCATCTATTTTGTTTCTTAAATTCCACATGTGAGTGAAATCATATGGTATTTGTGTCTCTGTGACAGACTTATTTCACTTAGCTTAATACATTCGAGTTCCATCCACAATGCTGCAAATGGCAAGATTTCATTCTTTTTGATCACTGAGTAATGTTCCATGGTGTATATATGCCACATTTTCTTCATCCATTCGTCAGTCAACAGACATGTGGGCTCTTTCCATACTTTGGCTATTGTCGATAGCGCTGCTATAAACACTGGGGTGCATGTGCCCCTTTGAATCAGCATAAGAAGGACATTTTAAAAAAGAGTTTGCCATCCTGAGGAAAAAGCCCCCTTCTATCAAGGAGCACATTCAGCACAAGGTTCCCTGGGAGAGAGCTAAATGAATAAATCCTGCTTCCTCTCTCCTCTCCTCTCCTCTCCTCTCTTCTGATCTCCAGCAAGGGTTCTCCACCGGCCACACCCAACCGGAAGACAGAGAACAATGGTCATGGACACAGTCCATATAGACCAGCCTTCCAGGGCAGGGAGCAGGTGGAGAAGAGTAAAGGATGAACATGGAAGGGTAATCAACCTACATATCTGGCAGTGTGTCAAAGTTAAATTGGCAAAGTTTTCTTCTTTTTTTTAGCAATACACAAAACAATGGTGCACCTTCATTTGAGAACATTAGCCTTGATGAAATTAGACAGGATCCCAATTTGGCAAGAATCATGTGTTCACATATACATGAAAAAATCTGGACATAAATATCTCATGTTCATGGGGGAGTTTAAGAGGAATCCTTCTTGTCTACGTTAAGATGTCCTGTAACATTAAGATTTTTTTTTACAGTGAATATATCCTATTACCAAGACTTAGATCTTCATGGTTTCTGAATACCAAGCCTCATTTTTGTTCTTCAAGCTTCCTTTCATGCCTACTAACTCCCCTTTGTCCACACTGCTTTCTCTCATATGGAATATGGCCTTCTGCCTTCTATTTAGAAAGTGTTTTAATAATAGTGTGTCGTAGAGGAAAGATTTAATAAACAACTCAATGAATAAATCAAAGTGTCCTGAAGCTAGTTGTCTCATCTAGCTCACTGATCACACTGGTGATCTCTTAGCCAAGTTACAAGGAAATTAAATACCACAAGAAAAATACTGATGAATCAGAGAAAAAATGAGGAGTAAATGGAGGAAAAAAGGAGAAACAAAATTCTAAAAGCAAGAGAAAAAGTCAAGAAAAGATAAAATGGAATTTTTCTCAAGAAGGTTAAAGTAAGTGGCTAGGGTTTTATCTTTTTGGCCTCTAAAATGTGTATCATTTATATGTAAGTGAAAAAAATGGACATAATCTTTTCTGACGAGCCCAGAAGTTCTAATAATAAACATTTATGATGCCAAAGAAAACAATAAGTTTTTAAGGGGCAACAAAAAGCAAAGAAATGATGCTCTTGAAAACATTCAGTTTCCCATAGAATATTTCAGAATCTCTCCATCCACCTTCTTTATCCACACTAAACCTTCACCAGCATTCAGTGTTGTTTTATTTAGAATACTATAAAATGCCAAGAAACACCTTTTCAAGTTTCTTGAGATGAACTGTGTGCTGATAATATTTTAATAACATTTAAAAGGTGACACATCAGTTGTTATTTTCTAACTTATAAAAATTTCAATCCCACAGTATTTCCGTGACACGACGCATCAAGCGATCTTTTGTGAACAAGGGTGAACAGTTAAGCATAATTTATAACATCATTTATACGGGAAAATGTGTTCCAAGTTCTGAACAACCAACTTACAAACAAACTTTTGGAACCCGACCCATTCCTCCGCTAAAAACTGCCTGACTGGTTTCAACCTGTCTAACTATCCCATTCCACTTACTCACTTGTCCATTCATTCATGTATGCGTGCATGGTGCGTGCATTCAGCAAATATTTACTGAGTGCTTACTCTACCAGTGTGCTGGGCTGGAAGTGACATGATGGGGACACAGAGTTGAGCGACACACGGTCCTGCCAGCCGAAAAGAAACTTCTGAGCGGACCAAGCTAGCCAACGACCCTAATGCATTGTGAAAAGGCAAGGGAGGGAGGGAAAGAGGGAGGGTGGGAGGGAGGGAGGAAGAAATATAAAGGAGAAGACATTTCAAGAAGAGAGGCCAAGGCCCCAACAACAAATAGCTCGGTGTGGGCAAGGAAGCACCAGGAGAACAGTATTCTGAAGAGTACAGTGCCAGACCACACTTGTGCAGTACGAGGATCGACCCGTGATCACGAAGGAATTAACAGACCATTTCAAGGAAGAAACTCCTTCATTTCTGGCCCCTGTTGGCCAACCTTTGAGGATGGGTTTAAGCACGCAGACAAAACGTTGAGATTTTGATTAGCTCATTCTGTAACCCTCCGGGACCTGGGTCAGCAAACTATAGGCTGTAGAACTCTGTGGCCTTCAAGCTCAGAATAGATTTTACATTTTTGAATGGCTTTTTAAAAATCAAAACAATAGGAATATACTGTAGCACATGAAAATTAGAATGAGATTCAAATTTCAGTGTACATAAGGTTTTACCGGAATAGTCATATCCATCCGTTTACACAGCATCGGTGACTGCTATCGCAAAGGCAGAGATGAGCCGGAAACGGTGGGGACCATATGGCCCACAAAGCCCAGAGGATTTACTATCTGGCCCTTGACAGTCTGCTGACCTCTGACACAAAAGATGGACGAACGAAGGAACACCTGTACGATGGTTTCTGTGACTGAACAGACCAGTCGTGACGTGACCTGGGGCTGAACTAGGGTGAGTGGTAACAGGGACGGAGAGAGCAGAGCAGGTTCAGGACACGACGTATCAAATCAGCAAGGTGCATGAATGGAATCAAAAGTCACGTCAGGGATCATTTCAGGTTTCAGGTTTGAACAACTAGGGAGGGGGCTGTTGTCTCCACCTGAGCGAGAAGACTCAGGACAGATGCTGGAAGGATGAGGTGCCCGTGAACACAGTTCTGGGGAGATGTCTTGGAGACCAGCTGGATATACATGGGCTGGAAACGGAGGCTGCGATAAATCCTTACCCGTTTCACCTCTGTACACTGAATTCCACAAATCACTTCTCAGATGCCAAATATGGACTCTGCTTCCACAGCAGCTGAATGAGTATTTTGAGCAACCGTGTGGTGACCGTGTTTCTCAGCCAGATGTTCAGCCCTGGCCGCAGCAGCAACACATTCAAATAACAGTGTTTGTGTAATTGTTTCGTTCCTGGGGTATACGACATTTGGGGCTGACTCTTTTATTAACCATAAGAAAAACAGGCAAAAAGAGAGGGAAAATTAAGGTGTTGACACTAATGGTAAGAAAAATAAGCATCATTAAAGGTGGAAATTATTAAGCGTGCCCAGATAGTCCCTGGATTTAAGCTGATGAACACATGATTCATTGTGAAGGAAAAACAGTAAATTAAGGAAAACAGGTGTACATTGGGGGAAATACCTTCCAGTCGAAGACAATGTCTAAAAAGAGAGGTATAATTAGGGGCTCTATAACCGTTTTTTCACACACATATCCCAAGGCTCCCAGAGTGTATTTGACTTCTGTATGTGTAACCACCTGACACATTTTCAGGAACTCATTATTCTGAGAGTAGGAGACTCCTTGCGTTAATCTGGGAGAGGCTGAGAAGCTACACAGGATAAAAGTAGCCAAAGAGAACAGAAGGAATGAGAAGAAAGGGTTGCATCCTGAAGAAACCAGTGTTTACTGGTTAAGCCAGGTGAAGAGAGCCCACAAAAGACACTGAAATAAGACAGCCCGGGAAATATGCAGAGAACCAGAAATCCCACGATAGAAGGGAGTAGATACCCAAGGAGTCAGTTCCAAGAAGGGTTAAGTTATGAGCATTTCAATGACAGCAGCCACTGCTGTCTCTGCCCCAGACCTTCTTCACTCTTTTTGCTAATAGCACCCCAACTCTGCCTTGGGAACCTCTCTTTCCCCACTCCCGGTCACGTGATCTGAATGTACTGATCCCACCCATCGCTCCAAAGATGGGCCATGACCATGACTGGCTTCGGCCAACCCTCATATTGACCAGAGTGACTGGTTCGAGGCTGGGCAGGAACCCCAGCAGAGACACTGGAGTGCAGGGTGGTATTCCCTGGAGCTTCGGAGAAAAACACATTTTCTCTGCCTTTCCTGGAAGGTTTACCATGAGGACGTGAAGTCTACAACAGCTCGCAGACATACTGCCGTGAGAGGGGAGATCTGGAGCCGGGAGGAGGGGTGAGTAGCAGGTTGGGGGGCGTGGAGAGGTGAGTAACTGCCGCTGAGGAGTGCCAGGGTGAAGCCAAACCATGGGAGGCAAAGCAAGGACATGGAGGGAATCCAGGTCCCTGGTGAATCACTTCAGGCACTGGATTAAGCCTCAGCTAAGGCCAGCACTCACTTCAGGATTTTCAGTCGCATGAGCCAAGAATTCTCCATTATGTTTAAGTCAGAGTAGGTTCAAGCAGACGAGACAACGAATCCCAGTTGACACAGAGGGTCACTGGTGACCTCAAGGAAGGCGATTCCAATCGACTGGCAAACACATTAAATGTGATGGATTTCTCCTAGAAGAAATGTGGATGGAAGAAAGAAGTGTGGGCGCACCCAGAAGAGGATGGGGTATGGTCAAAAGAGGACTGTGTTTAGTTTTGTTGTTGTTGTTGTCACTGGCTGCCTGTTTGCTGGCTTGTTTTGAGACACAAGATACCTGAATCTGATTTGAGAACGAACCGTAAGGATCTAAAACGGAGGAGAGAGCTGAGGGTATAGAAGGGAAAGTGAATGGCTGCAAATTCCGCTTTCAAATTAGGGAGGGAAAGGCTTTATGCTTTCTGGTCACTCAACTTCAGGAAATCTCTGACAGGACTGTCTGGAAAGGGGATCTTAGAAGCGTTCGAGAAAATGTACAGATCAGTTTTATTTCCTGTACTTTTACTAAAGACTTTTTTTTTCCAGATCAAAGTCTCTACTCTGCAAAGAAGAAAGCTTGAGGAGGCTATAAAGAGGGTCTTCCAAAAATGTACAACACGACCGGCCAAAACAAGATTGCGTTCACCAAATTTCACTAGGCAAAGACTAGCTGGCATCCCTGAACCTTCAAAGGGATTTATTTTCTACAAATAAAAAGTACTGTTTCCAACAGAAACTATGGTCGAACAGTGGGATGTTTAAAGAAACCACCATATTCCCAGGCCTTTGAGGTCTACGAAATAACAAAAGATAATCTCTCCCGCGGCATGTTGCTGGGCTAGAAGAACCCTGGGCCTCACACCTCAAATTCTCAGGTCTAATGAGGAGTTCGAACCATCCACAAATGAAATGATATATCTGTGAAAAATGCAGAACTGAATGCCTGGATGAAGATCTTTGATAGATATGAACTCCGGGTCAATTTACGCCAAAGCTGAACTGTTTAACTGTCTATTGAAATGCGACCTGTCAAATCTGAGTACAATTGAGAGATTAACACAGTTTTCACATTTCAATGTAGATACTTGGCATGTAGCACTGGGAGGAAGAGGGGTGGGGCTAAATCCTTCATACTGACAAACAACAACTGTATGACACCTTCATCTGGACATTCACGTCGGCAGAAACAAAATACTTTTGTGTGTGTGTGTGTGTGTGTGTGTGTGTGTGTGTGTGTATCCAGAGGAACTGAAAGCTGATGAAGAAGCCCTTTGAAAATGACAGACTCTTAGACAGACTTAGAGGACTAAAACTCATCACACTCATTCCGACCTCTGGCTCACACTTCCCAATGCACAATGATACAACCCAGCTCAATTTTTTTTAATTTGTTTTTTAAAGTTATTTTTGAGATAGAGAGAGAGAGAGGAGAGAGAACAAGCAGGGGAGGGGCAGAGAGAGGGGGAGACACAGAATCCGAAGCAGGCTCCAGGCTCCGAGCTGTCGGCACAGAGCCCGACGCGGGGCTCGAACCCACGAACCACGAGATCATGACCTGAGCCAAAGTTGACCGCTTAACCGACTGAGCCACCCAGGCGCCCCCAACCCAGTTCAATTTTATGATCTAATGCCAAATCCACTCGTTGTGCAGAGCAGCCCCTTGCTGCAGCCGCCCCCCCGATCCCCCCACTGCGGTGAGGGGACGTGGCCACTGCCAGCCTAACCTAAACTCTCAGAATGTCGAAGAAACACCTGCAGAATTAAAATGTACATTTTTTTCCCCCAGGATGCCTTTACCTCAAAACAATGCTTACAGAGTGATTTAGAGACTGGGGGGATTAATGATTTTTCGTGTTTAAAGTTAATAATGACAGCTAACACATTACTACGTGCCTCCCACATAGTAAAGTCTTTATGGGTAGTTTTTCATTTAATCGTCACGGCAATGCAAGGACATCAGCGTCATTTTTCTCCTTGTGCCTGTGCTGCAGATGAGGAAACAGCAGCACAGAAGGGCTAAACAGGTTGCCCAAGACCACCCGGCTCATGAGAGGCAGAGGCGGCCTGCAGGGTGAACAGCCTGGCCCACCACCCTGGGCCACCTCTGCGCGGGCCGGAGACTAGGAAGCCAGCGGAAAGATAACTGAAGATCACTTTTAGGTCAGGGATTCTCTGACTCTACCCTTGCTTTATCTGGCTAAAGCCAAGTACTTCCAGGTCAACCGCCACAGGAACACTATACGTACCTTGAGCACAGCTGGAAACAGCAGGGTTAGCATGTGCGGCTCAACAAGCAAACTGTTCACCAACGGCAAACGCACTTCTATTCTATCAACGTCACATTCCCCTCTCGGCCTGCCAAGTGCGGGCCTGACCAGGCCTACGGTTTTCATTTTCGCTCAGTCCCCAGGGAGACAAGCCCTTATGGGTCAAGGCAGATTTCTGCCACACAAAGGTAACCTAAGAGACTAGCCGATCTCTAAAATACGGCTTCTCTCTATGGCCGTCAGCACATGCCCCCCCCCCCCCCCCCCCCCAGTGAATGACCAAAGGAGAAGTGATCTGGAAGAGGCTTGAGACGGGGGGCGGGGGGGCAAGGACTTCTATTTTAAATCCTGAGACCGCAGGGGCCGTGGACAACTTGTGGTCCTCGGTGCACACGTCTCCCTGCCCCCCAGCCTGACGTCAATGGGAAGGAGACTGTGCGAGAACCAGGCCTCTGGGCGGCATCCAGAGAGTGGTCTTAAGAACATAAAGTCTTTACTAAGTTGCTCAACCTGGTGTAGCACGAGTGTCTGAAAACAAGCCTGCGATTCTGCCTGGGCTCAAGTGGGCAGGATTGGAAGACGCCGTTTCTACTCTGGGCCCTTTTGTTGAGCCGCGATTGTGCAATTCAGCCATGTCCCCATGCTCTCTGTAAAGTGTGAATCAAATTTTCTGTCAGGGAATAGTATTTTCCACACTCGCGGAGAGCATAATTTGAGAAACCCTGGTTGCTTGCCAGTTTTTAAAAATTCTGACTGTCTGTGACAAGGGAATGTATCATTTTTTGCCCAGAGCCCTACGCCAATCTCCACATGCCGGGAGACTGGCCTCTGTGGGTGGCTGCTTTGTGGTGACACCGGGGTCCATCACCTTGTATGCCCTTCAGCAGAGGCGAATCCAGGGCTAGAAAGGAAGGCCATTCCTTCCCGTCACACCGGCGGCCAGAACGGGAAGAGGTCTGGGTCCCCAACTTCTCTGACGGTGCACCCTTCAAGTAGAAGACTCGTGATCATGCCCCTCACAGACGTACATTGGTTTTTATACAGATTACACACCCACATTACTGGTCCATGCTAGTTCCATTATGAAACACACAAAAGTGCCACTTTAGGAGAGGACATGAGAAAAAAACAGATGTAATTATAGAAGTTCTAAGATTTTCTCCCTACGCTAAAATGGGTGCCCACACTCCATTCTGGAGATCCCGATCTAACTCAATCCTCTCATTTTGTAGATGATGACACTCCATTCAAAGAGGTAAAATTACTTCCAATGGGAGTCGCCGAGTTCATGGAGAACCCGCAAATCCTGAGCCCGGATCAAGGCTCCTTCCTGAAGGTTGTCAACAGCAGCTTGAGCTCTATCTCCCTGCGGGGCATCTGTGCGCACATCGGGTGTCTGGGTTTGTCCTAATGCCCAGGCACGTCACTGGCACTCACGGTGCGGGCCAGGGATCCCAAACCTCCCCCAGACTCTAGCAGGGCACCCCACACAATGAATGCCCTACTCCGCGTGTCAACAGAGCCCCTGCTGGGAGCGACCCTCTCAGGACGGGCTTCCTTTTCGTGACAGAAACTTCATCAGTGACAAGTCCGTGCTATGCTCACCGCGCCAGCCGCGCTCTCGGATCCTTATGAGTCATTAATTCCATTTCACTTTGCTCCACAATATTAATCACAGTATCTGTCAAAGAGAAACTCACTGCTAGAGCCTTTGTATAATTCCTGTCATTTTATGTTCTGCTCTGCCCGAGTTTCTTAACCTCCGTGCTAGTGACATTCGGTGCTGGAAAATTCCTTGTTGGGGGGAGCAGTCCTATGCACTGCAGATGTCCACCAGCACCCCTGTCCTCTACCCACCAGAATCCAGCAGCATCCCTCTAGTCATGACAATCGGAATGCCTCTGGGCACTGCCCAAATCACCGGTAACCAGAACCTCTGCTCTAAGGCCAAGGCTGGAAATGAGAGAGCTAAGCTACATGGGCATAAAGAACAGGAGACATCCCATCGCCTCGTCCTTAATTTCTTCTGTCAATATCAGCCTACGGCTTGGCATGAAGACACAATGCACAGTTCACAGAACATGGGGGCTGATGCTCCGTCCGTCAGCTGTGTGCCTCCCGTCCAACAACAATGCCTGGCATGCAGCAGACACAGCTCAGGTATTTACTGAATGAAAGGAGCCTCCTTCCGCACAATACAGACCTTAGTTAACTCAAGCCTGAATAAGTGAGCCTGATTCCAGTAACAGAAGCCCCAAAGACCTTCTTGAGAAAACATCAGAAAGTACCCATTATGATAGCTTTGCAGTATCTGAAGGATTTGTGGTGTGGTTAATCATTCCATCTTGGAACGACCCAACCAGAAAGTAACCATCAGATTATCTTGCCTCTTGTTATCAGCAAGGTTCGGCATCCAATTGCCTTTCCTATTTTGCGGTGGCCTTAGTTTATCTTAACGTCCTTCGGTATTATCTGGGAAAGCATTTGAATTGCCAATCTGAAAACAGGGCTGTGCAACATGCTTTGAATTAGAATAGAATTTCAAATTTGGCCTGCTTAAATTCATATCCAGCAAGCTATTTATGACTGCTAAGCAGGGATTTTTTCTTTCTTTCTTTTTTTTTTTTTTTTTTTTTTTTTTAAGAGCGAACTTCAGTGAGCTGCCCTGGGGATTTTTTTTTTCCTTTGGTTGGGATTTTATAATCCAGAAAACCTAAGTCTTCAGTTTAAAAATAAGCAAGGCTCCCTGGAAAATAACAGAGCCTCGAAATACAGAAAGAAATGTACCAGTTACCCTGCGAGCCTCGGGAAAGAAGGCAGGCGCAGGCCCCCACTGGGCTCATCTGGATGTGGCTTCACTTGCCCGGTCCCATTGCCTGGGCTCTGACCAAGGCAGCCTCCTCATGGTCTCACCAAAAGGCCACAGGTCCACTTTGGGCCTCCTCTCACGTTAGAACAGGCCTCAGTTCCCTCTCCCCAGGTAAACCCCATCTCTCTTACATTCCTCCACCCAGAAAGCCTTCTCTGATACCTCCGTCAAAATCACGACCACACTCATAATCCAGACCACACCCTTCCCCACTTAACCAAACCTTGTCTCGTAGGGCTTGGCTATGGCTTCCTACAGATGAAGCTGGTCTCCCCATTTAAGACTAAATTCCTTGAGTGTCCACATGCCTAGGCCCACCAGCAGCTAGCTCAATTCTGGCCCTGTGGGGAGGGCCCAATAAAAACTTGTTCACTATGCTATTCCAGACTGTCCTACGTGTATGACTCTGTGCCCTGTTCTTTATGTACAATATTTTGGGGGTTCTTTGTGATTTGTATAAATGCAAGGTCCACCTGGCCCTATTCTTAACAAAACCCACAAAATGGATTCTTGTCGGGATGGCTGTGGGCAGTGGGTTTTCCAGCAGGCTCCTAAGACAGAGGAACCCTAAGGAGATGGCATGCACACTCACTGCAGAAAGAGACCCAGCAACCACACCACCATCCCACTCGTCCCTCGTTCTCTAAGCAGACAGACGCTATGTTACTAACTGCCGGGCTCACAACACCAGCTAGTGGGGACGAAAGGGGATATAGCCTCGGCTGAAGTCAGCTCTCAGGAACGAAGGTCACCAATGGTAGGAATGTAAAATGGTGTCGCAACTTTGGAAAACACTTCGATAATTTCTTAAAGAGTTAAACATCACACTCCTTAGGATGGCTCTATAAACAAACAAACAAACCTTTTAACAGAAAATAACAAGCGTAGGCGAGGAAGTGGGGAAATTGGACCCCGGTGCAGCCTGTATGGAAATGGAATGGAGTCTCCTCAAAAAATTAAACACAGAACCACCCTATGAGCCAGGAAGTCCATTTCTGGGTATATACACACAGAACAATTGAAGGTAGGTTTGCAAAGAGCTATTTGTACACCCATGTTCATAACACCATTATTCATAATAGACAAAAGGTGGAAGTAATCTGAGTGTCCATCTACAGATGAACAGATCAACAAAATGTGTCTGTACTTACAGTGAAATATTATCCAGCCTTAAAAAAGAAATTCCGGCATATGCTACAACACGGATGAAGCTTGAGGACATCACGCTAAGTGTAGTCAATCAGTCACAAGAAGACAAACACTGCCCGAGTCCACTCACATGGGTACAGAGATCAGTCAAGTCTACTGAGCGTGAAAACAGAATGGTGGTTGTCAAAGGCTGGGAGGAAGGAAGAAAGGGGAGTTGCTTAATGGGTATAGAGTTATAGTTTTGTGGGAGTGTTTTGGTTTTTTGTTTTTTTGGTTTTTGGTTTTTTTTGAGAGAGAGAGAGAGAGAATGAGTGAGCACAAGCAGAGGAGGGGCAGAGGGAAAGGGAAGGAGAGAATCCCAAGCAGGCTCCATGCCCCATGCAGGGCCTGGATGCAGGGCTCGATACCACAGCTGTGAGATCAGGACCTGAGGCAAAATCAAGAGTTGGATGCTCCATCCACTGAGCCACCCAGGCGCCCCTAGAGTTTTCGTTTTTTAAGATGAAAAAGATACTGGTTGCACAACAAATGTGAATTCATTTAACATACTGAACTATAGACTTCAAAATAATTAAGAGGGTAAATTTAATGTCCTGTGAGTTCTACCACAATTAACATTTAAACAAATTTTTTGATCCAGCAATCCCACGCCTCATATCTTCCCAGGAGACACGAGAGCAGTATCTGTAATAGCCAAAACGTGGGAACAACCCAAATGTCTACCAACTGAGAAACAGATCAACGAAAAGCGGTATGTCCACAGAACGTAGTACCATCAAATATAGGAAGAAGTAAATACTGACACTTGCTACAACATGGATGGCTCTCGAAAACATTTGCGAAGTAGAAGTCTGACACAGAAGACCACACTTTATATGACCCTACTGACATTAAGTGGCCAGAAGAGGCGAATCTGCAGAGACACGACACAGACTGAAGGGTGCGGGCGCCCGGCAGTGGGACCAGGCGGCGCCTGTAAACGCACGTGAGGACCTTTACGGGGGTGACAAGCATGTCCCCAAACTGGATTATGGTCACAGTTGCACAATTCTCTAAGCCTGCCAGAAGTCACTGGATTGTACGCTTCGAATGAGTGAGTTATATATGAAATTATACCCCAATAAAAAAGTTACATATAAAAACAAACCACAAGGCCCACTGGTCTGTTTTCTTCACGAACTGATGTCCACCTCTCTTCCCCCAAATGTTTGCGTTTTAGGAGTTTCCCCTAATGAGACACAGCTTCATTTCAAAACCCTACTCGCGGCTGATCACACCTTTGAAACAGAGATGCATCATCAAATCCATTCATCCACTCAAGAAGCAAATACGTACCGAGGAACTATGCCGGGCACTGGGAGCAAAACCCACAAGAAGGCAGATGTGGTCTCCTACAGTCCCAGGTTAAGAGTTACAGACACAGAAGCACGCAAAATAAAAGAGGGTGGTGTGATCTACAATAGAGGACACAGAGGTGCGACAGGGCACACGGGTGGGGCACGTCAGCTTGATTTCAATATCAGTGCATCCGGAAGAGGTCATGTAAGCAAAACAAACAGCTCCAGAGAGGCAGGTTCTATTAACAAAATAACAGAAGCCAAGGGAGGGGAGGTAGCAGGTGATGGAGAGAGGGTGTCGGTTTTAGTGACACTGCATCTCACTGAGCGTATTTGCCAGACTGGCTGCCCCAGCACATATCAAACAAAACTCACCACGGAAGTTAATGGAACAAACTTTAACGGAAAGTAAGATAATTGCTCAGAAATAAATTCTGCTCTCTGATCATCTTGTCATAAAAGCTTTCAAGTATGCATTTTTGCGGAAAGGAGGCAGTGGCAAAACTGACCCATATTCTGTTTCAGAGCTATTAATGTGTCAAATGGTTAGCCCCGGCAGGCAGAGAATTTCTGCAAACTCGCGGAGAAAACCTCTTCTGAATTACTTAATGTCACAACATGTGTCAGAAGCAGGGGCCAATCAAAATCTCCATCTGCAGCTTATATCTTCTGTTTCACAATTAAATTCACCCCACATCTCCTGAGCATCTCCCTAAGTGAGAGGGCTGTGCTAAGCGTCAGGATAGAAACCCACTGGTGTCTCCCCTCCAAGAGCTCCCACCCTAGGAAAAACAAGAGAAACCACACATTTCAATCAATCAATCAATCAATACATTTAAAATAAATTTAAAATAAAGTTAAAATAAAAGGCCCATATGGGCAGAGTCTGTCGCACCATTTTCCTTCTTTTGGTTTTCCTGTGGCTTCCTGAAAGTTCTTTATCCGTGGTCATAAAGTCTCCAAGGGTGCTGTATTTTCTCCTAAGACCAAGGTTATTTCATAACCCCGCATCTTGCATGCAATGAAATCTTCCTTCGCTACTGCAGCATCTAACACCATTGAGATTACAAATCATGTTGCTGGGAAACATGTCAGAATATGGAGTGCGTTTTGTAGGCTGGGAAAAAATTTTTGAGGCTGGTCAACGGCTGACAACATATACTAGTCACTTAGCCAGGAGGAGATTCCCCAGTAGGATTATCTGGACTTTAAAAATATTTGCCTACCTCTCCTCCTCGTTGTGCCGGTTAAAGGGAAACTGGGTGGGACCGCACCCCCTAGTTTAAAAAGCCCTGTATAAATGGTCATTTGAATAAAAATGGAGACTCTGCCCTCATAGCAGGAGCTGACTGGTGCGCAGATAAGCCAGTATGCGAGAACGGAGAAGAGAGATTGAGAACTTGGCCTCACAAACGTCGAGGCACAACGCTGCTGGGCTCACCCCCAGGCCCCGCCCTGGAGGAGGGGACTAACACACAAGCAAATGATGTGCACGTGTGTGCACGTATACGTATGTGTGCATATGTATAGACATACTCACTTTCAGGTGGAAAAGCGGCTCACCTCCCTTGTTAATTACGACAGCGAGCTTTTGTGGAGGGCGACACAGGGCTTATCATTCATGGTGAGGAAAAAGTCTGTTGGGCCCGAGTGCCGCTCTGCTGAGAAAAGATTCCTGAATTTTCTCATGCTCTGCTTTCACGGATTTTCACTATAATGCCACCACCTGGGTCTATGCCATGGACCCATCTCTCTATGATTCAGTTTCGATGCAGTGAACGTTCCCGTCATCAGCTCCCCTTTCCAGTACCTCCGGAAAGTTCTAGACTCTGAAAACACGTCTGTATAATTGAACCACTTCAAAGTTTCCTCATGACACTGTGTTACTACAAAGTCATGTTCCAGCTTTCAATGTTTTTTTTCTTCAACACCACAATACTTGGTTGGTATCTGCTTGCCTTCAAAAGAAAGGCAAACTCGGTCGTTCAAAATCCTTTTCTTAAAATGGTTCTGCAATATAGGGATAGACACAGGAGACTTTAAAAATCAAAAATCTGGTTCTAATGCAATCCTAAATTCAAATAGAACTCTCATTTTGATGCTGGACTCTGTGTTCTTTGGTGTGATGGTCCCGCTGCGGCCCTCCTAATGTTTGAGAAAATCATGTCCGTATAAATTTATTACATATGCTTAAAGAAGACAGTTTTTTAAGAAAAAGTCTTTGACTTTCCTTTCTATTTAAACAGCCAGATGCCAGGACAGTGTTTCTTTCTTGGTTCCAAATTAATTCCATGTAAGGACAAAATGTGGATTCAATTGCCAAACTCGCTGGACTCGGAGAACCCCACCAGGGTTCTGAAGGAAGGCTGGGGACAGCCGGTGTGGACCGGCCACACGTGAGTTCACCACGATGCACACGCTGGTTCTGTTTTCGGTCCTCCCCTGACGTTTCTGCGGTCTCCGGCCCACCCGAAGGCCACTGTGGCCTAGGACTCGGGTTTCAGAACGCCTCACGCTTTCCTGGTATGTTTATTCCTACGACAGCCTCAGATCTGCAAATATTCGTTCCCTATCTGAGGAGCAGGATGTGGGGGAGGGGGCTGTCACAACAAAAAGAGATGAAGCAGACAAGGAATGTCACATGCATTATATTAAAAATCAAAACTCCTCCTCTCCTGAATAGCAAATTGGAATCAATCTGATTTGCCCAACAGCGTAAGAATGGAGACCCCACTACATTAAAGGGTGAGCAGTCAAAGGGGGACGGAGCCATGCGCTACAAAACGCGTGAGCGAAGCGAACAAAGGAGAGCGTGACATTTCCCGAGTCAAGTCCGGTTTGCTCCTGTCAGTCCCTCTGTGAGCGGTGCCCCTGCACGGAGCCGTTACTCAGGGTCTGGAAACGGGCTCATGGGTTGGGTCAACCCAACGCCCGGCAGCCAAAGACGACTTCGGTGCTTTCTCTGGAAGAGTGCGTCCGGGGCTGTGCACGGAGTGTGGCTGGGACTTGTTTCACTCGGCCCAGACACTACACCTGCTTGCAGGCCATTAGCCATAAAGGCATGGCAGCATTTAAAACAGAACAAGGGGCTCCTGGGTGGCTCAGTCGGTTAAGCGTCCGACTTCGGCTCAGGTCACGATCTCGCTGTTTGTGGGCTCGAGCCCCACGTCGGGCTCTGTGCTGACGGCTCAGAGCCAGGAGCCCGCTTCCGATTCTGTGCCTCCTCCTCTCTGCCCCTCCCCTGCTCATGCTCTGTCTTTCTCTGCCTCTCAATAATAAGTAAACATTTAAAAAAATAAAAATAAAACAAAACCCTAGATTAGCCTTCCCCCCTTCGCTATAGGGCCTTCACCCTAAACGTGGGCGGGCAAGTGACTCGTTCCTGAAAAGGGGCAACACTGGCAGAGACTTCAAAGAAGGAAACACTGCACGTGTGTGCACAGCACACAGCCAGGACTCCTATCTGAAGGCACCGCCCTTGTGGAAAGAGATTAAGAAATGTCATCTAGTTTTAAAAGAGGCCACTTGCGGGGCGCCTGGGCGGCGCAGTCGGTTAAGCGTCCGACTTCAGCCAGGTCACGATCTCGCGGTCCGTGAGTTCGAGCCCCGCGTCGGGCTCTGGGCTGATGGCTCAGAGCCTGGAGCCTGTTTCCGATTCTGTGTCTCCCTCTCTCTCTCCCCTCCCCCGTTCATGCTCTGTCTCTCTCTGTCCCAAAAATAAATAAATGTTGAAAAAAAAAAAAAAGAGTCTGCTTTGCTAAAGGACTCTAATCTTTGAGAAAAAATAAAAAATAAAAATAAAAAAATAAAAGAGGCCACTTGCTGCACCCTCATCCCCCAGAGGCTCCCCGTTTAGAAGATTTGCCTTCCTTCTAGCTCTTAAAGGGTTAAGCTCCAAAAAGGTAAGGCTAGTACAGTTTGATTTACCTGTCAGAAGCCTGGGCGGGGGCCCTATACCTGTGGTGCCTCAGTAATAAGTAAGTCTTCAGCCAATAATCAAGAGCAAACTCCCACTTTCTGGTCACTTTCCGTTGGCATCTCGAAATCACAATTCAAACAAAATTAAAATAAACAAAGGGATTTCTGTGGAATTAAATCTCGCAGCAGCATGAAATAGTATTTAATAAAACAACCAACAGACAATAATGGCCTCTCTAAAATTAAAGCAAGATGAGGACTTACAAACATATGGGACTTATTTAGCATCTTTTATGAGACTGAAAAGCTCATCAAAACGGACTTTTCCTTCTCCCTCCACCTCCATTAAGATTTATTTAGATTCTGCTCTAGAAGACATGGTACCATTCGCCTAAAGCACAACTCTCTTGATTCAGACGCCGGACTCGGTTCTCTTCAGTCTGATCTAGTCCACACCCCACTGCTCAAGCAGAAAGGCCACACGTCATCCTTCTTGTGTCGCTTCCCTTCTAAGAACCACCATAACCTATCAGCCAACAAGTCCTACTGGTGATAGTTCCCGATTCCACCCCCAATCCGTCCACTTCTCCTCAGTACCGTTAACAATCACACAGTCTACACCAGAGCCGTTCGACAGACTTTCTGTGACGGAACCATTCCAACAAGGTGGACACCAGCCACAGGTTTGTACCAAGCATGGGAAACGTGGCCAGTGCAACTGAAGAAAACTGTGAGTTTCAGGTTAATTTGTTTGGGAAGGGGGGGTGGCGGGGGGGGGGGGGGGGGGAGATATACATAAATGTTTTTAATTGCCTTTTCATATGCTATTTCCTGGGATATGCTGGGTTAGATCTCTCTCCGCCTCTTCCAACCCTGGTCTCGTGCCCTCTGGCTACTCTTTTCAAGCCTTGCTCTCCTCTCATCCTTCCCCTACTCCACAAACTTCTTCTCTCATGTTCTCACACAGAAAATGTTGGCTGGTTCTTTTTTTCTTACCTTTCCTTTTAATTGTGGTAAAATGTACCACCATCATCCAGTATACAGTTCAGAACTGGTAAGCACATTCACATCATTGTGTGTCGACCTCCAGAAGTCTTTCATCTTGTCAAACTAAAACTCTACCCGTGAAACTACAAGTCCCCACCCCCTCAGCCCCTGGCAGCCACCAGTCGACTTTTTGTCTCTAGAATGTGACCACTCCAGGGACCTTGTGTAAATGGAAGCACACAGTACTTATCTGTGTGTGGCTCATTTCAGTTAACACAATGTCCTGAGGTTCATCCATGTTGCTGCACGTGCCAAATATGTTCATTAATTTGGAATCAAACTGGAACCACCACATATGGCTAATGGCTACCATATTGGACAGGCAAGTCTAAATCATCATCATCTTTCCCCGGTCTTCCACAGCCACTCTTTCCCCCATTATCCGTGCCCCACATTATCAGCCAAACTGATCTTTTTGAAAAACCAATCACAACATACTCAAACAACCCATGTGCCCACCCCACCACGACCACCATCTTAAAACACCCCTATGGCTTTACTTTTTTCACAGCAGTCATGGCTATCTGAAATAACTCTTCCTTATTATTTATTTCTTTATTATCTGCTTCCTCTTCTAAAATATGAGCCCCAAGAGAGCCAACATTGGTCATCACTGCATCCTTATTAACTCAAACAGTGCTTGGCACATGAGCAGAGCTCAATAACTAACTGTTGAATGAATACATGAATTTGTGAGTTTGGAATAGACATGTTTTTTTATTTAATTTCTTTTTCTTTTTTTTTTTTTTTTGGCTTTACAGCAATCCTCCACTAATGAAGGTGATTAGTGAATCCTCCTCGAATGTGACCAAGTGCTTTGAGCTTCTGCACCTAACATGACAGGGGCTTATTGTCAGACATCCACTTCCTCTCACACGGTCCCCCTGTGACCAGTGGTGCAAATCTGACAGACAACTAACCACCTTCAGGTACACGGGCTGCAGACACCAGCATGAGGTCCTCAGAGTATCTCAGCAGCTTAGGAGTGCCATGCTCTAAACCAGAGCTTTCAAAATTGTGGCCTTACTGGGTGACAGCTGTACCAAGACAAGGGAAACCTAAAGACCCACGGCCCCAGGCCTGGTGGCTGCATCCTCTACAAATCTTACCCACTTAACTTTGTGTGCCGTGCAAACACCACCACATTCTATGCCTCCAGACACAAAAAGGGCTGCGAAGCACTGTTAACCCACTGAGCCCACTCCTCAATAAAGGAGATCAAGCCCCAAACTCTCGAAATATCATTCAGATATTTAGATATCGGTTACTTTTCTCATACCCATACTGAACAGGGAGGAAGATGAAAAAATACCACGTACGAATTTTACCTTAATTGCTATTCTACGCATCTTTCAATGAAAAAGAAGTTAGTATTTTTTTTTTTTTAATCTCGTAAGTCATACAGCTGAGCTGAGGGAAGGGAGAGTCCTTGGGCGGTAGAGTCAGCGCGTGCAGCAGGCCCACGGTAGGCAGGGAGGAGACGGGGCTGCCCCACGTGACTGTTATGGTGAAGAGGTGAGGGCCCAGGAGGCACCCACGTGGCCAGGAAATTGAGGGGGAAAAGGAAATAAACTAAGGATAATAGAAGCAGGGCTCTCATTGTTGGCGAAGGGAGATACAAATACACTAAGGGATAAAACCAGAACAAGCACTGTGGTGTTGGACCGGAACCGAAAGTAGCGATACGAACTCGGTTTTAAGTTTTTTATCTTGAGAGGGAAAGCGAGAGAAAGAGTGAGTGTGCACGCACGAGCAGGGGAGGGGCAGAGGGATAGGGAGAGAAAGAGGGAGAGAGAGAGGGAGAGAGAGAGGAAGAGAGTGAGAGAGAGACTATCCCAATCAGGCTCTATGCTCAGAGCAGAGCCCAATGTGGTGCTCGATCCCATGACTCTGAGATCATGACCTGAGCGGAAACCAAGAGTAGGACGTTTGACTGACTGAGCCGCCCAGGTGCTCCTGAACTCAAGTCTTTAACATCTACAGATGGACAAACACAGGAAGATAGAAACGTGTCTGTGTGTGTTTTCTACTCCTTCCTGCGGCAAGAGCCCAGATGCGATGATACCTCAGCAGTAAGCACACCTACACCCAAACCCTGGCTTCCGAACGCCACTCCCAACCAGAAGGAACTATGGCTCTTTGGAGAAATGACTGGTTCCAAGGATGGGGCAAGAAACTACTAGATGAGCCCGGAAGATCTAATTATGGCAGAAGGTAAAAAACTGCTCAAAGAGTGGTAGGGACATTGCCAAAGGAGTCAGGAGACCGTCTGAAAGCACGACCACTGGCCAAATCTGGAACGTTTTGAATATCAAAATAAATATTGATAGCAATGGATTATAACATATTGGACAAAAGGAAAATCCATGTTACACTGTATGTGTAAATGAATTTTTTTTTTTTTTTTTACCGTTGAGTTAAACTAATAAATTTAGAAGGAAAGTTGGAGTTAGAAAGTAATCAGTACAAATAAACGCAGAGGGTAAGAGTTTGATGAGGAATAGGATATTTAAATAATCTCAAAATATTTCCATATCAAAAACTTATTAGGGGTGCCTGGGTGGCTCAGTCGGTTGAGCGTCTGACCTCAGCTCAGGTCACAATCTTACAGTTCATGGGTTCGAGCCCCGCGTCGGGCTCTGTGCAGACAGCTCAGAGCCTGGAGCCTGCTTCGGATTCTGTGTCTCCCTCTCTCTGCCCCACACCTTCTCGCTCTGTCTCTATCTCTCAAAAATGAATAAACGTTGAAAAGAAAAAAAAAATTTAAGAAAGATGCAGATATATGTCAAAACTCAACATTTTCGAAGAGCAGAGAGAAGGATAAGGTAAAAATGAGATACACTGTTAACATTGGGGGGATCTGGGTAAAGGGCGAATGGGAATTCTTTGCATCACTCATAACTGTAAGTGCCAAGTTGTTTGAAATTTAAAAGGAAACCAAAAATGCATGGGTAACAGATGAGAAATAAAATATGTTATTTTTCATCCGGCATTTTCGTGGAACCCTAAAACACGTGCAAAATACATGACTAATGCAGGGCCCATGAATTAGCCGGAAAAAAATTTTCTCCCGTTCCCCTCAGATGAATGGAAATACAAAGATCAATTAGCGAGGCAAGAGGCTTTGAAATTTCTCTAGATTTAATTCAGGTACCTGACCTGATTTTTTTTCCCACAACTCCCCTTTGATATCAAAAAACGTCTGAAGACAAAGAACTATGAATGCACAGCATAGAAAATCTAATACTTGCCTTTGGCTAACACGAGGAAAAGGGGCAAACATAACATAGGGAAATACCAAGGGGCAGGACAGAGGAGAAAAGCACTGCCTGTACTGATGATGAAGGGAAAAACAGGCCTCGGCAAACGAGATGATAGGAATCAGACAGTCTGAAAGGGCATCATCATCTGTCCTTAAGCAAGAAGCCCCAGGGCCGGGAACCAACTCTAAGAGCTCTTAAAAGGGACCTGAGGTCAGCCAGGCAAAATTCCCACCGTAAAGAGAAGGGGACTGATAACCAGAGCTGGGTCACCGCCTGTCCAAAAACCCAGAGCCCCTCAGGCCACCGCATCTCCATCTTCTGGGCACAACAGTCCCCTTGAGACAAAGGTGATCCGTCTGCACGGCAAGCCCGCGGGGATTTTACGTCACATATTCAGGAGACCAGTGTCTACCTTACGTGTGGCTCTGGGGGAAATGTCAGGACCAGATCGGCTGCCTGTGGACAGAATCGGGAAGGGAACCAGGGGGCGAGATGTGTGTGACACCACTTTACAAGCTCTAAGCTTTTTGCCCACGTTCGGGACCACACGCTCTCTAAACCCCGTGGCAAAGTGTATCTTCCTTCTCTCTCTTCTCCTGTTGCCACTCCCAAACTAAATACATCCTGGCTATCCCACTTGCCACCCATCAGAGAGGCAACCTCTCTCTGCATCCCATTCCTCATGACTCACTTCTTCTGGGAAGCCTTACACTGACTCACCTTAGGACCTGGAAAGTGGACACGCAGAAATGGGCTGCTTAGAAGGGCCCCCCTACTTCGCCTTGCATTCAGCCTTTTCTTTTGCGAACCACTGAACACTCCTCACCTACAACAAACATAAACAGAACCGGCCAAGACTGTGCTTAACCCCAAAACACTGAAGCTTGCCAAATGTTTCAAGTCACAGTGTCAGTACTTAATGTCGAGTGCTCGCACAGATCACTAATCCGGGAGGCAACTTTTGAGACACGAGAGTCAAAAAACAGTACTACTTAAGAAAAAAAAAAAGTATAAAGGCATCACCCAAACCAAGCCTGGTCAGTACCAAGTTCACGGAAACGTGTTATACTTTAACCACGTGCTAGCCATTTGAGTAAAAAAAAAAAAAAAAAAAAAAAGAAATGCAGTATATGTTTTGTATCTTAACACATTGGCTTAGCAAGTGCACATGTTTGAGATAAAAGACATCAAATTCATTTTCCTGTCAGTAAGATGAATGAAAAAGACGTGGCGTCCCACTCCTCGGACTACCGTGCTCCTTCACAGGCTGTACACAACGAAAGGCAGGTAACAGATTATGCCTCCACTCTGTTTAGCTCAGGAGCCTTCAGGTTTACTCCTTTAAGTGCTGTTCCTTAGAAAATTCGGGAAAAAACACTTTTTTAAGTAGACCGGGGTGTTTGGGTTTGTTTTGTTCTTTTTGTTTTTAAGAAGGAGAAAGATTACTTTTAAAGCACTTAACATCTCCCACACCTACACTTCCCAAGAAGAATTCTTTTTAGATTTATGAACTTGCTTTGAGATAATGTGGTCCCAAGTTTTAATTTTGCACATTAGGAGACAAGAAGACAGATGGAGAAGGGGGTTAACATCTGCCCTGCCTCTTCTTCCTCTCCACCCCAGCACATACCCACACGTCTCCAAGGTGGAGAACACTCAAGTCTTGGTCTCCTACTTTGTGACTTTGGTAAAGTCATTTAACCTTGTAGGGGAGACAGATAATGACAGATGACTTCTATCACAGCTTCCTGAGTTTATTGCCCATGAATCACCACCCTCAGGTCAAAAGTTCATAAGCACGCCTCTCTCAATGACACAAGCAAATTGCCCCACAAACTGACCATAAAGAATCAAATTCCTCTAAAATCCCCAAGCCCACTGACTGATCCTTTTGGAGGCCCAACTTTATTTTCTCTAGTACCTGGGCCCCTTGAATTCCCATGGCTGATCTCATGGTTCCTTGATGAAAGAAGTTTTTTTAATCGGCCCCTACAACACCCACAGGAACCTCTTGAACAATTGCTACTCACATGAGAACTTTCCATGAACGTGCGCAAATACGTTCACCAAAGAAGCCAACCTAAAACTCCCTTAGGCTTTTAGCCAATGTTTTTAAACTCCAACTATGTTCCGAAATTAAGATTTGGGGTTTGATCTTAATTTTCTTAAAATACTGATGCTTTTCTACATTTTCTGGTCATGTCTTTGACAACAGTCCTGAGGATGCCTTATGAGGATGGGTTTCCCAGGTGGTACAATGGCAAGTTTTAGAAACTTTACATATTGAGACCTATTCTCTCTAAATTCCTGATCCGATCTGTCAGGCTGATCAGTAACTCCCACAGAGGAAACAAAACAAAATAAGCAATAGAGGAAGACGCCGTCGAGTCCCATAGCTTCTACACTTCTACAACAAACAGCCAGAAAAAACCCACCAAAGTAAACTGCTAAGCTCACAACCGGACGCATGTTCAAAGTACCAAATGGTATTTATACCAAGGCAAGGAAAGTTCCCACCATCACAAAGAAGGGTCTCAGAGCAAACTACTTTGACTCGGAGCTCCCTGAACTGATCAAAGCACACGGGATGCTGAGCCGACACTCGCCTCCTTCAGGACACTGGTCCCGAACCCACAAGACAAAAGGGGGGCACCAAGGTGGTCTCAGAGATTTACTTCTAGTCCTAACATACATTCAGTCATGATCATAACCAAGCAACTAAAAGCATGGTACCAGACCATGAATTTGTCCGTGTTCCATCTGGCAATCACACTGGTAAGAATTTCAAAAAACGTTTATCATCAAGACGTCTTGTAGGATGCCGTTCCTCACGCACCACGCTCTTTATGAGGATTCTGGGAAAAATCACTGTCTTGTGTCTCATTATTAGAAATAGCCCTGCTTCACTATTTAACCTTGAGGGCACCATGATTCACACTGCTGACTGTGTTTCCCTCACTGCCCTGCCTCCAGGAAAACTCAGACCCCAATCTCTGACTCATCTCTAACAAACGGCACAGGGCCTCGTGCGACGCATTTTGGGTCCTACCTTAACCCTTTGCTTCATCCCACTTTCCCTTTCCTCCCCATTCCTCACTTACCATGTCTTTCCATCTTTTTCTATAGCTTAAATCTTCAAAAGCTGCTTTTAACCATTTTTGAAACAAAGGAGGTATTTCAAGCTATTTTCATTTACTGATGTCAATGCTGAACAGCAAATTCGTTCCTTCAGTGACTTCCACTTCTCAAACACTGAACACTGTCACTATACCAACACATGAAAGCATCCAAGCGCCCATGTAATGTTCTCTCACACATAATTGTATGCCAAGAATTAGAGCACAATTGTCACTTTGAGTTGCCTTATCATTACTGCAATATTTTTAAGCCCTCACATTGACACAGATCTTCACAGATATTTTTCTAGTGAGCCTTTATCTCATGTGATTTTCTCAACAACCATACGAGGTAGTTACAGCAGATACTATTATGACTATCTTCATGTTTACAGATGAGGAAAACAGCCTCAGTGAGGTTAAGTAGCTCGCCCACATGGACAAAGTCAGTAAGCTAATAAAGCAAGACCACAGGGTTTTTTTTTTTTTTCCTCCAAGCCTAGCATTTTTGCCCATAACTATAAACTTTTGTCTCTTCTATAGTTTACTGTGAAAGCCTGTCCTGGGATGTATGACTCAGATGTTTTGTTTAGTTGGTTTTGTAAGCAGTATCAGCCTGCTCGTCAAAATCACATCAATTACTCTTTGGTAATGGAACCTGGGCACGATGAGAACGAGACAGCCAAGACTCTGGAAAATTTCTCAGCCATTAGAAAATGCATGAGTAACTTACTTCCTCCATTGGAATTCAGTGATGGCATTAAGAAAACTCATTCCTGCAACCTAGCAGGGAACACGGAGGCTTTAATGTGGTCTGCTAACGTAGTCACAGAGTAAAACTGCCTCTTGAGTCACTAGAACTAGTAAAGCCGGGTAGCAAGAGGAGCAGATGAGCCTTAGACAACGCAGGCTGGAGACAAGAGCTAACTGCTTCTCGATGATGAGCTCACACTACTTCAGCCACATCTAAGGGAAAGAATCATGAAGTTCACATCATGTTAATTTCCAAGCCACTGACATTGCTAATGTATGAGAAGGGTGAGATGTTGACAACTTGAACTCCTGGGACCTTGAATAAACCAGAGTCGATGTATCCTACGAGTCCTCAATTTGGGGAGGAAGGGAACACTGCACATGCAGCTTCTCTGAGTTTTAACTTCTTCAGGGAAATGAGGAAGGAGAAGGTCACACGTCTTTAAACGCCACATTCTATGACTGCGTGAATACCTATTAGCACCACCTACCTGAAACAGTATTGCTTTAACAATTGGCCAGGATTCTAAAATATATTTATATAATGTGTGGGTAATGGGTAATGTTCCAGCACATTTAAATCATTATTCTGGAATCTGAGTATTTTCCTTTAATCAACTTCAAACATATACTGGTTTGAATTACTAATTCCTAACTCTGAGACAATGTATTCATACACGTGTCTTTTCCCAACAGATCTGGCAGTGGGTGCTCAAGTTCATTCTGCTTTCCAACGTTTTGACGGTAAGAATGAAGAAAAGTAAGTTGGCCTCTTACGTGTTTATTTTTTATCTACAGATAGCATGAACGGTCCCCAACTAATCTATAAAATTCTATGGAGACAGGAGCATATACGCGTTTGTAACATCCGCACGCTCAGTGCTTTGCGCGCAGTCATCAAGATAAATTTAAAAATTACCAACAGAGACAACTTACAAAACTCAACCATAAACAGTATTTCTTCCCTAGAGGGTGCTATGCCTGGGCTCAAACTCCGGATCGCAAGCAGCCTGTGGCTAAGGGCAAGTGAATGATAAGAAAGAGTTCGGCAAGGACAGGAGAGCAACGTGGCTTCCTGTTTCTTTCCGAAACAGCCCTTTACAGCATTACCTCCAAGTGTGGAGTTAGCAAGGTATGAAGGAGACAGCCAAGTGGACTTCTGGCTACTTCGTATCTGTATAACCTTGGGCAAGTTACTTAACTTTCCGGGACCTTGATTTCCTCCATTCCAAAACGGGGCAGGAGCCACAGTATTTACTTCACAGAGTTGTTGATCAGGACTAAAAAGACAATGGGTGCCCAATGTCAGGCTATTGCAAGACCTCAAGAAGTAGTGACTCTTATTATGAATGAGTTCGAAGTAAATTCCCAGAGTATCAACCCACCCAGTTGTAATGGGAATCAGAATTATTCATGCCTAAGAGGAACACAGCCGATCCTGCGATCCTGGAGACAGACAGACACATACACACACACACACACACACACACACACACACACACACACACACCTCGCACAAATCTGGTGAGAATACGCATTAGGAGCATCCTTGGAAGAAAAGCAAAAGTCCTACCACACAATTAGGAAGCCTGGTGTGGGGACCGATCTGCAGAAAGACAGCACAGGAGCTCTGTCCCTTTGCTCTGCCGATAAGGAGAGGCGCAGAAGGGGACAGCGTGCTCTACAACAGCCAGCAACCTCACCAAGCACCTCTAGGTTTCTCTTCCTCCCTTTCTTGGGTATTCTTCTCTGAGGCAGGTGACCTTTCCTGCTCCCTGAAAGACAGGGCTGAGTTTGCCGGACTCCCAAGGATAGTTCTGGGTCATGTTATGTTACAAAGGGAAAAAAGCTATTAAGTTAGGCCCACATAACGACAGTCTTAAATGGAAAGACAGGATGAGCTACTAGAGGTTTTAAAGCAGGATTTGTGGAGGAGGGGGTGACTCCAGGATTGTACTGGCGTCTTTGGTATGGATCCCTGTCCTAGGGCAATGGCAAGATATGGGGCAGATCAGTGCAGAGCTTTGGGCACAAAGAACACTCATAATTCTGAATGCGTGCTCTGGGGTTCCCATGGGAATTTCATACTACTGACGGAGAGAGTCACTCGAACCATCCACTGAAATACCTGAATGATATCTGAAAAAGCCAGTATCTCTAAGAGTCAATGCTGATTTACAGAAGACAAAGGAAGATTCAGGAACTCAGGAATCTGCAAAGTCTTGGCAGAAAGATACAAGCCTATCTGGAACTTCTACAAGATCAAAAGGTTCCATGAAGACAGAAACCGACAGGTGTTCATCGTGGGAGGAAACCAAAGCCTGATCTTAGTGAAGGCTAAGCAGTTCTGAATTCCCTTCAGGAAGGGGAAAAAAAAAACAAAAGGAGATGCGATGCAGATTCAATGGAAAAACACACTGTTAGGGGTCCTAGAGCCTCCTTCATTTCGTCAAAGGTTTCCCCTGGAGCCCAGGGATGTCGGCAAAGGGGCAGTGACATCAGAATGTGTGGCACGACTGGACCAGACCACATCGTTTGTTGGGATCAGTACAGGTTTAACTTAGAAAACCTTGGTAAGGCCCCTCTATCATTTTTCCCTCCTGCAGCCAGCAGGATTATTCTTCCTATTCTTAACAAGAACAGAAGGGGAGTGGGCAGGAGAATTACACGGTTATAAAGTGACCAAAGCCTTGTACTGCCAGGGAACAAAAATAAAGAACATTTTCTGAAAGACAAAAGGCTGAATGAGAAATTGGTGGAGGGAATCTAAGGCGGCAATTAAAAGGAAAAGGGGACCGCTCCCTGGGGAATTAGGAGAGAGATTCAATTTTTTAAATGCTGTGTTTTAAAAGCTGGTGGGACATCCTAGGCACGACAGACAGAGCACCCGGGGCCGCGGGAGGGGCTGAGGCAGAGATGAAACTCAGAGGGGACAGGGTATGCCATGAGGACGTGCGACTCCTCAGTGTGGCCATGGGCCAAGTTCCAGCACCATCAACCTCCAAAACATTCACGTACAAAGATGTATTTTGTACACACGAACTCACATTCATAGTCAGCGAAGTCACACACGTCCACTCACTGTCTGGTCTCACCGAATGCCTGCCACGGGCAGGGGGCAAGGAGAGGGGGGTAGCATGGAACCCCAGGCACCTTTCCGCAAGGCGCTTCCTAACCCCCACATTCCTACGCCTGCTTGCGCAAGCCCCTCGGCCTTCAGGTAAACACATCTTTGTTCTTAATAATCTGTGAACACAACGATAGGAAATGAAAAATGGTCAAAATAATGATGCTTCACATCTACATACAGCCCAAATTGAGAAATTGCTGGTGCCACCTATTGTTGGAAACACAGAACTGAAAGGCGACTTGGTAACTGACAGCCCGACGGAGAAGCTCTCGCTCTGCTGTCGCCTCGAGCATGAAGTTCAAAATCCACCTGTCAGGAGAACCACATCAAGAAAGTCCACGCTGCTTTAAAATACAACAAACCCACAGTGGACATTCACAGCTCCCACATAATGCTCTGTTCAGGACAAGAAGATTTTTTGAGCAATAGTTAACAGTTTCCATGTGAAAAATCATCAGACAGCTTTATATATGCTGACCGAGGAGGAGCTCCAAAGCAAGCTGTTAGACATCAAAGACCAGGCTCCGAACGGTGTGTGTGACATGTGACTGTTCGCTTTTACAGAAAGGGAACGTGCACGTGCAGGCCTGGGTCACCTCAGCCCCGGTGCACGAGACAATAGCGGCAGTGGCCCTCCCTGGGGGAGGCCTGAGGGAGTGAAACCGAACTGGGGGAAGAGACGTGCTTTTACAGAACATGCCTGGTGTGGAAATTTTTCCTTGTATACATGATATCTTTGCAAAAGGCTTTTTCAAAAACAACTAAAAATAAGTAAATGATAATTCTGAAAACAACAAAAGTTGATGTTAAGCTGTTGTGTGTAGAGAGGGCATTTCAAAACAGATCTAAGCTAGGGAGGTTACCAGGACCAGTCAGTCCCCAGAGGCGAGGATCTGAGCAGAAGAGCACTAGCTGCTAGCATGACAGAAAAGTTACAGTGGGCCCAAAAAGCCTTTCTGGGGGTCTGGAGAAGTTGTCTATAGCACAGTAGCACCCTTTACACCCTGAAAAAGTGTCCTGAAGTAGGGACAGTTTCTGGTTCTTTGAATGTATTAAGATGTGAAAACAATAAGTTACTTGCAGTTTTATTAACATTTGCTTTTTTGAGAAGCGTCGATATAAATCAAAGTCTGTACCACAATGCTGTTTCTTATTTCAGAGAAAAAGAAAGACAACCCTAACACTCGTGAAGCTTTTTCAGCTATTTCCTAACGACACACATGAGAGCTAGGTGGAAGTTTGTGCTTGGGTACACAGCCTATCAAATGTCACATCTGCTGAAAACTGGTTCTGGAGAATAATTTCTGTAAACTTACTTATTTCTTAATACTGTTCTCCTTAACTCGAGATAATACTGACATTTACACTGAAGGTGGAGCCTTGAAATGTATTCTGAATATTTGCCCAATCGAGGTAATACCAGGAAGAAAGTAAATCCCTTAATTTCTGAAGCAGTTCTGCAAGAGAAGGAAGGAGGCACAGGCAGGCCGCAATACAACAGTACTAGGCATTCCTGGGAAAACTACCGTGAGACAGGCAAGCTGGCAAAGTGAGCACGGGGCACGGCAGGTCAGCTCAGCCCTGCAGCTCCAAGCACTGAAACAGGGCCTCCGATCCAAATATGTATCTCACATTTTGAAATCTAGTTTTTAAAAAAGAAAATCCATAAGGTATTATTGGGTAAATCTCCACTGACTGGGAGAGGAGAGGGGAGGGGAGGGGAGGGGAGGGGAAGGGAGGGGAAAGGAAAAAGGGAAGGGAGAGGAGAGGAGAGGAGAGGAGAGGAGAGGAGAGGAGAGGAGAGGAGAGGAAGAAGGGAAGGGAAGGGAAGGGAAGGGAAGGGAAGGGAAGGGAAGGGAAGGGAAGGGAAGGGAAAGGAAAGGAAAGGAAAGGAAAGGAAAGGAAAGGAAAGGAAAGGAAAGGAAAGGAAAGGAAAGGAAAAAGGAAAAAGGGAAGGGAAAGGAAGGGAAGGGAAGGGAAGGGAAGGGAGGGGAAGGGAGGGGAGGGGAGGGGAGGGGAGGGGAGGGGAGGGGAGGGGAAAGGAGAGGAAAGGAGAGGAAAGGGGGTTGGAGAGAAAGAAAGAAATAAAAAGGGGCTGGGATTAAAGAAATGCATGACTTCCAAGCCAGAGATGGCACAGAAAGAACTGGACTTTGGTGGCGGGGGAGGCAGGGGGCAGATCTGACTGCCACGGGCTAGAGGGAGATGGGCCCAGCTTACTGCCTGCAGCTCTCCTCTGCAAGTATGCAAGTACCCACACTTTTGTGAAAGTAAGCTACACGAAACAATAGAACATCTGCTGCCGGAGGCTCCAGTTTTATCAGCAGCCATGAGGAAATCTTTGGAGAGAAATTGAGTCATTTTGCCTGCTTGCCGTGTTAATCCATGATGTTCCCCAAACCATCACAGAGCCAGCATCACCGCCATATAATACTCGGTCACGGACAGGGCCCGAGGCACCAGGTGAAGGCAGCCGCAAAACCACAGAAGCATTAGTCAAGGAAGGAGAATGAGAGACCGAAAAAATACAAAAAAGCAAAAATCCCTCCCATTCTAAAGGAAACCACAAAATCGAATTCCAAACATATAAAAGGATCTGATTCTGAGAAAGTCAAATCAACCATCCAGTTATGAATTCGGCCCAAATGAAAGTAATTTCATAGAACAGTCAAAGTGTAAAACAAATAGGTTTAGGATGATTAAGAAGAAAAAGAAAGAAGCAATATCCATCAAAAATGCACAAGCATTCATGAACAAAAAGGAGAATGCGAACAGGCAGACATTTTAAAAAGCAATTAAAAGTCTTGGAGAGTGTAAGTATACTCACTGAACTAGAAAAATTCAACAGATGAGGTAAAATCTATATGTAACACACCCAAAAACAACAGTGAACTAGGAGGTATTACTTTACTTCACCTACAAGGAAGAACAAGGGGAAAACTTATTTTTCTTTAAAATATTAAGATTCAATTAGGAGATTCAGAAGATAAAGAGGCTCTGTTACACATCGAACAACAATTCCAGAAAAAAGAAAAAAAGAATGGAGGGAATTACAAAGATGGGGTATTTGGAGAGATCACCCACAATTTCAGAAACAAATCCTCAGAGTGAATGCATGAACAGGACAAATAAAGATAAATCTGCACCTGTATCACACTGACATAACAGAAAAACATCAGAATAAAGCAAAACTCTTAAAGGAACAAATTAGATGGTTAGCAAACTTGAAAAGCAAAATAGAGGCCAATAATGCTAAAATCTTCAAAATACTAAGTAAAATTGCTGACAATCTAGAATTTTATGCCCAACTAAACTATCATTTAATCAGTCAGACAAAACAAGATATTTCCAGACAATGACAGATCAAGATTTTATCATTCATAGAGACTCCCAGGAAGTATAAATGTGAACAGATACTCCTGCTCACAGACCCTCATGGGAAATACTATTAAAGTATATACTGCAAAGGAACCTAACAGAAGGCATGGGATCTAGAACAGTGACATCTACCAGGCCAATGAAGGCCTTCTGGTTGTCATCATTCTCCTGTTAAAGCCCTTCCCTTTCTCTGGTCTACAAAAGTTAGTTTGCCCAAACAATACTTCTCTTTTTTCTAGTTACCAGAAATTAAGATGTTGAAACAATTTCTTTAAATCTTTAGCTTTTTAAAACGATTGATATTAATTTGTTTTTTAATTCACTGTTTTATATTTCAAAAAAATGTTTAAAAATGAAACAAAGAAGGGGAGCCTGGGTGGCTAAGTCAGTTGTGGGTCCTACTTGATTTTGGTTTGGTCATGATCCCAGGGCCAGGGTGGTGGGATCGGGCCCTGAGTCGGCTCTGCACTGAGCATGGGACCTGCTTAAAAAATTCTCTCTCTCTCTCTCTCTCTCTCTCTCTCTCTACCCCCCTATTCCCCACTCATGCTCTCTCTCTCTCTCTCTCAAAATAAAAACAATTTTTTCAATTAAAAGAGTTTTTAAAGATGAAATAAAGGAGTCTAACTTTAGCACTATATTTTCTGAGTTTCCTGCCCTCACTCTGCCACTAGCTGTGTAACTTTAAGCAATTAGATAACTTCTCTGGATCTCCATGTGCTAACTAAAATATAGATAATAATCTCCAACTTATTTGGTTTGTTCAGGAGTTAAAATCCAAGAAACTTTCTGAATGTTACATAGGGACTGATAACGAGTAGAATACTATAAAATAATAGCCACTATCATCAATGTCATCAACAGAGGTTTCTGGAAGAAGCCATAATAAAGATAAAGAAGTTGGAAGAACTAGAAAGGACATCTAAAATTAGGAGACCATCTGTATTATTCCTGTTCTCTTTTTTTTTCTTCTATTACTTCCATATACGAAGTCATGTGTAAACATCTGACACTAAGATGTCAGTGAGTGATAGGTTAAAATTACCCAGGACACTGTGACCCTACCAAAGAGTAGACTGTCGATCCTAATATACCTCAGTGCCATCAGTGTGTAAGCAAAATGCTTTTGTGTTTGAGACCATTTCTTTTCTACTCTAATCATCACAACTCTGCTTCCAAGATCACCGCATGACAGTAATCTCTATATTAACAAAAAGGATGAGTCCCAATGGCCAGTTCCATAATTTTGGTACCAATGGTATAATTACACTGCTGATGTGCTTTTTCAAAGAGAGCGTGTTCCCAAATTATCTTCCATCTTTAACACTGGGAGACAAGATGACTCCCTGATCCTCTTGGTTAACTACTGTTTCTCTCGTGACAATCTCCAGTCCAACACCCAGAAGTTACAGCTGGCGGCTATTACCACAGAAACCCCGGATCTGGGCACTAGACAGGTCTCCTCCCAAAAAGCCTATGTTTACAGCAGGACTTCCCCCTCCTACTTAGGTACTATCCCAGGTTTGCCTTTCTTAAGGAGTCTAAAACCTTCAACTCCCTCCAGCCTTGGCTAAGGGAAGCTCTGCTTAAGGAAAGTGAAGTCTTCGGGGCTTAGACTATGTTCCAAGGGGCACTTCCAAAGACTCACACTCCAGGACTTCTTGTGACGGCTAGAGTTCAGCTGCACCAACCGAACTCTAGTCTCAGCACCTCAGTCTCCGCACCAACCTCAGTCTCTGCACTCAAAGACCTTTGACTAAAGTGACTCCCTAGACCCCCGCATGGGTTTTCCTGTATTATCACTCCTATTATTACTTCATAGACCCTCCTGGAGGGAAGTCTGTCTACGGAATGCCTCAGCCTTTTGTAGCCTTTCCAGTTCTTCATCACCCCTAAACCACTTGCCGGAAACGACTTTGACCAGTGATTAGTTAGAATGCTAGTTCTCAGAGATCTATCCTCCCCCCCCCCACCCTCCCGCCGACCCCTGCTCCCCAACCATTAAAGGTTAGAAGTGAGCATGAATCCAAAATCTGGGAGAGCTCCTTGGTCAACCGTCTCAATCTCATCTATTCAATCTTCCAGAAGCAGAAATCCTGGTATACCAGACATCACACCAGGCAGGGCACTTCGGGAGAGGCAGGATGGTCTGCTGGAATAAATGTGGCTCAAGAGATAGAGTTGTTCGACTGCTGCGTACCCACCTTGTCACCTACAAGATTATTTGTAACCTCTCTGGGTCTCGGTTTCCTCGTTTGTAAAATAACAATATAATAGGATGTACCTCAGCGTACTGTCACGAGGATTTCAAGAGATAGCACATGAAACGTGTGTAAGCACAGTACCTAGTATACTGTGAGCGTTCAATTCACGTTAAGCTCTTATCGTGTTAACCTATTATTTATATACCCATTCTTAATGTTGAGAGATTAACTGGCTTGCTCGAGTTCATACGCCTATAGAGAGACTATGTCAAAATTAGAACACTGCTCCCTCTGACTTTTAGACGCCCAGGTCCAAGCTCTCAGGCATTGCCCTCTTCACCCCTCACAAGGCTCTCGAAAGCTGAAAGGACTGGAAACTATGCCCCTCCGGACCCTCCCTGGTGTCAGCCTGGTCCGCCTCAGTGAGGCGTGAAAGCTGCACCCCATTGGACGTCATAAAAACGTGATGGGGGGGGCCCTAAGTGGGCAGGGTTGGGGCGGGTCTCCCAGAACGCGGGTCCAGGGAGAAGGCTGGCACGTGCGCCACAGCTTAGGACTCAAATCGAAACTTTCATCAAGCTCCACGTCTTTCCACTTGCTCTGGGTGATTCAGCCGTGCTGGGAGTGAGCTCAGGACGCTTCTTGTAGTGATTCGGTCCTTTCGGTCGGTGCCAAACAGAGCAGAAGAATTCATTCACCCCCAGTTCCTCCTACTGGCTCTGGGCGAGCACCCTTTCTAACGGCCAACAGCCGTCCTTTCTGTGCTTCTCGGAATCAAGGTCCTCTGTGAGTGTGAGGGCTGTGTGTGAGTGTGTGAAAAGGGCACTCCAGTCCAGGGCACTGGAGTGTCCCCATGGCTAGAAATCTCTGTCATCTCAGATGCAAACCAAGATCATTATCGCTTAATCACTTGGCTGTACTTGACCGTCAACAGTGGCGGGGCTGTGGGCTGGCGAAAACAGATTAAAGAGAAGCAAAGAAAGGAACAGAGGACTGAGTCAAGCTTTCTGCGCAGAGAGCATCCCGGCATACTGATGAACTTCTTTTTCAGAGGGTGCCAACGGACAGAGACAACAATCACCCCTCAAGAGCAAAATAACCATGTAAAAGAGATTTTGAGTGTGGCTCAAGCTGCTTACTGATTAACGCTTTTGCACACAACACTCTCCACAAAGCTGCGCAGTCATTGTTCCCAGTAAAACAAACCTTTGTTGACAACTGGAGACAAATGATCCTTGCTGACCAAGTTCACTGTTCTCACACAGCTTAATAGCTGGAGCGCTGCTCCCTGGCCGCAGCCAGGAAAACTTGACGCGGTTGTAAAAGAGAGAGAGAGAGAGAGAGAGAGAGAGAGACTGGGGAAAGAAAGAAAAAAAGCAAAAACCAGAGAGAAAAGAAAACCTTTTGTTTTGAAGGTGAGAAGGAGGCTGAATGATCTCATGTGCTAAACATGTCTGTGGTTTTACATCACCACGTCTCTTTCACTTATTAAAGTTGTGAGTTTTTAAAAAGTTCCTGCTCCAACCGAACAATTTCTAATATTAAGAAGTCCCACTTTCGGCAAGTATTTCCCTTTCCACATGGGTTGGGATGTGACAGACTGAATATTTGTTTTCATGTTTAAACAGTTTTTTGTTACAGTTATTTGCAAATATTGGCTGTAGCACCGAACTGTAGAAGCATACCTCATTTTAAGAAAACCTGGGTGGAAAAACATCTGAAATTTCAAGCAGAACAGCCTAATTGCCACCACATGATCAAAAAACATTCACTTCAGGGCTACTTTCAATGACAAGGTTCCCACGGCATTTCATTTACTCACAAATATTATTGAGCCCCGCTATGTGTGAGGCAATTTTAGGTGCTATCTTATGGGGAACAAAATTCAATGTATTGATTTTTTTTTTTTTTGCTTCCTAGTTTGGGGGCCACTTGAATGGGGTAGACCCACGTTCTGGGAGACAACGTAAACCTGAAATAAGAAATCCTTCCATCGGAGGCGATCTAAAGTTCCAATCGGTGGTTGCTTTTCTTTCTTTTCTTTATAGCAATTCATTAAAAATATTTTTTGAGACCAGGATTCCCTTGGGAGATGACTCACCAGCACCTCTGGTGAGAGTCATTTCCAGTTCCATTAAATCTAGGGAATCCTTCACGCAGCATAACCCCATGAGGCACAAGTGGCCACATCCACGTTTTCTGCACCATGTGAAAATCGTGGAGAGGTTTTAGAAAGCAATTTGACAAAAAGGATAAAGAGTCAGCAAGATATTCGTTTCCTTCACTCATCCTATTTAAAAACAATTTTAAGGAAATAGTCCAAACTCGGGGGAAAAAGTGTATTCTGCAGAGATGTTTGCAGATTATTTATAAGAGCAGAGATGCCTTTTGAAATAACCTGAATATCTAACACAAGGGGTCTCTGGGTGGAATATTACACAGTCATAAAAATTATGAAATACAAAGAATGACTAACCACTCAGGGCAATTTTACATTAACTAAAAATAAAAAACAAAAACAAACAAACAAAAAACCAAACAGAATATAACATCAAGTCTATACCATGACTACAGTTATTTTAAAAGTAAATATGCAAAACAAACAAACAAAACAAAAATAGTTTCAAGTTAGAGCCTGAAGATACTTCTATATCAAGCTCATTGGTAAAGCCCCAGGCAAAGCTGAAAACCTCTAAGTGGGATCTTTCTCAGCCCGGATTAATTATTTTTTCAAACCACAAGTAGTTATTTTAATGTAGCACTTTCATTATCAAATTCTGTTAGCTTTTTTATCCCCAACTTCATAAAGGTTAAGTTTTTTAACAGGGTTTATCAAGTTGTTGATTCTCATGACTTGATTAACCCTCTTGTAAGACACGTCTTCTGTTTTGCAGTACTTTTTTCACTGCTTCCCATGAGATTAAATTAAGAGAGTAACAACTGGCAGGTTCATTTCTCTCTTCCTGTTTTTGGAAACACTGGAAGCATATTTTCTCTTTTCTAGTCCCCAGCTACTCCAGCGCTGCGGTGTGGTTTTAAATAACTTCCCCTTCCTTCGTTAATGTCCTAGCCCAGCAGGTTTCACATGGGCAGGCTGGGTCTCTCACGTGCTCTCTTTATTCTACCTTTGACCAGTTATTGTCCAGAATTTCTTCCTGAGAACGCTCCAGAAGAATATTCCCCAGGAATTCCTGTTGCTGCCCTGTCTTATTTCTATAGCCCCGACACAGTGTAGCCCGGGGAAAGGAACTGGGGACTCCTCTGCCTGCTTCTCATGAAGCTGATTCCCCCACAGAGCTTTCTAAGAGCCAATGTGACACAATGTGGCTACAGGAAGACCACAGGGAGGGAGGTGATCCCTTCACACATGCTCAGTGTCTATCCCTCCCCCCATCCCCGACCTCTGCCAGCATGGAACTGACACATGAAGAGACAGAACTGTTACTTTGCTAGGAAGCCAAGTATGAATGTGAATATTTTTCTGATTTGAGACTGAGAGAGCCTATTCACATGAAAGAAGATGTTAATCTCCCCCAACATTCTAACTTTCTTCCTGAAATACACCTAGATCTACCAGTTTACAATCAAAAACCAAAAACAAAACCCAAGCACCAAAAATTCCCTCATCCTGCAGTGCTACCTGAACTCAGAAGGCCTCTATGAAACATCCAAAGAGACCGTAAGCATTTGCGGGCAGCACGATAAACGTGCCACCCGTGTTCTCAGTTCCTGGCGCAGGAAAATGGACAATTTCCTGAAGGAGCGTTCTCCCCGTGTGCCATTCCTTGTGAGTCAGGCACCTCCTACCCGCTGCATTGTGTGCCCACTTGACATCTTTCTTCCAGAGTCGGCTTTCTTTAATTAAACCCTTAAGCACTCACGCCCCAAAACAGTCTGTGAGTCAGGCTTTCCCTGGGGTTCAGAGGTTTGAAATGACCAGCAGAGAGAGACACATTGCAAATGCCGTGAGGAGTGCTGCCTCCACTGCGAATTCTTCTTCCCCATGAGGAAGCCAGTTCAAAACAAATTATTAGACAGTTGTTCTCTCTCACCACAGAGTCGCAGCCTCTTCTCCTCTGTGCCCGGGGAAGATGAAGTTCTCCAACTTCTGCATTCCCATGCAGAGCTAGCCTATGGGCTCTGTGTCATTCCTCGGGGGCTGGGAGCCAACTCCAGCACTTTTCACCACCGAGGAGAAAACATGTGGGCCAACCCTCCCAACAAGTGACAGTCACTGAGACCCTGGCATCAAGGCTGAGAAGCGTTACACTCGGGCTATCTTCCCTTAAATTCAATAGAACAGAAGGCCTGGACTTCAGGGGATCTGATAATCGTTAGATTCCATCCTTTCCTTTTCAGACGGCATTACCAAAAAATAACCTAAAGGTTTTCTTTGGCTTTCTATTGCCTGTTCCCCTTCTCTTATTACACTATATCTAGCATATTAAATAGGTTTCCACTCGACTATACCAACGGCCGATTAAACAGTATTGACAGGCTATTGCCCAGCACAGTGAAAAAGAGAACCATGGCAATGAGGGCTGTTGCCATGATCGCCAGGTTTCAGGAGTGTCAGCAAAGAGCGTCATGAGTTCCCTAACTCTGAACCACCAGAACTCCACCACGATCAGTTGTGACAGCCCCTGCCTCGTTCATCAGCATGATGTTACTCTCTAAGTAACTTTTCTTAGCCTGTTTCTTTTTCATGCCGAATTACTCCTATGACCATTTAACTTTGACCATTTTTGCTAATCCAATTCTAATTGATAGATAAGATTATAGTATGTCAGTAGAGGACATAAGTTTTATATGTTTTATGATTACTTTGTCATCTCAAGCATCACTCTGACCCTCTGTTTCTAAGGTTTCCCCTCCGGAATTTTTTTTTTTTTTAATAGGAAGGGGCACCTGGGTGGCTCAGTCAGTTAAGCGTCCAACTCTGGATTTCGGCTCAGGTCATGGTCTCACAGTACTGAGATCAAGCCCCTTGATGGGCTCCATGCTGGGTGTGGAGCCTGGTTAGGATTCTCTCTCTCTCTCTCTCTCTCTCTCTCTCTCTCTGCTCCTCCCCTGCCCACATGCTTGCTCATACTCTCCCTCTCTCTCTCTCTCTGCCCCTCCCCTGCTCACATGCTTGCTCATACTCTCTCTCTCTCTCTCTGCCCCTCCCCTGCTCACATGCTTGCTCATACTCTCTCTCTCTGCCCCTCCCCTGCCCACATGCTTGCTCATACTCTCCCTCTCTCTCTCTCTCTGCCCCTCCCCTGCTCACATGCTTGCTCATACTCTCTCTCTCAAAAAAAAAAAAATAGCAATCATCATAAACAAGATTGTAAGATGGCACTAATATCACAGCACTAATAGGTAACTGTATCTTCATACAATCAGAACACATTAGTTTTATAATCAGAGTAAAGCAAAAAGATTTGAAAAGATGTAAAACACAAGTGGGAATCCTAGAGGGAACAAAACAACTGTCAAAATCATATAGCCCTGGTTCATCAAATTTCACTACAAGAAATATTCAAATAAAAGCAATACATGGTCAGGGGAAGAGAACTTGGGCCATTCTAAAGAAAAGAATATGTTGGGGCGCCTGGGTGGCTCAGTCGGTTGAGCATCCAACTTTGGCTCAGGTCATGATCTTGCGGTCTGTGGGTCTGAGCCCCGCATCAGGCTCTGTGCTGACGGCTCAGAGCCTGGAGCCTGCTTCGGATTCTGTGTCTCCCTCTCTCTCTGCCCCTCCCACGCTCATGCTCTGTCTCTCTCTCTGTCAAAAATAAATAAAAACATTAAAAAATTTAAAAAAACAAAAAGAAAAGAATATGTGTGTGTGTATACACACATATACATACGCATACACATATATAGGTATATGTATATAATACATACATATCCATGTATAACATATATATCCACATATACAATATACATATATGTCCACATACATAATGTATATGATAATATATATTAAACTAAATTTTTACTGAAATTCATCTTAACAGGCATTTCTTGTCCTTTTCTTTCAAAATATTGATTTCAAATGAACTCCTCCTCCACCACCAGAAAATCCCCCTTCATAACTGTGGTCTCATCAGAGTTTGCCTCTCGTACAACTCCAGAACGTGAAGGTGCACTGAACTCAAGACCGGCGCCAGCGTGGTGGGTTAAGTGGGTGAGGCAGGGCCAGCAGGGATTCCTGACGAGCAAGGCAAAATGAGCTCCAAGCCCAAGGAAAAAGATGGTGGGGTGCCCCGACACCATTCTCCGTCAACGTTTTCCTTTTTACAAGACTTGTGTTTTATGTTTTAAAATGCAAGGCAATTTTGCATTACACTCATAATACGGCCACATCTGCTTTAATATAAAAACATCATTGCTGTTCTTTTCCTAAGTCTTAGAGCAGAAGTATAGCATATTTATCTTTGGCTCTGGGTCCCTCAGCAATGCAAAGGAAGCGACAGAGGACCCCAGGGGTCTGAGCAGTGGGGAAGGCTAGTTTGCTGCTGGGGACACAGGCCCATCCATGGTGGCCCTCTGAAAACAACTTCTGACCGGGTCAGCCTCGGGAGCAGGGTGTCTCTTACGGTCCCCGCTGGGACACACACTGGTTTTCACCATCTCATTCTAGGGCACCTCTAGGAAGTAATAAAAAATGTGTACCAACCAAGCTATAGAAAACTCGCTCAGACTTGGCCACTTTCCAGGAAATCCTATACCTTTGCTCAACATCTCTCTTTCTAAAGAACACTTCTCTTTATTTAGAGCTCCACAGGGATCGGTCTGCTCCTTTTGAGGTGAAATCAAACACACAGTGGCATTCCAAAGCCCCATGCTCCACAAAATGCTCTGACTCCAGCTACTTACTGGGCATGACCAATATATACCACGGAATCGCCGGGCTGGTGGCGGCCATCTAACAGGCTCCCTGTCTCTTCTGGGATCCAACACGCGGAGATGACGTGCTCCTGTCCTCACCAGGGGCACTCTCTACACCTGCACCAGCCAACAGTGTAGTCACCAGCCAACCGCAGCTCTGGAGCCCTTACCATGTGGCCAGTCCGACCGCAGATGCACCGTACAAAGTCCACGCCAATACCGAAGACTCGGCACGTGAAAAAGGTAAAACATCTCAACAAACTTCTCACATTGATTATACGTTAACATAGTATTTTAGATAGGATGTGTTAAATAAAACATCATTAAAATTAATGCCATTTGTTTTCACTTTGTTTAACATGGCCACTAAAAAACTTTTCATTACATGTGTAGCTCTTATGTGTGGCTTGTACGTTACATTTCTACTAGACAGCACTGCTCTTGATAAGCCACATACAGAAAAGCCCACGTTGCATGCACACCAGTAAAACGACAGTGTGTTTCAGACAAACCACCCTGGCTGACCCTGCAGCCACGTGGTTCCACATTAGAGATTCCAGGCCTTTGGTCTTCAAGACCTTCTGTCTTCAAGGCCTTCCACCTCTAAGAATTCTCTCTTAAAAATAAAGAACCCAGGGGCGCCTGGGTGGCTCAGTCGGTTGAGCATCCAACTTCGGCTCAGGTCATGATCTCACAGCTCATGAGTTTGAGCCCCGCGTCGGGCTCTGTGCTGACAGCTTGGAGCCTGGAGCCGCTTCTGCTTCTGGGTCTCCCTCTCTCTCTGCTCCTAACCCACTCACATTCTGTCTCTATCTCTCTCAAAAATAAACAAACATTAAAAAAAATTTTTTTTTTAAATAAAGAACCCAAAGGAGACCAATACTTTAATCCATTCTTAGCAGCAAACCCATTTAATAGAAGGAGCTTAGCAAACTGATAGGAGAGTCAGATCTTATCCAATCTGTGACAGCCCAGGGCATAGGAAGGAGTCAGAAGTGGCCAGAAAGGATCTGCCAGTAGTGACTGAGGTGAAAAGATATCAAACAATCAACATTCCCTTCTGCCAGGTGATCTCAGCAGACACAACCCTGACATTCTGACATTCAAGTTACACTTGTAAGACCGTGCTTGTGTTTAAATCCAACTCTCTCTCAAAAGCTATGCTGTCTACGGATGTATGTGAGTGTCTTTGTGTGTGTGTTATATTTACACAGTGCCTTAGACACATATTCACATTCACACATGCACACACACACATACACAGCACTATCACAGATCTGTAAGTACAGTACTGACACCCTTCGTGGCTGATTTGAAACTGTAGATGGGAAATCTACGCTTTGTAATTTGCCCTTCTTTCTACATCATGCATGTAGAATAAACAGTGTGTGGCATGATGGTTCTATCACTTGGGATAATCCAACCTAGACACTGAAAGACAGAGCTAGTCATCATTTTTAGATACGTGAAGGGCTACCACAGATGGCCTGAGCATCACAGTGGATTGCTAAGGGAAATCATAAATGCCTCCCTGGCAGTTTTCTTAAACTAGGGATGGATCTGTCTGGAATGGATTATGTACAGTCTACACTGGCGGGGACACTCTGAATAACTGTCTTAAGTATCTAACTACCACAACGATTTTACCTGCATTAGGAGGTAAATCAAAATCTTCACCAAACCCACGTGATATGAGGACATTTCCTTCATGAGGCAACATTTAGAAGAGGATTTTGAAGAGAGGAAGTTGGTCTATCTGACTATCCACTTTTTTGTATTACAAGAAAGTGGATTTCTTTCCTTGGCTGAGAATACCTGGTGGTTCCCTGCTTACTCTTCGTCTCTCTCTCTCTCTCTCTCTCTCTCACACACACACACACACACACCCCAAAACTCCTCATCCTATATCCTAGCCATTTTTCTAGCCCCAACTAGCATTCTAAGCCATCCATAAATCTTTCTGGACCACCTCAACCCACGTGCACTCTGAACTTATTTGGTGCTTATAAACTGCTGTAGGTAACAGTGTAGCTGAATCCCTCTGAACCATCTCATCACCATGACTGGTGCCTTCCATTCGTTCCCCGAAGTACACCATGGAATAGTCAATGCTCTGGCCGGGAACCTACCTTCTAATATGCCAGGCTACTTCAGCTCCCACCAGTGGCGCTGGATATTTACCAAGAGTCATTATGTTTGTTCTCAAACCCATTTATGACAGACATGTTTATGACCTATATGTGGTTATATTTACATACTCTAATTAAAGATTATATAAAACGAGTAGAAAAAAGAAGGCAGGTTGTTTCTCTATGAAACACTGGAAAGAGTCCAAAAAAAAAAAAAAAAAGGTGACTACTTTTTAAAAACTGCTGCTAGGGGTGCCTGAGTGGCTCAGTCGATTGAGCATCCAACTTCAGCTCAGGTCATGATCTCATAATTCCTGAGTTTGAGCCCTGCGTTGGGCTCTGTGCTGACAGCTCAGAGCCTGCTTCAGATTCTTTGTTTTCCTCTCTCTCTGCCCATCCCCCACTTGCTCTCTGTCTCTCTCAAAAAGAAACAAACATTAAAAAAAAATAAAAAAATAAAAATAACGGCCGGTAACTTAGGTGTGAGGTAAGTATCTGTCAAAGCTCTTAGGTGGGAGCTGGAAAATCTACAATGGGTCTATACTCAAGATCGCTTCACAAATGTGTCTACATTCTCACTATGCATTAAAGAAACCAATACTTTTAAATTATAGAAGAGTTATGCAAGACAAATGATTGAGGTGGAATCCCAAGAAGACAGCCCTTACTCACAGAAAAGACCTTGGTCCTACATCAAAAGACTGGCAGATAAATATGCATTTAAATACTTTAAACTGCTCTAACAGGCTGAAGACACACATAGCAACTTTAGGATTTCCCACTTGAACCAATGTTTTCAATTATCTAAACAATTACCAGTCCAAAGCATGCTGGGTGAGAGGAATTCTACTGCTTGGTAGGTGTGTGACCTCAGACCCCACAAACACTGTCCCCCCGCTCCGCAAACAGATAATTGTGGCCTACAACTTGAGCATTCTGCCCAGGATTACGTGCTGCACAAAAGCAAGAAGCCACATCTGTTTAAGAAATCAGGAGACCAAAATTCTGGTCAGAACTTACCACTTTCCAGCTTTTGACAGTAAGCAATTTTCAGGTTCTGTATCTATCAAAGAACAAAACCACCCCCACTAACTTTGTAGTGTATTTATAGGAAGTAAGATAGACTATTTTGTAAAGGTGCTTTAACAAGTACCCAGAGCTGTATACCCACAAAGGGTATGACGGTGGACAGCGAGCATTTTTTCCGGAGTGAAGGAATACACAAGGGGAAGAAGGGTGGAAATACAGGAGTAACTAAGTAAGACCCTAATGACATCGAGAAAGGGATGTCTGCGGCGGGGGGGGGGGGGGGGGGGGGGGGAGGGAAATAGATAGAATGTGTAAACGCAACCCAAATGGGTTGTTAGTCTTTCCCCAAATGCATGGGCATTTGCTGCCAAAATGGTCGTCTTTCAACACAGTTCGAATCATGGCATCTCCACCGACACAGTAAAGGCGGCATCGAAGGATGTGGTGGTGTGGCCTCACAGCTGAACGCCTCCAGGCCCCCAGGCTCCGCCCCTGCAGGTACCCTTGTCCCGGAAGGGACTTCTTCCACAAATCCATCTCTGGAATGAAAAGCTCAACAACCCTTCGCCTCTTCCATTTCTGCAGTTCCTCTGTGGACTCCCAAAATACTTGATATTTCTTACTATAAACCAAATTCTGCCCTTTGTTACGGTGAAGTGTTCCCTGCTTGTTAACTGCCTCGGGAATAGGGACCTTCCTTTTCAGCTTTAAGTCACCACAGAGCATCTGTCCATGTGCCCCATACGGAGCAGGGTAGGCCTGAATGAGAGTTCCCATGATTAGAGGAGTTCTAAAGCCCATAGGTTGTGTTCATTCTCATATCTTCTTTTCCTTACTCTGCCATTATTTTGCCTCTTTCAGTTTGACTGGCAACCTACGTAAAAAGAAACACCCCACTGCAGGTAGGAGTCCATTTAATACCGGAGTCCAATACGTAAGAAACCCTCTTAAAATGCTTCTTCCATTTTAGATGGTTAATCAGCCTTTGAAGGGCTTCCGCGCACATGTAAACCAGTGTGTATGAAGTCAGTCACTGCCGACGAGACGAAATAGGCCATCCTGTGTTCCCATATGGGCAGGTACAAAGTGGGCCTCTCCAGATCTTGTTTAAGATAAAATATTTCCACGACTCCATAGGGGATCCTGTGTGAGAACAACTTACATGCATTTTTCTCGCAGTGCCACTTTTGGTTGTTTTGGGATGTCGATGGCTCCCACCAAAACTTAAGTCGTGAGTCCTGGCTGAGGAAGCCACCACGGTAGTCATGTATTTTCCAAACGAGGGCCGGACTTAGGGATCCCCACTAACCGCTGCTGGCTCAAGGCAGCTAGCTGATGAGAAATTTGCTAAGGTCAAAGGTAAGAACTGGCATCATCCCTTTCCTCCTATCATTTCCTAAAACAAATGTGCATTGCGGCCCATCATAGAACCTACCTGGGGCTCTTAAACCCGTCAAGTGCTATCCCTTCGAACGCCAGACATAGGCTATAAATGACATTTCATTTGTTTTAATGTATATTGTCCAATGAAATCGTCTGTGTCACTTCCCTTGGGTTTTTTTTTTGTGTGTGTGTGTGTGTGTGTGTGTGTGTTTACATCCTTTACTCACACAACCAACACCAAAAAAAAGTCAAAGCAGCTTCACCCTAAATAAATCAGTTCACAGTTAGTTTGGCTTAAGCATAAAACAACACATTTGTGAGAAGTGGTTAAATTCTCTATTCAGTATGTTCTATCTGTCACTCAAACACCTTGTCGTTGCTCCCTGCCTTGGTCTTCCTGAGCGCAACATGTACTGAGACGCCACTTAAGTAGCTTCCCTCTGCCATTTTGTAAGTATCTCCAGCCTCACACAGAGTTTAAATCCCACAACAGCTTCAACTCTCTCAATAGCTGCTCTCCCTCTGCTAACGGTATTGTCAGTCGAACCAGCTACTCCCATGGGACGGATCCTTAAATCTTAAAGAGCTGCTGTTTTCAAACAGATACAAAGAAAGATGAACTCGAAAAAAAGGATAATAATCTCATGATAAAAAGAAATGGAAGAATAAAGGGATATATCATTTACATGATTAAAATTATAAATCTAAGTATAATATAAAATATATTAAAATATATAATTTTACAATATGTAAGAACAGATATATAAATATAAATACTTTTACACATACAATCTCTCACATCACATCAAATTTGCATATATATCTAGGAGTCAACAGCATTACTTGGGGGATATAGACATTCCAAAAAGATATGAAACAAAACATTTAAATATCAAAAGAAGACAAAACAACTGTTACTTACGGAACATGACAGCATACTGAGAAAATCCAAGATTACGAATGAAAAGGCTAATTGAATTAAGAGAATTCAACAGTGACCGGATAACAAAGTAAATTTATGAAAGTTAATTATTCATTTCACCAAACATTCATTTACCATTTACCAGTGTCAGGTAAGGAGCTAGGCACAAGGGGTACAAAGAAAGATAAAGTTCAAAGTATGTAGTGACTTCTACCAATAAAAACCAATCAGAAGACATGTGGAAATGAAGATTCCATTCATAACAGCAACAACATCAACAACAAAGCGTAGTATAACTTTAACAAGAAACGTGTTGGATCGACTTGAAGAAAATTACAAATCACCTTGAGAAATAGAGACTTTTTTAAAAAGACTGACCATAGAAACATGCCATGTATGAGAAGACTAGCAATTATAAAACAATTCCAATGAACTTGGAAACTGAAAAGGAAAAAAATGTTCCGAAGTTCATCTGGAATGGCTGGAAAAGCTAAAACATTTTTGGAATAAAAAGATAAGGAATTTTCCCAAGCTCTTAATAAAAGAATTCTAAAGGTAAAATAATAATGGTACTGGCCAAAGATGAAGAGAAGCCACTGGAACAGATGAATGACCCCAGATAGAGACACTCTTATAAAAAAAAAAAAATAACATCACAGTTCAGTGAAAACAAGATAGGCAGTATTCATTTATAGCTTTGGGGAACACTGACTACGTAGAAAAAATCTTTGCAGAACTTTATATCCTACTATTCAGTAAATCTAATCAATGATGATTCAAAACATTAAATATAAAATGTTAATTTATATAAGCTGAGAAAATATAGGTGAATATTTATCTGGTCAATTTTAGTAACAGAGAAATGCAAACTCAAATAATTAAGATATCCGAGCTTTCACCTATCCAATTGTGAAAGATGAGAAATTACGCTGTTCCATGCTAGTAAAACTGAACTACAGTGAGTATCTCAAAGGATACTTTGCGACTATGAATTGGTACCATGTTTCTGGATGGTAACTTGGCAACACACACCAAGGGAGGCCCCCTGATCCAGCGATTCCAATCCTAGAAATTTATCCTGAGAACATTTTCAGAGTAGTGGCAACAGATAGATGTACATAACACTGTTCACATCGAATGTAACTTACAGTAGCCAAAATGAGAAAGAGCCTAAAGGCTGTTTACCAATAGGGGAATGAATAATTACACATTTGATTTAAAGATTTTTTTTTAATTTATTTATTTTTGAGAGAGATGGAGACAGAATGCAAGTGGGTTGGGGCAGAGAGAGAGGGAGACACAGAATCTGAAGCAGGTTCCAGGCTCCGAGCTGTCAGTACAGAGCCCGACACGGGGCTCGAACTCACGTGCCGTGAGATCATGACCTGAGCCGAAGTTGGACACCCAACCGACTGAGCCACCCAGGCGCCCCAATTTAAAGATGTTTAATTAAACAAATTTCTCCTAAGGTAATATTATATGAAAAATGTGCAAACTCAAAGCTATACTGCAGACTATTATAATAAACTTCATTTGCTTTAAGTCAGGGATGGAACTACAATTAATCTTATTTTATTTTTTATGTGTTTCAATATTTTCCTAATTTCTACAATGAAAAAATTATATATATTTTGTTTTCAGATGGAAAAAAACATTTAAATAAATAAAGCGGTATCACCAACAATAGCAAGCTTTTTTTTTTTTTTTTTTACAAGATCAAACTTTTAAAAATAACTTCAAGAAATTCACACACAGAAGATCCACAATGAACTCGTGAAATCCAAATAAAGTCTGGAGTTTAGTTAGTAGTAAAATACCAATACTGGTTTCTGGGTTTTAACAAATGTAATGGAAGGTAGTTTAGATACTGTTGACCAGCATAAGGTCACTGGAAAATACTTTAAAGTTCATTATGAGCCCATATATAACCTTAGTCAGACAGCGGGCCTGCTAGGGGGTAACAGAGGCCTGTCTTTGAGGCTTTGTCTCTGATTATATTTGCAACCTTTCTATACATCTGAAATTATTCCAAAGTAAGAAGTTTACTTTAAAAAGAAAAAGAAGAAGATTCATAGCGGCTAAAGAATTTGTGTCTTTGGAAGATGGCCTTTTGCTTCTAAGGACCTCATCACCAAGAGGACCATGTTCATTCATAAATCACCTCCTGGAACTCTCAGAAACTACAGAAAACTAGGCCAGTTGATTTTAAGCAGCAGGATTAGGGTGATTTTATGTTTTCGTTCGCCCATTTTTAAAAAATTGCTATAACAGTAAACGTAAGTACACTAAAAAATTTGAAGCCACTTGAAGACAAAACACTAGGCTACCCTAGATAACATTACTTGGATTCTTTTCTTTCTTTTCTCTTTTATCCAAGCAACCTTCCACATTCCTAACATGTGGTAATAATTTAACCTCTGTACTTCTCCAATCCTATTATTAAACATAGTTCTTCAGCTTTACCATCACAAAGCCCCAGATGTCAGCCAGCAAACAAACTTACTCTGGCAAATGGACTCTCGTGAGATGGCCATTTCCCACCTGCCTCCTGCTTCGCTGCATAACCTCTCCCCAGCATTCTAGGTACTTCTCTGCCTATCGTTAATGGAGACCCCACCACCTATTTGTTACCAGAGCACAGAGGCACAACACTTCAAGAAATCGCCAAAGCTCTGAAACTCAGAAACAGGACTACCGAAAGACCTGAGATTTCATGAGACCCAAGGGTCTCCGGTTGCACGCTTCTAACAGAAGCCAGAGAATCCACTGCAGAACCACGGTCCCCAATCCACCACTGGTGCGTTCAACACCTTCCCCAATGCACACAGAGAATAGAAAAGAGACCTTCTTTATGAAAAACACTGGTGATTCTCCATCTAATCAAACTTCCCATTTCAAAGTAAAGAAAACAGATGGAACGTTAGGGGTGGGGGGATTTAGGTGGGAGGAGTTAAAGTTGACTGGATTTTCACTTTGTGTGCCTGGTTATGGACAACTTACCAACTCCCTACCCCCACAACCCCGGCCCTTCTTCCTCAAGGCTCAGACTCAGACCAAAGTTAAATGGGGGCGCTTTCAGTTTACGCTTGCGATGGTGTTACGCAAGACCAACCCAAAGAACAAAAGATAATGCTTAACCACGGAGAAAGAAGCAGGGCCTGTTCAAACTTGTCTCTATTCACGGATGGGGGGCTGGGGTGGGCAGCACCTCCCTGTCACTGTGACATGCAAACCATGAAAGCGTATTACTTAGATTTGCTGGCATGCGAGCCTTCCTGGAATAAAATGTCACTTGGTAATTTCAAGGCAACGGGTAAAAACTCCTCCTTCTCCACGTGACCAAGGTATAAAAAAAGAAGAGAAATGTGTTTTGGAACTTAAAGCACCTACTTGAGCTCTTAACTACTGAGTTAATTTTACAAGTAAGACTAGTCTTTATTTGTTTAAGTCCTGGACTTCCAAAGGGATGTCTAAGCATGGCAGGTAGACATGGAGAGGGAGACGGAACTGGCTGGCTGTATAAAGACTGCTGCTGACTCCTGGGTTTCTATCCCTTCAGGTCACGTCCCCATTCCCTCTATCTGATTAAAGTAATTCAAAGACTGCCATTGAATTTGAGGGTCCTTCTCCAGCCCATCTTATTAGCCAAGCACCTGTTCTATTCACTCAGCATTCTGGAAGCATAAAGCTAAAGACATACTTTTGGTTCATTAACTGTCTAAAAACCTCTCTTTCTTTCCATGTCTTACCACCTGGAGCGCACCGTCTGAGACAGCAGGCACCAGCACACGTGGCTTATCCAAAGTGCTTTAACTTTATAAAATGCACGCTGGATTTTGAAGACTTAGCAGGGAAAATATCTCATTGATAATCCCTTTTTATACTGATTACATGTGGGGATAATAGTATTTTAATTACGTTTGGTTTAATTAAATATATTATTGAAATTAATTTCACTATTTGAATTCTTATTTTTTTAACAAGTCTGAGAAACAGTTTTAAATTGTATCTATGGCTCACATTTGTGGCTACCATAGCATTCCTACAGAGCAGCACTGCTCGGGAGATAACGTGGTACCAGGACTAGAGATGTTTACGCCAAGCAGCAAGCACAGGCTGAATTTTCTGGAATTCTGGAAATTGGAGGGGGAAATGAGATCTCAAGAACTCATCCCAACATAAAACTCATTCCTAGAGATCATCCGAGTCCCATCCACAAGTGCAGCAGAGAAAATATTGCAAAGTTCAGATGCTCCATCCAGGTCTAGGGCAACACGCACAATCCAATGTGAGCACCTCTCTCCCTTGGGGATACTTCAGGTGAGGCCTGGCTCCTCAAGTGAGGAGTTCACTGCTGCTGGAAGCAATGAAGCGGGGGGGATGGGGTGGACGAAGAGGGAAGACTTGAGGAGAGGGAGAGAAGGGGAAGGGACAGACTGAGATAGGAAGTGGAGGGGATAGTGAACATATGGATGGGAAGATAAGGAAGGCTATCTCTACAATGGAAAGAAACAAACCCCCTTCCCCACTGCTCAGGGTAATTCGAAGGCTAAGACTGAGAAGGCCAGTATCAACAATGAAGTTGACAATGCCCAGGGAGGTAACTCAAGAGGGTCGCTCCACTCAGCAGAGAAAGGCACAAAACTGAAGATAAAGGAGACGCCCCTGGGCACACCGAGGCCTTAGAATACCCCTATGCCAAATGGACAAAGCCACATCCTGGAACTCACTCACTTCTCAGCCTTTCATCTTTGTCAGCGGTCATAAACCCACCGTTTCGCTAAGTGCAGTTCCCTTTTCAGGGAGTCTTAAAGCCCATGGCACTACCTCGTGACTCCATGAAGATGGGTCTCTTTCACACTCTTCTCTTAAATCTCACAAAATAAAATTAAAATTAAAAAAGCATACTCCTCTTATGAGAAAATATGGATTTCTTTTTGTCTTTCAGGGCCAAATAGAGTCCATCAGAACCAGGGTGCCTTCTAGGAAGACCTCCAGCGATGGCTCTGCATGGATGCATCCAGGTGGTACCCATGTCACAAAGGACCGTATTCTGAGAGTTCACGTGTGGGGTGGTTGTCTCGTGCTCAGAACACACTGTCACGGAAAAGGAAATTAAGCAGAAGCAAATGGCTAGAGAAAGACCCAGGCTAGCCCAAAAGGTCTCTTTAACCATAAACCTGAACGACATGACGGAGTAGTCCTGGTTTGAGGAGCCACGGTGCGGCGCTCAGCGGAGAGAAGGAGGGAAAGGGGACAAAAGTGCTTTCGTTCTATCGAGGACAGGAGGGAACCCTGTCAGCAGGAACCAAAGACCGGGCTAACGGCTAACGGAACAATGTTTATCAGGACCTGTTACTCCGGCAAACGCGCCCAGTCAAGCTCACAGGAAGAGAGAGGGGGGCAAGGACTTAGATACAAGCAGGTGAAATGCATGTGGACTTAGGTGAAATGCAGGCCAACAGGCCAAGCTGGGGATGGCGGCAGAACGGCTCCCCCCCACTCCTATCTCCTCCTCACTGGAGGCCCAAGAGGCTAAGCCACAAGTTCCTGCTACCTTGTTGTTGTAATACTATTTCGTGGCACCCCTGGGCCAAGAGACATACCCAACATTCTGTCTATTAAATAGGTCGATTCTCACACTTTGGAATCAGTCTGAACTCTGCCACCCCGTTTCCTGCTCCACTTAACTTTTACACAGTACTGGCTTTTTAAGGGTAGTAAACCCCAAAAGCCTAGCTTTGCAAAGATATGATATCATTCGAAAGGAATGCAGTGACCTAATACTGAAACTATGAACTACCTTGAGCCAGTAGTTCACAGGGGAGCTGACACATTATTTGTTTTCCTAAAAAAAAAAAAAAAAAAAAAATTAAAATATCACACAGCCTCCCTGTGAATCACTGTGGCACCCCACAGTGCCACAGAGAGAACAGTTTGGGAAACTGTAAGTTTAGACCATGCCACTGTAATCAAGAGTGTCCTTGCTGGTTTTCATTTAAAACAAACAAACAAAAAAAATCTACGTGGCCCATTGTAACCTCTGATCTATTCTCTGTTAAGGATTCTACATCTAAGCCACAGCCGCCTTTGGGTAACTGATAAAGCCCAGGGCGACCCAGAGAGATTCTGCAGAGGCACAGACAGGGGGCGCCGTGGCAACGGACCAATCAATCCGTCCCCTTTAACTACTTCACCCTACAGTAGAAGTGGGACAGGGAGAAGTGTCTGAGGCAGTATGTATGTTTTTCATTAATTAACAGGTGAGACAAGTGTTGGGTCAATATTACAGACTGCTCACGGGAGGTGGGTGCTTTATGTATGTTTAATGATAATCACGTGATTTTTGTCCCTGCTAAGGCTAAGAAACTAAACTCTAAAATAAGCAAAGACTGTACCGAGACCAAAATAGAGGAAAGTCAAGTCTGTCCAGTCATTCATTCATCCCTCCGGCATTCTACACATGTTAAGTTTCTTTCATGTCCCAGGGCCCTGTATACTTTACAGGGACCAGAGCAATGAACAAGCCAGACCCAACGTGGCCTCTGTCGTGTCTAGGGCAACAGTGATTTTTTCCATCTGCCCCACACCAAGAGAGAATCTTCAGGCTTCATCTTACCTGACCTCTTAGCAACATGTGGTGAGTGATCACCTCCTCTTTCCTGGAACATTTTGTTCACTTGGCTTCCACGACCTCTTCTGTCCTCGTTGTCTTCTTACCTCACTGGCTGCATCTTCCCTGTTTCTCCCTCTTCTCGGCCTCCAAAGTTGGTTGCCCTGTGGCTTGGTTCTTGGCCATTTTCTCCACCCTTACTCTCTCCCTGGATGTTTCCTTGTGGTCCCATGACATCCAATATCATCTCTATACTGTTAACTCCCACATTCCTATCTCTGGCTCCCACTTTACTCTGGAGTTCTAGACCCGTGTATCCAATTACGTACTTGAAACCCTCACTTTGAGACTAACAGGTATCCCAAATGTACTATGTTCAGAACAAAGTCCCGATCTCCTCCGACCCCTAAACCCTGATTTCCCCATCCCAGGAAATGGTACTTCCATTCACGCTCAGGCCAAACACCCAGAGCTCTTTCTTGATTCTTCTGTTTCTTATCACAACACTAATCCCTCAGCAAGTCCTGTTGGCTCTACCTTCAAAACCTATCCTGAATCTAAACGTCCCACACCATCTACCCCACTTGCTGCAATACACTAATGCTCTCCCTACCTATCTCCACTCTTCCCTACTCAGTCTATTCTCAGCACAGTAACCAGAAACGCCTCTTTAAGATATGTTAGACACTATCAATCCTTTACCTACTATCCACTCCCTTCAAGGAGTTCCCATCACACTTGAAATCCTTGAGCTCCCTGTTGCAGTCTCTAAGGACCTAAATGATCTGGCGACACTACAATCACATTAGGGCTCCCGTTGCTTTTACCTCCTCTAGGAACCCTTCTCCTTAGATCTACAGGTGACTCAGTCCTCACTTGAATCAGAGAAGCCTTCTCTGGACACCCTTTCTAAATATTCTTCCCCTCCTTCTGAACCCCATCATTCTGCTCTGTTTCTCTCTGTAGCACTCACTACCCCATAAAATTACATCTGAGGTAGGAATTGTTGACTGTTCCTCCCATTAGAACATGAGATGAGTGCACGTACTCTGTCTTGTTCATGCTGGCACTCAGTGCGCTCTCGAATACTTAGTGGAATAACAGTCTTCTGACTTCGCCTAGTTTACGTACGGTGAACGATGACACAGAAGAGACCTGGGTATATGCTACCTCATTTATCTTTTTAAATTTCTGTGAGGTGGGTACAAGTATCAACCCTAAGAGAGGGTTAAGTCTCTTGCTCAAGATCCCAGAGGTGATCAGAGGGAGGGTCTGGATTCATCTCAGACCCATGGCACTACTGGGCTGTACCCTTAAGCCACCAGGCTATGCTAAGTATACCGCCTGTATACCGTCCTCTGGGAAGGGGTGGGCTGAGCCCCAATGACGTCCAATGCTTCAATTCTACCTCCCGTCACAGAAAACAATGTCGTCAATTTGTACTGCTTGAAACTGAATTTCTCCATTAAGTCACAAGGACTCTTTTACCCCAATACAACTCGGTGATGACAACTGGCAACAGACCAAGGCCGAACAGGTGCATACAGAGACCAGGTGGTGTTGGGGGGGGGGGGGGGCTGGGGCATCACATGCGACACTGGCCATGCTAGTTCACTACCCAGAGTACCCACAGTATGAATTTCCCCCTTCTAAAGATTTACACATTTGAACGAGAACCGCTAGAGGTGACAAGTTCACGAGTCTGGTTGGATTCAACCAAAGCAGAATACTGCAGCAAACACCTCGTCCTTGGTTCTTTATCTGTCACCAGGAAAATCAGTTGCCTGGCTGGTGCAGAAACGCCAAATGAACTCCTTGCCTTAAACTTTGCATAACTGATTGTGCCTGCTATGGTGCCTCAGATGGACCCCACTTACAGCCTGATACAACGCTAAGAAAATTTTCTGGAAGCCCCCGGCTCAATTCTGGAACAGCACAAGACCTAAAAACAGGTACCACAAGATCAGAGAGACATTAAGGTGACATCACTTCTTTCCTCTACGATAATAAAATTAAAAACTGCCCATCTGTGCACCCTATCAAGATATCACCGGTTCTCACTGTTCAGGCCACACAGCACACATACAGACCTTACTCACACACCTGTACACACTCCCTCCTTATTCGGCCCGGTGGTTCCTAACTACACAGAGGGCAAAGAGCACTGGCTATGAATAATGATGCATAGTTACTTCCCTGCAAATATTACAAATGCGAAAAAAAATCCAGACTCATTCCAAAAATTATAAAGAATTATTTTAAAAAACAAACTAAGTATATGTCTTCAACTCTACTACTGAACAGGAGCCAAAATTACTCTTGTGTTCTAAGTTTACCAAAAATAATACAAATTGTGACATTTGGCAACACTGAGAACCTAATTTAAAATCACTTTTGACTCTAAACCCATAAATTTTATAAAACTGGTAATAAGTGCTCCTTGCTGTGAGATGACCCATTTACGTAATAGCTTTGAGAACTCCATTCTTTCCTAAAAATCAAGGCTTAGAAAATGTGGGTGGGCGGGGAGGAACAGAAAGGAAAAAAGCAGAATGTCTGAGGGTGACAGGGAGTTTCACTGCTTACAGAACAAGAGAAAAGCTGTCCCCCCCATGCATACGCCCACCCCACACACACCCATCTTCCCTCCTTAACCCCGGGAGAAAGTTTTTTAAGCCAACACCACTCGTCTCCCATCTACTTTCTCAGCTGGCAGTATTTTCGCTGGACTTTTCTAGTTCCTGGACATTGTCTGGTCTCTGGACTCCAGGTCTCCAGTCTTCAGAGGAAAGATGAGTCTACAGATGGGCTGAGAAGGCAGCCAACCCCTAGGAGCAAGGAAAGCCGGAAGAGGGGACCATCCTCCCTTGACTAAATTCCTAGAGATGAAATGACTTCTAAGTAGTGCTTTGCAAGATCCTGGCAACATTGATTTCTGGACACAGAAAAATGAAAATTAAGCAAAAAAAAAAAAAAAAGGAAAGGTGGGGTTAGATTCAAACAATAGCCACCATCGCAATGCTCAAATGTCTGAAGAAAAGGAGTCCCTAATCTCTTCGTCCTTGACACTCCCCGGCTGGTTAGCCGTCAACAGCATCACCAGCACTAAGGCCCACAGGCCTAGTCGGACACTTTTTAGGAAAGAGACTGTCCTTTCACCCTGCAAGTCAGACAACAGCTCCAGCTCCCAGTTCCTACAAGGTGACCAGGCTCCTTAGGAACCAGAAACCAAGGAGAGTTAGAAATGAGGCTCCAAAAAATCATTTCACTCAACCTCTTCATTTTACAGGGTCCAGATTGCTAAGCCAGCTCTCTTAAATCTCTCTACGGCAGTTAGTGAAGGACCTGGGTTTTGAGCCTCATTCTCCTAAATCCCCAATCTACTGCATCTTGCTGAAAAAAATGAACGGATTGGCTGTCCATCCTTCCATAAATAAATAAGAACACAGGTTTAAAAACCATATATATGGCCAATATGCCTTAGTGGTTAAGACTATGTACTCTGAAGCCAAACTGGCTGGTTTATGTCTTGGCTTTACCCCTTACCAGCTATGTGACTTTGGGCAATTTATTCAACTGTACCTCAGTGTCCTCATCCATAAAATGGGAAGAAGAATAATAGCAACAACAACCAGCATGAGGGTACCTACTTCATTGGGTTTTGGGGCAACTTAAATGAGATCATATGTCTTATTAACCTATTTTAAAATGAGCAAACACTGAAGATAATGTCTACCACATCGCAAGTGCTATGTGAGTACCAGGTGAGTACCAGTATTCTTTCAAATTTGATTAAGACTATAAAGAAATAGGAAAAAGAGGCTACGGTCTCACTCTGCTTTATTTCTCCGGGCTCGTTCTAAATAGTTCTCAAATACACAAGCTTCGTTTGATAAGAGCATTTGGCAAGGAATTCAATAGTGTGCTTTCGTGTATTGCCTAGATCTAATTAGTGCAATTATTCTAAGCAATTTAAGAATAAGAATAAAAGTGGGGACAGATCCTACTGGTATTTAGCTCTAATCCATGACTTCTGGTTTGAGAATTGCTATCGATTGGACATCTGTATACTGTACTCCAGGATCCTTGGTGATGCTCGAAGAGCTCATGCTTGTCGGTCTGATTCTGGAAGCTCAGTCCATCCGTCCCAGGGCACACAGCAACTCCTGAGAGTCTGGGTCCCAGCCCCGAGGGCTCCTCCTCCCAGCTTCTGGGTTCTGGGAGCTTCCAACTCCCTCCTTTTGATCCTCCGGCCCCAGGGCCATAGCTGCCTCCGGCAATTACTATCTTTATTACCTCAAAGCTCTCCTTTGTGCCTTTTTAGTCTTCCCAGTCCTGCTTAACAAATTTCTGATACTGGAATCTCTCCATTACAATAACTGAAGTGGCTTCTCTTTTCCGGACTCGACCCTGGCTGATGCACCACTGGGCGGGCACTGGGCAGGCACTGGGCTCCAGCTTTCTCACATGACACAAAATCACCCCTTGTGAAAATCGACAGAGAAAGCCGCTCCAACTTTCACCTGGAATGTTAAAATCCTTCGTGCCCCTTACAGTGTTCTCTGCTCAATGTCTTTTTTTTTTTTTTAAGTTTATTTATTTTGAAAGAGAGAGAGAGAGAGAGAGATGAGACAGAGAAAGAGAGAGAGCAAGCAGGGGAAGGGGAGAGAGAGAGAGAGGGAGACAGAGAGAATCCCAATCAGGCTCCATGTCGTGCAGAGCCCGATATGGGGCTCGAACCCACAAACCGAGAGATCATGACCTGAGGCCAAATCAAGAGTCAGGGACTTAACCTACTGAGCCACCCAGGTGCCCCTTCTCTTCTTAATGTCTAAGTTCAGTTTATCCACTTGAGATTATGGGATCTTCTTCAATTAGTTAGTTGTCAGTGCAAACTAAAGACACGCTCCCCACTGCCCGGACATACTCTATGTACGAAATTTCTTATAATCCCTACTACCTTTCCGATTTTCTCTCTTTCCTTTGGGTTTGTAAAATGAGCTTCCAACTCTAAAAGACACCATCTAAAAGTATCTATGTATGAAGATATGTTTCTAATACCTAAGAGTGGAGGAAAACTTGCCTCTGGGCATGTTTGCTTATTAATTTAATAAAAGCATTTATATATAAACTGTAATATATATAATATGGAATTGTACATGACCTATAATACACATAGTACATCACAGAGCATATATAATATGTATCATTTTCAAGGATGCCTGCCTGGATGACTCAGTCGGTTAAGCACCGGACTTTGGCTCAGGTCATGATCTCACAGTTTGTGGGTTCAAGCCCCACATCAGGCTCTGTGCTGACTGCTTTCTCGGAGCCTGGAGGCTGCTTCAGATTCTGTCTCCTCCTCCTCCTCTCTCTGCCCCTCCCCCGCTCACGCTTTGTCTCACTCTGTTTCTCAAAAATAAATTTAAAAAAAAATGTAAAAAAAAAAAAAAAGTAAAAACATTAAAAAAAATTAAAAAAAAAAAGCTACATATCAGGTTCTGTGCTGACAGCTCAGAGCCTGAAGCCTGCTTCAGATTCTGTGTCCCCCTCTCTCTGCCTCTCTCCTCTCTTTCTCTCTCTCTCTCTCAAAAATAAACATTAAAAAAATTAAAAAAAAAAAAAAGGAAATATAAAGAGGACGTTACGCCATGCAGTTTAAGGGTTGCGAAAGGGGATCCTCTAGCCCTTCACCTTGCCACTTCCCTGCCCCCTACTAATTCTACCATGAACAGTGTCGTTCTTCGGCCCAGTTAAAACACAAACACCTCTGAAAATTATGGTACTTTAGTCAGTTGACCGGCTCTTTTACTGAAACCAGTTTAGATTTAGATTAGTGGGTCTGGACACTAGCCCTGAGAGACATCTGGACAGTCCAGGGCATTCTGGGCTGTCACCATTGGTGGCATTCGGTGGTGAAGGCAGGGATGCCACCTGGGCCCGCACACAAAGAATCACCCACGTCCCACACGACTTTCAAGTATCCCCTCAGACATTCACGTAGGTAAAAACCTGTTTACCATTATCTGAGCTTAAAACCTAAGTCCACTTTACTTTCATGATTCCTATTTGCGCTAAGTTATCTAAAATGAAGTCACATCACAAATCAAAGGAAGACTGATCACTGTCTTGATAGAAGTATCCTAGAGTTTTGTCCACTGTTTCATAAAATCGTTTATCACTGGAAGTAAAGGAATTAGACATCTGAACCACCCACCGCTACAACCGATACAGTTCTGGGTCGTCAGAATTCTAGCTAAAGACGTGATTCCTTCCTCGTGCCTTCTGGTATATTTGTGCTGAAACATTTTCATATTTAAACCCACGTGTGTTATAAATCATATTCCTTTTTTTTCCCCTTGTATTTCATTTATGAAATTATATTGACTTTTTAAAATTACATGCACAGGTAGATAATACTGTCTATGAATTTTGTTTGAGAATAATAAAGAGGGCAATAAAAAAAAAAGTTTAGAGGGAGGGAAGGAGGAGAACAGCAAAAAGGTATTCTGGTGGGAACGCTACCGAGAAGAAAGAGAGTGAGGTCTGGCAACAAGCCCACAGAAGGTATCCGACGAATGCGTAAAAATGAATGGACTTTGTTTAATCCTTCTTTCTAGGCGAAAACGCCACATGGGTGTTTGTCATGGCTTACGGGACTTAGCCAGATGCATGGAGGGAGGATAGACCAGCCCTCAAACCTTGGCTCTGCCTCTTACGAGTCATGTAAACTTGGGCGAATACTTGCAATTCTCTGAATGCTGATGCTCACATTTGCAAAATGGGAGTAATAAAAAAGGCTTTACAAGTTGGCCTTCCTGAATCTTAAAGGTCTATCACCATGTCCAGCATATCATAGGCCTTTGATAGAGATTAATTCCTGCCCTCCCAGATGTTGCTTCATTTTCTAGTATGCCCAGAAAGAGGGAAAAGCCAAGACAGTAACTGTGTTAGGTATCTACCGCAACGTAATGAACTACCACCAATTTAGTGGCTTAAAACAACACATGTCCAGCTGACTCTTGAACAATGCAGACGTTAGGGGTGCTGACCTCCTGCACAGTCAAAAATCTACGTATTTAACTTCTGACTCCCCCAAAACTCAACCACTAATCATCCTGCTGTGGGCCAGAAAAAGCCTTACCTGTAACAAACAAGTTTTTGAACACCTATTTGCATGTTCTGTGTGTTATATACAGCGTCCTCACAATCAAGTAAGGTAGAGAACAGAACACGTTAGTAAGAAACTCATAAGGAAGAGAAAATACATTTATAATACCGTATTGCAAAACACCTCTGTTTAAGGGGACGTGCACAGTTCAAACCCGTGTTGTCCAAGGGCCGACTGTATCATGTCAGTTTCTGTGGGTCAGGAACATGAGCGTGGCTGAGTGGGCCCTCTGATTCAGGCTCTATGGTAAGGCTGCCATCAAGGCATCAGCTAGAGCTAGAGCCTTCTCTGAAGGCTCAACTGGTAAAGATCACCTTTAACACTCATGTGGTTGCTGGCAGAATTCAGTTTCTAGAAGGCTGTTGGGACGGAGGTCTCCAGGTCTTTCCTGTCTGTTGGTCAGATGCCTCCCACAGTTACCTGCCACATGGGCCTTTCCAACATGGCAGCCTGCTTTTATCAAAGCATACAAGCCCAGGAGACAGTAGAGTCTGACAGCAAGACAGAAGTCCTATCTTTTGTAATCAAATGATGAAAGTGACATTGCATCATCTTTGTAATATGTATAAGCAAGTCACTATAGCCAGCCCACACTCAAGGGGTGGCACATACAGAAAAGTCTGAATTCCAGGAGACAGGAATGGTGGTAAGCAGGGAGGCGCCTTAGAACTTGACTGTTACAAAATAAAATAGGGACCTGTACAGAATTCTTTTCTAGATAAGTGAAAAAATTAGCTGAGTCAATATGTATACAATGTATGTTACCTAACTTGACAATAAATTATATTTTAAAAACATAAGTAAAGAAAATGTTTTCAGTACCCAATCCATGTATCTCAACTGTTAAAAATTTAACTCACTGAATGGTGCCTGGATAGCTTGGTCGGTTAAGCATCCGACTTCGGCTCAGGTCGTGATCTCGCGGTTTGTGAGTTCGAGCCCTGTGTCCGGCTTTGTGCTGACAGCTTGGAGCCGGATCCTGCTTCGGATTCTGTGTCTCCCCTGCTGGTGCTCTGTCTCTCTGTCTCTCAAAAATAAAAATTTAACTCACCAGTTAATGTTATAGGTTTTGTGTCTGATAGATTCCTCTTAAAAATCTGGCATAAAAGCCAGGAATATTCAAATCACAAAAGGATGCCCTTAGATTATATAACCCTACAGGAAAACAACGATGCTAAAAATGTTCAAATATGACAGCCAAACCCCTTCTAATTGCTGTATTGTTCAAAGTGATTTCAAATAGAAATCATGGGTCTGTGTACTTGAACTGAAGCCTGACAATCCTCCCCTTCACTAAACTCTAAATACAAAATGAACCTAAAGGCTTAATGGATCATCCATTAAATGTTCTTTCTTAATTCCCACATCCCAGAGTGAAAGTCTGCATTACCTTAAAAAACAAAAAAAAAAAATGAATTCCCTTAGAAAATGCAGTGGCCAGCACTGAAAAACTGATGCAAAACACCGGTGGTTAATCTTTTAAGAAGAAAAATAAATTTACAAAAATTAACTCTCTAGAATTAACTTCTGTTGGTGGCCATACCTGTAAAATTTTGCTTTAGAATCGCACCGGCTGAAGAACGTGATTTCTGGAACAACTTTGGAAATGTCACTGTTGTTTAAGACATACACCCCAAAACTGCCTTTATGTAAGGGACTAAGTCCCAGGTGTCACCCCACACAAACTGCCCTTCTCTGAGCAGGTGGAACCCACGTTTATTCTATGAGGCTCTGCCCCCACCTCAGCTGGATGAGCTGGGGCTAACACACACTGGACCGATCAGACTCTTTCCAAGGAACCTGAAAATGGTATACAGGGACACGACCCAGCTGACTTGTAGCACGGAAGTTCTGAGTACATTACATGTTTCAGGCTGGAGAAGAAAACCATGTTGAGCCCATGGATACCATGATGGTTAATTTCACGCGTCAACTTGATGGGAGCCACAGGGTGTCCAGATGTCTCGTCAAACATTACTCTGGGTATGTCTGTGAGGGTGTTTGTGGATGAGATTACACTGAACTGGTAGACGGAGTCAGGCAGAGTGCCTTCCCCAGTATGGATGAACCTCGTCCAGTCAGTAGAAGGCCTGAACAGAACAAAATGGGGGTCTCTCCCACAAGTAAGGGGAACTTTCCTGCCTGGCTGCTTTGAGCTGGGACAGCAATCTTTTCCGGCCTTCAGAACCAAACTGAAATATCAGCTTGTGTGGTTCTCCAGCCTACCAGCTTTTGGACTGGAACTTACACCATTAGCTCTCCTGGTTCTCAGGCCTTTGAACTCTAAATAGAACTAAACCATGGGTCTCCAGCTTGCCAACTGAGGTCCTGGGATTTCTCAGTCTCCACTGGCTCCAAGTGAGCCCATTCCTTATAATAAATCTCTTTATACAAATATCACACACACACACACACACACACACACACACACACACACACACACAAATAAATACCCTATTGGTTGTATTTCTCTACAGAACCCTAATACATATACTAAGAAATACAGAAAAGCAGGGGCAGCCGGGTGGCTCAGATGAGCGTCCAACTTCAGCTCAGGTCATGATCTCAGTTTGTGGTTTGAGCCCTGCGTCGAGCTCTGTGCTGGCAGCTCAGAGCCAGGAGCCTGCGTCAGATTCTGTGTCTCACTCTCTCTCTGCCCCTCCCCCGCTCGTATTCTGTCTCTCTCTCTCAAAAATAAACATTAAAAAATTAAAAAAAAAAAAAAATAGAGAAAAGCAATATGGAGGGAGAAAAATGAAGTGATGTGTAAAGAAAAGCAGAAATAAAAGATCATGTTGTGTGCAGACAAAGACCGTGGGGTAGTGCCGTGTCCTTAGACTTTCAAAAGATCTAGTTGGCCATCCTGTCGTTGGGTACCATGAAACCCTCCTGATCCCTTACGCTAAATCCCCTTTTACATAAGCCAGCACAATGGGCTGCAGCTGACTGCAACCAAAAGAGTCTCGAATGATGTACGTGATGAACCAGAGCTCTGGCGGTGCAAAGCCCCGATCTCCAGCTTGACTCCCTGACTCGTCCAGACAGAACACAGCAGGACAGTTGAGACACAAGACCCTGGGGTCAGAAAGAAACTGCATTCACTCCCCTGCTTCCACACCTACGAGCCATGTGACTGCTGCTAAGTTACTCTACTTCTCCAAGTCTTAGGTTTCCTGATCTAATGACACAGGGGGCTGCTAGGAGAATGAAGAGAACTCCGAGCTCCAGGGCCATCACTGGAGGCCTTCCAGATGGCGCCCCAGTTGTGTGGCCCAGGAGCTCTGCTTCACGCAGCAGGCAGACCAGAGGAAGGGCTCAAAAGTTAGCCTTTACCGTATCTTTCTTTTTTACGTCACGTTCCCTACCTGATTGTCACCAAAGCCACTGTCTTCAGCAAGTGAGGAGGGGCACTTTCAACACAAATTGATACAAACACCCGAGACCATCTATTTGTGAGTGGTTTTTCTGCTTCAGCTCACTCTACTTTTCAAAATAAATATATGCCAGGCACTACACCACCACACGTAGTAAAAATTATGGCAGAAATACTGTGTCTTTCAGGAAATCATTCTCAACTGCCAAGAACCCAGCCTTCCGAAGCAAGCATTGTACCAAAAGACCAAACAAAATCCTAAGAAGTACACAGGGCTCTGGAGTCAGTGGGACATGGGTTAAAATCTTGGTCAAGTTTCTCATTCTTCCTAAGCCCCTCTTTTCTCATATTTTCAAGGGGATACTTCATAGGGTTGGGAAGCATTAAAGTAAGATATGCAAAGGCAAGAACTAAAAGAAGTACTAAATAATTGCTAACTTCTTTCCAACTCTAGAATAAAAAACTGAAGTGCTAAGTACTTGCTAGCTTACTTCCAACTCTAGAATAGCCAGGAACTAATTAATGTATTCTACTTAATAATATACTAATAATCACCCAATGGCCCCATGAAAAAATGTTGCTATTAATTAACTTAAATGGGTCTAATCCTGTCAAGTAGGTTGGACCACTTTACCTTAATGCAGGTGGGTAAGATTCTGCACCTACATGCCATTAAACCTCCCCCTCAATGCAGGGTGGCCCTGCACTCTAGCTCATCCAGGATAGTCCTGGCCGTAAGTATTAATAGGGCCCCATTTCTCTCTTGAAAGTCTCCTGGTTTGGATAATAAATTATAGGATCACCTTCCCTAAATAAAGTAAAAATTTTAGATGAAAGATACACTTCTACAATTTGTTATTTCACATCCATGTTTGTTTACTGTGGTTTATGATGATGTAAGTTTTTTCCGTCCAGCCTTTGAGACAAACTGAAAACAAGACCATTCGGGGCTCTATATCTACATACCAAGTAGCTTTTCAGACTGCCCAGACTCGGGAGTTATGACTGGGCTGTCAGCCTTTATCTCACAGGACAAGTCGCACAAACAAACAGAGTGGCAGGACAGGGCCATCCCACTCAGCAGCGGTTGCTGTGGTTTATGGAGGCCCGCACAGCCCCACACTGACAGACAATCGGGGAGCAGAGTAAAAGGGACGCCTCTGGCACTCTGCGGTATAAAATGCACTCTCACGCTTACCGTCCAATGTGACTCTCAAAAGCAAACACCATTTTCTACCCCTGCATCTCACAAGATGCCTGCTGCCTGCCACACAGCTGGGGGACACCTGGAAAGCCGATGCATTTGCTCACAAGTTCCCTGAAGCTCACCTTCTCTCTACCTGAGATCCCCAGAACCTGCCTGCCTCAGTGTCTTGACCCTCGCCTGCCACCCACTACCATGGATTCGAAGACCGATTCTGGGCCTTCTCCCCCATTGTGAGCCCTGCCCTCTACCTCCATCCATAACGTCCAGCTTTGTTCATCAGCATCATGAAACCAAAACCAAAGATGAGACGCTCCCTGGCCACACTCCTCCTCAAGGCTACGTGGCCAGGTCTGCCCTCTGCCTAGACCCTGCCCATTTGGAAAGAGGGATAAAACTTCACTCGCCACTCCATTTTACACATGAAGAAACCGAGGCAGGGTAGACAAGTGGCTTCCCCGAGGTCACACACCAGCTGTGCTTGAAGAGGAGCGTGGGTCTTCTGAGTCCAGGGTCCACCATGTTTCTCCTCCAACAGTGCTTCTCAAATTTCAGTGTGTACTCACAAGGTCAGCTACATAATTGGCAGGGATCGGTGAAAATGAAAATGAAAATGAAAATGTTGGGTCCCTTGTACAAAAAGCAGGAGAAAATGACTCTCCACTCTTATCTAGTCCCTCTCTTGACTGGTCATGGTTTTGTTTTCTGGTTTGGGGGGAGGGGTTGTTTTTCATTTTGGTTTGTTTTTTTTTTTTTTTTTTTTTTTTGCTATTTACCACTTCTGCAGGGGGAGTTACCCAGAACGTCACATGGGATGGGGCATCCTGAGCACATGTACCCAGCCCTGACCTCCCCACCCTCATGGCCGGGTCCCTGGAGGTAGAGGGCAGCAGTGGGTACCGGGTGGGGGCAGGGGAGCCAGCAGCTGTCCTGGCAGCACGTGGGACCACACATGCATGAACGGAGACTCCCGGCACCCCGCACATGCTCCAGCGTCCCATCGGGTTTCACTTGCAACCTACAGCTTCAAAGATAAAATCAGTAAGAATGTCAAGACAGCGATCACAGAGCACTGAAGTCCAAGCACGGGGCGCTCCTTCTGAGCTCGGGCCCCTGGACAGTCACTGCTCACGCGGCCAGGACACTGGTCTTGTGCTGGATCCTGTTAAAAGGCACAATCTGAAGAAGTCAGTCTGGGGTGGGCCTGAAACTGCGTTCCTAACCTGGTCCTCAAGGATTTGGACTATCCTTGGACAGCAAGGTCCCACACCACAGGTCTCATTTGTCACCTTGCTTATTATGTCAGAGCCAATTACAGGCCTTCTATTTCTTTCATTATTCAAATAAGGCAGCCATAAAAGTAGGTATTAAATACAAGTCACCATCCATTGTATCCTTAAGTTTTGATGGGTCAGAATTAGCAAATCTATTCTTATCCATGACATCCTCCTGCCTGGGGTTCAAAGACTTCACAGAGGTGTGCAAAGCGACCTCTGCAGGTACTGATGTCACTCAGGCGGCCCTCAAGCAAACACGGCCTGATTCCTGCCCAGGTAGGCAATGCCCCCCACCTCCCCCACGCTCAGAAGGGCCTATTATTGGAAATCACCAAGTACAAGATGGAAAGGGCAGCTGAACGGCAGTGAGTTTTACAGGTGTACCTGTTCCCGAAGGCAGCAACCAGAAACTCTGAGGGAGAGGGGAACAGGGTTTCTCAGAACTCCTGTCGCAGGAGCTCTCACACCGTGGAGGCCTACCAGGCATCAACCCGCGCACAGTACGCAGAGGATGAGATCGCCAGCAAACCGAGCCTCAGTCTCTTAATCCCTAAAATGGGGCCAGTCACACCTGCCCTGCCCCATAGGATGGAACCTTTGCTCAAATCATAGGGGACCATCAATATGCAAGTTTGTGAACTCTAAAGCACCGTGCAAGTCCGAAGCTGTTACTATTTAACAGTCTTAGAAAATGCTACAGCGGATGCTATATTCCAGCTTCGCATTCTACAGTATCAGAGGCACTTCTAGGGGGCAGGGAGTGCTAATGGAATACGTTCTTTGAAAGGGGGAATATCGTGGGATTGAAAAATCACTTTTATAACTAGAACAAACCATGCCTGCTGTTCAGTAATACTTGGAAATCCATCATCAATTTGATTTACACGCTGCAACAATAAATCACACAAAGTATAGACCGTGTAGCCCAAAGAGGAAACAAAAGTAAACAGGGTGTTTCACCTGTGCTGTTGGCAAGGCGAAATGAAAACCCTGGCTACCTCAACTGGAATAATGCCTCTGGTCTCTGGCTGGTTTGGTTATTTCTGGAACCTTTTATGGAATATTAACTTTATTTGCTCTAATTCTACAGGAAGCCACATTGGAAGTGCAAGGAAATACAAGTGATTAAAAAGCAGAAGTGAAAAAAAAAAAAGTAACCAAGTATTTTGCCCCAACTTTCAGTAGCGAATGTATCAATCGATATATCAATGCATAGAATTAACTGATTGATAGATCAGTCAATCTATCAATGCACTGAATTAACTGATTGAATATATCAATCAATACATCAATGCATCTCTTCAAAAATGCAAGACCCCATTTGCTATTCTTAACCCAGCGCTAACATAACAACATTCGACATGATTCACTCACTGCTGTCAGCAGAATTTTTTTTTCATGGTTTGTCCAGGAATAAACATGAGTGAAGGAATGATAAGGAAAGTAACATTTTAAATCAGTGGCAGCATTTTAAAATTTATAATGCGGCGGTGGGGGAAAAAATATGAAGCTAACTGACCCACTAAGGAATCAAACAGTAACCTAAGCTCCAGGTTATAACCAATTGAATTAGCAAACCACAAACAGTAAAAAATCAAAATAAAATCTGATGTATTATTTAAAGTACAACTAGTCTCTAGACCTCCCAGGTTCACACATTTAAAGAAAAAAAAAACCAGGTCTTTACAAGAGACACCAACCTTAAGTTATACAAAAGAGTTTTTTAATCCCAATTAGTGTCCTTTGTTGATATTATTCTGCTTTTTCTGACCAACAATAATGAATAACCCACAAGTGCTAATAAATAACTAACTCCCTTTGTCTCCAAGGACAGCAGAGCCCAACAAGAAATGTCAGAGGCCCTCAAGTAAAATAAAAAACCTTTACAATGAAAATCTTCCCAATTATATGGTCCTACAGGGACTGCGAATGTGGAGTTGTCTTAAATATTTAAATAGCTGTGTCAAATGTGCTTAAAGTGAGGATCATAAAGCTGATTTCCCAGATGCTTTGAAAAATGCATTTCCACCAGTCTAATTACAATCCATAACTATGAAACAGCAAGTAGGGAGAAATGCCATTACGGGTACAAGATAAGTGAGGTTCTGTACTCCCCAATCTTAGCAGGGCCAGGAGGCGGCCAGCTAGGGAACATCCCGCAGCTCAGGCAGTAGCCCAGATAAATACAAACATTCTCACCTCAGTACATTAAACATTCACATGTAGAAAGAAATCATTGTTAAAACTAACCTCTACTATCTGAGAAAGGTAAAGCTAAAAACACCCTTTTATGGTAGCACAGAGCCAATCAACAGACACACGGACACTGTGGAGAACCAGGGATCCCACTGACGAGTGAATGTGTGAGGAAGGGCTCCATTCTGTTACCTTCTTCCAATAGATCTCCTAACTCTGTGCACACATGGGGCCTAGAAGCAAGGGCACCCCAGAGCCAATAAAAGCACGCTTCGTCCAGTTTTCCAAATATTTCCCACTAAAAGGGACCCGAGCTTTTTGGAAAAAAGGCGGATTCCGAGTCTAGGGCAGAGAAGTATAAGTGGACCTAGAACATCCTGTCACGCGTGAATGCAAGGAAGTGCTTAATGGGAACTTATCAAAAGGCCACACGAACTGGCATGAAGGGGCTCGCACCTGCCAGGGCTGGGACAATTTGAACATCAAAAAGATAAGTGATGGTAAGGAATCACAACACAGTGGATTTTTAAAAAGAATACATGAGGTCTAGAGTGATTCTCGAAAAAAAGGAGAGAGAGGAATTCTTCTTGCAAGAAGAATACCAACTAATAAGCAGAGAAGGGATACCGGAATCAGAAAATCACCATTAGGCAATTAATAACATGATGACTGACTCACACAAGCATTGCTGATGGAGAACAAGATATCTGCATGATATTATGCATCAGGTTTGAAAGGGGAAGGGTCCACAATGTGGAGATCCTGGGACCCCACCTCGGCCAAATGATCAAAGCAGCACCACCAACACCAGGATACATGAGCCTTCCGGGCTCGTGGTGTGATGCACCAGGGCCCGCACAAACACTCTGTGGAGTCCTCCTGCCGGAAATGTTGAACCAGAACCTGATCACAAAGAGATGATTAGACAGCCAAACTGGGAGACAAAACAAGTGACCTGAACTTGAAAATATCGACATGGTCTGCCATGAAACACAAAGGAAAGACAGGGGCACAGGGCCATTCTAGAAAAAAGGAGACTAAAGAGACATGACAACCAAATGTAACGCAGGATGCCTGACTGGATGCGGGACCAAAGGAAAAGAACAGCTAACAGAGGACACATAGGTTACAAGTGGGGGAAAAACAGTATGACACGTAAAATAAAACATAAAATAACGTTATAAAAATTGCTCTGAATATGAGCTTAAACATGTATTCTATTTTAAGATGTAACTATATACAAGCGATACTACTGGATCAAAGTTAAATTCCTTGGTCGTGATTAACGTATTCTGGCTGTAAACGTGAAAGACACCTGCTAAGGAATTTGGGGGTGAAGTGTCAGAATGCCTGCAGCTTACTTCCAAGTGGTTCAACCTGCTTGAGGAAGAGAAAGTGAAAGGTAGCAAATACTGAAAGCGAAAGGCGAGGTAATAGAACATAATACAAAATAAGATAAAATCTAACTTTTTTTAGAAAGATAAACTCAGGAGAGAAGAAGGAGTCTTATTTATGAAGGGAGTTACGTAGGACTAAGTAGGAATAGTTGGGCGGGGCTCCTGTGGGTGTGATTTGGGAGGACTTGTCCGTTCCTCCTTTTGCCTTTTGTCCTCCTTCCCCCCCAACCCCACCCGCAACCCCCTACACCCTTCTCGGAAGACAGACTCCAGGGCAAGAGCAGGGAAAGTTGGGGGGAAGCCCCGCGATCGTGGGCCCGACATTCCTGAGCTTCTAACCATGAGCAGTACCACCTGCCCGGCTGCTCTTTGTGCGAGAAAAATTAACTCCTGTGACAGAGGCTCCCACAACGTTCTCGGTTCGTGGCACTCTTAGTGTCTCAGTAATTTCCTCATGGTGCCTCCAGGCCAAAAGGAACACCTAACACTACCCTTTATTAAGATGTTAAGTGTCAACAACTTAATAGTATTTATGCACTAACAACTTATTAGCTGTTTGAAAAAAATAATATGCATACTATTAAGAATAAAAGTACCTTGGGGCGCCGGGGTGGCCCAGTCGCTTAAGTGTCCGACTTTGGCTCAGGCCATGATCTCACGGTTTGTGGGTTTGAGCCCGGCGTGGGCATCTGTGCTGACAGCTCGGAGCCTGGAGCCTGCTTCGGATTCTGTGTCTCCCTCTCTCTCTGCCCCTCCCCTGCTCATGTGCTCGCTCGCTCGCTCTCTCCTCTCTCTCTCAAAAATAAATAAATACTAATAAAGTTGTTAAAAAATAAAAGCATCTTTATTTCGTTCTTAAACGGACACTGCTACTGATGGGATGTGCACTCTGCTGATGCCCTCTGAATACCACAGCTCTCAGAATTGGCTCGAATACCACCATCACCTTCAGCTCCTCCTCGATCCACACGGATTTTCACTTAGTACTTGCTTGTTTGTATTATGATAAAATATACCTAACATAAAACTGACCACCTTAACCATTTTTGTTTTGCTTTAAAGTTTATTTAAGTAATCTTTCCTCCCCAACGTGGGGCTCAAACTCACAACCTCGAGATCAAGAGTCACTCACCACTGACTGAGCCAGCCAGATGCCCCCCTCCACGTGAAACAGTTGTATTTATTTATTTATTTATTTATTTATTTACTTACTTATTTATTTGAGAGAGAGAGCACAAGTGGGGGAGGAGCAGAGAGAGAAAGAGAGAGAGGTGGAGTAGTGGGGGGGGGGGGGGGAGGATACCAAGCAGGCTCCACACTGTCAGCACAGAGCCCGACGCGGAGCTCGAACCAATGAACTGTGGGATCATGACCTGAGCTGAAGTCGGACACTTTACTGGGCCACCCAGGAGCCCCTTAACCATTTTTTAAGGGTGTATTTAGTGCATTCACACTGCTGTGCAAGCATCAGCGTGCATCTCCACAACTCCCCATTGCCCCTCCCTCCAGTCCACAGCCACCACCAGTCTACTTTCTGTCTCTGTGATTTCACTCTCCTAGGAACCTCATATAAGAACAGCTATGTAGCATCTATCTTTTTGTGCCTGGCATGATTCACTCAGCATCGTGTCTTCAAGGTTCACCCATGTTGTACTGGGTGTCAGAATTTCCTTCCTTTTTAAGGCTGAAGAATATTCCGTTGTGTGCATGAGACATAACGTACTGTTTACCCATTCATTCGCCTCCACTTGGGCTGTTCCCACCTTTTGGCCCACCAAGCGCCGGCTCTGTCATCACAACTACTGAAAGGGTAGCTTTGCAAAGATATGACACCACTAGAAGCAGCACGGGCAATCTAATGTTCAAAGTCTGAACCTCCTCAAGCTAGCGGTTTGCCTGGTGTCCAAAGGACGCCACATCTTCTCTGTTTCCCTCAAGAGTAAACATACCCCACGGCTCCCCGAGTTTGCTGGGTGCTCCAGGGCCCTTGGCACACGACCCGAGAACCATGCTCTGTGATGGGAAAGACACTGTTACGTGAGTCTTCAGTTGAGTGGAACTTACTCCTTAAGTAACATAAACACTACAATTAAGTTTATATTTCTTACAAGGCTCCCACTAGATACGGCTTGGAGTCAGATATGTGTTTGTGTGGCAATCCTTAGAGAACGTATTTTCTGTACAAAGTTCCGCTGGATTCTCTCTCAAGGCCTAGAAAGTGTGTTTTCTTCGCCACCCTGTAAACGGCACTTGGCCCCAAAGTAATGGTACCCCACTGTGACAGTTTTACGTCAACTTCAGCGGGTCATGAGGGGCCCGGATATTTGGTCAGATATCATTATGGGTGCTCCTGTGAGTGTTTTTGGATGTGACGCACATTTAAATCAGCGGACTGAGTAAAAGAGATTGTTCTTCCTAATGCGGATAGACCTCCCCAATCAGTTGAAGGTCTGAAGGGAATAAAAGGCTGACTTTCCACCAGGCAAGAGAGAACTCTTCCCTGAATGACTGCCTTCACACCGGGACGTCAGCATCTTTTCCTGCCCTTGGACTCAAACTGAAACGCTGGTTCTTTGTGGGTGTGTTTCCCACCTGCTGGCCTTCAGAAAGGGGCTACGCCAGCCATCAGCTTTCCCGCGTCTTCAGCTTGCTGACTCGTCTTCCATTTCTTGGCAACGGTCAGCCTCCACACTCTATTCAGATACAGGTACAGGTACAGACACAGGCAGAGATGCATTTCCTATAGGATCTATTTTGCTAGAGAAGCCCCTGACTAATATACCCACAGAGTCACAGGCTCTTTGGTACCTCTCTCTCTGGGTCATGACAATGTCAACAACGCATAAGAAAGCGATGACAAATCCCGGGAGAGATGTCGACCTCAAGTTTATCACACCATTCCATCACATCGTCCCCAGGGCTAAAACCCTTCCGCAACTCGCAGAGGGTCAAGGTAGATCCGAACTCTTCAGCACACCATTCATAACCTTTATCTGGCCTCTGCTTATTCCTGTCCCAGTCTCGTCTCCTACCACAGTCTGTACACTCCCCAGGGTAGAATCAGGCAGAAGTTAATGAAATGCACCATGATCTCTCTCTCCAGGTTTTGAGGGTGTTTGTCTCTCTATCCAGAATAGGTTCTGGACGGCATCCCTCGCACACATACCTACACATGTGCACAGACGCACACACGCGTGCACACACACACGACATACAATCTGCATGACTGCAAGGCTAGCTACTTATCCCTCAGGTTCCGCCCAGATATCCTACTCTCCTTCCAAATCCACTCATCGAGCACAGGCTGGGAACCCTCCAAATGTGGCCCTAGTGCCCTCAGTGTATCGCTACCAGAGCCCGAATTGTGCTTTAACTGCCCATTCATTTGTCTGAATTCTCCTAACTCCTTGAGGGCCGGACTGTGTCCCACTGGCTACTGTAACCCTAGGACAGTGGCTCACCTATAGTACATGCTCAATAATTCTCTGTTGAGTAAACGATTGGATGGAGTTCAAACGGTCCAGGACACCATCTTCAACCAGTTATTGGCTTAGCTTAGGAACTGTCAACTGAGATCTGAAAGAGACACATTCAGCCACCGCTGGCACCATCTAGAGTGGCCAAGCTACCGAGGCCAGAAAGGATGGTAACACGGCTGTCCTCAACCCCTGGCCCATGCTCATGCACACCCCATCCATTCACATCCAAAACAGATGCCACGAGCTCAGAAGCTGTGCAAGGAGCCAGAAAGTTAAAAAGAGGAGACTTGGGGGCGGGGGGTGGGGGGGGGAGGGAGGCAGGTAAACTAATGCTTACATTTTACCTGAGTTCCAGGATGTATTAACCCTGAGAGTTCACGGTCCCTGGATTACTTGAAGCATTTTTCCTAAACCACGTGTACACTTATAACCACTTCTGGTCACCATCAAAGTAACATCCCCAAACTCCTGACCAGCTGGCAATGCTGAAGTCACTTCTACTTCCTAGACCTTAGTTCCTGTATCAGTCAATTAACAGTAGCGTCCGACTCAGGGCCATCGTGGGGAATAACTGAGATCGCATATTGGAAGTCTTCGACATATTGGAAGACTTCTACTATCGTCGCCAGTCAGGCTTTCAACACAAGTATAGACGAAAGCAAGCTACGGCATACTAGACCAGCAGGGGCTGAAAGATTTTACTAGGTCTTGGCCCCTGAAAACCCAAGCACGTGAGCTTGACATCAAGGAACATAGCTTGTCACACCAGGGACACGGCACCCTGACAACAATGGGGTTTGGAAGCAGACCCAGGAGAAGTGTTTCCTATACTCATACTAAACATCAGCAGGTGTAAGAAACAAAACAACCTCAAACCAACCCTAAACCAATAAATAAATAAATAAATAAATAAATAAATAGGAAAAAAGCGACATACATGTTTCAGGCTTTTCCTTAATTGACCCATTTATACCATGGAGAGGAGTACGGAGACACTAAAACAACTTTTTGGTTATTTGCCTGATACAAATAATTATTCACCCTAACTGGGTGAGCTATCAGTTAAGTGGGTGAATGGCCACTTGGGCTGCTAGCAATTCCGTTTCGTAGTGCAAACACTTTAAATATAAACATTTAAAACCAAATGCTAAAAATACCTAAAGGAACAGATAATTGTGCTATTTTACATAACAAAGCTGTAGTTCACAGGAGATACAGGTCTTTCTCTTTCTAGCCCAAATACACATCTCATTTGCAATATAACTCATTAAGTCAACACCGGTTTCTAGAGAGAGTTTCATTCAAATAATCTGCTATTCTCCAACAATTATTCTTTCATTTCAAATGCACATTAACCAAATACTGCTGAATTAAAAGCACATTCTCTCCGCATTTCAATTAACCCAGTTTTCCAGTTCTCCACAGGCCCCAACACATACCCCTTCACCTTCTCTTCTAGCTTTTTTCACTCTTGTCACCAGCTTTGTTACAAAACTTACGGGTTCTGCTCTAGGAATAATTTTTTATCATTTCTATGTACTAATTCTTCACTTTATTGGCTATTAAAATCTCTCCTCTTTTATCCTTTTCCTTCCAAACCTGTCTTCTGGCACCCAACTAGCACAATGACCCTTCTGGCCGCCCCCCCCCCCCAACCTTCCACGGCCTTCGGCATCCAGCCCCTTTGTGTGTCCAGAGGGCAGGATCTCTCTCAAGTCACCCTTACACCTTCCACCGCCCACCCACCCTCATCCATGTTTCTGATCTGTCTCGCCTTCCACTCTGCTTCACGGTCCCACAAGGTGTCACGTTTGCCACTGTGGCCTCCGCACCCTCACACACACATCCACACCCACCCCCTGGCCAAGTAAGCTACCTACTGTGAGACCATCAGCTCTGACCCTGACACTCAATCACCTATTTTTCCATATGATTTGCTGGCAGAGGAGGAACCGGGGGAGAAAAAACTAGTTTCCACTTGTAAAAGATCCCAGAAAGACAATCCTACCTTTCCCAGGATTTGGAGGAAAAGGACTTCCAAACTCCTGATGCTTTGGCTTTAAAGTGTGTGGCCCTGACATGCCTCCAGCCTGGGTGACCTGGAATCGTGGCTTCCCATTGGTGAGCACTTGTCTCCGGGGGCTCAAGGCGGGCAGACGGAGGGGGCTCTCGGCCATGCTGCTCTGAGGAGCCAGCCCTCCTCCCGAGGGCATCTTGAGATGCAGGCTGTTAGCAAGGCTTCCGATGGCAGAGCTCAACGTGCTGCCACAGGACGAGGGGCCAGGAGTCCCAGAGTGGGCTCGGATGGGAGGAATGTGTTGGCCACTGACCATCCCAGGCCCCTGCGGGCTTCCTGATGTCCGGTGGAGACTCATGCTGCATGACCTTCCATTCATTCTGAAAAAACCCGTGGCCAGGATGGTCAAGTATCCAATGGAACTAATGAGTCCTTTCAGGCAAAGTCCAATAAGTTATCCATGGTGTGGGTTATTAGCCTGTTTAAAAAAATAAATGCAGGCATTTTTAAAGGTAAAAATGAAAATAAGTCACAGTGAATTTTCAACCTGTGTAGCATTCACATAAGGAGGAAAAGAAGCAGTCTTAGCAAAACAGCCTTTTATGCAAGGCAGGGTCATCAAATACATGGTTCATTGGCAGGCACTCTCCCTTCCTGCATTCACGGTAGACATGGGTTATGGATCACTGCATTGTTGTATTTACCACTGAGCCCTTCTCAATACAGGGCTCTTGGCAACTACAGCCAATCAACTGGTGCCAGCTTGCAGGATGAAACTTATTTTGCTCCCCAGAGGATCTGTCCATCCTAGTTCACTTCTGCTACAGTGAGTCTTAGGAAACCCAAAGCATCACCTCGTGAGCTATGAGACCAATGCTTCAACGTTTCCAGGAAACAAACCAAAGATATGGCCTCTGAAAAGGATGTCAAACCACCTCTGATTTTTACTGTAAGAGCAAATTTTTCACAGTCCCTGGATTTACAAAAGATAAAAATACGGGCCTGGGATTCTCGCAAAGACGTCATATGCCCATATATCCAAACACAGCAACATGATGATTCTGAGTTATGGCGATGGCAAAAGAATCGACATCACCATACCCTCACCTTCTATGAAGGCCCTAGAAAAGGAAAAAGTCTGTGCAAAACACTTTATGGAAAGCATAACAAAAGAAGAGCCCCTCTAACGGTAAGTATGTCCACCATACTCCACATACAGTAAATCAGCCATTCACCACCCCTTTCCTCAAGCAGCAAAGAGAGAACCAAGGACTGATAAGACCATAGGACGTCATTACGCATCTGTGCATCATAAGGTCAGTACTCTCTGCTTACAAATCTTTAGAAAAGGCCATTCCCTGCCTTGATCTGTAACAGCCCTCCGAAATGTACACAGACTCAATGAGGTGATTAAGTGTCACTACTCCAAATGAGTGACAGACACAGTCACAATCCGCATTCTTTTCCACAGACAGGATAGTCATGAAAAGAAGCCAAAGCTGAACAAATGCAGGAAACAGGACTGAGTGCAAAGCAGCAGTGGTCAGATATTCTCAACTGGATGATTCCTGCTTTTTCTATATGACCCACTCAGTGTCTTAGACAAGTATTTCCAACCAAATCCTAAATGAGTGGCTCCATCGGTCATCAAGGGCAGAACATCACATAGAGAAAACTCTCTACAAAGAGTTTTTGTTTCTTTGATCCTTTTAGGAAAGCAAAAATATTTGATTTTCAAGTCAAGCACTCGCTGTGCCCTCAGAATTATGTGTTCCCATATGTTGAAAAACTTCAAAAATTATTAACAATACAACATTTGGAAAGTTTTCCTCATCCTTACCAATTCTCTACCTTATGAAGAATTCCAGGGATGCCACGGTGGCTCAGTCGGTTAAGCGTCCGACTTCAGCTCAGGTCATGATCTTATGGTTGGTGGGTTCGAGCACTACATTGGGCTCTGTGCTGACAGCTCAGAGCCCGCTTCCCATCTTCTGTCACCCCTCTCTCTGCCCCTCGCACATGTGCATTTCTCTCTCTCAAAAAATAAGTATTGGGGAAAAAAAAGAATTCTATTAGTCTAAGGCACCCAGGTGGCTCAGTTGTTAAGTGTCCAACTCTTCATTTCAGCTCAGGTCATGATCTCACAGTTCAAGAGATCAAGCCCCGCATCAGGCTCTGTGCTGACAGTGTGGAGCCTGCTTGGGATCCTCTCTCTCTCTCTCTCTCTCTCTCTCTCTCTCTCAAAAATAAATAAACATTAGAAAAAAAGAATTCTGTCACATTTCATACTACCAAGCCAAGCATTCTTGAGAAATACTCTGATATCGAACTCCCGCCCTTCCCTCCATTACAGTCCCCAAGAATGGACAAGCAAATCCAGCTTACCCAAACCTTATCATTTAAGTTGTTTTATGGAACAATAAGAAATGAACCCTGGTATCAAACTGGTTGTAAGATGCTGGTTTTTCACGGTGAAAAACTTCTAATGCGTTTTCTGCTGTGTCCATTTAAAAAGAACTCCAGTGTATTATCTTCCGGTCTATTGATTCCTGGGTTGATTATGAGCAAGAGTCATTTGATGTCTCTGTGCTTTGCCAGAGGATATTGGCCATCTATTCTCCACTAATTCATAAAGTAGTGTTTTCCGGGGGCGCCTGGGTGGCTCAGTCGGTTAAGCGTCCGACTTCAGCTCAGGTCATGATCTCACAGTCCATGAGTTCGAGCCCCGCGTCAGGCTCTGTGCTGGCATCTCAGAGCGCAGAGCCTGCTTCCGATTCTGTGTCTCCCTCTACTCTCTGCCCCTCCCCTGCTCATGCTCTGTCTCTCTCTGTCCCAAAAATAAATAAAAAACATTAAAAAAATATTTTAAAAAGTAGTGTTTTCTGAGTACTCTGAACCCTGCAGAAGAGAGCCCTCATTCAATACCAACCTAAATAAATAAACAAAAGTATACATATGTTGTATCGGCAATTTGTTGAAAATACGGAATCATCCAACATGACTGGCATTATGAGTCACTATGAGTCCATGTGACCAGTGTCTGAAGATTTGCAGACTATGCCCATTTCCAGGCTTTTAAAAATAAAGGAGTCATTTCTTTGGCAGCAATATCACATGCAAGCAGGAATTCTCATCAAATATCTGAATAAAAACACATAAGTAGGTACTTAGTATTGGGTCAGATCATCAAAAAGGTCAGTGTGCAGGAAAAATAAAGCATTAAGAAGTTAATTAAGTATCAGACACTCATACTTGCCTGTCAACCTGGACTTTCATTTTATTTTATTTATAAACTGTGCCCCTGTTTTAAATCACTTTAGGTCGGAAGTAACAACAATAACAAAAAATGCACTTAAATTTTATTACCAGAAAAGCAACAGCCAGAAAGTAAAGCGGTTGATACCATAAAGAAACGCCAGTGGGGCAGTGGCTTATGAGCTGAGAAAACCAGCCTCAAGTCAAAAATAAACTGTATGTGAAAATATGCTTAATAATCCAGTTTTCACATTAATTATGCCAACAGATTTTTCAAGCATTAGAGACCAGAATTTAAAAATCAATTTTATCTACCGATACCATAAAACTTTATATACTTTTTAGCTAGGCCATATGTTCATTTATAATCCTAGGTCCACTTGGTAACAAAAAAGGAATGAACTGCTAACTTTTAAGAAAGACGCTTCCTCATTGAGTCAGAGTGGGGGAAAAAAAAAAGCACTCAATTAGAAGGCAGGACACCAGAGTTCTACCTGTGGCACATCATTTATAACTTCTTTGGACTCAGAGCTTTCATCCATAAAATAAGGAAGTTGGTCAGAATCACTGAGGTCTCTTGAAATTCTGATCTTCAAAATAATTAAGATAAGGAAGATGATCCAACATACCTACTGATGGGGCGCTTGGGTGACTCAGTTGGCTAAGCATCCAACTTGGGCTCAGGCCATGATCTCATGGTTCATGAGTTAGAGCCCCACATCTGGCTCTCTGCTGTCAGCACAGAGCCCAGAGCCCACTTCGGATCTTCTGTCCCCCTCTCTGCCCTTGTCCTGCTTGTGCTCTCTCTCTGTCTCTCTCAAAATAAATAAACTTTAAAAGAAAATACCCACTTATAGAGATCAAGCATAAATATGTAGATTTTATACCTATGACGTTTAAATCGAGGGGACAGGGTAAACATGGAAGCAAAAATAATAATCTCCATCCACTCCATCAAAGCAAGAGCTGGTAGGAGGCTCACACACCAGCAGTGTGCCGAAAGACAACACTTAAAAGACAACCTTGAAAAATGGTATCCGGATTAAGTTTGCCTACGCTTTGACGAAAAGTGAAATCATAACTCATCAGTATCAAAATCTAAGTGGTAGGATTCCACTGGTAGAGCATCCTTCTATTTAAAAACTGACTCAAGTTTCCCAAATTACTTCTTCTTTCATCCTCTATCCAGTACCTTTCCCCGAGGTATCAACAGAAAAAAAAAAAGAAGAGAAAGGAAAAGCAAGGAACATCCAAAAGTACAAATTTATGGTATTCTGAATCTGACATATTGATACATTTAGAGTTTTTAATGCTCCATCGGTTCAAATAATAAAAATGTTCATTTTGTCAAATGAGTCAATGTGAGTTAATATATTCTTCCTTTGACCACTTTCAAACTCCTAAAACATCCTCCTTTAAGTCAGGTCTAAAAGGAAATTACTTAACTGCTAAGGAAACTCAGCCACAAAACCATTTAATGATTTCACTAGTTTTCTGGAAAAGCTATGACTTTGATCAAAATACAAAATCATGACTCTACCTTCTACCCAAGACTCTAGGCACTGCGGCTCACAGATTAAAAGATTCAACAAATGAAAAGCAATGTTAACTCATCCATTCAAGAGCATTCCAAAAACATGAGTTCCATAATGCCTATTTACAGCCAAGAGCTCTTTCTTAGTAAATATCATTAATAAACTCATCTAGAGTCATAATTCATCTGATGAGCCAGTTAATTATTAATTTTCATACATCATTTCATTTCCTTAGGCTACATTTAGCCTTTGTTACATTTTCCATTCCTTATGCCACAAGCGTTATTCTTACCCCGCACAGAAAACCTGATAATGAGGCACAAAATACTGTCAGCAAACAAACTGCTCCTGAATTGGTTTCTTTATATACATCTAAGCCATCTAAAATAGAGGTTTTATTGATTCTTTTTATTCTTTTCCCTTCAGGTTAATGATTGTATAATTTCATTAACTGCTTTTTCAACGTCTCTGCCTTGATCATTAATAGACCCGAGCTATTCCCCTGCACTTCTCCGGTTACAGCGTTTGTAGCCTGAAGAATATAGAAATGAAAAGCCTATTGACAGATAATGTAAGTTATTCTCATGCACGGCTGCGGTGTGAAGCACATTTTGCAATTCAATCAAGGACAGATAGAGCTGAATGTTCTTAGATCCCAGGAGTTCATTTTAATAAGCAGAATGTACCTTGTCCTAACACAGGTGACTGACTCCTCAGAAAAGACTGTATAAACAAAAACCAATCGTGTAAGTCATTTTATTGGCAACAATATAAACACAGCTATATTAGATGAAACCAATAAATCAAAATTATTCTTGTCTCCAATTTTAACGAGAGGAGAGTGCAAACATGTGCCCGTGAACCTGGAGGATATTATAGAGGAAATGCCTTGGATGTGTACAATATCGTTTCTCTAAATTGGAAGGGAGGGTACTGAATTATGATAAAGTAACCCACAACAAGGGAGGGTTGACCATTTCTGTGGTTTTATAACTTTATTCAGTGAGACCGACAGATTCACAGACTTCACAACAGAAGTTACACAGGAACAGAGGGGGATGTTTCCACATCAGTGAGACGTGGAACACAAACTTAGGGAGGTTACACCTCGTAACCACCACATGTAGACCACACAGTCGTGCAGGCAATGCCAAGGTCTGATGTTGGTAATGCTAAGAATATTAACATATTTATTCTGAACACTATGATGTACAGATATTACTCAAGCAATGTAATCACCAATAAGATACAATCTTAAAAAAATCAAAGCAGTGAAGCACTGAGTTCTATCAATTAAAAAATATGAAGATAAACTACTGTTCCCTCCAGAGATTCAAGACCTTTCTGTCATTCAAGACCACTCAGAAAAGACAATATAATGAACATTATGGATCTCATCTAATAGGACCCCTGACTGTCTTATCTTTGGATTCATTTCAACCCTTACCTATCTAGAAATACACATATCCTAATTTTTCTATTTTTCTATGTTGTAAAAATTTCCTCAATGAACATCATCTTCCCTAAGTGTGGTGTAAAATATCTGGCAGTACCCTTCTAAACTTAAATTAACAGCTAGGATATTCAAAACGCAGGTAGTAAATACAGACAAAGGTAAGAAAAAGGGGGAAGGAGGATGGACGTAGGAGAAAAAGAAATGATCAAGTCCAATTCAGAAATTTATTCTCTAAGTCAATCCTAACCTAAAAATCAAAGCAGAATCGAGAACCTTCCACATAAAACCAATAATTACAGATTACCAAAAGAAATTCAGAACCTTCAGGAAAACACTACTGGAAGGCAACATTAAAAGTTCAGTAACCTCTCTTAGAATCCCCGCTCCATACTTCAATCCATCTATATAACTCTCATACACCCTTAGCTCACTAAATGTCACTACTTTTAGTAGTAATTACCTACAAATGTTTCATTTACCTTGCCTCAATCATGAACTCATCAAGGAGTAGGAAAAGTTCTAGAAATCTGTGGCCCTATCACAAATGGCAAGGGAGAAGGAAATAATTAGGACTGTAAGAAATCACACAAAATGAGAATGAGCTTGGAAGCAAAAGGATTTTTTTAAGACAAACACAGGTATGTTCAGGAAGGTAACCATGCCGTGGCCGTAAGTTTAACAAAGCACTAAAGTTTCTAAAGCAGCGTTTTTCAAACTGGTGGCAGACTGATAGTAGGCCCTGCAATCAATTATTCAATACTGAAAGTGTTTTGTAATGAAACAGAACTGACTAGAATAAAAGAGAAACTATCAGAGTACATCAGATGTATTAATGGTTAAGTACTGTTTTACTTCAGTTCACTTGTGGGTATACGTGTCTGTAGATCTTAATGCATATAGTGTATTCTGGGTAAGATGAGAAAAATGTAGTTTATTGTGCATTACAGTCAAAAAGGCACAAAAGCCACTGTTATAAAAGCATTTAGACTATCTGCCTGCCCAGGCATCTACAAAGAGAAAAACCTACAGGTATAGATAGAGCTGAATCGCCAAAGTCAAACAAATATCAAAATATAGCTGCATTAAATAAGTATTATTTATTTTAATTAATTAATATAAATTATATATATGTACACATATATATATAAAGTAGATCTATAAATTTGACATTTTTGGCTTTGTAAAACATTAGGATTAAATAATAAAAGGCTGTCCTACCACTGCTATCTTTCACTGTGTATTTGACTCACTAAATATCATTCGATCAACATCAAACAGATCGACCAACTAACAGAATTAGGATCAAAATGACCCACAATTTTAGTTCTTCTTCATTGTAGAAGAGGGAAGACCTTCCCTGAAATAGAACTTTATTCTCACAATGCCAAAGGGGAACAAGTTTAAATTAACACATAACTGCCCTTCAGAACTGAGTTTTTCCAAACGGGCTCTTAATAGGAGTTAACCATCAGATCCCATGAAGAGGAATTTGAAATGGAAAAATGAACACATTCCTTATGATGTCACCACTGAATTAATTACCTGAATTGCAAAGGGTGAACACCACATGGCCATGGTCTGAGACACAAAGGCTTCTTCAGAAATATAAAGGAAGAGTAACTGGCTGGAGTTTTTTCTTTAAAAACAAAAACATAAACAAACCTCCACCTTTATACAAGAAGATACAAAGGTAGTAAAATTTGGCAAATGAAAAAGACATTCTTTGTCAGTCTTTGAGGACAAATGACTACTCGGTCTGTGTGAATAGCTATTTACACAGCTAAAGATCACAATCCTTTCAAAAAAGTAATAAATATCTACTTATGGAAGATTCTAGAAGTAAAACTGAATTTATCACTCACTAAACCAAATATTCAAGCATATTAAAGTGTCCCCCATGCCATGTATCACTGAACGATTTCTTTCCTTCAGTGTAGTTATTGCTTAAAAGTGACCAATAAAACTATTTTTAGTGTTGGTAGACAAAAGTTTTACACAAGTTAAATTATGTTCGCTGACATCACTGCAGAAGTATGAACATTCGCAACAATGACTAGTCCCTTAACCAACATGACAACATATTTATTTAAAAAAAAAAAAAAGGGAAGGAGAAAGAAAAAGAAAAAGAAAAAGAAACAAAGAAAGAAAAGAGAAAAAAAGAAAAAACCAACATGAATGACTCAGTCAAGTTACAGAAAGAAGTGGAATCTACTGGTCATGCTGAAAAGGTTGGGAAAACATTAATCCATTTCTTCACACACAAGAAAAACAAGAACTTGTACACAGCCCTGGCATCTGGTTAGCTTTCTGTGTATAGTATTCAGCAGGCCTAGAAAGGAAACTTCTTAGATCTGGCTCGGAACTTGAGGAATAACTGATATTCAGAAAGCCTGAGCTCTATCGAGGCCCCTGGCACGGGGTCTGACCTCGTGCTGTAGCCCTACCTGCCCATCTGCAGTCCCGCAAGGCTTGCTGCACCTGAAGGAATGTGCGGCTGCTCCCATTCTTGGCCTTGAGGAGATCTGATCGGACGAGAAGGGCCCCATCGGCTTCCTCCATCTCGGGTCTGCACTCAACTATGGACAGCCCTCACGATTCCAGTCTTCCAGACAAATCCCCTGATCCTGTTCCCAACGTGGATCATAATTGGATCCTTGTCTCTGTTCTTACTTACTGCTTTCGAGTCCACGTGGGTGGTCCTTCCCCTCCTCACTTCTCTTGCCCCCTTTTTCCCCAAACCCACATCCTCTGTACCCTCCAGGTCCACCCCAAATACCCACTTTAGGCCTTCCCCCAACCTCTGTTAATATCTGTACCTGTTTGTAAAACGGTTAGAACTACGCTATTGTACGTGGTTCACGGAATTACTCACAAACAATGAAAACTCGTAGCTAAAAGCTGGGAAACAAATACAGTAATTTCGGCCCTGAGACCAGGCACTCCTTTTGATGGGGGGGGGTGGGTGGGCCCTCACAGAGGAACTGTCAAATGCATCTGGAGATGGATGGTGCAAGGCGCATTCTCCTTGCTCACCCCGCACTGGCTCCGTGCTGTATGCTTCGCTCCTGTCTATGGTCTCCCTATCAGGCCCTCATCGGGACAGAAAACACAGCTTCTGTTCTGCTAGTGTTTTCCTTGATTCTATCCTGTTAAGTGACGCCTGGCCAACTAACTCTGCAATCTCAACTGTTCTCATCATCTTTAAAAATTTTTTTTAATGTTTTTATTTTATTTTTGAGAGAGAGAGAGAGAGAGCGTGCACACGAGTGAGCAGGGGAGGGGCAGAGAGAGAGATCATGAGATCGCGACCTGAGCCGAAGTCAGAAGCCCCTGAGCCACCCAGGCGTCCCTGTTCCCACCGTCTTTAAAGGGAAATCCAAATTATCTGACCGACTAAAACGTTGTTATGTCAGCAAAGAAGACAGCCCCAGGAGTACATATTGAATCATCCAACTTACATAAGGTATTTTTAAAGACAGGCAAAATTAATATATCTGTTAGAAGTCAAGGCTGTGGCTAGGGAACACGGTGACTGGAGGGCAGTGTGAGAGATGTTTCTGGAGTGTTGACAACATTCTATTTCTTGATCTGAACACCAGTTGCTCAGTTGTGTTTAGCTCATGAAATTTCATCAAGCTTAAGATACGTGTGCTTTTCTGTATGGATATTTTATTTCACCCCAATAAAGAAAAAATGGGTTTAGTGTCAACTCTGCCTGGAGTAAATGGAAAACCTGGAACTGGGGCATCTTTTATCAAACGACAGGTTAGAGTCATTTAAAGATTCTGTCATACGCTTCATCCTCCAGGACGGAGTAGGGCAGCACATTTTTTTTACCGCATAGATTTCCTACATGCTTGTTTATTTTTAAATTTGATTTTCAATCTTAACGGATCCTGTGAAGCAACCAAACAAGTGAAAAGTTGGAGTCAAGTCCCGTCTTTCTACCTTCTTTCTAATACCCTCTACAGAGAATAATTACAGAAACACAGAAAATGACTTCTCCAGGGAAGCGAGTGTGGCCTGGATGCCACTTCCTGAATTATCTTCTTCAAGAGGTACTTCATCTATATTCGGCAAGAATTACAAACTAACATTCCAACTCCAGAGATCACTACCTACAATACGCGAGGGACCAAAGTGAAAAGATTGTCCTCAGATTTAATTTACTACCAAGGAAGAATACTCAGAGGAAAAAAAAGACTGAGGACACTCAGCTCCCTTTCGAAACAATGGAAAGACCCCTTTCTGCCCTATGAATGAAGGCAAGGATGGTAACAAATGTTAGTTTGCTATTACCTAACCTCCCCCACCCCGCCTATTTTGGCCCAATAGGAATTTCACCTACTAGGTGAACACTGGAGTCCACCCCACCTGCCCCCCTCCCCTCAAAAAAGGTTGCTTTTCTTATTTGGAACGAAGATCACTTCCAAGCAAACCAGCAACAGACCTCAGGTATTCGGTCTCTGACAAACCGACCACCCTTAAGTAACTTGGGTGGAATCAGGCATCAGAGAAAAGAGGCCCTCTCCCAACTGGCCTACCGTGAACCAGGAAGACAGGGAGCGACAGCAGCACTGGGACTTAAGTGCTCAGGCTCAAGAACTGTTAAGTCCTTCCAGCAACAATGACGACTTCAACAGCCAGTAAGAAAAAGTGTTTTTGGAAAGTAACTGGGAAAGAACTGTCCCCTACTCCTCTCAAAGGCACTGTAGGGTCTAGTCCGGCTGCCACAGACGACTAATGGCAACTGGAGTGCATTCGCCTGTGACCCTTAAACTTCAGCAAGTTCCCAACTGCAACACATGATATATAACATCACACACTCCGGTCTCTACGTGGCTGCAAGCTTCCCCCTAGCCTTCTTTGTGAGCAGATTCTCTTTTCGCAAACCTTCGCAGGACGCACTTGTTCAACACGTTACCAAGGAAGTAAAATCCGAGGAGGGACAAGAGGAGAAATGGGAAGATTTAAACCAAACAAGTCAATTTTGTACAAAAGAAAAAAAAAGAAAAAAAGCTTCCCAGCTTAGCGTAACAGAGGGTGCTCTAATGGAGAACGTGACACAGGGGGAAAGGGATGTCTGGCTGACTCCCAAGGCAGAAATCATGACTCATCAAAGCTTTCAGTGGGGACACAGAGACTTCACATTAGTCTGGAGCTCACCTTCAGGCCAAGAAACGCTCTCTGCGCTGGAAACTAGGAAACTGCAGTGTGTGTCCGGCATCGGTACCAACCGGCTGTGAGCAACTGGACAAAACCCTGCGAGTCTCTGGCTCTCGGTTTCCCCGTTCACAGGTGACCCCATCCATCGCCAAGGTCCCTTCCAGCGTTCACCGTCTATACTTGATAGTCCCCGGTCCTTTTCCCAAAGGGAACTGGTCCGCTGGGGGGAGCTGCGGTACACCCCTCCCCCCACCCAGCCCGACCCAAACTCCGCGGAGATACTGAGGTTCTGGAAGTACGTGACCAGGCGGTGCAAAGCCCTTTTCTCTGCAAAGGGGGCCCGCAGTTACAAGAGTCCCGTCCCCACAGATGCTGCTGCCCGTGATTCCGGAAGTACCCTCCACCCCAGGCCCCAGGCCCGAGTTCAGATGCTCCGGGGGATCCGGGCCTCCCAGATGCCCGGGAAGCCTAGCCGCGGGGTGGGGAAGACGCAGCAGAGGGGCGGGGGCCTCTCCAGGCGGGAGGAGGACTTGCGAGATCCGGAGAGGTGCTGGGGACCCACTGGACGGGGAGACGCGCCTGGGGCAGGGCTGGAGGAGAGCAGCGCTCATCTGACCCCGGCTGCCCTCCCGCCCTAGGTCCCAGGCCCGAGTCACCAGGCTCCCCCGGCGGAGGGGCGGGTCTGAGCGGGGAGGCGACAGGGACCGGCTGGGGTGCGCTGCTGCGACCCCGCCACTCTCCGGCCGCCTCTGACCCCAGCCCTCGGCCCAGTCCGCGAGCTAGCGCAGCAAAACAAAACAAACTCGCGCTGGTTTCCTGTTGTGCAACCCAGTCCTGAGTAAGTCCGGGCCGAAAGGGCGCCGCCGCCGGCCCGAGGCGGGGAGCCCGGGCGGCGGGGACCGGCGCGCTGTCCTTCCCGGCCGAGCTGGGACGCCCGGGCAGCCGCGGGCCCCGCCAGCCGCAGCGCCCACGGAACCGGTGCCCCAGCCCCCGGGTCTCCTTCCGCGTCTTTCCTCCCAAACACCCCGGCGAGTCGAGGGCGCGACCCGCGAAGCCAGAAACCACCTTCTCCCAAAGCGTGGCCCTCCAGGTACCTAATTGAATCATCCATAGGATGACAAATCCGTCCGGGCCAAGTTTTCCAGACACTTGGGCAACTTCCTCGTCCCCGGGGTGATTTGTCAGCTCCAGTGAGTAACTTGGAAGTGTCGCTCGGGGCAAGGTGTGTGTCTAGGGGAGAACCTGGTGCTCACTCACGCTTTCCAGAGAGCAGCCCCGACCGACTGCAAAATATACACAGGGTCATTTACAGGGACGGGAGCCGTGAGCAGGACAGAGTGCCCGAGACTGAGACATTCTCCAAACAGTGCTGACATTCTGTCGGCCCCAGAGAAGTGTAAACGCGGAGTGACGAAGCCGAAGCCGGCGGGGAGTGCGAGCGTCTGGGTACGTCTGCGCATTCTGCGGCGTGGGAGGTGATAGTTATAGACCTGGCGGCTGCGGGTGGCGGGACCGTCCCAGCGACAAGTTCAAGGACCCCCAACCGAAGGGCCTCCTGGAGCAGTGGGGACCTGGTCTCGGGCGAGGTGCGAGCGTGCAAAAAAATGCCCTTGGTGGAGCTTCACAAACACGTGGGAGCTGGAAAAGGCAGCTTCAGCCCCGTGTGTGTGCGCGCGCGGGACCTCACGTCACCCCACCAACTCTCACTTCTCCAAAGTTTCCCTTCAGTGGGGACTCCTGGGTGGCATGCAGGACCACAGCCTCGCGTCCTGTAACTTGCCTTCATTGTGTGGCCCTCTGGCCCCTGCTGTTCAAAAGAAAAACCAAAAACAAAATCTCCTCCTAATTAAAGAAACTTTAATACCTTGTGGATTTCCTCTCCGTCTTCTACACCAGGCGCTCTTAGGCAACTGACAACAACACGGCTTGATCACTAATTGAGGGCTGCCAACAGATCTTTCCGAAAATCTGGGGCTTGGGGGGCGGGGTGCGCGTATCCTTAAACCCGCGCAAACGCCACTGGCTCCTCGTGGAAAACTAATTCTAATCCCTAGTTTGTATCTCGGAGCGTTAACTCCCCCGCACTCTCAAGCGCCGGTTTCTCCCGACTCTCGCCTGCGAGCAAAGTTCCTATGGTAGCCACTTACCAGGTAACCCGGATTTCCACAACAAAGCCAGGCAGGCGTGTGGGTCCCTTCCCCTGCCAGCCTGTGAGTGACAGCGGTGGCCAGCGCTGGCGAAGAGTAACTTGGGGCTCCAGCCCTTCAGCGCGCTCCGCGGGTTCTGCCTCCTTCGGAAACGAAAACTCCCATCCAAGCCGGGGGACGGTGCGCGGAAACCCGGCCCCGGTGCCGTGTGTGCGCGCGCGTGTGCGAGGGCAGCGGCAGCAGGGGGAGGAGAAGGCAGAGGGGGGGTGGCTGGACCCTCGGCATCAGCGCATTCTCCCCCCCACACAGACATACACACACGCAAATGTTTTTAAAAAGTTGAGTTTCGACTTTGTGCCTCGCCTGTCCCGCTCATCCTCGCCCTGGGCCGGGGGTTGCGTCTGGGGGGCGGTGCGGGATGCTGGCTAATTGCTTTCGGCGGCGGTTCCGTGGGGGGGGGTGGAGGGGAGCGCTGGTGCGAGCTTGGACGACTGCGGGCGAGCGTGGGGGGGTGGGGAGGGGCAATGGCCCTGGCGCTGGTGCCCTTGCGCGCCGCGCACTGGGCTGCAGGGGCGGCGCAGTGTGGACACGGCTGCAGGGGGAGGGAGGCGGGAGGCGGAGAGCGGGGGTGAGGGAGGAGAGGCAGCCCTGAGAGGAGCGTGGATAAGTGTTCATCGGCGCAAGGGCCGGCCTGTGGCCAGCTGCTTCCTGAGTGTGAGCGCTGGTGGGGGGCGGGGAGGGGGGCGGGGAGGGGGGGAGGAGAGGGAAGAGGGTGGAGACGGGCTCGCTGGTCACCAGGCTGGCCAATTCGATGGCTGAGCTTATGTCTCCCTCTCCACGCGTTCACACACACTGTCCCTCCCTTGTGCCTGAGCGTTTAGGAACTCCAGAACAGGGTACAGCAGCCAGGCACTCGGCCGCCTTCTTGGGCCTTATTTGTTGAATTGGCTTTTTTTTTTTTTTAACATGAAAAATGTGTCAGCTTTTCGACAGGATCTGATGTCAAATGGTAAAGAACAAGTGAAAAAAAAAAAAAAAACCCAAGAGTAAAATGGAGAGAGAAAAACTTTTTAAAAAGTGGTAAATGGCAAAAGTATCTTCTAATATACAGTATTCGATGAACACAACTTCAAAAATGGCTAGATGAGGCACAGAGGCCGCCCTTGGCATCTTTTCTAAGTAAAGGATAAACAGAGAAGAAATGGAAATGTTACTCGAATATAAAATTCTAACAACAGGCTGTTAGAAATGGAGGCACACTCCCTGCATACAGTGAGTGCATCTATACAGTGGCACTTTCTCCTTAAGAATTCAATACCCTCGCCTTCATACCCCACCTAGGCTGTGACCCCAGCTTTTCTGAAGAGGTTGTCCCCAGAAGGCCAACTATCCTCAGTGGTACAGCTGGAGATGCACAGACTTCCATCTCGGGAAGCAAGGTATATTTAATGTACAAATACCCTCTAGTTAGGCCTTTCTGTGGTGACACTGAGAATTCCACTAGTCCTCATATTCTATTCTAGGGCTTTCGCTCAAATATAAATTGACATTCAAGTAGTAGATGCTAATGATCAAGACAGAAGCCCTCAAGTACACAAATGACTGTCCCCAGAAAACCAAATAAAATGCTGACAATTTTTATTGTCAACCAATTTCATTTCAAATGAAAATTTCATTTCGTTCTTACTTCAGAAAGAATATTACTGGAGTGGGTCTGTATCCAAGATATTGACATCACACACAAAAAGTCCATTTTCACAATACTTAGGTCTCGTTATGATCTGCTTTTCAAGACTCCCTTTAGGGAAGGCATTTTTTCCCTCTCCTAAAGACACAAACTCATCAGAATATTAATCACCAGAATATCTGTCAGCAGAAGTGGAGGGAGGGAAATAAATTTGTAAGTGCTTAGGATATGTCATTTGGTCAATGTAACAGTTTCTCTCTGTTCTTCATGTCCTTTTAAATACAAGTATCCTAGTCCAAGATGGCAACAGAAGGGTTCAACCACACACAAGAAAAGACTCATAAAATAGAAGCATGCAGCACCATCACAAAAACAAAGAAACCCAGTGGAAGAAGTTGCCCTGACTAGCCCATTGTGGCTACTTCTTGCAACATGCCTGACATTCACCAAAAAAACTCTTCCTCATTAACTCCAGCCTTCAGGCACAGAGCACCATGGGGACACTGACCCTTTAATACGTCTCGGGAAATTCTCTTCATCCCGACTCTTGTACGGAGGGCTCCCCAGGAACAAGACAAGCCTGGGTGGAAACTGCAAAAAAAAAACAAAACAAAACAAAACAAAACAAAACAAAACAAACAAAAACCCTACCATCTCATGATTCTAAATATGATGGTTTTCATGCATGATATGGTATCCTGGGGGTCTGAAGAAGGTTCCAAACCCCCCACTTGATGGGAACAGCTTAGCTGGAAGAGAAAAATATTGTGCTACACCCTACTGTAATCAATGGCTCATGGAAATAAAACATTGGGAAAGCTCTGAGTCACCAACCTGGAGATCCCCAAAATTCTCTTCGCTTATAAAGAGCCCCGGGATGGGAATGTCATTTTTTATTTAGGTGGGATTTTCATGAGCCTCTAACATTCCTAAGACCTTTCCTACTAAATACGTACAGCACATTGCTTGACTTTTTTTTTCTTTTTTTTTTTTTTTTTTTTTTGCGGCCAAGAATGTAATCTGCAATGTCCTTATGTTCCATGGCATATAGTAAAAATGCAGCATTCCCAATAAAGCCCTGGAGTGACTCAGAATGAGATCTGCACCTCTTCTAGACTAAATTGGTCAGCAGGGGGAGGGGAGAGTAAGAAATGGTGGGAAAGGAAATAGTGTAGTGCAGTTATGACACCCTCTCCCTTCCCCATAAGCTCTCAATCATGGTCAGGCATCACGCCCTTCCAGCCAGAGCTGGGAACTACAATCTAGTTGGTATCTTCCAACTAGATTGTTAGATCTAGATACGTACAAGCTTGTATGTATCTCTCAACTGCTGACTCAGGGCAGCTGACTCAGCAGACAGAACCCTGCTGCCAGCTCCAGTCCAGTTCTCATTCATTTGAGAAATATTCAGTGAGCACTCTGTCCCAGGATGGTGGGGGCCGGGGGGAGGGGGGGGGGGGTAAAGGAATGAACACTTGCAAGCATTGTGCAAGGGAAGATGTCACATGAAGCATTTTGCCCAGTGCTGGGGATACAGCAAAGCCTCAAGAAATGACGGCCCCGCCCACTGCACTTCATCGTGGCAATCACGTGGGATTGCCACTAGTAGTCTCCCAGAGGAAGCCACGAAGCTGGAGCTCGGGAAACACTCAGAGTGAGAGGCAGTGCCAGGTGCAGCAGTCGTGAAGCCCCAAGCCCTGACAACAATGCCATCCTGCAAAATAATAGTGCCAACTCTATGAATGTGTGCAAGGCACACTGCACGTGTACAAAGTGTAAGGCATCTTGTGATCGATGTCAGAGAAGCGCAGTTAAGTGTGGAGGACCAGGAATAACTTCCTATTCCATGCCACAGGCAGTAGCTTGGCTGTTTCAGCCGGACCTTAAAGGAGGGGCACCTGGGTGGCTCAGTCGGTTGAACTTTCGGCTCAGGTCATGACCTCACGGTTCTTGAGTTCGAGCCCTGCATCAAGTTCACTGCTCTCAGCTCAGAGCCCACTTCCGATCCTGTGTCCCCCTCCCTCTCTGCCCCTCCACTGCTCATGCTTTCTCTCTCAAAAATGGATAAACATTAAAAAAAAAAAAGGAAGGGGTAAGAGAATTAATAAGCAAAGAAGACTGTTGCAAGTGGAAGAACCAGCATCAGAGAGACACAAAAGATCCCGTGTATCTGCTCACACCAAGCAGGAGTACAAAATAGGAACATTCACCATCTCACAGCTACAGTAGCAGAACACAGTGGACTCTCGGAGGGAACATCCTAACAACTGCAAACCTTCAGGAGAACTGTTGTTTGTGTCCGTCTGAGCGATCTGACAGCAAACCATTTACAAACTTGCAAAGAACTATGATCAGACTTCTACTCCTGTAAAGTGTCTATAGAGAGAAACAAGCTTTAACCCCCAAAGGCAGATAAGCTGAGCTAACAGCCCCAGTGACAGTATGCCTAGCTATTAACACACACACACACACACACACACACACACACGGGAGCTGGCAAGAGTCCAGTTATGTAGAAAAGCAGTGGAAAAAGTCAGTGTTTGCCAACTTAAAGAGGGGAAATAAATGTGTCAGATGGAAAATTTCCATTTTACCTTCCTAAGCGAACAGTACAAACAGCGGAATGCTATCAGTGCTCGATACCATAATGTAACTGTTAAATTGATCTTTCTACTAATTCTGCCACGAGTGCAGTCAGCCCAGACTCTCCTGCTTCCACAACAGCGATGCGATGTTTGGAAATTATTATTTACACCCACCACATTCATGGCATCATACCTCTTTTCCTTTCTAAGTTCAAAACTGTAAATCAGAGTCTAAAATGTATCACTCCACATGCGACTGACCAAATGAATTATTTTCACCATATAGTCCCTCTTCCTCTTTTTTTAATTGGTAACATTTTTCTTCCTATTTTATACAAACCTGATTCAGATGCATCTAAGGTTCTGCAAAGGTTGACAGGGTATTTCTTGACATACTGCTAACATCTATCGACAAAGAGCTTACCAAAATAAAGAATAAAGGGGCACCTGGGCGGCTCAGTCAGTTAAGTGTCTGACTTCTGCTCAGGTCATGATCTCACAGTTAGTAGGCTCGAGCCCCACATCAGGCTCAGAGCCTGGAGCCTGCTTCATATTCTGTGTCTCCCTCTCTCTCTGCCCCTCCTCTGCTCACTCTCTGTCTCTCTCTTAAAAATAAATAAAAACATTAGAAAATCTTTTTAAATAAAGTTTGTAGACATACACAATACTCCACAGGCAGCCAGTTTCCTACTCTTTACCACTTAAATCCACACTGGCCACTTCTATATGATACATAATATAAAATTAATTACCTCATCGTAATGCTATCTATGCATAACCTGCCTTCTCTAAGTGCCTTCTAACAGGTAGAATTTACATTTCTTCATAAGCCTTTCATGGCCAAGCAATACTGGTGAGCACTAGTAGGTAATTAATGCTAAGGGAATGTATGCATGCATGAGTGAATGAATGAATGAATAAATGAATGAATGAATGAATGAATGAATGAATGAGGAAGCAAAAGAATGGCTTTTTCTACCTTGAGAGTTGGTGGACAGCACTGACAATTGTCTTGGAGCATCCATGTGATCATTCCAATACTCCAGGAGAGTCTAAACACCTGTCATTCTCTTTCTGTGCCCCAAGGCTCTTCATTGTCAACTGAAGCTTCTTCTTGGGAAAGAAAACTCGCTGGGTAAGCAATGCTTACAAATCAGGGGGTGAGCCCCCCCTGCACTGCCCCAATGATCCTTCCCCAGCTGACACCCCACACCTCCTTCGTGCCTCCAAACCAGGTCATTTGCATCACACCCTGAATTCTGCCAAAGGGAAAAAAACATATTATGTACTAAATTCTGTGGAGAAAAAAGAGGGAAAGCATGGAACGAGGGTGCGGAGAGGAAGATGGATTGTTTCAAAACAAGAGGAGGCCAAGAAGGCAAGACAGCGGTGGGACATCATTAGCATAAGCGAGGACTGGGAGTAAGTCGAGGACAGAATTAAGCTCTACAAAAAAACTGATTCGGTGGCTTTTCGAACTCCTCCCCAACTCACCTCAGGTTCTGCACACACCTACCCGCAAGGGGGTTTCAAGGCACTCGGAAATTTTCTACAAGGTCTAAGTCCCCGTGACCCTGAAGTACTCAGGGGGCTTTCACACCCATCCACACTTCCTTTTGCCGCTGGAGAGGACGGACGAGTCCGTGTCACTGCCCACCAGACACATGAGCAGCAGCATCTAAGGAGACCTGCCCTGGGTAAGGTGCCGACTCCCTTCAGGCCGGACCAAGGTTCCAAGTTCATTGTCTGCATTCCTTCCCTGACCCTCACAACACCCCAGGGAGGTACGATGCAGCACAATTTCCATTGTGCAAATGAGGAAACAGAGGCAGAGACCGGTGGGTGACCTACCCTTCTGGCGTCACCCGGCTCCTAGGGGAATGCCCAGGCTTCAGGGCGATAACCATTAAGCTACTATTCTTCCGGTGCGGGGCGCCCGCTCCCACCAGACGGTTCATTCACTCAGGCAGGGTGGTGTGCCGGCAGGGGGGTGGACTCTGGAATCAGCAAGACCAGAAATGCTAACTCTACCCCTTCCTGGGAGAGCGTGGGCTGGTTCCCGAACCACTGAGGACCTCGGTTCTGCTCCCTGAGTTCCTGCACAGACTGACTGGGAATTGCGCTACTGGCCAGCACACACCCCCAGTCGGGGGCTTCCTCTCCTGTTAGAGGATGCAGCACAGGAACTCCCCTCCTGTTAGAGGATGCAGCACAGGAACTCCCCTAGACCCGGCTCCAGGAACGGGCTTCACGACTCTGAGAGAAATCTCTCCCTGCTGGCCAAACTGTACGGCTCATAAATTCAGACCTAAGCCAATCAGGCATTCCCCTGGCCAGAGACTGGTTCCTAATTTGAGCCAATACGATGGGAAGAAGAAAGTCCTGGCTGCAGGGGTGGGTTCAGTGATGGGCGGATGAGCCAGCCTGGGCCAATGAGACATTCTCAGGAAAGTTCTTTGGTAGCTTCTGAGGAATGTGGCTTCTCCTCTTTCTAGGGAGCCACTGGAAAGGGGCTCTCCTCTTCTATGGGTTGTGGAGAAACAGAAACGAAGCTGTTTTCCTCTCAGCCTGCCAAGGAAGGTGATACTTTGTGAGGGCAGGGTGGAGAAGGTAGCGGAAAACAGACCCAGAGCTCCGATGGAACCCTACCTGATCTCCATCTCTGACCTCTGCACGGTTTCATTTGTGGGAGCCAGCAGATCCCTTTTATTTTTTTCAAACAAATAGCTGCCAACAACTTCCAGAAGCAACCGAGGTGTTCACGGTACCACAGAGGACGCAAAGACAAGCAAGACAAACTTAAAGGGGCTCGCCACCTGTCATAAATAGTTTTTGTGATACCATTTTAGCCTGGTAATTTAAAAAAATTAACATGACGGCTCATGTTCTTTTCAAGATCCTCCTACCATTTGGTCAGTATAATATTAAACAAGAGACATTCCACTTCCCCAGTAATTACACAATGCCCCCTTTCAGACCAGCTGGTCAACCTCTGGAGGTCAGATAGAGTAGCTCATCCACTTGGTTGTCACACAACTGCCTTGAAAACCAGGCCATTTCTACGTGTCCTGTTACTGGTTAACAAATGCAGCCCCAGAACTCAGCACCTCGTAGGAAGTGTGTGCATTCCCAGATTCCTGTTGAAATTGGATTTCATCTCACTCCCAGATAAGACAGAGTCAAGGTTTTCCTGGAATGACGTTTAGAAATAAGACAGATTTGCGTAGAAGTGACTTCCCAGGCATCTCTGAGTCCCGCCCATTTCTGTTATTGCTGTTGTTATTAATCACCTTAGAAGGTTTCGGTTCAGCCTGGAACGCCGCCTTCCCCCAGCCCCCATGCTTTTCCGTCTTGTGTTTTGCAACCAAATGTCATTTCAAACTCAGCTACAGACGCCATTTGGGGCTACTGCTGTAAGCGGGAGGAGCAGAGAGTCCTTAGATTCTAGATTGAATTTCGGGGCCAGCAGTTAGACAGTCTGAGCTTGATAATAAGATGCTATCTCAGCTGGTTGCACAGGTCAGAAATGTTCTTCCTCCGCTGCTTTCATTTTCCTTCCAGCAAGAAGTGGTCATTAAGGAGAAACTGGTGAGTGGCAAGTTATAAGCTGTAAGCTTAAGACACAGCTTAATTATGGCAATAATAATAGCTCATAGTTACCAGAAGCTTATTATGTGCCAGGGGCTGAGGTAAAGTACTTGAGACTCTTGATCTCATTCAATCCTCATGGATCTCAGTCTAGTAAGTGGCAGTGGTGGGACTAGAACCCAGCTCCCTATGGCTCCAGGGCACATGCTCTTGGCCACAACACTCTACTGCCCCCACAGAGTCCCGCTTTATTGGAAGACATTTTGATGAGATATGTGGTAAACACAATTATACGTAAAACTTACAAATAAAATATACTGTACAAACGGAATGGGTCACGGCCAGTTATGTGACACTTCCAAGTGATGCTAAACTCCTATAGGTCCTCAAAACCTGCCTTGAACACTCTCCCAAGTCCTCAAACTTCTGTTCTTATGTCTACACTGAATGACCCTGACTGTCCACTTCTTCTGCTCTGCGAGGCTTTCTATTGCAGGGAAGATAATATCCATCCCCCTACTGCAAAACAATGCCCGTATCCTGATCCCTGGAATCTGTGAATATGTCAGCTTAGAGGGCAGAAGGGAATTAAGCTCCAGATGGAAGTGAAGTTGTTAATAAAATGACTTTAAAATAGGTAAGTCTGGAGTATCCAAGTGGGTCCAACGTAACCACAAGAGTCCTGAAAAGTGGAAGAGGGAGGCAGAAGAAGAGAGTCCGAGAAAGTGACTTGGGTGCAACCGCGGAAGGGCCAGGGAGATGCCGTGTTACTAGCTTTGAAGATGGAGGGAGGACCCACAAGCCAAGGACCTCGGGCAGCCAATGGAGGCTGGAAAAGGCGATGCAACAGAGTCTTCCTTAGAACCTCCAGAAGGAAAGCAGTCTGCCACCGTGTGACCTCAGCCTCACCGACACCCGTGTCAGACTTGTATCTTACAGAAACCTGAGATGTGAATCCGGTCATTTAAGCCACTCTGTTGAGGGTGATCTGTCTCAGCATCAATAGAAAACAAAAACACCTTCCAAGCTCTCCTTTCTCCCGGCAGCCCCAGGGCCAGGCGCCACCAGCTCAAGGTCCCCAGGGGATACGGCCCTGGCCAGGATAAAACGTGAAATGTACTATTTGGGAACTGGGTCTACACATCCCAGGCCTTCCCTCTGTGCCCCTGGAGCACCGCAAATGAGCATGGAGATTCACCCGAAGCCACATCTCTGCCTCTGCCCATCTTCCCGTGGGAAGAGGGGTGAGGTCAAGTGAAATGACCAAAAGGCAATGAAGTGGAAGGCAGAGGTGGACAGGAGAAGGAGGAACTAAGAGAACAGCAGGGGGATGCAGGAAAGGAGAAAGTAAAGGATTGACAGGAGAGGAGGAGAGGAGGAAAGAGGAGTTAGGAAACAAAAAAAAGAGAAGAAAAAGGAGGACAATGAGGAGAAAGAAGGAAGCCCCAGAGCCTCGCGGTGGAGAAGAGGCAAAGAGTAAGGAGCGGGGACCTTGTTCTCTGCCTCCTCCCACCCCACCAAGTACCTGGCCACCCTCGCCTCGGCCTTCCAGAGCTCCTGCCCACTCTGGGGGGTCCACTTGGAGCTCCTTCTCCCTGCACTGGCCTCTCACGACGGCTGCCCTTCAGATGCCCGGGAGTGCCCTTCACGAACCTGGCCAGGCCTCCTCCCCGACGTTCTGATGTAATGGCCTGGATGAGATCCGGGCATCGGGACTCTAACTTCCCAGTGACCATGATGGGTAGCCAGGGTGAAGGGGCTCTGTCCCAGAGCCCTCTCTGCCCTCCCCAGCTCACCGGGAGTGGATCCTACCCTCAAATCAGACCCCGTCTGGGTCCTGCATTTGACACTCGTCCTAAAGCTGAAGACACCACATCAAGCTGCTTTAAGGACGTGGATGCTGGGGCCAAACTGCCGAGATTCAGTCCTGGCTCCACACTTACTGGCCAGGCGACCCTGGGGATGTCACCCTCTGCGCCTCTCTCTCCGTCTGCAGAAGAGGAACGGACATGGGAATAGAATTAGAGCCTTGTTCTGAAGACTGAGTGAGTTGATATTTGAGGAACCCCTAGAACAGTGTCTGCTACACTGAGTGCGTGAAATACGCCTCGGAGAAGATAAAATCAGCTTACTTCATCTCTGAACCGTCACTCTGTGTGCATGACCCCTGCCCTCTCCACTGACATCTGGGCCCTCCTATGGTTCCCATGACACCAAAGCCACTGCACTCTGCACAACAGAAACTGAATAAGGTCTGTTAAGTGGACAAAACAACGTTGGAAAATCATTTTCAAAACATATAATCTGTTCACTAACATCAAGAACTGGCTACGCGTTAACAATTTTTATCGAAGAAGGGTCACCTAAATCGTTCTCACCTAGCCTTGGGCTCCTCCTGGATGAGTGCCACCCGCAGGAGAGGGACAGGGGACACACATGGTTGAAGGGAGAGCCGGAGAGCAAGGGACTGCAAGGCATCAGGAGGGGTCCTGAGCTGGGTCCTGAAACCAGGGCATTTCTGCTTCTCTAACAGGTTCAGAAGGATGGAAAAGAAGACTGAGAAAGAACAGGGGTGGAGGTGCTGGGGAAAATATCCAGGTAAGGGGCAAAGAGAGGCCACAGAGAACAGACTTGGCTACTCGGTAACCGAGCCTAGGGCTGGCCCGGCCTAGATCTCTGTTTGGATGGCTGATTTGCATACACATTCATATACATTTTAGTTCTGCAAGTAGACTGTCCATATGTGTTTTATTTACTCGCATGTCTTTTTTATCTTTACCAGTTGGCCTATATTTTTTCTCTTCACATTACATCAGGAGACCTTCACTGCAACAAGCCACTCGGCTCCGGGGATGGTGGAATAACTCCAAAAGGGACATTTGAGACAAGATGTAAAAACTTTGTATTAGGGTACAATAACATTTACAAGGCGCAAATTTGGCGGCCAAAAGATTTCTCTCAAAGGTATGAAAAAATGTCTGTGCTCTATTTTCAAAGAAACCAAATAAGACATGGTCCCTGAATCACTGTCTGAATGCAAACAGCATTTGGCTTTGATCTGAGTTGTTGAGAACTATGACCAATTTATCCCACGGATGCCAAACCATCAGAGAATGTTTTCAAGTCTGGATTTCCATATCGGGATTCAGCTACATGCTTTCTCTCTTCATTTCACATTACACAGGGCCAACCCAAAATACTGTTTCCAACAATGGATGTAGTTGGGATGATGATTTTGTATCTAGGAGCAGAAAACGTCTTAGTAGCAAGGAGTGGAAAAGCTCTTTTCCTATAGACACACTCCTGTGACCTGGGAAAAAGTACACAGTCGTAATTGAACAGTAAATGGGATTATTTGATGGGAAAATCTTCCTCTGCTGTATTAACGATGACTTCACAGGCAGGCTCGGCCAGTTTCTGATTAAATGGTTGATAGAGAAAATCTCCAAAACTCATTTTTCTAGTGTATGTGCCCCAACAAATCTTCCCTGGGCCATCCTGCCTTCTGCCTTGTCCAAAGAGAGCCCGTGGTGATTTTCTGAATTTTACTTGTAAATTTAAACCCCAAATACGCTCACATGGGGGGTGAGGGGAACGATCAGCCCCATAGGAAAGCACATCCGCCATCTTGCAAGCCTGTGGAACATACCAAGAACCTCCTGTAATGAGTCAATAACCCAGGGCTGCTCGCCCCTGGGGTCTCAGTGGAATTTCTTTTTTTAACACTATGAGGACTTCATCAGCACATAAAGTCTCCAAAGTACTTTTCACTCTGCCAACATCCTTCTGAAATAAGCAAATGGGGGTGGTGATGTTGATGTTTTACATAACTTCTCTATGCTTCAGGATTCCAAACCACCTGAAGATAAGTCTAAAGCCACAGTCTGAACCTAGAGAACTGACTCCTTCAGAATTCTGGGTACATCTTTGGGGTTCACAAGCTTTAGAGGATTTAGACAGCTTCTAAGGACGGAGTCTCCACAGAAGAGCCACTTCCTAAAGCTGGAAGTGTCTTTACAGGAGTTCCGAATTCCAAAGGGTCTGGAGATACAAGTGTCTACCTTCTGTTAATCCCACGTCTTTTATTTTGGGCACCTTATTCTGAGAAGAGGTCCCTAAGCTCATCAGACTCCCAAGGGCATCCACAGCACAACAAAGTTTCCTGCCCCCGTAACTCTCCGCCCCAGCCCCCGTGTTCTGGAGCTCTGTCCACTCCCCCTCCCTCCCACAGCAGATTCGCTCCAAACCTCGTTAACGACTCCTACTAGGCCCCTGACACCTGCCCTCTGCCCGGCCCAACGCCAAGGAGGCCCTGACCCTCCTGCCTCTGGCCTTATCAAGCACCTCTGCTCTTTGCGGCCATCTCCCCTGCTCTCTATGATCCTCTAGCAAGGGCTGGCTGGCGGGAACAGGGAAGATGGCTAGACCACAGATCACAGGAACTTAGCTCTAGACATTTTAGGTTTTAGAGTGAGGCCGTTCTAATTGAACAATCAGAAAACCAGAAAAGACTTTTTTGAAGCTCTCTAATCCCGTCCTTCCCCCAAACGTCTCCTTGTGGCTTCTGGAATTCTTCTTCCTCCTGCCACCTGCATATGCTGTTCCCACAACCCTCTTCCCTTCCTGCTCACCTCCGAGAGCACCCGCTCTCACCCCAACACAGCCCAGGGGCAGTACGGAGGCCTTGGAGCCAGGAGGGCCTGAATTTGAACCCCAGCTCGCCCAGCTGTGCGTCCTCAGCCCGCCGGCCCAATTCTCCGCTGCTCCGTTTACTCATCAGGAACAGCCCCCGTTTCCTACGCGCTCACTCAGGCCAGGCACTTTATATATCTTAACTCACTTCATCCCCACGACAGCCCTATGGGGTGGGCAGTGCTGTCCCCACTTAACACATGCACACACCGACGCCCAGCAAGATCAAATTCCTTGCCAAACTAGTCAGTAGCTCCTCTCCTGAGCCTCGTCTTCGGGCTTCAGAGTCTGCACTATGCGAGGCTGCCTGTTCGCGGAAGGAAAAAATCCTCTAAGATGAAAGTCACACAATGTGGAGTAGTCTTGTGCTGATGAGAGAGAACATGGGTGTGGGGGGGAGGGGAGGGTGCCTGGCACGTCACTGTCATCATCATCTTCCTCTAAAGATCATTACTCTGACCTTCAACCAAATAAATCCACTAACTCAGGCCAAACTCGTCTGCCTACAGAGTCCACAGGAATCTGAGGTTGAAGAAGTCAGCAACCAAATTGTCCTCTTTTGCCAGCCACTGTCACCCTCTCACTTAAACTTTCCACTCTCCGCACCCACCTCCTCTCTCCTTCACCCCCACCATCCTGCCTGTCCCAAGTCTGTGGCATCTGGCCACTGTTCAGTCCCCAGCACAAAGGTGACTTACATACTACTTGAGATATGAATGGTCCTGGACGTGACTCCTTAACCGTAGGCCTCGCTCCCTCCCTCTGGCAGTGTCCCCTGCCCAATTACTTCTGCCTGTGATGCCCTTTCTGGACCAGTACCCGGCCTGAAGATCAAGTTCCAAAACCAGCCTCTCCCGCAGTCTTTCCTGGACCCCCTCTCCTTTGCATTTTGCGCTGGGTGTGAGTAGGCTGGGGGCGTGGAGGGAGGTGGGGAAGGAGTCTGTGCACATGGTCCTTCCCATCTCTACCTGATCTGTAATGTCCTACACAAGCTTAGAGCTCAATGTTTATTAAACAAACAAACAAACAAACAAACACCCATGAACTTCTCAACGGGGAAAACTAAAGCCCGGAAAGGTTAACTGACACAAGGTAGAGACAGCATTATGTAATAGTTAATGTAGTAAACCAGACTGCCTGAGGCTAAGCCAACTTCCTATCATTTATTAGCTGGTGTGACCTGGGGAAAGACACTTAACCACTATGTGCCTCAATTTTCTTAGCAGTAAAATGGGAATAATAATAGTACTTATCCCTACCATGGTCATGAGGATTAAGTGAATGAATACGTATGAAAGGTCTGGAAGGTCTCAGCCCATCGTAAGCACTCAACTATCAGCTGCTGCTGCTGCTGCTATCAATGGCAGAGCCGGAATTAGAACTGAGGACCCCTGGCTTCCAGTTCCGTGTTCTGCAGACAACCTCCATCTTCCAGCCCTGTGTCCCTACCCTTGGTTCAACCTCCCTGCTCCATGCAAAACTGACACACGCACGCCCATGTGGGTAACACTCAAGTCAACAGGTAAACATTTCGTTTCCATTTAAGGTGGTCTAGAACCTTGAGGAAGCTACAAAATCTCTAGTCAAAACAAAAAACAAAAAAAAGGGGGAGAAGAAAGAAAGGAGGGAATCCTTGTCAATCACAGTGCAGGAGCGCCTCTTAAATCTAAGACGGACGTAAGTCCTGGGGTCCTTTGTGGCTCCTCCAGCTCCAAGATAATCCCGCTAGCAACTTCTGAAACCCCACCATGACAGGTTTAGAATGTCACCCGGAAAAGATCACTGATTCTGGGTCCAGGCAGAACGGGGTTCAGATCTGAGCCCCGTCACTCCCACCACTGGGACAGCCCGCGAGTTCCGAGAGGACGCCGTTGCTCCTTCACCGAGAGGGAGCATCCAGGAACTCACATGTGGGAGGCACGTAGCCCAGCACCTGGCACCCCAAAAGTGCTGAGTCCTAGTCCTCCGGGAGAAGCGCACCCTCTTCCTCTCATTCCTGGTTAGGTCAAAGCCTCCTGAGAGCACGTCTCAATGGGGAGCTAGTGTCATGTGACTTTGTTGATCAGCATCCGGAGAGCTGGAATTTCCCTAGGGATTAAGTGCTAGGGGTGAAAGCAGGAAGTCCCAAAAGCCAATGCGTCAACACGCAGCTTGTGAAGTCCTCTGGCTGCTGGAGAACACTGCCTTCTCCTCCCTCATAGCCCCTCCACACTCTCCCATCCCTCTGTACCCTCGCTCCTTCAAAGCGTCTTCTCCTTCAGACACCCCTCCACCGAGGAAGGCCAAGAGTCGAGTTCTGGCTCTCACCTGATTAGGAAGTGGCCTCTCTCTCACTTAGCATCATGTGTCCTCGATGCATGTTCCTGGTGAAGGGAACAAATCCTATCTGACCCGACAGAATGTGGAGGGGACAAGCGACTATGACCGTCCCCTAGATGAGGAGCCGGAAGCTGAATAGCTTATCACCTGCCAGTGTCTTCTCTCTGCAGTCAATGTCCTGCAACTACCACATATGTAATGACACTCTCCCGGTGTCAATGCCCCAACTACTAATGTGGCAGAGAAGAAGGCTTCATTTTTAAATGAAACAAATTTCTATTTTTTTAATATTTTATTTAAATTTCAGTTAGTTAACACACAGTGCAATATTGGTTTCAGGAGAATTCAGGGATTCACCAGTTAGATACAATACCCAGTGCTCATCGTAACAAGTGCCCTCCTTAATACCCGTCTATGAATTTCTATTTTAAAAGCCTTTAAAGAGATTCTAACCCTTCTAAAACAGAACTAAGTCCTAAATTTCCCCCTCTTTTCCGTCAACCCCTCAACCATAGAGCTGTCTTTGAAATCAATGTGGTAGAACCATAACTTTACCTAACAGTATTCAACCAACCAAATATTAGTTCTATCGCTTTCTGCACCAAGGCTGCTGATAACTTTTCCTCAAGGGAGAACTCTTTTCATGATAGAGATTATTATAGAAGAGGTAAACTTGGAATACCATACTTTGTGTGCCTATATCCTCACAAACTTCCCCATGAGACATGGCGGGTGCTGGCAGAGAACTTTCCCCGGCCCTCGGGGCCAACCTCTTTGGACACCTCCTCTGAGCCAAACCCGACAGGAGGTTCCTGGTAGGAAAAAGTCTGACTATGGCTGGTCAGTAGGTGGCGCCCTTTCCCTAGTGTTGGTCCTGACCCCTGGCTCAGAGGTACCTGGACATGTTCCTCCAGGTCTAGGCTCCAGAATGCAGGACTTTGTCTCATGTCACCTCTTAGGATGCTATTGCCCCAAAACGCTATGCTACCCTAACATCTGGAAGGGAACCAGAATAGGCATTACCCATTGCATTTTTTAAAGAAAATACATTATCATCTCTAATGATGACCACAATGAAATTAACAAAAAGAAAAAAGCCATTCCCCCCTTACAAAGATTATACTATACCTCTACCTGCTCCCCCAATGCCAATGTCACTCCATCCCCACCAAACAAGATTTCCCTGGCTTTTTCTGGGTTTGGAAGAGAGGGGAGGAGTCCTACAAACTAAATTCTAAGGGATAATCCTTATTCATCTACCCTTGCAAACCCAATAACTGGTCACGTGAGTCAGTGTAACTGTGTCACAGATTCTCCCATTAAGTTCCACTACTTGTCTTTCTCACTTTTAACATCCACCTTCGTTTTCTGTGGATCTTTGTTTAGCTAGATTGACTTTATTACAGATCAACAGATATTTTAGCTGCTCCCACTGTTGAGCCAAAAACCGAGGCGTGCCTTGAGAGCCTTCGACTTGCTTCATCTAAATGAAAGATGATGATGCTTACGCAGGGCACTCCTCGTTGGGGACCAGATAAAGGATGCGTGCCAAGAGCACCCTGGTGAGTCCCCGAGAGGAGAGCTCACTGAGGCCTGGTGTGGTCAGGGACGCTTCCCAGAAGACACTAGACCAAGAGTCTTGAGGCATGGCTGAGTTTGGGACTGTTAGAAAAGAGCAAGGGCGGTTCTTTCGGGGGTAAAAGTAAGGAAAGAGTAATTAAGAGGACTGGAAGACAAGGTGATGGGGAAATCTCGTCAGTAAAGGTACACTGACTACAACAGCAAAGGCAGGAGGGAGCAAAGCGAGGTCATGGATGAGGGGTCAAGTGGCCTTGTGGGAGGGGACAATTCATGGTGAGAGACAGTGGGGAAGAGAGTCTGCCAAGCTAGGCTGGGATTACAGCTGGCAATTCTTCACTTCTGAAGCAAGGAATGCCTCTGGGCAAGTGTCTATCACCAAGGCTGCACTATACTGTAACAACGAGGACGAGGATTTGCACGCAAACCTTAGAACAGTTTAAGAACAAACCTCTGGTGTCAGCAAGTTCCTGGTTCGAGTCCCGGCTCTCTGGTTTACTATCGATATGACCCTAGATGTGCTTTTTAAGTTCTCCAAATATCCGTTTTCTCCTCAGTAAAATGGGTCTGAAAACAATATCCATTTCATAAGGCTGTTAGAAAATTTAAATCTTATAATGAACATAAAACCCAAAGACAGCTCCTAAATGGGGGATGGAAGACAGTGAATTGGCACAGCCTTGGCTTTTCCTTCTTGCTACTTCCCAAATTTATCTGCACGTAAGAGTCGCCTCAGATGCTTGGTAATATACAGAATATCCAGTGTCCCCTTGGAATGTTCCCCCCTTGGAATTGTAATTCAACAGATTTGGGATGGAACCTAGATTTTGTGGAGTTTTTTTTTTAACTTTTTAAATATTTATTCATTTTTTGAGAGACAGAGAGCAAGCGGGGGAGGGGCACAGAGAGAGAGGGAGATACAGAATCTGAAGCAGGCTCCAGGCTCTGAGCTGTCAGCACAGAGCCTGACAAGGGGCTCAAACCCACGGACCATGAGATCATCACCTGAGCTGAAGTCGGACACTTAACTGACTGAGCCACCCAGGTGCTGCAGATTTTGTGTCTTCAGAAGTATGCTAGGTGATTCTTACCATCAAGGAAGTATGGGAATACTAGCAGTATTTCTGAAAACAGTGGTTCTTAAACTTTATCCTACATCAGAATTTCTGGGTGCAGGTGAAAATACAGACTACTGGTCCCCAGGTCTAGGGAAGGGTCTGGGAACAAGCATTTGCAAGTAGCTCCTAGGTGATGTTGATACAACCGTAGAGGGGGTGGGGAGGACCACACTTTGAAAATGGCTGCTCAAAGCAAAGTCCAAGGACCTGGTGACTCAGAATCACGTGGGGTGCTGGTTAACCCAGGTCCTTACACAAGGGCCAAAACTGGCCTACGATTCCACATCTATAACAAGCACTCCAGGTACTTCTGATGAATACTGGGTTTTAAGAACCCTGCTCCAGGTACAGCTTTGGAATGTTACAATGAGCCTGTGCCTGTGCACACACACCCCCCTTAATTTCAGGTCATAACATAATTTCAGAAACATGAAAATGTGAACATCACGTAATTCTTAGAACAAAGAGAGTACGACTGGCTAATAAAAATTCAGTGCCTTTAACTGCTAGGTTAAGTTCACAATATACCCTTGCCTACTTGAAGTATCAGTATTTAAATCAGAAATCAGGCCCAAATCAAGCTCCCTTGTGTTTAGCTGTGACTGAAGCTGCTCTCTCCACAATGACGCAGCCTTTCCTCAGCCACACAGTGGCAGCCCACTGAAATCTCGACCGTTAAAAAGAAGTGATGCCCACCCTAAAGATGCTGACCTAATCAGTGAGAGGGGCAGCACTCACTCAGTCTCCCCAACTGATTCTATCTGCGGCCATGTTTCAGAACCACTGCTTTAAAGGCATTTGTAACTCATTGTATATTTAGGAAGAAGATACCCTTTAAAAAATGTCAATCTGTAGGAGCGCCTGGGTGGTTCAGTCGGTTAAGCGTCCGACTTTGGCTCAGGTCATGATCACACGGTTCGTGAGTTTGAGCCCTGCGTCGGGCTCTGTGCTGACAGCTCAGAGCCTGGAGCCCGCTTCAGATTCTGTGTCACTATCTCTCTCTGTCCCCCCAACCCCGTTCATGCTCGCTCTCTCTCTCTCAAAAATAAACATTAAAAAAAACGTACATTAAAAATATCAATCTGTGGGGTGTCTGGGTGGCTCAGTCAGTTAAGTGTCCAACTCTTGATCTCAGCTCAAGTCTTGATCTCAGGGTCATGAGTTCAAGCCCCACGTTGGGCTCTATACTGGGCATGGAGACTACGTAAAAAAACAAACAAACAAACAAACAAAAACTATCTGAGGAAGATATGAAAATTCCTACAAAATAACAAAAGCAAACAATGCTTATGTGAATTTAAAACATTTTAGCTTATCTATTACTGAGGATTATCCATGCTTTTATCTGATACCTGCTTTAATCAGTCATAGGTTCTAAATGCATCTTTTTTAAAAAGCAGCAGGTTTTAGGGGTGCCTGGGTGGCTCAGTTGGTTAAGCATCTGACTTCGGCTCAGGTCATGATCTCATGGTTCATGAGTTCGAGCCCCGCATCAAGCTCTGTGCTGACAGCTCAGAGCCTGGAGCCCGCCGGATTCTGTGTCTCCCTCTCTCTCTGCCTCTCCCTGACTCATGCTCTGTCTCTGTCTCTCAAAAATGAATAAACATTAAAAAAATTTTTAATAAAAAAAAGCAGGTTTTATTTGAATCCTACTACGTGAAACAGTCATGAAGATATGGGTTTATTTATCTGTTGTTCATTTCACCTGGGACCCAAAGACTTCACACCATTATGGGAAAAGTAGGAATGCGAAGAAGTACCTGGGTAAACTGCCAGCTGCCAAGCACATGGAAGTTATTACCAACAGCCTCCATTTCAGCTTGGATCAAAGCAACAACTCTTCTTTGTGTGATTTACAACAGATAATATTAATATAATACTTCTACATGGTGAAATCGCTGCGAAGACATGCTGAGAGAAACCTCAACATGCTTATGATGTGAGAAAATTAACTAGAAAAAACTACAGAAATGGAAGAATGTCAAAATAAGTTACCTCTGCAGCTAGAAAAGAAGGGAGGAGAAGAAGGAAACTCAACTGCTTCCAAATTTACGCTTTAAATGAGCAAATAGGTTGGTGCTGTTAGGAGCCAGGGGTACTCACCGTGGGCAAAGGAAGACCGACCTACAGACAGAATGAGGGAAGGGTAGGGAAGGCCCTCTAGGACTGGACTAGATTTGCAAGTATGAGTGTGAACCTCTGAATTTTTAAGAACATAGGCCTCCTAAAAAAAAAAGAAAAGAAAAGAAAAAAAAAAGAACATATGCCTCCTAGTTCTGTCCCCTGGAAGCACCCAGAATGACATTTCAGTAAAGGTGCGCACACCTAGTTTTAGTTTCTAAAATATTTTCGTTTCTAAATACGCTCCCCACTATAAGGAAGCAGTGCCCCTTGGGTAAACAGCTGATTACAGGGCTGGGGCTGGGAAAGTACTAAGAAAGCCAGAAACATCTCGTGGCAGAAAGTACATCCTCCACAACCGATGCAGACAGGCAAGGAGCACAGAAGCAGCCGGAAGGGCTCCCTCTAGCCAAGTGTGGGCAATGCTGGCATCACAAGAGGATAGAAGACACGGGAAACAAAAAGAATCCAGGTGTCCACTGGGATACAGAAAGATGTAAGTAGGAACTAAAGAAATGGGGGAGAGAAAGCTCTTCGTCTTTACGGTGGAATTCTAATAAATACAGAAGAAACGTCAGTTTTAAAAAAGGTCACAGATCTGTAACTTCCATAGTAATGACAGATGCAGATGGCAATTTTCAATGGATTCTGAACTACCAGCTGAAAGTTTGTTGGTGAACAGGCTATCTGGAGAGTCTCAAACCATCTCCTCAGAGTACTTGCTGATGATAGAGGGGATAAGTTCCTGAAAGGGGGGACACCTGCCAGACAAAACCTTCCCTCGATCATCAAAGTGACCTCATGTGTCTCCCAATGTGATGTACTGAGGACACGATGCACACACCGGACTGCAGCCTGACCACGATCACGCGGACCCCAAAACGCAGAACCTGACCCCAACCGCGAGGACCCCATCCAGCAAGTTCACAGCGAGGGGCATTCTACAAAACAGCTGGCCTGCACTCTTCCAAGATATCAATGTCATGAAAGACACGAGGAGCTGCTCCAGATTGAAGGAGACTAAATACACACGGCGACCAAACACGATGAGTGATCCAGACTGGATTCTGGGTCAGAAAAGAGCCGCAGAATTGAATTGTGACTGTATATTAGACCTTAGTATCATATCAATCCTGAATTTGATCACATTGTGGTTGTGTGAGAGAATATCACTGTACTTCGGGGATACACGTTGAGGTATTAGAGGGTCACACGATGTCTGCAACTTACTCTGGAAAGGTTCAGAAATGGGGGGCAGGAGCTCAGGTGGTGGGGGAAGAGATCTCCAAATTTGAAAGATGTACAAGCAGTAAATCTGAGTGAAGGTATACGGGAGTTCATTATTCTATCTGAACTGTCTTCCTCAGCATTTAAAATTTTTCAAAATGAAAAATTTTTTATTTTTTTATTTTTATTATTTTTAATTTTTTTCAACGTTTATTTATTTTTGGGACAGAGAGAGACAGAGCATTAACGGGGGAGGGGCAGAGAGAGAGGAAGACACAGAATCCGAAGCAGGCTCCAGGCTCTGAGCCATCAGCCCAGAGCCCGACGCGGGGCTTGAACTCACGGACCGCGAGATCGTGACCTGAGCTGAAGTCGAACGCTCAACCAACTGAGCCACCCAGGCGCCCCTGAAAAATTTTTTAATTAAAAAATGGGGGCACCTGGGTGGCTCAGTCAGCTAAACATCCAACTTTGGCTCAGGTCATGATCTCAAGGTTTATGGGTTCCAGCCCCGCGTCGGGCTCTGTGCTGACTGCTCGGAGCCTGGAGCCTGCTTCGAATTCTGTGTCTCCCTCTCTCTCTACCCCTCCCCTGCTCACACTCTGTCTCTCTCTGTCTTTCAAAAATAAATAAATGTTAAAAAAATTTTTTTAATGATGTTCTAAAATTGAGTGTATCATAATACATTTTGGTAAAAGGCAAATGCCAGTAGCTCTTCATAATGCTGTTATCAGAAAATTTCAATCCCAGTAATTGTTTTAAAATGTACTTTACCAATAATGCGATGAGTAAATTTGTGTTAATGAATGATTTAGAACCAAAACTCTATAAACAAGCTATCCATGGGTCCCAGATTGGTTGTGCTTGATCCACAGGACTGGGCCTTACAAGTCTTTTTTTTTTTTCAAGCATTGAATGAGTTACTTTTTTTTGGCTCTTCTTGAAAACCACTTGGCCTCCCAGTAGGTTAAGCCAAGTCACAACTACGCTATGGGTCATGCTCTCAACGGGTCACTCAAGCTCCCTCCATCCTGAATATCTTCCCGACCCAGCCAGCTCTACTCACTCCAGTTACCTGCCTGGCCCCAGAAAGAAGTTGAGTTTGTGAGCTCTCATCTACACGACAAAGAGGGAAAGTGAGATCACCGTCCCTGGAAAGGAGTTGAGAAAGAGGTGGAGTCTGAAAAAGCATCTGGAACTCAGCGTGCCCCAAACTGAATTATTGAGTTCTCCTTCCTGTTCCATCCCTACTTGACTGACAAGCCAAAACCTAGCAATTATCCTTGATGCCCTCCTCTCCACGAAGCAAATCTATCCCTCCATTCTACAGAGTTTACTTCCTAAGTATTCTCAAATGCATCCATTTAGCTCTGTTTCTGATACCAAAGCCATCGGCATCACTAGAACCACCACCACCATTGTCATTACCCCCATCATCGTCACCACCATCACCATGACTGTCATCATCGTCACCGCCACTGCCACTACAACCTCCACCCTATTCTGAGCTCTCACCGTCTTACTTCTACATTTTTTTTAACGTCTATTCATCTTTGAGAGACAGAGACAGATAGAGCAGGAGCGGCGAAGGGGCAGAGAGAGAAGGAGACACAGAATCCGAAACAGGCTCCAGGCTCCGAGCCGTCAGCACAGAGCCCGGCGCAGGGCTCGAACTCACAGACCGAGAGATCATGACCTAAGCCGAAGTCGGCCGCTCAACCGACTGAGCCACCCAGGCGCCCCTCACCGTCTTACTTCTAAACGAAGCTTTCTAAGTAGTTCATCCACAGTCATTCCGGCCTCTCTTCAATTTGGTCACTACACCGAAAGCAATGTGACCTTTTGCAAAATGCAAATCTTGAAGCCTGCCTCCTGCTTACAAATCCTTCAACGGCTCCCACAGCTCTTGGATAAAGGGAAAACCACCTTAGATAAAGGGCCTGCAAGGCTCTGCATGGTCTTGGAGCCCAGCCATCCCTAGAATCTCATTTCTTGTCTTTCCCCCCTCTGCTTTTCTATTCCAGCCATCCTGATATTCTTTCAGGCCCTAATACTCAGCATAATCTCTTCAAAAAAAAAAAATCCCAGTGCCTAGAATTGTATTAATCTTAATTCTTGGTTTATCACACCATTTAAATTGGCTGACGCACGGCCCTCTTTATTTATGTATTTAAAACAATACAATGAGCTCTTCAGAGCTCAGTATCTGAAACCTTACCAATCATTTGCACGTCCCTTTACGAACCTCCCCCACACCTCACTGCCAGTCCCTCTGAATTTCTACTCTTTTTAAATTCGGGGATTATTTTCATTGACTTTTTTCTTGTTTTAGCACACACACTGTACTTGTATACCTAAGCAATCTACTGTTTCGGGGTTTTTTTGCTTTCAAACTTTTTAAGAAGGCATCATGCAGGATACGGTCTCTAGGACCTGCTTGTTTTCAGCCAGCATTATGTTGCCAACTTCACCCGCGAAGCTGTGAGCAGAGACTCACCGACCGCTACTGCTGTGTAATATTCGTTAGGCGAACGTCCCCCGCCTGCTCTGCTCTTTGTCCTCCTGGCCTCGTTGACTCTTATTTACCCAACAGCTCTGGGCACACGTGTCACTTCGTCAAATGTTTCCTGACCTTCACCACCAGATTAGACCCCTGGTTTCTGACAGGCCTTCCGAGAGCCCTGCGTGCCTCCTTGGCCAACAACACCGCAGTAGTGATTCGACACCATGGTGGTTTGAATTCATCTGTCCTCCCACCCACTTGGCCGGAAGGTCCTGGGGAACAGGCACCATGCCTGTGCTTCATCTCCAGCAAATCCCCAGCTCCTAGGACGTCATACGACTCAACAAACACTGTTGCCTGAATGAACGCATGAATCGTGAAAGGAAGGGTTCATCTCTACAAAACAGTCCGCCCAACTGAACACGTTCAGAGATAAGTAAGTGTAAAACCAGTCTCTCTTCCCGACTTTCACATCTCTTTGACGGCATCATCATTCTTTCATTTACCTAGCTTAAAAATGTTGACATCAGGTCTGATTCTGGTCTTTCCCTGACCCCTTACATTGGATTGTTCAGTCATTTCTGTTCTTTCTGCTTTGAAAAGGGCCCTTAACCCAACACATCATCCCAACCTTATATGACTTCCACATTTTCTATTTTTAGCTCCCTAAAGTGTACTGGATCATTTCTCATCACCTTATCTTTGTTTATGCTGTTCCCTGTCCCCAGAGAGTCCTTCATTTCTGGGCTGTACATTTCTACCCAATGCCTACTGCAAATGCTACATCTTGCCCCCCCCCCAAATACTTCCCTGATTTCCCAGATGGAATGATCTCTTCAGTCTCTAGCCATTATCACCCTGTACCTAGCCCCATGCTTGTCTGTGCCCAATGAGAAGTTCTTCTTAGTGTACAGGAACAAACATGGGCTCTGTATTCAGACCCGACTACAAATCCTTTGGCTATCTGACCTTCGGAAATCATCTATACAGGAACAATCACACCCAACTCTCGGAAACGTTGCTGACATTATAGCCAATAAATACCTGGCAAATGCTAGATAGGAATCTACCTGTGTTTTCCTGGTGTAACGCTTTTGGCTTCAGCCCCCGCCTCTTACTCACTTTTCCCTTGGGAAGGAGGGAGTATGATTTACCAGATTAGTGAACTTAGGAGAAAGAAGTGAACATCCTCACTTAACTACTTTCCTCTCTACTCCTCCTCCCTCCTCCTCCGCTTTCTCTCTATCCCTCCACCTCCTCTGCCCTGTCCACTCATCACCAGCTCTCTTCTGCACGATTCTCACATTCCGTTCTGTCCCTTGGTGCCTAGAGAGACAGGCTCCACCCTGGGGGGAGGGGGCGGGTGCTGGGAGCTGGACTAGGGGGTGAAGCTCTAACTTGGGGCTGGGTTGTTGGCAACCCTTTTGGCCACACTTCTCAGGCCAGTTCTGTCATTAGCTTATCAGTGATAAAGCTCATACTTTGACCTCCATCTATCTGCCCACTTTCCCTGTCTTATTTCTCAACCGGTACTGAACTCAGGTGGGGAAGAAAGGGAGTTATTTATTGACTTCCCCAAACCACAACCATGAAGTAATATGACGCCTGTGTTCAAACAAACACACCAGAACTTTCACACCCAAATAAGAGATGCCCTTCCAAATAGTCCCCTGAGGAAGTGACACATCTATTCCAATATATTCCAACGTATTCCACTCCAGTTTAAAATCTCTTACATGTCTCACTGGAGTCTGTGGATTTTATACGAATATCTTCACTGGTCTCAAGTCACATCTGAAAAGGGCAGATTTGAGTAACAGCATTCGAAAATAGCAAAAAGTCGTTTGGCACCAAGGCTAGTGAATAAGCATTTGAGATCAACAATGGAAAGGCATTAAAAAATGAGATGTGTGTGTGTGTCTTGTAATTGGGAAGGAAGGCGTATTCAAGATGTTTGCACGGCACCCGTAAGTGACCACTGTGAACAACAACACTCACCTGGCCACGTCCAAAGGACTGTGTTTACTACTCGTATCACTTCGTAGTGAGGCCAGTAGCATCAGATGCTGACTTCTTCTAAAGGATGGGGAGTCATGCCTCTGGATTTGACTTTCTTTCTGTGTCATCTCGGACAACTAAACTCGTTCAACATCCTTCAACTCTGTGTTTTCATTGGCAAAATCGGATTAACAATAACACCCACCACAGACACCTCACAGGATGACTGTGAGGGCCGCAGGAGCGAGAACAGGTGAAAAGGCTCCTTGTCAACTCCAGCGACAATACCAGTGTCGGCTGTAGTTATTGTTATGATTAATATTCTTCCTCGAGCGTTTCAGCCTTTTCCCCCTCCTTTCACCCATATGCTTGGCAGCAGAGTTGGATTCTGAAATATCTTCTCATAAAGAGACTGAGGTCAATCTGAACACTTATTCCAGGATTCACACAAACTGCTAAGGAAAATGCAAGGAAGCAGGAAGACTGCCAATGACTCAGTGAGCACCATTTTCTGGAAATCACTTGCTTTTTTTGCCCCGTTTTCTGTAAGTCACTTGATTTGCTGTAGCTTTGGGTGATTTATTACAAGTTTCTACAGAAAAAAAAAAAAAAAAGGATTAACCTTGGCCATTGTCTTCTCTTACCTCACTTTAAAGGCTAAACGATGTACCCTATAGCCTCAAACTGCCCCTGCATGCACTGAACAGCAATTAACATTGAGGGAGAGCACACTGTGTGCCAGGTAATATGTTACATATTTTAATCCTCAACAACAGCCTGATGCTCAGCGTACTATTTTTGCATCCATTTTGTAGACAAGATCGTGGAATCACAGAGAAAGTAGATAAAGTGCCCAACCACCCAGCCAGGCCGGTGAGACCGCAAAGCCCGTCTTCTTCAGCGCACTCTCGACCTCTGAACGCACAGGCCTGGGGTTTCCAAACTGCAAACCCAATCACAGTTTTTCTCCTTTAGTTTTTGTTTTGAGGCCAGAATAGGTCCTATTCTAGGACTGTCTGTGTGTTGGTGATGAGTGAAAAGTTCTCCTTGAAACCACTTTAAAGAACAGAGGACCCCCTAATGTGGTGGCCTGGATCCTGAGAAATGTGCTAGGGCATTAACATCTGGGCAGGCATTAAAGAAAGAAAGGTTTAACAAACTACATACAGTTCATCTTTAACTCAGCATTTGCAACGGATGTTCAGAGCCTACTAGAAATTTTTACTAAACCCAAGGCCCTCAAAACTCATCTCCACTTAGTGTTCTGGATGCTCTCCATTCTCTGGTATCGATCCCTTTCCTGGAAAACACATGTTTCTGCAACCACTTCCAGAACAAAGGATGTGTCTTCTGCCTTCTCCAATCTTTGTCCACACTGGAACCAGACAAACACACTTTAGACCCACATTCACCTACTGTTGGCACCAGAAACAATGCCTTTATTTTTTTTTAGATAAATACCAGGTTTCGTTTTAATTTTTTTTCAACTATAAAAGTAATCTTGTTTGTGGTATGAAACTTGATAAAGAAAAAAATATGACATCTGGGTGGCTCAGTCGGTTAAGCATCTGACTTGAGCTCAGGTCATGATCTCAGGGTTTGTGAGTTCGAGCCCCACGTCGGGCTCTGTGCTGACAACTCAGAGCCTGGACCCTGTGTCAGATTCTGTATCTCCCTCTCACCCTTCCCTTCCCCCACTAATGCTCTCTTTCTCTCTCAAGAAAATAAACAAACATAAGAAAGAAAGAAAGAAAGAAAGAAAGAAAGAAAGAAAGAAAGAAAGAAAGAAAGAAAGGGAAAGGAAAGGAAAGGAAAGGAAAGGAAAGGAAAGGAAAGGAAAGGAAAGGAAAGGAAAGGAAAGGAGGAAGGAAGGAAGGAAGGAAGGAAGGAAGGAAGGAAGGAAGGAAAAAAGAAAAATACACCCTGGGTGAAAGGGCTATATGTCGGTTATGTGTCCACGAAGCCTGACATTGCTCCTGGCACTTGAAGGTGCCTAATAAACGTAGACGATGAGTGAGTTTTGTAAAGACCCGTGAGCATTCATTGCCAATGATCTCCACTGCTGTGCCTCCAGCCACCAGGGCACTGCTCACTGTCAGAGACACTTAGTGGGCACTTGAACAACCCACAATACTGAAACAGGTGCAGGGAGGAGGGTCCAAGCTCGCAGTGCACTCCACGTCCATGTCTGCTCAATCATGCACAGGAAGATGCAGTGACACCTACTGTCTAGATGGAGGGAAGACTACACAACGCACATCTACCTCGTCACAAGAACATCATCCCCACCTGCCTCTCCTACCTTGCAGGCCAACCGTGAAGGCCAGCCCACATGCTTCTACGGAAAGCTTTCTGTGGTCTGCTGAATGATGCCCCCCCCCCCCAAAGATGTCCATGTCCTAATCCCCGGAACCTGTGAATACATGATTCCACATGGCAGAAGGGAATCTGCAAGGGTGATTAAGTTAGAGGTCCCCAGGTGGGGAGACTATCTGACATTACCCGGGAGGGGCGGATGTAGTCCCAACGGTTCTTATAAGAGGGAGGCAGGGAGAGTCCGATTCAGAGCAGAAGGCAGCGCAGTGACGGAAGCAGAGACTGGACTGAGGCACTTTGAAGGTGAAGCAAAGGGTCACAAGCCAGGGAGCACAGACAGCCACCAGAAGCTGAAAAAGGCAAGGCAACAACTGTCCCCTCAGAACCTCCATTAGGAACCAGCCCTATTGACACCTTGGCTTTAGCCCCATGAAGCAGGTTTTAGATCTGTGGCTTTCAGAACTATAAGAGAATAAATGTGTGTTGCTTTAAGTCCGTAACTTTTTGGTAATTTGTTACAGCAGCAACAAGAAACTAATACACCTTCTCTAACCCTCAGGTCCACACTGATCTCTCCCCCCGCCCCCATCTCTCTGAATTCTAATTAAGTCTGAATACACAACGTAGCATTCAAAAATCCCCAGAACCTGTTTCCTCATCCAAGTGGAAGTCCCTCGGGGCACAGTCCCCTAGGCCTGTGTAACGTCTCGTGGACGAGGGATATCTAACCTGGAGCCAGCTCGGGAAAAGGTTTAGCAGATACTTGCTGAGAGGAAGTAAACGCACAGCTCAAGACTCCGTTGTACATGATGAGGGAGAGATCACCCTTTGATCTTAGAATTACAGCATGTCAGTAGAAATGGAGCGTGTTGCGGGGGCGTCTGGGTGGCTCAGTCAGTCAAGCACTCAACTCTTGATTTCAGCTCAGGTCATGATCTCACAGTCGTGGGATCGAATCCAACACTGGGCTCGGTGTTGGACATCGAACCTGCTTAAGATTCTCTCCTCTCTCTCTCTCTCTCTCTCCCCCTGTCTCCTCCTCTCTGCCCCACCCCCACTCATGTTCTATTTCAGAAAAACATTTTAAAAAAATGGAGTCTCTTGAACAGACTTTTGTATACCAGTGTTCATAGCCCAACAATGCAATATTACTCAGCCTTTAAAAAGAAGGAAATTCTGACACGTGCTACAACAGACATGGATCTTTTTTTTTTTTTTAATTTTTTTTCAACGTTTTTTTTATTTATTTTTGGGACAGAGAGAGACAGAGCATGAACGGGGGAGGGGCAGAGAGAGAGGGAGACACAGAATGGGAAACAGGCTCCAGGCTCTGAGCCATCAGCCCAGAGCCTGACGCGGGGCTCGAACTCACGGACCGCGAGATCGTGACCTGGCTGAAGTCGGATGCTTAACCGACTGCGCCACCCAGGCGCCCCCAGACATGGATCTTAAAGACATGATGCTGAGTGAAATAAACCGATCACAAAAAGACAAACACCGCATGACTTCCCTTATATGAGGCACTTAGAAGACTCAAAGTCACAGAGACAGAAAGGAGAATGAATAATGGTTACCAGGAGAGAACAGGAAGAGGGGAGTTCTTGTTTAACGAGTACAGAGCTTTAATTTGGGAAGACGAGAAAGTTCTAGAGATGGATGGTGGTAATGGTTGCGTTACAGGGTGATTATACCTACTGCCGCTTAAATGCATACTTATAAATGGTTAAAATGGTCATTTTTACATCATATACATTTTACCACAGTTTTTTAAAAAATTGAGTCTACAACCTCAGGACAAAGAACAAGAGAGATCTGGAAACATACTCAGGCTGGAAGCACCTGAAAAAGCAGGAGGTGTGGGGCTCAATTGGGAAGACGGAGGGGCCGGCATTGGTGTGGAAGATCTGTGTATGTGGGCTTACCCCAACTCTTAACGGTGACAAAGTTTTCCCTCCTCCCCACCAAAAGGCAAAGCAAATCCTTCAACGACAACAAACCGGTAATGAGTTCTCTGTGCTCATTCTGGGGGTCCAGCACTAAACAAGATGTGCAGCTCAGGGTCACGTGGGGGAGACACACAGGACACAAACAATCACTTATATAAATGGAGGCTACAATGGTCAAGGAGGTCAGCGGAGGTCAAGGAGGTCAAGGAGGTCAGACGAGGAAGTGACGCATGAGCTGAGTGGGGAGTGGTTGAGATTGACGGTGCAGTGGGTGAAGGTGGAGGCAGACAGCACAGCAGGTTTCCAAGACCCGAGCAGAGCACAGGGGAGAGAACAAAGGGGGCAGTGCACTTCTGGGGAGGTGGGCAGGGGACAGACATCAGGGCCAGGGGTCATGTTCAAACCCATGGTCTTGTCCTTGGAGCAAAGAGGAATCGGTAAAGTCATACTGGGATGCGGAGGCGGCGTTAGGAGGAGGTTGGGACACTGTGACCAGATCTGCATTCTGGAAAGAAGGGACAAGAGAGTTGTGGGGAGGGCAGGTAGGAGGCCACTTCAACGGCTGAGGGCCCTAGAGAAGTGCTGGAGGAGACGAGACGCTAGGCAGATCCAGGTGGGATTCAGAACTGGAGATGATCAGGTGTTATGGCATTACAGTTTATAAAAAATTGTTGTATCAATTAAAACAAGAGGTCATCAGACGGATGTGACTCTGATGCCATGGCTGGCTACATAAGAAAACTAAAATCCAAACCTATAAAGGTTTCAAGGTCACAAAATTAAAACCGCTAAGGACAACCAACACGCACAGCCAACTAGGCTTTGAGCTATAGCCAGTCAACAATCTCCTTACCTTTCTTCTATCTTTTCTCTACTAAAGACTCTCCCCAAGCTCCTGTTGGTACAGCACTCCTAACCACTTCCAGCTTGGTGCTGCCCAGTTTGAATCAACTTTTGCCCAAATACACTCGTAAAATTGTTAATATGCCTCAGTTTATCTTTTTATGGTTCTGATGTCATTAGAGGGAACCAATGGAGAACCCTCACGGCCTCCAGGAGTGACGAGCAGCCACGGGAAGGTACCTGCTGAGCCCCCTTGGGCTCCCTGCTTTGTCGCTGCCTCCGGAGGTGATGGGTAAGTCCCTCTCAGATCCTAGCTGCACAGTTTTTGTATTATGAGTTTTCAGACTTTATTTGAGCATTTCTTTTCCTGACCTAGGTCTGGAAACCACCTGGAGTCGGACTGGATCCAGGGTCATACTGGTCCAACTTGGCAACCAGACTGAGACCAGGGTGAAGACTCTGGTGAATAAAATTTTGTTTTAAGGCTGAACCAAAAGGTTAACTTAACCAAAGAGAATTTTGAATTACAGTGACCACAGTGGAGAACCTTTAACCTAGAGAAGCTTATCCATTCAGGAGATGCCCTAGAGGAAACGGGGTCTCAGCCAAGGACTCACCATAAAAAGTAGACAGAAGTTTCTTTATCCCCCTCTACAGTTTCTGTGACCAGGATGAGACCCACTGGGACACCTCACATGCTTCGGAGCCTGCAGATGGGATCCTGGGAAAACGCGCACAAGCCAGGAAAGGGTGAGAATTCCTACCGAAGTCAACTCTTCCACATCTCCACCTGTGGTGCCTGGTTGTGAGAGGAAGGTAAGATTTCACACTGTCACTCCCTTCCCAAATTCACATTGACAGGCAAAACACACACACACACACACACACACACACACACACACACACACACACACAAAACAAAACAAAAATAACATCTGTAAGAATAAGATCTTTGAATTGTGACTCGTGGATTTACCTTTGGGAATGCATCAGTGCGGACCCCTACTCTCCTAGGGACGGCGACTACCTCTCGTTTGTCCTGTTGGTGTTCTGAGAACTTGGCTTCAGTTGGTTAAGCAGCTGACCTCAGCTCAGGTCATGATCTCACGGCTCGTGAGTTCAAGCCCCACATCGGGCTCTGTGCTGACAGCTGGGAGCCTGGAGCCTGCTTTGGATTCTATGTCTCCCCCTCTCTGCCCCTCCCCTGCTCACGCTCTGTCTCTCTCCCTTTCAAAAATAAACACTTAAAAAATTAAGATAAAATATAATAAAAAATTGTTTCTTAAAGACAGCAGCAAGTTATCTGTTCAGATGGCTTTAAATGTTTTTACCAGGGGCGCCTGGGTGGCGCAGTCGGTTAAGCGTCCGACTTCAGCCAGGTCACGATCTCGCGGTCCGGGAGTTCGAGCCCCGCGTCGGGCTCTGGGCTGATGGCTCGGAGCCTGGAGCCTGTTTCCGATTCTGTGTCTCCCTCTCTCTCTGCCCCTCCCCTGTTCATGCTCTGTCTCTCTCTGTCCCAAAAATAAATAAACGTTGAAAAAAAAAATTTTAAATGTTTTTACCAGTATTTGGAGAGATCTTTAAGATTTTCACCTATTTTCCAAATAACCCTCCATTTTTTTTTTCTTTTTCTTTCCTTCTGGTAAGAATCCCTTACTGGATTTTATATTTCAGGGATGGTCCTCACTTCCTAGAGAAGGCTGGGAGGCCCCAAAATATGGATGAACAAAATTATGGGTTGCACTCCATCCACGGGTAGGGTTTCCTCTTTGCTGCCAGCTCTCAGGGGAACTGTCTAAATCTTTTCTTCCTTTGGCTATCTTTGGGAGTGACTCTGGATCCTGGGAGGACTGTTTCTTCTATACCTCTTTAGGGGTACCTCTTGCATCCTTGGGGTTGTTCAGGAAACCTGACAAGAGATTCAAGAGAATTTAAAATAACTCTATGGGCAGAAGCTGGCCAAATTGGAAGCCGGTACTCAGAGCCTAAGAGAACGGTTTTTTTAAAGGCCTTCTCCCCTAAGTTAAATGAAACTATGTACCCAAGGGAAAGAAAACCATTCCAAAGACTAACAGCTCTAAATCTAGAATCTAGAAGCCTGTGATGGCCATCTCAGTTGAACATCTTCTTCCTGATTCAGAGAAGCAAACTGAAGGTAATATAGTTGGATGGGGGGTCAGCCTTGAGATCATCGAGGTTACAACCCAAGTCTGGGAGGAATTAAAAACAACTGTACTCGTGTTACATATCAAGTCTTTACAAGAACAGAAATACTGCTCCAGAAAGAATTCAAAGCCCCCCACCCCCATCGTTTTTACCAATCCCAAAACCTTCCCTATTCACCTCCAAAGGCTTGCAAGTATTGTCAATTCCTTGATTTAGGATCAAAAGTCCTTAGCGGAACTTGTATTCTTTCCCTGTGCTTTGAGAAGTCAATATTGTACCAACCTTCCCTAGGAACTGAGGGCCATCTCTGAAATACAAACTCCAGTGAGGGGATTCTTATCAGAAGGGAAAGAAAAGGAAAAGAGGAAAGGGGTGCTATTTGGAAAATAGGTGAATTAAAAATCTTAAAGATCTTCTCTACAGATGTAAAAACGCTAAAGCCATCTGAACACAAGATAAACTTACTGTTTATCTTGTGTTCAAAAAACACAATTTTATTTGTTTATTTTTTTAATGTTTATTTTTGAAGGAGAAAGAGACTGGGCACGAGCATGGGAGGGGAAGAGAGAGGGAGACACAGAATCTGACACAGGCTCCCAACTCCAAGCTGTCAGCACAGAGCTCAACGCGACTCACAAGCCATGAGATCAGGACCTGAGCTGACGTCCACCGCTTGACCGACTGAGCCACCCAGGCTCCCCAAGAAACACAATTTTAGATCCAATTGTTCTCTTATAAACTAGTGACTTTTACATTAATAATGCCCGTTTCATGGCTAAAACTTTAAAACAAAAGCTATAGGTCTCTGTTTATATGTCTTTATGTTTATGTGTATCTATGTATGTATTTTACTGATGTGTGATATTTTTCTACCACATTGGCATTGCCAACATCAACTTGTAAAGGGCTCTATTTAATTGGCTTAAACACAAACAACCTCAAGGACAGAAAAGCACTCTACAAATTAAGTATGTTCTCAGAAATATAAACACTAACCCAAATGTTTTTCAAGGTCACACGATCTGAGATAATCTACAAATGAAATTTTCAAGAATACTGATGCTTTACTGTATGTGTACTTAAAAATAGTTTCCAGGGCACCTGGGTGGCTCCGTCAGTTAAGTGTCCAACTTCAGCTCAGGTCATGATCTCATGGTTTGTGAGTTCGAGCCCCGTGTCAGGCTCTGCGCTGATAGCTCAGGGCCTGGAACCTGTTTCAGATTCTGTCTGTCTGTCTGTCTGTCTCTCTCTCTCTCTCTCTCTCTCTCTCTCTCTCTCTCCCCCCCCCCCATGCTCGCTCGCTCTCTCTCTCTCTCTCTCTCTCTCTCTCCCCCCCCCCCATGCTCGCTCGCTCTCTCTCTCTCTCTCTCTCTCTCTCTCAAAAATAAGTAAACATTGGGGCGCCTGGGTGGCGCAGTCGGTTAAGCGTCCGACTTCAGCCAGGTCACAATCTCGCGGTTCGTGAGTTCGAGCCCCGCATCAGGCTCTGGGCTGATGGCTCGGAGCCTGGAGCCTGTTTCCGATTCTGTGTCTCCCTCTCTCTCTGCCCCTCCCCCGTTCATGCTCTGTCTCTCTCTGTCCCAAAAATAAATAAAAAATGTTGAAAAAAATTAAAAAAAAAATAAGTAAACATTAAAAAAGTATATTTTTTAAATAGTTTCCAAAATGTTTCTGGTAACTTGAAACAAAAGTATACTGAGATAAGTTACATGATGGATATTCACTGAGTATCTCAGATCATTTCCAGATAAGATAAAATAATGAAACATTACTGAACACAGGTTTTATCTACTTTTGGCTTCTTATTACAGAGAAACTAAAAACATTTGGGTGTGTTAATAAACACGTCCTCTGCATCACTGAAATGATGTACTACTGAGGAAGCATATGCTTCTAGAAATCAAGAAATATACTCATGAATCTGCCGATACAAAGAATGCTGATTTCTTACTTTTCACTAGAAATTAAGGTTCCTAAGGGTTAAAAACTCTAATTAATATGGAACTGTTAACTACTAGAAATAATAAGGGAAAAAACTCTGTATGCAAGGAAAGTAAAATGTGTTTTGGCCAAGAAAAGGTCAGGAGGCATGAAGATGCTTTTTTGTTAAGGGAAATGAAAGGAATTTTTCCCTAAACTAAAAGCTGGTTCCTTCAGGGGCACCTGGGTGGCTCAGTCGGTTAAGTGTCCAACTTCAGCTCAGGTCATGATCTCCCGGTCTGTGAGTTCAAGCCCCGCATCGGGCTCTGTGCTGACAGCTCAGAGCCTGGAGCCTGCTTCCGATTCTGTGTCTCCCTCTCTCTCTGGCCCTCCCCCATTCATGCTCTGTCTCTCTCTGTCTCAAAAATAAATAAATGTTAAAAAAAAAAATTTAAAAGCTGGTTCCTTCAGAATGGGAAAGAGGAGAACAAAGGACAAACTGAATGGATTATGGAAAGCTGGGAACAGAGAGACAGAGGGAATTTTTACCTTGTGTACTCAAGCTGGCCAAAACTGAATTGTTATTCCAAGGGTTTTAAACGTAAGCTTTAATACAATAGGGTACTTACGTAAAACTAAAAAGTTTCTTTCATCTACCTAAAGGACAAAGTTGTCCTAAACTCTTAGTCTGTTCTTGACAATGAGAGATTGTGAAAGGACTTCCTTTACCTTGTAAGTAACACACCTGGAAAGCAAAGCTTTCGTGTTTCCCTAAATTAATTTCCTGTGCTTCGTGTTGCCTTTATCAGGTCTTTGATGCCTTAAGAAAACTGAGTCTTCTCAGTACTCGAAGAGCTAAAGCTTTCCTCACAACTATGTAACCTTCTGTATTTGCCTTTGAAATGTTCTGTCACTTTGGTGAAATAGATAATTGAGTATATTCTTTCACAATGGTCTGTGATCCTACTTAGTCAAGCATCCAAACTTCCCAAAATCAAATTCTAAGTAAAGACTTTTTGACCTGGAAGTAAGTTTGGGATTTTCTAGAAGGTCCCTGGAACATTTCAAAAGATTTGTTGTCTCTCCTCATAAAAAGACAGATATTAATTAGGTAACTAATTAGCCTTATTTGCTGTTAAATTACATGAGAAGCACTGTCAAGTAAGAAGTAATAATTATGTTATATTTGTATGCATGTAGGTTATTAATATAAGTGTTCCAGGGGCGCCTGGGTGGCTCAGTTGGTTAAGCATCCGACTTCGGCTCAGGTCATGATCTCATGGCCCGTGGGTTCGAGCCCCGCATCGGGCTCTGTGCTGACAGCTCAGAGCCTGGAGCCTGCTTCCGATTCTGTGTCTCCCTCTCTCTCTGACCCTCCCCCATTCATGCTCTGTCTCTCTCTGTCTCAAAAATAAAAATAAACATTAAAATAAATAAATAAATAAATAAATAAATATATATATATATATATATATATATATATATATATATATATATATATGTGTGTGTGTTCCAGCAATTATATAAAATTCCTAGAAATCTGATATATGTCCTGGTATAATACTATCACTTACAATTCTAGTTATTATCTCAAACCCTGTATGCCACAGAAATAACCAAATTTTCTTGTTGACAGCATTATAATGAACTTTGAACAACTCTTTAACCATGGCCATTTTTAAATCTTTTTTCCCTTACAGAAACTTACTTTTCTACTCTGATGCTTTTGCAAATAAATGTTCCTACAAAAGTGCTTCTTCATCTTCCAGACGACTCATGGGAAGGACTCTAACAAGTACAAGTTTCTGATAACTTCCAGACCACACCACTGAGTAAGAATTGGCAGAGCTCTAAGGGAAAGACTGACAGTTTCATAAAACTAACAAAAGATCAAGATCAACAAGAATTAGTTACATTGGACTGAATGAACTGATAGAGATGATTTTATAATTTTTATGACTTTTGTTTGAAACACTGTGGTGTTGTTTTTCTAGAGTTAGGAAAATCTGTCTTTTCTCTTAAACTATCATTAGTTTGGTAAAATGTACCTTTGTAAACAAAGATGAAACATTTATCTTTTCTCCTTATCTGATTCCTCCAGAATTTGGAAACTCCATTCTTATTTTCATGGAGATACAGTTATTTGCTTAAGTTCAATAGGAATCTGTTCTCCTTGCAACAGGACACAATTGGAAACATTGGTTATATGACCAAGACTTTGATGAAATGTCGTATTTGAGAATATGCATAAAATCAGATGTGAGAAGATAGTTTGAAGGAACTAAAGTTGACTTATGGAGCCAAAAAAGTCCCTGGGAACAAAGAGCCTGGCACCTTGCTTACAGAGTTCTCAGCAACCTTAGCAGGTGAGTAAGGCAGGTCACTTCCTGGCAGGCCCAGGAACTTCAAGATATCCTGAGGACCTCATGAAGAGAAGAATTCACCCAAACAGATAGGTATTGCAAGTGAAGTCTGATGGTGAGTTCTTGGCATGGCTTCTTAGCCTGGAGAGGCTATAAAAGTCCTATCTAAGACTCCCTCTGAAAAGTTCCAGAAAAGCAGATTTTTAAAAGGTCTAATATGGTCAATCGCTATTCTTGCTGCACTTATGTAAATAATCAGGCCAACTTTAATAAGATTAGATTTATTATGCAAACAAATTAGTCTTACTGTAATTATCTTTATTAGAAATAGGGGTGCCTGGGTGGCTCAGTCAGTTAAGTGCCCGACTTTGGCTCAGCTCACGATCTCACTGTTTGTGAGTTCGAGTCCCGCGTCAGGCTCTGTGCTGACAGCTCAGAACCTGGAGCCTGTTTCAGATTCTGTGTCTCCCTCTCTCACTGTCCCTCCCCCACTCACACTCTGTCTCTCTCTCTCTCAAAAATAAAGGTTAAAAAAAATATTTTTTAAAGAAATGAGGGTGATGTAGAACAAACACTGTGTTTTAGTAGAGGATTGTAACACAACCTATAGATATCAGATTCGACTCCTGTTCATTGTCTTTGAGGTTTTATTTTATATATATGTATGTATATGTATATATATATGTATACGTATATATGTGTATATGTATATATATATTTTGTTTTTTAACGTTGATTTATTTTTGAGACAGAGAGAGACGGCATGAATGTGGGAGGGTCAGAGAGAGAGAGAGAGGGAGACACAGAATCCGAAACAGGCTCCAGGCTCTGAGCTGTCAGCACAGAGCCCGACGTGGGGCTCGAACTCACGGACGTGAGGTCATAACCTGGGCCGAAGTCGGACACTTAACCGACTGAGCCACCCAGGTGCCCCTATATATATATTTAAAATATCCCCTGTTTTCTCCCACCCTTCTGATTTGGATCACAGAGACTGCCCTTGAAGAGCCTTATAAGGGACCAGACCTCAGGCTCTCTCCACAACCCAACAGCAGCCGTACTTTAGGGATTTGAACCTTGGGTCCCATCCCCCAAATGAAAGGGACTCATTTAGACACTTGGATCTGCATACCAGCTGGAGATCTTAAATTAAAATTAACTAGGGAGGTTCCTTCCCAGAATTAGAGAACATCTTGAGACAGACAGCTCTCCCAAGGTCATGAATCAAGATTTTCAACCCCAATATGAAACTTTTACTCCTTTCGCCTTTTTGCTCCTTGCTTCTTCTCTGTGTTAACGCACAGGAAGGCAACACTCCTTCACTCTGGCAGCTGTCACTGAATCTACTGCTGAGTCCACAGCTGTACAACCAAAGTCCCCAAACACTCTTGCTAAGGTGGGTTTTTTTTAATGTTTGTTTATTTATTTTGACAGAGAGAGGGAGAGAGAGAGAGAGCACGCACACAAGTGGGGGAGGGGCAGAGGAGGAGAGGGAGAAAGAGTCCCAAGCAGGCTCCGCTCTATCTGTGGGGAGCCTGATGCGGGGCTCGATCCCAAGAACCAGGAGATCATGACCTGAGCCGAAATCAACAGTGGGAAGCTTAACCAACTGAGCAACCAAGTTGGTCACCCAGGTGCCCCGAGGTGGTTTGGGGTAACAGAATTGCTTTATGTCACTTACTGGATGAACAAAGAGGAAGCTGGATCATTGTACCTGGACCATTACCTCCGGTACTGCAACACATACAAGAAATTAACAAGTCACTTGGTTAAAACAGGTTGATGACCCCCACCCCATGTACATTCTGTGATTTATTTGATATCAGCTGGGTGGTTCATGGAGGCCCTAGCTAAGGAGGAAACTTCAGTCTCTTGGTACCAGCCTCCCAACAGTCATCACTGGAGTCTCCCTGGAGCACCAGGTTCTCTCCAAGGTCCTAAATGCATGTTCACAGCCATCCGCAGTATATCACATGGTCTCTCTGAGCGTGGAGAAATAGAAAAAAGGAAGCAACCAGATGAACAAGATGAAAAACAATTCTTCCACAGATCTGCCCTCACAACTTAGGAGTGTCACAAGGACACAAGAGCCACTTAACTCTCACGGTGACTGGAGGGTGGTGCCCATATCAACTTTTTGGTCAATCTCTCATGGATGAGAGGATGGCCAAAAGAGGGAAAGTGTTTAATTAAACAAGGACAGTAGACCAATAATGCTCTCAGGCCATGGCAGCCTACATAAAAAGCAAACCAAAACCTAAGCCTCTAAATGCCTCAAAGTTACAAAATCAAAATGCTAAAAGCAACCAATCATGAACAGCTAACTAAACTCTAAGCTATAGCCAATCAATTAACTTTCTCACATTTTTCTGTTACCTTAATTTTCTTCCTCATGTTCCCCAAACTCCTGTTGGTGAAATACTCCTAATCGCTCTTGGTTCAGCACTGCCTGATCCAAGTCAATCCGTGTTCAAATAAACTCAAGATGTTTAATATGCTTCAGTCTACCTTTTAACAAAATGGATATTTGGTCTTCCTCCCTGTTCCCAGCACAGAGCCCCTAAAGCCCTTAAAATTTTTTCCTAAATGATGAGAGGCCTAAAGGTGTCTTTTGCTGTGTTAATGAAGTGACTTTTGGACCACACCTAAGGAAGGGGCCGGATGCCAGGAGAATCAAGCCTGTGATTAGAAGGCTGGACCTTTTAGTCCCCTCCTGAGCCTCTGCAGAGGAAAGAGGGGCTGAAGGCTGAATCGACTGGCAAAGGCCAATGACTTCATCATTCATGCCCGTGTAATGAACTCTCCATGAAAACCCAAAAGGATGGTGTTCAGAGAGCTTCTGGGCTGCTGCTGAATCTGGGACCTGGGGAGCCTGGCTTGCTCGGAGAGGGCTCAAGAAGCTCCTCACCCCTTCCCCATACCATGTCCTCTTGGCCTCCTCCATTTGACTGTTCCCGAGTTACAACTTTTTAAGATAAACCTAGAATCTAGTAAGTAAAATGTTTCTCTGAGCTCTGTGAGCCTCTCTAGCAAACTAACTGAACCCAAGGAGTAGGTCACTGGAACCCCCGGTCTACAGTCAGCTGGTCAGAAGCGCAGGTCACAACCTGGGCTTGTGACTGGCATCTGAAATGTAGGGGAGACGGTCTTGCAGGACTGAGCACTTAGCCTGTGGGATCGTACTCCCTCTCCAGGTAGGTAGTATAATGACTGAGCTAAATACCCAGCTGGGTACCCAGCCGGTGCCTGAGAACTGCTTGTTACTGAGAGAGGCAAGGGGAACCCACAATGGAACTGGGTGCAGAATCTGGAGGTACGAGCGATGACAGAGAAGGAAGGGTCTCAAATCTATCTGAGCTTTGTGTTTTGTGACACTAGATGGATGGGGCCTTCAAACTCACTGACTAAAGGTGTGATCGGTGTTACCACACTGTAGCACTCAAAGGTGCACCCTCCACCTTGAAGTCAATGCCGGTGGTGTCCCCTGGACTTGTGCACAAGCAGCTACCCCGTGAGACATGTGACCCACAGACAAGATGTGGTTGCCTGGCCTGGGCCCAATTTCCCCCTATCATTTTCCTCCTAGTGCACCTGACGGCTGTCATCAATGAAACCTGTGCCCAAAGCCCAATGGAATCAAGTGTTTCATGTTTCCCTGTTCAAGTTAAACCCCGCCCACTGAAATCACATGACGAGCCTGGCCTTTCAGAGGGATCTGGACAAAAGGAAAGCAGGAAGAGGAAAGCCTCTGTGCGCCCATGACTCACGCCGGAGGCATGCTGGAGGGCTGTCTGCTCTCTCCCCACTCATCGCTGTCGTCAACGTAATGCTCACGTAGCCCAGCGCATACGGTTTTCTGGACATGTGGCCTGTGGCTGGGAGGAGCCGTGGATGCCGCTGCTCCCCGGCCAACAAGTCACACTCCACAGAATTAACCGGAAGCCCAAGACGGCCTCACCCCTTGCAGCTTGAGAAGGCTGGAGCAAGGAAACAAAGATCTCTTCAGGCCTCCCCCAGAGACTCCAAGGCAGCCCAGATGACGCCAGGGCCCCTAAAGAATGAGGGGGCCACGCCTCTGCCAGGGGTTCCAGTCGAGTAAAGCCAGAGAGGAACCCACTCTACCCAGTAACTGGCAGCAGGGGGAGGCGTTCACACCTCAGAACATCACTGCAAAACAGACGGCACTGGGTGGCATCCAGGGAACCTCACCTGCCCTTCTGCCCTTCTGCCTCCCCCCTGCTCACCTCTGCGGACAAGTACACCGGGGCTCTGCCCCACACCCTGGCAGATCAGCCCCCAGGAGGCGGGGACACCCAGAGAAGCCAAGCCCTGGGTCGCAAGAAAGATGAAGCCTCCTGAATCCTGAAACCAAATGAGACTACGTATGTCAAGAAGTAATTTACAGGGGCGTCACTGTGACGTCGGGTTGGAATTCTGCTCTATCTTTGGCTGTGGGACCTGGGAGGAGATTCTAAACCTTTCTGTGCCTCAGTGTTCTCATCTGTGAAAGGAGGATGATGGTGAGTAGCTCTATGCGCGGAGCACTGTGAGGATACAAAGTGTCAGACCAGCGCCTGGCACGTGGGGAGCAAACAACATCATCCAGTAAGAGCGTCTCCTATTATTATTCTTTTAGGACAGGAGCCTGACAAGCCGCTCCCAGGCTACAAGCAGCAGGCTGACAGCGTGCAGTTCCTGCCTGCTTCCCGTAAGCTCCGGCCGCCACCGTGCGTGAGGGGGTGCCGAGCGCCCCCGGGGAGGACAACGTTTTGTTACAGAGGCTTACGATGATGAATATGATTCTCAACTCTTGCCTTTTGCCAAGCTATAGCTTTAACACTTAAAGAAGTGGCCTGAGCCTTTCTCATTTCCCCCAGTAAATATATTGAACAGCTGTGTGGGGTCAAGAAGTTTTCCATCTCCATAGGCCTGTCTCCTTGACTGTAAACCAAAAGCTCTCTGAAGTCCCTTCCAGCAGCCACATTCTAGAAGGGTCCTTGACGCCAGGTGTTCATAAAGCCAGCCAGGGACCTCTGCACTTGTGTGTGAAGTTCCCCTTTTCCCACTTAGGGTCTCGTCTTTGCTTTTTCGTCTTGTGTCTAGAAATCAACATTTCAACGTTGCAGTCAGAGTAACTCTCCAAATTTATAAATGTGATAGCTAAAAAAAGATACCTCTGAATGGTAAAATGCTTCCCAATAGGTATTTCTAGTACCTCACAATTTGTCCTGGGACTAAGTGGTGTCCAGGAGCTTGTAAGAGTCACCGTAACCCCACCTACCCCACCCTCGGTGAGGAAGTCCAAAGGCCATAAACATTTACCAGTAAGAACGTGCCAGACGCTGTGTCCAAAGGCCATAAACATTTACCAGTAAGAACGTGCCAGACGCTGTGGCCGGCCCCTCCTTCTCTCTCTGCAGAGTCCCATCACAGGGGATTATAGCACTGAGGGGTCAGAGAGAACTTTAAAGTTCGTCTAGTCTGACCACCTCCCTGATACAAAAACCTCCTCTGTAACATCCCCGCATCTTCCCTGTGCTTAAGCGCCTCCAGGGATGGGAACTCGCAACCTTTATAATTTATTAGTTTTTGCATCTTTTCAACAAGTGGCTAAGTGCTGCTAATCCAGCGATGAAGCAGATTGAAACAGTCCCTGCCCTCAGAGGGCTTATGGTCTAGACAGAGATACAGGGGAGTAAAGGAATGCAGTGAAATATTAATCTTTGTGCTTTTGTTTTCCACACTTCCTTGAACAGCACCTTCCCCCAGGTCGACCAAAGGTTTTTACGTATCTTTGATGAACATGGGAATTATTTCAGCAGAAATGCTAATAGACAGAAACAGTTAGAACTCACTTTTGTGATGTCCGGCATAGGCTCCAGAAGCCCACAGAAAAAACAGTTTTGAAAGACAAATCATTTTGATTCATGTCTAGATTCTTCCCAGAGAAGAAAGGCTCCCAGAAATCAGGAGTCTGGGTCTCAGGCCGGGAAGGTGGAGAATCACCAAGCTTTGGGGCACATCAGAACCCCCCGGCGGGCCAGTGTAGACACAGGGTGCTGCCGGCACCCACCCAGAGTTTCTGACCCCGCAGGCCTGGGGGGGAGTCTCTGCACCACGAGAACCTTCCTAGGTGACACTGCTGCTCCAGGGACCACGCTTTGACAGTGGACGGGAAAGAGAAAGATCCAGGTTCAGGTCCCGGGGGACTATGTGTGACACCCCCCCCCCCCCGCACCCCGCCTGGGCGGGAAAAGCACAGTGGCCACGGGGTGGAAGCTGACCCCTGGGGAAAGGGTGGAGCTTGCTGAGAAGAGGGACCAGACTCCTCGGGATCATCCGGGGAAAGAAGTGACATCGATAGTGAGAAATGTTTCGTTGTCACCCACCAACGGCACTGGAGAGGGGCCGGGGGGGGGGGGGGGGCGGGGAGCCAAGCCAACGTCTACAGACCATTGGCTGCCATCCGAGCCAGGACTGAACGTCACATCAGCTGTTCCCCCCACTGCTGTGCGGTTAGGACGCTCTACTGACCGCTCCTGCATAACAGCCTGAGACAGTCTGGCACAAAGGGGGCTGCCTTGTTGCCCTGGACCATCTTCTGCATTCGCTTCCTAGAGTGAAGGTCAACTGACCAGCACAAACAGTGCAGCTTGGAACAACAAAAATGTATTCTCCTCCAGGTCTATAGTCTACAAGTCCAGAGTCACGTTGCGAGCAAGCCCTCATCCCTCTGAGGGCTCTTAGGATTCTTCCCTACCTCTTCCAGCCTCCAGAGGCCCCAGGCGTTTCTTGGCTTGTGGTGGCACAACCCTAATCTCTGCCTCCGGCTTCACATGGCCTTATTCTCTAGGTTTATCCACGTCCTTTCCTCTTCTTGTAAAAACACCAGCCATTATGTTTAAAACTCATCCAATCCAGGATGGCTTCATCTTAATGTAACTAATAACACCTGTAAAGACTATTTCCAAAGAAGGCCTATTTAAGGTTCCAGGTGTACATCAATTTGAGGCGGGGGGGGGGGGGGGGGGGGTGAACTGAATCCAATTGCAGAACTTCCCTCACTCCCCTTTGCAACAGCTCAGGACACTTATAATTCAAGGACACGTCCCTTGAAATAGAAGGTGGGATTCTTGACAGATACAAAGTAGGATCCAGAGAAGCGATTCAGTGGCAGGAAAACCCCTCAAACCTGCACCTGGGTGGGAGCTGGTCAGCAGTAAAGCCCACGAGTTACACAGTTACGGGCGCGCGTGACAGGTGATGATGAGGAGTGAGGGTGGGGGGAGCCGCGGGGACACAGAAGGCAGGCACTGAACACAGACTTGGGTGTGAGGCACGGCTTCCTGATACTTAGAAAGTCTCAGGTGAGATCTGAAGGATAAACAGGAAATCCTCAGAGGAAAGTCTGGGTGGGAAAAGAGACAGTGGGGAAGAGTGTTCTGGAAAGGGGGAACAGCTGGGCAAAGACCTAGACGTGATGGAGAAATACCATTTATTCCAGGAGCTCAAGCACATTCAAACTGGCTGGCTTGTAGCCTGGTGCAAGGGTGGTGCAAGGGGGTGGGGGGCGACTGGGGGACTGAAGTGTGAGGCCATGGCTTTCACCTCTTGGAGTCACACAGAATGATCCCAACCATTCTTCAACTCGCAAATCCTTATGTCCTTCTAGCACTTTAAAGACAGATCTCTTATTATCTTTAAATACTCTCTTTTCCAAGTTAAATACTTATTTACTCCAAGGACTTCTCGTATACTTTGGAGTCCCATCTCAATCCTGACTGTCCTGAAGTCCCGCGAGAACACTCCAGCTCGTCTACATTTCTACAGGCAGAACCCCTAAATGGAAGAAAAAACGCCAACCCGACATCACAGGATCCGTGTTTACCGACGGCATCTTTCCTTCCTAGACCTGGGTGTACAACTGAGGCAGGTCTTTGCAACAAAGATGCTAAGGACCTCGATGTCCACCATTAATTTCTTCCTCTTTACTGCACCCTAGATTTTAGCTAAGCACATGGTTGGCCAACTAGAGCCTAATCCCCGTCTTCTTTGTATCTGAGTATGAGACTGTGTGGCTTAACCACGTGACTAAGTTCTGGTCCACACGATCTTCTTTTTTTTTTTAATGTGAAATTCATTGCCAAATTGGTTTCCGTACAACACCCAGTGCTCGTCCCAACCAGTGCCCTCCTCAATGCCCATCACCCACTCTCCCCTCCCTCCCACCCCCGTCTTACTAACAAAGCCATTTATTCTGGTCTTCCTGCCTCCCCTGCTGGCGGGAAAGGGAGACAGCTGTAGCAGCCCTGTGTTCAGAGACGGAGGAGAGCAGAGAACACCAGCCCGTCTGGGTCTCTGGATGATTTCCTGAGGCAGAGAGCAGTCTACTCACCCTAGATGGCCCAGCCACCTCGGACCGTCACATGAGGCAGAAAGAAATTTCCATAACCTCTGGGTCACTGTAACAACAGCAGGGGTCATCCTCATGTGGACCCCACTGCCTTCGGGGTTCGTCCACATAGGTATTCAGGAAGCACATCAAGCACCCGCTAGGCACTAAGACGCTCTGTATCTGGCACCTGGCCCGTGGCAGTATCATTATTTCCGAGATGGGCAGTATATTGTCCTTTGTTCACAATCTGTCTTGTGACAGCAGGAAACCGGGTTCAATGTTAGTCTTTTCAGCTCCCTGTTGGGCCTTGTGACACCGGTCACGAGCTCGATGGCCACTGCCTCATCTAGGCTGCCTCCTTCGATCCCCAGAATAACTTTACGAAACAGGTTGCTACTACTCTCCGCTTACAAATTTAAAAAAACTAAGCCTTTAAAAAAAATGATTTCAATTTTCTTAAGAATCAGCAAATAATATAATCTAAAAAAGATAGCAAGGGGCGCCTGGGTGGCTCAGTCAGTTAAGCATCTGACTTTCGGTTTCAGCTCAGGTCATAATCTCATGGTGGTGGGATGGATCCCCACATCGGGCTCCACACTGGAAGTGGGGAGCCTGCTTGGGATTCTCTCTCTCTCTACCCCTCCTCAGTTCACTCGGTCTCCCTCCCTCCCTCCCTCTCTCTCTCTCTCTCTCTCTCTCTCTCTGCCCCTCCTCTGCTCGCTCGGGGTCTCTCTCTCTCTCTCTCTGCCCCTCCTCTGCTCGCTCGGTCTCTCTCTCTCTCTCTCTCTCTCTCTCTCTGCCCCTCCTCTGTTCACTCGGTCTCCCTCCCTCTCTCCCTCTCTCTCTCTCTCTCTGCCCCTCCCCTGCTCGCTCGCTCGCTCTCTCTCTCTCAATAAATAAATATTTACAAAAAAGTAAAAGAGACAGCAAGAAATCTCTAACATTTTCTGAACAGTTGACAGTGACAGAACAACATCTTGCTCTGTGACCTCCCCATTCGGCTCTGAATTAATTTCCCAAATTCAATCCACTGAGCAACAGACCTTCTGCTCCGTGGAAGAAAACATGCTGCTTTTTGTCAAACAAGTTCGAGGACTACAGCGTAATAGGGAGATTCACACTATGCATTTAAATATTTAAGTCTCTGATAAGGCCTGCAGAAAAAAGACCTGACCGACTTGATTTAAACATGAATGCTTCCTGGGGCGCCTGGGTGGCGCAGTCGGTTAAGCTTCCGACTTCAGCCAGGTCACGATCTCGCGGTCTGTGAGTTCGAGCCCCGCGTCGGGCTCTGGGCCGATGGCTCGGAGCCTGGAGCCTGTTTCCGATTCTGTGTCTCCCTCTCTCTCTGCCCCTCCCCCTTTCATGCTCTGTCTCTCTCTGTCCCAAAAATAAATAAAAAAACGTTGAAAAAATAAATAAATAAAAATAAACATGAATGCTTCCCAAAGGAGACCCTTTTATTCAAGAAATGCCATCAACTTCCTCTGGGACTTGGAGCAGGGCTGCTCTAGACAAAAGCGCAGTGCAGTGGGATGGGAGGAACCCTCCTGCTTTACCTGCTGGGATTCCCCATCACTTCCAGATTTTACACCTGGTCGGAAATACCTTCCCAAGAGAAATTATGTTATTATAAAGCTCCAAATGATGCTTTACAAAAAACGTAGAATTTCAGGCAAACCAGGGAAAACTATTTTGCTTTCAAAGCCCTCTTGAATTCCTTAAATCCTACCTGGAATGCTTGCCTGCTCTGCTGACCTTTTAGGGGCAGGAAAGGACTAGATTTACTGTCCAGGCTTAAACACTTAGAAACAAAAGTGAAGCAGGCAACATGAGGTCTCGTAATTCAGGAGCTCTGAATTTGAAGCTCAGGACAGTTACAGCAAGTATGACTCAGCAGTGTCGAATCAGGCGGGTTCAGTCAAATTTGGGAAACGGGAATTGATTTTTGCACAGGTGATTCAAGGGGACAGTTAAAGACCGTCCGCATGGGGTAAGTCCCAGGCAGGCTCTAAATCTTCCATTTCTAAAGGAGCTTTCCAGATGCAATATTCAGACCTTCTACAAATTAAAAAAAAAAAAAAGAAAGAAAGAAAGAAAGAAAGAAAGAAAGAAAGAAAGAAAGCAAGCAAGCAAGCACGAAACCAGCTCAAAACAAGCAACTGTAAAAACAGGCAGTCCGGGGTATGCGGATGGACAGAAAAGGCAGGGTTGTCAAGGAGCTGATAGCTGGAGAGGCTGGGAAGCTGGTGAGTGCCCTCTGCCCCCTCCACCCTTCCGGAAATGATTGCAGAGCAAATGCATGCACATTAACAGCAGGCCTACTGGAGGGCCAGACTTTTCTGGCCCTGTCTGCAATGCCAGGGACCTCTCTCCAGTGTTGTCATGGGGAAGTTACTGCTGTTCTCCTGACAACAGGTTACCCCGGTGAACGCCAAACAGGCCGGCCTGGCCCAGCGAGCAGCGGGTCTGGCACAGCATGCTGGCCCCAGGCTGCCTCGCCCACCCCCTCCCTTCACTCGCCCACTCCCTCGCCCACTCCGCCACCTATGCATGAGGTGGCATCCACTCCTGTGCACGAAGACATGACAGGAGGCCATGTGTATGAGGCAGAAGGGTGTCCACAGCCCTCTCCTGCTTCTGACCTTCAAAGGCCATGGCCAGCCACAGGCAGTCACCCCCACTCCCTTCAACCCACAACTAAAACGAGAACAGCTCTCAGAAGAAAACACCCTCTCCGCCTGTTTTTACCGGAGAGCTCAGTGCCATAATCAAAACAAATCAGAAGCATAAGAAATACCTCGATGACGAGCGTCGTGATTGAAGTCTATAATACAAAGCGAAATGAAGCCCTAGGTCAATTAACCTGTGAATTTGATCAATTAAAAACAGACAGCTAAACAAAAAGATTCCGTTAAAGCAGATCCTTAATGGCTCATAGGGTTGTCGGATTTAGCAAATAAAGATAACCGCCAATGCAACTCAGCAAAGGGTCTTGGCTCAAATTGTCTGAAGGGTCCCCTCAACTTCACGTGCTTCCTGTATCCACCAGGCCCGCGGGGGTGGAAAACAGAGGGGCAGAACGCAGTGACTCCAGGGGCGCCCGCACCCCACCCGCCGAGGCGTGGTGCTGACCCAGCCCGTGTCCAGCACCTACCCTGCAGGACCCTAGAAACATCAAGAAACAACAAGATCTCTTTAGGCTTGTCCTACAGGGCTCCAGGAAGTAGAGCCTGGGTCCCCCGTCCTTTGCTGAAGTGCCCCACGCTCCCTTCCCCGACTGAGCCAGGTGTAAGGGACATGGCCAGGTGGCTGAGTGGCCCTTCCCCTCATCCTGTCCTTGGTGTCTGGATCCAGTTCCAAGAAATTCAAGTAGTTAATACAGTACCATGAGCACCAAATGTAAAAATCTGCTGACTCAGAAAAATCCCCTTGGTGACAAGATGGCCAAGAACAGTAACTGGTGAGTCAGGAGACCTGTGTCTGAAAGCGATGGGCCATGTGATCCTGAGCAAGTCCCTGCACCATTTCCCCATCTGTTATCAATAGAGCACAGCGTGTTGTTAAAGCGGGGTCACAATAGCAACAGAAAACAATACTTCTCTGGCTCTAGCCCACTGCAAAATCCTCTCCCCGCTCTAATTTCAGGAACCTCCAAACAGTCTCTCATGTGGGTTCAAAATTAGTCCCGTAGCATGCACGGCTTTCCTCATCTTCGGCTCTGGGTCCTTTAAGAGATCCCTGTGCCCAAGGCTCCCCACTAAACCCCTACCACTTGTACAACTGGCATGGCTCCACAGGGCCAAAGCCACCGTGCCACAGCAGGCCACCAATCCTTGGGGTGACAGTCTTGGGTCGGGGCCCTCAATACCTTGGTATCCTTGCTTCCACTGCTGGTGCCTGACCCTGATGTGTGCATCAGGCTGTTTATATAAGCACCATTTCTCTGATTCCTCACACATCCCCTGCAAAGTAGCTGTAAGAAGTTCCATTTCATGGAAGAGGAAGGTGAGACTCAGAAAGATTAAGGAGGAAAATCACGCCCATGAAACCTATAAGGGGCAAAACCAGAATGTGGACGCAGGTCCATATACCTCCAAACCCCACCATTCCATCAAGCCCCCACCTAAGGGAACGTGGGGCTCTAGCTGCTCTGAGTTACCATCCCAAGTCCTACACAACGTGTGTGGTATTTCCCTTAGTGGGTAAGCCTTTATGACAACAGACAGATGTGCACACAAACTGCACTATAGCTGGTTGAAAGATCTGTGAAAAGAGGTTTACAGAATCACCCGTCACCTATATATATAAATGCTTGTGCAAACAGATTGAGAAAACATTAAATTCCAAGAGAAAAAAAGACCAAGTTAACAGATAGTCCTCAGGGAACAAACTACACACGATTAATAAATATGTAAAAATCCAGCATTACTAATAAATGTCTTTAAATGCACCAAAATAAGATTTTTTTTTTTTTTTTACCTGTGGAATTAAGGGGAAAAAATACTCAAAGTTGGTTATGCCACCGGCTTCTGGGGCACAAGCCGGCACAACTTTCCAAAAGGTGATCTGGCAACTACTTAGCAAGAATCTTTATTATTTTTTTTTTAATTTTTTTTTTCAACGTTTATTTATTTTTGGGACAGAGAGAGACAGAGCATGAACGGGGGAGGGGCAGAGAGAGAGGGAGACACAGAATCGGAAACAGGCTCCAGGCTCTGAGCTGTCAGCACAGAGCCCGATGCGGGGCTCGAACTCACGGACCGCGAGATCGTGACCTGGCTGAAGTCGGACGCTTAACCGACTGCGCCACCCAGGCGCCCCTAGCAAGAATCTTTAAAAGCACATATCCTTGGGGCGCCTGGGTGGCTCAGTCCCTTGAGCATTTGATTCGATTTTGGCTCAGGTCATGATCTCACAGTCGTGAGATTGAGCCCCGTGTCGGGCTCCACACTGAATATGGAGCCTGCCTGGGATTCTCTCTCTCCCTCTCTCACTGCCCCTCCCTCCCATGTGCACATTCTCTCCCTCTCTCTCAAAATAAATAAACTTTAAAAAAAAAAAAAACAAATAAAAGCACATATCCTTTAACACCAAACTCTTCACTGCAGGTCTTTATGCTGAAAGAATCATCAGAAACTTCATAAAAGACTTATCTACAGACATCCATCAAAGCATTAATTATTGTAACAGAAAGCAAAACAATACAGCGTCTAAAAATCAGAAAATGGGGGGCGCCTGGGTGGCGCAGTCGGTTAAGCGTCCGACTTCAGCCAGGTCACGATCTCGCGGTCCGTGAGTTCGAGCCCCGCGTCAGGCTCTGGGCTGATGGCTCGGAGCCTGGAGCCTGCTTCCGATTCTGTGTCTCCCTCTCTCTCTGCCCCTCCCCCGTTCATGCTGTCTCTCTCTGTCTTAAAAATAAATAAACGTTGAAAAAAAAATTTTTTTTTAAATCAGAAAATGGTTAATTAAATGCAGCCGTATGACTGGATACGGTTCAGCTATGAAAGTGACAGAGTCAAAAACTTAATGACAGAAAAGTGCTAACATCATCATTAATTTCAAAGTAAAAATACAAACTCCTACATACAATGTGATAATGCTCTGAGTGTAAAGACCGAAGGCAATATTTTGCAACGATTCTAAACGTTTCGAGTGCCTTCCACAATGATGTGTATTTCAGGTGTAACCACAAAAACGTAGCTAACAAAATTTCAGGTGCCTGCAGGTCTTTTTTTTTCCTCTAACATGCTGAGTTGGATGAGGGCCTCCAGCATCACCAGACTAAAAGAACATGGTGGGTCCCTCCTGGGCAATCATTCTGGCTTTCCTTTCCTCATATCACAAAGCCAGACAGGTGCTGAACAACATAAATAGTAATAATAATAGAAACAGTAGCAACCGGTTTTGAGGCTTTACTCAGCCGCCAGGTTCTACACTCAGCTCTTTATAAACAGTGTATCATTTAATTCTCCCCAAACCCTAGGAGACCAGCAGTACTCTGTTGGAAAGATGAAGACACAGGCTCAGGGAGAGGAAAACACTTACCCCAAACCTCACAGTTAATGTGAGGCTAAGCAGGGGCTGGAAACCAGATATGACTTTCAGGAATGCTTTGCTCTTTCCCTAATGTCTGACTGGTAAGGACTGGAAATTAAATTCATTGGGGGTTTTGTGTGCGTGTGTATGTGTGTATGTGTGTAAATACAAAAATTATATTTTGCCATAGCATGACTTCTTTTCACAGAAGTCGGGACACCCGATTCTAATCCTGTCTCTTTTCCTGACAAGCCAAGAGGCACTGAACAAGTCACATCCCTTCTGAGATTCTCTTACCTTTACGTATGGGAGGTTTCACTTGTTAAAATACAGCTTTCCCGGTCATTCTCCAGACCTACAAAATGCGACCCTCTGGGGTTGAGCCTAGTATATAATTTAACAGGCTCCCTGGGTTATTCTTATTCAGAAGAGTTACTCTCTGGGCTGATATTTTGGAACCAACATACTAAACAATCTATGAGTTCTCTTTCACATCTACCAGTCAATTACTGCATGGCTGGGGCCTCAAGCCTGAGGTCAAGGGTAGTGATCTGAGATGATGGGCATAAGATACTAAAGATGGGCCCACCTGGTCTGCAAGAGTAGAACTCAGAGAGAAAAATCAGAAGAAAGCAGTGTGAATACTGGACCTCGGTCCCTGCACCCGAGCGAGCCCCAGGGACTAGGGTCTGAACTGCAGGAAAGAGGTGGAAACAGAGAGTAAAGGAACCAAAGGGATGGCTTCACATGATCACCTAAGGAGTTTTAAAAAGTACTGTTGGGGCGCCTGGATGGTTCAGTCGGTTAAGCGTCCAAATTTGGCTCAGGTCATAATCTCACGGCACATGGGATTATCTACAGACATTCATCAAAGCGTTAATTACTGTAACAGAAAGCAAAACAATACTGGCATCTAAAAATGAGAAAATGGTTAATTAAATGCAGCCATATGAGTGGATACGGTTCAGCTACGAACCTCTCTGCCCCTCCCCCATTCTCTCTCTCTCTCTCTCTCTCTCTCTCAAAAATAAACAAAAACATTTTTTAAAAATTTAAAAAGTACTGTTGACTGGGTCCCACCTCCAGATCCTTACTTAATTGGTTTAGGGTATGTGCCTGAGCCGTGGGATTTTTAAAAGCTTCCCAAGTGACTCCATTTTGAAGCTAAGCTTGGGATTCTCACATTAGCAAATGAGACACAAAGCCCTCGAAATCAGGTAGCCTTATGTGCTACAGACATACCCTTAAAACAGCTGAAAATTGATACTTCAAGGACGCTCCTGATGAGCTCCCCAGGAAAAAAAAAAATCATCATCTTTTGGGTTAAAGAACAATTGAGACTCTCAATACAAAACTTCCTCAATATATTTAGGGGGATAAACTCAACACCTCAGTCCTGCTTCACTAGCTTGCTCGGCTTACATACAGGTTTGGCTGCATAGGAAGGATTCAGTCTCCAGGTAGATGAGTCACATGAAGCCTATGCTGACTGGCTGGGTTTTTCTTCTTCACTGGAGGGAGGGAGTTGATCTGTTGTTTTGTCACTGCCTAGCTGAAGCCAGTGGGAGGGTGCCACTTAGCACTTAGAGAAAAGGTATCATTTTGAAGTACCGAAGACAGCGGATGAATTGTATTCACGAAATAGATGTTTCGGTCTACTTTTTAATTTGTTCCTGTTTGAGTTAACTGAGAGTTTCATCTTTATTTTTAAAGAATGACATTTACACAGCCGCTCAAACTGCCAATCTGTTACATAAACAGCCTTGTTTTCTAAAAAGCTAGCACCGTCTAGAGGCCAAATAGTGTGCAGCGTTTCGGATTTCTCTTCTCGAGGGGACTCTCTTCAACCTGTTGCCTCCAGCCACTTGTGATGTGCCCCCAGTCCCGAGCAATTAGGGTCAGGTAGCACAAACTGGATTTGTCACACAGCAGAATTTCCTAAGCCAGGGGAGCGGACAGGGAAGGGAGGACCAGAGTGACAGTGCGAAGCCAGACTGCACTGCAGTGATGGGGCCGGGGGCCCTAGAACAGAAGAAGCTTCTCACTGACCTCAAAAGTTAAGCTTTGGAACCGGGCCCTGGGCTTGGCCAGCGACTTCACCCAGTGACCTGGCTCTGCTACCCATACATCCAGGGAGGAGCCCAACCCTTCGGAATCCAAGCCAGGGCTAAAAACTGCAGGTCTCGTAAGTTGGTCTCACCAAGCATCAAGATGACAAACAGCCCGCTCAGTTTGCCTTACACGCCATCCCACGCTGACTTTAGTATCGGCATCATCATAGGTACCTGTGGGAAATGCCCAGATCCACAGAAGCAGAACCTGCTGGTGCAGGGCCGGGGAAGCTGAATTTTAACAATCCCTGCACCTGGGGGCTCAGGTTCATTCTCACCAAAGCTCGCAGCAGCCCCCGGGGTTACCCCTGGGCGGGGATGGGGGTGGGGGGGTAGCTAGGCTCTCTTTCCATAGATCCTGGCTTTTCAACGGAGGAAGGGTGGTGTGTTCAGGGCTGACCTCAGAGCTGCTCGGTTCCCCACATGTCCCAGAGGCTGACCTCCCTGGAGGGGAGGTTCGCTCTTCAGGGCTGCAGCTGGAAGCCTTTCCCACTGTCTCAACTGAACCCGATGGGGCCAAACCCCTTGCACTGACGTGCCAACCAACTAACCTGACCCATTAGTCCTCACTAAGTGATCTGTGCTAATCAGCAAGCTCTGGTCCCCTGGTTGTCAAACCTCAGTGTGCACCAGGAGCACTTGTTAAAATACAGATCACTGGGCTCCGCGCCCAGAGTTCCTGACTCAGTAGGTCTGGGAGGAGGCCCAAGAATCTGCGTTCCTTATAGGTTCCCAGAAGATAATGCTGATGCTACTGATCTGGGGACCGCTGGCTCTCAAGTATTTGCTGGATTTTAGAATCACTTAGAAAGATTTAAAATGTTTTAATGAGCAGGCCACACCCCATCCCAATTCAATCACAGTAACTGGGGGGGTGAGACCAAGCTGTCAGCACCTTTTAAATTATCCCAGGGGATTCCAACGTGCAACCCAATTTGAGAATCTTAACACCGTTTCTGCATCAGAGCCTGGGTAGTTTGCTAGGCTTAAGACCCCTGGGCCTCCACCCAAAGCAATCTGGCACCAGTGGGCACCGGTGCGCCTGGGTTTCTGACAAGTAGCTCAGACGACGATACAAACCGAAGTTCAGAACTTCTAATGGCACATTAAAATCCACAGAGAGCCTTTGAGACAGTAGACCCCATCTGCCCAGAGATTCTGACTCAGTCGGTCCACATTGCGGCCCTCGTACCTGTCACTTTCATAGCTCCCCAGTTATTTTAATATACAACTGGGGCTAGGATCACCCGTGGAACTTTGTTAAACTACACGGATGGATGCCCACTCCCTACCCCAAAGTTAGCGAATCAGAATGTTGAGTACTGACAACAGGGTATGTGTTTTTAACAAGCCTCGGAGAATATTCTGAGCATGGCCAGATTTGAAAACCGGTGGTCTAAATTAAATTTCCCTTTTTTTAACCATGGACTTCTGAGAAAATCTGTGAAAACTACTGGCTTAGATTAATGCAATTCCCATTATTTCTGTTAGTGATAGCAAGCATTTCTTCGGCACCTCGATACGCTATCCCTGATCCTTATAGCAACCTGGCAGGACTGAAGTTTGGGAGGAAAGCAGGGATAGCAGATTCGTGCAAATCCAGATGCCACGCAACATGACAGCTCCGATTCTAAGGTGGAACGTGGTGACATGCCAGGCTCTTGGGAAAGATGGAGGTGGGGCCCAAGATGATTCTGGATGACCCCCTCCCTCAGGCGCTGGCACCTTAAATTCCACCGGGAAGCTTCCCCGTGGCCCTCGCCTGCCCACAGGCCACTTGCGAACACGTGATTCTGCACACCGCACCCAGCCCTTGGGAAACCCACTTTCCCCTCATTTCCCCTCTACCCTTAGAGTACCCATAATTCTCCTCGGCTGCAGTGGCCTTTGGCTTGGACTGGGAAAAAAGGCAAAAATCCTCAAAGAGCTGCAGCGCTGTGGAACTACAAGACCCTGCCCGTGCCGGTGCAGGCGACACTGGTAGTCGGGGCAAGGGAACCAACAACGCACTCCAGGGTCAAAGTACAAACCGGAAATCTCCTGATGCAGGTGATGCAGAAAGCTCTCAAGACAAGCTAGGGAGAGGAGGGCAGGCAAGGGCCGGGGAGGGGAGGGGAGGGGAGGAGGGGCATGTTTTTGGTGGCAGAGTGGACTTCTCAGATGTCGTCCATGAGGAGACTAGGCTGATCTTCTCCCTGGACCCATGAACCTGCTGACCATTGTAGGGACCCGATCCCACCTGATTCTTCTGGAAACTGTGCTAACACCCACTGCTAGAGACTGTTATCCTTGAGGTATCTATCCTCTGGCCGTGAGTCCTGCCTGCTCATCTCTCATACTTTCTGGTCCATTCGTTCCCTGAGCGTTCCTGTGCTCCCTATGCAGGGACACATTCTCCTAGTTGTGTTCTCTGACTCCACAGGCATGTGCCACATTCTGTGAGTCAAGACTGCACCAATGTGATTTCGTCCATGGTTCCCCTCCTTCCCCCCTGGCACCACTCCACTGAAATTACTCCTTTCAAGTCCACTGGTCACCTCCATGTTGCCCAACCTAGTGGCCAATTCTCAGTTCCCATCCTATGTCCCGAATCAAGCAGGACTGGACAGCCGACAGGGTTTTCTCCTTGAATTACTTTCTTTTTGGCTTCCTAAAACTCCTCCGTTGTCCACTCTTCTCTGACTCCTCCCCCCACCCCAACTAGGGAGTGACCCAGGGCTCAGGCCTCAGGCCTATTCTTCTCTTCTCCTGCCTTCTCCTTTGTACTCATTCCCACGGTGACATCTAGTCTCCTGGCTTGACGTACCACCTTTGCTAAGAGTCCCAAATGTCATCTTAAGTCCCAACCTCTCCCACAGGCTCTGGATTCCAATATCCAACTGCCTAGTCTGCAGTCTCCTCTGGATAACCCACAGGCAGCCCCAACCTGACCTGTCCACAACTCAATTCTGCTCTTCCCACCTCAAACCCACTCGTTCTATGAACTTCCTCAACACACAGAGTAGCAATTCTCTCCTTCCGGCTCCTCTGGCCAGAATGCCTGGTCTCTTCTCTTCCTCTCAGATCGCCAAAGTTCATCACTGGCCATCTTATTGGCTCTATCCTCAAAATCCAGAGCTCACACTTCTGGCTTCACTGCCGTAACTCTGCTCTCACTCACTCCTACCTGTGCTTGGATCAGCATTAGTCACCTGGCTGGACTCCTTCTACCACATTCTGCCTCCCTCCAGCCTGTTCTCAATACAACGGCCAGAAGGATCCCTTTAATCCGAAGTCAAATTAGGTCACTCCTCTATTCAAAAGCCTCCAGAAGTTTCCACCTCATAGTAAAAGCCAAAGTCCGTACAAGGTCCTACCCAATCTACTCTCACCATTTCCTGCCAATGGGCCCCTCTGTTACCTCACCAACCTCATTTCCTCCCTCTGCCCTTCCTTCACTTGGCTCTTCCTGGAACACCCTTAGGCAGTTCCCTCACCCACTTCAGGGGTTTATGCAGATACTGCCTTCTCAGGCCTTCTATCTAACCTGGTAAAAACAAAACAAAACAAAACAAAAACAAAAAACACCACAAGCCCACCCCCCCGCCCCACCTCTTTGTGCTGTCCGTCTCCTTGCTTTGTCTTCTCCATAGCATTTTTTGTTTTTAACCACTGGATATGCAGTTTACATATTGGCTTATTGTCTGGCTCTCTCAAAACAATGCAAGCTCATGATGGCATTTTACTACAACAGTCCGTACTCAATAAATATTTTTTTTAATTTTTTTTTTTAACGTTTATTTTATTTTTGAGACAGAGAGAGACAGAGCATGAACGGGGGAGGGTCAGAGAGAGGGAGACACAGAATCCGAAACAGGCTCCAGGCTCTGAGCTGTCAGCACAGAGCCCGACGCGGGGCTCGAACTCACGGACCGTGAGATCGTGACCTGAGTCGAAGTCGGCCACTTAACCGACTGAGCCACCCAGGCGCCCCCTCAATAAATATTTTTGAGTATATCTTATTAATTCTAATACCCACTACCCTCCTCCCTGCCAACTGGGGTTTGGAACCTGCAGAAGAGGAACCAGGGTCCATAGGTCTCACCACTTGCCTTTGTTTCTCATTTTCCAAAACCCTCCTCGAAGATTGTACGTGTGGCAGACTGAATATAGGTATTTATCTCCATTTCTCCCCAAACTCATTTCCCAGGGTAAAAAGCCCATAGGTAATATTTAAAATTTAAAAGTCAAAGTTACATGTGATCTTGCAATATGGAGGAAGATAAAGCAGAGAGGAAAGCGCTTGTCTCTGGGGAGTAAGAATCTGGGGGTGGGGGGAGTAAGAGATGTTGTTGTTGAATTTGTTGTTTTGTTTTTTAAATCTTAGGGTACAATTTGATTTCAAAAATTTTAAAGAAACAGATAAAATACAGTAATGGGAGAAGATTTTAATATACTTTTTTCAAACCGGTGAGATCCAGAAGATAAACACAGACAAAGACTGAATATTACAATCAACTCACTTGTTTTAATTGCTAAAGAATTTGACACCCGCTGAAGGAAAGACACATAAAAATCAATCACGTACATGACTGCAAACAAAACCTCAAGAAAATATGGAAAGGAGAGATTTTATAGATCTCATTCTCTACTGAGAAGCCAGTAAGACTAGAAATAAATGATATATAAAGGGAGCTTTAGAAATATAGAAATTCCTTTTCTCTCTTGACGGAGCTAACTTTCAACAGCACTTGCTCCCTGGGGACACAATACATAAAAAGCTTCATTTGACAGTCAAAGCTGAGCAATGACTTTGGTGTTGTAGCCAATGACTACCCAGCCCCTGAAGCACTGAAATTCATTGATTAAAAGGATGAGGACCCATATGGCATCTTGATTTAAGAGGAATAAAAAATACATTAAACAATTCCTAAAATATCGTATCCATTATTCATAAGCGTGGTCATTACTTTAAATCCAGAGCCACGAAATGTCAATCAGCTGATGGAAAGGACGAGAACTGCCAATGTCTGTAGCACCTCTATGCCCATCTCTGGTCAGCGGCTCTGGAAGGACTGAGGACCAGTAGGCAATAAGATTTACTGACGGACGGGATTTCAGCCAATAGCTGAAAAAAATCTTTCAAGTATCTGGATAAGTGCTTCTCAAAGTTGTGTGTCAGTTCAAAAGTGTGGTTCTGGGCCCCACCCCTGACCAACTGAATCTGAATACGTGGAGAAATTTTAAAAATCTACCTTTTCCAATAGGGCTTTTTTGCTGCAGTTTGAAAAAAACTAGATTTACATAATCTACTAACAATGACCTCCCAGTAATCCAGAGTGAACTAAAATCATGGAAGATAACTGACTCAGCATAGTAGCTCTTTTGGGGGGGGTGGGGGCGGGGGGAAGGGGTCTACTGCTCTATAGTTTAATTAAAATGAAGTCTTGACAGTAACTACCTGACAGGCTTGACACACAACTATTTTTTGGGGTTATCTTTTATAATTTTGACTTTGATTCACCAAGGGAACGACAGTTTCCACTCGACACGGGTATCACGTCAACCACTGCCCAGCACCACACCTCCCATCCGCGTATTCCCACCCCATTTGTTCATCACCCAGGAAGATCCTCCCTAAGAATGCCCTCCCAAGTTAGGCGAGGTATTTCACAGAACAATAAAAAATGTGTGTGAATCTTTTCATTGCTAATTCGACTTCTGGGAACATATTCTAACATTTCTCAGACTGATACGCAGAGATGTTTGGGCCACTATGCTAGCTGGAGCATAGCTGGTAACAGCAAAAAAAATGAATCGGCCTAAGTATCTGTAACAGTTAGAATGAAGTGTGTCTGACTATAAGAGAAAGTTTAAAATACTCACCACTTAACCAAACAGGAACACATTTCTCTCTCACCTGCAAGAATTGCAGAAGACGGAGACCATCCAGGGCTAAGACAGCATCTCCGTGGCGTCATCAGGGACCGAGGTTCCGGTCTTGCCGATTCACCACCCTCAGGAAGTGGTTTCCATCCTTCAAGGTCCAGTGCACAGCCACATGTTCCCTACATCCTTCGGGATCACCACTCACCACCTGGGAGAGTGATGGGAAAACGGGAAGATCTGAGCACCCGGGCATGTTGAAATCAAGAACAAAAATTAGGCTTAAAGAGATACTGCAGTGGACCAGGTTTACTGGATTCAACTTAAAATTTAGATTCTTCCTCCTACTTCTATATAGATGGGAAGGAACCCTTCATGAAATGTGCAGGATGGAAAATTTCTTTAAATTACATTTTCTCTGTTCACCTGAGTACAGTGGGAGTAAATTTACAATCCTACTGAGCTGTACTCTTGAAAAATTGTAAAACTTTTTTTATTTTAACGTCTCCTTCAGATTGCTTTACTATCTGAGTTTTGGAGGTAGGGGACTGAATTTTCCTTCCTTACTCCAAAGCATTAAATGAGACAAAAGGCCTCCACCTCTGATGTTCCTCTCAAGTCAAATAATATCCTCCTTCCTGGACCAGAGAGGAAGGGGAATCCATGTGTCTCGCTCACTTTCTCTCCTGCCTCTTCTACCCACAATGTCCTAAGATCAATGAAGGTCAGTTTTTCTTCGGCTTCCTCCTCCTGTCTCCTAGGACTTCCCTTAGTACCAGAACCAGCCATATAATTTTTGGAACCCGATGCAAAAGGAATAAGGGCCCTGTGTTCAAAACTTATTAGGAAATTCAAGATGGTGATGGCAGAACATCTAAACCAAGTACCGGGCCCTTCTAAGCACAGGGCCCTGTGTGGCTGTGCACGCGGCACGCCCACATGGCTGGTCCTGTGGCTGACCCCATGGCTGGCCCCACATCTACCCAAAGCCTTGAAGTGATGGCTTTGGGGCTTTCACCCTCCCTACAGAATAACTTCCTGCTTTCTGATGCTGGCTTATCACTTAGACCTTACGGGTGATAAAAATAACTTCTCTAGATGTGAAGGAGCCTGGACTTCAAGCTTACTTCCCTGTTGTGGGTTCAAACAGAATCTGACTTGATGACTAAAGCTGAGTAATGTCTTTTTAAAAACTAGGGGGTGTTTCCTCTCCCCTTTCCTAGAAGCCCTGCCAATCACACTGCACTGTGGGTGCAAACACTTTTGGGATAGAAAAACAAAACACCTGAAAACATTTTTAAAATAGTATTCTTGTCACAAAGGGGAAACACACAAATCCCTAATCTAAGAACAGGAGCTTCTGAAACAAGAACAACTGAATTTGAAAAACAACTGAGTAGAAATCCAAAAAATGAAAATATGCTCATTTAAATTAAAAAAAAAAAAACTGCAAAGAGTATTAGCAAACTGAGAGTTGGAAAAACAAGACCAAACAGACCCAGAGAAATAAAGAAATTAAGAATATGGACAAGAGGGGCGCGTGGGTGGCTGTCCGACTTCAGCTTAGGTCATGATCTCGTGGTTTGTGAGTTCGAGTCCTGCATCAGGCCTGCTGCCATCAGCATGTCAGCGCAGAGCCCGCTTCGTATCCTCTGTCTGCCCTCTCTCTGCCCCAGCCCCCGCTTGTGCTCTTTCAAAAATAAACATAAAAAAAAAACAAAAAAAAAAACAAGGTATAAACGAGATGCTAGGAGACATGGAGAAAAGAAAGGGGACACTTCGGTATATGTCTGGTCAAAATTCCAGAAGAATGGGATAGAGAAATTTGAAAAGAGGCAATAAAGAGACAATTGATAGGAATTTTCCAGAACTGAAAGAATTAGAGTAAGTAAAAACCACAATGAGTCATAAGCAGGGTAAGTAAGAACAATTTCAAATACACTGTAGTGAAACTACAGAACATTGGGAGAAATTCTGCAAATTGCAGAAGGCAGATTATCTCAAAATGAAAAACCACACATTCAGACTGGCTGCAGGATGGCCTCAAACTTCCGGGAAGCAACAGGGGCTAGAAGACAATGAGATCCACCTTCACAGGGTTCAGAGGGAAAACCACCACAGCAGAATCCTACCCACAGATCAATGACCATTCTAGAGTGAGGGGAACGTAAAAGCATTTGTTATACATCCCAAGCCCAACAGAAATAACTGACCCTCACCAAAAGCACTAGTGCAAGAAAGACTGGCAAGAAAGATCAGGAAGCCACAGTGACAGGTAACATTCAAGAGCAATGGTACGAAAAGAGAGAGAAAACTGGCACAGAATATGCAAACAATAATAACTGCTCTTTTGCATTTCAGAACAAACAGGCAGGGCTGGAACTCCAGACAACAGGGAACTTGGGAGGCTGAAGACGGTTGTTTGCAGTAGAAACAAGACGTGCTAAATTCCTCGCCTGCTTAGAAAGAGAACAGAAATGAACCTTAGTATATATTTAAAAAAATTTTTTTTTCAACGTTTATTTATTTTTGGGACAGAGACAGAGCATGAACGGGGGAGGGGCAGAGAGAGAGGAAGACACAGAATCGGAAACAGGCTCCAGGCTCTGAGCCATCAGCCCAGAGCCTGATGCGGGGCTCGAACTCACGGACCGCGAGATCGTGACCTGGCTGAAGTCGGACGCTTAACCGACTGCACCACCCAGGCGCCCCACCTTAGTATATATTTTAAAGTAACAACACTGTAAAGGCACCTACTAAAGAGCTAGACCCAGAATTCATTAACTTTCAAAGTAGGTGAAGAAAGAAGAAAGGGAGATAACTTGACCATCCCACCAAACAAGAGAAGAGGTGGGTGCCTGGTGGCTTAACTGATTAAGCATCTGACTTCAGCTCTTGTCAGATCTCGCGGTTCGTGGGTTCAAGCCCCACGTTGGGCTCTGTGCTGACAGCTCGGAGCCTGGAGCCTGCTTCGGATTCTGTGTCTCCCTCTCTCTCCCTGTCCCTCTGCTGCTTGTGTGCACGCTCGCTCACTCTCTCTCTCAAAAATAAATAAATGTTTAAAAAAGAAGAAGAGGGGCGCCTGGGTGGCACAGTCGGTTGAGCCTCCGACTTCAGCCAGGTCACGATCTCGCGGTCCATGAGTTCGAGCCCCGCGTCAGGCTCTGGGCTGATGGCTCAGAGCCTGGAGCCTGTTTCCGATTCTGTGTCTCCCTCTCTCTCTGCCCCTCCCCCGTTCATGCTCTGTCTCTCTCTGTCCCAAAAATAAATAAACGTTGAAAAAAAAATTTTTTTTAAATAAAAAAGAAGAAGAGAAGAAGGGGGGGAAGCAAACAAAATGGAAAAACCAAAGCAAACAGAAACCAACTAAAATGATATAAGTAATTCCAAGTAGGTCACATCAATAGATAATACATACAAATAAGACTCATTCACTAACAGAGATGTTCACAGATAAGTCAATGTTGAATGAGAAAAGCAATTTGTCATAGGATATATACAAAGAAATCCGTAGAGCAAAATGTCCCTTGTGTACATTTAAAACACACACATACACTAACACATACTGCCCTCTGATACCTAAGTAGGCATATTAACATATTAACAATATTTTAAGAATACATCTCAAATTCAATGATCTCTGGGATTGGAACAACACAGAGAATGGGGAATAAGGAGGACTTCAATTTTATCTGAAATGTTTTATTTTTTTTAATTTAAAAAAAGATCAAAAGCAAATATAATAAAATGCTAATGGACAATGGGTATAGTATAGTTTACTATTCTTCAGACTGTTCTGTATTTTTTTTATTTCAAAAATTAAAAACAACTAAACAAAATATAAATCAAAATTGGGAGGAACGGGAGCGAGAAGAAATCTTTTTGCATGTGTCAGAAAATATTTTTTAGTGTTTTAGTGCTAATTATAAGTATTAGAATATATATTTAAAAAACATAAAAATATGTTTCTCTAAGAATTCTCCGTTAGATTTTACAGTGACTGAAAATCAACTTCCCACTTAATTGGTCAGAATTAGTGAAGTTTTCATAGGCAAAAAGTATGTAATCTGGATTGCCTAATGATGGACATCAGAGGATAATGGAAGATTTTGTTTTGAACAAAATATTGTGGTTCCTTCAACTAGGGAGCAGGAAGTGGTACCCAAAGGACTCTCTGTCATTTATTGATGGGCCTTAGGTTTTTCAAATTAGTTTCTAAGCCTCTTCAAAGAATCCAATTTTATCACAGAGCTGGAAATCTGGAGCACAAATTGTCATTTTCAGAGAAAATGAATGTACAGTTTTATTTTAAAAAAAAATTCAGGATTCTGAATCTGGAGAAAAAATAAAAATTATAGTGCTTCTACTTGAGTTGTGTTTTGGAACTAAGAAGTTTGATTTAACCCCCAGAGGGTTAATAGCTGTTCTTGGTTAAGAATAAATGAGACCATTTTGTAAAATATTCTCCTTTTCATAAAATAAGTGTTCAGTGTGAGCCTGAAGCATCGCGTTCATGAAGTAAGGTTCACAACTGGGATGGAAAAGAGAGTTCTGTAGTTACAAAAGAAGCCTGTCTCATTCACCCTATTCCTTCCTTTAAATAAAAAATGCGGCCATTGTTGAGCTTTGCTAACATCAGTAAAGCTCAGGAGACACCCAGAAGCACCCTCTTTGGGGTGGCTAACTGATTTTCTCAAGGTCATGCAGGGATATGGCTGAGTAACAAGGGGAAAACCTGAGGTTTGCCTGTGACTAGTAAACTTATACTGGGCTCTTTGTGTGAGATTCCTCGGTCATTGATCTCCAAATTAAAAATAGCTCACCATTCACCTTGGGTCCTTCTGGCCTGCGAGAGCATGGAAACGTGAACGGCTGAGGCATGGTGTGGTGTATCCTGGGTAGAACCAAGAGCCTTTCCTCACCCTCGGTATTAAAGAGCACAGATGATAACCAAGGAGCCACTCCTCTTACAGATGACCATTAAAGTAAATTCTGGCTGGGTTAGGCTCTGTGTAGGGAAATTTCTTCCAGTGACCACCCATAGGCTTTAATGGGCAGAGAAATTACCAGGACCAAGGCAACCAGAGGGGAGACGGTCAGGACCACGGCCGGCCTGAAGGGCAAGGTGTGGTGTCGAGCAGCTCAGCGTACCCTTGTTCCCTTGTGGCAACAGACCCTGGGAAACAACATTTGGATGGAATGGTCGAAAGAATAAATTGGTCCTAAATGAATGTTCTCAAGCATTGCCCAACAATGACTACTGTTTGTTTGGCGAACCACAGAATGACTTTGTGAACTGTAAAAGAAAAACATATCCCCTGGTACACAAAGCAAGTTCTGTTTTCCACACATTTAGCAGGTGTAAGTGACAGCCCTTCAGGCTGAAATGTGGGGTCCCTGCACGGCTTCAGAGCTCCAGTCCTTAATGGTTTGTTGGTTCACTGGTTTGGTCAGGAGGTTAGTTAGCTCTTTGGAAAGTTATGTCAGCCTGGATATGGTGGCCACCTCCCAAGACTCGGATTTATCTTTGATCCCGGATGAACAAGCGCAACTTGACCCAATTTCTCTGTCTTCTCCAACTCTGAGAAGCATTCTAGCCTGACATCCCTATGCCATTAAAGGCAGAAACTGCTGAGGCAAAGGTGACCAGATTTCTTTGTCCCACCGATCAGGCAGAACCACAAGCTGGGTGCAGACTGCTGTAGCCAAGCAACCCCTCAAAGCCTCCACTGTCTTGCTGCACGTGAAACTGCTTGCTATATGATCTCCTTTTATAAAGCCTCAGGTCTCTGACCTCAGGCAGCTTTCTTTAAAAGATGAAGAGCAGGGGTGCCTGGGTGGCTCAATCAGTTAAGCGTCCGACTTCGGCTCAGATCATGATTTCACAGTTCGTGGGTTCGAGCCCCGCGTCCGGCTCTGTGCTGACGGCTCGGAGCCCGGAGCCTGCTTCAGATTCTTTGTCTTCCGCTCTCTCTGCCCCTCCCCCACTCACGCTCTGTCTCTCTCTCTCTCTCTCTCAAAAATAAAGAAAATAATAATAATAAACATTAAAAAATAAATACACAAAAATGAAAGATGAGGAGGTGGTGTGGGGTTCACCAGCACCAAAGCTCACCAACCCCACTGAGCACTCCAAAGTCCAGGGGCCCTAGTTTGTCTCTGCACTGAGCCCAGCTCAGAAACAACTAAGGCATTTCCAGAACTGTCCCCAGGTATTGGCCAAAGGCAGCACGTTTATCTCTGTGTTACCAACAATTCTGTGTGTTACACTGATTCCTCACCTAACAGTGTCTCTCAGCAGGTCCAGCTAAAAAGTTACCGAAAAGGGCCGCAAGTGGGAGCAGGCTGGAGCCGGGGACACTCCTGAGACAGACTCAGGTCCCTTCCCGAAGCTCCACAGCAGAACGGTGCTCGCCTATGCCCTGCACAAGACGTATGTTCTGAATTATATGTGCTGTACTTAATTTGGCACCCACAGCTGCTGAGTTGTTTTCCTTTCTCACAGTCTCTGCTGCACCACTTCAGGAAAACCCTTCGTAGCTAAGGGGGCCCTCTAAAAGACCAGTATGCTAAACTTGCAAGTCTGACAATGACAAGCAGAGGTATACGAATGAAATTAGGTGCCTTAACCGGAACGCCATGCTTCCGAAGCATTTTTCTTTGCAAGATTCAGTTCACACCCTTAAGCCAGGACGCCTCTGTTCATGCTCTGGGGAGAAGGAAAGAGCACCCCTTTAGCGGGCATGAGGTCCCTGGACAGAGTTATTTCCCTGAATGAGTAAGTGATAATTCCTTTCCCTTTCGCTATAATTAACACATAGTTGTGCACTCTGGCCTGGAATCCCCCTTTTTATAGCCAATATTGTCTATAATAACTGCCTGCCCTCAAGAACCCATCTGCCCCATCGTATTGAAGCCAAGACCCCAGGGCATCGATCGCCCCAACATGGTTAAGCATAGCTGCACCAACACAGGCAATATGCTGTTCACTTTGTCAGGCCTCTCACACGGTGGTCCTGGAACCAGGAGGACGTCACAGGCAGCACTGGGATGACGCAGAAGCTGTCCATGAACTCCCTGGGCAGCTGTCCTTCTCCCTCCAGGAGGATATGCTACAATTCCACCCTCAAAGAGGCATCCCTTTGGGCGAAGGCACTGTCATCTCCAAAAAGTTCCCCAGAGGCAAAGGAACGGAGTGGAAAGTGTCCTGACTTTGGAGTTGTGCTGATCTGAGTCCCAATAAAACCTCTCCTAAGGCTGCAGGCCAGACACTTAACCTCCCCAAGCCTCAGATGGCCTTATGTAAAACCCCACAACTTTACAGGGCTTGTATAAGGCAACATCTATTTAGGCAACGTGTACAGACTACTGAAACTGATGCCTGATACAGGGTAGGTCCCAATCAACTATAGATGTCACCACAATTATTCAATACAAGTGCTTCCAGGAACAGGGTTATTAATAACCTTGACACTTTGTGATGTTATCTAGACTACCTCAAAACCAGTACAGAATCAAGTAGGAGCTAGCTAGAGCAAGTGACACTTTATAGCCCAGGAATTAGAAGAAGGTTCTCAGAAGGGTAGGAAGAACGAAAAGCAAGCCTTATCACCTTTATTTATAATCTGGCCCTCCGTGTGTACCCCATCCCCAGCAGAGACACTGACTCGGTGAAACTGCTGGCCTAATATCCTTCAGTTCATCGAGCAAGAACTAGAACAAGAGCCCAGGTACTCTATTTCCAGCCCCAGGCTCTCTCCACCAAATGACGCATGTACATATACACTGATGAAAGGGTCTATGGTAGCAAAACACTAGATCAGGAATCAAAAACCTACTTCTATTTTTTTTAAGTTTATTTATTTATTTTGAGAGCGAGAGAGGGAGAGAGAGAGCACGCGCACATGTGCACATGTAAGTGGGGGAGCAGCAGAGAGAGAGGGAGAGAGAGAATCCCAAGCAGGCTCCATGCTGTCAGCCAAAATCAAGAGTTGGGACGTTGAACTGACTGAGACACCAAAGTGCCCCTTAAAACCCTGCTTTATTTTTTTGTTAAGTTTATTTTGAAAGAGCGAGGGCACATGCAAGCCCGTGGGGCAGGGGCAGAGAGAGAAGAGAGAGAGAATCCCAAGCAGGCTCCGCACTGTCAGCACAGAGCCTAACACGGGGCTCGATCTCACAGTGAGATCACGACCGGAGCTGAAATCAACAGTAAGGCGCTCAACCAGCAGAGCACCCAGGCACCCCACAAAAATCTACTTTAAAACTAGAAAGAAGCATTGAGCAATTCCTGAGGGCAATGAAACGTTCCAGATCCTGACTGGTGTGTTGGCTACAGTTACATAGATACGTACATTTTTCAAAACGCATCAGCTGGATACTTCAGTTCTGTGCATTTTAGGGTATGCAAATTACACCTCAGTTAAATTAGTTGTGAATCCGTATTTATGCTTCCCGGCCCCAGCTCTGACACCAGTGAGCTGGGTGGTCTTGGCCGAGTCAGTACCCCTTCCGGGACCTCAGCTTTCTTGCCTTCATGATGAAGGGTTATAATCAGAAAAAACCTAAAGTCCCTTCCAGCTCAACACTGTGATCTGATAAACATGACCTCCTCCCTTCATTTCAGCGTCTTTTTTATGCCCACTGGGCTCAGCACTAGGCTCAAAGAGACTGGCACACCATTCAGGGGGACGAGGGGGTAACAATGGTGTGTGCAGGGAATCCAGGGTCTTTCTATTGCATCATTAACTCTGCAGCCACACTTGAAAGAACACGAGTGGTTTTGCACAGGGATCCAGCAATGCAACATGACTGAGCTGTGGGATGAGAATGATCTGGCCCCAGAGAAGTGTATCTGCCACCAGAGATAACAACTTTCACATGGAGAGTGGAGAGAATGTTTCCTGGACAATAAGAATGACTGACAGATATTAAACGGGAGGAAATTGAAGGCTCTGCCAAGTTTCGTGATAAAATGCTATTTCTCACGGTAAGGTCAAGCTGTCTCTAGTGCAGCTCCTGCTTTTAGAATACAAAGGGAACACAGCAGATTCAATAGAGTGCATCAGGCTTTGCAAAGAGTATGCGATCAAAGGCCACTTGTTTCATTTCTAAATGAAATTGAATGACTATTACGGCAATAAAAATCATCAAGGATGAGTTTGGAATTTGCTGATGAACTAAAAGCTGAGAAACATCAGTAAGAAAATCGCTAAAGGTTTGATCCCGAAGCCCTTTGGATATAAAGTGCCCATGATGTTTTCAAGATTACACACGTAAAAGGAAGGCTAAACTGGACTTTCATGGAGAGCATTATGCCAGCCACTACGGTTGGCATTAACATATTAATGAGTGCTTAAAAAGGTGGAATATATTTACTGGCATTAAATCTTATAGCTTCCAAAGACTAAGGATCTAAAAACAAAATGTAACGTGTATGAATCATTGAGTATTAGTGCACTTACTTATGCAAATGGAACAGAAACAAAAGTCATATTTTAGTCTCACGTTGCATTAAAACAGAGAATCGTATTTGTTCCTCATTTTTAATCTTTGGGGAATGATCTTGTGATGGTTAGCTTTATGTGCCAGCTTGACTGGACCACAGGGTGCTCCGATGTCTGGTTAAACATTACTCTGAGTATGTATGTCTGTGTGGTTCTGGATGAGATTAACATTCGAACTGATAGACTGCGTAAAGCAGATGGCCCTCTCCAATGTGGGTGGACACCACCCAATCTGGTGAAGGCCTGGACAAAAGGCTAAGTAAGATTCTTCAAGCTGGGACATCCAGCTCCCACCTTCAGACTCAGACTTGGACTAGAACTTACACCTTTGGGGCTTCTGTTGTCAGGCCTTTGGACTCAAAGGAAATACAGCATAAGTTCTCCTGGGTCTTCAGCTTGGCTACTACAAATCTTGGGAATTTTCATCATCTGTAATCACATGAGTCAATTCCTTATAATAAATCTACTCATGTGTAAATATTCTATATTTGTGTGTATATATATAATACATACATACATATATGTGCATATATACACAGAACCAGTAAAATATATATATTCTGTTTTTCTGAAGCTCTCTAATGCAAACCCCCTCAAATGATTCATCAATTGATTCATGTTAACATGATCCAACATTTTGGGGATTAGATATCAAAATTTACGATGAGTGTAGCCTTTGATCCAGCAGTTGTCCTTCTAGGAATTTATCTCACAAAAATACTTAGACACGTATGCAAAGAACGAACTATAAGGATCAGGGCCACCATGTTGCACGATGTCAGGTTCAGAGGCATCATTATCACTGAGGCTATGTCGATGGTGTCCTTCAAGCATGACAAAGACATTCACTATCACGTTGTTTGAAACGGCAAATAATTCCTAACAATGAAAATTTGGAGGATGATTAAATAAGTTATGTTACAGGGGCACCTGGGTGGCTCAGTCGGTTAAGTGTTGGACTTCGGCTCATGTCATGATCTCACGGTTCATGTTCAAGCCCTGCATCAGGCTCTGTGCTGACAGCTCAGAGCCTGGAGCCTGCTTTGGATTCTGTGTCTCCCCCCCCCCCCCCCGCCGCCCGACCCTCCCTCGCTCACATTTTGGCTCTCTCTCTCAAAAATAAACGCTAACCCTTTTAAAAAAAAATTAGTATGGGGGCGCCTGGGTGGCGCAGTCGGTTAAGCGTCCGACTTCAGCCAGGTCACGATCTCATGGTCCGTGAGTTTGAGCCCCGCGTCAGGCTCTGGGCTGATGGCTCAGAGCCTGGAGCCTGTTTCCGATTCTGTGTCTCCCTCTCTCTCTGCCCCTCCCCCGTTCATGCTCTGTCTCTGTCTGTCCCAAAAATAAATAAACGTTGAAAAAAAAAAAAATTAAAAAAAAAAAATTAGTATGTTACATCTACATGATAGGATTCTATGGATATAATGCCTTTGTTGATCTATATGATCTGATGATCTGTATGATCTATCAGATCTATGTAATCTGAAAAGGAACACTACGGTAAGAAAACCAAGGGCAAAACAATGTAGAGTATGTTCCCACATCTGCATGTATATGTTTTTGTTTACACACACCACACACACGCACACACACACAGAAAATTTCTGGAAGGACATATAAACCATTAATACTAGTTGCTGCTGAACAGTCACCATGACAAGGAGTTCTACTTTCAGTTGTACACCGTTTTTTAGGGGGTGTGTGTGTGTGTGTGCACGCACATGTGTTTACCATGGACAAGTATTATTTTTGTAATTGCAAAAAAACTAGACTAATACAAAGTGCACCCATTCATTCAGTAATTCGGGATTATGTACTGAAGAGTGTGCTGAGTCCCAACCCAGGCAAAGGGCTCATCGTCCAGAGGGATTCTCTACTTTGTTCCTAGGAGTGTCAATCTTGCTGCTGTTTTAACTGGTAAAATACAGCCTCTTTCATTCCACAGGTATTTATGGGGCCCCCACTCTGTGCCGGGGATGTATGAGGGACCAAGGAGACAAAAGTCTTTGCCTTCATAGTTCTTACAGTCCCCCTACTTAGGTCCACAGGGCTGTGGTCTGTGCATCACACTCATGCGGCCGTAACAGACCTCATACGAGCAGTCATTCCACAAGTGCTCTCAGAGGGCGGGCACAGCGGTGCACGTGTACACGAGGCATGGGTGTGCACACAATGTGGCTGGGTTCCCTGGCCAGCCTTCACACAGACAAGCCTATACAGCGAGGTCTCTCTTCAGAGCAGATGAGACCAGCGCGTAAAAGGTCCCTGTAACAAGTAAGGTCTTGGGAACAACCAGACTCATCTTACAGAATTGCTTCCTCCGCTGCTCCCTCCACTCCTCTGCTCCAAAACCCTCCCAGGCTGGCTGCAATTCAGCAGACAGCTAGGTTCCTAAATCCCAGGCTGGCTGGGCGCCTCAGTCCTTAAAACTCGTCACCAGTTTGACATTTCCACCCGGTGAGACCATAGCAGCCTACAGAGACAGGAGGCTCGCACAGTTCACCAGAGGGAATCATTCTGGACAGTCATCTTAGTTACCATTCTCCGGGAGTTCAAAGCGGCTTCTCCCGACCAAGTCAAGGGCTACCGTTGTTCTGGTATCTACCAAACCCCAAACGTCCGGGAACGCCCACGGCTGTGCACTCGCGCATCTCCCCACACACCTGCTTCTTCACAGCTCTCACTGGCTCCACTGCTGCTGCGGCTGAACCGGCATGGGACCCATCAGACCTTCTCTTTTCTTTCCTGCTTTGACCTTGCAGGTTCGCCTGGACCGCTTTTGGAACCAGCAGCCCAAGGCAGACAGAAACAGCTACTGATCCTCCTTTACCACAAAGATCAGGACGCATTTCTGATTGTTATTTCTATTGTACTGAGACCAAGCCCTACCGTCTTTCTGGCTGACTCCTTGGAGTAGCAGCTGCTCACCTTATAATGATTCCCTCCCATGTGCAGAGCAGTAATAGCTTCTGCCTGGTGACAGCAGCAAGAGATCCAATAAATGGTTTATTTAACATTTTGTAGAAAGAACCCAGGAGTACCCAGTACCCACGAGATGCCAAGACCCAGATTTTAATTTAATTTTAGAAGTAAAATTTATTTTAAAAGGTAGAGTTGCCTGCTTTGGCCCTTGGGAGTACAATAAGGAGACATTGATTTCCGCTGAAGAAATCATCAAGAATTATTGAGCTGAAAAGCGCAGGCTTGCCCTGGTCTCCACCTCAGTCAATATTCACCTTGAAAAATAATTAATCTTGATGGTAAGGAAAAGCAAGCACCAGTATGTATTCTTACTTTTTCCATGTTGAGACAAATGTTGAATACACACACACACACACACACACACACACACACACACACACACAGGACTGCCAGAAATGGCAAAACCTTGAAGTACAAAATTAAAGCCCACCTAAGATCTTCTCCACACCCCAATGAAGTCAGCATTCCCTCTGCCACACCTGCTCAGACTTCCTCACTTGCCTTATGCACACAGTGCTCTTTGCTCCCAAAGAGGCAGCAGGGTTCACACGACTCGAGGCATCACCTAAGCGACTGACTGCCACAAAAGGGTCCTGTGTCTCGGTGTGTCTTCCACGAGTAAGAAGGAGCAACAGCAGAAGAGCAGGTGACTGAGTACGCCTGGTTATCGTAAGAGAAGCAGGATTCACCTCAGAGCCACAGTCATTCTCCCACAGCCCGCATGCATCTGCAACCCAGAAAGCACCACTCAATAGCTCCACAAATGTGGCTGATGGCTAAGAATGCTGGTACAAAAATTACCAGTAATATCCAATTGCTGTCACTTAAATAATAACTGCTAATGTGCATTGAGCTCTTGGCATTTACCAAGTCAAGTTCCGCCTTTCACAAGGATGATCTCATTTATTCTTTACCTTAACCTCATGAAGTTGGTATCATTGGCTATATCTTAGAAATGGGGAAAAAATTTAAAAAAATTAAAAAAAGCCCTCACTCCTATGAAAGACGTTGCTGGCAACGGTGGCTGCTGACAGCTCCCAGCTGCCCCTCTTCAGGAGCTGGCCTCTGCACAAGGGGCTGCTTCTCTCAAGGTGATATCCCACCCTGGGGACAGCCTTTATGCAATAACCATAGATGTAGGGGAGTGCCGAGGCCTGGCCCTGTCGTCTGCAGAACGGACCCCTCCGACCATCCCAGGGATTGGCTGAAATCTCTCTTGCAACTGCAGGCAGTTCAGCCCCTCCTTCTGCGCAACCCTGCTTCCCTCACTCCCATAAAGGTGATGCCCCCTTTCCTAGGGAGTCCAATCTAAGCCAACGGTTGTCATAAAAAAACAATCTGATGGTTGGGAGACTTAGACTTACAAAGCTGTGGTGTGTGAACCATTCCTCACCAGATGCCTCACCTAAGGGGCCAAGATCAACCCCAGGACAGATTCTGGCTGGAAGCCCAAGCTTCCAGATGCCCACATTTGTATGGAGCAACTCTGAAAGCTAATCCTGACTTGGCATCAAAAGTCAGTGAAGGCTCCTAACCACATTTCCTGACCTTGTCGTAACATGATGATTTTATTGCACCTTAAAACCCTAAATTCGGGGGCTCCTGGGTGGCTCGTTTGGTTAAGCGTCCAGCTCTTGATTCTGGCTCAGGTCATGATCTCATCATTTGTGGTATCGAGCCCCATGTGGGGCTCTGTGCTGACAACGGGGAGCCTGCTTAAGACTCTCTCCCTCCCTCTCTCTCTCTGTTCCTCACCCCACTTGCGCTCTAACTCAAAATAAACACATAAAAAGAAACCCTACATTTGACTAACTATCAGCAGAAAATCTACAGCCTAATCCGAAGCTCCCACCCTAATGGTAAAGGCAAAGACCTTGCAATCTTTCAAGTTTTTATTTTGTTTTTGCAAGTTAGGGAGGTTAACTCTCCTCCCCCCACCCAAAAGAAATAAAATGTGTGAACAATTTAATGAGAAAAATCTGAGTGAAATTCCAATGATCCACTGATATTCTCTTTCTAGCTTATAAAGCAGAAATAAGGAAGAGACAAATGGTCAGCGAAGGAGGATACATTTACTCACACCATACTGAATCACTAAGAAGTACTCATCAGTCCCCCCTAAGAGCCCTGTCTTCCTGGAGAGGCAACTGCTAAGACAAGATCTAAGACAGCTCATTGTGTATCAAACTAATCTCTTTTCCCTGAAACCCGCCAAGGAGTTTTTAAATGTTTTTGCCATGGATTTTTTTCCCCCTATTACTTTCCTTCTTCCTTCTTTTTATCTGTGTTTCATTCTTTTAAAAAGAATATTCTCTCAGCTAGGAAGGAAAGCAAAGTCTCATTTTTCTGCTGACTGGCTTGTGCACAACTGGAAATTATAAAAGAAATTGCTGTATCATTGATGTAGTAAGAAAACAGGAAGACAATTTTCATCCCAAAATGAGCCCTCTCAGCTGAAGCTCCCTTTGTAGTTGATGACACACGCTTTCCATCTCGGCATGGGGCCAGTTTTATTAAAATCCTATAGCAACAGCTTATTTTTCAAACAACACTCAAAAAAAGGCACTTTATGATGAATTTCCTTTAAAATTGCTCATGGTCATGTGTTTGCCACCTTCAAGGACTCCAATGGGAAAGGGATCTTACTTCACAGGGACAAAGTCTGAACATTATTCTTGTGATGAAAAGTACTCGCTGGGCCCGCAGGTGACGCCCAAGAAAAGAGGTGGATGGGTGTGAAAGCACAGAAAAGCTGGGGATCCAGCTCTCCGCACATCACTTCACTAAACAAAAAGAGTAAACTCTGCGGGACCTAAAGAGCGTGCCAGGCAACCCGGCTATTATGCCAGGGAATGACACGAAAACATAAAAGATGCCTGTATCTGAGAAACTGGACCAGAGATGCCTATTGAGGAGGTAAAGAAAGTAAGCAGAGAAGAGGGTAGTGATGTAGAAATGTTGATGCCCCAAAGAGAAGACGAAGGCCGGGGAGAAAGAAAAGGTGAGAGGAGAGATGGACACTGACTCCTTATTTACTCTGTCAACTGGAGATCAGTTTCATTAATCCCAAGAGACAGCCTTCATCTAGGAAACCACCAGGAACAGAAGAACCAATAAACCGAAGATGGCCTTAAACAACTTGACTGCTTTAGCACCAAGCGACTAGAGACCTTTAGGGCACAAATGATCAAAATTAACCTGCCTCCATCCATCCAGTGACTTCTCTACTTATTAATCTGTGACCCAATGCCTGCCACACACACACACACACACACACACACACACGCACACACTGAAGAAGAATATGGGATAAGATCAAAAAAGTAGTGACAACTTTGGAAAGTAAGTGATGGAGTTATTATTTTATAAAAATAATAATAATAATAATAAAATGATTAAACTGCCCCGAGCATAATTAAGGAGCACAGAAGTCAAACACATGTTGGAGCAGAAATCTCACATACTGTAGTAGCAACAGTCCTGTCCAACAGGCATTTCCTAGCATCTGAGCTGCTAGCACTGAAAAGCACCTTGGGGCACCTAGGTGCACTGACAGTGCAGAGCCTGCTTGGGATTCTCTGTCTCCCTCTCTTTCTGCCTCTTCCTCCCTCTCTCTCTCAAAAATAAATAAGTAAACAAGAAAAGAAAGAAGGAAAGAAAGAAAGAAACAAAGAGAAAGAAAGAGAGAGAGAGAGAGAGAAAGAAAGGCATCGTAGTGGTCAGCTTCTGTAACACTGTTCCATCCAGAATAGATTCTTTCCACCTGTATCACATCCTCAATAAACATTTCCAAGTATACATTTCCAGCAACATTTCCAAGCACACCAGTTTTTCATCTGTATCTCTGCTCTACCCACAGTGAGTTCATTTAATTCTTCTGCTCTAAAAATGCATACACACATGCTACTAACACTGATCGACCCTTTGTGCCAGCTAAAATAATCTCCCAAGAGTGGGATGCCTGGTGAAGTTAATAAACTTCAGGTTACAATGCCCTGTGGCAATTCTTCACGCGAGGCTCCCACAGTGTCGCCAGTTACCAGGAAGCAGAGCAAGCATGGGGTCTTGTACTGTGTTACAAAAGAGGTTTCTATAGTCATCAAACCTTTGCTTCAATTCCCCTTTAAGTAACTCCAGTTCGATAGCAGTCTGGATAGAATTCCTATAGAGACTTGCGTATTAAATATTGAGAACACCCAGAGTTGACACAAAATGCGTGGTCAAGTCATAAAATCTGCCCTCCCACGTTACAGTTGGCTGGAAACTGAATGGAATACTCATGGTGCTCACTGTGAGGGTGGAAACGCTGGCTTACTCTCACTGGATCTTAAGATACCCTTGAGTCTACTGAACAACTAGCACCAAACATGATAGCCAATCCCTCTCCAAACCTCTGTGTGCCTTGGGTCTCTGTCTTTAGTGAATTCTGAACCCCTAGATGAAACTGAGGACCACAGTACTTTTGGTTAACATCTACATATTCCTTCCCTCAAAAAGGGTAAATCTCAGGGTAGGACATTTGGCCATTTTTAAGTGTGAAGTTCCATCAGTGGGAGATTGGTTACATCGCTTCAGTCAATGATGGTACTTTCAGGCAAAGGAATGGTGTACTTCCAATTAAAATGAGGGTATAAATGGTGCTCACAATATGTAATTAAGTGAATAAAATCAGGTTACAAAGTAATAATCATAATACAGTCCCACTCATTTGTTTGAAAAATGTCTGTGTATGCAGAGAAAAGTAACTGAAAAGTTCCAAATGTTCTGAAACACCAATAGTTCAAGAGTGATTATTCTCTAAAAATGGGATCGTGCTCATCTTTTTTATTTTCTTCTTTATATTCTGTATCTTTATACTGTCATCATGTATTGCTTTGAAATATGTCTTTTTTAATGTTTATTTTTTAGAGAAGGAAGGAGAGAGAGCGCACACACACATGCACAAGCAGGGAGGGGCAGAGAGAGAGAGGGAGACGAAGGATCCAAAGCGGGCTCTGCGCTGAGAGCAGAGAGCCTGATGCGGGGCTTGAACTCATGAACCACGAGATGACGACAGGAACCAAGGTTGGATGCTTAACCGACTGAGCCACCCAGGCGCCCTGATCATGTATTGCTTTTAAAATATGAAAACTATAAAGTTTTGGAATGAAAAGAAGTGAGGTATTCTTCACTTACAAAAAAAGATCCATGTCCTTACAAGAGGATTTCTTTATAAAAGAGGAATTCACTTCTTTGGAAGATTTTGTATCTGCTGTAGGTCTTTTCCAGACACTACCATCAAAGAGCAGTTCTGCTTTCCATAGACATGACAAGGGTTGTATATGGGGCGGGGAAGGCAGGTGAAATACGCACAGCTTAAGCATATGAAAACCACCACCTGCAGATGAGACACAGCAGATCAAGTGCAGGGAACTCCTGTGCTGCCTCTTTCACCCTGACTTGTTCACGTGGATGGACAATGGTCGAGACTCCAAAAACACCATCAATCAATCATAGATGACTAACCCACAGGCAGCGCTGTGAAGTCCTGCTCCAACTCGCCCCACTGCCCCAGCCACCGAAGTATTTATTTTCCACAATATGGGGGGGTGGGAATCATTTTGTGATTCTTGTTTTGAAGATCTAGAATGCCTACACCAAGAATTCATTTGGGCCATCAAAATCTTCATGTAGATTGCAACACCCATCCCCCTCTCCACAAGGGTCAAGGAGCTAGAAAGTATGCTGGGTGCTCCTACATTCACATATTAGACTCTATTATAATCTTACAGTATTTCTTATTTTATAAATATGAAATTTATTGTCAAATTGGTTTCCGTACAACACCCAGTGCTCCTCCCAAAAGGTGCCCTCCTCAATACCCATCACCCACCCTCCCCTCCCTCCCACCCCCCATCAACCCTCAGTTTGTTCTCAGTTTTTAAGAGTCTCTTATGCTTTGGCTCTCTTCCACTCTAACCTCTTTTTTTTTTTTTTCCTTCCCCTCTCCCATGGGTTTCTGTTAAGTTTCTCAGGATCCACATAAGAGTGAAAACATACGGTATCTGTCTTTCTCTGTATGGCTTATTTCACTTAGCATAACACTCTCCAGTTTCATCCACGTTGCTACAAAGGGCCGTATTTCATTCCTTCTCATTGCCACATAGTATTCCATTGTGTATATAAACCACAATTTCTTTATCCATTCATCAACTGAAGGACACTTAGGCTCTTTCCATAATTTGGCTATTGTTGAGAGTGCTGCTATAAACATTGGGGTACAAGTGCCCCTATCTTACAGTATTTCAATGCAATCAAATTTCTTTGTTTCAAACTCAGGAGCTCTAAGGATTCACTCAAAAGTGTAGAAGAAAAATCTGGCAGGCCAGGAGACATCCTTGGAAATGCCATGGTGGGCAAGTGAAGTCTCATCTTGGGTCTGAAAGTACTGGGCACCCAGAGGACAGGAAGAAATAGGCCAAAGGGGCAGGCAAGAACATGGAAAAGGTGATAAGGACAGTTAAAGATAAACCTCACAACTTCCGAAGGCTCTATCCTATCCTTATGCTGTATGTAGCCAACCAAAGAAAATCAGACCATTTGAATCTTTTAATAGGATTACTTTGATCATATACCCAGCCCGTACCATTAGCTTCCAATAATTTAAAACAGAAAAAAGAAACCTTGAATTTCTTCAACTGGTTACCTAAGCCAGAGTACTCTCAAGTGAATCCAATGCGACAAGTTGAAAAGTGAAAAAAAAAAAAAAAAATTACAACCTTTTCTTTGGAGGGGAGGCTAAGGGGGTCTACACCATGCCAAATAACTGGTTTGACTAGATTTTTCCTGCCTGAGATGACCCACAGTTTGGGTGTCATGAAGACACAGCCTCTCTGTTTCTTTCCTGTACTCGGAGAAGGAACGTTCCATTCCACGCAATTCATGAATTTTAAAAACCATGAACCTTCCTTCACATTCCGGAGGAACACAAACGTTTTCCTGTCAGAGAGCTGTTTTGAGCATAAATGCTCAAGTGATTGCGATGGTGACAGGGAGAGGCCTTTTCAGACTGAGTCTTTGTTCTGAGCTGGCTGGAGACTCCAGCAGTAGGACTGCCAGTAGGGTCTGGACATATGGTTGAGCACAGAGAGCAGGGACGGAATTTACCAACCACCAACTGCCATAACGGCCCCGCGCCTGGAAAATGGCCAACAGTTGAACCAACTGCCAGTGCTGCCATGTTGTCATTAGACAAGGAGCCAACAGAAAAATTACATGACCACGGAAGACCACTAGCTCCCCCTTGTGGTGGAGCACAATGGCTAAGTCCTGCCAATTCTCCACTAGAAAGACAGCCCTGAATTCCATGAACGAAAGGATGAAGTCCCTTTCTGGAACAATCCTATCGGCCCATTCGAATAGCTGCCTTTATCTACACCTTTCCAAAGAGCTAATATTTACAGCCTTCTAATTTTGATGACAAAAATCATATCACTCAAACTCAAAGCTCTCTAAGGATTCTCCACTGCCCTTAACATTAACTTCCTGGGCACCTGGGTGGCTCAGTCGGTTGAGCATCCAACTCTTGATTTGGTCTCAAGTTGTGATCTCACAGTTCATGAGTTTGAGCCCTACATCGGGCTCTGCACTGACACTGGAATTCTCTCTCCCTCTCTCTCTGCCCCTACCCCACTCATGCTCACTCACTCTTCCTCTCTCAGAATAAATAAACTTAAAAAAAATTAAACTAAAAAAAATTAACTTCCAAAATCATGACCATGGCTTTTAAGCCCCTGAGGATGTATCTCCTATGCACCTCTCAACCATCACCCTCCCCCTCACTTTACATTTCCTGGACTTTCTCTTGAGACCTTCAGTATTCTCACACTTGATGGCTGTCTTTGTTAGGAATAACTGTGACTCCCCTTTGCCACCTTCACCCCATCTCATCTGGCTAAATCTGTTCAGATTTCACTTAAATACCACCTCCTCCTGGAGGCATTACTTTATCCCTAGACTAAATAGATCTCTCTGTTCAGTCTGAACTTAGCACCCTGAATTTCCTTACCTAAGCACTCCTGACAATCATAACTGCTTATTTAAACTCTTTCTTCCCCATTAAAAGATGTTCTCTATAAGGGCATGTACTCTGCCTGTAGTTCACCCCTCTACCCTCCACACCCAACACAGAGACTACAGATATTCATTGAGAGAATGTGTCTGAAGCAGTAAATTCTAGAATGGAAAAAAGAAGTGACATATTAAGACACCAAGGAAAGTATTATCATCTTCAATTTATAGTAAGGAAAGTGAAGCTCGGAGAGATGTACATGGCTTGGCCGACACTATAAGGGAGAATGTGCCAAATCCAAAATCCACACCCAAGTATAATTCCAAAGCCAATGAACTTTCTACTGCACGATGCTTCCTGTTAGGCAGCCCAAGTCAACCACAGTCAACTCTTGCTTAATTGCGTCAGTGAAAGCATCACATGGCATGGCTGTTCTCAAATAGTGAATAATCCTAAAATCATTTCTATCAGGCTTTAGGTGGTAATTCTTTAAGGTGGTGCTTTTGTTCTTCCATTTTAAAAGAGATTTCTTTTGATGTTCCCAATATCGCCAAAGAAAAGAACTCTGTCACTCTGAAAAGCCCTTACTAGTGAGCTTTACCAACCGGAAAGCAACACTGAACATCATGAAGCAGAAAACAGAAAGAGCATTAGGTGAGGTGTCCACAAGACCCTGGCGCTAAGGCACACCCTGGCCCAAGCCTGAAGGATGACCTTGCCTAGACTACTCCATGTTTCTGAAACCTGGTTCCTCATCTTTATTTCTTTTTACAATTTTTTTAAGATTTTATTTTTTTTTTACAATATAATTTATTGTCAAATTGATTTCCATACAACACCCAGTGCTCATCCCAACAAGTGCCCTCCTCAACGCCCATCACCCACTTTCTCCTCTCCCCCACCCCCATCAACCCTCAGTCTGTTCTCAGTATCCAAGAGTTTCTTATGGTTTGCATCCCTCCCTCTCCGTAACTTTTTTTCCCCCTTCCCCCCTTCATGGTCTTCTGTTAACTTTCTCAAGATCCATATATGAGTGAAAACATATGGTATCTGTCCTTCTCTGACTATTTCACTCAACATAATACCCTCCAGTTCCATCCACATTGCTGCAAATGGCCAGATTTCATTCTTTTTCATTGCGAAGTAGTATTCCATCGTGTATATAAACCACAATTTCTTTATCCATTCGTCAGTTGATGGACATTTAGGCTCTTTCCATAATTTGGCTATTGTTGAAAGTGCTGCTATAACACTGGCGTACAAGTGCCCCTATGCATCAGCACTCCTGTATCCCTTGGGTAAACTCCTAGAGAGATAAAGGTTTTCCCAAACAAACACAGAAGGAATTCATCACCACTAAACCAGCCCTATAAGAGATCCTAAGGGGGACTCCGTGAGTGAAATGTTGCAAGGACCACAAAGTACCAGAGACATCACTACAAGCATGAAACCTACAAATACCACAATGACTCTAAACCCTTACCTTTCGATAATAACACTGAATGTAAACAGACTAAATGCTCCAACCAAAAGACATAGGGTATCAGAATGAATAAAAAAAAAAAAAACAAGACCCATCTATTTGCTGTCTACAAGAGACTCATTTTAGGCCTGAGGACACCTTCAGATCGAAAGTGAGGGGATGGAGAACTATGTATCATGCCACTGGAAGTCAAAAGAAAGACAGAGTAGCCATACTTATATCAGACAAACTAGACTTTAAATTAAAGGCTATAATTAGAGATGAAGAAGGGCATTACATAATAACTACAGTGTCTATCCATCAGGAAGAGCTAACAATTATAAATATCTATGCACCAAATTCAGAAGTCCCCAAATATATAAAATAATTAATCACTAACATAAGCAACCTTATTGATAAGAATGTGGTAATTGCAGGGAACTTTAATACTCCACTTACAACAATGGACAGATCATCTAGACAGAGAATCAATAAAGAAACAAGGGCCCTGAATGATACATTGGACCAGATGGACTGGACAGATATATTTAGAACTCTGCATCCCAAAGCAACAGAATATACTTTCTTCTTGAGTGCACATGGAACATTCTCCAAGACAGATCACATACTGGGTCACAAAACAGCCCTCAATAAGTATAAAAGAATCGAGATCATATCATGCACACTTTCAGATCACAATGCTATGAAACTTGAAATCCACCAAAGGAAAAAGCCTGGAAAACCTCCAAAAGCATGGAGGTTAAAGAACATCCTACTAAAGAATGAATGGGTCAACCAGGCAATTAGAGAAGAAATTTAAAAATATGTGGAAACAAATGAAAATGAAAACACAACCATCCAAACCCTTTGGGATGGTTCCTCATCTTAAAAAAAAAATAAAAGAAAAGAAGCTGGAAGCATGGACCATAACAGGCTTTTAGTTACCAAATTATATTCTGTTTTAAAGTGGAGGTGGTCTCCACAAACTTGCTGATTTATACTGCATAAGGCAATTAATTCTGTTTGGTGTGAAAAGACCTCTTCAGGCAGCTTCAGCTAGAAAGCTCAGGATCTTGTTTACGTTAACAAAGTCTTCATTAAACAGGACAACTGACGCCCAAAAGAATGTTGTTTTCTTTTTTCCTGAAAATTCTCTCCAACTTCTCGAGTTCTGAATGCAAAGAACTAGACTCAGAATTCTAATCAGATCCCAAATGGTGCCTACCTGCTTCCTTGCTGCGCATCTCTTCGGAAATTAGTTTCATCTTTGAATTTTTGTACATCATAAAAAGATTCTCTAGTATCCTGACCAAGCAGACCATGAGGCCCTCCCACAGTGACAATTCCCGATGGCTCGTTCAGCTTCTCTTCTAGGTCTTCTAAAGAAGTATCCCCAAAGATGTTTTAAGAATCTCAGGAAGCAAAGACCTCTATCAAACCTAAGTGTCCTCTGCACTGACTGATACACAGTGCCCAGTTTGCTCTCGGATCTTAAAGACAAAGAACCTTCCAAGGCCTCTCCTCCGTCATATGAGAGCAACAATACCAACTCTACAGTTACTAGAAGAACTGGGTACGATCTCCTTACGTAAGCAGTACTCAAAGGGCAAATCTCTGTTACCCTGTGTCGAGGGCTTCTAACCAGAAGTTCTACCATAAATTGTAAATTGTCTTGAAAGAGTATGGTGCCATGAAAAACAAACCAACAAAAAAACCACTGACCTGAGAAGCAGAAGGCCCAGGTGTAGTAACTGGAAGAGTTGGCTTAGATGCTCACGGAACACATCAGAATCCCAAACCGATTTTGACAAGTTGGAACCACGAACCAGATCAACAGAGAGTTTGTCTAATAAAGGCTTTGTTCATGGCCAAAAAGCAAACAACAACCAAAAAGGAAGCATGTGGCTGCAGGAAAAGATGGATGGGGAAAGAATGGAAAGAACTGGAAGCAGGAGCTAAAATGCAAACCAACAGCACACTGTGGTTACCCAAAAGTTAATCTTTTCATGGACTCCTGGACCCGTGGAAAGCGTCCTCGTTTCCGTGAGTCTTGAGACAAGAAGCAGCATCATGTCCTCAGATTCTGCCATGATGGGCAACCCTCCTCCTCCAAACCTTCCCCTTACACACACATGTCACATCACCACACCAGATCCCTGCGCTTCCTCTGTGGTTCTTGCTGGATTTGGGTTAATAGGACCTTATCTCTCCTGGACAAATAGCTCTAGTTTTGGTTCACACGGCCCATCATCCCAGACTGTCAAAATCTTTGGGGACTGTGATCTGCTCACAGCCCCTTCTCTCCGGATGGTGATGGGATCTCAAACAGTGGCTCATGGGGAAGGACGGGAACATGGGAGCTGCACAATGTCACATGTACTAGACTGAAAATATATATTTCATGTGTATTCTATACATAATAAACATATATTGAATTATTTTATATTAATAAATATAAAATGGAAATATCTTGTATTTAAGTCATTATTGTATCTTCCTTCCAACTAAGGAATAGCGATCAATCATACTCCATGTACATTTCTCGAGGTAATTAGTCCTCAAGCCAACAGGACTCTGGAGAAGGAATCAGAATGCTGTGGGGAACTAAAAAATAAACAACAGACCTGGCCCTGCTTCCAGAAATGTGGACTTGACATAAACATATAGGAATATATAGGAATCACAAATAAGTGATCTCCTTCAAAGGGGAAAAGATATAACTCCTCCAAACTAGATTCAGCGTAAAAGCCACACATTTTTGTAAATTAAGGGGGGAAACTGCAAAGTTGAGTTACTGAAGGTCCATATTCCCAAATGTTAACAGTGACCCAGGACAGGCAGAATTATACTTTGCACTGACTTTTCATTTCATTCATCCGTATTGTCTACAATTCTGACTTCCGTGGTAAGAAAAAATATAACTGTTGGGTTCTTAGAAAGATTCCTACACAAACCGTGGTGAGGGCCGGTTCCCGTGACTGGCATCTCCTCTGTTCCTCATGAGAGGAAACACAATGCGTCCCCCTGCTGACTCACTCAAGGCAGGCCCAGGACAGATCCTGATGGACTGGGGCAGAAGACACGTAAGTCGCCCCAGTGCACTGTCTGGAACTGCCGAGTGAATCCCTCTCCCAGGCTGACCTCCCAGCTGCACCCACGACAATCCTCGGCCCCAGGCATCAGTTGATTCTCTCCCTCTGGGTTCTGTCCGTGGACAGACACTGTCAGCTCCAGGCACTCTGACCCAAGGGCTGGAGTTCTGCCCACAAAGTCCCAACCCAGTGAGAGCACTTCTGGTGCTCTTCCCTGCCTGGACTTGTCGTTAGGACACCCCGCCATCCCCAGCGAGTGGCCCTCCTTGCTGCCCTCTCATTAGGATCTGCTCGATGCTGGACTATTGCTATACCGTCTGACTGGCCACACCCCTTGCCTTGTCTTAGTCACCTCCTGCTAATGCCCTGTGGCCAAAGTCATCTTTACAAAAACAGAATCACCGCATGCTACCTCTCTTAATGCTTTTCGGTGGTTCCCCATTCCCAAAATGAAGTTCAAATCTATTGCCTGGCTCAAGTCTCCCTGAGGACCTGACCCTGTGCTTTGAGGGTACAGGCCACTGCTTAGTCCTCTTGTATCTTGTACAATAAATGTGGATGGAACTGACCTGTGCTTCTTTGGATGCTCAACTCTGCCTGTCTATTTTTTTTTTTAGCTATCCCTGCACCTGGTCTGTTTCAGTCCCTATTTAGTCCAGCCTCCATGGTAGGTCTGGTGTTGGGTCCTCCCCCCTCCCCTCCTGTAGGATCCCTGCTATTTTGAAGATATAGCTGGGTAACTTCCATTCAATATACTCTGCTTATGCTATGAAGGGTGGCTGGAGTGTCCTGAGACAGAAGGAATTAGTCTAGAAGGAATTCATGGGTACACCACCTATGCAGCTGCCCAGGACCTACGCTCCACAGGGCTCTACTGTTGCCACCTCGAAATGTGTTTTCTAAGTTTCTTTTTTTGTTACTGAAGTGCAGTTGACACATAACGTGACATCAGTTTCAGGTGCACGGCATAGTGATTTGACAACTCTATACCTTATGCTACGCTCACCACAAGTGTCCCTGCCATCTGTCACCATGCAACACTATGACAGTACCATTGCCGACATTCCCTAGGCTGTGCCTTTCATCCCCGGATTTATTCCTTCCGTAACTGGAAGGCTGTACTTCCCACCCCACTTCACCATCCTCCCACCTCCTCCCTCAAGCAACCATCGGTTTGTTCTTTGTATTTATGGGTCTGTTTCTGCCTTTTTAAGTTGGTTTTGCTTTTTAGATTGCACATATAAGTGAAATCATATGGTATTTGTCTTTCTCTGTTCAAGTTCACTTAGCATAATACTCTCTAGGTCCATCCATGTTGTTGCAAATGGCAAGATCTCATTCTTTTCTATGATTGAGTGCTACTCCCGTGTGTGTGTGTGCGCACGTGCACATACCACAGCTTCAACATCCATCAATGGGGTTCTTTCCATTATCTTGGCTATTGGAAGTAATGCTGCAATAAACATAGGGTGTATATATCTTTTCAGACTAGTGTTTTCATTTTTTCTGGGTAAATACCCAGTAGTAGAATTCGTGGATTGTATAGTCCGTTTTTAAACTTTTTGGGGAACCTCCATTCTGTTTTCCATAGTGGCTACAACAAAAATTCCCACCAACAGTGCACAAGGGTTCCTTTTTCTCCACATCCTTGACAAAATTTATTATGTCTTGTCTTTTTGATATCAGCCATTCTGACAGGTATAAGGTATCTCACTGTGGTTTTGATCTCCATTTCTTTAATAATTAGTGATATTGAGCATCTTTTCACGTAGCTGCTGGCCATCTTTATGTCTATTTGGTTCCTCTGCCCATTTTTTAATTGGGTTCTTTGTTTCTTTAGTGTTAAGTTCTATAAACATATATATGTTACTTATTTATATATTTTTAGATATTAACATTAATCACTTACTGGATAGATCATTTGCAAATATCTTCTTCCATTCAGTAGTTTGTCTCTTTGTTTTGTTGACAGTTTCCTTCACTATGCAAAACCTTTTTACTTTGGTGTAGTCCAAACAGTTTATCTTAGTTTTTGTTTCCCTTGCCCAAGGACACAGACCTATAAATATGTTTCTAAGGCCAGTGTCAAAGACACCTCTGCCTATGTTTTCTTCTAGGAGTTTTATGCTTTAGGTCTCACATTTACATTTTTGATCCATACTAATTTTAGCTTTGAACTTCTGTTACGTAAGTGAAATCTGATGGAACAATGGAGCAGAAGCATGAGCAGAGGAGACACGTTCAGCATGCGTGTCTGCCGCTGTTTCTTGCTGCTGCGTCTGCACTTAGCATGTGTGACACCCCGTGAGTATAGAGTCCTGGTAAATCTACATGCACGGAAGTTCAGGAAGACTCAAAGTGAGTACAAGGTGAGCAAGTTACATCTACAGTTGAGTAAACTGACACCTTAGAGAGGCCGCTTTTCCACCTGAACCAGAATTTGCTTTGAACATAGAAAGACAGAAACACAAATGACCAAGGACCCTATCATATTCTTTCTTTTCTTTTCTTTTTTTTTTTAGGAAGCAACTTTATTCATGCCAGCATGGCTCAACTGGGTTCGTACCCAAAGAACTGAGCCCCCAATGCCACATGGCGCAGTTTTTTATAGATTTTCTTTTTTTTTTTTTTTTTTGTCTCCCATATATGGTAACACACAAACATGCCGTCTGATTAAGTGGTCTCATCATATTCTTTCTTCATCATGTTACTTCTCAGGATTGGCCAACCACTTATGCTGAAAATGATGTCACAGAAGGAAAGGAAAAGTAGGGCAACCCTTAGCTCCTTTTCCTTCAATTTCTTCCTTATTTATCAGGAGAGAATGTTGGTAGAAGGTGCATATATCAAGAAGTGATTAAAAAGCTGAGTTAGTTTTGTGCAGTGATTCCACTGTTCCGGTAAGAACAAAATGCATATGCGTGTATGAGCTCTGAAATACAAACCGTATATGACTACACTGATTCAGCATACAAGTTAAAACTTCATATTTACACTTACAACTGGCATGAAAACATGTCAGAGACATCCCAAATGTATTTCAGAGTCACCTGGGGAGGCTGGGGTTCTTGCGGTCCACTGAAAACCTACTGAAGCAGAATTTGGAAGTGGCTTGGGGGGTGAGGGGAGGGTTAAAGCTCTTCAATGTGATTCTGATAGAGTCGATCCATAAACCAGCCTCCGGGAACCACTGCTCTAGGATGATGAACCGTTAAAGCCACGTATGTTTCCGAGGCCCATCTCAATTCACAAGAAGAATCCATTCAAACTCTACAAATGTTATGCATGACCCCTGGACAAACTCTCTTTCTGGAGTCTATAAAAGACTTCCTAACACTCAGAGTGAAATTAATGATTTTTCGTTATCTGGAGGAAAGACGTGACTTTCAAAACTGTAACTATGGAAGAATTTCTAGCACGTGTATACACCTTTGTGACAGAGATGTTTCACATCTCGCAAGGAGTGAACGGGCGGCAGGATGCTTCCCCCGGTGACACAAGAAACCTCGGTCCAGATACATACATACCTCTGCTATCTGATCTTCCACGGACGCACAGAGAAGGGCCTGCCCATCGCAGCCACCTCAGTGATGCTGCTTTCTGATTAGATGCTGGAACTTCCAAGTACTGCTGCTCCCAGAGCAGTTACAAAAGGAGTTGGAACAGCTCCCCTCCTCTGAAGCAATAGCCTTGATGGGCTAAACCCTCTACTCCACCCACCCCTCCAAAGGAAAAAGACAGAAGGTGCTGGTAGCCGACTTTGACTATCCTGAAACTTCCACCTCACAGCATATTTTAAAAGAACCAATAGTAGGCCTTCCAGCCAATGAGTGACCACTCCCTAAGAAGACATCTCACGCAGACCCAGTCTGAGGCCCTCAAGACAGCTAGGCCTGTGCAGGCCAAGCTCCTTCTTGGAGAACTACCCCCCGCCCCCATTCTGATGAGGCTGTCGATCCAGATATCACATGTACCCCAGCATGAGGACAGAAATGAGACCTCTGTTAGCAGCAGGGCCTTCCCGCTGGCCCTCCGGGATGACTGAGTCCACATCACAGAAAATGCAGGTAACGCTCAAAGGCCAAAAAAGTTAGCTACGCTTTTCAGAGAGAACCAGAACCAGTGTTATTGTGCATATCCTTCTCGACACACACATACACACACGCGCGCATACATGACTGAATACATGGGTTTGAAATCCACGTTTTACCTGAATACGCCTTGAGCATTTTCCCAAGAGATGGAACATTCTTCTATAATTTGCCGTTGATCATCTGCGACAGCACGCCCTTAGATGAGCTATCCCAGCCTGCTCCCCACTGTTGAGCATGTACATCGCTCTGACTTTTCATTATTGTAAATAATGCTCTGATTGCTCTATCTGCTTGATCTTCAAGGCAAAGCCTGTCTTCTCCTGACACAAGACACCGTTCTTAGTCCTTTACCATTCTGTAAAACTGACCCCTACCGTCAGCACTCTCCGAAGGAGAAGGAATGCTCCCAGGTTTGGAGGGAAGGGGGGTTTCAATCAAGCCTGATCGACCCCCGAATTTCTCCTTCACCAGAAGCGAAAGGGATCTGAATGTTCTTGTAGAACAGAACCTGGGTTTTCTGTAGGGCACGAGCATGGGTATAAAGAAAAGGGGTGTACCAAATTACAACATATACAAATCTCCTTTTTACCTGTGATGAAGGAGAACAACTTTTGTCTATTTTAGCACATAAAGACACGACCTGTGTGCTTGTGCTACATTTAACCTAAGATAAACCCCCGAATTCTCCCACATCTGACCCGTGCTCTCTCTGGGCTGTGCAAGGGTACCATCTTGTGGCTGATACAAAAGATAATCAGAAGACACTTAGCTTCCTAGCGTGTGATCGTATGAGAAATACCAGCTAAGTACAACAGCAAGACCCTCTTTAACAAAATGTTTGCTTCTACAGGAACAGAATATACACGTCACCGTTTATTGGCTTTTTCAAAAATGTGTGCATATACAGCAAATGCTCAGAGAGCTTCCTGTCCCCAAGTGATACCATTCTGATATGAGCCGAAGTGTTTCAGAACCTTCTAAACACTAATACTTGAGAGAAAAAAATGACATTGTGAGTATTTAGCTCTCTGGTTTTGACAAGAAGTCATTTATTTAAAAAAAAAAAAGGGGAGGGGCACCTGGGTGGCTCAGTCGGTTAAGCGTCCGACTTCAGCTCAGGTCATGATCTCGGGATTCATGAGTTCGAGCCCTGTGTCAGGCTCTGCACCAACAGCTCAGAGCCTGGAACCTGCTTCGGATTCTGTGTCTCCCTCTCTCTGCCCCTCTCCTGTTCATGCTTTGTCTCTCTCTCAAAAAAAAAAAAAAAAGATTAAATAAATAAATAAATAATGGACCAGGGAGTAGGGTCCCGGTGGATCCATGATTTAAGAAATAAATACATACATACATACAAACTCTGGAGCAGTGAAAAGATCACACGGGAAGGTGTTAGAATAACCGGGCTGTAATCCTGGCTGCATAAGTTTCAGAGATCTTGGGTCACCTAACTCGCTAGTTCCTGATCCTTCCTGTGGAAAAGGCAAAGACTACATCTCACAGAGATGCTGGGGTCACACGCAGACGCACTGGAGTCAGCTAAAGCAGCAGACAGAATGGAAAGCCTTATTCATCCATTCAGAACAGCTGGATTAGCAACCTGGATTGCTCTAAAGAAATCATTTAGCCTTGCTCCTTAAATATTCTCAGATATGATCCTACCAGAGAGACCGTCCCTCAAAGAGGGGCAAAGGGTTCCGCTCAGAGCAAGTTAGGAGGGAAAGGGGTCAGCAAGGAAAGGTTCAGAAAGAAAAACCGACCATCTTTTAGGGGTCAAGCGCCTGAAGTGTTAGGAGAATCTGCAGACGATTTTCCGAGGCTGAAGACAGTCATTCTAAAACAAACCTTTAAAAAAGCAATGGGTTACAATGTCCAGTAAAATGCTGGACCTGTGACAGCTTGGAGCCTGGAGCCTGCTTCTGATTCTCTGTCTCCCTCTCTCTCTCTCTCTCTCTGCCCCTCCCCTGCTTGTGCTCTCTCTCTCTCAAAAATAAACATTTTAAAAAATGATAATAAGTAATAAATTAAATAAAATCCTGGATCTCTGCTCTCTAAGCACAAGAGCAACAGAAGAAATCACAAAAGACAAGACTGACCTACTTCCTTCTCTTTACTGTTATACTTCATAAGCCAAAGGTCCAAACACAAAACTGAAAGATGGAAAATTTTATTTTTTTAAGTCATTTGCAACACATGACAGTAGGGCTCATGTAACTGGTTTGTTTAGCACTATACCAAAGGGTATAGATGTAAGTAGACGCCTTATAAGAGAAGAAATATAATTTCTTAAACCATATGAAAAAGAAAGCTCAACCTTTTGTAGTCAAATAAGTACAGGGGGCACCTGGGTGGCTCAGTTGGTTAAGCGTCCGACTCTGGCTCAAGTCATGATCTCGCGGTTCATGAGTTCAAGCCCGGCATCTGTTGTCAGCGTAAAGCCCACTTGGGATCCTCTGTCTCCCTCTCTCTCTGCCCCACCCACACTCGTTCCCTCTTTCTCTCAAAAATAAGCTTTTAAAAAATAATAAAACTTTTTAAAAATTAAAACTACTAGATACTATTTTGCACCTATCAGACACAAAAAGAAAAAAAAATTTTTTTTTTCATGAGAATACCCAATGCTGAAAAAGCTGTATTGAGACAGTCATGAATCCCTGCTAGAAGAGGATACAAGCACAATCTTTCCAGGAAGCATTTTGGCAACGTGCATCAAGATGCTTACAGATGTGCATGTTCTCTGAGTCATCACTGATTCTACTGCTGGAGTCTGAATAGTGCAAAGGACAAGAGTGCAGGCTCTAAGCCAGGTCACCTGAAACTCTCCCAGCCCCACCGCTTACTGGCTAAACAACCGGGCAAGAAAATACCTAACTTCTTCGTGCCTCAGATTCCTCATCCGTAAAATAAGGCCATAATGTTACCCTATTTCACCAAGTACTATGAAGATTATACCGGTAAATGTAAGCCACCTAGAATACGGCTGGTACTTCATAAGATGTATTACTATTATTAATATTATTGCTATTTTCATCATTGGAAGAATCCAGCAGTAATCTGGAAGTTGCACTGGTTGAGGACACATGTACTGAGCAGTATTTTTGGTTGGGCAATGGAGTACACAACAGTTATTGTCTCTGACTTAAAAAGCTCATTACACAGCTGCAAAAAAACAAAAACGAAAACAGAAAACTACACGTCTATTGAAGTAAAAGATTGAATAGCATACTGTGGATTACTCTACCGTCAGTAAAACTTATCTTTATGAGGCTTAATTTCTTCATCTGGTACATGGATATATCACAGATTCCTTAAGAGGATCAGAATACTCATGAATACGAGGTAGTTTTGGAAATAGTAAAGTAATATGTAAATGCCAGTTATTATTTGTTAGGGTCTACAGAAGGTCAATTATGAAAATAATTTTAATATTCACTGAACATTTGCTATGTGCTAGATATTGTACACACATTATCTCATATAACTCCTTAAAAGCTACCTGGTTTACAATACAAAAGTACACAATGCCAATTAAATTAGAATTTCAGAAAAATAATGAATAATTCTTTTAGTATAAACATGTCCAAAATGCAATTCTTCAGTGTTTATCTGAACTATTTGAAACATACTTGTATTAAAAATTATTCGTTGTTTATCTGAAACATTTGAAACGTACTTATACTAAAAACTTATTTGCTATTTACCTGAAATTAAAATTTACCTGGGCATCCTGTAAATCCCACATCCTTGCAACCCCACATCGATCCTATGAAATAAATACAATAATTACATATGTGAGAGAGAGTCAGAAACAATTTTAGTTGGTCCAATGACAGATCACCCATCACTCCTACTATGGATCAGAAAGAGAAGGAACTGTTAAGTCAAAAAGCAGAACAAGAAAGCCCAGAAATTATTTCCCGGTTCTCACTGCTGTGTTATCGTTGCTTAAAATGTTACAATTTCTCAGAATACATTAAGCCCAAATTCAAACACTAAACATAAAAACCTGTTGCAAAGCCAAATCTAAATGACTTTGGAATTATCAGCCATTTTGGAAGATTGACAATATCCGTCCCTTCTTTTAGTGCGAATTATCTAGAGATGGGAGAATAAACATGTAAACGCTTATAAGCTGTTTTGAGTTGATGAGGTTTCAGGTTCCGGGAGCAAAACCTAGGGTTGCTTCATTTCTATTGGATGGTGGCAATTGACTTGTTTTCTGCTGTTTCAGTGAACCCTGAAATTATCATGACTGTTTGCTTCAGTCACATCAGTGTGCCTCATCCCTCACCATTTGCAATGAGCACCACTCAGGGAATAAACTGTTAATTCACAGTGGCCTTGGTGATGAGAGAGGCATTTTCAAACATATTTTTGCTCTTGGAGAAAAGATGTCACTGTACTTTTGCAAAAGGCAGGTGCCAATATTCAGTATGTGTCACGGTACATTGCAAAGGGTGGAATCAAGAGTGTGTGTGTGTACGTCTTGTAACACTAATACCAATCAAAAAAGAGAGAGAGAGAAAGACATAGAGATCTGAACTGGCTTCCAATCTCAACTCTAGAATTAACTAGTCGTGTGACCTTCAACTAGTCCCTTACTCTTTCTGAGCCCAATTTTCACCATCCATAGCCTGACATCAATATCTGCTCTACTCCACAGGAGTACTTTGGCGCAAGGTTGTAAATCTAGAAAGCATTTTGGCTGTGTTCTACTAAGAGAAGAAAGATTATAACTGGTTCAAAGCAAAGTGATTTCAGAAACAAGAGGCAAACTTCAAATCATTACTGCCCATCTGCAAAGTCTGATAATACAGTATTCCATTAAAGACAATACTTTTAAAAGCACCAAAGGAGATGAGAATAAAAATGTCAGAGCTGAAGGCAAAGGTCTCTATCAGCGCATCTCTCTTTAATGTGATCAGTCATCCAGGGAATCTGTTAAACATGTGTATTTCTGGGCCACACACCAGAGATCATAAATCAGTAGAACTGGGTTTAGCCAAAGAATCTGCATATTTAATAAGCTCCCTGGGTGATTGAGAAGCAGGTGGTCTATTTAAAACACTTGGAGAAACACTGGTCATTATCAATCAAATACAAACACATAGTTAAGGTTTTTAAAGACAATAAAGTAAAATAAAACTGGTAGAAAGCAAAAAGTAGACTTGATTCAATATAAAGTTCTGGAACAGGAGAGACAAGACATCCCAACAGTAGGGCAGGAGAGAGGAAGTCACAGCGTATCTATTCTCTCAAAATGTCTCTCAGGTTGATCTACAAGAGCCAGCTGGTGAAGACGATGGAGGAAAATGGGCAAACCGAAGAGTCAAAGAGGCAATACAAATTGGAAGAAAAACAGGGGAAGACAGAAATTGCCACAGGATGCACAGTCTTTGGAATAGTAGTGCTGTTGAGTCCTGCAAATATGGGAGAGATTCAGGACAGTCACTGGTCAGAGGAGAAAATCAATTCATCGAAAAGGAGGTTAAACAGTGAAAACATCACTGTCCTTATAAGAAAATGATATACAATGTTCATGGAAAGGTTGTTGGTGTGAAATAAATCAAAGTATGTTCAACATGAAATTACCTTTTAAAAATATCCCACGAGAATTTCAGGAGATGAAAAAGCACTTTGAAGAGCATAAAGGGGGCACCTGGGTGGCTCAGTCAGTTAAGTGTCCAACTTCAGCTCAGGTCATGGTCTCCCAGTTTGCAAGTTCAAGCCCCACGTTGGGCTCTACACTGACAGCTCAGAGCCTGGAGCCTGCTTCAGATTCTATCTCCCTCTCTCTCTCTCTGCCCCTCTCCCATTCTCACTCTGTCCCTATCACCCAAATATAAACATTTTAAAAATTAAAAAAAAATAAAATCATAAAGAATAAATGATACAGTTATTACTTGTAGTATTTTTTGTGACTATCAAATTCATTCACTGCTGGTGTGCTTTGGAAGCTAGCTAAGGAGGGCTGTATGGTATTATCATTGGATCCCCAGTGCCTACCACAGTGTCTAACATATAACAGGCACTAACCAGGTGGATCAGTGGGTGGATGGGTAGATGGACGGGTGAGTGAATCAGGTTAACACAAAAGACAAGGGAAGAGGTGCAAGTTCACATGGCATTCACCAAACTTCACAAGCATCATTCTCTACTTGGATGGCACTGCCCAGTTGTTGTCACGAGACTTGGGCACATTTTAGTACTAAACCCTGCTGGCAGTCATGCATGAACCTCTGACTGAGGTGTGTTTATGGTCTTCCTGAAGGAAGTACATCTTGATTCATTTAACCTGATGTGCCCGTTACCTAACTGCTGTCCCCCAGCTCCACACCTACGTTCTTCCATCAATTCTATATGGCTGGGTCTTGCTTACTACAAACTCCATCCCCCAGACTCCCCCAGGAGCTGGTTTTCTGTTAAATTCTAGCAAGAGAAAGAGACATTATTTCCTTCTCATATTCTTTTGCTTCTGGTGTTTCTGGAAACAGCTGCAGCCTCTCCGTGATCTAAGCTCCTGCTGTTAACTGCCCTTCTTTGGTGGTCCACGTACTGGCCAGGGATTCCACTCTCTGCAGTCCTCGTACTGGCTACATGGAACCCCTAGAAACCCGCTCTTGGGCTTTTACAACAATCTCTGTTCCCTTTTATTTCCCTAGTCCCCAGAATTACTAGCTGCTTCCTACAGATACCTACTTCTCTGAGTATTCTTCTATTTGCTTCTCAAGTCCGCCTCTTTAGCTCGTCCAACCCTTCAAACATCCATAAAACCAACACGTGTATTAAATTCCCCCTATTTGAAAATTCTTTTGAAACAGAACTGGTTTCTGTTTTTCTGCCCATACTCTGACTGACACACTTGGTAAAAATCAGGGTTTTTTTTTTTTTTTTTAATGTAATAGGATTACACTAGGTTTTGAAAGCACAGGTTCCAGAACATTTAATTTGTTCCCTAAGGGTCCAGAATAGAAACTGAAATTAAATTGTAGAATTAGATTATGGTGAAATCACATATATAGGGGATAAAATGCCTTCCCCTTATCCTGTTTTGATTACTTTACTATTGTTATTTTGCAACCCCATTTGCTTTTTTACACAGACCTACAGTTATCTCCTCCTCCTGGAAGCCTCACCTGATTACCCCAGCTAACCTTGATCTAACTTGATCTTACTCTGAATTCTTTTGGTTCTTCGGTTCTCTGATTTAGTGACTATTTCTCTGGGTATGTTATCAATCAGTCTTGCCCTGACTCACTCCCCACACCCAAGCAATCATGGGAATTCTCAGAAAAACTGGTACAGATACCAAGACCTCACTCCCCCTCCTAACCTCCTAAACCACAATTTCTGGAGTGAGGAAACCAGGAGGCAGGGTAGAGAAGGCATGTATATGTTTTTTACAGTCCTCAGATAATACACCCCTCAAGATCAGGGCCCTTCCATTTCTCATGCAGCATTTACTGTGCCTAACAGTTTCAGCAGATGCAGTAAAAATATGTCTCTTTTTCCAATGAAGTGACTGAGTGAAGATTCCTAGGAAGACCAGGTGGTGTCACTCCTGCCTAATTAATATTTCTGGGCCAATGAAAAGCATCTCATGTAGCAAAATTTGATCTTCCCTGGACACAATGGCTCTGTACCTGAATCCACCCTTCCATTGGTTTTCTGGCCTCAGAGAGAACTGCATAAACTTCACCAAGAAAACAGAGCGAAACGTCAACAATGCAGCCAACTCGGGTTCTCTGAAAAGAAGTGATGGCAAGTGCTGAGACTGCGAGACTTCCTGCCAGGAGGTAAGCCTCCCCCTGCCCCTGAGGCCCGAGAGCTCACTGCATTAGGTTCTGGGCATTAGCATTCTAGAGAGCAAGCTTAGGTAACAAATGCTTAGTGAGCTAGCGAGGTAACACCAAACAGACTGCATTTTATTCACCTCCTGCCACCCCATTCGTTTTCAATGACATTTGGAGTTGTTATTTGAAAATTTAATTTTCCTTTTACGTCTACTACTCTCACGTTGTGGACTTAAATTATTCCTCATTGCTAGATGAGCAACCCAATCTAGGTTTACCGTGAGCCATTTATTAGGCGACTTCTATGGCGATATATAACCCTCACCTATGACAGAAGCTGTTTAGTAACTACTTCTAATTACTAACAGGCTGAGAATGGCATGTTTTCCAAAAGCGGTTTCCACACAAACTCAGACCTAACTACATTTTAACATTTCTGAATTCGAATTATCCAGTTGTATTAAAAATCCATGAAGATGGTTAAAAGGAAACGAACTCTAGATTTATGGGTCCAAAGGAGGCCTCCAAATGTCCCCTATAACCCTTCTTAGGTTACACCTTGATCTCCCCCATTTGAGCATCTACCTCCAGAAGAGGCACATTTGGATAATCAGCCCTTTCTTCATACTAAGTGGCCACCAAATTATTGTGTTCACAGACTTAAATTTCAATGAAGAGGGAAGTACTGAATGGCGAACAAATCTCCAGTAGTAGAAACTGCACCCCCCCCCCATTCTTCACTAGCTGGGTGGTCCTTGAATCCCTAACCATCCCCAGACCCCTCTCCTTCAAACCTACCGCCTACACTGACCCTGCTTTCCCAGCGAACAGCCAGCTTATGCTAACATTTCGTAATAACCTGCTGGAGTGTGTGTATCCTTTGCTGCCAGCCAATCAACCATTTCACCTACAGGCATCCAGCTTGTTCCCTCTGTTCCCCACTTAACGCTGAAAAAGCTGTGCGCATTTGGGGTTACCAGCTATCTTCCAACACTCTGTTCAGGGGCTGTGTCAAAGATGTTTCGAAGTTTTCCTCCCACTTTGTGGGACACATGCTTAGTGGTGAACTCAGGTTGCGGAACCTCGATGACTTCTGGGTTTCAGTAATTGGGGGGAGGGGGAGAAGGGGGGGCTTAGAAACAGCCGCCATGCTGCCAGGCAACAAATATGGAGCAGCTGTTTAGACAATACTCTTCATTTGGCCAGGACTATCATGGGAAAAGAACTTTCTAGAGACTCCATATGACGATGAAAGTTAAGTTTCTAAGTTGCCGATATCAGCTCTGCATTCTTTTTTTTTTTTTTCCAACGTTTTTATTTATTTATGGGACAGACAGAGACAGAGCATGAACGGGGGAGGGGCAGAGAGAGAGGGAGACACAGAATCGGAAACAGGCTCCAGGCTCCGAGCCATCAGCCCAGAGCCCGACGCGGGGCTCGAACTCACGGACCGTGAGATCGTGACCTGGCTGAAGTCGGACGCTTAACCGACTGCGCCACCCAGGCGCCCCAGCTCTGCATTCTTTAACAAGGACTACTGCCCACGGTCAAGTGTGTGCCAGCAACAATGCAATTCATTCCTCCTTCCCTGCCATCTTGTTTTCCTTCTGTTCCTTTCTCTTCCTTTCTTTTGCTCCCTTCCTTCCTTCTTTCCTTTCTTGTTCTCCTGTTACAAACTTCTTTCTTAACAAATTTCTTTTTGAGAAGTCTGTAACGCCAGCTGGTTACTATCTACTAACTTGTGGGTCCTCCTCTCACCACGACCCCTTCCCCCTCACTCCCACCCACTCAACCTCCACCTACCAACACAACCCTGGTGTTCAAAACACGTCATATGAAAGACTTTGCATTCCTTGTACCAGAACTGGAAAACTGAGCCTCAATCGAAATGCTGTTGCACAACACTGGGTTGTGACCGTTACCACTATTTGAGATCACGTGGCAACGTCCGGCTCTCCCATTTCCTGATATTGCCCTGCAGAGAGCCAGAAACCAAGGGCAGGCCTCGGCCTTTTAGAAGACGCTTGCAGAATGGCAACGGAGTAAGAGATCTGGAAGTGTGTTTCCAATTTCTAAATAAAGAAAACTCTCCGGACACGCATCAGGGACAGTGTACTGTCCCCGGTGAAGTGACAGCGGCTAGAGTAACATTTGTCGCAGTTTGACAGGTCTGTTTCTGCAAGCCCTTGCGCCCCCCACACTCATTTTCTCCTCCACCTCCCTCTGCAAACAAAAACTTCAGAGATTCCCAAAAGCCCAAAGATAGGACCTGCTACCTGCTACTCAATAGCTACGTCTTCAAAGCCATACAGATGTTAGGTTCCTTCATGGACTTTAGACCTGGCCTGGGATTCTCTCTCTCTCTCTCAAAAATAAATAAATATTAAAAAATTTTTTTTTCTTAAGTTGAGTCCAATGGGAATAAAAAGCAGAACACAAAGAATATAATCAATGATATTTTAACAGCTGTGTAATGGGATAGATGGTAGCTATTACTAGTGAACACAGCATAACGTATCAACTTGTCAAATCACTGAGTTGTACATCTGAAACGAATTTAACATTGTGGGTCAACTATACCTCCTCAAAGAAAGAAAGAAAGAAAGAAAGAAAGAAAGAAAGAAAACCGGAAGTTGAGTCATGCCCCTGACACCATAAAAATCCTAGAAGGAAAACACAGGCAGTAATCTCCTAGACTTGGATCCTGGCAACGATTTTCTAAACCTGACTCAACTTCACAAGCAAAGGCAACAAAAGCAAAAATAAACAAATAGGATGACATCAAGCAAAAAAGTTTCTGCACAGCAAATTAAAGCATCAACAAAATGAAAAGGCAACCGGCTAAACGGGAGAAAGCATTTATAAATCATACATCTGATAAGCAGTAAATACCCAAACTCTACAAAGAAATCATACAAATTTACAGCAAAAAGACAAACCATTTAAAACTCTCAGTGTCACTAATCATCAGGGAAATGTAAATTGAAACCACCATAAGTCATCATCTCACACCTGTCAGACTGGCTGTTATCAAAGACAAGAAATAACAAGTGCTGGGCCGGGTACGGATAAAAGGGAAAGCTGTGGGCTGTTGGTGGAATGTAAATTAGTACAACCACTATGGAAAATAGGATGGGGTTCCTCAAAAAATCAAAAATTAAAAAGAGAAATACTGTATCATTCTACTTCTGGGTATTCATCTGAAGAAAACAAAAACACTAATTCCAAAAGATAGATAGATTCTTCAATGTCACTGCAGCATTACTGACCACAGTCAAGATGTGGAAATAACCTAAGTGTCTATCGATGAACGAATGGATCAAGGAATTGTTGTACATACATACACATATATGCAATGGAATATTATTCAGCCATAAAAAAGAATGGAATCTTGGGGCACCTAGGTGGCTCAGTCAGTTAAGCGTCCGACTTCAGCCCAGGTCATGATCTCGGGATTCATGAGTTCGAGCCCTGTGTCAGGCTCTGTGCTGACAGCTCAGAGCCTAGAGCCTACTTCTGATTCTGTGTCTCCCTCTCTCTGCCCCTCCCCAGCTCAGGCTCTGTCTCCCTCTCTCTCAATAAATAAACGTTTAAAAAAAATTTAAAAAAAGAATGGAATCTTGCCATTTCCAACAACGTGGATGGATCTTAAGAGCATTATGCCAAGTGAAACAAGGCAGAGAAAGACAAACGCCGTATGATCTCACTTACATGTGGAATCTAAAAAACAAACGAAAAAACAAGCACACACATACAGAGAACAGATTGGTGACTGTCAGGGTGGGGGTGGGGGTGGGGGTGGGGTGAAAGGGGTCAAAAGGTACAAATTTCCAGTTATAAAATAAGTCAGTCACAGGGATGTCACGTACAGCATAGTGACTATAGTTAACAATACTGTATTGTGTATTTGAAAGTTGCTAAGAAAATAAGTCTGAAAAGCACTCACCATAAGAAAAACATGCTTTGAAGCTTTGTATGGTGACAGAGAATAACTAGACGTACTGTGGTAACCATTTTGCAACGTCAGCAAATTACCGAATCATTATGTTGCACAGCTGAAACTAATATAATGTTATATGTCAATTACACCTTAGTAAAAAAAAAAAACACACACACACAAAAAAAAAAACAAATTAAAAAAAAAAGAAATTGAGCCTTGCCAAGGTAAAGGCAACTGGGCAACATCCTGGGCTTTCCACCTGTTTTCTCTAACAAGGTATCAGGACAACAACAAACAAAAAACTCACTGGAACGACTTAGCAGATTGGAGATGGCAAAAGAATCTGCGACCTTTGACACAGATCAATAAAACTTATCTTAAGATCAGAGAGGGGGAAAAAAAAAAACAAGATTAGCCAGCGATTCCAAAATCTATTCTAATGACTGCTATCCTGCCTCCCTCTAGGGTGCTCCCTCGTGTGGTCTTTTCCCTTTCAAGGAAGCTGTGCCCATATTCCAGAATCCAAAGGCTGTGGGGGAAAACAACTTACCTTGTGTGGACATCCCACAGTGCACAGGCCCACTTCAGGACTTCCAAACGCTGCTGAAATTCATATGAAATATGGGCCTTTACAGTCTGTATTCCCAAAGGCTCTTTGGATATTGAACTAATTAAAAAATTTAGAGTTCAAGACAACGATCTGAACAAAAAAAAAATAACCAGCTGAATATACACTCCTTGGTCCTGGATCGATGACAGTATCTGGACTTCCACACAGGACAATCACATCACGTGAAGCCAGAAAACCACACGGTAAAGATGCTTGCCCTCGAGAACTGTACGCACACTGCACTGGTTCCAAAGTGCGGTGGGTATGCGGTGGATATGTGAACAGAGGTTCAAGTCAGTTCAAATTTATTGAGCACCTACTACATTTCAGGCACTGTTCTGATCCTACAAAAGCACAAATAGCGCACGTCATCAGAAGTCGGCCTGGGCTCACAAAGAGTCTATCAGGAATGCGCATCATGGGAACTTCGCGGGCCTGGTGGGCGTGAGTTCCTGGTGAAAACAGGCACCATCTCCACCTTCGCGGCTTCGAGCTTGCTGGCGGTGACGTTCAGTGCGAGCCCCGTCATCGGGGTCAGCGGAGGGGCTGAAGCAGCTGGGCCAGTCGAACCCGGCTCCCACCCTGCGCAGAGAGCATCATCAAGGAGCCCGGGGAGCACACCATGGCGGGTGCCGATGAGCTGCACCTATTAGCCTGAACGACCTGGAGGAAGCCCACACCTGCATCCCCACCAAGAAATCCAATCCGGTCGTGTAGTGCTGCAGCACAATCAGCAAGGCGTTGCACGTGCCGTGTCTCCCCAAGTCCTCCCCACAAGCAAGCACGGTGACTGCGACGCAAGGCGAGGCCCCTCCCCGACGGTGGATCGAGGGCATCGACAAGGCGTGGGTGTCCGCCCGCCAGGAACTCAAGCAGCCGCCCACGCCTGGCCGAGAGCGCGAGTGGGCGGTGGCCGAGACCTGCCAGATACTTGACCCCAACACCCTTCCTGGCTTCAGCCAGCGCGCGCTGCGCCTCCCCCCGCCAGCAGGGGGCGCGGCGGCGAAGCCCCAGTGGGCCTGCGCGGAGCTTAGGCGCTTAGACATCTGCCACGGGGCGCTGCGCGCAGGCGCCCTCCGGGTCATCGTCACGCCACGCGGCCTCTGCGTAGGCGTGGTGATGGCGCCGCCCCGGCTGGCGGAGCCCGTCGGCCTCGTGGAGGCCTCGCGTCAGGCTTGGGGGGTTGGCTGCATCTACTGCACCCTGAACGGGGAGCGGAGTCCCAGGCGGCGGGCGCCCGGGTGTTGGTCGTGGACGCCCATCGAGCCCGCTGGCTTCACCGCAGACCTGAGGTCCCACGCGGCGGCCAGGCCTTCCCCTGCTGTGGGTTTGACCTCTGGCAGGTCCCGCCCAGAGGCCCCTCCCCCAGGATAGCAGCCCCAGCCAGAGGGTGCCCTGATCGAAGGCATCCTACCCCCCGGGGCCCTGGGCGGGACACAGCACAGCACCACGATCACCCACAGGAACAAGCCCATCACGCCCGCAGAGACTGTCCAGACGCAGGGTGCCCCCCCCCCGACAGTTATGCGGGGCGCACTCCGTGTCATTGCGCAACGTGAACGCTGGATGCCATTTCCTTCAATATTTATTTCAGGATTGCAAGGGCAAGACGAATGCCCTCAGCAGTGCGGGGAAGGAAGGGATGCGACGCCCAACACTTTTATTTATTTATTTATTTATTTATTTATTTATTTATTTATTTGTGTGTGTGTTTATTTCATTTCGTTTCTTCAGAGGGAAACTCAAATGCCCAAAAAATAAGTAAATAAACGCATTAAGAGGTTTATTTGGGTAAATGGCCCCTATTGGATTTTTCCCCCAGAAAAAGAGAAGGAACAAGCAAGCAGGTGGGCTTTTCTGTTTGGACAGAAACTTCGAGGCAGGAAATCTTGTGCCATGTCACATTGAGCACCTCCAGCTGTGATGGTGCCAGTGGAGTCATAAATTTGAGATGACGGTAAAAGAAAAAAGACAATCTGTCCGGGGCGGAGAGACCGGTAAATAGACAGCATAGCGTGATAAGTGCAACAACACAGAAGGTTGTAGGATAGCGCAGAGACAGGAGTGGTTAACTCCGTGTTGGGATGGAGTATTTCATTCATCCCTTCATTCTGTAAGCATTTCCTGGACACACACTAGGTGCTGCAATGGACAAAAACCCGGACAAATACGTTTTCCAGCAGAAAGGAAAAGAGACATTTCAAGCAGAGGAGACCACATACGTGCATAGATGTCTGAAAGATTATGGTGTGCGTGAGGAACTGTAAGACACTCCAAATGGAGAATAAAAAGTGGAGAAAAGCAGCAGATGTGGCTGAAGTGTGCAATTACTCATACTATGGATTCAAAGCAATAATTCATACTATATGCAGGAAACAGCATGAGTGAGTTGTGTGGAGGCTCTAAACCCCAGACAGTGTTTCTGCATATTAGGTGATCGGTAAAGTCTTAAGCTTCTAGTAGAGTCTAGGTGCCTGTACCGTGGGAATGCTTAACATTTCTGGCCTCAGCCTGCACCCTTGGAGGTGGGAAGGGCCCTGTTAAGTGGCGTCAGAGAATCACCTCACTCTCTCTCTTGGGCGGGAGGACCCTCAGCTGGTGGTGTCTCTTCCCCACCCGACGGTCCACCAAGGGGCAGGACAAGTGCCATCAGCTGTAGCGTGGCTACTTCTCCTTATGCTAACTTCCTCACCTTTCCTGAATTCCCCTGGGAGATTTAGGTTATTCTTTTCCTAAAGCATTTCACGTGTGACCCAAAGCAGTAGGAAGTTGGGGGCAGAAACAGAAATTACGCCTTTAAAAAAAAAAAATAGTGGGGGCAGCTGGGTGGCTCAGTCGGTTAAGCCTCCGACTTCAGCTCAGGTCACGATCTCGCGGTCCATGGGTTCGAGCCCCGCGTTGGGCTCTGGGCTGATGGCTCAGAACCTGGAGCCTGCTTCCGATTCTGTGTCTCCCTCTCTCTCTGCCCCTCCCCCGTTCATGCTCTGTCTCTCTCTGTCTCAAAAATAAAAATAAACGTTAAAAAATATTTTTTTTTTAAAAATAGTGAACACTGTTATATCTCAGAAGGAGAACAAGTGTCTATTTGGGCTTTTAGAAAGAAAGTATCTCCAGTAGGCTCATGCCCTTCCTCACTCTTCCTCAGTTTCCCCTTATTCATGCCCCACTCCTTCCTGTCTACCTCCCCCTCCCCTTTCTATCACTGCCTCCTCTGCCAGCCACTTCCTGAGTCTGGAATATTCTACAACCTCGAGTTTCAGCTGGATACCAGTCGAGGCTTCCTCTGACCCACCACCCTCCATACACTCCTTCTGTAGGGTGCACTCTCTTGTGGAAGGGACATGCCCCGAGGGTACCTCACCTCCAGTGGGCCTGCCCCCAATTTGCTTTCTGACTTTCCTTAAAGACCAAGAAACCTCATCTGTGAGAGAAGTTGTTTCTTCTAAAGGCTACCCTGTTTATATATATAAAGAGTGTGTTCTCTTATTAATATAGCTTTAGCCTTGCTCCTTGTGAATTAGTAACAATAGACTAGATCTCTCTCCTGGTATGGTCTTTATTAAGTCTTTCCACATTAACTGGAAATTCACTCTGCCTGGATCACCTAAAACAATGGACTGTACTCCAATAGTTTCTTCCTCATTCCCAGGTTTCTTCCTGATAAAAGTCTAAGAGGTAGGTGAGTGACTGTGTGTGTGTGTGTGTGTGTGTGTGTGTGTGTGTGTGTGTGTGTGTTGGGGTAGGTAAGGTGTGACAGTTTGTTGAACCAGATATGTAAATATTTATTTGAAATTTAAAAATAATCCCATTTCTCCATCTCCATTGAGAGCAGGAAAACCAGAGAGAGGCTTGCATTGTTAAAGGATTTCAGTAAAGCACTTAGCACAAGGAAACACACATTCAATACCTGAAGGCTATTATTCCTACAAAAAGTGGATCTCCTTTTGCACCCCTGGGGCCTTAGGATGGGCTGGTCTAGGTAGAACCTATCTCTTCCCTGGCTTAGCTGGGGTTTTATGGCCCCTCTTGGAGAAAAGCGTCTAAAGTTATTTACCTCTCTCAGTACAGCCTGGAACTGATTCTAATAGGAAACATGGTTGCAGCTTTTTTTTTTTTTTTTTCTCTATCGGCTCCCCTCCAAGACTTGAATATGTTCTCTTCTCCCAGGATCGCCCCAAAAATGCAACATCCATTGGAAATCTTGAAGCTAAGGCAGGAAGGATACACTTTATGATATACTTTTGTTTCTGATATACTTTTGTTTCTGGATGAATTAATCATTTACTTCTGTCAGTGGTGGGAGCACCTCAAAGCAGCCCCATTCTCTGAGTCAATACTATGGCACTTAACGTGACAAATGCAAACACACCAGAGTACACAGAGATGTCGCTTGCCAGAGTGAAATAACTGGAGTAACTGGAAAAAACCCAGAGCTATTTTAGGTCACTATTCCTCCTGAAGCATTGCTTCCACTTTATTGCTTACATATTGGAGCTTAATTTGTTTTTTTTTTTTTTAATTTTTTTTTCAACGTTTATTTATTTTTGGGACAGAGAGAGACAGAGCATGAACGGGGGGAGGGGCAGAGAGAGAAGGAGACACAGAATCGGAAACAGGCTCCAGGCTCTGAGCCATCAGCCCAGAGCCTGACGCGGGGCTCGAACTCACGGACCGCGAGATCGTGACCTGGCTGAAGTCGGACGCTTAACCGACTGCGCCACCCAGGCGCCCCTTAATTTGTTTTTTAAAGTGAGGGGGTTTTGGGGGGCAGCTGGGTGTCTCAGTCGGTTAAGCGTCCGACTTCAGCCAGGTCACGATCTCGCGGTCCGTGAGTTCGAGCCCCACATCCGACTCTGCTGACAGCTCAAGCCTGGAGCCCACTTTGAATTTCTGTGTCTCTTCCTCTCTATGCCCATACCCCGCTCACACTCCACCTCTCTGTCTCAAAAATAAATAAACATTAAAAAATAAATAAAAATAAAAATAAAGTGAGGGAGTTTTTCCTAATCCAGCAATCCCACTCGGGGGAATTTGATAGAAATAAAAGCACCTTTGCATCGTGGTGCATGTAAACCTTGTTTAATGCAGCATTATTTATAAGATCAAATTTAAAAAGTAAATTTTTCTTTTACATTAGCTTGCTGTTGCTAGATTTTGAAGGAAAAGCTAATAGGGAACATGATTTGTTTTAATAATGAAGATAGCAGGGGTGACCAGGAAAAAAAAAACTTCAAGATGACATTATGACTCAGTGGACTTGTTATGGTTTATTGTCTAACTTGGCCTTTCAACAAAAGGCTAATATATACCAGAACTGGCAGCAGGAAATATCTGATGCCAGGCAAGTCTTTGTTTTCCTTTGGACAAGGAAGAAGTGTTTGGTCAATAATTCAGAACCTCAGAAAAACAGCCTCCAAAACAAAACGTCATGCTGCCAGCTCCCAGTTCATTTATGCTCCAAGCACATTCAGTCGGGTGGCAGAGATTTATTAAGCAACTATTATGTGTCAGGCAGGGTGCTAGGTAAGATGACTAAGAGTTGGGTCAGCTCTCAAGGCAGTCTAGTTGGTTGGAGATGGGGAGGGCGACAGACACGTGCACGAAGAGGATGCTGGTGATGACGACAACGGGACTAATGTGTGGAGAGAAGAGCATCACTGGTCATAGGAATAAAGGTGTGGGTGTGTACGGGTGAGCCTGTGGACATTCGGTACGATCAGGGTAAGAAATGCAAGATAAGGCGAGGTAGGAGAACCTGTGTAACCAGGTAGGAACTGTGAAGACCAGTCTTTGCCAGACCACAGAAGATTTTTGTCCTATTCTATGGGACTTGGAGGTTTTTTTGTAGGCAATGAGAAGCCACTCAAAGATGTTCCAAAGGAGAAGCTGGAGTTGGAGGCAAAATTTGCATTTCAAATAGATCACTCCAGACTCGGATAGGCACATGCCCAAAGGCAGATCCAGGTAGGTGACAAAGGGAAAAGTCTCAGTAAGAAATGGTGGGGCCTGGGGCACCTGGGTGGCTCAGGCTCAGGTCACGACCTCACAGTTTGTGGGTTCGAGCCCCACCTTGGGCTCTGTGCTGACAGCTCAGAGCCTGGAGCCTGCTTCGGATTCTGTGTCTCCCTCTCTCTCTGCTCCTCCCCCACTCATTCTCTCTCTGTCTCTGTCTCTGTCTCTCTCTCTCAAAAATGAATAAAAATGTAAAAAAAAAAAATTTTTTTTTTGAAAGAAACGCTAGGGCCTGCTTGTGGGCAGCGGTAACAGGGATGGAGAGGAAGAAGTGCTGCCTCAGAGATTTACACTGAAACAAGTAGGACGATGTGACTGATTGGACACAGAGGATTCCTAAGACGACTCCCAGGATTTTGGTTCAGTGGCCTGGGTGGATAAAGGTAAATAATAGAGCAAGACAGGTGCATTCTTTAAGGGCCAAGTCCTGCACTTGACTCTCTGTATATCGTGACGTACTAAATATTCATGGTTCCTGTTCTCATAGTTAACCATCTAGAGGGGGAGACAGACATTAATCCAAAAAGTCACATAAAGATGTCATTGCAAATTGTCCTTGTGCTAGGTACTATAATGGAAAAGGGAGGCTACTACAAGACTGTAAGTACCTGGTGTGCAAGCAACAGGAGGTCACGGAATATGGAACATAATATATATTATTTCTCAGGAAATAATATATAGCGGGTAAAGTCACCCAAGAAAAGCGGTAGGCCAAGGATGAAACCCTAGGTAACACCAAATGGGAGAGGAGGACTGAAAAGGAGGTAAAAGGCGGAAAGATGGACGGAAAAAAATAGAAGCAAAGTTTGTTATGGAAGACAAGCAGAAAATTTCAAGAGACAATATTCCAACAGTTAAATTTAGCCCAGAGGAAAAGGAACATAAGGACTAAAAAGTCCCACCAATTGTTACGTATGGAGGTGACCAGTAATCTTGACAAGCAGTTCCCGTAGAATCAGAAGCCAGATCGTAGTGAGTGGAAGAGTGAGAGGTGAGAAACTGTTGAAGGGAAAAGAGAAAGACCTTGCAGGGCTGTTAGAGGGGCGTTGAAGGAAAGGACGGCTGGACTTCAGGAGTAGAGAAACTTAACAGCAGGCTGAAATTACAGGGAAGGCGAGCAAGGGTCCCAGAGGAAATGAAAAGGCTGGGACCAAAAGAACAAGCAGAAGGGGTGGCTTTGATTTGCAGGAGAGCATCCTATCCTTCTAGACCGGCAGGGAGAAGTAAAGGTGGGTGCAGAGGTGGGTGTGTTTGTAGAGAGAAGCCGGGAACGTGAGGGTTCGTGACCAAAGACCTCACCCCGGTGCATTGTGAAGGCGATGACTTCTCTGCTGGAAACCGGGACCTGAAGGAAGTAGACAGGTGAGCAGCAGTTGCCGAAAGGAAAAGAAGAGAAGCTGGCAGGGGACAAGTAAAAGGGCTGAGCTGCCAGGCTGTCCCTGGCTTTGCAGCAGAGCCAACCCAGCCAGAGATGTGATTTTCTAAGTGATGTGTTAACGCCACTTAACAACCTGGGTTCTGAAGGAAACTCACCTTGCGTGAATGATCCCGAGACTGAGTTTTGCCTGGAGGCTGTGGCGAAAAGCCAGGCTGCGGGAGAATTCAGAGATTGAGTGGGTTCGCAGTTTAGGTGATTGACCATGTGGGCCAGATCAAGGAAGGAAGTGAGTGACGTGAGGAGAGGAATGATTGCGATAATACCCTGAGATTGAAGGAGCAGAGAACGCTAGGACGCTGAAGGACAAGAGTGTTGAGAAAGGAAGTGCAAGAGATCGGAGAAGATTTGAGGTGTGGTCAGAGAACGGGCTGCTCAGGATTTATGGTCTGGAGTGGTTCTGAGCCAAAGATGGACGTGGCTTCAGCAGAGTGGAGTTTACTGGAGTTGGGATTACGACACCGGGGCTCAAGTGTTGGGTGGCTCATCCACACAGGCATCTCAACACCTGCAGGATCAGCAGATAAGGGGCAGGGGTGGAGAAGCAAAGGGCTCAAGTGTGGTGAACTCGTGGGATTGGTCAGGGGTCTATAATTTACAGTGATCAGAAGGGGAAGAAAGCACAGCCTCCTGGCAGGGCCCTGAAAGGAACAGGGATTTTTATCCATTAATGTAGGGGTGACGTTTGAAGCAGCCCTGGGGTCTTACTTTCCTAGGGTTGCCATTACAGTACCACAAAATCAGGTGCCTTAAAACAACAGAAATGGACTCTCTCGCAGTTCTGGAAGCTTGAACTCTGACATGAAGGTGTCAGCAGGGTTGGTCCCTTCTGGACGCTCTGAGGAAGGGACGGCTCTTCTAGTTTCACGTTGCCACTGGCAACCCTTGGTCCTCCTTGGCTTGTAGATGCATCACTCCAACCTCGGCCTCCAGCATCGCCTGGTGTTCTCTTGTGTCTTCACATCTTATAAGGACACCAGGCTGGATTCAGGGCCCACCCTACTCCACTACTCCAATATGACCTCATCTTATCTTAACTCATATAACGATCTTATTTCCAAGTAAGATCACATTCTGATGTACTTTGGGGTGGGCGGAGGTTAAGACGTCAACATATCTTTTGCGTGGGATACAATTCAGCCCATTACACTTGGGCAATTGGGAAAAAAAAAAAAATTCTATCACTAGACCATGAGTCACATGAGGAACAGAATGTACATCTTTTTTGGAAAGGGACATTGGGGCAGCAAGCCCCTCTGTCACTTCACAATCACTTATCTTCTCTGAGTCTCAATTTCCTCCTCTATAAAATAGGGCATTCCTACTTCAGAAATCAATTGCAGGGATTACATGAGGTAATGTATATATAGAACCTAGGGCATGGCTTCACACATGCTCAATAAATGGCAGCCTTTTTATATTATAAAACAACTCTTCAACTGCAATAATAATAGAAAGAACTCCTGTTATACCTTTTTCACAGATCCACCTATTGCTTACGATATCCATTTTTCTCCATTTGTTTCTTATACATGTATGTCTATCTCTCTATACATACACACACGTTCTATTTCTATTTCTATTTCTATTTCTATTTCTATTTCTATTTCTATTTCTATTTCTATTTCTATCTCCACGATTTTTCGTCCCTAAACCATTTGAAAGTAAGTTTGGAGGCACTGTGCCCTTCACTGATAATCAGTGCATATTTGGGGGCACCTGGGTGGCTCAGTCGGTTGAGTGTCCAACTTTGGCTCAGGTCTTACAGTCCATGAGTTTGAGCCATTCGAGCCCCACATTGGGCTCTGTGCTGACAGCTCAGAGCCTGGAGCCTGTTTCAGATTCTGTGTCTCCCTCTCTCTCTGTCTCAGTCTCTCTCTGTCTCTCAAAAATAAACAAACATTAAAAAAATAATAATCATAATCAGTGTATATATCATAAGAACAAGGATGTCCTCTTACATAACCACAGTGTGATTATCGAAAACAGTAATTCCACTTGATACGATACTGTTATATAGTCCATATTCTTTTTTTTAAGATCGTACTTTAGGTTTACAACAAACTTGTGAGGAGGGTACAGAGATTTCCCATATATCCACTGTCCTCACATATGCATAGCCTCCCATTATCAACATCATTCACTAGAATGGTACATTCTTTACCAAGGATGAACTTACATCGACATGTCATAGTCGCCCAAAGTCCGTTGTTTATCTTAGGGTTCACTCTTGGTATTATATGCTCTATGGGTTTTTTTTTTTTAATGTTTAATTATTTTTGAGAGAGAGAGAGAGCGAGAGAGCAGAGCGTGAGTGGGGGAGGGGCAGAGAGAGAGACACACCCACAGAATCCAAGGCAGGCTCCAGGCTCTGGGCTGTCAGCACAGAGCCTGATGCGGGGCTCGAACCGACCAACCATGAGATAATGACCTGAGCTGAAGTTGGAAGCTTAACCACGAGAGCCACCTAGGTGCCCCTTTGACAAATGTGTAATGACATACACATTGTATGTCACCATCATGATAATCATCATAACATCATACGGAATTTTTTCACCCCCCTAAACACCCTCTATGCATCTCTCTCCACCCCAACCCCTGGCAACCACTAATATTTTTTATTGTCTCCATAGTTTTGTCTTTTACAGAATGTCATGTAGGTGTAATCATAACATATATGGCCTTTTCAGATTGGATTATTTCACTTAGTAATATTAAGGTTTGTCCACGCCTTTTCGTGACTTGATAGCTCATTTCTTTTTAGTGCTTAATGATATTCCATTGCCATTTACCTACTAAAGGACATCTTGGTTGCTTCCAAGGTTTAGCAATTATGAGTAAAGTTGCTATAAACGTATGTGTGCAAGTTTTGGTGCAGATCGAAGTTTTTAGCACCTTTGGGTAAATACCAAGGAACATGATTGCTGGATTGTCTGGCAAGGGAGTGTGAGTTTTGTAAGAAGTCACCAAACTGCCTTCCGAAGGCGCTGTACTGTTTTGCGTCTCCATCAGCAACAAAAGAGAGCGCCTGGTGCTCTACGTCCTTGGCATTTGGTGCTGGCCATGTTCAAGTTGGCCGTTCCAGACTGGTACCTCATTGTTTTAATTTGCGCTTCCCTGATGACATATGATGTCCAGAGCCTTCCATATTCAGATTTCATCCGTTATGTAATGCTATATTTTCAATTTGGTTTTTCCCAGTCCAGGATCTAATCCTGTATCATACGTTGCATTAGTTTCATGTTTCTTTCATCCTCTTTGATCTGGAGCGGTTTCTTCACCTTTCTCTGTGGGACGTGGCCTGATATCTACCAAGAGTACAAGCCAGTGATTTCTTGAGTGTCCCTCAGGTTGGGTTTGCCTGAAATTTCTTCATGCTTAGATTCAGGTTATTCATATTTATCAGGAAAACCAAAGAAGTAATGTTGTGTCTTTCCTGGTACATCACATCAGGAGGTACGTGATGTTAGTTTGTCCGTGTTTAGTGATTAACTTTGATCACTTAATTAATACAAGACAGTTACTTTTTTGGTCATTGGTGTTGTTAAAAATTCAAAAGGGTCTCTGTTTTCATCTGATTCTATTTTAACTGACAATAAAATCCCTATCTTTCCTGTGACCTTTATAGCTCAGTGGGCCTGAGTTTGGAGTTTTTACCCTAATCACAGAGTAACCGAAACTGGGACAGAAAACAGCCCTGATGGCTGAACCAGTCCACCTAATGGATGCACAGGCTGAACATGGTTCCATTGAAGGCTCAATGCCAAGAAAATAGTTCCCAATTTTTAGAAAAGTCTCTTCCATATTCTGCATTTACCTTTGACTGCACTTCTTTCTGAATTTATTGTGTCTGCCCTTGGCCACTGACCCTGGAGACTCACGATTCTTCCCAAAGAATGCATAAAGCACGAGGTTTGCAGCTTTCCTATCTTTCTTCTGGGAGAGTTCAATTCAATTACATTGTTTATCATTATTATTATTTCAGAGCCCCTAACTCAGACTAAACGAGGGATCTGGGGCTGTTCTGAGCCTTTAGCCTCTCAGGAAACATGGAGTTAGGCTTCGGTACCTATGCTTCAAATACACAAGAATTCTTTATGGTTATAGTTCTTGAACAATCACCAAAGGAAAACAACCTTCAAGATTTAATTTGATGAAGGGGCACCTGGGTGGTTCAGTCAGCTAAGCGTCTTGACTTTAGCTCAGGTCACGATCTCACGGTTTGTGAGTTTGAGCCCCGCATCAGGCTGTATGCTGACAGCTCGGAGCCTGGAGCCTGCTTCGTATTCTGTGTCTCCTTCTCCCTCTGCCCCTCTCCCCCTCATGCTCTGTCTCTCTCTCTCTCTCTCTCTCTGTCTCTCTCAAAAATAAACATTTTTTAAAAAATATTTAATTTGATGGTACTGTGTATCGTTGAGTGGAGTGGAAGGAAGAAGAGTTACCTTTAACTCAGATGAAATAGATCTGAGAAATAATCCCTTCCGTTCAAAGGTCAGCTTTGCACGTCATGCCAAAGTATTTCAGAAACGGTGGCCCACTGCATTCGTTTGATTTTCCCAAAGAGAACCTGATTTTGCACATCTGACTCCATGTTTGTTTTCACAGAGTACAGGCTAATGCAAGCACACTTTTGATTCCATTCACCACTAATGAGAAAAGAGTATCACTCGAACAGCTCTTCCTGTATTACAGAATGGCAGAACACTACCAAATATAGCCATGTCTAACTATTATGAATATCTTTAAGCTTGGGGACCAGGGGCACAATAGCTAGCACTATAATTAGCTGCTTAATCAGCCTGGCTTGGGAAAACACACTGTGAGTGCACTATTCTTGCACTAGCTGACTAACTCCCCATTTAAAAATGCAGGCCCACGACTCTGGAGAACGTCTGTAACAGTGTCAAATGCTTTCTGATTGTTCATTAAGAATAAAACGGGCATCTATTGTGTTTCTCCAACCTACAAAAGGTTAATGTCGAGGGTTTTATGCCGGCCGTGTTCATAAATTTACAAACTGTGCCCATGAATTTAAATCCTGGTAATTCAGCTTATTAAACTCCAGCCACATCTCCTCCCTTAAAAGCCAGAATTTCCTAAGTAGAATATAAATGCATTCATTGGCTTGTGATTACTTCTCTGACTTCTAAAACAAGGCAAGCTGCACGTGTCGTCTGATAATTTTGTTAGGTTCTGACATGATTTTCTATTTCCCCTTTCTCATGCACTATGATATTTCAGTGTGAACATGTGACTGTCAGAGAGATTTTAATCTGCTTTCTTTCTGATGCATCTGAGATCTGTGATGGTGTCTGCCATCCAAGCCTAGCTCGGATGCTCCAGTCCAGAGGAAAGGACCCCCGCACAACCCATGAGTCACTTGGGTATTGTGCTTGGAACGGTGATATCTCCCCCTTCCAAAAGGGGCTGAGCCTACTCCAAACTGGTTCCTGGGGAGGCTCCTATGGAGGATACCTAAGTAGGGATTGCTGTTAGTTGCCAGCCGGCTATTGCCACCAATCAGGCTAAATTCCACGCCAGGTAATTGCCTTCCTATGTAAATTTCCCAATGATTTCAGTATCATAAACTACGCTTATCCTTCCTATCAAGAAAGGCATCTGACCCTAGAGGCTACTGAATTCGTGGCAGGTCATTGGAAATGGGAAGATCCATAGACATTTTTATTCATTCTGTAGACACTAAGTGACTGCTGCATACTAAGAACTGTGAGGGCACGAAATTCAAAGAGATCTAGCCTCCTTTCTCACAGTAGGTCTCCTCCACAGACTGCACCATCACCTCTGCAGAAAATGATGGTGTTTTGCCAGGTAGGGATGGAGTCCTTAATCATTAAAAAGCTCACAGAAAGAAATTCCACCATCCCTAAGTTACCTATTTCAATTATTTATACTTTTCATAGCCAGAAAGTCTTCACTTATTCTAACTGCTTGGTTTCTCAGCCTCAGCCCTCCTGCCATTTTGGACTGGATAAAATTCTTTGTGGTGGGGGGGCTGTCCTGTGCACTGCAGGATGTTCAACAGCTACACAGGCCTCTACCCCCTAGATGCCAGCAGCACCCCCACTACTGGAGACAACCAAAAATTTCTCCACGCATTGCCAAATTTTCCCTGGGGGAGAAAACTTTGGCTCTACCTTGAATTTTTTCTTTTACAATTCGATGACAGGCTTTTGTTGTTGTTTTGTTTTATGGAGATAGAGAATAACTGGCCTCCATTTTCTATTGAATCATATCAGGGGAAGCTATTTTTACTTTCATAAACAAATATAAAAATGTCATCATCTGCTGACTGGATTTCACTATTTTTTTTAATGTTTTTATTTATTTTTGGGACAGAGAGAGACAGAGCATGAATGGGGGAGGGGCAGAGAGAGAGGGAGACACAGAATCTGAAACAGGTTCCAGGCTCTGAGCTGCCAGCACAGAACCTGATGAGGGGCTTGAACTCATGAACTGAGATCATGACCTGAGCCGAAGTTGGACACTCAACCGACTGAGTCACCCAGGCATCCCTGGATTTCACTATTTTTAAAATTTTTTTTTTCAACGTTTATTTATTTTTGGGACAGAGAGAGACAGAGCATGAACGGGCGAGGGGCAGAAAGAGAGGGAGACACAGAATCGGAAACAGGCTCCAGGCTCTGAGCCATCAGCCCAGAGCCCGACGCGGACCTCGAACTCACGGACCGCGAGATCGTGACCTGGCTGAAGTCGGACGCTTAACTGACTGCGCCACCCAGGCGCCCCTGGATTTCACTATTTTTAAGTGAATGACAGTGTACCATTGAACCAACTGTTTCGATTTCTTATTGACAAGATTCCTAGTTTCCTTTCCCCATTTTTTAAAATTATTTTCATAGGCAGGCATATCAAAGACAGATTTCTATGTGGCTTTCATTTTGAAGTCAATGATTCTCAACCATTTTTATATGACCCTTCGATATTCAATTCCATGAAAGCTAGGTAGCCACTCCTTACAGACATGCATAGGCACACACATATAATATTTGGACATAATTATAGCAGCTTCAAAGTTACCGCCTCTCCAAGCCCTTTCACGGGCCCTAGGTTAAAATTCCATGTTTTTTTTTTATGTTTTTATTTATTTTTGAGAGATAGAGAGACAGAGCAAGCAGGGGAGAGGCAGAGAGAGAGAGGGAGACACAGAATCCAAAGCAGGCTCCAGGCTCTGAGCTGTCAGCACAGACCCCGACGCGGGGCTTGAACTCGTCAACTGCGAGATCATGACCTGAGCTGAAGTCGGACGCTCAACCAACTGAACCACCCCGGCACCCCAACATTCCATGTTCTAAAACATAGTTCTTTGAGTTCTGATTTTTGTGAGGTTATCAAATAAGGTCGGAAAATGGCCGATCAAGTTCGATCATCACAAAACCTTTGCTCTTTTCTAGGTAAACACCGTTAACTTTTTCCAAAGCATCCAAGCATCCTACTTCTTACCAGCCCTGTCATTGTTCCTTCTGTGTTTTCCAACCCATTATTGCTCTTTGCTTTAATTACTGATTTGGATAGCGGCAGAGCTGTATTACCCAACAATAGAAGCTGGCGTGTGTCCCACCCTCGCTCCTGTGCACCCGTCACCCAGCAGCTGCTGAGGCGAACCTGGCGGGGCCTTCGAAGCTAGTGTGACCCTGCTGTGAGCCGCCCCTCATCCACTTCTTCAAGCCCACTCTCCTGCAAAGAAAGGGAGGAAGAAATCACATGCACAAAAGCCTTGGCAAGCGATCCGAACGATTCCTTGGAAGGGGTGAAAGACAATGAGTATATCGTCAAGCAAATAACTTCTAATTATCTATATAGACATTTCTCCAAGGGGGTCCTTATTTCCCTCCTTCCCCCTGGCGCCCCTCTCCTCCTATGCAGAACAGTTAGGCTCTCCTCAAACCCAGAGACTCCACTCCATCCCGGCCCACAGAGAAAAAGGCCTTGGGGTTAATGGGGCCTCCCCTCCAGAGAAGGCAGTTTAAGATCATCAATTATTACTTCAACACGAGCTTTGGTGAGTCACCCTCCCAATCCCAAGCCCCTGTGACTTATCGGAGTATTTCTTCCAAACACACAGAGTATTCCTCCCCTAAGGAATTCTCATGCTACCTGCTAAGAAGCTAATAGTTTTTCCATGCCATCACACCAGTAAGAGCTCGCTTAAGTGGTTATTTTCTACATCTTGCTGCTCTACGTGTGCTCCCTGAAGGAGCAATGTTAGCATAACCTGGCCGTTTGCTAGGAGTGAGCAGCATCTCAGGCTCCCCCCAAGATCTACCGAACCCGAATCGGCATTCTAACAACATCCCAGGTGATCTGTGTGCACACCGACGTGGCCTCTGTCACCATGTTCCCATCCCTACTGCCTATGCTGGAGTTGCTTTGGGGTCCTGGCACTGTGCTGGGGATCGTAGAGTGCTCCCTATTAGGGACGTGTCAGTAGATTTCCCTCCAGCTAAGAGTGCCTCGACACCGGCGCCCTTCCCCCACCCGCTCCCCGCTACCACCCTCTGGACTTTGAAATGTTTGTTCAAGCTCATCCATTTACCTCACGCTTTGTAGGAAAGGAGAGATCAGGACATTTTATGATAGCAATCACCTGTTCTAAGTAGTCTAACACGTACCAGGCATTGTGCTAAGTTCTTTTGTATGCATCAGTTCACTGAACTTCTTACAATCACCCTGAAATTTACAGATGAGGAAACACATTTATAGATGAGGAAACACAGGCTCAGGAAGATCAAACAACTTGTGCAAGTCCTCATAGCCGGTCAGGAGGCAGAGGCAGGATCAAGCCCTGGTCTGTCCTTTCCCCTGAACCATGATGCCAAGTGTAATTAGTTACCAGGTACCCAGGGTGGATCTATCTAATCTAATCTATCTATCTATCTATCTATCTATCTATCTATCTATCTATCTATCTATTCATGTATATATCAGAGTGATTTCCCCCTTCATCCCCTTCCTTAAGCAGCCCACAGCTGGAGGCTGTCACTGACGAGGAAATTGACAATATAGTGGGACATATGCTATCATGGTGCTAAGTGTAGGGTGCTATGGGCACCCACAAGAGGATCAACCAACTCAACATTGGGTATAAGGTTCAGTTTACTGTGAGGCATGACGCTGTAGCAAAAACCTGAAGGAAAAGATGAGAGGAATATGTGAGCGGAAGAAACAGTGTGAAGGTCAGAAGCAAGAGACTACGTGGTCAGTTTAATGAATGAACAGAGAGAAATACGGTTGGGCTGGAGCAGAATGGGGGGGGGGGCTGGAGTCAGGTAGGGAGAAGGGAGGACAGGCAGTCGGATGAGAAAAGGCCCAGAGGCGAGCGGGAATCCTACGCAAAAGAATCTTAGGAGCCACAGAAGGAGGTTGCTCCAAATTCTGAGAACAAGGAGTGTCGTCTAAGCACGGGAGGAGCACGACCACATTTGTCTTAGAAAGACTGCTCTTCCGTGGGGTGATGGGTCGAAGGGAGAGCCAGAGAAGACGATGAAGGGTGAGAAGGCAGTGGAAATAATACGGATGACAGATGATGGTGGACTGAGCTAAAATAATACAGCAGGAAGGATACAGAAGCAAAGGGTAGGGCACCTGGGTGGCTCAGTCAGTTAAGCCTCTGACTCTTGATTTCAGCTCAGGTCATGACTCATGGTTGGTAGGTTTTAGCCCAGTGTCGGGCTCTGTGCTGACAGCACAGAGCCTGCTTGGGATTCTCTCTCTCTCTCCCTCTCAAAAATAAATTTAAAAACAGAAAAAGAAAAGAAAAGAAAAGGGTAGAGCTATTTAGGACTTGAGTAGGGCTTGATGGATCAGATGTGACAGTGACAGGGATAGGGGTGTCAGGATGATGTCCTCCATGTTTTGCTTAGGCAGGGGTGTGGATATGAATACCATATATGTGGGTATGTTAGCAAAACTATCCCTACAGATCATCTCTAAATTAAGACATGAACACCACTTTATCTCCTAATAAACTTACAGCTGATTTCCCCTTATGGTTACAAGAAGCCTCCTCAGTTATTTATTATCAGGTAAACACACTTACTGGTGTTAACTGGGTCATTCCAGGACATACGCAGGGAAGATTATTAATTGTCACAGCATGATTTTCTAAACAAAGATCACTGGGCAAGGGGTCTAGTCACTTCAGCTAAGTTACGTTTCTCGCTGCAAACAGTCATTTGGTTGGAGGATTATCAAACACAGGTTAAAACCAAAGAGGAAGACGTAATAAACCACACACTATAGAAAGAAGGGGACCAGTCATAAAACAAAGAGTGTCAAGGAAAAAAATATTGGCCACAGATAACCCAAACCTAGAAGCCTGCCTAAGAAACATGCTTATTACTGACTAGTTCAAATTTCAGACACGATTACTGAAAGTTTCTCGATCCCCAAATGCCTATAAATGATTTTCAGTATCTTTTCTGACAGCACACATATTAAAAATAGGAACGGGGGTGCCTGGGTGGCTCAGCTGGTTAAGCAGCTGATTCTTGATTTTGGCTCAGGTCATGATCTCACACAGTTCATGGGATCAAGCCCCACTTTGGGCTCTGCGCAAACAGCACGGAGCCTGCTTGGGATTCTCTCTCTCCCTCTCTCTCTGCCCCCACCACTGCTCAGGCACATTCTCTCTCTCTCTCTCTCTCTCAAAATAAATAAATAAACTTTTAAAAATATAGGAATAATTTCTTGAAAACCCTAGGTACTGTAAATCTGAAGGACTAGGTTCTATGTAAGTTATTTTTTTCTAGATATTAAGATTAAGATAGAACACAGAGAAGCAATTGTTTTTTCTCTCTAGTACAGAGACAGGTAGAAAAGGCAACCTTATTCTTTTAGTTGCAGTTGTAGACCAAAAGGGAAAAATGAATGATGAAGATAATATTAGGGTTTCACATTTGTATAAGGAATTTATGCATGTATTGAAACTAGGATTGAAAAACATTCATAAGGGTTGCACATAAATCACCTATAACGTTGTTTGAATTAGTGGTACACTTGCTTTGGTCCATCACAGATGCATTTTAATAGGCATGGATCCTCCTTAGCCTTGCACCAAAGGATGCTACGGAAATATCAGTGTTAAACAGGATGCTTCAGGGATAAGGGGGGTGGTCAAGGATACCTTCCGCTGCTCGGTATCCCGTTCATAGGTACTCCCCGGCGAAATTCTGCTCATGTTTAACTGCCAGCAAAACTTCTCCATCCCCTGAGCAAATGATTGATCTGAGAGACAAGATGAATCTTTCGCTGATCAAATTTCTCTTTCTTTTCACTTTGGCCCCCGGGAAGATCGGAATGCAGAATTTGGGGCCCAGCGTTAGTCCCTGTCCGGGACATAATCGTCACAAACCCTTGGGTTTTTTCTCAAATTGTGGATGAGCCTAAAAAGGCTTACAAATTCCTTCTATTTACAGCCCTTATACAATTACAAGTATTGGAACAAGTACACAAATTTTAATGCAAACAAAACTGTTAGACTACAATTCATTTTACTGGAGTTTGCACATATGACACACGAAGCTGTGTCGTCCAAACTGATAAGCACTCACTGTGCTCTCGTTCCCTGTGCCCATTACTATGGTGTGTGGTGTGATGGCTCAATCTCCTTACTCCTTTTCTCCATTAAAATTACTATGAAACCATTGGGGGCACCTGGGTGGCCCAGTCAGTTAAGCATGCGACTTCGGCTCACGTCATGATCTCACAGTTCATGGGTTCGAGCACCACGTGGGGCTCTGTGCTGACAGCTCAGAACCTGGATGGAGCCTGCTTTAGATTCTGTGTCTCCCTCTGTGTCTGCCCCTCCCCTGCTCGTTCTCTCTCTCTCTGTCTCTCCCTCAAAAGTATATAAAAACGTTAAAAAAATTTTTAAAAACATTACTGTGAAACTGTCAATGGTAGGATGTATTGTAACGACATTTGGCTTTTGTTTGATGCAAACAGATCTTTTAGATTTTAGGTCTATCTTGATGCTTTTCTCATTAGTCCCATGACCATCCAACTAGAAACACACACTCAATCCCCAAGATGAAGTACTGAATGATCCTACAGATGACCCAGAGTGTTCTTACACTATTTTCCAAATTACCATTAAAATAAAAAAGCAGAAGTATTAAGTGCTCATAGAAAACTAACATTCCCTGAGAATACGTGTGGTATATTCCTGGTTGAGAACCACTGACTTAGGGGTTAGTGGCATATCAGTTTTCTCTCTGGTCCCATCTTTCCATCCTACTTTTATTTTCTACTTGGCCTCATTTTTAGAAAATCCATATTCTTGGTTTATGGTGCTGTATGCTCTTTTGTAAACTACCTAAGCTTTTCTGAAGCAGAAGAGAATAAAAACCCACAGCTCGTGTTGCCAGTGAAATCACAGGTAGGCAACGGGATTAAGACACCATCAGCCACAGTTTCAGGCTGCAATTTTTGCCTTTTAATCTGCAGTCCTTCTCGTCTATCAGCTTTTGATGGGCATTCTCAAAGCCATAGAAAGCTAAGGAAATAATTTCTAAAATTGTTTTCTGTTAAAAAAAATGCCATTTAATATCTTGGCTCATTAGGGTCCTAACTAGGGTAGGCGAAATAAGTTGGCCTAATACCAAATGCACTTTATTTTTTTTTTTTATTTTTTTTTTTAACGTTTATTTATTTTTGAGACAGACAGAGACAGAGCATGAACGGGGGAGGGGCAGAGAGAGAGGGAGACACAGAACTGGAAGCAGGCTCCAGGCTCTGAGCCATCAGCCCAGAGCCCGACGCGGGGCTCGAACTCACGGACCGTGAGATCGTGACCTGAGCTGAAGTCGGAGGCTTCACCGACTGAGCCACCCAGGCGCCCCCCAAATGCACTTTAAACATTAAAAAAAAAAAAATACGTTAAGAAGTGGCCCCCAAATCTTAATATGGGTATGGAGAAAGAAGGTTGTCAAATCTTGTAACAAGATTGCCTAAGTCTCTAAAGAGCATCGCTGTCCTCAGGGACTTTCTGAGAATAACTTGTTCATCCTACTGCCCACACAGCCCGGTGGCTGGCTCAAGGTTAGGTGGCTCTCTTCCAAGAAACACTCCTTCAGGCCCAGCCAGGTAGAATGTGTCTCCTGCTGTGAAAGGCAATTGTGGGCAGTGCACAATGTGGCTTTTGTGTTGTCTTGGGGAGCCTACGGATGGGTTCCTTTAACCAAAGTTGTTTAAGAGGGGAAAACCTACCCCAGCCTGGCATCTAAGTTCAGATCCTGCAGCAGACATTTCTAGGAACTCAAAAGGAGCTGAATCAGTCATTCTGAACTAGAGAGTATAGTTACTCTCTAGTCACTCTAAATACTCCAGAACAGATATCTATAGAAGAGTGCCATCCATCTCACCCTGGGGGTGTGCTTCTGTCTGTTGCCCCACTAGACTTGGGGATGTGGATTCAGTCTTACTCATTTTTAAATCCTCAGAACCTGGCGTGGTATTTGATGCTTAGTAGAGGACAACATTTATTTACTACACTTAAATTCTGGTAACTACAGAAAAACACAAGCATAGCAGATACTGGCTGGCTCTTCACCAAATCGCTTTTCCTTTCCTCTGGGGCCTACAATTAGTTTTTATTTCCAGCAGACTCTCTTGTAGGTAAACACAGTCACATGACTGAACCTAACCAGTAAATTACGGACAAAAATGGATGTACCACTTCCAGGCCTGGCCCATAAAAATTCATCTCCCCCTGTCTCTCTCTCCGCATTTGCCTCTGAATGCTGGCACCCCCGGTGACCTTGGCATCCAGTGTCAAAGATGGCAGACAGAGCCCACGTCAGCTTGGATCCCTGAATGACCGCGTAGATACAACCTCCTTTGCCGGCCCCTTGGTGCCAAACAGACTTAACATGAGTAACAAATAAAATTTTGTTTTGGCAAAATTTAGGGTTTATCTGTCTCAGCAGCTAGCACTATCCTAACACAACACGTTAAATAGATGATGCCTTATTAGCATTGTTAAAGGCAAGCTATCATGATGTTAAGTGTGCTATTTAGAGTCCAACCTGGGCTTGAGTTCTTTAATTTAACACCCACTCACTCAGAGGCCTTAGGTACACATTTAACACCCCAATCCCAATTCCGGGCTCTTGTGAGGATTGAATGAGCTCTCGGATGTCTATGCCCTAGCATAGCTCCTGACTGATGGAACCACAACATTAGTGTGTGACTGCATGGCTATGGGAGATGTAATCCTGTCTGTTGGACTCCTTCTTGCTCTCTTCCAATACCACGGTCTCATTCTTAATCCCTTTCCTAATCAAGGGAGGAATTTCTATCAGACTGGGACTTGCCTTTTGAGTCTGCACATTTTATGTTCTGGTTATTTTTCAGGTATGAATTACCTCAAAGGCGATGCAAGTTCCAATTTCTACCCCTAAAGAATCACCCTTTTTGCTATGTCCTGTTTGTGAATACTTGGTAGATTGTCAAACTCTTCAATGCTCTGACAAGCAAAGATCTGCAAAGGGCCCAGATATGACTCTCTTATTTAGGAAGGAACACCAGAAACATCCTGGACGTTGCCACCCGGACCCAGCATGACCTTACATGATCAGGTTCCCAAGTCTTCTAACCGGCAGGGAATGTTTTCCACTGCCCACTTTAACCACTACTTAAACACCCTAAAAGAATACAATTTCTTGAATACCAGAATTTCAAGAATACAAAAGAATACAATTTCACTTTTCAGATGATTAATTGAGACCGTAGAAGGTTTAATCCGGCTGAAAACCTGGATTTTGCTAAATGAAGTTCTGGCCTTCCAAACAGGGCTCGATATATCCAGATGATAGACTTCCACCCTGCCCAACTTGCCACCATTTTCACTTACAGACCTGTGGTCAGATGTTTCTTATTTGTAGGCATACAAGTCTCTGCCAGGTCAGTAGAAGCCAGAACCACACCATCCTTTAAGGGGAACTGCAAAGGCTCACGTACACTTCTTCTGAACCAGTTGGAACGTGAAGTTGGCAAAAACCAAAGATGGTCCCCAGCCACCCAGGCCATATGTGAGAGATACAACAGGGTGAAAACCAGGGTCAAAGGCTTGAATGCCCACAATAACGAGCACGAGGCCAGTAGGGTTCAGAACAGTAAAGCAGGGCTGGGCAGATTTTAGATTAGATAATCTGGGCTTAGCAAGATTTCCGATAAAAGGAAGATACAGCAAAGCATGTACAGCCCAGGGGTGTTTCCAAGTACTTCTGAAACATCTAGCTCAACGGCGATGTGCACAGCTTCAGGAATTAGACTTCCACTCCTAGTCTACCACCTGCCCTCTATGTGGCAATGTTATTTGAAGCTATTTAATCCCCCTGAACGCAGTTGAACCTCAGTTTTCTCATGAAGGATATGGGGGGGGGTGGTAAAAAACAATCATAGGATGGTTTTAATGGTTACATGAGATAATGCATGTGAAATGCTGACGGAGGGCTTGTATCCTGGGGGGCTGCAGGATTGCCTGGCCATGCCCGCTCACTCCCTAGACGTCCAACAGCTTATTGATTAGAATAAGTTTACACCTTCTGATGGCCCTCCTCAACTATCCAAGAGGCCTCAGGGAGTGCGACAGAAGATGGAAATCTATCGTTTCAGTGGATTTAGGGATCTGTCAGGATCTTTGCACCCCATGGACTCCCTCAACCCAAGTCCTGGGTGTTCATCCTGCATCAGGGGTCAAGTCCTCAAGGCCTAATCCCAGTTAGACTCTTCATTCTCTGAGTACCCTGGTTCCGGCAGGGTAAATACACCGGTAGCCTCAACATTATTTTTCCAAACACTCCTTCCCATGGATTTGGCATTTTGTTTGCTAGCCAGTAAACCTTCATGGTTGTGCACAAGGTCACACTTGGCTGCCTTGTAAACAGATGCATGTTCGGTCACCAGCCACGGTGGAAGCATTTTGTTTAGGGCATCTGTTTGCAAACTGCACTTGAGTCCAGCATCAGGTGAACTCGTTTGCAGGCCAATTCTCCCTATAGACAAATGAAATCAATAACTCACATCATATTCATGTTTGAAGAAACTGCGTATTTTGCGATCTCTCTGCTTGGGAGCAGAGTAAATGCACCTATAGGTATGGATTTTAACCTTTTTGGTGTCGTGAATTCCTTTGAAATTCCAAAAGAAAGCTTTGGATGATCTCCCCAGCAGGGGGGAGAAAAAAAGCAAAAATCATGTACACAAAACATTTTCAATGTTTTATTAAATTATCCTTGACTTTATATTTCTTTTTATCAGTTAGGTTTTATATCAAAAAGTAATACACTCTAAAGGAAAAGTAGTCAAACAGTTTGGAAGGGAAGAAAATGAAAACAAAATTTCCCTTTGCTACCGCTCTCCCTCAGTTGCACTCCTCAGAAGCCACAACTGTTAATAATTCTTTGTATATACTTCCATTTAAAAATACATATCTAGGGGCGCCTGGGTGGCGCAGTCGGTTAAGCGTCCGACTTCAGCCAGGTCACGATCTCGCGGTCCCTGAGTTCGAGCCCCGCGTCGGGCTCTGGGCTGATGGCTCAGAGCCTGGAGCCTGTTTCCGATTCTGTGTCTCCCTCTCTCTCTGCCCCTCGCCCGTTCATGCTCTGTCTCTCTCTGTCCCAAAAATAAATAAACGTTGAAAAAAAAAATTTAAAAAAAAAAATAAATAAAAAAAAATAAAAAAAATAAAAATACATATCTATACATGGACATATTTGGATTTTTTTAAGTTTATGCATTTATTTTGAGAGATAAAGACAGTGTGAGCAAGAGAGGAGCAGAGAGAGAGGGAGAGAGAGAATCTCAAGCAGACTCCATGCCGCCCCCGTGGAGCCCGATGTGGGGCTCGAATTCATGAGACCGTGAGATCATGACCTGAGCTGAAGCCAAGAGTCAGTTGCTCAACCAACTGAGCCACCCAGGCATCTCTATATTTGTATTTTATATATACGGGCAGTCTTTGCTTTGCACAGTAGTATTGGGCCATAAAAGTATGCAAACTGAAACCATGCAAAGGGATGTTAATAATAATGGGGGAAATTACAGCTGTTTCATTATCCTTAAAGTTTTTTATCAAAACATTAAAAATTCTCTTACTGTTGACCATAAATGCAGAAGAAAAACAAAAAGTAGTAAAACTGCTGTTTATTTAGAAACACTGGGAACACCTGAGAATTAAAGTATGGTGTCCTTTGTGAAACATTTGGCAAGAATGTTTGCCCTGGTTTTGTCACAGAACTTGAAGATATTGAGAGAATGTCTTCTCTGTGCCTTGTCAAAACTGTCATACTCCTTTCCAAATGTGGATCTGTTTCCAACATTTATTCTTTGTAATTTCACCATCGTGAAATAATTCCGAGAATTCCCTTAACATGAAATTTTTCGCTGGTGTCACTGCCCCAGAGACCACTTCATCTTTCTTCCTACAGCCTCTTGCGTTGTTTCTGCAGGTAAGTAGGAGACTTTGCTAAATTCCCCTGCTGTCTATCCGGCGTGTCTCCAACGGTGGCAATGTCAGCATTTCTGTGGTCAGCCATTTCTCCTAAGCTTCCATTTCAAGAGATTCGAATTTATCTTCCAACGTTATCACTAGTCTTTGTTGCACCGAATGCCCTCTCCTGATCATTCACTTTTGTAAAATGTCACGTGGGTCTGTAACTCGCTTTGCCGTGGGTTTGTGAACTGAATAACAAATGTGCAGCGACTGTTAACAGACGTCGAAGGAAGTCTTAGGGGATATTCACTGAGTATGGTGTGCATCTATTATTTATGTAGTGATTTGTGGGCTGAAGAGGTAGCAGCAAAGTTTGTACTTTATCCAGTGACTCACAGGTAATGTACCATGGTAACTGCAATTGGAAGTATGCTGTGGGACCGGTGTTACTGAACTAACTCATGGTAACTGAAATTTGTTAATATCAGAACCATGCAAAGCAAGGATTGCCTGTGTGTGTGTGTGTGTGTGTGTGTGTGTGTGTGTATACATACATATATATATATATATATATGTATGTATACACACATGTGTACAGTTATACACTCTAAAGAAAAATGGATCATATCATGCATGCCATACTTCACTTTTTTTAAAATTTCTTTTTAATGTTTATTTATTATTGAGAGACAGAACATGGGCATGGGAGGGGCAGAGAGAGGGAGACACAGAATCAGAAGCAGGCTCCAGGTTCTGAGCTGTCAGCACATAGACTGACATGGGGCTCGAACTCCCAAACTGCGAGACCGTGACCTGAGCCGAAGTTGGACACTTAACCGACTGAGCCACCCAGGCGCCCCCATACTTCACTCTTTTATTCAACACAATGTGGCACTCATTCCATATAGTTACATACCATCATATGAACATACCAGTGTTTATCTCACCTATTGCAATCGATGGACATATACATTGTTCTCACTTTTTTGTGATGGCAACCAACCTTGTAATGACCATTCCTGGTCATGCAACATTGAGTCTTTGTGTAAATACATCACAGGGTGAATCTCTGGCAGTGAAACTGCTAGATCAAAAGGAATATGCATTTTAAATACTATTAAGTATTGTGGTTCTCAAAAAGGTTACATCATGTAACAGTCTCACCTACTTAATGTGAGAATTCCTGTTTCGCCAGCCACATATCATCACATTTTACCATCTTTGCCTATCTGATAACACGCCCAGGACATTATGCACATGATTTCAGAGTGAGTTTCAGGAACTTGTCTCTTTTCTCCAAACCAAATTGGTTTTTTGGTTTTCTGTTTAAGTATTTGGGGATGAAGATTGGTTAGAATCTGCCAAGATGGGTGAGGAAGGTGGGAAACAATTGGTATTTTGGAAGGGAGGTCTCTTTTTGTAGGGGCTTTCCTACACATTGCGAAGCATCTGGCATTCCTGGTTCATGCCCACTAAAGGCCAGTGACACCTCTAGTCTTTGGGATAACCACATTTCTCTGAAGCCCAGCTGAGTGGGATCCCTAGTTGAAAACCACTGGCCTAGATAGCTCAATCTTTTTACCAAGACTTAACAGTCACTCATGAGCCATCCTGAACAAAGGGACTGGATACAGCCAGATATCCTTTGAACAGCCACCCTGTGCCAGAGCATACCTGGGTGATTTTTTTTTAATTCCACAAACAGTTATTATAAGAAAGGAACTGGGCCGTAACTATTGAATTCATTGCACTCAGGTGGGAGAAACAGACACATAGACCATATCACCTTGTGAAAGTCACAACACTGCCCTAACGAGAGAGTTAAAATGAGCGATGCTATAGGGCTTGCTCTTATCTGCAAAATCTTCTGAACTAATTATTGGAAAGGACTACGTAAGAATTTTGGAAAGACTGAAATACAAAATAGTATCAAAACACCATGGCAAAGGCTGCTGATTCAGACGTCAGAGGGAGAAAGGCCTTCGTGGGTAGTACTTGAGTTGGATCTCTAAGGGTGAGTCAGGTTCCAAAGTGGTGGAGAGGAGGAGAAAGGCAGTGCACGCAGGAGGAGAAATATGAGCCAGGGCAAGGGGTGGAAACATTCAGGACTTCTTCAGGGAATAGGTTGCTGCCTGTGTGCTGGAAGTTAGGGTGTGGAGTGCAGTCTACTCAAGACAAAGCTAGGGAGGGAGGTGGGGACCAAACTGCTGAAATCTTTTGGGAATGTGACACAGGCCTTGCGATCTGTCATTAAGCAATTAGACTACAATCCAATGAATTACAAAATATCCTCACCATTGCTGAGGGCTAGGATTTTAAAATTTTCTTAGAATTTAGATCATGAGTATTACTTTCTGGCCTCAATTATGGGAGACTTAGTTTCACTCTTTCTCCCAAAAGTTTAATCTTTTCTGATTACATCAGAAAGACTATTTGGTGCTCATCTGGCTCGAACAGCTGCTAATCTCTTTTGAACAAGGAGAATGCACTGAGAACCATCTATGGGGATCTGAACAGAAGTCATACAGAGTAGCTGTTGGGGATTTAGAGCAGTGGTTCTGAACCCTGGCTGCTCAATGTAATCACCTGGGTAGCTTTTATCAACTCCTGGAGTGAGGCCCAGGCATGTGTGCTTTAAAAAAAAAAAAAAAAAAAAAAAATCACTCCCAGGATTTTAATGGGCAACCAAGATAAAAACCCACAGATTTAGAGAAGTCATTGAACAGGAGGCCACTGACCACACATGGAGGGGAAGAGGCAATGTGAAAATCCTGAATGCACAGTTGCAAAATAGACCAAGAACATTATAGAGTTCGAGAAGGGGAGACATCATTTTCTTCCATCACTTAATTCATATTCCATTACCGTGACTCTCTTATCTGATAAAGCACAGACCCTTCAAACCTCAAGAGAGGAAAGATAATTAGATGATTATATAGTTGGACAAGTATCTCTAGCCCCAAACTATTAGTTTTAGGGCATTGTGATCCAAGGAAGGTGTAATTATCCACCGCTTAGTGTCATGTTAAACAAGTCAATCAACTTGGGGGTAAGTTGGGTGGGGAACAACGGAGCGTGTTTACTACCCGATCTGCGTGATAACATAGAACGATGGATTCCACTGTGCAATTACAATAATGCAGGTCAATGCAGAATGTCTAGTTTTTACAGCCACGAAATTGCTGTTCATTTCCCCAAGCGATTTATCTTTCCCCTATTAAGAAATAGATCTTCATTTTTATAGCACTTTCATGAATATTCATTTATCCTTAACTGTCTTAGAAAGCATTCCAAAATTTTTAAGAAGTGTCTGCTACCAAGAGATGCATGTTGGCATCTGCACTGCTGATATATTAGGAATTTTTCTGAAGCACTGAATAATGAATTCGACTTTGTCTCTACTAGCCCTGAGTTTTCATGTAGGTCCTGTCAGTAACTGCTGACTTGTAAGGCACCATGAGAGCATAAAAATTCACACAGCGCTGATCCTTCCAGTTGATATTCATGAGAGCCTGAAATAATCTGTCAGATGGTAGAGCCAGATTCCTAGTGAGCCTGCCGTCCCATGGGCCTTCTCTTCCCACAAGCAGGAAAAGGAGTTTGTCCCAAACAACTCACCAAGGGCAGGTGGTAATGATGGGGCCAGTTGGAACTGAGAGGTGCTGTCATGGTAAAAGGCAGTGACCCACAAGAGCTGTGACATTGAGAGTCCATGAGAGCCCAAGGAGTCGGCTGATTGGTCATCTAGAAGTCTCAAAGCACTGATCCATTGCACCTGATAAATTACAGTGTGGGGGTTGTCTCTTTCAGCCAAAGAGACATTTCATTATCCAAGTACATGTTTTTGTGTCAGCTGTGGGTGAGACACTCAATGGGTTTCAGTAGTAACAAAGGACCTCAGCTAAGATGCAGTCATTACTGGAAATGGTGGAGAGAGAGGGTATTCTCATTTGTTAATGACTAGCTCACTGCCTTGCCTGCAGGATTCATTCATTCATTCATTCAGCCATCTTGTTCTGAGAACAGGGTTAGACACAAAGATTGCCTCTTCCTTCCTTCCTTCCTTCCTTCCTTCCTTCCTTCCTTCCTTCCTTCCTTTTTGCCTTCCTTCCTTCCTGCCTTCCTGCCTTCCTTCCATCTGTGAATATGTAAGGAGTACTTACTATGTCTTAGATGCTACGGTAAATATGGTGAACCAAATTTAAGTGATGTATTCTAGCACAGGAGTTCTTAATGTGGGGTCCAGGAACTGCTCTACAATCTGTAGATAGACTTTGAGGAGTCAATGAACTCAGATGGGAAAAAATTACATCTTTATTTTCAGTAATCTCTAATTGAAATTTAGTGTTTGATTCCATCACGAATGTAGGCAACAAACCTCAGCAGGATTAAAAGTAACTGTGTCTCTGTCGCCAACACCAATGAAAGACATTTTTATCTCACATTACGTTTTTTTTAAGTTTATTTATTTATTTTGAGAGAGAGAGCACGCAAGCGAGTGCATAATAGGGGGAGGGACAGAGAGAGAGGGAGAGAGAATTCCAAGCAGGCTCTGCACTGTCAACACAGAGCCCAATGCCAGGGCTCAAACTCACGAACCGGTGAAATACTGACCTCAGCTGAAATCAAGAGTCTGACACCTAACTGAACGAGCCACCCAGGAGCTCCTCACATTCCTGTTTTTGCAGACATCTCAAAAAACCAATTATGCTTATCACCACTTAGAGAATTATGATAGGTTTTATTATTAAATGTATAAATGAAGAAGCACATGTAACTATATAACAAATTTACATTTTAACATTTTGTTGATTCTACTTCAATATAATCGGCTTCCTTTATAATCCTAGGTATTTTACTTTATGCATTTAAAAAAATTTTTTTCAACGTTTTTATTTATTTTTGGGACAGAGAGAGACAGAGCATGAACGGGGGAGGGGCAGAGAGAGAGGGAGACACAGAAGCGGAAACAGGCTCCAGGCTCTGAGCCATCAGCCCAGAGCCTGACGCGGGGCTCGAACTCAGGGACCGCGAGATCGTGACCTGGCTGAAGTCGGACGCTTAACCGACTGCGCCACCCAGGCGCCCCTACTTTATGCATTTAAACACGTTATTCTGAGAAGGGATCCAAAGGCTTCACCCAACACGAGAGCAAACTTTGGCACAAAACGGTCATGAATCCTTGCCCTAGTAAGAGATAGGCCTCAAGGAAATAATCCCACCAGTATATACTTATAAAGTGTTAAGAGCTCTAAAAAAAAAAAAAAAAAAAATTCCAGGTGCATGAGATTCCAAAAGGAAGACACGATTCCCTGGGATCTAGTCTAATGGGATCTACCCAGATTCTGCTTCCATCTCTCCTGTGCCAAGCCTTGTGTGGGCTCTGGAGATACAGGATCTATGCCTGCTGGTCCAGTGGGAGAAGTCAGAGCCAGCTGCTCATAAGGAAATACATAACCAAGATGATTTCAGTTAGAGATCAGAGCCTGAAGAAAATGAACCAGGGTAAAGAGATAAAGAATGAATGCCAGGAGGTGCTGTGGGACATCTAGAGGACAGGGAAGCTCCTCTGAAGAGGTGACATTCATTTCTTGCTGAGACCTGAAGGAAGAATTTGACAGATAGCTAGGACAAAGGCCCTGAGACAGAAGTAAGCAAACCTTCCATACCCTTGAATCCAAAGATCCAGACTTCTTAATTAGTGGTGATTCTTTCCCTTCCATGCCCCACTTTTGGACAAAGAAATGAATCACAGGAGTCCAGAGAGGAAATTGGAGGCTGTCTAAAGATCAAATGGTCACCAAGTGGCCAGAGGCAGCAATGGGGATGTGATCAAGGGACCCCAAACACACCCTGTCCTGACCCTCCACGTGAGCTGTATCCCGAAACAGGCAATACCTCTGGGCAACCCTGAGCCTTCCCTAGACCAGTTCATCGCTGTCTGCCTTTCAGACAGTAAGTTGCTCTTATCAGAGGTCACTCCTCCTTCCTGGAGAAGATCCACAGATATTTATCACCTGATATCACAGACCACAGACCTCTGATTCTCAGAGGCCTACAGCAGCGAGACGACCCGTCCACCATAGGGACTGGGGAATGGCAGCTATTTGCCTGTAAGTTGCGTCTTTAGGCTTGCCTTCCAAGCCCCGCCCCCTGTCGGGGTCGTCTGACTCCAAGCCCCGCCCCCTCATGAGCAAAGAGTTCTAGTGAACCCACCTTTTCCCAGCTGGATCCAGGGAAAGCTACTCATTCGCCCTCACGCCTTTGATCTTCAGGACAATCACTCTTTCCTGATTTAAAAAAAAAAAAAAAAAATGGCACCAATGCTCTTATCTGGCAGCAGTCTTGAAGGCATCACTTACAGCTTCTTAAAATCTACCGAAATCCTGCCCAGGGGCTATTAAACAAACTCATATGAAGGATTTACTTCTAAAAAACCGGAAAGTAATTTCTAGGGTACATCACAAATCACCTGTGGCTGAATTATTCCACTAATGCCATAAAGGGCACATGGAACCTTCTATCAGAGTCTCTTTCCTGATCTTGCTACACCTTCAGTTGCCTTATTCTTGTTCAGAGCATCCTACACACATACCTAAAATGTCAGGAGAAAATCAGTGAAGGTTTGACATGTCTTGTAAAATGTTACTAATTTCTTTCCTGTTCATTTCTATCCATCTCCACGTAGTCCATGGTCAGAGGTGAGGTGGGGCCTAACGATCAGACGACAGACCTCATCCACTGCAAAACGGTGCATAGTTAAAAAAAAAATTAAATTCCCTCTGTTTCACTCTATTTGAATGAAGACAGGTAAGTGGCTTAGCAAATGTTGGAAAATATTTTCCAAAATCAAGAGTTGAGGCAAAAAGACTTTTGGCAGAATGTCCAGTACTGAGAAAATCCACAACATCCTTGGATTTCTAGTGAATCATCCATGAAAGGGTTTTTCCTTCTCAAGTGATATTGTAAAAGAGGCCTGAGGTAGCAGAGCCTTGAAGTTGAAGTCAGTTGACACAGGCTCCAGAACCAGCCCTTGCCATTGGTTCTGTGTGTGACCCTGAACAGGTTTTACCCTGTGCTATTTTGTCTCTCTGGGCCTCTGTTTCCTTATCTGTTAAATTACTGGGTTACAAGAGATATCCCTAAGACCTCTTGCAGCTCTAACCCTCTATGAATCTCTGCTTCTCTAAAGAGAATAGGTCCACGTGCACCAGGCAGGAAGTTCCTAACAGGAACGTGACCCTAGCAAGTATCTTCAAATTTCAAATATGGTCTCCTGGGGGAGGTGTCATCACTATGGCAATCGTATGGGATATGTAGGCAGTTGGTGGATTTTTTCTTTTAATTAGAGATTTATTGACTAAAAGAATATGTCAGGCATTATGTTTTTTTATCTTCCCTATGCCACTTGACTTTAGGCTCTTTGGGGTGATTTGTACCATTTCTGCTGGCACAGAAGGAGCCCCTCCCCATCCCGAGAAAAGGAAGAAAAAGAGAAGAGCAACATTTCCCACCTGGATTCTATGCAGCCTCATCCTGTGAGAGCTCCACTGTTCTTTATTAGTTATTTTTAAAAAAATTTTTTAATGTTTATTTATTTCTGAGACAGAGAGACATAGAGCATGAGTGGGGGAGGGGCAGAGAGAGAGGGAGACACGGAACCCGAAGCAGACTCCAGACTCTGAGCTGTCAGCACAGAGCCCAACATGGGGCTCAAACTCATAGACCGCGAGATCATGACCTGAGCCGAAGTTGGACCTTTAACCGACTGAGCCACCCAGGCGCCCCCTTCATTAGTTCTTTTTAAAGTATTTCCAGATCAAAGGAATTGGGGCAATGCTCCATATTTTTTCCTCTCATGAATATTTACAATGTATACTAGTACATTAAAGAGTCTGAGAAATCCTGCAGTAAAAATTCCTGCCTAGCTTTGTTCAATTCAGAATTTCCCAAACTCGGAACGCCTGGGTGGCTCAGTAGGTTGAGTGTTTGACTCTTGATTTCAGTTCAGGTCATGATCTCATGGTTCGTAAGATCAAGCCCTGCATCGGGTTCTGCTCTGATGGTGTGGAGCCTGCTTGGGATTCTCTCTCCCTCTCTATCTCTGCCCCTCCCCACCTACGCTCTCTCTCTCTCTCTCTCAAAATAAAAAACATTAAAAGAAAAAAGAATTTCCTAAACTCATTTACCTGCAACCTTCTCTTTCATAGCACCTACCAGTACTACATGGGTACACCAGGAAGGCTGGGGTACAGATCAGGGACTCAAGGAGAAAGAACACAACCAGGAGACATTCACCCTGGGATGCCCATGTATAGTGGCCTGAGTGGTGGCCTCCAAAAGATGTGTCCACCCAAACCTCAGAATGTGACCTTATTTGGAAAAAGGGTCATAGCAGATAAATTAAATTTAGGATTAGTGTGGGCTCTAAATCCACCGAAGAGTGTCCTTATAAGAGACAGAAAAGGACACGCAGAAACACAGGAGAGAAGGTCACGTGAAAACAGGCAGTGATTGGAGCCATACTTCAACAGCCAAGGAAGCCTAGGGCCACCAGGAGCTGGAAGGGGCAGGCAGAAATTCACCCTAGAGCCTTGTTTCTGTTGACACCTCAATTTCAGACTTCTGGCCTCCAGGATGATTAACATTTCTGTTGTTTGAACCCACTGAGTTTGTGGTAATTTGTGGCAACAGTCCTAGGAAACTAATACATCATCCTTACCTCCCTGTGTCACAACCTACTAGCTGAGTCATTTGACACAAATTGATACCTCTGATCATCATTTTCTTCATCTTCAAAGTGAGGGAAGAATACCCACTCTATATCTCTAGGGTATTTTTGGGTCTTGAAAGGAAAAATGGACACAAAGGTGTCATTTAACTAAAGAGTTCATGGATGTGAACCCAGCTTCTAGGGTTGGGACCTGAAGGAGAGACAGGACATGAAATCAGAGGACACTGATGGTCATTCCTCCAAATGTTCATGTGTTCATTCAGTATATACTGTTCCAGGCACTGTTGCTGGCACTAGGATCCAGAAGTGAATGAAACATAGTAAATCCCTGCCCTTGTAGAAATTACATAGTCATTGAGGAAGTTAGACAATGAACACACAAGTAATCCATTTACTATCAGAGAGTGACGGAAGGTGTCTGGGTTCTGATGCAGCCTATAGCCCTCAATTCCAGGTCACCACTGATTTGACACGCCTGATAGTTTCCCCCACAAAGATGGCAAGGGACAACATGTTTGATAATAGCAATATAGTGGTGGAATCAGCACGTCCCACACATGCTTTCCACCTGGAGAAGATTCTAAAAATAAATAATTTAGTGACATTGGAGACATTTATCTTTGACAACAACATAAGCAGATATCAAAAGCCGGGGTGACCCAGTAACTCCACTGCTAGGAATATATCCAAGCAATATGAAAACACACACCCATGCAGAACTGAAAAGAGGTCTTCAAACAAAACGCACACAAATGTTCACAGTAGCATTATTCACAGCAGCCATTAGGGAGAAACTACCCAAGTGTCCATTGGCTGATGAATGGATAAACAAAATATGGTTATCCATATAATGGAATGTTATTCAGCCATGAAAAGGAATTGGAGTATTAATACATTCTACAATTTGGATGAACCTTGAAAACATTATACTAAGTTCAGAATAGAGAACCCAGAAATGGACCCACAAACGTATGGCCAACTTATCCTTGACAAAGCAGGAAAGAATATCCAATGGAAAAAAGAAAGTCTTTTCAGCAAATGATGTTGGGAAAACTGGAAAGTTTGCAGAAAAATGAACCTGGACCACTTTCTTACACCATACACAAAAATAAACTCAAAATGGTGAAAGACCTAAACATAAGACCGGAAGGCATCAAAATCCTAGAGGAGAAAACAGGCAACAACTTCTTTGACCTCGACCACAGCTACTTCTTACTTGACATGTCTCCAGAGGCAAAGGAAACAAAAGCAAAAATGAACTATTGGGACCTCATCAAGAAAAAGCTTCTGCACAGTGAAGGAAAAAATCAGAAAAACTAAAAGGCAACCGACAAAATGGGAGAAGGTATTTTCAGACAACATATCAGATAAAAGACTGATATCCAAAATCTATAAAGAACTTACCAAACTCAACACCCAAAAAACAAATAATCCAGTGAAGAAATGGGCAAAAGACATGAATAGACACTTCTCCAAAGAAGACATCCAGATGGCCAACTGACACATGAAAAGATGCTCGACATTACTCATCATCAGGGAAATACAAATCAAAACCACATTGAGATACCACCTCACACCTATCAGAATGGCTAAAATTAACAACTCGTTTAACAACAGATGTTGGCAAGGATGCAGAGAAAGAGGAACCCTTCTACACTCCTGGTAGAAATGCAAACTGGTGCAGCCACTCTGGAAAACAATATGGAGGGTCCTCAAAAAATTACAAATAGAACTACCCTATGATCCAGCAATTTCACAGTAGTATTTATCCAAAGGATATAAAAATGCTGATTTGAAGGGGCACATGCACCCCAATGTTTATGGTAGAACTATCGACAATAGCCAAATTATGGGAAGAGCCCAAATGTCCATCAACTGATGAAAAGATAAAGATGTGGTGTATATACACAATGGAATATTACTCGGCCAGCAAAAAGAATGAAATCTTGCCATTTGCAACAACACGGATGGAAACAGAATGCATTATGTTAAGCGAAATCAGTCAGAAAAGGAGATATATGATTTCACTCATCTGTGGAATTTAAGAAACAAAATAGATTAACATAGGGGAAGGAAAGGAAAAATAAGATAAGAACAGAGAGAGGGAGACTCTTAAATTAAGAGACTCTTAAATATAGAGAACAAACTGAGGGTTGCTGGAGGGGAGGTGGTTAGGGCGTGGGCTAAATGGGTGATGGACATTGAGGAGGGCGCTTGTTGGGATGAACACCGGGTGTTATATGCAAGTGATGAATCACTAAATCTATTCCTGAGATCATTATTACACTATATGTTCACTAACTTGGATTTAAATTTTTTTTAAAAATTCTATAAATAAATAAATAAATAAATAAAATTTTTGTGGTTAAAATAAGAAAACATTATGCTACGTCAAAAAAGACAAACACAAAAGGCCATATATTATATTATTTAATGTATATGAAACCTCTAGAATAAGTAAATCCATAGAGACCGAAAACAAATGGTGGTTGCCAGGGCCTGGAAGAAAGGGCAAATGGGGACTGACTATTTCATGGAACAGGGTCTCCTACTGGGGTGAAGAAAATGTTTTGCAACTAGATAGAGGTGATGGTTGCACAACAAGGTTAATGTACTAAAGTGCCCTTAAATGATATACTTCAAAATGGTTAATTTTATGTTGCACGAATTTCACCTAAAAAAAAAAAAACAAAAAAAAAAAGCCAGTGCAGCCCTTTCACGTTGCTGTCTGGAAGGGGTGGGAGGGGAAGGAACATTCCAAAGCTTCCATCCCAAGTGTGGAATCCTCTGCTGCTCAAGTTCAAAGCCAGAGCCCTGCCAATAGGGATCTAGGAGAGGAGCTCTTACTTAAAAGTCACCTATTGTAGGATCTGGCAGGCTCACAGCCTGCAGTGGCAAGGGCTGGGGCAGGGGCGGACCATGAGGTATCCACGACCCGAAACAAAGGTGGAAAGTCTGGTCAGGAGTCGAGGAGGATCCACGGAGGGTGGGGTCACCCCCACTGAGAGCCCGGGTCGTGAAGCAGCTTTCCCTGCGGGTGCAACGGTGAGCTCATGTTAGCTCCACTCGTCTTCTTTCACTGTGACTCCTCTCTCTGAGCTTCCCGACTATTTCGGGAAAGAGCTTCACAGGCACATCGCAACACAGCGCGTTGGGGAGAGGGTGTGATTTAGCTTCTCGTTGCTGCTGTAACAAATTACCGCCAACTTCACGACCAGCAATATAAACTTACCATTTACAGCTCTGTAGGAGACGAGTCGGATGTGGGTCTCGCTGGGCTGGAACCCAACGTTGCGGGACTGTGCTCCCTCTAAAGGCTCCAGGGGAGAGTCCGTTCCTTGCCTTTTCCAGCTGTGGAAGCTGCCTGCACCCCTTGGCTCGTGGTCTTCTTTGTCTTCCAAGCCAGCAGTCATATCACTCCAACACCTGTCTGCCATCTCGTTCTCTGACTCGCTGTCTTCTCCCATCTTTAAGGACCATTGTGATTACACTGGGCCCGCTTTGGTAATCCATGATAATCTCCCCATCGGAAGGTCCTTAACCTAATCACAGCTGCAAAATTCTTTTTGCCATGTAAGGTAGCACATTGACAGTCTCCAGGGATTGGGACGGGGACATCTTCAGGGGCCATTATTCTGCCTACCACAACGTGGTGGGGAAAGGGACATCTGCTATACAGAATCACTGATGACCATCAGCAGAGAGACCCACAACCTGAGGGACACGAGACAAGAACTAAGTAAATAAGCTGAAATGCCTCGATTGGTCCCTAAATTAGCGAAAGCTACCCTATCAGAACAGAAAAGGAGGAGCCCCAACAATATGTGATTCTAAGACTAAGAATGAACATGTCTGAAGCATTTGCTAGGTGCCAGCATCTCCCCCACACACACAAATATTGTACCTGGTATGTAAATTAAGCCACATTCTATAAATGAGGAAAGAGAGGCTATTAGGCAGGGAGATTGTGAGAAATTACCTGAAATCTCCATCTCATGGCTGGGAAGTCTACCACATGGCATTCGACTCTAGTTCTATTTGATGGGAGAGCTGAGCTCTCAACCTAACGGTCATATTACAGCAGGCACCAGGAGGCACGTTCTTGTACCCGGAGCTCAAGCTGAGAGCAGAGTCCTTGTGAATGTAACAGTCCCATGTGGACATTTGGTGGGCAGCTTTTCCTGGGGTGATTCTGATGCCCAAGCTCCTTCCATGTGTGTCTCTGCCACCTGCTAGGCCTCCGGGTCTCCAGCCTCTGGAGGCAGATAAGAAACTAGGGGATGAAGACAGCTTTTAACCACCTCCTCCCCGAAGGGACACGTCTCCTGTGTCCACATACCATTGGCAGAAGCTGGCCTTATGGACCCACCTCGATGCGGGAGGCTGAGACATCTAGCCTCCGGGAGGATGACCACTTTCTAGGAATAAGTGTCCCCTTTGGATAGGAAGTATAAATGTGGTGAACGGCTGATCGTCTCTGATAGGACAGTACCGATACGAGTGAACGAATGAATGAGTGAATGAAGAAGTCTTGCTTCTCACACGCCTACTGACAAAAGTGAAGGAGACCATCTCTATAAAGTTGCTCTCTAAGGCAAGAAAAGAATGACCTACCTCATCTAGATCCAGGTTTGCTAAGGTCTCTGGAGTTATCTGAACAGCATCAAAGCACTCCATCTTTTCTGAGGACGCGGTGTAGAGAGACATCGAGTTGTCCATATGTATACAAAACAGGACCCCCGATATGTCACTAGATGCCCAAGTTAAAGACCGTATTCTAACCACATGAGTTGACAAGTAGTCAGTGCGCTCTGGACAATGGCATGCAAACAGAATTGTGACACGAGACCTCTGAGCAAGTGTCCTTAAAATAAGGGGGGTCCTTTCTTCCCCTCTTGCACTTCCCCCAGACTGGAGGTTAGGGAGCCATCCTGGGTCATGGAGTAGGTTCCTAGGTTTGGTGGGTCCCTAGGTTTGCTGAGCACACAGTTGCCAAACCAACCCTGGATTGCTCAGCTCCAGCGTGGGTTTACGTGACAGGGAGCAATGTCTACGACGTTTAAACCACTGTTGTCCTCAATTTTCCGTCACGTGCAGACAGACCTAATCCTGACTATTCCACACGGGACTCTGTCTCTCTTTAATCAAAGAGAATCATCATGCAAAACACACCACTAATGACCAGACCGGCCTCCAGCACAACTATTTTCTGTGAATCAAAGGATCTGCCCAGAAACCTCAATTTCGTCACGGGCATTGCTGCCTTCCCCGCCCTCCGTCACCCCAGCCAGTGTCCGTGATGGCAGGGCCTGCCGGGCAAGCTTTGAAATGACTTGACAACCGGGAGGAAATGAAGGGTTTTCTCACAGGCCTTGCCCACAAGCTGCCTCGCTGACAAGCCTGTTTTATGCTGAGTGACTCTGCTGGGTTGGGCTAAAAGTACAATGGTACAAATCCTCCCAGACAGCTGTCATCTGCCTGGAAATTGTAGCTTCCTGTTACCACTGTAAACCTCCAGGGACAGAAGCTCAAAAGTGATTCTCTTCCTACTGACACTGTTACAGGGAGATGTGCCTCACCTAATCTTTCCCTGGCTGGGCCTGCTAACCCAGACAACCTGCCATCCCGGGCAGAGGCTGACGGAGCCAGGCCTCTGCTGATCCACAGTGATGACACTTCTCTGGAAAGTTCTGCGTGTCAGTGGGGAACTCAAACTCTTGGTTTTGACTTCTACAGAATCTCAAAGCTTCTCAGTAGGACACTTTTCCAGTTCCTGGCTCCAAGCAAAGCCCCATTGAGACTGTTGCTGGCTTTTCCCTTTCACAGTGGGGGCTTACAATATTTCTTTGATCATGAGTGCTTAGAGAAAGTAATGGATCTTATGAAGTACCTCCTCCTAGACAAGAAGCACAGGTGCTCATGCAACATACAACTTTGCCCCACAATTTCCTAAGGTTCTAGGATCCCTGATGCCCATCCACGAGTGCAGAATCCCCAAGTTAAGAAGTCTTGCCTTGAGGGGCACCGCGGTGGCTCAGTTGGTTAAGCATTCAACTTTAGCTCAAGTCATGAGCTCGGGGTTCATGAGTTCGAGCCCCACATTGGGCTCTGTGCTGACAGCTCAGAGCCTGGAGTCTGCTTGGGATTCTGGGTCTCCCTCTTCTGCTGTTCCTCCCCCACTCACACTCTGTCTCTGTCTCTCTCTCTCTCAAAATTAATAAAGATTAAAAGAAGAAGAAGAAGAAGAAGAAGAAGAAGAAGAAGAAGAAGAAGAAGAAGAAGAAGTAGTCTTGCCTTGAACTCCAGAGCAGATTTAGAAACCAAAGTCACCTAGTTTCCCTCTTTGAGATAGTGCCCTCACTACCACTCCAAAACAGAGTAGTCCAAATTGATTCTAGAGGCTTCAGTTGCTTACAGGCTTTATTTTCCTTATGACCAACAGTGAGGGAAATGGTGCACACTCCCTCCCCCCTTCCTGCTCCAAGGTCCTTTATCTGCAATTTAAGTCCCAACTAACTCTCTGTTCCTGACTTGTCTCATACAAATAACCCACACCCAGCCACACTGGACTCTGTGTGCAGTTCCCCAAACATGTGGAGGTGTCTTCTGTGCCGTGCCTTTGCTCAGTCAGTTTCCTACCCCTGGATACCTCTTTGCCCATCACGATCTGTCAAAACACCACTTCTTCTCCAGTACCCTGGAAAAATAGACTTCTCCATGAAGCTTTTCCTAAACCTTCCTTTGTGCTGTCAGCCTGAGCTTGAATATCTGTTACGGGACACATCGCCTTCCATAGTAGATTCTTTGAATTCTTGAGGTCTGGGATCAGACTGATTGGGTTTCGATTCTGCTTCTGTCTCCTTCTTGCTGTGTGACCTGCATGCATTTCTTAACCTTCCACTTCTCTCCATTTCCAAAACCCTATCCTAGTCCAGACCACTGTCATCTCTCACCAGCCCCCTAACTGGTTTACCCTGCATGTATTCTATCAGGTGGAACCATAGGAAATGGCCCGCTTCCAGGACAAAAAGAATGGAAGTGAAAATTTCATCAGATTCAACCTGATATGTCTTCCCATCTGGTTTCCACACTACAGAGTGAGCTGCCATTTTCTAGAGCCCCCTGCTTAAGTCTTCAATGGCTTTACCACTGCTCTTAAGATAAAACTAAAGCCCCAAAGCATGGCCTACATGCTATCTGATCCTCCTCTCTTCTCTAGCTACGTATCCCCACCATTCCTTGTCCCCTCTGCACCAGACCCACCGGTTTCTCCTAGTGCCTCACCCTCTCCACGTTTCCTGCCCCATAGTACTTTTACACATGCTCTTTCCACTACCTAGAATATTCTCCTCACCCCCCCCCCCCAGTCACACAACTCCTTATCCTTCAGATCTTGAGAGTTTTGTCTGACCTTTCTGCCTTCACCAAAGGCCCCATTACATCATGTTCTCTGGATGTGAAGGTCATCTCCCTCACAGCAGCTGTCCTGGTGACCATTTTACATTTATCTGTATGATTAGTTGACACGAATCTGCCTCCCCCATTGGCACTGTAAGTTTCATGAGGATAGGGCCTGAGTCTATTCTCACTGACCGCCGAATCCCCAACCCAATGCCAGGCATACAGTGGGTGCTAACATGTTTTGGGGGCTAAATAAAACATTTTAAACTATGGGATGGAAAAGTGAAAAGACTAGATGCAAGGTAACCATGGTGGACGCAGATGGTAAAATGAAGACCTGAGGCCTATTCTACATGCATGACCTTGGCTGTTCTTTAGAATGTCCATCCTTTGCTGTAGGCATTTTATAACCAAGGAAACTCGAGATATCAAATGACTTGCCGGCGGTCACATAATGGTAGATCTAAGATGACCCTTTAGGTTATCCCAATCTCATCTTCTTTTTTTTTTTTTTTTTTTTTTTTATTTATTTTTGGGACAGAGAGAGACAGAGCATGAACGGGGGAGGGGCAGAGAGAGAGGGAGACACAGAATCGGAAACAGGCTCCAGGCTCTGAGCCATCAGCCCAGAGCCTGACACGGGGCTCGAACTCACGGACCGCGAGATCGTGACCTGGCTGAAGTCGGACGCTTAACCGACTGCGCCACCCAGGCGCCCCAATCTCATCTTCTTTTATTTAAAAAAAAATGTTTTTTTGAGATAAGCAGAGGAGAGAGCAAGGAGCCCTGGAATGGGAGCCAGGAACTCTAACGCCCACAGGAGCCAGGCAGGTAATGCAAAGACTGAGGTGCACCAGAGCTCAGATGAGAGAGACTGCTGGGAACCACATCCAGCTGGAAGGTGCACTCCCATCTAATTCCACCTCTGAATTATTATTGGTGGATGGGAACTTAGGCCCAGTATTTTTAGGCTATCCTAATTTTTTAAAATATTTTTTAATGTTTATTTATTTTTGAGAGAGAGAAAGAGAGAAAGAGAGAGTAAGTGGAGAAGGGGCAGAGAGAGAGGGAGACACAGAATCCGAAGCAGGCTCCAGGCTCCCAGCTGTCAGCACACAGAGTCTGACGCAGGGCTCAATCCCATGAGACTGTGAGATCATGAGCTGAAGTCAGACGCTTAACCAACTGAGCCACCCAGGTGCCCCAGGCTATCCTAATTTTTAAGAGAAATTTAAACCTGGACTTTTATAAACCTGATTTTAAAACACTATGCAGATCATAGGGCACCTGGGTGGCTCGGTCGGTTGAGCGTCCAACTTCGGCTCAAGTCGTGATTTCGCGGCTCGTGGGTTCGAGCCCCACATCGGGCTCTGTGCTGACAGCTGGGAGCCTGGAGCCTGGAGCCTGCTTCGGATTCTTTGTCTCCCTCTCTCTCTGCCCCTCCCCCGCTCATATTCTCTCTCTCTCTCTCTCTCTCTCTTTCTCTCTCAAAAATAAATATTCGAAAAAATTAATAAAAATAAATAAATAAATAAATAAATAAATAAATAAAACACTTTGCAGATCAAACGGAACATGTCTGTAGGAGGATTGTGGGCTTCTGGTGCCCATTTGCAATTCCCACTCTAGCTGAATGGGAGAGCAGTAAGAAAGATGCTGTATTGCCATACAGACTTCTGCTTGTACCTCGCATGGAAAACATTTGGGTAGGGCCCTCATAAATAACCTTAGCAATAGTTTTCCAACTTGAACTTTGATGGTTCCATGAAACTGAGACGTCAGGATCAGTTAATCTATAACTGGTTTTATTGTTCCAAGATCACTATGTTCTGTGAAAGCAAAGAAACAAAGCGTGCAGAGGATAAACATCTTCATTCTCCCCAAGGAAGCCAATGGACAAGGAACTCAAATGGCCATTGTCAGAGAATGTATAGATTACAGACTAGGGTGCTCCCTTTCCAAACAAAATACAGTCCAAAGATAAGCTTTGGCCCTTAACTTAATTCAAAGAATGGCCCTTAACTTAATTCAAATCCCCACTGAGACATTGCAATCACTTTCAGTATCCCAGAGATCATGGGAAAGTTTATCTTTAAAGTCATTCTGAGTTCCTTTTTCCCTAACATTTTTCACTGAAGGAATAAATGAATGTCACACACTGCTCTTCCAAGAAAGAAGCTGTGATCGAATCAGTATCCGCTTTACTTTCAATTCCTCAAACTCTGGAGGGGCCGGGCACGTAGAAGAGCTTCACGGATTTTCCCACCTGACCTCCCCCACCTGACCACCCACTAAGTACATGCCTCAGAAATCACTGGGATCTTTTTTTTTCCTATGGTGTTTATTTACTCAATGCAATCAGTAGCTACTCAGCCACCATCATGTAAGTTATTTTGTGGCACATGCTGCTGATTTGAGATCCTAGGATGTCTCTCATCATACTCGCCTGTAACTTTTAAAAGGCATCAGAAGCCAGTAAGAGAACTCAGGAACAACCTTCCCACATTCCTGGGTCCTTTGAAGAGGAGTCATTTGATTGCTGTCTAGGATAGTTAGCATGTTTACACTGCTCTTACATTAGTGAGGCTAGGCAACTACTGGAACAGGCAACCCAGGAGTTTTGACCATGAACAGAATAAAAATTTGTTTCTTGAGTCAATTCAGGCTGGTGGGGTGGGGGTGGGGGCTGAACAGTTCCGCTCCACATAGTCAAGCGGATTGGTCCACAGGGATTTAGGATCCTCCCATCATGTGGGACTATCACCCTCTTAGTCCAAGGGATGACCATGTTTTTCTGCAAAGGGCCATATAGCAAATATTTTAGGTTTTGTTGGCCACATGGTCTCTGTCACAACTATTCAACTCCACCGTTATAGCACCAAAGCAGCCATGGACAATATGTAAATGAATGGGCATGGTTCTGTTTCAATGAAACTCCATGTACAAAATCAGGCAGTGGGCTGTGGTTGGCTCATTTTACTCTAGGACCTTCTCTCTCCCTCTTCTCTCTCTCTCTCTCTCCATTCAGATAGTGGATAGAGAAAGAGCAAGTTCCAGGAGAGAGGCACATGTAAAATTAATGCCGATCCCCATATAACTGTCATGAGGATTACATTAAACAATGTTTGCAAAATGCTTAGCGCAAAGGTCACTATCTACGAATTGCTTGATAAATGGCACTGTCATCTTTTTTTAAACACAGGAATAAAGTACCTTTGATAGTTACAGGAGTAGGTGGTCATATTCAATTGAGGGGAATCAGGAAAGGTTACGGTTGATTCTCAACGGTAGGATAGGATTTTAACAAACAGCGTGGGAGCAGCTTGAGCAAATATATAGCAGTCAGAAAGCAATGCAGAGTAAGCACATATGGCTCCAGTTGGCTGTAATGCAGGGTCATAAGGAGGAATTGTAAGATATCGGTATGGAAAGGTAAATGGGCTTTGAAGAGCAGGTTTAAAGATCAAATGTTCAGTGGCAATAGGGAGCTACTGAAAGTTGTCGAGAAGTATACACGTAAGCATTGTGTTCCAAAAATCTGTTTGTAAATTTGTTTTTTGAAATAGACTGTTTCCTTCCTTCCTTCCCTTTCTTTCTTTCTTTCTTTCTTTCTTTCTTTCTTTCTTTCTTTCTTTCTTTCTTTTCTTTCTTTCTTGAGTATACACGAGCTGGGGAGAGGGGCAGAGGGAGAGAATCTTAAGCAGTCTCCATGCTGAGCATGGACACTGATGCGGGGCTCAACCTCATGACCCCGGGATCATGACCTGAGTGGAAATCAAGAATCAGACACTCAACCGACTGAGCCACCTGGGCGCCCCCAGACTGTTTTCTAACATAGTAAAGGCAACAGGAGTTAGAGTCCCAGATTGGTCTACAAAAGCTTACTTCTCAGGTTTTTATAACCTGAAAATATCTGCAAAGAAATGGTTTTACCCAACTAACATGCCCAGAAAACCAATTCAGCTATAGAGCTATATAAACGTTGCTCTGATTATCATGGTCTCAATCTAAAATAAACTTTCCTTGGAAAAGTTCCTCAGTTAATGTGTACAAAGATTTATAGCTAACTATTGAAATTCCTGGAAGGGTATGTCATGATAAAATACAGACTTCATTTTGCCAACTCATTTGGATACTGAGAAATGATTTGCATAAAGGTAGAGCTGTGAAGTCAGAAGCCTTTAGCTGGGCCCTCATTTCCAGATCCCTACAAAGAACTACTTACACTCCTTGACTCAAACCTGTCGGTTTTGTCTGTTAGAAGCCATCCGAGTTGAAAGCATTGACTTCAGTCACCTTCGGAACAGGAATCCCTTCAGCCACCTGCTGCTGGAGAAATCTGTTCTGATATTCAAGGAAGGGTCTGCACAAACTGCCATTGAGTGGAAGCCTCAAAACTGGGAGGACTCACGGCCACTGCCTCATTCTGACGTTTAATGTGAATAGTAATTTACGCATTCATTTATCCCATCTGCCGTGTGCCAGATGCTCTACTGGTGCCAGAGGTAGTAGAGACAGCCCGTAAGAGTCATCCCTGGAACAGGTGTTTACACTACAACACTGTAATTTATTTTCTGGGGGTATGTCCAGGTCAAAGCGGTACCTAGGAAAAGAGGCATCTAAGATGGTCTACGGGGTCATGGAAAGCTTTTCCAAAGAGGAGGGTATGTGAGGACAGATGTAAAGATAAACAGAAACTTTACAAAGAATGGAAGCCAATCTCAGAGGACACAAGCAAATACCAAAAGCATTTGATTACAGAGCATTGTGCGTATTCAACGAATATTTGCTAAGGGGACAGAGGGATGGACATGAAGAGGTCTTCTGTGGCAGGCCTCTATGGTCCTCCACCCAGAGGTAAAGAAGCCCTTCTTCCTTCCAGATCTCCAGCGTGCCTGCAAGTTTCACTCCAACTCCCTTCAGCTCCACAGAAGACATCCTGGCTTTTCCCATTCTGTTAAGTTAAAAATTAAACATCTTGACAACGAGGGTGGCTCAGTCTGTCAAGTGTCCGATTCTGGCTCAGGTCATGATGTCATGGTTTGTGAGTTCGAGTCCCGCATTGGGTTGTCTGCTCTCAGCACAGAGCCTGCTGTGGACTCTGGATCCTCTGTCTCCCTCTCTGTCTGCCCTTCCCCCACTTGTTCTCTCTCTCTCTCTCTCTCTCTCTCTCTCTCTCAAAAATAAACTTTTTTTTTTTTAATGTTGACAGGGGCACCTGGGGGGCTCAGTCGGTTGATCGTCTGACTTTGGCTCAGGTCACGATCTCATGGTTCTTGGGTTCGAGCCCCACATCAGGCTCTGTGCTGACAGCTCAGAGCCTGGAGCCTGCTTCGGATTCTGGGTCTTCCGGTCTCTCTGCCCCCCCCCCCCCCACCTCACTCACACTCTCTCTCTGTCTCTCTGTCTCTCTGAAAATAAACATTAAAAACAATTCTAAATGTTGACAATGAGGAGTTCTCATCCTAATGCACAGTTTAATGCTGCATTAGCCCCGCTCCCCACTGCGAGCCCAGTGCTGAGTTGTGTGCTGGGAAGAGACGCCAAAGCGTGTGCAGTTGGGGCCACCAGTCAGTTATAACATCACCAGAGACTCGAAGATCTGAATTCAAGAAACACATCAGGACAGAGTCAGCACACTGTGTCCTACCAAACCGTCTGATTTGCACTCGACATGACACACGAGAACTGGGTTTGTTCACAACCATTAATACAGCTCACGCTCCGGATTCCATCTCTCACATGCAATTCTCTGAGGTGCTCCGTGGAAATAAGCCACTCTGGGCTGGTGGACAGGGTCTGGATGAGGCCGACCTAAAGAACTGTTGGAGTCTCCTCTTTTCCATCGTGGGGTGACGGGCCTGGCAGACACTTTCTTTGCTTATGTCTTTCATTCTTCTTTCCACACCCCATCATCTTCCCTCTCCCCATTGTCTGTTTCACACCCAGAACTACAACTGATAGGGTACTCTGAATGAGAGGATGGCGTTCAACGGCAGGGGGACTGGGCGAAATCCCAGAAGGACTCGTCAGAAGTTAGAGTTCCCAAGAGCTGACCGCATTCTCCGCTCTTCTCTTGGGACAGCAAGGCAAATGTCCCTCTGCCTTCTCTGGGTCTCCTGACCCTCCAACAGGATCCTCTTAAAAAAACTCCTTTAGTAATTAATTTAGATGATCCTGCATCTACCCAGTATTTAAAGACAGATTTAGGGGCAGATGGGTGGCTCAGTTGGTTAAGCATCTAAATTTAGCTCCGGTCATGATCTTGCAGTTTGTAAGTTCGAGCCCCGCGTTGGGTTCTGTGTTGACAGCTCAGAGCCTGGCACCTGCTTTGGATTCTGGGTCTCCCTCTCTCTCTGCCCCTCCTTGTCCCCCTCAAGAATAAATAAACTTTAAAAAAAAATTAAAAATAAATAGAAAAGCCCTGGGGTGACAACTGGGATATTACCCATTAAGCCGCGCAGTCAGCAGACAGTCTGGTTCAGTTGCTGGTCAAACCACGGAGCCTGTGCCCTCCTTCCTCCGAAATCATGCATGTACCAGGATGCACGGGGTCCAAGCATTCGTTGGTAGCAGTTGCCCCGCTCCCCGCCCCGCAGTCTTTTATGAGACATCGAGTCCCATTCCAATACCTTCAAGTAACAATCGAGCGTCCAGTCCTCCAACTCTCATGAGACATTTTCTTTTTTTTTTTTTTTTTAATTTTTTTTTTCAACGTTTATTTATTTTTGGGACAGAGAGAGACAGAGCATGAACGGGGGAGGGGCAGAGAGAGAGGGAGACACAGAATCGGAAACAGGCTCCAGGCTCCGAGCCATCAGCCCAGAGCCTGACGCGGGGCTCGAACTCACGCGAGATCACGCGAGATATCGCGAGATCGTGACCTGGCTGAAGTCGGACGCTCAACCGACTGCGCCACCCAGGCGCCCCTCATGAGACATTTTCAAGTCCCTGTTACCCAAGACAGTGAAGCTCTTACTACCGCCTGCTTCCAGACCAAGCAAGCCTGTAACGCCAGCCCCACTCACCACTTACATTGTTTGTTCGTTTCTGAGACACAGGGATAGTCAGCTTGTGTTTTCAGTCCATTTCTATTTTACGATGAACCATATAAAATTTCTAAAATTTGATTATTTTAATCTATAAGAACTACAATCGCAGGAGGTTCCATTTAATGTTTTTAATTTCTTTTCTTTTTTCTTTTTTTTTACATTTTATTTGTTGTGTCTGCATCTTGGAGCAGAGAAGGTAACAGAATATAAATTTACTTCTCCAAGCTGACCAGAAGTCTCTTCTCTCCTGAAAAAGGAAATTCCCATTCATGATTTCGAAGTTGACTACCAGAAAAAGAAACAATGGGGGTGGTGCCTGGGTGGCTCAGTTGGTTAAGCCTCTAACTCTTGATTTCAGCTCAGGTCGTGATCTCATGGTTTGTGAGTTCAAGCCCTCCATCAGGCTCTGCACTGACAGTGCAAAGTCTCCTTGGGAATCTCTCTCTCTCTTTCTCTCTGCCCCTACCCTGCTCACACACTCTCTGTCTCTCTCAAAATAAATAAACAAACTTATTTTAAGAAAGAAAGAAAGAAAGAAAGAAAGAAAGAAAGAAAGAAAGTGCAGGGATCTTAAGGTCAGAGCAAGGAATCAAAAAAAAAAGTGTCACCCAACTAAGGAGACTAAAATTGGGGGGATCAATGATGGAGAAGAAAATTACTAGGGTTGAAAAGGGAGATAAGATGGGATTAAAGGAATCAAGAGGACGCCATTAGAGAAAACACTTGTGAAACATGCTTCCGGAGACCAGTTCAGAAAGTGACAGTGAGGTCCAACAATAATACGCTTACATGTCAAGCGACCGCAAAGAAAGCAGATTTGACCTAAACTCTGGGTTGCCCTGGCAACTCTGTTAGGAAACTCCTTGTTTTTCCCAAGGAAAAGAAAATAGTTTAGCTGGGCTGGGTTCAAAGAGCTAGGCTCTGAGAAGACAAGACTATGTTATTCCAACTGAGACACTACAATACTGGCGTGTGCACCCTAGTCTGGGACCTGGTTGCAGAGTGGTTTGATCCCAAGCTTTTCCGCAGTAGAAACAAGGAGACGTGACTCCCAACAGCAGTGTGAGGTACCAGTGAATGGCCACAGAGGAGGAGTCCTGGGGAAGATTAAGGGACACGACTACTGCCAAAGGCAGAGAACTCTCTTGATCCGGTGCTTGACCACCGGAGTGATGAGCAGAAGTGGTGGGAGCTGATTGTCTGAGATGCAGTCTTGGGTTTTTCTCGTTCAGCTCAGAATCCCCTTTCCCCAGTCAGTATCTCAAACATACAGAGGCTTTTCTGCAAAATTATATACACTACTTAATTCCCAAGGGCATTATATTTTTTTTTTAATTTAATGTTTATTTATTTATTTTGAAAGAGAGAGAGAGTAAGCTGGGGAGTGGCAGAGAGAGAGGGAGAGAGAAATCCCAAGCAGGCTCCACACTGTCAGAGCTCACGAACTGTGAGATCATGACCTGAGCTGAAACGGAGTCAGACGCTTAACCGACTGAGCCACCCAGAGACCCCACCAAGAGGATTATATTTATTATGCTTCACACACACAATAATAAAGACATCCCAGCAACGTTCCCCCATCAGAAGCTATACATAATCACATACTAAGTCTTCCCCTAGCCTTTCTGTCTGTGTTAGCATCATGATCTTAATTGTCTTCCAGTTTACACACTTCTCTTGAATGCATACGAATGATCAGCTCTTGGCCCTGGTCTGTCTGTCATATTAGAATCATTAAGCCAGACTCCTATTCATTCCACGTGTGGCAGTCTCTCCTTTCCAGCAACTTCACGTTCAACTGGATGAAGCAGAACATCTGGTTGCTGGACACGACTTCACAAGTGTGGCATTCCCATTACGTTGTGGGTTATCAGGAGGACAGCAAGCCATTGCCTCCCTAGAAGTCCACCTTCCTCTCCCCTCAGAGGAACACAGATGAAGAGCCAAAGCCCCCTGCATATATGCAACCAGGGACATCCGCGTTCCCTGCAGGTATACCCTTTCATGCTAGTCCCAGCTTTCCTGAACCTTAGGATTGTAAATCGTTTTCAGACTTGATTACAAAATGGCTTCAAAGATTTTGTGCTTGAATAAATTATCTGAAAAGAAGTGAGTAAAAGCCTACTTGGGAGCTCAGTTTTTAGCTCCTTCTTCTGTGGGGTGCCAAAACATCTTACAAGAAACATGAAGTTTAAAAAAAAATTAGACAAGACTACTATTTTTTATCATATGGAAACTGTCCCATTGCATTGGAATTATATCTCATATATTTTATCTCATGCATGCTAGTTGGTCGTATTTTGTCATTTTATTTGTTATGCACCGACCCTGGGGAACATCAGAAAAGAGAAATTCAAGCACAGCATTACTGTATAGTGTAGCATGGGAGAAAGGGCACAGGATTAGTATCTTGGCCTCTCTGGACCTCAGTTCACACATCTCTTTAATCGAGAACACAGTATTTAACTCACAAGGGCTATTAAAAAAAAAAGCGTATGGAATTTTTGCAAGCTGGACAATACTAGAGCATTTTTATCACTGTTTTAATGATATAAGAATCGTAGAGTGATGGAGCAGGAAGGGACCTTGGAAGTTAACCAGTCTGGATTTAAGAAATTAAGAAACTGAGCACCAGAAGGATTAAATGACCTAAACTTGGTTATACACCGTGGGGGGAAACTTCAACTCTAGATGCAGGTAACTGAGTCCCACTACAGATCCTCTCTCTACAATAGGGCCATGCAGATAAAGAGAGAGAGAGAGAGAGAGAGAGAGAGAGAGGAGCCAGACGCCAGCTGAGGAACCAGTGGAGAGCACTGGGGACAGCAATGAGCTTGAAACACATGTGCCCCATCCAGGGAGGAGAGCTATTATTTGTCTCCAGGTAATCTTCACCTGTATCAGTGTATAGAGGCCCTGGATTGCCAGATCCTCTCATTTTTTTCAAGAGAGACCAGAAATCTAGATCTTTGGATACGTGAAGCCACCCAATTTTTAAATCTGCAAGCAGCAAAATAAAAAATAAAAAAAATACGACTACATCAAACTAAAACGCTTCTGCACAGCAACAGAAACCATCAACAAAGTGGAAATTAAAAAAAAATTTTAAAGCTATTTCAATTATTTTTTATTTTTATTTTTTAAATAAAAATTATTGTCAAGTTAGCTAACATACAGTGTATACAGTGTGCTTTTGGCTTCAGGAGTAGATTCCCATGATTCATCGCTCATGTACAATGGTAAAATAATGTTGTATTGGCCAAACAAAACACCTGAGGGTAAAAATTAGCCCATGGTTTACCAGTGTGTGACCTCTGATCTACAGGGAAATGTCCAAGTTCTTTCTCGTGGTATCAAAGGCCCTCCAAGATCCATCCCCTGCTGCCTTCTCCAGCTCCATCTCCCACCTGTCCTTGCCTTGGACTCAGGGTCCAGCCGCACTGAACAGCATGTGATTCAACAAACACACCTACTGATGCTCGCAAACGTGCCCACTGATGGTCACTCTGCTGCCCCTGCCCCTTGCCCCCTGTCCCTTAAGCCCGCAATGAGCCTCTCTCCGCTAATTCGCATGTTTCTTTTATGATGGCTCGGCTCTTATTCCCACCAGGAAACTGTCCCTGAGCAGTCTCCCCTCAACACCACCATCAGCCAACATGCTCATCCATTATGTTCTTGCAATAACTTGCACATGTGATTGTATTGACCTCAGAGCACTAAATGCTCGTTTTATGTCCATTGTCCCAGCCAGAATCTCAATGTATGTGGAACTGAAATTAGACTCTTGTTTCTTACTCAGGTGTGACCACTGATCTCCCTTCTGGAACCTTACTCTGCTTCTACAGTGGTCTTTGACTCTAAGTACTACTGATCTATTGGAGGAGATGCTGAAATTTTCTCGGCAATGGGTTACTTCATGGAGGACACCTTCCTCAGGGACTCAGGTGACTCTACCTCTTTGGATGGGAGGTTGTGGAATGAAGTTAATCTTCTGAATCTCCTCAGCACCTGAGGCAAGCCCATCCAATGTCTAGGTCCTTTTTTGTCTCCCTTTTGCATTATTTTTCACTGTTTGTTTCTTTCCTATTCATGCTCCAAAGGAGCTGAGCTTTCCCTGACTGGTGCTTGTCACTAAAGCCAGCACCTTAGAAAGTTCACATGACTCAGCCCCACCTGGAATCTTGTACAGACCTACAATTTTTCACCGTAACAAAGTGGGCTAAATGGAGGAGGAGTGTGGAGGGTAAATTCGGCTCTACCTGAATTGTATGGACTGATACCAGATAACTGAGTGACCAAAAGAAAATCGCGGTGTTTAAGTGAAGAGTAGACGAATGTCAGAGAGACCAAAGCACAGATGAGCGTTGCACTACATCTCTTAATTCCCAGCCCAAGACATCTTCCACAGCTCTCAGCCACCCCAATCTGGGTGGCTACTTGAGTCTACGCCATCAGAATCTTGATGTTTAAACAGAATAAATTCTCATTGGGGGTGTTTATCACAATAAAGCCCTGAAGTACATTTATAAAGATTTCACTTTAACTTGGCAGAACCGTGGACAGCGCCCAAGTTTGTGCCATAAATTCTTCCCCTATGAAGCGGGAAGAAATCTTGGCAACAACACATTAAAGCTCTCCAATTTTACAGATGAGAAAACCAAGTACCCAAAAGGTTATATATATGACTTGTCTAATGTTACGCAGAGATGAAGGTCAAATTCAAGACTCAGAATCTATTCCAGGTCTCTTTGCCCTATACTCTGCTATTTCCCAACATATTATGACAACATGGGGGAAATGGCAAAAGAACAAATCCAGGGGAATTTAGGGGACACCTGTTATTTCTCATTTTTCAGCATGCGTGTCTTCTCACTTCTGTCTTGGGGAACTAGAACTTCCCTACTGCAGGGAACGTATCCTGCTTTCCTCTGGTCAGTGGGTGTTATGTCAGACTGAACCAATTTAGGTTCTCATTCCCATGATTTCAATATGAATAGGATTACTCAAAAAAAGAACATATAGTTGAAAGTGATACATCTCCTTGCTGGCATCCTGAGATGGGTCTTCCAGATTTGAAGAAACTTCATCTCATATAACCTGGAATCATGCAAATATAAAGATATATATTTTAATTCTCCTAAATATTTGCTATAGCCCTTCCTTATTCTTATATCATTCATCCTTCTCAAACTATCAAGAATTAAGAAGCATTTAGTGTTTTCATACTTCATTAGGTAATTTATACTTTTTTCCAGACTGCAGGACAGATAGTGCAAAGTAGAATTTAGCTCTAAGATAATAATCAGTATCTCATTCTAAAATAGAAATATAAAAAAAGTCTACTCATGGTGACCCTTAAACCTGCCTTTAGGACATAATCTAAAGTTATTATTCTTTCACATGGGTGAGTCCATAAATTGCTGAGTTTGGATTGATTTATATTTCATTCACAGCTTGTATGAGATTGCCTTCCATCTAACACTCTTTGGTTACCCTGAGTTCATTTAAAATGTGTCACCACACTCCCTGGAGACAACGAAGTAGCATGATCCACAATTTATTGATGGAGGGATAATAGAGTTTACACAGGTGTACATAACCTCAGAGAACAGGGTGGGGGTGAAAGGACAAAGGAAAAAGGAAAAATGAGGCATCTTGTGCAGTAAAAAGAGCCTGAGTTGAAAGTCAAACAGCCATGTGATACTGGGGTTCTAGCTCTAGCTCTGTCACTAACCAAGTTATCTTTAATCAGTCATAGCATTTCTCTAGATGGATGAAGTTGCCTCTAACATTTCTTCCAAAACAACATCATAGGATCTCTCCAGTCATTTATGCAAATAATTTTTTAAAACACTCTATTCTTAATATCACCATGAAGTGATCAATAATGGGACAGTCAACGATGATGTGTTGTTCTTTCTAGATCCTGAAAATATATGTTTACATAAGAAATTGATTGCACCCTTGGCAGGAGGAAAGCAGATATTTAGAAAGTTTAGCAGGACCTCATTCACCTTTGACACCTTCTGGGGCCTTGGTTCAAGTGGATTTGGGCACAAATATCTCTGGGCTGTGTAATTACATAAGGGCTTTAAACTGCAGAAACACCTAGTATGATGCTAGATTGAAAATCCAAGATCTGGGTTCTGGTCCTGCCCACAGCTCCTTCTGTGTATATGACTTTGGCGTACTCATTAGGACCCTGGCAGAACACAAGGCCACAAAGGTCCAGGGATGCCATGGGAGGACTGAACCACCAAGCAGCAGGTGATCCAAAATGCACCTGAACACATCAGAAACCATCAGGAAACCGAGCACAACCAGTACTCACTCATCTTTCACCTGGTCTCTGCTCCCACCAGCATGCTGGCTTTGTTCTCTCTTATTTCACACTGGCTTTCTCTACTTGCTAAGAAACACAGTCTCCCACAGCTCTAGACTCAGGTTTGTTTATTCACTCAATCAGCTATTGCTTTAGAGACTGACTGTATGCCACGCACCATTCTGGCACTAGGAGCACAGTGGTGACAAGGAAAATGTCTGCCCTCAGGGATCTTCTATTCTAGTGGAACAGAGAAAGTTGCACACTAAACAAATGTACAAATAATATACCAGGTAGTGGTAACTGCTGTGGAAAAAAATAACCAGCAAAAGGGGCAGGGGAGTGCCAGGTGGTGGCGCATGCTATTTTATAAATGTGGCCGGGGAAAGTCTTCTTGTGTTTGGTATTGTTTGAACAAATAAAGGAGTTAGGGAGAAAGTAATAAGAATATTTGGTGGGTGGGCAAACACAAAGGCTCTGAAGTGAGAACATGCTCTTGACATGTTTAAGGATAAACAAGAGGGCTAGCGTGGCAGCATAGACACAGGGGAAAGGAAAGAGCTGAGAGACAAGATCAGAAAGGTAGCAATGGCCAGACCATACAGATCCAAGGTAACTGTAAGGATTTGGGCTTTTACTCTGGAAAGGAAAGTCATTGGAAAGTAGTGAGGATCTGATTCATGTTTTAGTAGAACCACTCTGGCTGTATGTAGAGAGTAAAGGGTAGGAGGGCAAAATGGAGGAGGTGAGACTATTTCAACAATGTAGGTGAGAGAAAATGTGGCTGAGTAAGAAATCATGTGGTAGAGTTGGTGAGAAGTAGCCATACTGAATATATTTTGAAGGCAGTATTATGTGCTGAGATATTGGATTTGGAGGAAAAAAAAAAAAAAAGAATCAAAGATAGCCCAAGGCAGAGAATAAAAGAAATTTGAAGACTGAGCCCTGGAGCTCTCCAGCCTTTAAAGACTGGGAGCTGGGAACAAACCTGCATAGAAGACTGGGAAGGGATAGCCAGCAAGGTAGAAGGAGAAGCAAGAGAGTGGTGTCCAGAAGCCACCTGGAGATAATGGAAGAGGGAAAAGTGATCAGGATGCTACATGCTACTGAGCGATGGAGAAAAATGAGTCCTGAGAACTGGCCAATGGATACAACCACAGAAGGTTCACAGATGACCTTGACAAGAGCTGTTTTTAGTAGAATGTTAGAGACAAATGCTCTAAAACCTTGTGCCACTGAAGAGGTGCTGAAGTCTCGGTTCTAGTTTTTAAAATCCCAGAGATAAGCCCTGCTTAACTTGTTTGGGTAAAGCACCCATCTTAAGGTGAATGAACTACGATCTTGGGGAAGGATAATTTCATGGATCAGTGGTGGAGCAGTCAAAAGTGGATCTCAGGCTGCCGTGTGAGAACACGGGCACTCTGAGATATATGCGTGGATGGAGAAAGGAGAAAGGAGTCAGGAAGGGGGAGAAGGAGGAGATCACCATGGATCTCCCAGACACTGGGTCTGTAACTTAATCTTCAATTATACAGTAGCATTGAAGTCCCAGTGTCACAGAACTGGTGTTAAAATCAGATCAAACAAGAGACTGTGGTGAGGGAACTCTGCACATATACCGCAACTTCTTTGCAAACTTGATGGATGACTGTTGCGTTGCCAAAGTGTGAGCACACACTCGTATGGCACTCCCTGGCCACACTAGCCCCGTGAAGAACCTGCAGCCATATATACTTAAAGCAAGTGTATCTGGATGTTCTGACTAGAGCAACACCATTCTTTTTCCCAGTTTTAAATACTGAGAGCTCTTAGGAACACATTCTCTTAATATCTCTCAGAACAGAAAGTAGGAGAAAACATACCAAGAGGAGCTTAAATTAGAAGTAGTATAAGAAAAATAAGAAATCATTAGCAAGGCAGGAAAGGAAAGAGGCAAATAAAGAAGGTTGCTTCCCTGCCCCCCCCACATATCTGCATGCAGTGGGGATTTGTCCTTTTTCTTTCTTTCTAGTTCTGACAAGGCATTTCAGATCTGAAGTGTTTTAAAAATGAGAGATCTTGAAGACCCTGAGCCCCAAATGAGCCTAATTACCCCGTGGTTCTATGTTAGGTCCTTAAGGAGGCTTGTTAATTCTTTGATATGAAATGAGCCCTATTTGATGAAAGATTTGAGGAAGTTTTGTTCCTATCCTCAGGGAATTAAGAATTTTTAAGAAGTGCTAAGACTTGTCAGACTTCCTCTCTGGGAATTGTAAATGTCCTAACTTGTTTTACCAAACCAGGAATTTTCTCACAAGGCTCAGGACATGAATATGTGACTCTTTTTCTGCGATATCCTCATCTTCTAAAATGAACCACAAAAATCAAGATAAAAGACACTGAAGTTCTGAGACCTCAGAAATTAGTTCAGTGAGCATCTTATTGCATTTCACCTTCTTTTGTGTTTCTTTATAATCATGTTGACTTATTAGTCCAGAGAAATGGATAAATTCCCATGTTTCTCTTTTTAACATAAAACATCTATAGTTCTTACATAGGGGATACATTTTCCACTTGTGACACTTAAAGAACTAATCTCGGGGTGCCTGGGTGATTCAGTCGGTTAAACGTCTGACTTCGGCTCAGGTCATGATGTCACAGTTCGTGAGTTCAAGTCCCACATCGGGCTCTCTGCTATCAGCACTGAGCCCACTTTGGATCCTCTGTACCCCACTCCTCTGCCCCTCCCCTGCTCATGCACACACTCTCTGTCTCAAAAATAAATAACATTAAAAAAAAGAACTGATCCCACAGAGACTTTAAGACAGAGTAGAAAGAAGAATTAAAATTGTTAAAATGTCTCATTCTACCCATAGTTATCTACACATTGAATGCAATTCCTATCAAGATTCCAATGGCATTTTTTTTTTACAAAAGTAGAAAAAAATGATCCTAAAATTCATGTGAAATCACAAAAGACTCGGAATAATCAAAGGAATCCTGAGGAGAACAAAGTTGGAGGCATCACTATATATTACATATTATATATTACATATTATATATTACATACTATATATTATATTACAAAACCATAGTAATCAAAACAGTATGGTCCTGGCAGAACACACACACACACACACACACACACACACATCAACAGAACAGAATTGAGAGCAGAGAAGTAAACCCACATGTATGCAGCCATCTAATACTTGACAAAATAGCCAAGAATATTAAATGTAGAAAAGACAATTTCTTCAATAAATGGTAGTGGGAAAACCAGATATTCACATGCAAAAGAATGGAAGTGGAGCCCTATCTTATGCCACCCACAGAAATTAACTTGAAGTATATTAAAGACTTAAATGTAAGACCTGAAACTGTAAAACCCTATGAGAAAACATAGGAGGAAAACTCCTTGACACTGGTCTTGGCAATGATTGTATGGATCTGACACCAAAAGCAGAGTTACAAAAGCAAAAATAAACAAGTGGGACTACAAAAAACCAAAAGAAACAACCAACAAAATGAAAAGGAAGCCTATAGAACAGGTGAAAATATTTACAAATCACATATCTGATAAGAGGTTGACACCCAAAATCATTTAAGTAGGTCTTCTCCAACCCATCTGATCTCTACAGGAGTTTTCCTGGGAGTTGTGGGTCCCCTCCTGCAGCTCACCATGTGGACCTTGTTGGCACCACATGTCCTACCCTGTGTTCTCCTGTGGACCCCTGCCCTCCAACATGCCAGAGTCCATCCAAAGTGGTGCCACAGCCTAGCAATATGCAGGCAGCCCCAATAGGGGCTGGCATCACTCCAAAGTGATTCCTGCCCCAGGGTGAGAAGAAGATCACCACACACATCACTCCAACTATAACCCCAGCAAACAGGCTGATGGCATACACCTGGTCTGACTGAAGGCCCCACCCACCAACGAAAGCTTCTTAGGGGACAAAACAGTAGAGCACACAGAACACACACATGCAATATTTCTGAAGTGCCAGGGTCTGGTGAACAGGGGACACTACACTCCAGGACTTCTTCTTCCTAAAGCCATGACTTTCTTTTTTTCTTTTCTTTTTTTTTTCATTTTTCCCCACCCCATCCCCAGTGGCCATGACTTTCAGAGCAGGAGACATACCTGACTTTCCTAACACATAGAAACAGAGTTAACAAAAGAAGGAGACAGAGGAATGTGTCCTAAATGAAAGAACAAGACAAATCACAGCAAGAAACCTAAACTAAACAGAGATAAGTAACATGACTGATAGAGAATTTAAAGTAAAGGTCATAAATACAGTTACTGGACTTGAGAAAAGAGTGGAGGATATTAGTGAGACCCTCAACAAAGAGACAGAAAACATAAAACAGAACCAATCAGAGATGAAAAACGCAATGACCAAAATTAAAAACACAGTAGAGGGAATAAATAGTAGACTAGAGGAAGGAGAAGAACGGATCAGCAACCTGGAGGACAGAGAAATGGAAAGCAATCAGGCTGAACAGGAGAGAAAAAAAGAATAATAAAAAATGAAAATACATTAAGGGAACTCAGGGACACTATAAAACATAATAACATTCACATTACAGGGATCCCAGTAGGAGAAGAGAGTGAAAGGCAGAAAATGTATTTGAATAAAGAATAGTTGTGGGGCGCCTGGGTGGCGCAGTCGGTTAAGCGTCCGACTTCAGCCAGGTCACGATCTCGCGGTCCGTGAGTTCGAGCCCCGCGTCGGGCTCTGGGCTGATGGCTCAGAGCCTGGAGCCTGTTTCCGATTCTGTGTCTCCCTCTCTCTCTGCCCCTCCCCCGTTCATGCTCTGTCTCTCTCTGTCCCAAAAATAAATAAACGTTGAAAAAAAAAAAAAAAAGAATAGTTGAAAACTTGCCAAGTCTGGAGAAGGAAACAGATATCTGGATCCAGGAGGCACAGAGATCCCCCCAACAAAGTAAACCCAAGGAGGTCCACACATAGTCATTAAAATTGCAAAAAATAGTAATAAAGAGAGAATTTGTAAAGCAGCAAGAGAAAAGAAAACATTTATATAGAAGGGAAACCCCATAAGGCTATCAGTTGATTTGTCAGCAGAAACTTTGCAGGCCAGAAGGGATTGCCATGATATATTAAAAGTGCTAAAAGAAAAAAACACCCTGTACCCAAGAATACTCTATCCAGCAAGGCTATCATTTAGAATAGAAGAGAAAGAGTTTTCTAGAGAAACAAAAGTTAAATGAATTCATAACCACTAGACCAGCCCTACCAGAAATGTTAAAGAGGTCTCTATGAGTGAAAATGAAAGACCATAAACAGGAATAAAAAAAAATTATGGAGTACAAAATCAATAAAATTAAATATATCTATTAAAATCAGCCACAGAATAAATCCGTGACCCATGGATCCACGAAATAAAGGGATGTAAAGTATGACACCATCTACCTAAAGTTTCAGGATGGGGGTGGGGGGAGTAAAAATTTAGTGCTTTTAGAATGGGCTTAAACTTAAGTGACCATCAACTTAATATAGACTGCTATATGCATAAATCTAATGGCACCCACAAATCAAAAACTGGGAGTAGATATGCAAAAAATAGAGAAAGGAATCCAAATATATCACTAAAGAATGCCAGCAAACCATAAGAGAAGAGGAGGAGGAACAGAGAAGAACTACAGAAACATCTCAACAAATTAAAAAAGATTGAAATTATATCATGCATCTTTTCCAGCCACAATGTTATGAAACTAGAAATCAACCACAAGAAAAAGTGTGGAAAGACCACAAATACATAGAAATTAAATAACACGCCATTAAGCAATGAATGGGGTCAACTCAAAAAATACATGGAGGCAGGGCGGCGGTGGCGGCCGCCCAGAGCGCATGAGCGAGTGGCTCCTTCCGCTCTCCTGCGGGTCTCTGCCTTCTGCGGAGCCTCCGCCTCCTCCTCTGTTGCGCTTCCGGCTTCCTCCTCCTCAGGCTACTCTCAGCGCATGCGCCCATCGGCTCCGTTATGGCGACCCGCAGCCCCAGCGTCTGGTTAGTGATGATGAACCAGGTTATGATCTAGATTTATTTTGTATACCTCATCATTACGCTGAGGATTTGGAAAAGGCGTTTATTCCTCGTGGACTAATTATGGACAGGACCTAGCGTCTTGCCCGAGACGTGTTGAAGATGGGTGGCCATCACATGGTAGCCCTCTGTGTGCTCAAGGGGGGCTATAAATTCTTCGCGGACTTCCTGGATTACATCAAAGCACTGAACAGAAATTGTGATGGATCCATTACTATGACTGTAGATTTCATCAGACTGAAGAGCTACTGTAATGACCAGTCAACAGGGGACATAAAAGAAACTGGTGGAGATGATCTCTCCACTTTAACTGGAAAGAATGTCTTGATTGTTGAGGATATAATTGACACTGGCAAAACAATGCAAACCTTGCTCTCCATGGTCAAGCAGCATAATCCAAAGATGGTCAAGGTTGCAAGGCTGCTGGTGAAGAGGACCCCTCGAAGTGTTGGCTATAAACCAGACTTCGTCGGATTTGAAATCCCAGACAAGTTTGTCGTAGGATATGCCCTTGACTACAATGAATACTTCAGCGACTTGAATCATGTTTGCGTCATTAGTGAAACTGGAAAAGTAAAATACAAAGCCTAAGATGAGATTTCAAGTTGAGTTTGGAAGCTCCTGGAGTCCCCTTGGAATCACCAGTCCCGTGTTCTAGTTCTGTGGCCAGCTGCCTAGTAGAGCTTAGTGCCTGTATCTCCTAAGAATTTTATCTGTTTTAATAGCCAAATGTGGAAAGAGCCTAAATGTCCATTAACTAATGAATGGATAAAGAAATTGTGGTTTATATACACAATGGAGTACTACGTGGCAATGAGAAAGAATGAAATATGGCCCTTTGTAGCAATGTGGATGGAACTTGAGTGTTCTGCTAAGTGTAATAAGTCACAGAGAGAAAGACAGATACCATATGTTTTCACTCTTATGTGGATCCTGAGAAACTTAACAGAAGACCATGGGGGAGGGGAAGGAAAAAAAAAAAAAAAGAGGGAGTGGGAGAGAGCCAAAGCATAAGAGACTCTTTAAAACTGAGAACAGGGGCACCTGGGTGGCGCAGTCGGTTAAGTGTCCGACTTCAGCCAGGTCACGATCTCGCGGTCCGGGAGTTCGAGCCCCACGTCAGGCTCTGGGCTGATGGCTCAGAGCCTGGAGCCTGTTTCCGATTCTGTGTCTCCCTCTCTCTCTGCCCCTCCCCCGTTCATGCTCTGTCTCTCTCTGTCCCAAAAATAAATAAACGTTGAAAAAAAAATTTTAAAAAAAGAAAAAAAAAACTGAGAACAAACTGAGGGTTGATGGGGGGTGGAAGGGAAGGGAGGGTGGGTGATGGGTAATGAAGAGGGCATCTTTTGGGATGAGCACTGGGTGTTGTATGGAAACCAATTTGACAATAAATTTCATATATTAAAAAAATAAAAATAAAACATAAAAACCTAAAAAATAATTCTAAAAAAAAAAAAGAATTTTATCTGTTTTGTATTTTAGAAATGTCAGTTGTTGAATTCCTGAAGTCTTTATTTGCACTATGAGCATACAGACTATCAGTTCCCTTTGGGTAGATTGTTGTTTGACTTATGAATGAAAAATCTCTTACACCACACCACTATTGAATGAAAATAATGAAATTGTATCTGTAAGAAACATTTGAAAAGAAGATATAATTGGTATTTTAATTTTTATATATTCAGGAAAGAACAGAAGTGATTGAATATTGACAATTATACTACTGTGTATTTAGAAGAGGAAGAAACAGTTTTCATATCAGTGACAGCATCTAAGGTATTGTGTTGGATAAGCCATATGTCCTGGAATTATTTTACTGTTCCAGTAGTATCAACTGTATTTTCTCACTTGTTCAGATGATTTCCAGTGAATTTTTGTCAACAGTTCCTTTTAAATACAAATCAGCAAATTCCAGAAAACTTTACCACATTTTGAATTCTTCAGTGTAAAAATACTTACAATAAAGGCTGTCTCTTTAAAAAAAAATACATGGAGACAAATGAAAGTGAAACCACAACAGTCCAAAAATCTTTGGGATGCAGCAAAGCTGTATAGCAATACAGGCCTACCTCAAGAAGAAAGAAAAATCTCAAATAAACAACCTGACTTTACATCTAAAGGAGCTAGAAAAAGAAGAACAAACAAAACCTAAACCAGTAGAAGGAAATAATAAAGACTAGAGAAAAATAAATGAAAAAAAAAAAACTCATACAACTCAACAGCAAAAAAACAAAACAAAATAAAACAAAAAAACACACACACAAAGAATCCAAATGATCCATTTACAATGGGCAAAGACCCTGAATAGACATTTTTCCAAAGAAGATACTCAAATGGCCAACAGGTGCATGAAAAACTCAATATCATGAATCATCAGGGAAATAAAAACCACAATGATATATAACCTCACACCTGTTTGAATGATTATTATCTAAAAGACAAGAGTTGACAAATGTTGGTGAGGATGGGGAGAAAAGAGAACCCTGTGCACTGTTAGTGAAAATGTAATTTGTGGGGCACTGGGGTGGCTCAGTCGGTTGAATGTCCAACTCTTGATTTCAGCTCAGGTCATAATCTCAGTTTGTGAGATTGAGCCTCCACGTTGGGCTCTGTGCTGACATCAAGGAGCCTGCTTGGGATTCTCTCTCTCCCTCTCTCTCTCTCTCTGCCCCTCCCCAGCTTGTGTGTGCATGTGATCTCTCTCTCTCTCTCTCTCTCTCAAAATAAATGGATAAACTTAAAAAGAAAGAAAGAAAATGCAATTTGGCACAGCCCTACTCTGGACAACAGTAGAGAGGTTCTTTAAAAAATTAAAACTAGAACCACCCTATAACCCAGCAATTCCTCTTCTGGGTAATACCTGAAGAAGAAGAAATCACTATCTGAAAGAGATAACGGAACCCCCATGTTCCTTGCAGCATTGTTCACAATAGCCCAGACATGGAAAAAATCTAAGTTTCTACTGACAGATGAACAAATGAAGAAAAAGTGAAGGAAATTCTGCCATTTGTAACAACATGGATGAACCTTGAGGGCATTATGCTAAGTAAAATAAGTCAGACAGAGAAAAGCAAATACTACATGACCTCATTTATATGTGGAATCTAAAAGAAAACAAAACTGAACTCATAGAAACAGCAGATGCACATAGGTGGTTGCTGGGAGGATGGGGGAAGTAGGCGAAGGTGGTCAAAGGGTACAGACTTCCAGTTTTAAGATAAACATGTTCTGGGGATGTAATGTACACCATGGGGACTACAGTTACCAATATATCATGTATTTGAAGGTTGCTCGGAGAGTAGATCTTAAAAGCTCTCACCAGACACAAACAAATCAGAACTATGTAAGGTAATGGATGTGTTAACTAATCTTATTGTGGTAATCATTTTGCATTACATACATATGTGAAATCATCACGTTATATACCTTAAAATTACACAGTGTGATATGTTAACTACATCTCAGTAAAGCCAGAGGGAAAAAGACAGTAAAATGTTTGCAAATTGGCATCGAAATTAGTACAAGTAATTTTATCTTTTCATTTATGGAATAGATTCCTTACACTTTGAAATGCCTCACTCCTCTTCCCCCACCCCTTACTCAAATCTTAACAGAGAGTGTCGGTCGTAGGAGATATTAGTGTTTGAATTCTTTGTCGCTCCTCCTTCCGGGCCCCTCCCTCTGGGAGGTTATCCATTCCTGACTCACTGATTCAGGTTTGGTCGTATGACTTAACTTGGCCATTGAAATATCAGAGAAAGTAATGCGTCCACCTTCGGGTAGGGCTCTAAGGACCATCACGCAGCCTCCACCTTCTCTTCTCCTGACAAGATCAGATATGACACAATCGGAACTACTTTGTCAGCATGGGTCCTAAAGTTAATAAGTCGGAGCCAAGCTGAACCTGCCCATGATGGACACATAGCGTGAGCAAGAAATCAATGTTCATTGTTATAAAGCTCTGAGTTTCCGGAGATCATTTGTTATTGCAGCATAACTCAAACTGACAGAAAGTGCTAAATTATTTGTTATATTATGTTTATATACTATAAATATTATGAAGTGCCTGGGTGGCTCAGTTGGTTAAGCATCCAATTCTTGCTTTCAGCTCAGGTTGTGAGATAGACTCTCGAGATGGGCGTGGAGCCTGCTTACGCTTCTCTCTCTCCCTCTCTTCTGCCTACGTGTGTGCGTGCTCTCTCTCTCTCTCTCTCTCACACACACATAAATAAATTAATTAAAATAAATTTTAAATATTAAAACATTATAATAATTATTTTTAAATTGCATAATAAGATCTCTAAATTTTCTGGGCTCTTAATTTTCTGGTAGAGTTCAAAAGAATGGAAATGACAACAGAGTATTCCAAGTGAGTCGGAAAATTCATGTCACAAACCAATAATTCCCAGATTACTTTTGTCTATGAACCACACCATCAGACTGCATTTATTGTAGATCAGTCAAAGGACTCCGCAGAGCTAGAGGGGCTCTGTTATTTTATAAAAGGAACACTCAGAGAATACTTATTATTAGACTTGTCTACTCAAAGTGTGGGCTGTAAACTTTTTTTCATCAGTCTTTAGTGAGACAAGCCCAGAAATTTGGAGTAAGTGCTTAGAAGATCTTACAGAAATTTGACATTGCCAGGACATCCAAGCTCAGGACTGGTCGAATTGTCTTGTTAAACAAGGTAACAGAAGAGTGTGTGTGCATGCTGCCAGACTAGTGTGGTGAGTCACATGTGGCATACTAGGATTGGTCCACCACGTGTCAGAGATGAGTAATACATACACACACACACACACACACACACACACACACACACACATACATACACACATACATACATATAATCCTGGTCCTTCACCACAAATAGTTTGAAAAGCACAGCCCTAGAACCTGCTTGGAAATCATCACTTAAAGCAATGGGACCCCCTGGGGATACCTAGGTGGCTCAGTTGGTTAAGCATCCGACTCTTGATTTCGGCTCAAGTCATGATCTCATGATTCGTGGGATCGAGCCCCATGTTGGGCTCTGGGCAGACAGCATGGAGCCCCTCTCCTCTCTCTCTGCCCCTCCCCCGTTCATGTGTGCACACATGTGCGCTCTCTCTCCTCTCTCTCTCTCTCTCTCTCTCTCAAAACTAAATAAATAAGCATTTAAAGTGATGGGACACCTAACACAGGACCTGAGAAGCACAGGAACATAATACGTAAAATTGAATGGTTTTCTTGGGAAAATGCACCTTCACACTAATGGTCTTCTTGACATTTTCAATCCCACTGCAGATTTACAAAGGTAGACGGAAGTAATGATATTTCTTAATTACCCACTGTCTGTGCAGCACTGTGTATACAGTTCTCAGGTTACCAAATGTGTGTCATCAAAAACACAAGAGAAGAGAAATCTTCCCTTAGGGGTAATTTTACTCATGGGTGGCCCGGGGGGGTGGGGGGGGGGGAGGAGGGGAAATCTTTCTCAGCCTTTAGAGGTTGACTTGATCTAAGAAGTAGCTCAACTGTATATTCTATACAAATCTGACCTATGGGTTTCTAAAAGAGAAATTAAGGTGACAGTAAGGAGGGGAAGGAGAGAAAAATGTTAACTATGCTCAACTTTCCTTTGAGATGCTCTGATCTTTCTTTACTTCCCTTCTACCTCTACATGCCTTCTTAGCCAACCTTCTTTCCTTCTATGCTCCCCTCGACTCCCAAAATAAACTACTCATCAAAATTACTTCATTCCCTCCCTTTCATTATAGGTAATCTCAGGTATGAAGGAAATAAACTGATCGGATTACTTTATACTCAAGTGTGGATGACTAATGACCTCTTAATCCTCCTGGAGACATCTGTTGTTTTTAGAGAATATACATATTTTAACTCATCAACTTCAGAGGGGGAAGCACAAGAAAACGAAAAGAAAATGTTTGGAAAAATAGGTGAAATTATACTAGATCAAGGAGGCAAGATGACTTCTGAGTCACCTTCTTCCAACCACTTCCTGATTTTCACCCCTTTTGCTATTTCTTACATAAAATTTTCAAGTTTTTTTCACAGTGACTCTCAACACTAAGAAGAATAGGGGTAGTCATTGGTAGAAAGGAATCCTTTGTACATGAGGTGTAGGTCAGGGAGAGTCTGCATGAATGAGAACTGAGGGAGATAATACACCAATGCTTAGAAGAGAAAACATTTGAAACACCATAGATATTGAAAGCTGAAGGACACCTTGCAGATGATCTAACTCAGTGTATCTCCAAGTGTGGGACACAAAATGCCTTCAGGTACTGCCTACTGGCTTGCAAATCATTAAATGAAATGGAATCACATAGTGAAGAAATCGGTCATTTTTCAATTACTTTTCAGGTTTTTATTTTATCAAAGATAACAACTCAGCTGAGGTAGCCCTTAACAGCCCTCTAACTATTGGTTATTTTATTTTATTTTTTTTTGAAAAATTTTTTTTCAACATTTATTTATTTTTGCGACAGAGAGAGACAGAGCATGAATGGGGGAGGGGCAGAGAGAGAGGGAGACACAGAATCGGAAACAGGCTCCAGGCTCCGAGCCATCAGCCCAGAGCCTGACGCGGGGCTCGAACTCCCGGACCGCGAGATCGTGACCTGGCTGAAGTCGGACGCTTAACCAACTGCGCCACCCAGGCGCCCCTGGTTATTTTAATCAAGAGAAGAGGCCTAGGGCTCAGAGTCTCCAATAGGCAATGGTCTCCTTGTAGCATTTAATAAAATTGTTTTGTTTTCACTATTTTTTCGTTTTTTACCAAGATCTTGGAAAGCAGTATTGATTTTCAATTTGTAATCGTAATATTAAGTTTCTTTTAATTTTTTTTTTTGAACGTTTATTGTTGGGACAGAGAGAGACAGAGCATGAACGGGGGAGGGGCAGAGAGAGAGGGAGACACAGAATCAGAAACAGGCTCCAGGCTCTGAGCCATCAGCCCAGAGCCTGACGCGGGGCTCGGACTCACGGACCGCGAGATCGTGACCTGGCTGAAGTCGGACGCTTAACCGACTGCGCCACCCAGGCGCCCCTTAAGTTTCTTTTAAAATATATTCATTTAGAAAAAAGAAAATGAGTTCAAAGAACACCTTAGGTAAATAGTGTAAGTGGTACTTTGATGTGGAAAAGAATTATGAAAGTGCTATGCATAATCCTGAAGCTGGGAGAACACTAATCTAATTTGCTGAACTTCACACTTGAATTTAAAACCAATGAGAAAGGAATGCCTCGGAGGCCCAGTCAGTTAAGCGTCCAAGTTCAGCTCAAGTCGTGATCTCATGGTTTGTGAGTTCAAGCCCCACATCAAGCTCTGTGAGCCTTCCTGGGATTCTCTCTCTCCCTCTCTCTGCCCTTCTCCCACTTGGCGCTCTCAAAGCTCTCTCTCAAAATAAATAAACCTTAAAAAATAAACAAATAACAATTTCAAAAATGAAATAAAACGGATGAGAGAGACATGCATGCATGTGGGGTGAACATACATGGTGTTAAGATAAAACATAAACCTGTCACTTGTAGGTAGTATAGGTAGTTAACTCTTCTGAACAGACAGACGCATTTGCAGAAACTGTAAAAGGATGTGGCCATCAGGTTAGAGCTCACAAGCTTCAATGACACATCTCTTAGGAACCTCTGTTTCTATCTGCATATTCAACCTACAGTGTTACCAGAATCAGGGCACTTTTCCACCACTTCCTCCTATAAGACAATCCTTGGGGATTTCCCACCATTTACAGATCTTTCATGCATTTTTTGGTTTGTGACCAGAAAGAGGATAATCCTATAAGATGAATACAGAAAATTTACATATAGCATTGTATACATTTATAGAATAAATAATGGTAATAAATGGCAATTCAGCATGATCTGGATTAATTCAGATGTTGCCAGGAACTATGGACATACAGTATGCATTTACTCTGAGTCAGCATGCGAGAACTGTAACCATTAATGTAAAATAGCTTTGGTTGAACTCAACAAATGTTTATTAAACGCCAATAATGTTTAATAAACACCAGGAATTATGCTACGTGTTAAGGAATCATGATCAAAAAGATTCAGGCCCTGCCTTCAAGGCATCCACAGTTGTATAAATTAAGAATGAGCCACAGTATATTTATGAATTTTGTCATAATTTATACAAACAGTTTTACTTTGAATTACTTTATTTAATACTTATAGAAACATTTTGATGAAAGATTTTATTGTCATCTCCATTTTATAGACAAGGAAACTTATGCTTAATCAGGTTGAATTGCCCAAGATCATTATTTGCAGTATTAGTAAGCAACAGAGAAAAGCTTTCAACGCAGGAATCCTGCCTGCATATCAGTACTCTTCTGGCAATATCAGCCACCCAAAATTATTCTTCTCAGATTTCTGCTTCTGGCTGTAATGAAGTAACATGTGCTCCTGCTGAGAACAACTTGAAAAGCCGGAAAAAATACAAAGACGAAATCTATTTGAAGGCATTAAATCTATTTGACATCATTAGAAAATTGCCTTAACAGCTAGGATTTGGGTACAAGATGACAGAGGTGAGGGAATCTGAAAAATGAGGCCTACCCAACAGAAAAACAATGCAGAAAATCAATGAACCCAAAAGCTTGTTCTATGGCGGGGCGGGAGGGGGGGGGATGTGATGCTAAAATTCACAAGTTCCTACCCAAAGTGATGAAGAAAAATATGAAGAGAAGATACAGGTCACCAATATCAGGACTGAAAGAGAAGACATCATTCTAGACCTGAAATACACTAAGGATAGAAGGGTATATTGCTAACAACTTTATGCCAATAAATTTTGACTACTTAGATGAGATGGACACATTCATAGAAAGATATAGATTATCAAAAACTGACACAACAAAAAATAGAAAACTTGAACAGCCTAGTATCAACTAAAGAAACTTAACTCACTGTTAACAACTTCCAAAAGAAACTCCAGGCCCAGAACACTTCACTGGTGAATTCCATCCAACATCTAAGGAAGAAATAACACCAAACCTACACATACTTTTTCAGAAAATAGACAAAGAAGAAACACCAAATCATTTTAGAAGGCCAGTTTTCTGATTCCAAAACCTGACAAATACATTAAAACCAAATAGAATTATAAAATATTCTCCCTCGTAGCACAGATGTAAAGTTTAACAAAACATTAGCAAATTTAATCCAATAATTTATATCTAATATATTGGATAATATATACCCTATATTGACAATGGATCATGATCAATGATCTTGGGGATGCAGGTTGGTGTATCATTTAAGTCCCATTCAGAGTCCAGAGTGCTCAAGACCCAATCAGTAGAGAGAAATCACATAGTAACTAAAAGGGAGAAAGTTTGATAGAAAGAGCTACTGATTTCAACAAAGGAGTAACTACAGAGACATAAAGACAATGCTACAGAACGCACTAACCCTGAGGAAAAGTACCCAAGGAAAAACAAGCTTAGAAGAGAGCCTTCATCCCAAGGCTGGGATGCAGACCTAACTGGAAAAGATGTGGTTACAGACTAGGGGATGATGAAAAGGTTCTCTGGGTGGCCCAAGTAGTAACTGGTCCACAGGCATCAGACAAGCAAGGAACACGCTCCCAAGGTCCGGGTGGGCCAGAGCTGGTGTGTGGGCATGAAGTGTTTGCACTGGGCCACAGTAGGGGCTGAGACGAGAACAAATTAATTCTTTGAAAGTCTCAGTGAAACAAAGACATTTCCAGACCAAAAAAAAAAGGTAATTCATTGCTATAGACCAACCTTATAAGAACTATTAAAGGTAATTCTTCAGGAAAAAGAAAAATGATCCCAAACAGACATACAGAATTTGGGAAGGGATTAAGAGCACCAGAAAAGGGAAACATGTAAGTAAACCTAAATGAACACTGACTGTATGAAGAAAACACTAATATTATTACTACTAATTCTGTCTTGTATTTGTATCAAGTTAAAATGCGTAACAACATAAACATCAAAGGTAGAGGTTATATGTTCCAAGTTCCTGCCGTTATGTGAAAACATCAATTTATATTAGGTACTAGCAATTCAAAAATAAATGTAGCAATAATTTCCAGAAATAAAGTATAAAGAACAAGTTGACTGGAATGATAAAAAAAAAAATTTAAGCCAAAAAGTAACAAAGTAAGTAGTAAAATAAAAGCAAGTAATAAAAGAAGAAAAAGGAGCATAAAACAGGTATGACAAATATTAAGTTGATAGAATTCAAAATATATCAGCAACTGAATTAAGCAGAAATAAATTACTCAATGTAAGAACCAAGATTTTCAAAGTGAAAATGAAATCAAAGCCAACTGTTTCCTACTTTCAAAAAGACACTTTAAACAATAAGGACACAGAAGTTTTAAACATATGGAAAATTATATAGCATGAAGACACTAATTAAAACAAAGGTAGTATAACTACCCATATATTAGAAAAGAAGACTTTTATACAGAAAGCATTAGTAAAGATAAGGAGTGATATTTCATAAAATAAAAGTGTCTCCTTCACCTTTCTGTTAGAGTCTGTAAGTCTGAGTATATTTAATGACTCTATAACCTGGCATCCTCTAATAATTTCTCAATCTCTGCAAACTCCTTTTAACAATGCTAAACTTGTCAACTCTCCTGCAGCCAGTTTTCTGTGAGCTGCTTTAAAATCATGTCTTACATAAAGTTGACTTCTAACAGATTGAACAAATCTGAATACAAATAAGAAACTCACCAATATCAGATGACAGGCAGACACACCACTGTCTCTCACTGGAAGCTGTGGAAAGTAAATTGTAGACTCATGTCACTGAGAAGAAGTTTCACCAGCACCTCACCCAACTTCCCAGGAATCAGCCTAAAGCCAAACTGTACACAGGCTCATAGTAGTCCCTCCACAGTGCTTATCTGCTCAGTGACCATGGATCTACCAGATACCACAAAACCCAGGAAATACCTCAATATTCCACGTGGAGCTCAACTAGCAATGGGCAGTCTGGATTGGTCACTTGTAGCAGTTATGGCAGGGGATGATTTGTAAATGAGATGTGCTTCTCTCAAAAAAAAAAGTATTATAGTAAAGTATATATCATGAAAACACAAATTAAAATAAAGGTGGCATGACTATACTAGTATTAGAAAAAAAGAAGACTGTTAGATAATAAACATTACTATGGATTAAGAATGGTTTTTCATAAAAATAAAAGTGTCAATACAACACAAAATTATCTATTCTAAAATTGTATGCATCTAATAACACAGTTCAGAAATACATAGAGCAAAACCTGACAGCACTAAAAGAAGAAATAGACAAATCCACAGTTACAATAGATTTTAACTTCATCTCTTAGTAACTTAAAGAATAAACAAGACCTTTTGGGATGAGCACTGGGTGTTGTATGGAAACCAATTTGACAATAAACTTCATATATTGAAAGAAAATAAAAAAATAAAAAAATAAAAAAAGAATAAACAAGAAAAAAATCTGTAAGTATATAGAAGATCTAGATAACCTGATTAAGAAACTTCCTATAGTTAACATATACAAAACACAGAACCAAACAATGGCAGAATACTTATTATTTTCAAGGCATAGGGAACACTTATCAAAATTGACTATATGGTAAGCCATAAAATATGCATTAAAAATTTTCAAATATTAAAATAATTCAGAACGTTTTATGAATTCAGTGGAATTCAGCAGAAAATAAACAAAAGGTTATCTAGTGAATTCTTCCAAACATTTAAAAGGAAAAAAGAACAAATATTATACGAATTCTTCCAGAGAAAGAAAACCAATGCAAATTTTTAACCAAGTCCTAAAGCCTGCAAAATCTTTATACCCTAATCTGACAAGGGCATTGTAGGACAATAAAGTAATATGCTAGTATATGGCTCATGAACCTAGAAGCAAAATTCATTTTTAAAGTTAACAAATTTAATCCAGAAAAAAAACATAAGAAGTATAATACATCATGACCAAGTTGGACTTATTCCAGTATTACAAGTGTTTAACATTCAATTATAATTACCATACTTCACCACATTGACAGAAAAAGAGGGAAAATCATATAATTATCACTATAGATGCAAAAAAAGCACAGTTGATATAATTCAGCACCCATTTATTTCTTATTTTTATTTTTTTAACATTTATTTATTTTTGAGACAGAGAGAGACAGAGTATGAACGGAGGAGGGTCCAAGAGAGAGGGAGACACAGAATCTGAAGCAGGCTCCAGGCTCTGAGCTGTCAGCACAGAGCCCGATTCGGGGCTCGAACTCACGGACAGCAAGATCATGACCTGAGCCGAAGTCGGACGCCCAACCGACTGAGCCACCCAGGCACCCCTCAGCACCCATTTATTAAGAAAACTCTTAGCTAACTAGAAGGAGCTCTCATAATCTGATAAGGAGGAGTTCACATCTTATTTAAGGTAAAATATTTAAAGCTTTCCTCCTAAGACTGGGAAGAAGACATGAATGTCTATGGTCACCACATCTACTCAATGTTTTCACCAGACAAGAAAAGAAATGGAACAGAAGGGATTTTAAAAAGGCCTAAAATTGTCATTATTTACAAATAACATATTTGTGTATCTAGAAAATCAAAAATAATATATGCTTAGTAGAACGAATAAATGAATTTAGCAAGACTGCTGGAAAGAAGATTAATACAGCAAAAATCAATTGTGTTTTCTAGGTATCATTAACAACCAATTAGAAAATTAAAAAAAATTAAAGACATCATTTACAATACGAAAAACCTAGTAAAAGATGTACAAGACTTCTACACAGAAAACTCCACTAACTTTTAAAAACTAAGGAAGACCCAAATAAATTAATGAACATACCAAGGTCATGTAATTAAAGACTGAAAATCCATAAACTTGGTATATTTTAATGACGCCAAATCTCCCTAAAATTGATCTACAAAAAAAATCCCGGAAAGTTTTTCTGTGCATATTCACAAGCTATCTAAACTTTATACGAAAATCCAAAGGATCATTAATAGGTAGAATCATTCTCTTTTGTTTCTTAAAGAGAAATAGTAAGAAAGAGAAGTAGAGTATATCAAATATCCAAGCTGATAATAAAGCTACAATAATTTGGACAGAGTGGGGATTGGTGGAAAGATAGACAAATAGATACATGGAACAAAATAGAGAGTCCAGGGGTGCCTGGGTGGCTCAGTCAGTTAAGCGTCCGACTTTGGCTCAGGTCATGATCTCACGGTTCATGAATTCAAGCCACACATTGGGCTCTGTGCTGACAGCTCAGAGCCTGGAGCCTGCTTCAGATTCTGTGTCTCCCTTTCTCTCTGCCCCTCCCTGGCTCACCCTCTGTTGCTCTCTCTCTCTCCCAAAAATAAACATTTAAAAAAATAAAAAAGAGAGAGAGTCCAGAAACAGATCCTCACATACACAGATACAAAAGTGACACGGACATGCCATGGACAAAGGGTGATGTTTTCAATAAATGCTGCTGGATTAACTGGATATCCATATACAGAAAAATGGATCTTGACCTCTGCCCCACACCATTCAAAGTAATGAATTCCAGGAAGATTTTAGATCAAACGAGAGAAGACAATAAAGCTTTAAAAATAGAACATATAATATCTTCATGCTATTGGGGTGCACAAGGATTTCTTAAACAAAATGCATATTCACCAAATTTCACAATTTTGTTCAACTGGATTATGTTAACATTTTAAAATTCAGGAAAGCAGACGAAATCATTAAGAGAGTAAAAAGGCAAGCCATGGTCAGAAAAGAGGCTTGATACACATCCATCCAGCAAACGGCTCATATCAACAAAAGAATACAATGGACCACCTGGAGGAAGAGTGAGTGAAGACTTGAACAGACACTTCAAGAAAGAGGAGATATCCAAATGCCCACTAATGATATGAAAAGGTGATGATTCTCATTAGCCATTGGAGAAATGGACAGCAAAGCCACAATTACATGCTCACCAGAGTGGCCAAATTAACATTTTTAAAAATCTGACAATACTGTCATAGATCAGTTTCCCAGGGAAACATATTCTGGCACTTTCAAATTTGTATGCAAGGAGGTTTACTAGGGAATGCTCTTGAAAATATCTATAAATTGTGAGGGAAGTAGGATTGGGCAGAGGGGAGAATCCTGCAGTACAGCCCTTAGTTAATCTTGCAAGAAACTTTCAAGTTGGGATGGCCCTTGGAAATTGCCTCTACCCCATCACCATCACCACAGCACCATCACAAACACCACAGATCATTGTACGTGCTCCTCCCGGCGGAAGGTGCGTGACCTTGGATGTGAAACACACTTTGCCTAAGGGAAATTCACAGATGCACCACCACCATCACCAACAGTTAAGCGAATGAGCACTTTGGTCCCAAAGAAAGGTCTAGGTGGAATACCACAGAATTCCCTATAAACATCAAGTATTGGTAAAGATAGAGAACAACTCATCTCTCACACAGTGCAGATGAGAGTATAGTTTGGTACAGACACATTGGAAACCACCTGCAAATATCTAAGAAAGCTGAACATGCATACTCTATGACCAAACACATACATATTGTACCAAAGACAGGTACCACAATGTTCCAAGCAGCATTATTTATAATGGTCAAAAACTGGAAACAACCCAAGTGCCTGTCCACAATATAATGGGTAAATAATTGTGGCACAGTCATACAAAGAACACTATTGCTGTCCAAAACAGCACGGATGAATTTCACAAATGTAATGTGGATTGAAAGAAGCTAGACCCAATAAAGTGTGAGGTGTGATTTTATAATTGCAAAGTTCAAAGACAGAAAATATATGTTAATAGTAGGTAGAATAATAGGTATGTAAAGAGTCATTCTCGTGATATGCCCAGCACAGAGGAAGTCGGACCCAATACAAGTCGATGTCTCCAACTCCAGGTCCTGAAAGATACCAGTAATGTGTATGTGGCATCTCCCCCAGCCAGGATAAAATTTTTACATTCCATCTTCCCTAGGCTTCCCTTTATATTTAAAAAAAATTTTTTTTAATGTTTTATTTATTTTTGAGACAGAGAGAGACACAGCACGAGGAGCGGAGGGGCAGAGAGAGAGGGAGACACAGAATCCGAAGCAGACTCCAGGCTCTGAGCTGTCAGCACAGAGCCCGACGCGGGGCTTGAACCCACAAACCACGATATCATGACCTGAGCCGAAGTTGGACGCTCAACCGACTGAGCCACCCAGGTGCCCTGGCTTCCCTTTATATTTAACCAGAGTAAGGAAGAAATAATAGAAAAGAGGAAGACACTAGAGTTTTTAGTTTGTCGTATGTATTGTTTCTTTACTTCGTCCAATAAAACTGTAAATATCACTGATGTCATTTTACACCTTAAAAATTATTTTTAAGCTGTAAGAGAAATAAAAAAGAAATGTAAATATAGACATTCCCTATATGAATTTATAATTGTATATAAGCATTAGTGGATTAGGAAGTGGGAGGCTGACGTACACGTAAACACCAAAATGATAATATCAGAAAGCATGTGATATTGCACTCAAAATGATCCATAGGCAGAGATGGAGACAGGACATTGTAAGATGCAGTTTTTTGAAGGGGCTGAGCTTAAGAGATTTAGTTGGGGGGGGGGGGGGTGCAGACTGCTAGTTGCTTACCCAATAGTCATTTTTTATTTCTTATTTAGTAAAAGAGAAAAACCTGATTTTATTTGAGGCCACAATCTGCACAATCGTCCCCATTTTCCAGCTTTTCTTACAGCTAGATATGACCAGGTAGCCAAGCACCGTATGGCACATCTAAGCAGAGCACGGGATGGAGAGTCCGGGAATATCCTAAAAGGTAACTGACTCAGGGCGCCTGGCGGGGCTGCATCAGTTAAGCGTCCGGCTTCGGCTCTGATCGTGATCTCCTGGTTTGTGGGTTCGAGCCCCACGTCGGGCTCTGTGCTGCCAGCTCAGAGCCTGGAGTCTGCTTTGGATTCTGTGTCTGCCTCTCTTTCTGCCCTTCCCCCACTCACCTGCTGTCTCTCTCTTTCTCTTAAAAATAAACATTTAAAAAAATTTTTTAAGTTAAACGACTCAATAGAGCAGTGTAACTACTCTGCTTTTCCTCACTTCCTCCTGCTGTCTGGCTTATGATAGCTGGCACTCCAGCAGTCACTTTGGACCATGAGGCTAAGAGAGCAGAACAGAGAGGAAGAAGGAGTGTGGGATCCCAATGACCATGGAGCTCCAACACAAGCACCAGGCTGCCTACCTTTGAACTCCTCCTGAGAGAAAAACAGATGATCTCTAGCTCAGGTGTATAGAACTTTCTATTCAGGTATTAAAATAAGGTGTGGGCTTAATGGCATGATGGGTCGTACTGGCTCCCAAGAGCCAATTGTTTAATTTTCAGAAACATCTGTGAGTCGGCTGTTAAACACTTCCATTTTAAAAAACAAAGCTATATAGATGTAAAGCTAAATAAATACCCTATTCAAAGGCAATAAATACTCAAAAGCTCACTATGTCCTAATTATTTTTATGGCCTTTTACCATTTTCCATGCCCTTGACGTTATTGACATGCGTCTATGTGTATGGTAGAAATACTTCATAAGGTGTCACTGTACATCTCTTCCTAACTCCAAATTCCACGATTTCATGTTGGTAGCTTAAAACTGGCCATGATGGAAGTCTTTGCCCATGGAACCCAGCAAGTGTTAAAAATCAGGGCTGCTTCTTTTTTTCTTTTTCTCTCCCTTTTGTTTTTTGTCTGGAGAACTTGTTGGGAGACACTTGCCAGCATACTACGAGTGAGGTCAATGCTATCCCTTGTGATATTGTTTGTAATAGCAAAATCCTGGGGGCGCCTGGGTGGCTCAGTCGGTTAAGCATCCGACTTCAGCTCAGGTCACGATCTCGCGGTCCATGAGTTCGAGCCCTGTGTCGGGCTCTGGGCTGATGGCTCAGAGCCTGGAGCCTGCTTCCGATTCTGTGTCTCCCTCTCTCTCTGCCCCTCCCCCGTTCATGCTCTATCTCTCTCTGTCTCAAAAATAAATAAACGTTAAAAAAAAATAGTAAAATCCTGGAAAGAAACCAAAGGTCTGTCAGTAGGAAGCCTATTAAAAATCTATGGATATATCCACACAGTATGGTATTCTGTAGCAGTTCAAAGGAATGAGGAAGACTTCTTTATACCAACAACTACACAAAGGACTATTGAACAGGAAAAGGAATGAACAAGATCTCTGTATCATAATATTGAGTGGGCAACAGAATAAATGGAGAGGAAGCGAGGCTAAGAAAATGTTACCTTTGTGTAACAAAGGGCAGGAGAATAGAAATATATATATATTTGTGTATGTTTTCTAAAAAGAAGCAACTGAAGGATAAACCAAGTATCAGTAGATGTCTACAAAGTGTTCCATAGGTTGAGAGGGAGAGGGGACCGAGAGTAAAATGAGAATTCTCTGATTATGCTGATTTATAGTTTTGACTGAACTATGTAAATGTTTTACAGACTTTACAATGTATTAGATTTTTGAGGGTACCTGGGTGGCTCAGTCAGTTAAGTGTCCAGCTTCAGCTCAGGTCATGATCTCGTGGTTCATGGGTTCGAGCCTCATGTCGGGCTCTGTGCTGACAGCTCGGAGCCCGGAGCCTGCTTCGGATTCTGTGTCTCCCTCTCTCTGCCCCTTCCCTGCTCATGCTCTGTCTCTTTGTCTCTCTCAAAAATAAATAAAAATGTTAAACATTTTTAAGACAATTTTTAAAAAAATAAAATTTATTAGATTTTTTAAAAAACAAGTCCTAAAATTTCAGAACAAATGGAAACCCATGGTCCTAACTGCATATCGAATTGATGTCATAACCACACAGGGAAGATAATTTCTTCAAGTGACTATTACACACAGTAATTTGGCTGCATATATCTCAAGGGATATGTTCTAGGGACAAAAAGAACCAGAAGAAATCTTAAGCTGCATTCAGTGGTCTTATTATTAGAAGTAATGTTTATACATATATATATTTTACTATTACATGCACATTATAGGATTAGGAAATCAACACTTGAATTAATGTCTTTAAGAACCAAGATTTTCAAAATAATGAAAAAAGTGATATGAGTAAATTGAAGAAGTTTAATCAAAACTCTGTAGTGTTAATTTTGAGTTGGCTCACACACATTAGGATGGCCACTATGGAAACAAACAGAGAGAAACTAACAAGTGTTGGTGAGGATGTGGAGAAACGGAACCCTTGTACATTGCTGGCAGGAACATAAAATGGTCCAGCCAATATCAGAAACACTATGGCAGTTCCTCAAAATATGAGACATAGAACTACCACATAGAATTCCACTTCTGATACGGACACAAAAGAATCAAAAATGGGGACTGGAACAGATATTGACACACCCATGTTCACACCAGCATTATTCACAACCCAAGTGTTTATCAGTGGATGAATGGATAAACAAATACAACGGAATATCATTCAGCTGTAAAAAGGAAAGAATTCGGACACATGCCAACACAGAGGACCCTTGAGGATGTTACGCTAAGTGAGACAAACCGCTCACAAGAGCACAAAGAGCCTTGCCAGGAGCCGGAGGAAAAAGGAGTGGGGAGTTAGTATTTAATGGGTAGAGTTTCAGTTTAGGAAAGATGGACAGTGGTAATGGTTGCAGAACAGCGTGAATGCATTTAATGCCACAAAACTGCACATTTAAGAACATACATTTAATTCATTATGAATAGTTTATAATAAAAAATTGGATAGGAAATATCAGTATGAACTCATGATTTGTCTCTTTCTATGAACTATGTATTCCTGAGTGCTGTCCACTAGAAGGCCTAGAAACACTGAGAACCTGGTAGCAATGAGAGACCCCCATCACCAAGACTGTAATTTCTAAATTCTATTCTCCACAAAAAGGAGCCCGGAACCTTTGGAGAAATGGCTGATTCCAGTTCCAGGGCAGGAGATGTATGAGAGGGTCTTGGGACAAGAACACAGGTTCTTGCTAAAGACACGGGAGCCAAAATGAAGGGCTCCCGTTAGCCAACGATGGGACAATGTCAGCAAGGACAAGAATCATGACTGTAACAGCCTGAAACCTATAAATCCACCCAAAAACACAAATTCATGTTTTCTTGGGGATGCCTGGGCGGCTCAAGGGGTTAAAGCGTCTGACTCTTGATCTCAGCTCAGGTCATTATCTCACAATTCATGACACTGAGCCCCGTGTCAGGCTCTGCCCTAACAGCACAGAGTCTGCTTGGGATTCTCTCTCTCTCTCTCTCTCTCTCTCCCCCTCCCTCTCTCTCTCTCTCCCTCTCTCTGCTTCTTACCTGCTCGCACATGCGTGCACTCTCTCTCTCAAAAATAAACAAACATTACAAATCTATCTATCTATCTATCTATCTATCTATCTATCTATCTATCTGTGTGTTCATAATATCACTGATTAAAAAAACAAGGAAACAAAACATCATCAGTCGCCCTTGGAGGCTGCTAGCATACCAATGCATGATCGAGAAAAACCAATAAAGGGAAAAAATTAACCACAGATCCTGCTTTTTCTGTGCAAACTCTATTTCAGGGTAACCAAGTAGTCGATGAGGTAAAAATTCTTTTTATAGAAGAATTCCAGCAAATGTATTCAGAGGAATGATAGAATTAGAACAAATTAAATAAAATGGTAAGCAACCATCACTAACAGATGCCAAAGCTATATTCAAAAGGTTGATGGTGAATTTATCTCAGATGAATCAGGCTGACATCAGAACCCACTGTTCGTTCGATTTTAGCATTGCCAACTATCAACTCTCTACATCTAACCACTCTCCTAGAGGAAAACAGTGGACACAGAGAAACATGAATTTGCCACCATGAAGAAGCAAACAGCCAAATCCAGAATGTGGGGAATTTTGTAGGACAAATGCCCTAGTCCCTTCAACAAACAAATGAGATGGGAGGAGGGAATCTGTTGTAGAAAAGAGATTTTAAAACAGTAACAACCCAATGTAATGTGTGGATGCATTTGGATCCTGGTGTCCAGAGTATTGTCCCTGGTTCCAATTTGCCCTGGGGGCCTTCATGGTTGAAATCTGCAGTTGGGAAGACGTATTCCGCCCTTTCTCTTGGCCTCATTAGAGCTGAGGGACATTTACCACAGCCTCAGTCTCTCCTCAGCTGCTGCTAGAAATAAGTAAGCAAGTCTCTGCATCGGGCCAGTTCACATGGGACCTCCCCTCCTCCCCGCCCAAGACTCTGTGGGTCACCTTACACTGTGATGACCAGTCATGGCTCTCAGTTCAGCAGCCCAGCCACCAGGAACCCAGGGTGGCTGGGAACTGAAGCCTCAGATCCTCTCCCTGCCTGACTACACCTCCTCCCACATTTGTGTTGATGTGGCTGCACCCCAGACTGGTAAGGGATAGCCTGGGAGGCAGCCCCCTGATGGGCGGTAAGGGACAGAACTGCCACCCTGTATTCTCTAACATATACCCCCTTCTTGGACGAAGCCTGGAGAGAGAAAACAGCACCAGCACCTCTCCTCCTCTCCCTTTGCCCCGCCCATTCCCTTGACCAAAAAGGGGTGAGAGCTTCTTCTAAGGCTCCTATGTATTCACTTCCTGCTGCAACAGAGTGGCAGCTGCTGTAGGGAACAGGGTGTCTCTATTTCCTACACTATAGGAGAATTCTATGAGATGGATCTTCCATGCTGGGGTTTTGGTATTCTTAACGTGGAGATGAAAGAATACGAAACATTCTTTCCCATGATAACAGTCTTTCCTGCTACGGAACCCACACTTCCGGCAGAAATGGAATGTTAGCACGCTTTTTTCTTTAAATTGCTATTGTAACAAATCCTAATCTCCCAAGCATAGCAACACCTTGGCCTAGCAGGGCAAAGAACCTGTGCTCGCACATTAATAACATTGATATTACTACTCTTACACACACACACACACACACAGATTTAAGTGGAATTAAAATACTCATATTTTAAGTTTCATATTTTTAGGTACACAAATAATAAGTGACTATAGCCTTGTTATAAAAAAACCACTCGCCCACAGTTTTACAACTTACTTTTGCCATTTCAAAACCACTGCATGTTTACCATTTTCCCAGGTAACTCACTGTTTTCCTGAAATATGCTTTTCAATACCTGAATGGTGTTCCATTGCTAAGGTATCAAATTGATATTAAGTGTATCTGTGCATACTTAACCAATCTTTAGCCAATTCACTTTACTATCACGTAGTTTAATTGTTTCCCACCGAGCTGGAATGAACAGCCCTTTTTTGGGTGGGGGGAATTTGTAGAGGTAGAATGATTAAGCTAAAGAATTTAAACACTCTTGATGGAAGATGTTACAAACTGCCTAATTATCCTCAGAAAAGTCATAGCATTTTTTTAGGTCTACCAGCAACATGGGACACTGTCCATTTCTGCAAACTTTCCCTAAGTTTCCAATTTATAATATTAAAATCACACATTTTAAGATATTTTCTGTTAAAACACCCTTGTTTAGCTGGCAAACAAATACTGATATAAATTTTCGTTTCCTCGAGTGCTAATGAGATTGAAAATTTGTTCATGTTTCAAATACGTATTGGCCATTTGTATTTGTTACTTCAAATGTTATCTTCAGATGAGGAAATCGAGGTTCGGGGAGGTTAAATGACTTGTTCAAGGACACACAGGTTCTATGTAGCAGATACATTTTTCATATGTAGATATAGAGACACAGAGACAGAGATAGATAGATATAGATAAATATAGATTCTAAAGTGAAATAGAATTGTTCTTCCGTTTGCCAGAGTAGGCAATAAAGCCCATGGGCAAAGTTCTGTTGAATTCGGATCTCAAGGACATCTAAATAATATAGAAGTCCCTTCAGGCCAGATAATCTTTATAAAATATTTCTTAGAGAATTGTTGTGACCGTTTAATGAATTACAGTTCTTTTGTCTTTTAATTTATAATTGCGAGATGAATTCAATAAGGAAGAGATTGCTAAAAAGGGCATCTGAATATGCTGACAGCATCCTTCTTACTATCCATCAGTCATGAATGGCCGCACAGCCGTAGATGCTGAAAGAGACTCTGGTCCCCATGACCTCCTTCTCCCCATTAGCACAGCATGAGGACAAACCAACCAACTGCATATGTTTTATGATGGTAGAATGCAACCAGCATACTATTTCTAGAGTCGGTCAGACGCTGGTGCCTTACTTTTTGTCTCTGAATGCTTTTCATTTCCGTCCTGAGTAATATAGAAGTCCGTGCTGTCACCTGATGATGTAACCTTGTATGCAAAAGTCAAAGTCTCTTTTCTGTAATAACTAACAAGAGAGTCCACGAGTCAACAAGGGGAGAAATAAAGAAAGGAACAATAACAATAAAGGAAATGCCCGCGTTACTTAAATGTTAAAAAAAAAAAAGAAAAGCACACTGGCATAATGTCACGTATTAAGAAACGGCCAAAGGATTCTATCAGCAGGGTGAAGGGATCTGGGGGAAGGGATGTTAATACCTATTGGAGGGGGAAAATCCGAACAATTCTTTCTACGTGGCTCTAAGGTCTTACCCCAGGAGAGTGAAGATTTTGTTCCAAGACCTGAGTGGGTCAAGGTCCCCTGGAGGGGAGGACTTACAAGAAAAATGCCTCCTAACTCTTGTCCAATTTGAGACTATTTGTGTCCATGACTATCACAGGCAACGCAAATAAACAAAATAAAACTTACGCCTTAGGGGTCTCCGATTCCCCCCCCCGCAAAGTGATGCTTCCTATACCTACAGCTGATGATCTTATCTTTGCCTAAAAGAAGGCAAATAGGGGCGCCTGGGTGGCGCAGTCGGTTAAGCGTCCGACTTCAGCCAGGTCACGATCTCGCGGTCCGTGAGTTCGAGCCCCGCGTCAGGCTCTGGGCTGATGGCTCAGAGCCTGGAGCCTGTTTCCCATTCTGTGTCTCCCTCTCTCTCTGCCCCTCCCCCGTTCATGCTCTGTCTCTCTCTATCCCAAAAATAAATAAACGTTGAAAAAAAAAAAAAATTTAAAAAAAAAAAAAAAAAAAAAAAAAGAAGGCAAATAAATCACATTGGGAGCCACCAGCAGCAACGGAGAGTGACCTGAAGAGCTTGACCACCGCCCCATAAAATGTAGGTAGCTTCCATGTGAGCACAGCACTTCAGGACAGCCTGGTGGCTCCCGGACGTGGACGGATGGATTCCTGAAGATCTTGCAGAAAGTAACTCAAGCGATGTCGCTGTAACAATTCTGTATTTGTTCCTCATCTAAGAGATGATGGTTTCATGCACAGAGTTGGTGTATTCAGCTTGCGCCAGACCGCCTCGTCCACCTTGAATGTCCTCTGACTAAAAGAGAGAACTGAAGGAAGTCACCTAACCTTCTTTTTGCCCCAGACTCCTCAGCTGTAAAACGAAGTCAATGACGACACACGGTGTCTCATGTGGCTCTTCCTACAGTCCCATGAAGGAACATGTAGTAGTCCCTGCTACATCCAGGTGTTGGAGGATCAAAGGAGTTAATCTGTGCAAAGTGGTTGGAAAGGTGCCTGGAACATGCTAAGTGCATTGTGTCTGCTTACTAATTATTTTTTATTGCCAGCTAAAGTGGAATTTCCATGGAACAATAGCATAAACACAGTTTATAATTCACCCGCTTTGAACTTTTGAGATTCTTGACTTTTATTCTTAATGTAGGAGATTTTTATTATTTCAAAATGAGTGTATATACTTTGGTTTTATTCATCTTTCAACATTTAACTACCTTATTTAAAATAAAATTTTTTTAAATGTTTATTCATTTTTGAGAGAGAGACAGAGCAGAGACAGAGCACGAGCAGGGGAGGGGCAGAGAGCGAGGGAGACACAGAATCTGAAACAGGCTCCAGGCTCTGAGCGGTCAGCACAGAGCCCGACGCAGGGCTTGAACTCATGGACCGCGAGATCATGACCTGAGCCGAAGTCGGATGCTTAACCGACTGAGCCACCCAGGCGCCCCAATATTGCACTACTTTAAAACTGCGTAACGTACATAAGCATATGTGGCACCTGGGTGGCTCAGTCAGTTAAGCATCTGAGTCTTGACTTCAGCTCAGGGCCTGATTTCACAGTTGTGAGATCGACCCCTGCGTGCACTGGGCTCCATGCTGAGCACGGCATCTGCTTGGGCCTCTCTCTCTCTCTCCCTCTCTCTCTCTCTCTGCCCCTCGCCTGCTCATGTTCTCTCTTTCTCTCAAAATAAATAAATACACATTAAAAAATAAGCATAAAGCAAGTATGCACTGTATAGGCGTTAGGTGTGAAAATGTGGTAGATTGAGAGTTCCTTGCAACTTTAATGGGCGACGACTATTTATAAATATGCAAGGATTCTCGTGAGTCCGAAGCAGTTCAGGTGTGGTCCTGACAGGCAGGCCACAAAAGAGAGGGAGTGACAGATGCCTGCTCAGGTGGGCTCCAAGCAAAACTAGCAAAGGTACTTGTGCACCAGGCACTAAAGTCTTTCACACACATTGTCTTCAACTCTTACAAGACCCCCACGAGATACAGAGTATTAATGCCTCCATTTTGCAGATGTAGAAACTGAGACCAAAAAAACTTAAGCAACTTGCCCAGAGTTCCCCAGCTGGTAAATGGTAGTGCTGGCATTTAAACCTAGTTGTTCTCCAATACACCTCAAAAAGTCGTGATGTCCAAGAACATCTTTGGTTCTTCCACTGTTTTCTCTCTTGAGGTTCTGTTTATCTCTTAAATACAGCCCTACCCACAACTGTAACGGGCGAGAGTGTGCTCATGGGAGACGCTTTGGGAAACGCAGAAAGAAAGCAAAAAGATTCGAACAAGGTTATTATTCCCACCCGAAGATGACCAGCGTTAAAACTTTGGCATATTTCCTCCTAGACTTTTTTTCTAAGCACTTGATTTTATTTTATAGGTTTGTTTTAGGTAGCTCTGACCAAATTGTATACACAATTTAATCTTCCTTTTTTCCCCCTCTTATTATTGTAACCTGGGCTATCTTGTGCAATTAGACATTGCATAAACTTCCTTTCTAGAGGCTGCATAAGGCACAAGAGCAGGGCAGTCTTGTAATATATTTGCCGTTCCTTTCATGTTGGACATCTCAGTATTTCTAGCTTTTTTATTGTGGGATGAATATCGCTGTCCCCTCTTTCTTGATAGTTTTCCTCCTGACGTTTCCTCAGATCCTCCTCAGGCTCACAATGACCTTGATCTCCCTCTATCCTTCCTTCTCTCAAAATGTACTTTCTGGAAAGGAGCTGACAAAGTCATTCATACTAAAGTGTATGTGGCTCATAAAGCTGAATTAGTGTCTCTTCAAGAATGCTTGCATCAATTTCAGCCAAAGGAATGAAGCTCTAATTGTGGGTTTTTAGTCATCAGATCACCTAGTCGAGGAGCTCCCCCCCCCCCCCCCCCCATTCAGCGAGTAGACTCCAGAATAACAAAAATGTGCAGGGCTTACTTTATGTTAGGAAAGCTGGCGAGAAGGCAGCCTGGAGCTGCGGAGGTGCTGATGTGGGAAAGGAGAGAAAAGGGTTTGTATGAGTGAGGGTGAAATAATGGGGTAGAAGAAGGAAAGAGAACTCGAAAATGCACTTAGCCTCGCGGAAGACATTTGGCACCACTTACCTGGCTTCTCCATCTCCCCTGTTGGCCTTTCCAGCGCATTTGGCCTTAGGGACGGGCCCGCCCACCGTCTCCCTGCAGGCCCGGCGCTCAGACCTAGTCACTCTGCCGAGGCTCACAGTTCGGGGGCCTTCGACGGCCACGGAGCCAGTCAAGTTGTAAGAGGGCCCACTCCAAGCCCTGTGTCCACAGACACTCCAATGGGTGCCTCACCGCCCGCTACTCAGAAAGGAGAGCTCATGACACGGGCGGGAGCTGGAGGGGGGGGGCGGGGGCGGGGGCGGGTAGAGGTGAGCGTTCCCCACGTCCTGTTCTGCACCCCCACTCCACCCCCAGCACCCCCCCTGCCCCTCCCGCTAGGGGCTTCAAGCTCTCCAGGCTGGGGGCAGATCCTTGGCTCCGGCGGAGAGCAGAGGGGCCCCACTGCGGGCCTCAGTTTCCCTCAACTCTCCCCACTGGTCAAGGGGGTCGCGGCGCCCAGGGGTCGGCGTGGAGGCATGGGGGGGCGGGGCTGGCCGGGCGGAGGGGCAAACCACAGTGGCTCCGCCCCTCTGGGCCAGGAGGGGAGGAACCCGTGAATCCGAAAAGCTGGTCTGGCAGGACAGAAAAAGAGAGACAGGGAGGGAGGGAGGGAGAGCGAGAGCGAGAGTCCAGGTGCAGCCTGGGCGGGCGTGGCGCTGCGGGCTCCCCGGGACCCTGGGCGCGCGGCGCACGCCCCCACGCGCCGCCGGCCCGCCGCCCCTCCCTCCTCCCTCCTCCCTCCTCCCTCGCTGGTTGGCCCGCGCGCCGCAGAGTGCGGCGGCGGCAGGAGGAGCCGGGCGCGCCCGACGCGCACGGCCGGCGAGGTGGCCGGGGCTGCGGGTGCGGCGCGCGAGCTCAGGTGGCGGCGACGGTGACAGCGACAGCGACAGCGGCGGCCGCAGCAGCCGGCGCGCACCCGCTCCCCGGCGCGCCCGCGTCCCGCCCCCGCCGCGCCTCCGCCGGTTCCCCGCGCACAATAGCGGCCGCCGCGGCGGCGGCTCCCGGCCCGGGCGCCCGCCATGGGGAAGCCGGCGAGGAAGGGATGCGACTGCAGGCGCTTCCTGAGGAACAACTGGCTGCTGCTGTCCACCGTGGCCGCCGTGGTGCTAGGTGAGCGGCGGGGCGGGTGGGCGGCGCGCGCGCACCATCCCGCGCCCCCGGCTCCCGGGCCGCGTGCGGGGCCCCACGGGGGCGAGGGTGGCGGGCGAGGCGCCCCCCGGGCCTCGGAGCCGCGCCGGGGCTCCCCCGCGTGCGAGCCGCAGAGCTCCTCGGGGACTCCCGTTTGGGGGCTCCCCGAGCCGCGGGTGCCCGCTTTACCCAAAACGGTCCGAGGGGCTTGGAAGGGGAAGGGGGGCAAGTAGCTCTCGGTTCTTCCCGTTTGGAAGCAAACGTGGTTTATTGTGGTTTTAATCCTCTGTGCTTTCCGCACCCCCCCGCCCCCCCCCCCATTTTTTTCCTGAACCATGCTGCCGGGACGGGGTTGGAGGGTGGATTACGGTTCTCGGTGGGACTGGAGGAGGCACCTTAACCTCAGGGATGGCCAGGGCCCCGAGGGGAGGGAGGGAGAGGGTGTTGCCGCTCACCCTGGGCCACATTCTTGCCGGAACTCAGGGGGGTGCGGTTATGGCCCCCAGGAGGTCGTTGGGGGAAGAAAGATCAGGGAACCCAGATTCCTTCGTTTCCCACCCTGATATAGCCAGAATAGCCTCCCGGAGCCTCCTTGCTCTCCACATAGCTTTTCTATTGAAAAGAATTTTCAAGTCCTATTTGCTTGTTTTTAAACAAGGGGGTATTAAAATGATTCACTCCTGACAGATTACTGGACTGAGTTGATGTCTGAGCCATTGCTCAGAGGTATGAGTTGTTCCTATTTAGATGATGAATTTGTGCCCGTTTGTCTGTCTTACAACTTGGGCTCTGGGCTGCTCCCCATCGGGGATGGAGTCTCCTTTCCTCTCTGAGCTCACACAGGTGCAGACACCCAGCAGGTGAGATTCCTTGGAAGTCCCCATCTTCCCTTTGGAAACAGCTGGGTTTGCTGAAGGGGGGGGGGGGCGGGGAACGGCGGCTTCTTCCCCAGGGATGCTTCTGGATATCAGAATATTTGGCACTGTGTCCTCCCACTCTTGATGCCCCTCCCCCAGAAACCTGTGGAAGTTATAGAAACCTCAGAGTCAGATTTGCTCCTCCAGAGCCTTGTGCAAAATCAAGTCAGATTTCTAGTAAAGAAGTCACATCCTGGAATTGCCTTAGCAGAGGCCATTTGTGGGAGGAAAGGAGGAGAGAAGCAAGTCTTTCTTACCTGCTTAATTCGGTTTCCCCCAAGGGCCAAGTGGCTCAGGGGTTTTTAGGGAAGGTTTTTAGGGGCAGGATACTGCCCCCCCTACATTTAAATAAGAAACTAAAGAGAGAGGGATTTGATTTCCATGCATCCAGATAGATGCAATATCCTTGTGTGTTTTCCTAGTAATAAGAGTCCAGAATTAATTGTTAAACCCTTTTTAAGGATGGTTACTGGATAACCCAAGGCTGGCATTTCCCTCCCAATTCCTTGGGAGAGTGGAATAATCCTGCCTCTTTAGCCGTAGGATTCTCATCTGGTGAAGAAGTGTTGCACATCGCTGTTCAGTGTACCAATTCACTAGAGGGTGGTTTGGAAAGGATTTTGAGCAGTTGTTCCCTGGCCTTCGGAACCCGTTGCATAAATACATCTTCAGTGTCAAGAGGGATCACGTGCCCATTTTGCAGATGTGGCGTCAGGGCACTTTCCAACAGTTTTTAATCTGGGTGAGCCCCAGGAGCTTGATTCAGACACTCTTCTGGAGAAAGGGAAACCACCATATAAAAATTTTAAGCGCTCCACTGAAGTCTTTCTGGACTTACTCCTCCAGGAGCAGCACAGGGCGATCCAGAGGGTTTCTGCTCCTGGTCTGAGAAGTGCCAAGCCTAGGGCCACCCCCAGTGTGCCCATCCCTGGAACCCCACCCCCACTCCCCGTCCTGGGATCTTCCTTTTCTTTCTCCAGAGCACTGGGTCTGAGTGAGAATCATACCTCTGTTGGTGTAGTCCGCACTAGCTCAGTTTAACCAGAAAGAAATTCCAGCTAACTTACGACAGTGAGGCTGAGTCCACATATAAACTGAGAGTAAGTTTATTTTTAAAACAGTCTTAATTGATACAGAAAATCACAAGCATGGTCATACAGCCTCCTTTCTGGACCTTTTTTAAGAAGAAGAAACTGTTTAGGGGCGCCTGGGTGGCTCAGTCGGTTAAGTGCCCGACTTGGGCTCAGGTCGTGATCTCACGGTTCGTGGGTTTGAGCCCCGCGTCCGGCTCTGTGCTGAAAGCTCAGAGCCTAGAGCCTGCTTCGAAATCTGTGTGTGTGTGTATGTCTCTCTCTTTGCCCTCCCCCACTTGCACTCAGTCTCTCTCTCAAAAATAAACATTTAAAAATTTTTTTAAAAAAAGAAGAAGAAGAAACTGTTAAATGTATTAACTACCTTGACAGAATGTCCTCTTCTGATTATAGCCATCCAAATGTTTGGTCCCCGCTGTAATTCAGCAGACCTGACACGTTAAGATATTTTGATTATTGAAATGAGGGACGAAGGTTTTTATGAGCTAGCTTAAAGCCTCTGGTTTTTCAAGACCTAGGGTGTGAGGGGAAATGCAGTTAAAGAGCATTCATTTTTTAAAAAAACGAGATGGAAAGGATAAACCATTTTGTTTTGTGCCCCATAGCCTGATTCTCAATTCACTTAGACAGAAATTCTGAGGGTAGAATTTTTGTGCTCCAAGTGGGAATTCTGTCCAGGCAGAATCACTGTGTGTAAAAACTCTGGGTCAGAGCATTCTGATTCAGGTGATCCAATAATGATCATATCGTGTACAGATCTTCCTCCACTTATGATAGGATTAGGTCCCAAATAAGCCCATTGTAAGTTGAAGATATTAAGTATCATAATTCAAAAATGCATTTAATATACCTAACCTACCAAGCGAGCACCGTGGCTTAGGCTAGCCTAGCTTAAATGTGCTCACAACGTTTACCTTAGCCTGCAGTTGGGCAAAATCACCTCACACAAAGCCTATTTTATAATGTAATTTGTTGAACACGGTACTGAAAGTGAAAAACAGTGGTTGTTGGGTACAGAATGGTCGTGAGCGTATCGGTTGTTTATCTCCGTGAAGGCCTCGCCGTCAGAACTGCAGCTTGGCTCCCACTGCCCAGCCCCACGGGGGAGAAAGGATTGTACCACATCTCTCTAGCCCACGAAAAGATCACAATTCAAAATGTGAAGTCCGATCTCTGCTGAAGAGGCATCACTTCCACACCCATGTAAAGTTGAAAAACCACAAGTGGAATCATCATGAGTCAGGGACCGTGTGTGTACTGTTTTAGATTAAAGCACTCATGAATTGTTCACCCCACTCACAGCATAGAGCTTGATCTTTCTGTCCAGGATGTGCTCTATCTCAGTCATTTGAAACACCTGATTTCCACCTTACGGATTTTCAGGAAAGGAAGTAGATGTTATTTACATGACAGAGCTGGCGAGCTGATTCATGCTGAATAATTTTCTTCAGCGTGCTCAGGAAGCAATCATTTATAGATTCAGATTCCACTGTCTGAAAGGGAGAACAATTCTTTCACGTTATTAGTGATACCCTTGCTCCTTGTCTCCTGCACTAACCTCTGGTAGCATACATTTGGCAATGCTAAGTTGAGTCCTGGTAAATGCTCTCTTCCTGCTTCTGTGTGTCTGTGACAGGGCTGGCTGCTGCTCAGGCTGTACCTCACCTGCACAGAGCCTTGTGTGTGGCGATATTCCAGAATGCATATTGTCGTTGATGAAGCTATTTTGGTCTGGTAGCTACCATGCCTGACGCTGCTGGGCCTTTAATCAGCTCAGCCTGGAATATACCTGCAGCAGCGAACACTTAAACCATTTGTTCATTCAACAGGGACTGTTCTAGGGCCTGGGGCACACAGCACTGAACAAAACAATAGAAACCCCTTTCCTGGTGGAACTTACATTCAAGTGGAGGGAGGTAAATAGAATAAATAGGTTAACTACAACATGGAGTATATTAGATGGTGAGAGCACTCTCCAGTAACATAAAGCTGGGAGGGGGTTGCACTTTTAAATAGGGACACCCCCCCCCCCCACCCGTGAAGGTAACAACTGACTGCAGACTAAGAAGAGGTGAAGGAACATGTGCTCAGGTGTCTGGGGAGCATCCTGGCTTGTTTGAAAAAGAACAAGGGGTGGAGTGAGGGAGAGGAGATGGGGAGACAGGAGGCTAGGAGGGGACAGAGCACTGGGAGACTGTAGGCTCCTCTAAGGACTTTGACTTTTACTGGGAGCTGGGAAGCCATCGCAAGGTTTTGAGCAGAGCTGTGACAGGGTCTGGTTGTATTTTAATCAGCTCGCCCTGGCTGCTGTTTTGACCACAGACTGCAGAGGCAAGGGTGGAAACAGAAGCTGGTTGAGAAGGCTAGTGTGCCTAACCTACTGTGTATTTGACTTATTATACCTCTCTAATCTCATTTCCATCATGGCTGATGAAATATTAGGAAATACTTGTGAAAAAAGTCAATGACATGGGAATGCACGCTGGTGCAGCCACTCTGGAAAACAGTATGGAAGTTCCTCAAAAAACTAGAAATAGAATTACCCTATGACCTAGCAATTGCACTACTAGGCATTTATCCACGGGATACAGGTGAGCTGTTTCAAAGGGGCACATGCACCCCCATGTTTATAGCATCAGTATCAACAATAGCCACAGTAGGGAAAGAGCCCAAATGTCCATCAATGGATGAGTGGATAAAGAAGATGTGGTATATGTATACACATATACATATACATATATATACATATACATACACACACACACACACACACACACACACAATGGAGTATTACTCGGCAATCAAAAAGAATGAAATCTTGCCATTTGCAACTGTGTGGATAGAACCGGAGGGTATTATGCTAAGTGAAGTTAGAGAAAGACAAATATCATATGACTTCACTCATATGAGGACTTTAAGAGACAAAACAGATGAACATAAGGGAAGGGAAGCAAACATAATATAAAAACAGGGAGGGGGACAAAACATAAGAGACTCTTAAAGATGGAGGACAAACAGAGGGTTACTGGAGGGGTTGTGGGAGGGGGGATGGGCTAAATGGGTAAGGGTCATTAAGGAATCTACTCCTGAAATCATTGTTGTACTATATGCTAACTAATTTGGATGTAGATTTTAAAAAATTTAAAAAGTCAATGACTTTGCAAAAATTGCAACTGTAAAGTAGGTATTGCTTATATATATATAGGCTTACATAGATATAGTTAGAGATATAGGTAGAGCTAGAGATGAGGAAACTATAAAGATCCCTACATGCAGGTGAGGAAACTGAGACTCAACAGTGGAAGACTTAGTCCTGGTCACCTCTGGCTTGCTCCCCGTCTCCCTGTCATACCTGGTCCTTGCTGGCTCTCCTGGGAATACGAAGTGTGGCTGAGTGACGTATCAGGTAGAAAATAACCTGCACCATGCACTTTGGTCTGTATTGTCCTTCTCTCACCCTGAGACTGGGAAGGGGCAGAAACATGCCTCCAGGACTCCGGGAAGGGCGGGTTGTGCCCTTGGAGGAACACGTGCTCCAGAGGATCTTGCCGGACTCATCAGCTGGGCTGGTGTCTGCTCTGGGCTCAGACCTACCCTCATGCCTCTGTTCACGAGGCTGCCCGGCTATTCCTCCCACTGCAAAGTCTGCCTCTCTCTCCTGCCTTTTAACAGAGAGGCTCGGCATGACTGTAGCAGAGGGTGTGACGGAGGAACACGTTCAACAAAAAGAGCAAGCCTGCTGAGGAGGCAGAGCCAGACCCTGGAGGACCTAGAATGCCACGCCAATGAGTTTGGACACGGTCTGAGGGTTAGGTTGGCAAAGACACGATCAGAGCTGTGCTTGAAGAAGATCATTGAGGCAGATGGATGTGCAGAATGGATCCCGGGAAGGTTGCCTTGTAGGTGGGCAGACTACCCAGGGGATTAATGTCCGTGTCCGGCAGGGAGAGAGGGGGGCCTGGGCTGCGCAGCAACAATGGGAGTGGAAAAGAAATGACGCTGAACTCTAGATGCTCAGCAGGTTATCCTGATGGAGTATGGCTGAATCTGGTCCTCTAGGGGAAGAAAGTGGCAATCTCTAGCAGGAGAGGGAGTCGTAGAAGTGCCACAGGCTTGTTAAGGAACTATTGTGCTCTCCTCCTGTGCAGAAGGAATATCTGCTGGAGGTGCCTGGGTGGCTCAGTCGGTTGGGCGTCCAACTCTTGATTTTGGCTCGTCGTGATCCCAGGGTCATGGGATCGAGCCCTGCATCGGGCTCTGTGCTCAGCATGGAACCTGCTTAGAATTCCCTCTGTCCCTCCCCTGCTTTCTCTCTCTCTCTCTCTCTAAAATAAAAAACTAAAACAAAAAAAAAAACAAAAAAAAAAACAAAAAAGGAAGGAATATCTACTTGTGTGTATTATTCTGCAGTTAGAATATATTCTCTCTTTTTTTTTTTTTTTTTTTTTTTTTTGCCTCCTCCACTAATCTGTGAACTTCCTGAACCCATAGCACCTGTGACAATGTCTGGTAGATGCAATACATTTGTTGATTTATTGAACCATTTATGGCCCAGAGAGTAAGACATTGTCCTTGTTTATGGAGTGAATAAATGAGTCCCAAACTTGGTTTGACCCCCATTTCCTCCATAAATTCTCTTCTGCCCACTTTAACATCCTCTGATCTGCATCAGTGACCCAGATTAACACTTAGTCTACATATGTATCAAGCATGTTAATCTTTTCTTCCTCAAAACTAGGTTTATAGGGGCCCCTGGGTGGCTCAGTTGGTTGAGCATCCAGATGTGGTTCAGGTCATGATCTCCAGTTGTGAGTTCAATCCCCACATCAGGCCCGCTGCTGTCAGTGTGGGGCCTGTTTCAGATCCTCTGTCTCCCCCCCTTTCTGTCCCTCCCCCACTCTCTCTCCCTCAAAAATAAACATTAAAAAAAAAAAAAACACTAGATTATAGACCCCTTGAGGGCAGAATCACTCCTACCACCCCTAACAGACACTGGAAAATGAAATGAGACAGTGAAGTAACGAAACTCACGCTTAAGAGCTATGTAAGAAAGTGTACCTAATACTTAAACGCTCTGGGCCTTTGTTTTTTGTTTGTTTTTTTTTAATTTTTTTTTTTTAACGTTTACTTATTTTTGAGACAGAGAGAGACAGAGCATGAACGGGGGAGGGGCAGAGAGAGAGGGAGACACAGAATTGGAAGCAGGCTCCAGGCTCTGAGCTATCAGCCCAGAGCCCGACACGGGGCTCGAACTCACAGACTGCGAGATCATGACCCGAGCTGAAGTCGGATGCCCAACCGACTGAGCCACCCAGGCGCCCCATGGGCCTTTGTTTCTTATCAGAAAGAAGAGGGGTTCAGATGAGGCAGAGGAGAAAGGATTTCATGCACATGCCAGCTCCCCTTTATAGATAGTAGACTGCCGTGTGTGATATGAGTGTTGAGAAAGAATTGGAAACAAGTTCTGCAGTTGATTACTGAGGTCTGCCAAGGGCTTAGGAGCCGAGAGTAGGGGCATGTGTGCCACATGCTTGTCGACCTTGGGTTAGAAAATCTCTGAGGTTCCTTCTAGCTCTGATCCTGTAGCTCAGATTATACCATCATTCCTCAGTGTATTGCTGGGAGCCATAGGACCTCTTCCATAGGGCACAGGGTGTGAAAAGTCATTAGGGGAGGAGGAAATGACCTTGATGTTGAGTCACATATAAACCTCTGTGAATTGGGTTTAATAATGTAAACTGGGGGTGCCCAGCTGATTCAATCAGTAGAGGATGCAACTCTTAATCTCAGGGTCCTGAGTTCAAGCCCCACATTGGGCATGGAGGCTACTGTAAAAAAAAAAAATAATAATAATAATAATGTAAGTTGTATGTGGGACTATTACCTGGGCGGTGTTCCAGGTCAGCATTAGATTACTCAGGAATATGAGGTCTCATAAACTTGTGTTGCTCTATATGCATACATATCTTACATGCATCTGCTTAGTTAAGAACCTTAGAGAGGAGGCCCTTTAGCTGGCTAGAGTTCCACATATTAAAGAATTAAGAGAAGAATTTTGGGCTTTGAATGTCTATGCCTAATGCTTTCATTTTTTAAACTGAATCAGAACCAAGACGAATTTGGGACTCCCTGAACAGATTCTGATTTTTGGTTCTCTGCATGGTGTATGCCTCAAGTCTATAAGACCAACACCCCACCCGAAGTTATGCGAGCCCGGTATTACAAAATGAATCTTTAAAAAGTTATCACAAGCCTAAGACTCCGCACACCTTGTGTTGTAGACACATTCTATCTGTTGGGAGGACTTTGAAGGTACATTGCTAACGTCCAGCGAAGGGAAAGATGGTGTGTGTGCTTGTGTGTGTGTGTGTCTGTCTATTCAGTTTAATAGAAAAGAGAAGAGGGGCGCCTGGGTGGCGCAGTCGGTTAAGCGTCCGACTTCAGCCAGGTCACGATCTCGCGGTCCGGGAGTTCGAGTCCCGCATCGGGCTCTGGGCTGATGGCTCAGAGCCTGGAGCCTGTTTCCGATTCTGTGTCTCCCTCTCTCTCTGCCCCTCCCCCGTTCATGCTCTGTCTCTCTGTCCCAAAAATAAATAAACGTTGAAAAAAAAATTAAAAAAAAAAAAAAAGAAAAGAAAAGAGAAGATTGTATTCAGTATCTTGTTAGATACTGGTTAATGTGAGATATGTTGGGTTTTTTAGTACAAAAAAGTTCTGTAGAATCAAAGTTACCCACCTGTCAAACATTTGAGCAGCAAGCAGAAGAAATAAAGGAAACTTGAGGGGCGCCTGGGTGGCTCCGTCAGTTGAGTGTCTGACTTCAGCTCAGGTCATGATCTCATGGTTTGCGAGCGCGAGACCCACATCGGGTTCTCTGCTGTCAGCACAGAGCCCACTTCAGATCCTTTGTCTCTCTCTCTCTCTGCCCCTCCTCCTCTCCCTGTCTCAAAAATAAACATAAAAAATTTTTAAAAAAAGAAAGGAAACTTCGCATGAAGACAAGCAATGGAGAAAACTACCATGTGCCAGATCAGAATACGGTAGCTCGGACGGCTAAAAACCCTGGATGGGTCAGACAAGGTGTAAATAACTGGGATTAGGAATCAGCTGTCGGAGAGCATATGCGTGCTCCCGTGAGCACTTGCTCGTGAAGAAAGGAAGCTTTCCACATTAATTACTTGCGAGAACTTGTGATTACCTTTACCAGAGCCGAGCCTCAGTGTAACTGTCCCATGGGGAGTCCGACCCACTGGCCTCGTGTTCGCTTGGGGACCTGCACATCTCCCCTGTGTGCGTGTCGCTGGAGACCCAGAGTCACGTATACTGTGGGGACTCCAGCACTCTCGAAGAAAACGAATTCATTTTCGATGACATCAAGTGGCCCCTTTAAACACCCCGGCAGCAGTGTCTGTTGAAGTAGCAAGTGTTTTCAGTGGTCTTCCCTATTGAGAATGTTAAATATACATCTAATAGCAGAGAATATTGGAGACAATTACCGTTAAGCCAATAGCTCACTTTGGAGCTATAGTTTAGCTCAGTGGATAGATTTAGAAGGAGCCAATTCATTATACTTGCTGAGGAAACAGCCCGAACTACAACAAAGAATGCTCTGTTGCCATTAGTACACCCCACAGTAACACCTCTGTTGATGGAAAGGAAGTGTTTCGGTGACTCACTCATTGCCAGAAATGTTACTACCCTACGTTTGAAAAACATCTGCCAACTGCCTGTTCCATTACCAGAGGTAGAATATATCCTTTCCAGCGAATGCTCCTGCACTTTCCGGGATGGATGGACCTTGTCCCAGCCCACAGACGCTTCATGCTGTGCGTCCTGGGTTGTTGCAGTTCCGGCCCCGGGCCCGGTTGTGTGAGTTCTGGGCATACGCTCAGCCGGGACAAGACCCAGGGCCAGCTCCTCCACACCCAGGCTGAGGTCTCCGTTCCCCCAGCCCTTCTTGGTCTCAGGGTCCCTAACTGTGTCCACAGATAGAACGGCACATCTTCATGTGTCCAGGAAGGGTCCTGACATGAGCATCATGTGACTCGGTGAGGTCCACATGTTGATGCAAAGTGGTGGCCTCTGGGGCTGGAACTTCCATTCAGAAATGACATAAGCGAGCATCCATGCTATGTGTTTATTCTTATAACTGTTCTGAGACGATTACCCGGCTTCATTGCTCTCGGGTTTTTAAAACTTCGTCTACTTACTAAACTAAGGAGGAAACCCTTCGAGAAGAGCGCTTAAGTGAGATTATACAATCAGATTATCTTTCAACCGCTGTTCTGTTGCTTGAGAGTTACCAGGTTACTTATAATTCAGTAAAGAATGAAGTCAACAACAAAAAAATGCATCGTCACCAGAAATATCTAACCATGGAAAGCCCAATCTCCAAACCTCTTCCCATTCCTAGAAGATAAACTGATTTTGCTCAATTTCTCTGGGTATTTCCTAGACTTAGTTGTCTTCTGATTCCCTTAACCACTTTATGGGTTTCATACAAGATTGCCCAAATTATGAGACAATGAGGGAGACACATTTTCTCCTTTGAAAAGTTACTTCTCTTGTGGTTAACCAAGCCTGCTATTTGCTAATATTTGTCAGAGGGTTACTATGAGTTTTATGCACATTTATTTCTCATTTGACCCTTGATACAATGAGGCAGGAAGTTTACCCTTTTACAGATGAGGAGAAGGAAACTTAAAAGCTTTAAGTCCCGTGGCTGAGGTCGTAGTCAAAGCTGGGATTTGCACCCAGGGCTGTCCAACTCCCAGTCTGAGGTTCTTTCACCGTTAAGCAGGCTCCTTTCTTCCTAGCAAATCTTGATACACCTAACGGGTAGTTCAAATTATTCTTATAAATTTCACTCTTGTTCAGTATCTAAATAGAGCCTTTCCTCCCATTTCTTCCTCCATGCCTTGCCTGTTTCATGGCTCCTCTTTATCCTGGCCTTAACTTGGGGCAGTCTACAGTGGTTAGCCTTTCCCCCACTCTCCTCCACAAAGCCTTCTATTTGAACTTGTATGCTAGTTGAGCTTGTCTACTGATTGCTTTCCCTGGGTGTGTTGTACTTTGCTGCTCTGATGCCTTTTTATTTTTGCTTTTCAAATTTTTATTTAAAGTATAGTTGGGGCGCCTGGGTGGCGCAGTCGGTTAAGCGTCCGACTTCAGCCAGGTCACGATCTCGCGGTCCGTGAGTTCGAGCCCCGCGTCAGGCTCTGGGCTGATGGCTCGGAGCCTGGAGCCTGTTTCCGATTCTGTGTCTCCCTCTCTCTCTGCCCCTCCCCTGTTCATGCTCTGTCTCTCTCTGTCCCAAAAATAAATAAGCGTTGAAAAAAAAATTTAAAGTATAGTTAATATGTAGTGTAATACTGATTTCACAACTAGAATTTAGTGATTCCTCACTACATACAACACCCACTGCTCATCCCAACAAGTGCCCTCCTTAATGCCCATCCCCCATTTAGCCCACCTCCCACACCCACCTCCCTTCTAGCCACCCTCAGTTTGCTCTCTCTATTTAGGATTCTCTTATGGTTTGCCTCCCTCTCTGTTTTTATCTTATTTTTCCTTCCCTTCCCCTATGTTCATCTGTTTTGTTTCTTAAATAACACATATGAGGGGCGCCTGGGTGGCGCAGTCGGTTAAGCGTCCGACTTCAGCCAGGTCACGATCTCGCGGTCCGTGAGTTCGAGCCCCGCGTCGGGCTCTGGGCTGATGGCTCGGAGCCTGGAGCCTGTTTCCGATTCTGTGTCTCCCTCTCTCTCTGCCCCTCCCCCATTCATGCTCTATCTCTCTCTGTCCCAAAAATAAATAAAAAACGTTGAAAAAAAAATTTAAAAATAAATAAATAACACATATGAGTGAAATCATATGGTGTTTGTCTTTCCCTGCCTGACTTGTTTCACTTGGCATAATACTCTCTAGCTTCATCGATGTCAATGCAAATGGCAAGATTTCATTCTTTTTGATGGCTGAGTAATATTCCATTGTGTACATATACTACATCTTCTTTATTCAGTCATCAGTTGGTGGGCATTTGGGCTCTTTCCATCATTTGGCTATTGTTGAGAGTGCTGTAAGCACTGGTGTACATGTGCCCCTTGGAAACTGTATTTTTGTATCCTTTGGGTAAATTCCTAGCTGTGCTCTTGCTGGGTAATAGGGTAGGTCCATTTTTAGTTTTTTGAGGAACCTCCACACTGTCTTCCAGAGCGGCTGCACCAGTTTGCATTCCCACCAGCAATGCAAAAGAGATCCTCTTTCTCCGCATCCTTGCCAACATCTGTTGTTGCCTGAGTTGTTTGTTTTAACCATTCTGACAGGTGTGAGGTGGTATCTCATCGTGGTTTTGATCTGTATTTTCCTGATGATGGCTGTTCTGATGCTTTTGCTCATGTGTTTCACCTACTGTTATCCTACCCATCCTTGAAGGTGGATCATCTAATTCCCACTTTTCCTGTGTAGACCTCTCTAGCCACCCAGCTGGAGCTAATCTGCCTTCTCTGTGCTCTGGTAACCTTTAATTTATATCCCCACGTCACACTGGTTTGCACCCCCTCCCCCCAAACTCTGCCCTGTGGCAGACATCACCAACTGCTTACTTACAGCACTCTTTACCACGAAGCTCAGTTATGGCCCCAGAAGCCCCAAAACTATCCTCCAGGCAGCCACTGTCAATCAAAGGAAGTTGGCATGTGAGGTGAAAAGCGTTGTCTATGATTGGGAAGATCTGTTCGTTTAGCCATCAATTAGGAGCTCAATTTAAATGGAGCAAGTGTTGGGGCGCCTGGGTGGCGCAGTCGGTTAAGTGTCCGACTTCAGCCAGGTCACGATCTCGCGGTCCGTGAGTTCGAGCCCCACGTCAGGCTCTGGGCTGATGGCTCAGAGCCTGGAGCCTGTTTCCAATTCTGTGTCTCCCTCTCTCTCTGCCCCTCCCCCGTTCATGCTCTGTCTCTCTCTGCCCCTCCCCCGTTCATGCTCTGTCTCTCTCTGTCCCAAAAATAAATAAACGTTTGAAAAAAAAAAATTTAAAAAAAATAAAAATAAATGGAGCAAGTGTTGATGTTACTGGGGTTCAAGTCTGTGTTTTGTCCCAGAGTGTCAGGCAGTGTGCATGCAGATACAATAGCAGTAGCCCAAGTGGTAAATGCTGCAAGAAAGCTACGTCTCGCCTTGGGCCTTAATAGAAAAGAGGCAGAATTGAGAAGGAATTCTGGAGAAGGCTGGGAATGGCCTAGAGCAGGTGTAGTAGGATTCCTGGGCTGAAAGATTGGAAATATTACAAGCCCAGGTAGAGATAACCATGTGAGTACAAAGGCCCTTCTCCAGTCTTACGTCCAATCTCAGTATCGTGTGCAACTACTATGTGAGAAATGTATTGTTGTGTTTTTACAACCTCTCTTTCTTATCTCAGTTTCCTGAGGATAGAAAAAAGTGCTGTCTCATTTGGGTCTGTCACCCTGACAGCATCTAGCTTTGCACCTACTTCATAGAAGATGCCCCCACATCTTTTCTTCACTGAGTTTCTTTAAAGCAGAGGTAAATCCTTGGTGAGCCTATCTCATTGATCCCCTAGTTAACCGCTTAGTTTTATGGGTTCTTGAGTGAAGACCCTTGGGAACTCCTATCACACACGTGTCACCCCAAATATACTTTACTTCTAGTTTGGGGATCCCAGAATAAGAGGAAACCTGGCCACTAACAGTGTTGAAGCCATTTTTGTGTGAGCTCCGCATGGCCTCAAAGCTCCCAGACTGGGGGGCATCTCCTCACCTTGAAGAAGGTCTGACCTTTTCAGGAAACCAGCACCAGAACCAGCCTGATCTCCAGGGAGTTCTTTTTTTTTTTTTTTTTAAATCTTTTTTTTTTTAAGGTTTATTTTTGAGAGAGAGACAGAATGTGAGCAAGGAAGGAGCAGAGAAAGAGAGGGAGACAGAATCTGAAGCAGGCTCCAGGCTCCAAGCTGTCAGCAGAGAGCCTGATGCAGGGCTAGAACTCCCGAACCGTGAGATCATGACCTGGTCCAAATTTGGCTAGGCCACCCAGGTGCCCCTCCAGGAAGTCCTTTGGACTGATTACAGAAGATCCATCAGATCTCACAGAGTTGGTCATGGCATCAAGCTGAATCAGCCTTGAATGATAGAGCTTTTTTGAAAGTGCTGTTTAGCGATTCCTGTCTTTTTGTGCATTTATTTCCAACACACACATCTTTTTACATCCTTGTCCAGATTCTGCCCGTTTCTCTCCCTGTCTGGAGATGATTTTCTTTGATAAGGAATTAACTAGCCTGTCTGTGCTGCCTGTTCCAGTAGACCTTGAGCTTGAGCTGCTTGGATAAACACTAGATTTGGTCATTAAAGAGTCTGAAGATGGGTTTTTACTTTTTTTATTGGCAAAAGTTAATTGTCAACCAGGAGACGTAAGAGGTTGGCTCCATTTCTGCTTCCTCTTCATTGATTCCTTTCTTACACCTGGAAAATTTCCTGAGCTTTCACCACGTGGAGGAGCTTCTGAGTTCCATGGAGGGATGAATGGCAATGTGACCAGTTCAGAAGTCACACACCCTGAGAAACATGCCCAGGTCTCCTCTGCAGCTGGCTTGCCACCTGCACTGAACATTCGTATTTTCCAGTAATTTCCAACTGGCTTGCTTATTTTGGGGGGAGAAAAAAGTTTGCATCTACTGTTGTGTAAGCAGAAACGATTGAATTGGTTGAATGCTTTTTTAACCTCAAGTAGAATAACCACGGAAGACAGGACTTAGTGACTCTAAGATCTAGAACGCTCAAGTTCCCTACTGTAGGGCTGGGCCCCGAGCTTTCTTAGACGTTTGCGAATGCTGCTCAGTGCTCTGGGCTCTGGAGAGAAGGGCTGGTGGATCACAGCAGGTGGGTTTGCAGCTGTGGCTGTTTACTTAGCTTTCCTCTTTCTCCGCCTTGACGGTCTTCCCTCATCCCACAGGCACCGTCTGTTGTCCGTGAGAGCAATACGGAGAAAGGGGGCTAAAGAACTTCACAAACATAAAATCTTCTGAGATCCCCAAAGTAAACAAAACCCTTAAAGTACTACTGTGAAAAGATGATACTCCCCATGTTTGATTTTGGGGGGGGGGGGGGTCTCGGATGGTCATCTTAAATGCATTTAGAAGTCTTTCTAGACTGTCAGTCTAACCCGTTGTTCTCAAATAAGCTAATACGTGATACTTTATAAACCTGTCAAATGCTTTATAAATGTTTGTTATTGTCTCTTACTGTCAAAGGGAGGGGTGCAAAAGGTGAAATTTGGATCCTGGGTGCAACATTATTTGTTGAAGACACAGTATCATCTTTGTGTGTTTTCTGGGGCCCTGCTCTCATCCTGTGTGAAAAGGCATCTGGGCTCCTTTTAGTGACTATCTCACATGTTTAACATTCTAAACATGACTGTTCTTTCCTTTCACAAATAATAATCAAACAAGTTGGCTGTCTTTGCCTTCTTTCTTCCAGTGAAGATTAAGAGAAATATCCAAGGTATTTATAGACAGATTCCTGACCCAACCTTTTCACGCAGGGAACCGCTTTCATTTTGAATTAAGAAATACCATAAAATTCTTCAAATGCGTCTTAACTCACTTGAAAATAAAAGTGAGTATTTCTGTGGTCCTTGTGGGGGTGGGGAAAGATGGTTCAGAATAACAGCTCCGTGGAAGTTAGGGCAGATAGGTAAACAGCAGCGAGGCAGCATGGGGGGGAATCATTAGAGACCGAAGTTCAAGGTGACACATTGTCCAAGCAGAGGTGAGGAACCGCTGAGGAACATCGGGGAGTCCCAGTGACTTAGACTGAGCCTTCTGAGTGCAAGGTTCCTCAAACTGGAAATTCCAGGCTTGGGGCAAGTCTAGAAAATCCAGGCTGGCTGGCTGCCTTCCTTCTGCCAGAGGTCCTTCTCTTTCTCTACTCTCCAATTGCTCATGACTAAAACCAGCAGTGGGGAAGACGGTTGGATTTCATTTACTCATGGGGAGCAGGCTTTCTGAGATTGTGTAATGAGCCGAGAAGGTGTTTACAGGAGTTGTAAAACTGGTTATGATAGAGAGGTAGTGCCCAGACATCTAGTGTTAAACCTGAGGAAAAGGTGTGTCCCCCAACCAAAGGATCCCATGGCCTCTCCACACCATACGAGTCCGGGTGAGAGAACTTACGATTCCTTCAGTGACTTGGAGGCCAAGTATCTGCACAGGTACCAAAGAGGAGAGAGAATAGAGTGTAATCACAAGGTGGATGAAGGTCTTCCATAGACATGGCACAAAACCAGCCAAGAGGTGACATCTTCCATGAGATTATCAGATGTGGTAGAAAATGGGACATTTTAGAACCCATAAGCCAAGTCATGGATGTCTATCTCAGAAATACCCCGAGCTTACAACTGACACATCTTTGAGGGAGAGAGAGTCTGCTTGTTCCCAGATTGAAAGGTTCACCCACAACTGGCCTCTCAGCCAATCATGCTCACTATAGAGACTACATTCCTGGTGGGCTGGTCCTACAATGACCTCATCCTCATTTGAACCCAAGGGGCTCTTTGGACTCCTGGGACCCCAAAACCTTGGAGAAGTCCAGAGGCGTAGGAACCAGGCACCCCACTTTACATGGGTGCATTACCATAGCCATTGTCAAAGGAAGACAATCCTACAGGTCACGAGTTCCTAGAGATGCCATATTTATGATGCCCGTCTGGGTTGGATGGCCCTGGACAATGTGGCAGAATTTGTATCCACATTCCTGTGGTCCAGTTGTCACGCCCAGCCAGTCGTGTCCCCTCTGCTATTTTCTCCTGCCTTTTGTAAGTAGGTTTGTTGGGTGAGGAGTACAAAATGCAGTGGCCTCCTGGGCACGTGCAGTGGACATCAGTTATGCATCCCTGGTTCTGCTCAAGGCAGCAGGTTTGATCAAGTAGCTGTGGAGGGTCAGGCTCAGTGCTGGGGCAGTGGGAGCACAGAAGTGAGCCTGCAATGGTTATGCGTCAAGAGCTTCAGATGAGGGGATGGGCCGAGACTGAGGTCTGTTAGAGGAGATACTGGATGCAGAGGTAGCTCAGCGGGGCCAAAGAATAGACTCATTCCTCCTGGGGAGACAGCCCAGGAAAGGCTTTCTGGAGGAGTTAACATCTTAACTAGGTTTTGAGGGGTGAATAGGAGTTCACTAGGCAAAGATAGTAACAAAAGTTTTTTCTTAGAGAGGAATCTCTGCAAAAAAGGGCACAAAAAATGGGGCACCTGGGTGGCTCATGGTCATGAGATTGAGATAGGGAGATAGAGTCCCAAGCAGGCTTGAACTCATGAACCACAAGATCATAACCTTGAACTGAAACCAAGAGTTGGATGCTTAACCAACTGAGCCACCCAGACACCCCTCAGTATTCAACTGAACAGAACTTAATCGGGGGACACTTACTGAGTTGAGTAGGGTAGGGCACCCAGGGCTAATTCCTGTGGAAAGCTCTTTGCTCCTCTAAGCCTGGACAGGCAAGAGGAGGGGACAGTATAACCACAGCCCAGTGAGGGTTGGGGCTGTGGCAGAGGGGCCACATGACAGGACCCATGTGGCCGCAGGAACTCAGCCACTGCTAGAGCCATGGCAAGGTAGGTAGTAAATAACTCTGACCTCCCCCTCTCTCTGAGATCTACAGCTAGTGCCTCTCCTTGGCTAAACTCAGCCAAAACCAGAGGACAAGGAACCCTGAACACGCACTTGGTAGAGATCAGCCTCCTGGGACATGAAGCAGAGCAAGGAAGCACAGAAGTTAAATCTGAGGGGCAAGTAGAGCCATATGGCATTGAGTGCTAAAAGGTTTTCTTCCGACACGCTTATCTAAAAAAAAGTGTTGAAAAGATACCAGGTCTGTGAACGATGGCCGAGAAGTAAGTCTGTTACTATACAGCTGCGTGACCATTCTCCTGCCTTGCCCTGCCCCACAGGCCCATCCTCTTGGCCTCCATGTCCAGAGAACCTTGCCCCCACATCAACCAGCCTTTTTTTTTGCATGCAGATGGGCAGCTGTGGTTGACGGTGGAGACACCCAGAATACCAGTGACACCTTCTCCCCCACCTGTAATTTAGGACTCATCTAACTGGAAGTGACAGAAAATCCAGGTCAAACATGCTTAAGCCAGGAGGGTGGGGAGGGAGTGGAGGGGAGGGTGAAGCATAGAATTTATGGGTCAGATAATTTAAGAGCTCAGAAATAGTAATTGGCTTCAGGTACAGCTGGATACAGGGGTTCAAACAGTGCCATCCTGGCCTGTTCTGTCTTCACACACAGTTTCTGCACACCTGTATTCTCACCCTCCCGCAAGGCTCCCGTTGGTGGCAAGATAGTTGTGAGCACAGCTAAGGGTTTCTATTTCCCTCTTCTCTGCCCAGCAGAAGAGAGAAAGTTTCTGATCCTGTAGTTCAAACAAGACTCCCTTGCCCAGGCCTGAGCCTCAGGTGGCCCTAATTGGGTCACATACCCATTCCTCAATCAGTCTTGGGATGAAGGGAATGTGATTGGTTGGCGGGGGCATGGTCACTCCTTATCCCGCGCCGTTTCACCCACTCTGAACTGGTTACAGGTTCAGCTGCACCTAAGACAGACTGAGAGACACAAGGTGTGCTGTCAACAGCAGGGACAATGGATGTCAGGTGGCAGTTACCAGAAATGCCCTGCCTTTTATCTTTTGTGTTCCTAAGCTATTTCCTGAGTGAAGTTAGTACATAATCATAGGTCAAGTTTTATTGAATTCATAGTGCTACAGACACGTTTGAAGTTGTTTAGATATTCACCATACACCTTGAAATTGATGAATTTGGGACAGAAACCACTTTATTTTTTTGATGTTATTTAATTTTTAATTTTTCTTTGATGTTTATTTTTGAGAGAATGTGAGCAGGGGAGGGGCAGAGAGAGAGGGAGACACAGAATCTGAAACGGGCTCCAGGCTCTGAGCTGTCAGCACAGAGCTTGACGCGGGGCTCGAACTCACAAACTGTGAGATCATGACCTGAGCTAAAGTCAGACGCTTAACCGACTGAGCCACCCGGGTGACCCTCTTATTTGTTTTTTGAGAGAGAGAGAAAGGGCGAGCAGGGGAGGTTTTACAGAGGGAGAGACAGAATCCCAAGCTGTCTTCAGGCTCCAAGCTGTCAGCACAGAGCCCGATGTGGGGTTCAAACTCACGAACCATCATGAGATCATGACCTGAGCTGAAGTTGGATACGTAACTGAGTGAGCCACCCAGGCACCCCCAGAAACCCCTTTAAAATCTGAGAGGGGGGAAAAAAATTAAGCAAGGATGACAGTTGAATTTTTGCTTTAAACTCTTAAAAATTCTATTTTATAAAAGCTTACAGTTAATATCATATTTAATGGTGAAAGTCTGAATACTTACCCCCTAAAATCAGGAATAAGGCAAGGATATTCACTCTTACAGCTCGTATTCAATAACTCACTGGGTGCAGAACCAGTGCTATAGGGCAAGAAAAAGAAATAAAAGGCACAGATTGAAAAGAAAGAAAGAAAACTGCCCCTGTTCACAGGTGACATGATTTTCTGCATAGGAAGTCCCAAGGAATCTATAAAATAACTCCTAAAACTAATAAATGATTTAGCACATTTGCAGAATACAGAGTTAATGCACAAAAATAATTTTTTTATTAAGAAAATTTTTTTAATGTTTATTTACTTTTGAGAGAGAGAGAGAGAGAGAGAGCAAGTGGGGAAGAGGCAGAGAGAGAGAAGGAGACAGAAGATCCAAAGCGGGCTCTGTGCTGAGAGCAGAGAGCCTGACACGTTGCTCGAACTCATGAACTGGGAGATCAAGACCTGAGCCAACGTCGGATGCTTCACTGACTGAAGCACCCAGGCACCCCAAAAATCATTTGTTTGATACACTAACAATGTAAAGTTGGAAATAGAAATTATTAAAATATTATTTATAATAGCTCCAAAAATAAAAGATTATATATTTGACAAAGTATATGTGGAATCTGTAAGCTGAAAATTATAAAACACTAATGAAGAAATTAAAGACCTAAGTAAGTGCAGAGACACACCTGTTAGTGGAATAGAAGATTCACCACAATAATGATTGAACTCCCCCCCACAGTAATGTGAATTATAGATTTAATGCAATTCTGATCAAAATCCCAGCAGTATTTTTTTTTTTTTTTTTTTTTTTGCTACATCAGACAAGAGGATTCTAAACTTTATGTGAAAAAGCAAAGTAGCGGGGCGCCGGGGTGGCTCAGTCAGTTAAGCATCCGACTTCGGCTCAGGTCATGATCTCACAGTCTGTGGGTTCAAGCCCTGCATCGGTCTCTGTGCTGATGGCTCAGAGCCTGGAGCCTGCTTCCGATTCTGTGTCTCCCTCTCTCTCTGACCCTCCCCCCATTCATGCTCTGTCTCTCTCTCTCTCAAAAATAAATAAACGTTCAAAAATTAAAAAAAAAAAAAAAAAGCAAAGTAGCTAGAACTACTAAAAACCGTTTTGGAAGTTTTTGTTTTTGTTTTTGTTTTTTGAGAGAGAGAGAGAGAGAGAGAAAGTACAAGTGGGGGACAGGGGCAGAGGGAGAGGGAAAGACTCTTAAGCAGGCTCCATGCCGAGTGCGGAGCCCAACATGAGGCTCGATCCCAGTACCTGGGATTATGACCTGAGCCCAAATCAAGAGTTGGATGTTCAACTGACCGAGCCACCCAGGTGCCCCAGAACAATTTTGAAAATAAGAAGAAAGTTTAAAGAATTACACTTTACTATTCTAAGACAGTGATCAAGACACTGTAGTATTGGTGAAGGGAGAGACACATAGATCAATGAAACAGAATAGAGATCCTGTAAATAGACCCATGCAAAAATGCCCGATTAGTTTTTGAAAGAAGTGCAAAAGCTATTCCAAGAAGAAATGATAGTCTTGTAAGCAGATGGTACTAGAAAGACTGGACACCTGTCTGGCAAAAAAAAAAAAAAAAAAGAACCTCCATATAAATGGCACATTTTATGCAAACATTGACTCAGAGCGGATCACAGATCTAAAAGAAAAGGGTAGGGGTGCCTGGGTGGCTCAGTCGGTTGAGCGTCCAACTTCGGCTCGGGTCATCATCTCACAGTTCGTGGGTTTGAGCCCCACCTTGGGCTCTGTGCTGACAGCTCGGAGCCTGGAGCCTGCTTCTGATTCCGTGTGTCTGTCTCTCTGCCCCTCCCCCACTAGCACTGTGTGTGTGTCTCTCTCTCAAAAATAAACAAACATTAAAAAGAAAAGGGTAAAATATAAAACTTTTAAGGAAAAAAACAGAAAAATCTTCATGACCTAGAGTTAGATAAGAGTCCTCAGATATCCAGAGCACAAGTCATAAGAAAAAAAAAAGTGGTAAGTTGGACTTTATAAAAATAAAAACTTGTTTTCTGAAAGATATTAAGAGAATGGACACATATGAAATCTTCAACTTATACATCTTAAATATATGCAATTTTTAATTTCAGTTATACTTCTACAAAGCTGGAAAATAAAAGATAACAATCAACAGACTAGGAGGAAATAATAGATCTGAACTTGTATCCAGAACATATAAAGAATTTTCAGGGGCACCTGAGTGGCTCAGTCGGTTCAACATCTGACTCTTGATTTTGGCTCAGGTCATGATCTCACAGTTTGTGGGATCGAGCCCTATATCAGACTCTGCACTGACAGTGCGGAGCCTGCTTGGGATTCTCTCTCTCCCTCTCTCTATGCCCCTCCCCTGCTTTTATGTTCTCTCTGTCTCTCAAAATAAATAAACTTTAAAAAGAGAGTTTTCAAAATTCAAAATTATAAGAAAACAGCCCAACTTTAGAAATGGGCAAAAGATTTGAATGGACACTTCACCAGAGAGGATACACCAATGGCAAACACACAAAAAGATGTTCAGCATTATTAGCCATTAGGGAAATGCAAATTAACGCCGCGTGAGATGGCACTCCATACATACTAAATAGCTAAAATAAAAACACAATAGCAAGTGAGGAGGAGAATGTGGAGTCACTGGTACTCTTACACATTGCTGCTGGGAATGTGAAATGATACAGCCTCTCAGAAAGACAATTTGGCAGTCTCTTATATAGAGTTCTACATACTCTTACCATATGACCCAGCAGTCCCACTTCTGGGTATATGCCTAGAAGACAAAATTGGATTCACACAAAAAGTAGTACACACAATGTTTACAGCAACTCTAATCATAATCACTCAAAACAGGAGACAACTTAGATATCCTTTGATGAGTGAGTGAATACATACACTACAGTACTTTCATAAGATGTGATCTATTTGGCAAGAAAAAGGAACATCCTATTGACATGGACGAAACTTAGATGAATCTCAACGGTATTATGCTCAGTGAAGGAAGCCAATGTCAGAAGGCTGCATAAAGTATATTCTATTCACATGGCATTCTCGCAACAAAACCATAGTGATGTTGAACAGATAAGTGCTTGCCAGACATTAGGATGTGTGCGTGTGTGTGTGTCTGTCTGTCTGTCTATAAAGCTATATGGTATGAGGGAATTCTGTGGGGTGATGGAGCTATTCTACAATCACATCCTAATTTTGGTGGTGGTGGTGGTAAGAATTGTGTTACATGTTAAAAGTCATAGGACTATATGCTAAAAAAAAATGATAAACACTGACATACACAAGCCTCAGGGGTCAGGTTGGTGCACACAGGTGCATCGTTTGCAAAAGGAGGTCTATGTTTAATGCTGAGGAATTTCTGCTTTCTGGTATGCCATTCCTGTGAAGAGCAAAGCCTCCTGGGGCCTGATGCTGCCCACATTCCCACCAAGGATGCTAATCTCTTGGTTCTGATCACTGTGGGGCGTGGACAGAAAGGGAACTTCTCAGCTCTGTATCTGCCAGGCAAGCCAGGACCTGCTGCTTATCTGGCCCCGGGGGCATACATGTCACAGGGATGGTGGAGGAGGTTAGGCTTTGCAAACACCCTTGAGCTGTGTTTTGAAAAATGGCAATGTTTGCTAAAATGGCAAATGGGTAAGGAGGGAAAGCAGACGTGGCAGAGACCACGGCACAGGACGGAACTGAAACACGGCTGGGCTGGGGCTGGACCACGGAGCTTGGGAGCCACTCGTGGTGCGAAAGCATTGAAAAGGCTTTACCCGGGAGAGTGACCCAGCCAGATTTGCTTCTTGCAAAGAGCACTCTGGCTTTGGTTCTGAGCATGAATTGGAGGAGAGAAGATGGGAGGCAGGAAGGTGTCAGGAAGCTGAGGAATTAGTCTTGGTGAGAACTGAGGTGGTCCTGAACCAAGGCAGGGTCAGTGAGGTTGGGAGGGAGGGAGAAGGATCAGAGAGCATTTTAGCCAGTAGAATCGGAACCTGGAGGCTCCTGAGTGCTCTGGACCCATAATGGGACACCAGGTCATCTAGAATGTCCCCCAAGTAGGCCACTTTGGACCCACACTGCTTCAGGATCTCACGTGTGTCACTTGTCCTGTGGGGTCTCAGGCATGGTATCTTACTTCCTGTGCCTCAGTTTTTCACCTGAAAATGTACCGCATGGAGTTGTAAAGATCCATCAGTAGTTAAACTCAGACCAGCCTTCAGTAAATGTTTGCAGTGACAACACAATTTAGGGAGGTAAGGAAGGAATTCTTCCAGGCACCTATGTCTATGTAACTAATCACTCCCAAACTTAGTAGCTTAAAAAACAATCATATTACCGTCTCTTGTGGTTGAGAGTCAGCGAGGCTCAGCAAAGCAATTTTCTCTTGGGGTCTCTCTTTGTGACAGCAGAGAGATGGTGGCTGGAGCTAGAGTCAAGTTAGGGTCCATCACTTGTCTGCTGCCTGGGGCTCTTCTGGTGTCTCTCCTCTCCTCTCCTTTCTCCTCAACCCAAGCTCCGAAATGAACCACCTTACCATCTTGCGAGACCTTCCCCCCCGCCACCCAAACCATGCATGTGGGATTCTCACCCTTGTCCTGCCTTTGCTGTCTCCCCCTTCTTGACGGAGCTCCTTTTCCAGCCTCCAGCCCAGGAAGAGCCTGCTGACTGCCTTATCTCCCTGCTCTAATCTGTCCTGCACACCTCAGGTTTATCTCCAGCCTGGGCCGCCTGGGCCTGCCTGTGCTCTGTGCCTGCTCATTGTCTCTCCTAATAGCTAATCGTAGTATCTTACTTTATAGGTTAACAGTGGTTCATCCCATATAATCCTGGCAATGAGCTTGTTGATAAGGAAGAGACTTAAGGGTCAGAGAAGGATGCTCTCCTCCCCGGCATTCTGGGCATTTCATGATAGGCGATTTTAGTTTCTGTAGTTCTGTACACCACCCCACTGTGGACTGAATGCACTCTTCAGGAAGCACTGTGGGGTCAGACAGACCTGGGTCTCCAGGCTGGCCATGTGACCTTGAGCAAGTTTCCTGACCTTTCTTGTATTACTTTATCTGTAAATTATCTGTGTCTTTATCTGTAAATTAAAGGCTTGTTAGGGGGGCCAGGGTGGCTCAGTCAGTTGAGCGTCTGACTTCGGCTCAGGTCATGATCCCGCGGTTCATGGGTTCAAGCCCCACATTGGGCTCTGTACTGACAGCTCAGAGCCTGGAGCCTGCTTCAAATTCTGTGTCTCCCTCTTCTCTGCTCATCCCCTACTCTCACTCTGTCTCTCAAAAATAAACTTTAAAAAAAAAATTGTTTTTACTAAAAAAATAAAAAATTTAAAAAAAGTGTTAGATTTGAAGATTACAGAAAATAATGGACTATAAAAATGCTTAGGAAAGACTATACTTTCAGGGGTTATTTTTACAGTTTGTTAAAAGTGCTTAGGACAGAGGCATTTGAATGTTTCTTCCCCCTTTTCCTTGGTTTTGGGGTGTTTCCCCCACTCTCCTTCGTCCTCAGAAGCAATCCCTGCCTGTTGAATTGTATTCTCACATCAAAGGCTCATCTGAACTTCAGCCTTTCTTAATCCCGGCCCATGGTTATCTCAGGGCGGCCTTGAATTCTTACAACTTTGGGGCAGCTCTCTTGCAGGCCAGCAAGGTCTCTTGTCTGTGATCTCTGTGCCCGCCCCCTCCTGCTTACCCGAATGTGTGGTCTCAGGGGCAGGAGTGCCACCTTCTCGCTAGCTTCACCCCACCTCACTGCCCCTGGTGCTGCACAAAGATGACACTCACAGAACACGTGTAGGATTCAGGGCCACCAGACGCTTCTCGAGGTCATGGTGATGGTGATCGTTTCCCAGTCGTGCAGTATTTGCTGTCCTCTGAGCAAGGTGGCTCTCCCTTGTCTGATTTGTCGTGTTCCTATACCATCTTCAGTGGGAAAACAGGAATGAGAGACAGCTTGGGGGGAGGGAGGGGTGCCTGGGTGGCCTGGTCAGTTAAGCGTTGGACTCTTGATTGCAGCTCAGGGCATGATCTCAACGGTTTGTGAGATCGAGCCCTGCACGGGCAGACCTGCTTTGGGATTCTCTCTTTCCCTCTCTGTCTACCCCTACACCCCTCACTCTTTCTTCCCCTCCCCTGCTCGTGCTCACATGCTCATACTGTCTAAATAAATAAATAAATAAATAAATAAATAAATACTTTTTTTAAAGAGGAAATTGGCTTGTATTTGATGTGACCTCACGGAGTTTAACAATTGTTTTTAAGCTTATTTATTTGTTTATTTTGAGAGAGAGAGAGAGAGAGAGAGAGAGACAGAGAGAGAGAGAGAGAGGGAGGATCCTAAGCAGGCTCCACCCCCAGCGCAGACCCCAACCCAGGGCTTCATCTCACGGCCCTGGGATTGGGACATGAGTCAGACGCTCAACCTACCGAACCATCCAGGTGCCCCTAAGCTTCACATTTAAAAATTGAGTGGTTTCACACCAACTCAGATTCTTAGTTTCTCTTCCAAAAACTGAGGAGATGAGGCCACCAAAGACCCTCATTTCCACATGCCAGCGCTGGGCAAGAACGGTCGGGCCCCCACAGACCCTGAGTCATGCCTAGGTCACTGCTGTTCTGACCCCCTAACCTTGGATGTTTGCGATCTTGGATGTAAACTGAAAAATCATTAAAATGTATTTAAACTCTACATTTAACAACAGATCAGTTCCTCATTTTGATTTTGGGGCAGGTGACTAAGAATCTACAGTGATGGAGGTCCCAAGCCCTGTGCCACCGCCGACCATTTGTCACTGCCGTGGCTGTGGTTTCTTCGACATCGAGGAGCCATCAGTCCCATTCTGTCCATCGGGGAAAAGGGACAAATGTCAGGTCACTCCTTCCACAGTCCCCTTTCAACAGTAGTCCCTCCCCTCCCCAAGGAGAAAGGTAGAAGTGACTGGGAAGGCCCACCCTCCCTGAAGGGAGAAGGAAGAAGAGGAAAGGCGGGGGGGGAGGGGGGGGGCTGGGTGGCTCATTTGATTGTGTGACCCACTCTTGGTTTCGGTTTAGGTCATGATCTCAAAACTTGTGGGTTGGAGCCCCACGTCAGGCTCTGCATTGGTAGCTCGGGGCCTGCTTGGGATTCTCTGTCTCTCTGTCCCTCCCCTACTCAAGCTCTCTCTTTGTCTCCCTCTCTTTCTCTCTCAAAAATAAACATTAAAAAAAAAAAAGAGGAAGAGAATCTTGTTCACTTTATAGTTCATCACATTTAATGCCTCCTCCCCACCCCCCACCGAGACTCAGGTCAGGTATCCTTCCTTCTTGACTGATGACAACACTAAGACACCAGGAGGCCACTGTTTGCACTCTGTCCCAGAGCAAGGACTTCAGTAGTGAGCAGAGTTTGGGTCACTTGTATCTAACTTATGTCACGTTCCCCCTATTCTGTCTGCCCCTTCCTACCATATTTCTGAGACTGGTGTCGGTGGGTATTTACGGGTTTGTTTCTGAGACTGGTGTCGGTGGGTATTTACTGGTTTGAAGACAATTAAAAGCTAAACTTAAAATAAAACTTGAGTTTCTGCCGGCTCTAAAGAGCAGTTTCTGTTCAGCCCTGCCCTGGGATTGGGTCCTCCAGGCCTCAGAATTTTCCACCGAAATATCTCTAATTGGATAGTCTTCAAGGAAATAGGACCAAGTGAGAATACGATAAATACACTGCAAAATAAAAACTTCTTCCTCAAGGTTTTTAGATGAAGCAACCAAAAAGCTAAGTGATGGCAGCTACGTGTGTGGTAGAAATGGAAAGAGATTCCAGATTCCTGCGTCTTCTTTCCCTTATGCTTCTTTGCATTTGGTTCTTACTTGCACCAGAGTAGAAGTTAATTTGGAAAGCTCTGTTCTGTCTACTTTTGCTCCTGTTTTAACCTGTTGCTCACTTCCTGAGCCTTCCAGCCGAGGGCCAGGCTAAATCCTCTGCATTCCTTATCCCACTTAACCCTCACCTGCAGTCTTGGGAAATCTTACTGTCAATCCCTCTCTGGCTGATACTGTGTCTTAACAGGTTTAAGTAGCTTACGCAGGTCACACAGCTGGTAACTCTCAGAGCAGACTCAGCTCCAGATCTGGGTGACATACTTGCATGTCCTTTTTATTTTTAATTTTTGTTAATGTTTATTTATTTTTGAGAGAGAGAGAAACAGAACATGAGCAGGGGAGGGGCAGAGAGAGGGAGACAGAGAATCCGAAGCAGGCTCCAGGCTCCGAGCTGTCAGCACAGAGCCCGACGCGGGGCTCAAACCCACAAGCAGTGAGATCATGACCTGAGCCAAAGTCGGATGCTTAGCCCATTTTTTTTTTAAGTTTGTTTATTTATTTTGAGAGTGCATGTGAGTGAGCGGGGAGGGGCAGGCAGAGAAGAGAGAGAATCCCAAGCAGGTTCAGCACTGTCAGTACAGAGCCCAACGTGGAGCTTGCAGTCAAGAACTGTGAGATCATGACCTGAGCCAAAACCGACAGTTGGATACTTACCCAACTGACCCACCCAAGTGCCCCAACATACTCACATATCTGAAATGATCTGTGTCTTCACCTAGACTCTAAACTGCATGAGGACCAGGACCATGATTGTATCGTCCAAAGAACTTAGGGAAGTATTTGGATGCAGCTGGTTGTGAGTCATTAATTAATGACCGCTGATTTTTTTCTTGGCCATTAGTTTGATTTTTCCTTTCCTGCAGGGATTTTCAGGTCATGCTGTTCTCAGAATGATCCCGGTTTTCTGTTGATTGTTTTGATTGATTTTTCTACCCTGTAATTGAAAATTAAGCTCCCATACATCTCCTTCGTGGGCTATGATCTGCAATCTGTAATCACAACTTTTCTTTAAATTGATCATCTTCTTTTGAGCTGTTAATAAACATGTCTGGTTTCATTGGAGGTTTCAAATAGTTATTTCCAGATGGTGAGGCCTTCAGATCTTAGAAGCTCATGCATAGCCTACTAAGTGGAGGTTTGAACAAAATACCACATTTTTGGCAATCTTTGTGCTATTAGTATGATGATTAAAAGAAAAAAACAAGTTTCCCTATATTTTTGTCTCTCTTCCACCCCATGAAAAAGCCACCAAATTGTCAGCCAATCAAAATGGAAATGAATCACAGTTAATATTATTATCTGCCTTTCTCTTTTTCTGTTTCTTTTTAAAATCAATTTAGCTTTTGAATGTGTATGTGGGTTTTTTTTTAGTGTTTATTTTTGAGAGAGAGAGAGAGAGAGTAGGGGAGGGGCAGAGAGTGAGGGAGACACAGAATCTGAAACAGGCTCCAGGTTCAGAGCTGTAAGCACAGAGCCTGACCCGAGGCTCAAACCCATGAACTTTGAGATCATGACCTGAGCCGAAGTCGGAAGCTTAACTGACTGAGCCACTCAGGTGCCCCCCACTTATTTCTTTTTAATATTCATTTATTTTTAAGAGAGAGAGAGAGAGAGCAGGGGAGGGGCAGAGAGGGAGACAGAAAATCTGAAGCAGGCTTCAGGCTCTGAGCTGTCAGCACAGAGCCTGACACGGGGATCAAACCCGTGAACTGTGAGATCATGACCTGAGCTGAAGTCGGATGCTCAACCCAGGCACCTCTGTGTATGTGTTTTATTAATTGAGATATACTCCACATAATGTAAAATTTAAAAGCAATTCTATGGTTGTTAGTATATTCACTGTGTTGTACAGCCATCACCACTAAAGTAATTTCAGGGCATTTCCAGACACGCCCCCCAAAAAGAAACCCCGTACCTATCCCTCACCCCCATCCTATGGCAGCCACTAATCTGCTTTCTGTCTCTATGGATGTGCCTGTCCTGGATATTTCATATAAATGGGATCATATATAAGATGCAGACTTGCGTGTCTGCCTTGCTTCACTGAGCATTAAGTTTTCCAGGTTCATCCAAGCCCTAGTGGGTGTGAGTACTTCAGTTCATAGCTGAGTAATGTCTCATTACCTAGAGATCCCACAGTTTCTCTATCTAGTCATAAGTTGATTGACATTTATTATTTCTCACTTTGGGGCTCTTATGAATAAGGCTGCCATCAACATTTAGGTACAAGTTTTTGTGTAAAGGTATGTTTTAAATTTCCTTGAGTCTGTACTTAGTGGAATTGTTGGGTCATGGAGTAACTAGGTTTAACTTATCAAGGAACTACAGTTTTGCGTGGCGGGGGGGGGGGGGGGGTCGGTGCACTGTTCTACATACCTGCCAACAGTGTAGGAGCATTCCAATCTCTCCACATCTTCGTCAGCCCATCATTTTCTGTTGTGTTCATTTGCTTTTTGAAGAGCCCCCCCCCCCATCTCATTGTAATTTCCATTTGACGTTTCTCTAACAACTAACGATATTGAACCTCTTTCTATGGGATTAGCAGCCATTTGTGTATCTTCTTTGGAGAAATGTCTATTCAAATCCTTTGCCCATTTTTCAGTTGTTGAGTTTTAAGAGTTGTATGTATATATTCTGGGTACTAGACCCTTATCAGATACATGATTTGTATATCTACGTTTCTTGAATCAATTGCAAAGCAAAATTTTCCAAGAAGATCTGCATTTTGCTGCCATGTTGCGGTCTCTATGAAGCCCTACCTCATATTTGATTATTAGTATCTGGAGCATCACCAGAACTTACATTAAGGTTTGGGGAGACGCCTAGGTGGCTCAGTCTGTTGGGCAGCCAACTTCGGCTCAGGTCATGATCTCAGAGTCTTTGAGTTCGAGCCCCATGTCAGGCTCTGTGCTGACAGCTCGGAGCCTGGAGCCTGCTTCAGATTCTGGGTCTCCCTCTCTCTCTCTGCCCCTCCCCTGCTCACGTTCTGTCTCTCTCTCTAAAATAAATAAACATTTTTAAAAATTAAAAAATTAAATAAATAAATAAAAATGCTTTTTCTTCTGGTGCCGAGATCCTGAGACTTTTATTGCAGGAATATCCAGAAGTATCAAGAGGAACATACTTACATTTCGTGCATCTCCTGGGGGCTTTGTATGTCATTGCTTTAACCCTGAAATTTTTTGATAGAATAAAAGTAAGTAATTTTCTACTGAAATAAATATCATAGTCTAAGGGAGTAACTTTGTAAATTTATCACACTTCACATATTTTATGTGAATTTCTCCCCTCCACCCCTGACCCCACTGCTTTCGAGCTCGGCGACCATGACTCCCCTGTGAGAGCCGTAACTGTTTTAAGGATTTCACGAGAAAACCTATGACGCGTATATGGCCTCTAGGAATAGCTCACATCGCCTGAGTACTTACTATGTACTGTTTATTCTAAGCACTTTACAGATAGTCTCATTTTTTAATCTATCAGTGGCTTTATGGGGTTGGTATTTTATTACACCTGTTGTTACAGATGAGAAAATAGAGGCACCGGGGCAAGATAAGTATTTGGCCCGAGAGCACACAGCTAACTGGTGAGGCCAGTGTTTGAACACAGATCATCTGACAACAGCCTGCCTCCTAGAGTTGGTGCTGAATTAGTTTCTTCCTTCAAGATGTCTCACATGATTTAACATGCCTCATTTCATCATGTAGATTAAAGGCCCTTTGATTATGCATTACTCTCATCTCTTTCCCTCTCGGCCAATGTGTTTCAGGAATTAGGTGGTCTGTAAATGATTGTTGGCTAATTGATCCCATGAGGTTTCACGGCAGTACTTGGAACAGCAGTGAATGTTTTAATATAGCAAGGCTTTCATATAGCAAGATCTTTCCTGTATTCTGTGGGACTCTCAGCTTTAATCTTCATGAGCTCTCTTACCCATCTTAAAGTGGACATATTGGAAAGAAAAGGAATAAATAATTGGAGGTACTGTAACATCTAATAGTATGGTGGTTGAGCTAATATGAATTAATCCCTACCATCTCAGACCCAGAAATAGAACACCCTTCTCCATTTCAATATATAGCCAAACCTAAACTCAAAAGAAATAAAGGAAAATCCTCATGTAACAGCAATTAAAAGGAAACATTTCAAAGCCATAAGTGTAAAAAAAACAAAACAAAACAGTGACGTAGTGATGTCAAGGCCTAGACCCAATTATAGGCCTTAATGATGGGACACAGGGATTTTTATATCCATATGGGAAAAAGAGCTATGATCTTGGACCATATGAGTGAAGGAGCTAGAATCTTATCAGACCTCTGTGTAAAGCCTGGATTCTCAAAATTTGGCCCTATGCTTTAGCCTTGTGTCAGGCTCCGTATTGGCAGCTCAGCGCCTGGAGCCTGCTTCAGATTCTGTCTCCCTCTCTCTGCCCCTCTTGTGCTAGCATGCATCCTCTCTCTCTCTCTCTCTCTCTCTCTCTCTCTCTCTCTCTCTCTCAAATATAAAGAAAAATTTTAATAAAAATAAAAATTAGTCCTGTGCTTGAAAAGAATACCAGAAAAATTCTACCCAGTGGTTTAGGAAAACCTCAGGAAAGCTTGCCATCTGGCCATGGCTGTGAGTAACCAGGAAAGAGGGGCACCTATGAAAAATTAAAATGCACACTTAACTGGGTGTGTGATCTGAATTTACACCACCACAGAATGCCGCTTCCTAAACTGAAAAACTAATAGGAGAACTGTCCCAGTGGTCTTGAAACTCCAAATCCCCAAGAGAAGTAGGTATCCTACTCCAAGAAAGCCACCCCCCCTCCCCAAAAGAGAAATCTACAGTCAAAAATTATAAATCGCACAAGGAAATGACACAAGTTAATATACACACTACAAGCAAGAGAATGCATATTCCAAATATTGGAGATAATACAGCAATCTGAAATAATACTAAGTGTGTTTAAAATGATTAATGAGAGTGGCTCCTGGGTGACTCAGTTAAGCATCCAACTTCGGCTCGGGTCATGATCTTGCGGTTCATGAGTTTGAGCCCCACTTTGGGCTCTGTGCTGATGGCCTGGAACCTGCTTCGGATTCTATGTCTCCCTCTCTAGCCCTCTTCTGCGCTCACTCTCTCTCTCGCTCGCTCAAAGAACAAACATTTTTTTTAAAGTTTTTAAATAATTAAAAAAGCAGATGAAGACAAACCATGAAAGACTCTTAAATACTGAGAACAAACGGAGAGTTGCTGGCAGGGTGTTGGGTGGGGGGATGGGCTAAATAGATGATGGGCATTAAGGAGGGTACTTATTGGGATGAGCACTGGGTGTTATATGTAAGTGATGAATCACTAAATTCTCCTGAAGCCATTATTACACTATGTTAACTAACTTGGATTTAAATTAAACAAAGATAACAAAAAAATCAAAACAAGCAAAAAGAAATAGCTGTGTAAAAACTTGGAAATAGAAGGATACTCTGAAGAGGATACAGTAAGTTCCAGAAATTAGAAACTTGGTGGATGAGTGAAATACCAAGTAAGTGCGACCCATGTCAAGATGGATAAGCTGGAAAGCAGGTACGAGAAAATCAGTCAGAATGAATGCATCACAGAGATAAGAAGGAATATTAAAAAGCCCCCAAATCCTCATATATTTGGATACTTGTGAGCATATTTTTAGATAATTTACAGTTCTAAGAAGAAATCACAATAGCGATTGGAAGACATTTAGAACTAACAAGTTATGACTATATAATAACTTAGAGAACACAAACAATTTAGAAGAAAATGTAAATTCTTACATGCATATATAGAAAACAGACATGCTAATGTGCTAAGCAGTCAACTCACAAACCTATTCTAAAACAAAAATTCTAAAAAATTTTCTAAAAAAAAATTCTAAAAAACATGGAACAAAATCATTGGGTGAGAGCAGAGTTTAATGGTACAGAAAACAAGCAAAATAGTGTGGTATGGAGTACTAAACAGCACGTAGTTAGGATAGATGTACCTGTGTTAATATGACTAGGTCTCAAACATAGAGTGAAAACATCTCAAAAGGAAAAGGCAGGCTTCGAAAGACTGTATCCAGACTCATACTGCAGAAGTCAAATTTTCAAACACGTAACAAATGATATTACATATTTTAATGGATAGAGACATACAGAGAAAGCTGTTATGGACCCTCAACAAAATCAGCTTTCTCCCTGAGCCAGACTGAATTCTTAATGGTAGGTGGTGGACAAATAGGGAGATATGATTCAGCGTAAACTATCATCATTAGTGACAAAGCAGCACAGACCACATTTCCTGTTGACAGGGGACAGATCCATCCATGAAGGAAACTGTCTGTCATTTGCATTAATAACAACATTGTATTCTTTTCTTAACTCCTCCCCCTCAGGTCCTCTGCACTCACTACTTGGCATATAATTAGATATTAATAACTGCATACTTGTTTTTGCTTTTTCTTGAATTTAGATACTACAAAGAATGCAATTAATGTACTTTCCTCCCTTGAGCCTGAAAATGTGCAGTAACTCAAGCCTTTGTGTCATAATTTCTGCTTGTCCCCTTTGGTTGTCGGGAAAAGTCACTAACATTCAACAAAATTGTCTGCAATGGAAACGTGTAACAGTTGGGCAGTGGTCAAGAAGCATGTGCCTCCAAAGTGGTATTATCCAGCGCTTAAAACAGATGGTGTGTAGCGTGAGAAATTGCCTATGATACAATGTTAAAGGAGAGATACCAAACACAAAACAAAACTGCTTGTGTGCTGTATAATACAGATGAACTTTGAAAACGTACTAAGTGAAAGAATGTAGGCACACATGCCATGGTATCAGTCAGGATTCTCCTGAGACACAGGATCTCCTGCATATACCTCCATGAGACTTCTTTTAAGGAATAGACTCGCACAACCGTGGGTTCCGTTCAAGTCTGGAATCCAGAGGGCCGGCCAGCAGCTGGGGCAGGGCGTTGGACCTGCTGTCTTGAGGCAGAATTCCTTCTCCTTTTTTTGCTCAGCAGCCTCAGTTGATGGGATGAGACCACCTAGATTATCAAGGGTAATCTTTAATTAAAGTGAACTAATTGTAGGTGTTAGCCACATCTGCAAAATACCTTCCCAGCCACACCTAGATCGGTGTTTTACTGAGTGACTAGTTCTACAGCCTGGCCAAGATAACACGTAAGACTAACCATCACAGCCTCATGTTATAGGATGCCATTGATAGGGAATGTCCAGAAACGGCAGATCACAGAAAGAGGTTAGTGGTTGCCAGGGGCTGGGAGAAGGGGGGGTTGGAGAGTGGCCGCTAGTGGGTAAGCCTCATGGAAATATTCTCGAATGAGATAGTGGTGATGGTTGCCCAACATTGTGAGTATACTAAAAACCCCTGAGTTGTACATTTTAAAGATGATAAATTTTATGTTATATGAATTTTCTCTCAATAAAAAATTGCCCCCAAGCCCTGTAATTATACAGCCATTAGGTCATGATCTCACAGTTCGTGAGTTCGAGCCCCATGTCAGGCTCTGTGGTGACAGCTCAGAGCCTGGAGCCTGCTTCAGATTCTGTGTCTCCCTCTCTCTCTGCTCCTCCCCTGCTCACACACTGTCTCTCTCTCTCAAAAATAAAATAAAGATTTTTTTTTTAATTTTTAAAAAATTACAAGATACAGGGGCGCCTGAGTGGCTCAGTTGGCTAAGTGTCCAAATCTTGGTTTCGACTTAGGTCGGGGATTTGAGCCCCACATCGCGCTCTGTGCTGGCAGCACAGAGCCTGCTTGGGACTTTGTCTCTCCCTCTCTCTCTGCCCCTCCCCTGCTCACTGACTTTCTCTCTCAAATAAATAAACTTAAAAAAATTACATGAGAATTCACTTGAAGGGCTTAGCACAGAGTCTGACATAAAGCATGTACTCGGAAATTGTTAGCCATGATGTTACGATTAACCTTAATTGTATATCGAGAAATGAAAACAGCTTCACTTTGCATATATTTGAGTTGGTGAGCTTGGGAGTGAATTTCCGAACTCACTATTTCCAGTAGAACTGTGATAATGTGGCTTGTGCAGTAAATACATTTTTTTAAGGGTTTAAAAATAAAGTCTTACAGAGGCATCTCTGTGGAGCCAAAGTTCACATAAAGAGCTCGCACTGATGGAGCGCCCCAGCTCCAGAGAAGATGAGAAAGGGGTACAGATACATTTCAGTGGAAGGACGGACAGAGAAACCATCCTCGCATCTATTCAGTGTGTGCACATAGTCATTTGTTAATAACTGTACTCATTCTGTACTTTTTCTTTTCTGATTGTTAGCGTTCATCTTAGATTAGCTCCCAAAGGGCAGGAAGGCGTATTGCGAATTTCCCTAATAGGGTGCGTAGCGTGATGGCATGGCTGATAACTGTTTCAGTGATAATTAAAAATATTTTTTCCTCTGCCAATATTTCTTATTTAATCAAGCCAAAATCAGTCTGTGTACCAGAGAACTATTCTGGGGCTTTGATTAAAAAGCCACAGAAGATTTTAATCTCTTCTCTCTGAAAATACCCTAAAAACAGGAACAATGCTGTTTTCATAAATCTGACTCAAATGCCATTCAACTGCTATCCCTGAATTAATTTTCATACCTACAGAAAAACCCACGTGTGCAGAAAAACGAAGGCTGGATAAAACCTGGAAAATGGGGGCCAGGGGGAGGATAGGTTGGTATAAGTCATTATGCGTGACTTTTATTTTGATTTGTAGAATTATTTCTTTCTAAAAAAATTTTTTTAATGTTTATTTTTTGAGAGAGAGGGAGAGAGACAGAGTGTGAATGAGGGAGGGGCAGAGAGAGAGGGAGACCCAGAATCCGAAGCAGGCTCCAGGCTCTGAGCTGCCAGCACAGAGCCCGACGTGGGGCTCGAACCCACGAACCGTGAGAACATGACCTGAGCCGAAGTCGGACGCTTAACTGACTGAGCCACCCAGGCGCCCCTCTAGAATTATTTCATGAACAATAATTTTGTATAAGCTTAGAGTGAAAAGAATCACCCCATTTCTTTCACGGTAGGCTACTGGACTGGCAGCTCTTGGAGACACCATGAACTTGAAAAAGAAACCGGTAGCCGAGGTCTTAATTGTCTTCCCCCCTAGTTTCTTCCATCCCTGTTTTACAGATGCACTTAGCATAAAAAGTGAGGAAGGCCTGGCCAGCTGTAGGAGCTAATGTAATGGTCATATGAGCCCATTTTAAAGTTGAGGATACCAAGGCTCAGAGATTATCACAGCATCTTGAGCATTAGAAGGGAGCTTGAAGGCATCTCATCCAAGCCTTTTGCCCTGAGGGGAGAGGTTAAAATTGTGGCCCAAGTTACACAGCTTGTAAGTTGGTGGAGCCAGATCTCGAACCTGTTGTCCTAACATGGTGTTCCTCCCCAGCTGCCTCACTACTTGCTTGGGATCTTCTTGCCTTTGTGAGGGGAAGCTGCCCAAGAATGAGTTCCTGGTGATTTCTGGGGCTGCAGAGGTCCTGATGACAGTTCTACCCTTGGGCTCCGTTGTCAGCCCTGCCGAAGGCCTCCGTAGAGCTATACCTACCATTCAAGGACATTCTTGACCTTCCCCTTCTGTAGTTCGGGAGTTGCCCAGCCAGGTGGGTCTGACCTACCTCCAGTTGGGCTCTTATTCTCAGCAGACTTTGATCTTGGAGACCTCTCTGCCCTCTTGAATCCAGTCCAAGATTCTGGCTCTGGATAAGGGTAGAGAAGGATTGTGCCCTGTGATATCCTGACCTCATCTTGGATCCTGGAAATTCTGACAGTGATTTTTCTTACCAGGCATCTGGTTTTTCCAGACTGCTTTGAGACCAAGATAAAACACACCCATTTACAAGGTGTAGCTCCTGGCTGAGGTTCTTCACCAGCTACTTCTTACCCCTGAGGGTCCTGGGGTGACATCTCTGGCCCAGGGTTCATCTCTCAACTGCTTCTCCAGGTCTTGATTGGTATTTATAATCCCCTCCTTTTTCAGTAAAGAAAGAAAAAGGAAGGAAGGAAAGGAGGGGGGAAGGGAAGGGGGAAGGAAGGAAGGAAGGAAGGAAGGAAGGAAGGAAGGAGAGGGGAAGGAGGAAAGAAGGAGAGAGGGAAGGAAGGAGAGAAAAGGAGGGAAGGAAGGAAGGTGAAGGAAAGGGAGAGAGGGAGGAAAGAAGAAATTAGAATTTGTGATACTCAACTTTAAGAACATACTTGACAGAAAGTTTTCGTTACTAAATGTAGTAACCTTTTCGTGGTGATCATCACCTCTGATAGCTTTGAAATGGCTTTTTGTGGACTCTTATCTCTCCCATAAAAACCCACATCTGGATAAAGGCTGAAAAACAGCAAGTGTATTCCTTTCTAATTTCCCCGCATTTATTTGAGGTGGAAATGATTAGAGGCACAGTTAATCACTAGTAATATAAACCCTAAAATTGGAGCTCATGGGGTTCTTTTGCTATTCAACAGAGTGCTTCTGTGGCTGTTTTTTGAGCACAAGACACATCTCCTTTCTTTTTACATACAGAGCCTTCTTTGACATACAAGCCAAACATTTACTGGAGACAGCCTGAATAGTATGAGAGAGAATGTCTGGTTTTTTTTTTGTTTTTTTGTTTTTTTAAAACAGTGGATCCTACAGGGTATCCTTACAGCGTAAAAGAGGTATGTTTCATATAGAACAGTGGAACATAGGCAATTTGTGAAGTAGGAAGTGAGCACAACAGGTTTTTTTCAATTTACTTAAAATATTTTGAATCCTTGGCATTCTTAACCATTCAGGAGTCTCTAGCCCTGGGTTTTGAAATATGAACCAAGGAGGGTTGATACTGGAGTTGTGTGTATGTGTGTGTGTGTGTGTGCGTGTGTGTGTATGTGTGTGTGTCTGGGCAGTAATATGAGAAATGTTTGTGTATGTTTGTTCCAAAAATATTTTAAAATGGCTGATCAGAGATACATTCAGAAATGCTTGCACAAAATAAAGAGATCAAGACAGAGGTGGAATTTGTAGGAAAATAAAATGAAACCAGCGATAAGGTTGCTATGCAGATATTCCGTGTGGGGTTATTTCATTTGGCCTGCTAACCGCTGCGGGAAGTACAGCAGAATTTAAATGAAGACTCTAGTATTGATTATAATTCACATCTCTTTTCATTGACCTAGAGTTCTTAACTGTGCCCACGCAACTATAAACTTTCACAGACTAATTATCTTAGTTTGTAAAGGAGCATATCCAGTGATCCCCTCCTTGACTTTCTGCCCTTTGTCATTTTATTTCCAATTAACATATCACCCTAGAAGGTGGATGGAGGAAAAGAGATGTACAAATCATCCCAGCCCATCTTATCTCTTGGTTTAAAAAAGAGAGGGGTGGAGGGGAATGGGGCTCCTAGCTGGTGACTCTTGATCTCAGGGTTGTGAGTTCGAGCCCCATGTTGGGCATAGAAATTGCTAAAAAATAATAATAATAAATGTAAAAAAAATAAAAAATGAGGGGTTGGGAAAGGGCAAAGTGTGGGAGTGGGAAAGAGGCAGTTAGATGTTAGGACCGTTTAAAATTTGTGATTCATAGTTACCAAAGCCAGCACAAGAAAAGAATTCATATAGACACCTATGAAGGCAAGCTTTCAGAGAAGGTGCACTTAACCCTTGAACAACACAGGTTTGAACTGTGCAGGTACATTTACACACATTGTTTTGTGTTTTTTGTTTGTTTGTTTTTTGTTTTTTTCAGTAAATACAGCCCAACACTGTAAATGTATTTTCTCTTCCTTACAACATTTTTTTTTTTTAATTTTTATATTTGAGAGAGAGATAGCCAGATCACATGCAAGCAGGGGAGGGACAGAGAGAGAGGGAGACAAAGAATCTGAAGCAGGCTCCAGGCTCTGAGCTGTCAGCACAGAGCCCAAAGCAGGGCTTGAACTCACAAGCAGTGAGATCATGACCTGAACCTAAGTTGGACATTTAACCGACTGAACCACCCAGGCACCCCATGACTTTCTTAATAACGTATTTCTCTAACTCGCTTTATGATAACAATACAGTATACAATACACATAACATACAAAATATGTGTTAATTGACTGTTTTTGTTTATCAGTAAGGCTTCCAGTCAACAGCAGGCTGTTAGTAGTTACGTTTTTTGTGGAGACAGAAGTTATACGTGCATTTTCAAATGTGTGGGGGTTGGCGCCCCAGACCCCAGCATTGTTCAGGTGTCCACTGAATAACGTTTCTTGATTTTGAACATTTTCCTACACTCACATAATTATAAGCCTCAGTGTCCACAATACTCAGATTCAGTAGCCTCTCGATCAGACCAATTTGGACACATCGTTATCTAGAAATTACTAAAAAGGATTGGGGTGCCTAGGTGGCTCAGTTGGTTAAGCGTCCAACTTAGGCTCAGGTCGTGATCTCACGGTTTGTGGGTTCGAGCCCCGCTTTGGGCTCCGTGCTGACAGATCAGAGCCTGGAGCCTGCTTCAGATTCTGTGTCTCCCTCTCTCTGCCCTCCCCCACTCATGCTCTGTCTCTCTCTGTCTCTTAGAAATGAATAAATGTTAAAAAAAAAAATGTAGACATAACTAAAAGGGATTCAGAGAGCCTTAGACAACACATTTGTTCAACAATGTGTGAATATATCAAACCAAGAGAACATTATGCTATTACAGAAGATGCATAAACAAAGAGTATCATAAAAACTACCATGAGAAGAGTATATATGAGGAAATGAGAAAAATGAACACTGGTATGTAAACTATAAAACCTAGGACACCTAAGCTGCCTCGCTGGCTGAGTTAGTAGAGCATGTGAGTCTTGATCTCAGGGTCATGAGTTTGAGCCCCTGGTTGGCGGAAGAGATTACTTTAAAAAACAAATAAATAAAATGTAAAATACCTAAGGTGGACCAAGAATAAGGGGAGTGTGTAAAAACAAAATAATTATATTGGGTTGAGTAAAATGATGAATTTCGTTTCCTGCCCAGAAGGATTTGGGACGTTTTGTCATTATAATAAACATAATTGAAGGAGGAAAGAGAGAAAACCAAAAGCTTTCAAGTGAAGAATATATTTTACAGAATTGCGGAATAAATGTGTACTTTTTATTCGTTAAAATGTTTGTTTTTTGAGACTCAAATTTCCAGACTCATGGAAGATCATCTAAACTATTTTTCATGCCATTAAAATGTGGGGGTCTTTGGCGGGTATTTTTCCATAGAAATGCATACAGGAGAACTCAATGCTATTCCTGTTTTCTTTTTTCTGATCTTGTTTCTCTTAGGGATTGCCATCGGCGTCTTGGTTCGAGAATACAGCAAGCTGTCTAGTCTGGAGAAGTTCTACTTTGCTTTTCCCGGGGAAATTCTAATGAGGATGCTGAAACTCATCATTTTGCCGTTAATTATATCCAGCATGATTACAGGTACCTTGAGAAAACTGATGGTTCTCTGTGATTATTTAAGGAGCTGTCTCTTAAGTTGTGCTTTTCTAATTATGAAAAAAATTGAAATGCATTTGATGTATCTCACGCATCACACACACACTCTCTCTCTCTCTCTCTCTCTCTCTCTCTCTCTCTCTCTCTCTTGCTTGCTTGGAAAGTATATATTGGCTTGAGTGGGAATATTTCATTACTCACAGAGTGCCACTGCTCTACCTAGGGCACGGTCCACCATAGCTCACAGCTTCATTTGGCCAGCCATGTGATGTCTTGTGAGGAAGATGCCATTTTCTTTTTTCTTTTCTTTTTTTTTTAATGTTTATTCATTATTTTTGAGAGAGAGGGTGAGCGGGGGAGGGGCAGGGAGAGAGAGGGGGATAGAGGATACAAAACGAGCTCTGGCCCAACAGCAGAGAGCCCATTGTGGGGCTTGAACTCAACGAACTGTGAGATCATGATCTGAGCCGAAGTCAGACGCTCAACCGCCTAAGCCACCCAGGTGCCCCGCAAGATGCCATTTTCAAACATACTATAAATAACACTCTATCCAGGACACAGGAGTAAAACAAAAACAAAACAAAACAAAAAAAACACCATATTTGGCCACTGAAATGTCAACCATTGTCCCCAGGCGACATGTGGTTGTCAGTTTTGAAATTGTTTTCGGTAGTTCACTCATCTGTTTCCCACCTGCAGCCGTCCTAGCCCCCCCACCCACCCTGGGCAGCTGCCCTTGGAGTCTCTCCGCCTTCCCCGCTGGGCTTCTACTCCTCCGCATACCTGCCCTTGAAAACTCACAGCCGCGTGCTGCGGAAAACGTTTCATTATGGGTTTGCACCGCATTTTAACAGCCTGGCATTTTCACATCTGAACTTGTGACACAGTTGGCTTTGGAAATGCTTTCTCCCTTAGTGGCCATTCTCTTGCAAGGTCCCTCTAAAGAGCAGGCTTCCCGCTGGAGGTGGAGAGTAATTTGGCTTACAGAAATGTCATTTGTGTGGGTGCGGTGAGCTTCTCAGTGCATTCCAGAGTCTCTTCGTACTTACCTTCGTTCTGGCAATAGGTAAAATGTGGCCCGCCCCTCACTAGTATTGTCTGCTTGAAAAAACTCAGGTTTTATGTAACCGCACAGTTAGGAATCTTGACGTGTCCTTTTCCAGAACATTTTTCCCCACTGCCACTACGACGACCTGGGGCTTTTATCTATGGGGAGCCCTGGATGTTAGCCTTGGGTGGGGGCAGGGGGCAGGATCTGCTGTGCCCAGCTATAGATCTGGCTTTTGAACTTTCCAAGTGCCAAACTCCAGTCACATTAGAATCTCCTGGTCTGGGTGTTCTTGGCTTATTACCAGCCTAAAAAGAGCGTTTAATTATTTGTATGTATGTGTTTAATTGTGTTTTGAAACGCCCGGCTTCTTTTAGGCCCTGCAGCCTGAGGGCCAAATCAGCAGGCCAGTGTGTTGTACCATGTATTGTTCATCTGTTCCACTTTAAGTTAGTGTGAGCATCTGAAACTTGCAAGATTTCATGTAGGCATCTGGATTTCTGGCTTCCTCTGAAAAGAATTAAGATCACAAAACACTGAACCCGTGTACCCCCCCCCCCCCCCCACCCCGCCCCAAGACCAACAGTGATCTGGAGCTAAGAGACAGCTACTCTATTTAGTTTGAAGCTAATACGTTTGAGGATACGACGGCCCCCCTACCCTATCATCTGACACCTTGTCCATGGCGCTCATTTACCTGCTGGCCCAGTAGATGTTGCCTTTATCACCCCTTAGAATTTTCTCAGCCTCAAAATTCTAAATCTCTTCTGAGGCTCCTTTGAAAAGATGATGAGAGCTTTGGACTCTCTCCCAAGAAAAACATTCACAGTTAAACATATAATACTATACTTGGCATGCACTTGTACAAGGTACATAAATCACTTGATGATCAATACCACTTAAAACTTGGGTCTGTGGAGGAATGTATGGAAAGTTGATCCAAATTCGGCAGCAAATCCAAAACTCGTGCGTTAAACCGGGTTTCAGAAGAAGAGGTAAAAATACGTGTGTGAATATACTAGTATAATATGTGATGTTTGAAATATGTATCAGTTTTGGCAGTCAACATCTAGTGGTATTTTTGCAGTCGGGCTGTTTTGTGTGCTAGCTCAGCTTTGCAGATAATCTAGGAAAATAATTTGCAACCCTCAGCACTTTGCTCACCACGTAGCCCAGCTGCTTTTTCAAGCTGTATCACAGGTCTGGACATTAAAAAAAAAAATGTTTTTAAATGTTTGTCTATTTTTGAGAGAGCACAAGCAGGGAGGGGCAGAGAGAGAGGGAGACATAGAATCTGAAGCAGGCTCCAGGCTCTGAGCTGTCAACACAGAGCCCAAAGCAGGGCTTGAACTCAGGAACCTTGAGATCATGACCTGAGCCAAAGTCGGACATTTAACCAACTGAGCCACCCAGGCGCCCCCTTAACATTTCTACATTTTTCCTTTACCAAACGCTGGCAATTAAGAGCAAAAGAGCGCAGAACCGCTACCCCATTCTGTTGTCCTGAGCAACAAAATAGTCAGAAGATTCAAGGGACATGAACAAAGCAGGATGGGAACAGTGATCTCATATTCATGTTTTAAATTGTCAGATTAAGGTAATATGACTAGCGCGGGCAAGGTTGTGGGAAAACAGGCTCATTCATACATTTTCAGTTTGGAACAAATTTGGTGGGGGGCAACTTGGAACATGTTCTGATCTCTCTACTTTGTAATTCTGCTTCTCAGAATTTCTTGTAAATAATCAGATATGTTCAAAGATTTAGGTACAAGGATGTTCATAAAAGCATTACTTTTATAATGGTGGTAAATTATAAGTAGGCTCACTGGAAGTTATACACCTAAGCTATGAGTCTACAACTATTAAAAACCTTGTCTTGGAAACATTTAATGACATGTGGATATGTTCTAACACGGTGTAAAATAGGAAAATAAAACAAATTACACAATAGGATGTTGTATACAATCCAAATTTTATTAAAATTTATGTGCATTTTTAAAAGTTGGGATGAAAACCAAATAGTTAATAGCAGTTAGTAAGATAGTAAGATAGCAGATAGTAAGAAAACATGACTCATTGCCCTTCCTTTACATTTTCAAGGTGAATACGTGTTTGTTTTCTTAAAAACTTATTTTTTTTGTTTTATTTCTTATATTTGAGAGACAGAACATGAGCGGGGGAGGGTCAGAGAGAGAGGCAGACACAGAATGTGAAGCAGGCTCCAGGCTCCGAGCTGTCAGCACAGAGCCTGAGGCGGGGCTTGAACTCAAGAACCTGGAGATCGTGACCTGAGCCAAAGTCAGATGCTTAACCAACTGAGCCACCCAGGCACCCTTTTGTTTGTTATTTTTGTTTGGTTGGTTTTGCATTTTCTTTCACTCTTCCTCCCTCTCTCTCTCCCTCTCCTTCTCTCCTTTTCCCCCTCTCCCACTGTCTCCCAGAGTGGGATGGGTTCTGCTCTGTGTCCCACAGCTCTGTTCCCAGCACCTGTAGCTCTGCACCACCTTTTCCGTGGTGTGTGGTCCTTTCTCCAAACCCTGCGGTGGTCCTCTGCCTCCCCAGTTCAGCACAGAGCCAGGAGTGGAGGATGGCTGTGGAAATGCACAGGAAGAACAGTTTTCACATTTCAGAAGCCTTTATAAATGCAGCAGACCATTAGCTTATTTTATACACTTATTAGGACAAAGAAAGATGCTTGTTGGAAGCTGGGGAGAGTTAAATGGATGTCCTAAGGACACACACATTAGAGGGAGAAACAAAATTGAGACCTACGATTAGTAATCTGTGCTTCTGCATAAAGGAAACTCTCTTGATGGATTAACATGTAGGAAAATTTAAAAAAAAAAAAAAAAACCTCTGCCATGAAAGCCTCCACTGACATAAAAATAGTTCATAGCTGTTTCTTTTTAAACAGAAGCATCCTTTTTCATGTGATGAATGAGGGTAACATGTCACATTAATCGGGGAAATTTGAATATAGGCTTAGATGGTACCAAGAAATTATTGATAATTTTGTTAGTGGTGATAACGGCATTTTAGTTATGTAAGAAAATTTCCTTTTTAATGCATATGGAATTATGCAGGGATAGAATGACAGAATGTCTAGAATTTAGTTAAAACAGGAAAAAAAGAGAAAAGGCACAGTAGATGTAATCTCAAGGCATTTTTAGAGACAGGCAGTGTAGGCACTAACAGAATCCTTCCTGTAATTGACATTCTGAGGATCATGCTCCTGCGGGTGTGCAAAATATCTGTTTGGGCCCCCTTAACGTTTAGGTTTCTAAGCTGTGCTTGTATCAAACCACTGGGGAATTAGCAAGAGAATTGTGGTTCTGGAAAGTCCTGGTCCAGGTCTCACCACCAGTGAGTTTAAATTCAGGGCACATTTTCTTGAATACACAGATGATGATGACCTAGGCCTCCCATGACCATCGCAGGGAAGGGAACGGCCCCTCAACCCGTCTCCCAGGGGTTCCCTGAGCATCATTCCAAGATGGCACCTTAGCTGTGCTCAGGATGAGACCCCCATCCTTTCCACTGCAGCCTCTTGGCCGCCACCACTGGGCCAGAAGTGTTCTGCCGGTCACAGCTGCCTCCTCCGGTGTCTCCAGTGACTGCGGCCACACCTCTGACCCTGAGGAACTCTCCTTTTGCTCCTCTCTCCTAAGATAGGAATGAGAATTCTTCACAGGCTGTTCCTTGGGACAAAGCTTTATGGAAGTTTGGGGAATGAAAGTAGGTGAAACACCAACAGTGCCATCCGGCCTGTCCCTTAAGAGGGAGGCCTTAAGAGGTCTGCCCCTTTGCTCAGCCGCCAGCCCGTCCCTCCACATGATGTTCCAGGCATTGCCATCCCCTGACACGAGGCTTTGAGAAGGAAGAATTTCACCATCACATAGGTCTGCCTGCCCCAGCCCGGAAGCAAACCAAGTGGAAACCCTCGTTGTGGGTGCAAAGGGGTGATTTGCCTTGTGGGCCCCATCAGGACACTCACTCCAGAATGGATAGCATCCGCACCTGCTGGGTTGGGGCTTACCCACCCAACCTGCAGGACGTGGGAGTCTGTCCGGGTTGGGCTGTGTTGAGTCCATGCCGCTGCCGGTGCAGTCTGTCCTGAGAGCAAGATGCTTACTCCTGCCTGTTCCTGTGGCACCTTACTCTGGATTTCCTCCAAATGTTGGCTCCTCGGAAGCACCCACACTGTACTTTGTCCTGTGGGGTTGCAGTCCAGTACGTTGCAAATTTATACCAAGCCAAGAAAACTCCCTCCTTTCCCTCCATCCCAAACCACTGAGTCTCTGGGTCTTAGCACTGATTTCACCTCTTGGACAAATTATGTACCAAACATGAGACTTTGGTAGAGAGCACCTGCATTCTGTATGTCGATGAACCTTCCCCTTTTGACAAGAGTGCTGGTTGAGGATTGGATTTACATCTGTGGGAAGCTTCTTCAAGGATAAACGGAAGACTCCACCCTTCAGTGATTAAAAAAAAAGAAAAAGAAAAAAAACAAAACTTGTTTCAAACTTTAAATGGTTGTCACTCCAGCAGCCCCTATACATCAGGACTTCAAATTTTTAGGGCTTGATCTCCGCTCTAAGGCCTAAAGTTTTCCACTACTTTTTAACCAAGAAAAAAAAAAAAAACCTTATAGAAGTTTAGATATAAACAATATTTATTAAACAGCAGTCAGATGTAAAATACGCAGCAAGTAGGGATCTGCACACTTTCTTTGGTAAAAGGCCAGATAATGAATATTTTAAGCTTTTCGAGCCACGTGTTCTCTGTCCAGCTTCCCAACTGGCTGCCGCGGAAAATCACCCCTCAACAATATGTAAGTGATGGGCATGGCTGTGTGCCAAAAACGCATTTATTTGCAATAACAGGAGGCCAGCCAGCAGCTGGCCAAGATAAAGGATAAGGCGAGATTCTAACTCTCAAGGTACAGTGCAGTTGAGGTGGAATCCTGGTGGCAAGATAAACCAGCATGGCAAGCAAATACTACTATCAGTCAGTGAGTGAAATTCCCCGAAGAGGCAGTGAGGCATGGAGCCGGGAGCAGGGTAAGTGAAGTCGGTCAAGGTTTTTGGAGAGGACTATTTAAAAAAATTTTTTTAAATGTTTATTCATTTTTGAGGGAGAGAGGCGGAGCGCGAGTGAATTAGGGGCAGAGAGAGAGAGACCGTGAGACACAGAATCTGAAACAGGCTCCAGGCTGTAAGCCGTCAGCACAGAGCCTGATGGGGTCTCGAACTCAAAAGCTGTGAGATCCAGACCTGAGCCGAAGTCGGAAGCTCAACCGACTGAGCCACCCAGGTGCCCCAGAGACACCTTTTTTGAAATTCAGGCTTTGCAGGAGAGAACACGTTGGTTCGGGTGGGCTGGGGAAGGCATTTTTTTTTTTTTAAGCGATGTATTCATTTACTCGTAAGCAGCTGTGAATCTGGGTGCTATCCTATGTCCTCCGGTGGAAAGAACCAGGCCATGTCCCCCCCTCGCTGAAACGGGGTTTGATTAAATTCAACATTTGTTAACCCCGCCTGCGTGAAAACAGGTAAACAGAAAACCACACCCGTGAGAGGGTGGGGTTCCTGCCACTCACCCGTTCACGCATCCTGGGACTTCTGGCCAGGTCTGTGAGCTCCCTTGTGGCCAAGGAGGTGGAGGAGTGGAAAATGCGCATGTCACTTGGTTGTGCAGCTTGCCGTTGGGGACCTAAGAGCATTTAAGGTCAGCTTCTGCTGGTGGGACTGCAGGGGGTATGGCTGCTCTTTTGGAACCATTGGTGGCTTCTTAGTTTCATCTCTAGAAAATTGCCATTTCAGGGTGCCCTTTAAACTTACAATTCCGTGCTGGGGAAGGCAAGGTCGTAGCCCCAAACCATACAGGCGACGAATGAACTTCTTGCCTCATTTGCAACATCTGTAACCACTGGATTCTGCCTGAATTTAAGTGCTTTTTTTTTTTTAACCTTCCCAAGCCTTGTTAGGGAACCGAGAAAATAAGATGAACTAAGTAGGTTTGTACACACGAATTAAGCATTTTCCTAAGATCATCAGGAAATTCATGTTGAGTTAGAGCACAGCTACTGAAACCAGAGGACTTACTGTATTAATTTGATGTCTCCATTGCCTTTTCTGCAAAGAAGAAAGGGGCACCTGACGTATAAGGAATGGAGTCCCCACAATGAGCATGACATTTGCCACAATAATAAAATGAAACATGCAAGCTGTGTCAGTCTAATTCTGAGCTAGTGAAGCTGGAGAATCAACCATGAATGAGCTTGACTTCTGCCTCTGCTGTTACTACACTGGCTCACAGCTCCACTCAACTCTAAGTTAACCTGTTTTGTTTTGTTTTTTTTAATTTTTTTTACGTTTATTTATTATTGAGAGACAGAGCATGAGCATGGGAGGGGCAGAGAGAGGAGGAGACACAGAATTTGAAGCAGGCTCCAGGCTCTGAGCTGTCAGCACAGAGCCCGACGTGGGGCTCGAACCCACAAACTGTGAGATCGTGACCTAAGCCAAAGTCGGACACTTAACCGACGGAGCCACCCAGGCGCCCCAACCTGATTTTGTTTCTTAAAAGAAGGAGTGAAAAACCATGCAGGGATTCTAAGAAGCCTCCTATATGTTGAATGCGTGGACCTGGGATTCCACCCCTTCCTTCCTTCCTTCCTTCCTTCCTTCCTTCCTTCCTTCCTTCCTTCCTTCCCTCCCTCCCTCCCTCCCTCCTTCCTTCTTTCCATCCGTCCGTCCGTCCGTCCATCTTCAATGTCCGAGGCTCTGTGCTAGGCACACGATACAGATAAGTCCTGTTCCAGCAAGGGAGAGTGAATACATTGTAATCTGGTATGCTAAGTGCTTTGGGAGAATGAGGACACTGGGGTGGAGTTTTGAAGAAAAGATAAGAATCCAATGAAGGGGGTAGGGGCTCCAGGCAGAAGAAAACAGCAGCTTGCATGGCCCGTTGCCAGGACAGTGAGGCTTTGAGCAGAATGCTGGGCACATGAGGAAGAGGAGTGGATTGGCAAGGTGAGCAGGTGCTTCGTCAGGGGTCTGTCTAGGCACGGGGAAGGAAGTGACAGCCAGAAGTGCTGTTCTCTGCAGAAGAACACCTTGATCAAGCATCAGGTGGGGAAGTATTAAAAACAAAACAAAACACAGTGACACGTGTTAAAGGTAGTAAGGCAGACTTTATTCGGGACCATCATGATAGGTGGGGACCCTGCGTGGTCCGATTTCACAGTGGGGGAGAGAGATGGGGCTCAACTCTAACAGCAAGTGAGAAGTGATAGCCAAGGAGCAGGGTAGGGGGATCAGTGGATGGAAATTTATGAGGAGGAAACATCAGGGGTAAGGGGGATTCTAGCTAAACCAACCTAGTAGGATTCTTGCTGAAGGCAGGCCAGGGTGACCAGACAGGCGGGGGGGGGGGGGGGGGGGGGGGGGCGGAGCCTGATCAGGTATGGAGAGTGATCAGATATGAGGATTCTGGTTAAACCGACTTAGCACAGTTCTTATGAAAACTAGATTTTGCAGGAAAATACACAGATGGGCATAGAGGTTCAGGAGCCTGACAAAGTGTGGTCAAACAAAGAAGTCTGTGAGTACCCATCTTAGAGGGGCAGGAGAGTCTAGTGGTTAAGCATACCAGACTGCCTCGATGTGAATCCTGGCTCTGCCATTTGCTAGCTGTGCAACCTGGACACTCAGCTGTAAAACAGGGAAATAGTAGTACTGTGTCATGGCATGCCTGCTACCGTCAGAAGTTTCTAGAAAGTCCCGGCATTGGCATGACAAGCTATTAGAGTTGAGACGCACAGATGAAAGTACACGTGATGGATTTCATTCTGGAAAGGAAAACACATAAAAAGACTTACCCTTTGTAAGACACTAGGGTGTAACGTTCACCAGCATGCAAGTGGCTTCTACCCAGAATCCTGAGCTACCAATTTTATAAGGAGGAGAAGCAAAAAGCTCAATAATAGGGGTGCCTGGGTGGCTTAGTCGGTTAAGCGTCCGACTTCGGCTCAGGTCACGATCTCGCGGTCTGTGGGTTCGAGCCCCGCGTCGGGCTCTGGGCTGACAGCTCGGAGCCTGGAGCCTGTTTCAGATTCTGTGTCTTCCTCTCTCTCTGCCCCTCCCCCGTTCATGCTGTGTCTCTCTCTGTCTCAAAAAAAATAAATAAACGTTAAAAAAAATTTATAAAAAAAAAGCTCAATAATAATTAGGTTGTAGTTAAAAAAAAAAACAAAAACAAAAAAAACGAGACTTTTCACGGAGCTGTTAGCCATCCCGATGTCAAAGCATTCGTATGGACTTTGAAGAGAATAGCTGAGTCCCTCAGATCCTCTGAAATGTGTTTAATGCTCTTCCTGAACCATAAGCCTCCTATAAACGCTCGTGAGGTCTTCTGGAAAACTGGTCCCAACTACAAACACCACCAAGGTCTGTGGTATAAAAAATGTTGGAAACAGCCCCCTGGATGGCTGAAGACCAGGGGACCAGCATGCTGCTTCGTGACACATTTTAAACATCAAATGTGGACCTCCTGACGGAGGCTGCAAAAGTGACCTTTAGTTGGTTCTGACCGAGGGCCAGTTTACCTTGTTAACTTCACAGAGTAGTCTAGGGTGGTGATGTAACCTATCTTCAGGGAGTTCTTTGTATTGATGCCTCTTAGAAAAATAGATGTCATGGGCAAGGCGTGCACAGAAATATATTTTGTATGCCCCCTCTGCCTCTTCTCTGCCCCTGTCACAGCCCAGGAGGGTTAATCCAGGCTGCAGAGATGGCCCTGTGTCCTGGAATAACAAAGCGAGATCATAGCCTGCCTTGTTTACCCTGGGGAATGAATTTGTTCATTTAATCCTCGTAGCAACCCAAAGAAATAGGAAGGGAGGTGGGACCTTATGTCCATTTTCAGAGATGAGAGCAGTTCCAAGGACTGTTCCAAGATCACACAGATCATAAGGGCAGCACCAGAGACTGGTACAGCATTCCATTCTGGGACATTCTGCTGTCCAGGGACCAGGGAGAGGGGTCTGGGGCAGGCAGCCATACCTAACTAGGTTACTCATTCAACCAACACGTTTATCAAGCTCCTCCTACGTGCTGGGCACTGGCTACGCTTTGGTGAACACACAGCTCTCTGGGTCTCCTGCCCTCCATGGAGCTCACTCTAGTGCAAAAGACGGTGTGTAAATAAATAATGAGCCCAGTGACAAAAATTGTGAAAGGTGATGTGAGCAGGGTGTCAGATGAGGAAAACAGAGGAGTCTGGTTTAGCCTGATAACTCAGGGAAGGACCCCAAGGAAAAGACTTGAAAGTAGACAAGTGAGGAGTAGGGGACGGCAGTCAGGCAGAGGGAGGCGCCCACCAAGCGTGGCAGGGAGCTCAGTCTGCTCCCGGGGGATGGGGCTGGAGCGCTACTAAGCAGGACGGTAGCCCCGGCTGGGCTGGGCAGGCGGTCTCCCTGGGGACAGGGTCTCTTCAGCCAGGGTGAAGATCTTCCAGTTGATCATCAGTGTCCTTGGAGGTTATACCAGAGTGTGAAATGGCCTGGTGGGTGCTCTTTTGCACCCGTGTGATGAAGGAATACAGAAGGATTCTGGAGAAAGTGAGGGAATGCGTGAGCTAACTCTTGATAAGTGCCTTCCATTTGATTAGCCCCGCCCCTCAGATTGATCATTTTTCATTTAGCAACAGTGGAGGCTGTCTACTGAGTGCAGGTTAAGTTCTAGGCACTGAACCAGGTAGGTTATACGTACTGTTTCTAATTTTCACGGCAGCCGTGCAAGATGAGGTTGTCCACTTTGCTCCTCGCAATTACCCTGTAGGAGGTAGAGGCATTGAAAAGCTGCATTTTTATAGATGGAGAAACGGGAGTCTGGGAGGAAAAGGCTGGGCTGCGATTGGAGCCTGTGCTGTTGTTCTCCATGCTGGTGATAGAGGGGTAGGAGTCCTCGGCATAAGAGGGTTTTAACTCCCATGCAGCAGTGAGTTTCTTGGATGTTGTGTCCATTCCCAATTGTGAAGTGCCCACAAATGCCAGACCAAAAACACCTTCCAATAATGGAGTTAATTTTGACACCTTAATGACAAGGTGGAGAGAGATTGTCACGAAAACTTTGTTCTCCAGTGGGTGGTAGCTTAATCAGTGAGCCCTCGCAGGAGTCTTTTGCCCTTGGGTGTTTATTTTTAAAACGTGCTATTGTTTAGCCCTCTGCGACTGCTTCCTTTATAGTGTTTTTATAAAAGGTTCTAAAAGATTATTACAGCTCTGGCCAGGAGCCAGTATCCCCAGCTCATCAGAGCCTCCTCCCAAGGTAAAAAAAAAAAAAAAAGCAAGTGTGCTGTCTCAAAATAAAGAGCTAGCAGGTCCCCCTAACTTCCAAGGACAACTCGGGATAGTATCCCTGTTTCTAGGCCATAGTCCAGCCTCAGAACGGTCGCTGGTTTGAAAGGACAGTGGTGGGCTCACTGGAAACCGGACTTGTTAAGAAAATAAAAATGCAGTGTTAAAAATTCAAAACTAAATTGATGTTTAACTTATTAAAGTTAAACCGCTTGTTAAAGGTGGTAGGGTGGACTTTATTCGGGACCACCATGGCAGGTTTGGGGACCACTGCAGTGGGATTTTGCATCGGTAGGAGAGATGGGGCTCAACTCTGAATATAGCATCACAAGAGGGAATTGGTCGCCAAGGAGGAGGATGGGGTGGGGGGGTCAGTGGGTGGAAAGTCACTAAGAAGGAACATCAGGGGTACTGGGGCATTCTAGCCAACTGAGCTAACAGTATTCTTGCTGGGAGGCAGGCCAGGGTGCCCAGGAGCCACCTGGGAGACGGTGGAGGATGGGGAAGCTACCAGAGGTGGAAGGTGGGGGTTCTGGCAAAACTAACTTAGCAAAGTTCTTGCTAAACCTGGATTTTGCAAGAAGTACACAGATGGGCCCAGGAGAAGGTTCGGGAGCCTGACTAAAGTGCAGTCAAGCAAAGAATCTTTGTCCGAATCCTGCTCATCTCTTTCTGCCCAGTTCAGATGCTGTCTGCCATATCACCTCAGCCCGGGGACACCTCTGACTCCTCTAGAAGCCCGTGGTGCCCATCCCCTGTGCCAGCACTCTGCAAACATCCTGTGTCTTTTTTTTTTTTTTTCTTTTTGTAATCCAAGTTACTTAGCCCGTAGTGTAATAATGATTTCAGGAGTGGAATTTAGTGATCCATCACTTACAGAATAACACCCAGTGCTCATCCCAACAAGGGCCCTCCTCAGTGCCCATCTCCCAGTTAGCCCAGCCCCCCACCCACCTCCCCTCCAGCAACCCTCAGTTTGTTCTCTGTATTTAAGAGTCTCTTAGGCTTTGCCTCCCCGTTTTTCTCTTATTTTTCCTTCCCTTCCCTTAAGTTCATCTGTTTTGTTTCTTAAGTTCCACATATGAGTGAAATCATATGATATCTGTCTTTCTGTAACTAATTTCGCTTAGCATAATACCCTCTAGTTCCATCCACATTGTTGCAAATGGCAAGATTTCATTCTTTCTGGTCACTGAGTAATATTCCACTGTGTATATACACCACATCGTCTTTATCCATTCATCAATTGATCGACGTTTGGACTCTTTCCATACTTTGGGTATTGTCAGTAGTTCTATAAACATTGGGGTGCATGTGCCCCTGGAATAAGCATTTTTGTATCCTTTGTATAAATACCTAGTAGTGCAATTGCTGGGTAAGAGGGTAGTTCTATTTTTGATTTTTGAAGGAACCTCCATACTGTTTTCCAGAGTGGCTGCACCAGTTTGCATTCCCACCAGCAGTGCAAAAGAGATCCTCTCTCTCTGCATCCTTGCCAACATCTGTTGTTGCCTGAGTTGTTAATTTTAGCCATTCTGACAGGGGTGAGGTAGTATCTCATTGTGGTTTTGATTTGTGTTTCCCTGATGATGAGTGATGTCGAGCATCTTTTCATGCAAAGCATCCAGTCTCTTAAATGGATGGGAGAGATCCAGTTTTTTAAAATTTCCAGTCTGTCACAGATCAGTAACCTTTGTAGACTATAATAAAAATGAATTATGAGGGAAAGATATAAAAACATAAAATGCTAGCCCTACTTTTGTGATTATATTTCACAAACTTGAAGTCCGTGTTCAATTACTGTTAACATCTTTAAACCCTTACCTCTGGCTTCTGTACCGACCCCATCACACCTGCCTTGTGATGTGTTAGTGTGCAGGCCCCTCTCACCTGTCAGTTCCCAGAGGTGCGTGGCCGCTCCCAGAAGAAACAAGATCTGGGAATGAACCACAAAGAGAGGCAACCAGGCTTTGCCAGGCATGAGGCATGGCCTGAAAGGGATCAAGGTGGCTATTGAGATTTGAGAGTAAAGCGCCGGGATAAAGTACGGTGATATCCCACCTGTTTGGGAGGAAAGTGGCCATGCCATTTGACCTTTTCCCCGGTAAGTGACGGGACTGTTTTCTTAACCGCTATGTCATGCTGCCTCTTATCCACATGCTACAAAATTCTAGACCAGTGCTGCCTTCCAGAATGTTCTCTGTGTGTGCCATCCATTGCAGTAGGCACGAGCTTCGTGTGGCCAGGGAGCACTTGAAATGTGGCAGGTGTGACCGAGGAGTGATGGAGAGGTGATGTCTCCAGAGTCTAACATCTGGAGTAAGGTACCATTCTGTGACATCCGTTGAGCCAGACCACATGTTCTCAGCAGGAGCAGAATTGCTCCCAAGGCAGCAAAGGCCGTGTTTTGGGGATAAGGGGGAGCAATGTACTCTTTTTATGCAAAGAGCACATGTATACATTTAGTACCTAAACAGTGTCCTGTAGTATTAAAAGATCATGGGACAGGTGTCTCCCCCCCTGCTGGGGGAGGCAGGGAGAGCACACAATGATGAGGGGACATGAGAGGCAGAGAAACACTAAGATACTAGGTGCGTTCTCATGTGGAGGTAGGTCACACAGTCACATGAAAAGTGTTTCTGTTGGTCTCCCTGGGAACTGAACCAAACTGCCCCATACAAGTGGTTTCTTTTCTTTTTTTTTTTTTTTAAATTTTAACGTTTATTCATTTTTGAGAGAGAGAGACAGAGCATGAATGGGGGAAGGTCAGAGAGAGAGGGAGACACAGAATCTGAAACAGGCTCCAGGCTCTGAGCTGTCAGCACAGAGCCGGACGCGGGGCTCGAACTCATGGACCACAAGATCATGAAGGTGGTTTCTAAGGAGACTACCTGCCGAGCTCCTAATCACTGCCACAGGGTGAATCTCTGAAGTGGGCTCACTCTGTAAGGAGGAACTACCTGTACAAAGATGCAGTTCTTTCTGAGGGAAAGCATCAAATACAAAATTCTTTTTTTCTTTTTAGGTTTTATTGATTTGTTTTGAGAGAGAAAAGCATGAGCAGGGGAGGGACAGACAGAGGGACAAAGAGAATCTCAAGCAGGCTCCACAGTGTCCGTGCAGAGCCTGACGCGGGGCTCGAACTCACAAACCGTGAGATCGTGACCTAAGCCGCAATCATGCGTCGGACACTTAACGACTGAGCTACCCAGGTGCCCCCACACTAGCCAGATCCCAAGCACACCTGCCGCAGGTAGCTTGTGGTCGCTACAACAGAAGCATGAAGAGGAAGCACTTCACCATGATGGTTCCGTGAGGCAGCACTGGTCTAGAATTTCACAGCACGTGGATAGAGCCACTGTGAGAGAGTGGTTAAGAATATGGCCTGTGGGTTCGAGTCTGGATTGGGATCCCAGCGTCCCCACCAAATGGCGAGGGATAAAGGAGGTGAAGCATTCCACATGTACCCATTGTGCAGGACACAGTGTGTATGGTCACTGTCATTTTGATTAGAATTAAGCCTCAGCATCATTGCTATTATTAGCAGGTGGGGTGTATAGACTATCCAGACAAGCTTTCCATGTTCAAGTTAAGTTCAGGAATGTTCCGGTGACTTGTGGAGGTTTTCAAAACAGGCTGTTGCCCTGCTTATGTTCCCAGCCTCTGTGGTGGCCCATCACCTCTACCCCTGGCACCACATGATAAATAGTCCAAGGGCCTGGAATTGGGGGGCCAGCCCTGCCCCTCATCAGTGATGGCTGGAGAGGTAGAAGGGTAACTCTAGAGGTAAGATGTACAGAAGTACAGTTGTTGGTTCAAATACATTTCTGGTTTTTGTTTTTTTTTTAATGTGTGATTTTTTGTTTTTTGTTTTGAGAGAGAGAGAATGAGTGGGGGAGGGACAGAGAGAGAGGGAGGCATAGAATCCAAAGCAGGCTCCAGGCTCCGAGCTGTCAGCACAGAGCCTGACATGGGGCTCGAAACTGCAAACCGCAAGATTGTGACCTGAGCCCGAGTCGGACGCTTAGCCGACTGAGCCCCCCAGGCGCCCCTTGAGTTACATCTCTGATCTGTCCAGGAGAATTATAGGACTAAGGTAGATTTGAGGAACGGGAAGTAAAGCCCTTCCCAAAGTAACTACAATACAATCGCTGTCCTCCAGCAGAAGGGAGCTGGCAGACTGCTTTAGGGGATGTATTTGTTTAAGATACTTCCCACCAAGAATCTCATTATTATGAAGCCTTTTATTGCCAGCTGGGTCCTGGAATAGAAGCAGAGGCAGCAGCCCATGGCCAAATCATTAAGACAAATTAAGACATATTAGCATATGCTGGAAACAATTACCTACATAGATTTAATTTGTTTCACTGCTGGAAGAAAACCCCGAGAGGGCACAAAACACATACCCAAGAACAGTTCTGCAGCTGCCCTCTGAGCCTGTCACTTGTCCGTACCTTGGGGGCTGGGAGCTGCTGAATTTAGACATCGACTCGAGGACGAGACATCTGAAAATACATCCTCGCTTGGACCAGGATTCCATGGGCTTGTACAGGTTATGTGGAGTTTTGTGGAATTGGTGATTTTGTTTTTTAAAATCAACCATTGGTATAAATAATTATTTTGATTGTTTATGAAAATAATGCACAGAGCTCTAAAACGGAATATTCAAGCACAGTTTTATATTCATAGAATATACTTAGCAAACTTACATATTTTGCATTATTGTTTGCTCTTTTTTTTTAATTTTTTTAATGTTTTTTTATTTTTGAGAGAGAGAGAGAGAGAGGGAGACAGAGTGCGAGCAGGGGAGGGGCCAAGAGAGAGGGAGACACAGAATCCTAAGCAGGCTTCAGGCTTTAAACTGTCAGCACAGAGCCCGACGCGGGGCACGAACCCACGGACCGTGAGATCATGACCTGAGCCGAAGTCGGCCGCCTAACTGAATGAACCACCTGGACGCCCCTGTTTGCCCTTTTTTTTAAGAGACTGAAGCTCTAAATAGGAAATCGTCCATTCTGTGGCCTTTGGTGTCTCCTGATTGTTGTTGTCATTGCTACTATTTCTTGAAGAGTCGTTATTTTGAATCGTCTTACCACAAGGAGAAGAAAGTCTTCTCGGCACAGCAGAGTGCATTTTTCCCAGAGAGAGAGAATAGAATCTAGCATCGGGCTTTTTCTAGAATGTGTCTGTTGCGATATGCCCCTCACGTGGGAGTGACAGTCTTGTCCCAGGGGCTGGTGAATGGGCCCTTCCAACATCCTGGGGTGCTCGCTAAGTTGGCCAGAACCCCTTCTCTCAAAATATTAGCTTCCAGAGGAGCAACCAGCAGCCAGAGGAATGGCGTGTTTGCAGTGGGAGCCGATTTGTCCTGTCATCGTGGTGATGACCAGCTTCCTTCCAGATTGGTCCTGCACATCGATTATGTACAATTATATGTGAGAAGCACAAGCCCGACTTGAGAAAAATAGGCGAGGCTTTTATAGTGTGAGGAGTGAAAACAAAAGCCACCTGTGCCTGCCATAACCCCCCCAGTTTACTACCTTCTCCTTGGGGTCGCCTCACGACAACTCATCTTTCCCGCCACCCTGCACTTCAGGCTTTGCTAACAGTTAAGGCACAAGTCACATGTGTTGAAGATTCAAGAAGTCATTTTCTGTGATGATTGTTTGATTCATAATGTGATTCTTGTTTCGGAAACAGGGCAGGGTAGAGCCTGAAACATTCCCCTTTTTTTTTTTATAATTTTTTTTTTAATGTTTATTATTTTAGAGAGAGAGAGAGAGAGAGGGAGAGTGAGTGGGGCAGGGGGAGAGAGAGAGGGAGACACAGAATCCGAAGCAGGCTCCTGGCTCTGAGCACAGAGCCTAGAGCCAGATGTGGGCTTAAACTCACGGACCGCGAGATCATGACCTGAGCCCAAGTTGGACGCTTAACCGACTGAGCCACCCAGGCGCCCCTGAAACCTTCCAATGACAGCGTGCTGAAAGATGGTCTGGTTGCTTCACTTACCCTGTCTTCCACATAGTAGCTATCCAGTCAACCGCGTCATTTGTCTCCATTTATAGGGGCATCTTCAATGGAAGGCAAGGGTTTCTAGCAAGAAGGGATGTGTGCCTCCCCCTCTAGGGCTATGGTTGGCATTCTAGACAGCCTTTTCCCTTCCGGACTACATTCAGTCATTTTATAGGCCACCCAACACCATTTGAGACTACAGCTAACAGTGTGGCCCTAGGTCTCTTCAATTAGAAATTTAAAAATTGGGGGGGCGCCTGGGTGGCGCAGTCGGTTAAGCGTCCGACTTCAGCCAGGTCACGATCTCGCGGTCCGGGAGTTCGAGCCCCACGTCAGGCTCTGGGCTGATGGCTCAGAGCCTGGAGCCTGTTTCCGATTCTGTGTCTCCCTCTGTCTCTGCCCCTCCCCCATTCATGCTCTGTCTCTCTCTGTCCCGAAAATAAATAAAAAACGTTGAAAAAAAAATTAAAAAAAAAGAAATTTAAAAATTGGAAAAATTTTTTTTATATCCTACCTCTTTAAAATGGATATTTTAAGTTGTCTCATAATCAGAGCCATACACAGTAAGGTTGTTAACATAGAAGCAATTTGGAAATCATGAAAAGAAGGAGAAAATGTGCTGGCCAGGATAAATAATGAAAGTACTGTGATTTAGTATTGAAGTTGGCCCTGAGACTATCTTAAAGCTCCAACAGTAAGTGGATGATTAAATACATTATGGTACAGTCACAGGACAGAAGATTATGTGGCCATTAAAATTCCTCCTGAAGAATTTGTAATAAGAAAATGCTTATAATACAGTATTAAGAGAGGATCAAAAACTGTAGAATTCACTCAGCTATGTTTACAAAAAAGAAAAAATATTGACAGGAAATTTGTCAGAATATCAACTATGACTGATGGAATGGAGTGATTTTTATTTTCCTTTTTTCAGACTACTATATCAAACATATATTATCACTTTCATAGTCACCCATAAAAGTTATCTTGGGTGCCTGCATGGTGTAGTTGGTCAAGTGTCCAACTGTGGCTCAGGTCCTGACCTCGTGGTTCATGAGTTCAAGTCCCACATCGGGCTCTCTGCTGTCAGCACAGAGCCCACTTCAGATCCTCTGTCCTCCTCTCTCTCTGTCCCTTCCTCACTCTCTCAAAAATAAATAAACATTTCTTTTAAAAAGCTAACCTTTTTGGCCGACTCTGAGCTTCCTGGCAAAAAAGGCAGAAAGGGAAACAATCACGAGTTTTACAATATTCATTACGTGATGAAAGAACTCTCCGTTCTTCAAGATAAAGTTTTTTTCTGGATACTGAATTCCAGAAGGGGTTTATCCTGAAGGCTGTGGAGTGATGTGATGTACAATCCTCGAGATTCTCTGAGCGGATGCGGAAGGGGAGCTCCTGTCTCGTGACCAGCCCCACGAGGCACTGGCCACGGGCTGAGGTAGCGGGATTATGGGGAAGGGGCGCCTGCACCTCACCCCTCTTCCGTCTCCATTCTGTGTTGGCAATCTTGAAGCCCTTCCTTTGCCCGTTGCGTCTCATGCGAGATGGGCCTAGCAGATAGCAGAGGACAGCCCTCAGCCCTTCATTTCACACCTTGAGGATTGAATGACCACCAGGCCTGGAAATCCGTCTTTTAAAAATCAGCGTAATTTGGGGCTTCTGGGTGGCTCAGTTGAGCGTCTGACTCTTGATTTCAGCTGAGAGCATGATCCCAGGGTTGTGGGATCGAGCCCCATGTCAGGCTCTGTGCTAGGCATGGAGCCTGCTTAAGATTCTGTCTCCCTCTCTCCTTCTCTGTCTCCCTCTGCCCCTCTCCCATTCACTCTCTCTCTCTCTCTCTCTCTCTCTCACTCTGAAATGAAATTAAAAATGGACAAAAATGTCTTCTCCCCCCTCGCAGGTGTTGCTGCCCTGGATTCCAGCGTATCTGGGAAAATTGGTCTACGTGCCGTCGTCTATTATTTCTGTACCACGATCATTGCTGTGATTCTAGGTAAAACCTATTTCTGATTCCTTATTCTTCTGTAGAATTGTGACTCTCCCTTTAAAAGTAGTTGGGCTTTTTTTTAAATGTACTTTTTTTTTTGTAATTCAGAAAGCAATATTGTCAAATTACCATGAACCTTTTGGGCTTCAGGTCTACACAACACCTTTTCTATGAAGAAAATGTAATACTGACTCAAGTTCAGCCGTGGTGCTGCTCATTAATGTCCCTAGTAAGAAACAGGGTGACAGTTCTGTGCCTTTATTAGAAGGAAGTGAAGCCAAGAGCTTCTGTCATAGTGGAGTTGAGTCTAATGATGAAGTATTTCCAAAAAGATAACATTTCAGTGCATCTCAAATGGCACATGGTAGTGAGAGCTCACAGCAACTTGCCAAGTATAAATTCCAGTTGAAAAAGGGAGAACGTTCTGATAAGGGAATATAGCTGCTCTCGGACCTCTGGCATTCTTTTACGAAGAGAGTGCGGCCCATCCTTTGTGACCTGACGTTTTAAGGATGTCCCGCGTGGGAAGAGAGGACTGGATTGTACTCAGATGTTGCAGCCGCGTGACCCTGCCACTCTCCATTAAGAGACTGTTGGGATGAGGTGAGGCAGTGGGGCTGGTAGGCAGGGCACCTGGGAGGGCCTGAACCCTGCCTTAAACCAAAGCCGCGCCTCCTCAGAAGGTTCGTGAGGGAAGTGCACATGAAGGAAAAAGCGGGTGTGTGTCTTTCCTGCCAGGTTGAGTGGAAAGAGGAGACCACACCCACCTTGTCTTTGTATTGCCCACCGACTCCTCCCACCTGCGAAACCTACCTGCTCTGGTCCTGATGCCCTGCCCACTGTGGATCGGCGTTGCCCTTGGGAGGAGTGATAAAGGACACAGAGACTTTCTTCTTCACCCCCTCCAGTCAGGCAGCCTCTAATGACTTGGGGTGTACTCCAGCCTCCCACCTCTGCTTGGACACCTCAGAGGGCAAGAACCCATTACCTCCAGGGGCCAAAATGGTGCCCTCAGATACCCCTCCCCCCCCCCCCCCCCCCCCCCCCGTTGAGACAGTGCCTTACAGCAAGAACTGTCTCCCCCTGTAACACCTGTTTGTCCTCCTTCCACCCACCGAGAGTCACAGGGAACACTATTTTTCTTAACCCTAACCCTTTTTTGGATTACACAACAGCCTTCCAGATATCTGAAGGCTTGTAGTATGAAAGGAAGTTAAGGCTTGTTTTGTATGAGCCTCTGGAAAATAACCAGCATCTGTGGATAAAAGTTACATAAAGATATTGAATGGCTTGAAAATGAACTGAGTTGGAAAATGAATCACCCTCACCCCAACCCCTGCCTAGGCTGATCTCATAAGCTAAAGAAAAGAAAATAGAATGTTCTCATCAGCAAGGGTTTCCAGAAGCAATTCTGGAATGCAGCCTCTTCATTTACATTAAAAAAAAAATGGGAAGAGTTCCTTCTTCATTTAAATGGAAAAGTAATCAAGGCTGCTTGGAGGTCCCAGCTGAGGCTCGGCATCTTGGCCGGACCGTGGAGTCCTCCTTCTGGTTTTGCCTGGTGCCACTATGCCTACTGGTTCTAAGAAGCCTACGCCAGGGGTGCCAGGTGTTCTGGAAGGTTCTTAATGCTCTGTGGTGCTCTCTTGGGCCGCAGGCATCGTGCTGGTGGTGAGCATCAAGCCTGGTGTGACCCAGAAAGTGGATGAGATTGACAGGACAGGAAGCAGCCCTGAAGTGAGTACGGTGGATGCCATGTTGGATCTGATCAGGTGAGTGTTTTGCCAGTGGGGCAGCCCCCTAGGCATGCCGCCTGTGGTACTGTGGCCACAGAGGACCACAGCTTGCTTTAGTGCACTGCTGTAGCTGTCTTGAAATGGCCGACAGTTTTTGAATCATTGCGTGTTTTCATTTTGCCCTGGACCTCAAAATTGCATAGCCAGTCGTGCTCGCCAAGCCATGGTTCCAAGAGTGGGAAGAGAGTCTCCTCTGTCAGGATTTAGGATGGACAGAGAAGCAGAAAATACACTTATTGCACTAAGATGCTGGGCTGCGTTGGGGGGTCAGCTCTGAAGCACACTTGAAGAAATACCTTCTTTTTTAACTTTTTTTTTTAACATTTATTTTCAAGAGAGAGCGACAGAGTGTGAGCAGGGGAGGGGCAGAGAGAGAGGGAGACACAGAATCCAAAGCAGGCTCCCGGCTCTGAGCTGTCAGCACAGAGCCCAACAAGGGTCTCAAACCCATGAACCGCAAGATCATGACCTGAGCTGAAGTCAGACGCTTAACCGACTGAGCCACCCAGGTGCCCCAAGAAATACATTTTTTAATTGCACCGGAGAAGCCCTCTTCTCAGAAGCAATCAGGGCTGGGAATTGGTCAGTTACTTTTAAGATAGCAGAGCAGAGAATCGTTAAAAAATGACACAGGTACACATTACATATTTTGTAGACACAAAATTTAAATGTGTTTGCCAGTTTTTGATGTAGGGCCAAAATCTTTTCTTTGAGCGTGTCAGTTGATTGTGATTCTGTATCATTTTTCTTGCACCTGTTGTGCTTGTAAAGGCATGGTATACAATTTCCAGGTTCAGTTTTCACGAAGTACACAACAAAATCCTTAGAAACTATAAAGAATGCTGAGTGCCACATCCTGCCAGTTGTTCTTTCCATTTCTGTGGACGCCCCTTACCTAATTTACCCACAGAAATTTTAGTCACTGGCTTCGGTCGAGTTTCCAAGCATTGAGTTTAGTTTTGATGAGAAACCACACCTTCCATATCACTCCCATTTCACTGACTCACATCATTTTTAATTCAGTCATTATGCTGATATTCTCATTTGGCATAAAGAATTTGGGAACAGATGCCACGGACTCTCGGTAGGCATACTTTCTCGTCAATGAAAACAGAAGCGTACAGAATATTAAAGGAGTCTCTTGACTGGGAGTGTCCACCTGCCAATGCGTTGTTTCACCGAGGACAGTGAGCGTACCAATTACTCAGTGACTCAGCTGAGTGATGGTTGTGTGAGGGAACCTTCTAGACTCGGTTGAAGCTCAGCGGGGGAAAAAAATCTTAATACAAGGAAGTATTTTGCAAAGGAGAAACCAGAAGAGGAACCAGAGTACTGATTCTATATTCTGCTCACCTTCACCCATGCGTTGGGTGTGACAAAAACAAAACACTTGTGCTGTAACGTGACACTGTTTTTCATGTCTCCAACAGGAATATGTTCCCGGAGAACCTTGTCCAAGCCTGTTTTCAGCAGGTAAGAAGAACGACTTTTGCCTTCAGATTGCTGTACTCTTCGCTTTACTGATTAGAATCGTTGTTCCCTGCTGTGACCCAGGAAGTGGAATGAGGACATCAAAAATGGCAGGAAACCCACCCTCGAGTGTGAGTGTGGAGCAAATCGCAGATGCCTCTGGGCTTCAGGTCCCAGAGAAGTCCCTGTTGTTACTGACCCCGCTGCTCCCTTTCCGTGACACGTTCTTGTCCCCAAGAGAGCTCAGATGAAGCCATCAGGAACCCATCGAACAAAGAGTGTTTAAAAATGTGGGCTCTTGTGCCTGTGTTTTTGAGAACCACGTGATATTTGTGGAGACGCTTAGACTGTCTCCAGATGCAGGCACTGAAAAAGCAACCCTCCGACTCCCTGTTCCTTTCTCCCTCATGTTGGGAGAGTGGTATCTAACCCACACGGGTGGTGGGTGTTCCCGGTGTTCAGTCTTTTCCTTAATCACTACGCACCCGTTGCTGACCCTCCGGCTCCCCAGCAATGTAACAAAGCCGTGATTTTTTTTCTCTAGGAAAGTTGAACAATCTCTTCACTCCCATTTCCTTACAGCTCTTTTCTCTTGTTTATCTGTGCACTTAAGACAGCTGAGTCTATCACAAACTGCCGAATTCATTTACATAAATTACATGAACAGAGACCTCTGTGTGTACCAACAAAAATGGCAATGAAGTTGCCCCCTGCCGACGTCCAAGAGGCACAGAACCACCTCTATTTCAAGGGTGCCTTTGCGGCTCAGCCACAGTGGTCATTTGTAAGGTTCTTGATGTTGGCAGTGCCTCGAAGGAGTGACATTTATGCCTGGTGTTGTGGTATACTAGCTCTTTCTTAAACCTCTCTGCTGAAGCCTTGCAGGACCAAACAGAGCCGAAGGAAGGGAATTCAATAGAAATCTCACTCATGGACTAGCCCTAAAGGAACTGTTGCTGCTGGAACAACCATCTACTTCTTGACGTTTATTAAAGTCAGGGTGACTACAGTTACCCAAGTAATGAGGTGTTCCTCCCAGATTAAAAATGAGAAATGAATAAACAAATAGAAAGAAAATGATTGATAAGATCGCTGTAAGAGTCTGTCTGTCAAAGCGCCTCCAAATAAAACCTGTACTTTTGGGGCACCTGGGTGGCTGAGTCAGTTAAGCTTCCCGCTTTGGCTCAGGTCATGATCTCTCTGTTTGTATTCTCCAGCCCCTGCATCGGGCTCTGTGCTGACCGCTCAGAGCCTGGAACCTGCTTCACACTGTGTCTCCCTCTCTCTCTGCCCCTCCCCTGCTCATGCTCTGTCTCTCTCAAAAATAAATAAACAAACATTTAAGAAAACAACAACCCAAACTTTCTTTCCCATCGTCGCCCTGTTAATCTTTTACTATGAAAGACAACATTCTGACATCACTGAATGGTGGCCATGGGAATCAAGGTTTGGATTTTATGGTCTCACTTTGGCTTCCCAAGCCTCATGGGAGGTACTATCAAAATCTGCAACCGAGAGAGGTGACAGAGACAGAAGGCTTCAGTAGCACTCAGTTAGCCAGAGTCACATATTCCCATGGTTTAGACTCAGGTGCTTGAAAAACTCTTATTTTGTTTGTTTCTTTGGTCTTTTTTTTCCCCTCCAATGTGCAGTATAAAACCAAGCGTGAAGAAGTGAATACTCCCAGTGAGCCCGGGATGAACATGACCCAAGCATCTGTCACAGCCATCATGACAACTGCCATTTCCAAGGTACCTTGTTGCCCGCGCCCCTTCCCCCCCCCCCAGGCAGGCGCTGAGTCATGGAGCAAGCAGGAGACGGAGATACAGTCTGTCCTCATTACTTGCGAATTCGTCTTCTCACTAAAATGTGTTTGCCACCCCAGAATCAACACAACGCTCTCACGTCATTTGCGGACAAAGAGCGGTGAAAAGTTTAAGTCGCCCAATGCACACATGGCCCTCTGAGGCTGAACAAGGCTAAGCCCTTTTTTTTTTTTTTTTTTAATAGGCTCCACACCCAATGTGGGGCTTGAACTCACAACCCTGAAATCAAGAGTCACATGCTCCACCAACGGAGCCATCCAGGCACCCCAAGCTCTGCCTTCTTGTTTCAGCTCTCATTGTAAACAAGTGTCCTTTGAGTAGCATGTTTATGCCACATTTTTCATGTCTCTGTGCTTTTTCATGGTGATTTTACTGTTTAAAACATCCCCCAAGCATAATGTTGCAGTGTTGTCGGTGGTTCTGAGGGCGAGAAGGCTGTAGTGTCCCGTGTGGAAAATTATATATGTGTTAGATCAGCTTCATTCAGGCCGAGGGTGTCGGTTGTGACTTCAGTGTTAACGACTCAGTAATACACATTACATATTCATGTGTTTCTGAACAGAAACACACCTACAGCAAGGTTATATGCTGATTATCTGATGAAAATGTTGTGAACCCTGGTTCCCCAGAACCTGACCTTGTATTTCCCCTGGGAGCAAGGATTCAGTATTTGCTAACTCAATGTTGGTGGGTGGCACTTTGTAAAACATAACCCCCAGGCATTACGAGAAGCATCTGAACCACCCAGAGAAGAGGGTGAGCCCCATTGCGTCTACACCCTCCACTACTCCATTGAGTTGAGTTGGGCACCTCTTGCTTTAGAGTTGCAAGACCACCTAAATATAGAATACAAGGCCACGTTGCTTCTCCAAAACTCTCCGCCCAGATGTGATTCGGGGTCCGGAGTTTTCCACCCTCGACGGGCCATGCAGCGCAGGCACTGTGTGTCATGCAACTCAGTTCAGTGGGGTTGGGAAGCACCCTCTCCAGGACAGAGGACGCCAGTATGCCTGCAGCAGAATGCCCTGCCAGGTAAAGAGGAATAAACCACAAGCAGCCTCACCTCAGTTCTGCCACCAGGAGTTCGCCATCCAATTATGAATAAAATCCATTAGGTTTTGAGAGCGGTCGGCATTTCAGCTTTGGAGATGAGACTGTGTGGGCCCGAAGCAGTAAATCTGTAGTCCTAGAGAAGGTCTCTGCTGAGCGTTCTCTGCCCCCACCCAGAAGGGAACGATTTAAGGAAGAAAGAAATGTTTGGTAGACTTGGTTCAAATCAGAGAGACCACGGTTGGCTCCAGCTTCCTGCTGCAGGAAACATTAAGTCCTCCGACTGGCTCTGTGGCCCTCCATGGCCGGGCTCCTCCCTGGTTTCCCGGCTCCCTTCCCAGTGGCCCTTTCTCTTTCCCATCCAGACCCACCTCCTCAGTTACTCCTTATTCCTGCCTTTCCACGTGGTTCCGAAAAGATTTTTTTGAGCACTCCCTGTGAGCCAGGCCCTGCTGGGCATCGGGATGACAGTGGTACGAAGACAGACAAGGCTTGTGCCCTCACGTGACGAGGGATGAGCATTGCAATAGGGAAGCACAGGGTGCTTACTCCAGGGCTTTCAACAGAGAGGCTTAAATTAGTTTGGGGGCCATAAAGCATGAGTGGAATTCTCCAGGTAGGGTGCAGCGGCCTGGGGATGACTTTGGCCTCTGCTTATGCCATGTTTCTGGTGTTGGCCTTCATCTCTTGGCTGCCCCTACCGCTCAGGCTTAGCTTTCCCTAACCGCCGGTGCCCCCAGTCAGTCTCCACCGAGGCCTGTAACTTGACCGCGCAGTTAGTTACACACCCTCCCACTACCATTGGTTTGTTTTTCTCACGGTTAATCTTATCTGTCTAGCTGTATTTTAAGACTTCTAAGTCACCAATGCAGTCAGCACACTCTAGCTGCTCGATAAATATGAGTTTGAGCATATCAGATGATAAGTAAAAAATGGCACCCCGGTAACTCATCAACCATATATGATACATTATAAACCTGGCTTGCGGCACTCCGATCACGTTATCTCCCTGTGAAATCTCTCAGTGAAATCTCATGCTGCACCACTCAGATGAGGTTGTGTCTCAGCATATCTCATGCTGTTCTTACTCAGGATAAGATAACGAAATGGCTTATAGTAGCTGGTATTTGGTTAATATTTATATCTCTACAATCCCGTTGGTCATCCAGGATCAGAGGCGGTAAAGAATGCGCCTGTGTTTTACTATCATGATACAACAGATAGTAAAATGTCCTAAAAATGTTCACCCTGTTAAATATTTTGCAGTTCCTGCATTATTAATTCCTCTCTTTTTCACGCAGACTCCAAATGTAGCTAGTAGTTAGAATAACTCTGAAAAGCACCTCATATCTACAGTTCTTATTAAAAATGTAAGATATCCCAGTTGGTTCGAGCCCCACATGAGGCTCCATGCTGACAGCTCAGAGCCTGGAGCCTGCTTAAGATTCTGTCTCCCTCTCTCTCTGCCCCTCCCCCGGTTGTGCTCTGTTTGTCTCTCTCTCTCTCAAAAATGAATAAACATTAAAAAAATTTTTTTTAATATAAGACATCCCAGAATAAGACATCTTCAAAAGAAATCTTTAAGTTTGGATTTTTTGAGAGAGAAAGAGAAAAAAAAATCACTTTAAAGTTCAGCGGCAGATGGTGGGGGCAGTGAAAACTTGGGTTGTTTTTTTTTTTCTTTTTGTCCCCAAGTATGGTGGCCTTTGGTGGATCACTAGTTTAGTAGGTGTGGCCGTGGTATCTTTCCATTTCGGGGCCTCTGCTTTCCAACAGCATTCTAATCACGCATCCGTATATTCTCTTGGTTTTGACCCACAGAACAAAACAAAGGAATACAAAGTCGTAGGCATGTATTCAGACGGCATAAACGTCCTGGGCTTGATTGTCTTTTGCCTCGTCTTTGGACTTGTCATTGGAAAAATGGGAGAGAAAGGACAGATTCTGGTGGATTTCTTCACTGCTCTGAGTGATGCAACCATGAAAATCGTCCAGATCATTATGTGGTGAGCAGATGCCTGTTAATGCCATCCTGCTTCTCCTGACAGTTGCCCCCTCACAATTGGAGTAAAGATGCCTAGGAAGGGTGAACATAGAATATCAAGACACTAGAGCATTCAGTAACTATGCGTATTACATAGGAGTTAGTTCACTAACAAGAATCTAGGTTTTAGCTATTGTCTTTTCTGGCAAAGCCCTTGATCGTCTTAAACCCAACCAGCATTCACCTAAGAAAATAACTCTTTTTTAATTAATTTATTTTCAGAGAGAGAGAGTGAGGGTGGGGAAGAGAGGGAGAGAGGGAATCCCAAGCAGGCTCCATGCTGTCAGCACAGGGCCCCACATGGGGCTCGAACTCACAAACCGTGAGATCATGACCTGAGCTGAAATCAACAGTCAGATGCTTAACCAATTGAGCCACCCAGGCGTCCCTCTAAGAAATAACTCTTAAATTAAGGATTTGAGGGGCGCCTGGATGGCTCAGTTAAGTGTCCAGCTTCAGCTCAGGTCATGCTCTCATAGTTTGTGGGTTAGAGCCCCGCATCAGGCTCTGTGCTGACAGCCTGCTTTGGATTCTGTGTTTCCCTCTCTCTCTGACCCTCCCCCACTCACACTCTGTCTCTCTCTCAAGAATAAATATTTTTAAAATTTTTCTTTAATTAAAGATTTGAAAGGGTTCTTTGCACATCACAACACAAGGTGCTTTCCTTGTTAGGCCCCGTGCATAAGTGATGTTCAAAATTCTTGCTACTGGTACAGCACAGGCCTAATCCATCCAGATGAAAACTACCATTTGGATCAGCATACCAGTGGCATCACCCTGTCCCTGGAGATGCCAAACTCCAACTTTTCTAGGTGATCCCTGCCCCACTTATTTTGAGTTGTTTCAACATTATGGACTCTGAAGTGTAGACAGTGACAGTGACTCAAAGGGTTTCGTGATTTCAGCCACTTACTCCCGCTGAACCTCACCTTCATCATCTGCAAAAAAGGATAATAGAAATCTGCCCCTAGATTTGGGAGAAGTGCATCAAGGGAAATGATGCACGTCAAATACTTAACCCAATACAAGGCACGTAATGAGAGCTCCGCAAACAGGGCTGTTCTGACCACTTCTCCTACTAATCATATTGCTCTGTGGCTGACACTGCCTCCTGGGGAACAAGATGACTGAGGCCAGGAAGAGCATGGGGGCCATATATGGGGGATCAGGCAAAAATGAGATCTGCCGTTGTGACTGTTAGCAGGACGTATGTGTACCGGGAGTGAGGCATGGGCTATGCACTCATTTAACCACACGTTCTTGCCGAGTCTGCTCATCTAGGGTGGCTGAGGTGGGTAGGATTTAAGACACATGTGCGGGTGCTGAAACCTGGCGCCAGGGGTCCACCAGGGCCTGAGGCCGAAACCTTGGCTTTATCGTGTAGCAGGTGTGCTTCCCAGCTGAGCACACGTGCCAGGCCAAGGTGTGTGCCCTGGCCCATTTCCTCCCCAGCGATCCCACCTTGAAAAGACACCAGATGACAGAAGTGTCTTTGCTATGCTTGCTTTCTAGTTACATGCCACTTGGCATTTTGTTCCTGATTGCCGGGAAGATCATAGAGGTTGAAGACTGGGAAATATTCCGCAAGCTGGGCCTTTACATGGCCACCGTCCTGAGTGGGTACGTCCGACTCCAGGGAGGAAGCAGCCAACTTCTTTTGGGCCAACGGACTGGTGCCGAGAAGCTGCCTTTTGGTTAAAATCAGCTTCTCCCCTGTGCAGGGAAAGATGGTTGAGAGATAAGAGAGCAGGGGGAGGAGGGCTGCCCTTTAACAGCTGTACTGGAGGAGGATCCCACTGTGCTACTTGCCAGATCTCGGCAGAACAGCCTGGACCATGGTTTGTTGCTGCCTTTATTAGTTGTGTTAAAATCATTTTTTAAAATGAGCAAGACCCACTGGTAGCCTCTCTTGGCGTTCACTTCTTCAAGGATGGAAACTCACCAAACTAGTAGGAATGGCCCACAGGTACCCCAACCCCAAGAAAGACATTAGGCAGGGCCTAGGTGGAAGGAGACTTGAGCCAGTCGGAAGGGATGGCTGGTTGGTCCCAGCCCTGCAGGTGGGGCCGGGCACCACTGCCACACCATGCATCATCCAAGTGTCAGGGAGCATTCTGGGAAACTCTTCCAGCTGGGAGGTACTGTGTAAAAGCTGGAAGGCAGCAGGGGACAGGTCGTTTGCATATCTATTGCAGCCCAGTCATTGGCTCCTTAAGGGCAGGTATGGTGGATAAGTTAGGAATGCTGGCCCCGGATATCTAGCAGGGACAGGATTCGTCACAGGTGTTAAGCAACATGGACCAAGGGAATGAATAAGTATGATCAGTTTGACTCGCACAGGTCAGTAGCCCCCAGACGCCCAACTTGAGCAATGAGCTCACCCGCTGGAAGGCAGGTGCACTGGGGAGCTTATCTGTCTTTGCCAAAAGCACCGTCCTGCCAGCCAGCAAGAAGAAGCCTGGGTTCCTCCAATGTGAGGGCCATTGTCAAATCTCAGGGCCTCAGTGGTAAGGCATCAGGGCCATCTACCCTTCTCGAGGACAGGGCCTGGGTCCAGGCAGTCATTTGGCCGAGTTTTATTATACTGAGCCATTTTCTAACACAGTTCTGGTTTCTGTTCTCTTGCCCTACCTTGGTTTTTAACAGAAGACTCAGCTTCTCATAGTTCTTAGCCACAAGCTCTATGTGAAGACCCTCAAGATGGACCTTCAGGATCTGTATTAACAATGATCATTTCTTATTGTTTCAGCTTTGAATAACTGATCTGTAAACCCTTTACGTGGACACTATATGGCATCTGCTGGATTGGTCTCATTTTTTAAGCCCCCTGTTTTGTGTAACCTATATATCTCAGTGTGAAATAAGGAATAGTTTTGGAAGGCAAGAATAACAAAGAAAAGAGGGTCAGTCCTGAAGTAGGTGGAAGGAGACTCCACCAGTATGACTGGAGGAGAGCAGGGACTTCCTCCTCACCACAGCCTGCCTGGCCTACTAGATGGTGGGCACCATCCAGCAGGACAGCAGTGGTCCAGGGAACAGACGGGCTGAGTGCTATGATAAGGGCCTATGGTAGAGGTTTGTGCAGAGCCACAGACCTACAACAGAGGAAAGGGTCTGCCCAACCTGGGAAGGTAAAGGAAGGCTTCCTGGAGGAGGGGGACCTTTTGCTGAGTCTTAGAGGAGGGATAAGAATTCAGCAGCAGCAGCAGGTGAAAGCATTTTAGCATCTGTTGGCAGAAATAGCGTGTACAAAGCTTGGCGGCATGATGTAAGTGTTGTGTGAGCTCTGAAATGTGGATTCAGCTACTGGCTTCACCGCCGACTTTGACAAGATACTTCGTTTGCTAAGTGAATGTCCTCACCCTCACTGCCGGAATGGAGACCTGCCCTACCTCTCATTTTCTTTTGGGTTATAATGAAAATCAAATGATATATCATGAGTAAAAAAGCTGTTTGAAAAAAGGATTAATATGAGGAGGTGGTGTCATCTAAGAACCTGCTTCTTTGACTTGTTTCCAGGCTGGCAATCCACTCCATCGTCATTCTCCCGCTGATCTATTTCATAGTCGTTCGGAAGAACCCTTTCCGGTTCGCCATGGGAATGGCCCAGGCTCTTCTGACGGCTCTCATGATCTCTTCCAGGTAAGCGTACGAGGAGTGTCTGGAGGAAGTCTCTGGGCTGCAGAGACTAATCAGCTCTTACTGGCTGCGGCTGAGAGCTGTACGGGCCACTTGTGAAGCTGACCAAGCACCGGCCACAGCTTGTGCTTCTGTAGCTAGGTTTAACTCCAGGAAGGACCTCTGTCTTCCCCCCCTGCGCATCCTGGAGCATATTGCTTCACCCTACTGCATATTCCCTGCCCTCATGGCATGGCCTGCAGCCCAGAAGGGGGTTATGGTGTAACTCAGAGAATGGCGGACACAGCACGTTCCCACTCCTGGACCTGCCCAGAGTGCCAGCATGCTTTGGGCTCTTGGTTTAGTTTCAGGAATAGAAGCGTCTCTTCAGGCAGGGATTGAGCACCAGCATTCCTAGACCATACGTTCCTTTTTCTCTTTTTTTAATTTTTTTTAATGTTTGTTTATTTTTGAGAGAGAGAGCGTGTGAGCAGGGCAGGAGCAGAGAGAGAGGCAGACACAGAATTCAAAGCAGGCTCCAGGCTCTGAGCTGTCAGCACAGAGCCCAACACAGGACTCAAACTCACAAACCGTGAGACCGTGAGATCGTGACCTGAGCCGAAGTCGGACGCTCAACCGGCTGAGCCACCCAGGCACCCCGACCCCTTTCTCTTTTTATCACACAGTTCGGCCACACTGCCTGTCACTTTCCGCTGTGCCGAAGAAAAGAACCAGGTGGACAAGAGGATCACTAGGTTTGTGCTGCCCGTCGGGGCTACCATCAACATGGATGGGACTGCGCTCTACGAAGCGGTGGCGGCTGTGTTTATCGCACAGTTGAATGACCTGGACTTGGGCATCGGGCAGATCATCACTATCAGGTAGGGCGCAAGGCCACACTTACTTTCATTTCTGTTACTGGAATTGTGGCAGGTGAAAGTCATCTGAAGGGAGCTCACGAGTGGTCCACTGGTGGATTGATTTTCTTGGTCTAAAGTCCCTTCCCAAGATTAAACACATTACCAGAAGTGGAATCGTAGTGTGGAAGGTTTCTGCTTCAGGGTTTGAATACCCAAAGGTATCACTGTTCTCAGTTCAGTGCACCCACTAGGTGCTAGGCACACAGTAGGTGCCAAGGATTCAAGATTGAATAAGGGCCAGGCCCTGCTTTCAGGGGGTCCCCAGTAGGTAAGGGAGATAGATATCTAAATAAATGCTGAGTGGTGTAATAAGGGCTCTAATGGAGGTCTCAGGGGACACAGAAGTCACCAAGGAAGGAAGGGAAGGTGAGGAGAGGCTTTCTGGAAGAGGAAAAAGCTTAGCTAAGTCTTAGAAGAGGAGTAAGAATTTAGTAGGAGAAGGAACCTAAGAGCACTTGGGATAAAAGGACTAGCATGTACAGGGGTTCGTGATGTAACCATGGCCTAGTTACAGAGTTCAGACTATTGGATGTGGCTACATAAAGAGAACAATGTGGAGAACACAGAGAAACGAGTGGACAGGGATCATCTCATGAAAGGCTTTGTGCGAGGCGCTCATGGAGGGGCTCAGTCTTTCATAATATGGGCAGATTTGCATTTTGTAAAAGCTAACTTGGTGATATGGTGGGTAGACTGGGTGGATGGACAGGAGTTAGCTGGAGGACTAGCTAGGAGACCACCACAGGAGTCCAAGTAAGGAATTAAAAGGCCTCCATCCAGGCACTGGCCCTGGGGATGGAGAAGGGCTTCCAAATTCAAGGGGCATCAGTGGATTCAGAGTGAGGGACGGGGGAAGGTTAGGATGACCTCCAGGGTTGGTGGATGCTTCTGGACTGACGAATGGCACTCACCAGAACAAGCACTAGTGGAAGAAAAGTGTCGGTGGGAAGATAAAGAGCTTATGCTGTTTGTCACATTGAATTTGAAATGCCTTTAAGACATCCAGGTAGAGCTCTACAGTGAGAAATGTGGTCTTGACTGCAGATGAGGAAGTCGGACTCATCACCTGGAGGGTGGTCACCAAGCACATGGGTCACGAGTGAGTCAGTCATCCGTGTTCGAGTCTCAGCTTCACCATGATTAGCTGTGACCTTGGCCAAGTTACTTGAATTCTCTAAGCTTCTATTTCCTCACCTATAAAATGAGGATAATAAGAGTACCTACATTTTATGCAAGTGGTGGTAATTAAGTCAGTGCATACAAATACAAAATGCTTAGAATGGTGTATATGTAGTGAGCCCTCAGGAGATGTTGAGATGGTTAGGAGGGCATTACATAGGGAAGGTTTGTGCAGAAAAGAGAAGGACTAAGAACTGAGCCTTAGAAAATCCTCACATTAGAGGCAGGCAGAGAGGGGAGAACCAACAGGGAGACCAAGAAGGAACAGAAAGGGAGGAAGAGAGGGGCACCTGGGTGGCTCAGTTGGTTAAACTTCTGACATCTGCTCAGGTCATGTCTCGCAGTTCATGAGTTCAAGCCCCGCATCGGGCTCTGTGCTGACAGCTCAGAGCCTGGAGCCTGCTTTGGATTCTGTGTCTCCCTCTATCTCTGCCCCTCCCCTGCTCACACTCTGTCTCTCCCTCCCTTTCTCCCTCCCTTGGAGATAAATGAACATTTATTTTTTATTTTTTTTTAAATTTTTTTTCAACGTTTTTTATTTATTTTTGGGACAGAGAGAGACAGAGCATGAACGGGGGAGGGGCAGAGAGAGAGGGAGACACAGAATCGGAAACAGGCTCCAGGCTCTGAGCCATCAGCCCAGAGCCCGACGCAGGGCTTGAACTCACGGACCGCGAGATCGTGACCTGGCTGAAGTCAGATGCTTAACCGACTGCGCCACCCAGGCGCCCCTAAATGAACATTTAAAAAAAAAAGAAAAAATTTTAAAAAAGAATAAAGGTAGGAGAGCCACAAATCTTGCCCTGAAACCTAGAGAGAAGAGATTTCCACACAGAGAATTCTACTCAGGTGAAGACCGATATTGTCTGCTTAAGTAGATACTGCAAATGCCACTCGTGAATTTTTCCACAGTTGGTTCTCTGAGACAACACCATTCAAGATGGTAGCCACTAGCCACACACACACAGGTTGGACGGAACAGACACAGAAGGTTCCATCAGTATAGAAATAAGTTCCGCCATTATGGAAAATTTTGCTGGACTGCGCTGCTTGGAAGGGGTGGATTGGGTTGAAAGTTAATCTGGAGACTTTTATGAAGTGTACAGTGGGAGTTTCCAACTAAACCGGGTCCCTACGCAAGGTGGACTCTGACCTTGCCGAGTTAACTCATTGCTGCAACCCCAGCACTTGGCACAGGCATAAACTCCAGGCATAAAGTAAGTTCCGAGAATGTTCTTATACGGTATTTTTTTTCTAATTTTTTTTAATGTTTATTTATTTTTGAGAGAGAGTGTGAGCAGGGGAAGGGCAGAGACAGAGGGAGACACAGAATCCAAAGCAGGCTCCAGGCTCTGAGCTGTCAGCACAGAGCCTGATGCGGGGCTCGAACCCACGAACCGCGAGATCATGACCTGAGCCGAAGTGGACGCTTAACCGACTGAGCCACCCAGGCGCCCCTAATACAGTATATTTTTAAATTTTCCCCAGCCCTAAATCATAAAGTATTTATTGCCATTTGCCCGACGTTAACTGCAGACCAGTACAAAGTGGACCATTTGGCACATCAGCTGGGAGGCAATACCGATGCTGCCTGGCCTGTAAAAAGTGTCCGAGGCTTAAGAAGCTCGAGCCCAAAGAGCCAGAGTGAAGTCCTGTGGTTGGAACAGCAATGAGTGCGTTAAAATTGAAACCTTGAGTCACGTCTGAGAAAGCTCCGCAGCCACCTGTGGTCCAGTGGTTGTGACTTTGGCCGTTCCCAGCAGACTTTCCCAACTCCCTCGTCCTGGCCTGTGGCACCCAGTCTGTATTGGACTGATTTCCAAGCAGTGGTCGCAAGAGGCGCCCGTTCTTTTGGGCATTTGCCACTTTGTGATGAAGTCCACACACCCCCTCAGTCTTAACATTTCCTAGGTATTTCTAACCTTGTTTTTTTTTTTTTAAATTGACTGCTAGAGAAGTAAACTTTGGGCCTAGAGGCTAAATAATTCATATCAAAACCTCTTGCCCTGCTCTAGTGTTGTGTGTGGGTTTTTTTGAGACTTCATTTGTAAATAATCTCCATATCCAACATGGGGCTTGAACTCACGACCCCCCAGATCAAGAGTCACACGCTCCACTGACTGAGCCAGCCATGCGTCCCTTGTATTCTTCAGGCACAATTGCAGATAAGTAACTACCGGCCCATAGCCAACAACCACAACTGTGAAGCCCAGAGTAATCATTGACCTAAAATTTAAAATCCTCTCTGGCTCTGCCTGGGACAGAATGAAATAATAAACATGATTTTTCCCTTGACAGGTTACAGTTGTGGCTCATGTGGCTGACGGTTAAAGAGATCCCATAGTTCATCTCTTTTCTGTGGTCCTTTTGGGCTGGACATCGAGGAAACATAGGCACCATCCGCCCAAGACAAACCCTTTTGTGGTTTTATCATAATATTCACTAATCAAAGGTTATACCTGATTGAAGATGGGGCAACTATTCTTGTAACAGAAGAGAATTACTGGATTTGGGGCCTTCAAAGAGCTTAGAGGGGAAAAGGAGCCATAGGGGCAATAATAGTGATTGTTTTGTGGCAGCAGTAATAGGAATACTGGTGGCAGCTAAATAGCAGAAATGGCATTGGGTTTTTTTTATCTTAGAGTGTGTGTGAGCAAGGGCGGGGGGCGTGCAGAGAGAGAAGGCTCCAGGCAGGCTCCACACTCAGCTCGATCCCAGTCCCACAAACACACACCTGGGATCATGACCTGAGCTGAAATCAAGAGTCTGACACACAACCAAGCCACCCAGGGGCCCCAGAGATGCCATCAGTTTTTAAGCATCTGCTGCATCCTGGTGCTCATACTGGATGCCCTTCCTATATTACCTCATTTAATCTTCTTGGAGCCCTGCAAGGGAGACAGTCTCCCCATCCTCCGGGCAAGAACTGAGATCCGGAGGGAACTTGCCTAAGGACACGCTGTGAGTGAAAACAGCTGAGGCAGGTCTTGTTTTTTAATGTTTATTTATTTTTGAGGGGTGTGGGGGAGGGGCAGAGAGAGAGGGAGAATCCGAAGCAGGCTCTGGACTGTCAGCACAGAGCCCAGAGCAGAGCTCAAACCCATGAACCGTGAGATCATGACCTGAGCTGAAGTCAGACACTCAACCAACTGAGCCACCAGGGGCCCCAGAGCCAGGTCTCCTTGATGCTAAAACGCGTGCTGGCTTCAGTTCACACCCCAGACCCAGCCTGTCTGGAGACCTAAGTGCCGGTCCAAAAACTAGATCAATGCTAGGAAAGTACTTTCTACAGATGGTTATTGTGTGTTCTTCTGTGAAAACCCCTTTAAAGTCAAAGTAGAATATATTCAAGCCGAAGGAATACGTTTTTATATTTTTTACCCCATCTGAAGATTTATAATTCCCAGTCTCAGACCAAAGCCAAGTCAAATGGCCAAAGTTTAGGAAGCAAGGTCAAGGCTCAAGGGCAGAGTTTTCTTTGACCAGGCGGGTTTTGAGCCCACCGATATATTCAGTTTAAATATTTTCAACCAGCGTTGACATAAACTTGGGTTTTCCAAAGAGTACTTAAGTCAGAAAAGATCTAAAGGATTATGTAGACCTGAAACTTTTAGAGGAATTGGGACAGCCCCAGAAATCTCTAATTTACTGTAAATTGGTGGCCACAGCCCCTGGAGGAAAACACACCTGTCAAAGAATGCTGGCCTGTGTTTGACCTTACACTCGAACTGAGCTGTCAGCACAGAGCCTGACGCGGGGCTCGAACTCACGAACCGCAAGATCATGACCTGAGCTGAAGTCGCACACTCAACCGACTGAGCCACCCAGGTGCCCCGTACTGTTTTTTGTTTTTTTTTTTGAGAGAGAGAGCATGAACAGTGGAGGGGCAGAGAGAGGGAGATCCAGAATCCAAAGCAGGCTCCAGGCTCTGAGTTGTCAGCATGGAGCCTGACTCGGGGCTCGAACTCATGAACTGCGAGATCATGACCTGAGCTGAAGTCGGACGCTCAACCGACTGAGCCACCCAGGCACCCCAGGGATTCTTCTAGTTTAAATGGACTGTTTCTTTTTTTTTTTTTTTAAGTTTTTTTTTTTTAACGTTTATTTATTTTTGGGACAGAGAGCATGAACGGGGGAGGGGCAGAGAGAGAGGGAGACACAGAATCGGAAGCAGGCTCCAGGCTCTGAGCCATCAGCCCAGAGCCCGACGCGGGGCTCGAACTCACGGACCGTGAGATCATGACCTGAGCCGAAGTCGGACGCTCAACCGACTGAGCCACCCAGGCGCCCCTAAATGGACTGTTTCTACATCTTCCCCCTTTCAACCCAGTGGCTTCCTTGAACTAAGGATGAGAACATGTGTCCAGAAAGTACCGTGGGTGTCCCGTCAAGCTCATTCAAATTCAGGGACTTTCCAGGGCATGGTTTCCTCCAAAATGACCAGACTTAAATAAGGATGATACTGTTGACAAAAAATGGCACATTCCAAAGAGAGGAATCCCTAGCACCACATTTTACCTGCCCAAGTGGGATCTTTTTAGAATTTTTTTTTTTTTTTTTAGAGAGAGAGCACATAAGCAGGGAAGAGGGGCAGAGTGGGGGAGAGGGAGAGAATCTTAAGCAGGCTCCATGCTCCGCACAGAGCCTGACACAGGGCTTGATCCCCTGACCCTGGGATCATGACCTGAACTGAAATCAAGTCAGACACTCAACCAACTGAGGCATCCAGGCTCCCCATAAGAGGGGTCTTTTTAAATATGTCATAAGGAAGTTCACTTGGCTGCCTTCCCTCGTTCCAGACCCCTCTTCCTTTCGCAGCAAGTGCATCCACTGGCCAAAGGAGCAGTCAGGAATAAACTCTTGTATCTTGCACAGGAAGCATGGCTGGTTCTCAGTTCAGTGCCCTATCGGGCAGCTCCCAGAAGCCAAGAGTCTCATGATGTCAAGAAAGTGCATAAAACGTGCTTGACCACAGCCTCATTCCTTTGTCTTCCCTGGAAATACCCTTGCCATCCACCCGGACCACCCTCCCTTTGACCATCCTCCAAGGCAACGTAAATTCCTGGCACATATGAGATGCCAGTTGATGACTGGCTGGGTGAACAGATGGACAAAGGGAGAAAGGCAGGCAGGCAGCGAGGTAATTGGCGCTTATGGAAGGGGATGGACGCACAGATAGGTAGCTGATGCCTTCCACAAACACCCCAGGTGGTAAAACTCTCGCCTTCCTCTTGAATAGCCCTCTTGCTCATTTTCTGAGCGCGCTCAGGCAGCTCATCTCCTTTTCCTTCCGTTAGAGAGACTTGCCATGTCTCCCGCGGAAGGAGATGGACTCCTCTCGGTCCCACACCGCTCCCTAACGAGGCAGAGCTGATGCTCAGCAGAGAACAGATCCTGACCGGCCAATGTGGGGGGAACACGGTGGTAACAGCCATTGGGACTAAAGGTTCCAGGCCAGGGGCCCTGAAGGGAGACACAGGTGTCTAACTCCTTTTCGGCTCGTGTGTTTTGGCTGCAGTGTCACGGCCACGGCTGCCAGCATCGGAGCCGCGGGGGTGCCGCAGGCCGGCCTGGTGACCATGGTGATCGTGCTGAGTGCCGTGGGCCTGCCCGCCGAGGACGTCACCCTCATCATTGCTGTCGACTGGCTCCTGTGAGTTGGAATAAATGCGCTGCTTCTGCCGGCTGGGGAGGCGGGCTTCCCCGCCCTGCAGAACCTGCAGTCTGTCATCATTCTGTCCTCAGATTGCCACTGCCTCATGAGCCATCCGTTGCTGCTTCAATTTCCCTCTGGCCAGGCCATCTGATAAAACGCGCTTAAAAATTAACTCCTCATAACTTGCGGCAGTGATTTTAAAAGGCCAGTGATCTCCATTAGCTTGTTTTACCTGGTAAAGCTGGAGGATGGGTGTCGGGGGTGGGAGGAGATCAACAGAATGATAAGGTGAAGACAGAATCCCAAGCATTCCAAACCCCATAGGCCACCCTCGCCTATCCCGGGCCCGGGGTCAGCGTCATAGGTGTAGAAGCGCCTGGTTTGAAGTCAGCCCGTCTTCCCGAGATCTTCAACATCATCAGGGGCCATGGTAGGAGCTGTGGGGAAAGACCAGCTGGAGTTTGAATCCCTGTTCAGTGTCTCAACAGATTTTTGACCTCGAGGATGTCCCTTAGCTTCTCAGAGGCCCAGTTGCATTATCTGCGAGATGGGACAGATTCTGTGCATTTCATTAGGTTGTGCAGGGTCTGAGTGGGCTCATGTGACCAGCGTGTCTAGAACAGTGTCTGGTGGGCAGCATTTGCCCAATAAATGGCAGGTTTTATGATTAGAATGATTTGGAACATTTGCATCTTAACTCTCGCACACGTGTGTGCATGGACACATGCACAGAGGGCTGGCGAATACAGCAGAAATTCTGGGCAAGGTCGTGCCTTGTGTGACCTCCCCCCATGGTTCAGGTTGGAACGAGCCTGGTCCCCAGCTTTATCTTGGTACCCGCTTTGTGCATTGGTCTCGCTCTGTCCCCTGGCCCTCAGGGGTGAGTGTAGCTGCATATTGAGCCTTTACTCGGAACAAGCCCAGGGTTACCGGGGAGTCCGGCACTGTGTGGTTTGCAAACAGCAGCTGAGATGGTGAAGACAGTCACACCCCGGAAGGCCCGGGCTCCTGCCCCGGGGAAGGCGTGCCATGGGGGCCCCCTCAGCAGCTGGCTGTGTCCCCCAGCCCCAGCGGAGGTGGCCCCTTTCTTGCCAAGATACGCCACCCCTGAGGCAAGTACTTCTAGTTTTCCTTCTAGTGACCATGGTGGGTTTGTAGTTCTCTCCTTTGCTCGATTCTTCTGGAACCAGTGACCTTCACTTCCAAGACACCCAGAGAAGCCAAAGGTCCAGTCTGATCCATGGGATAAAAAGACTCTAGTTGGTTCATACCAGGGTCTGGTTCATTCCATGGCCTCATTCTGAATCGCAGGAGGGCGCCCAGATGCGGAGGTCTGTCCCACAGGTGTAGTTCTCACAGAAGTATTCACGTGCACAGTTCCCACCAGCAGTGCTCCAGTGTTCTGTCACCAGGGCGCCTTCCTGCCACAGGGTCCTCTCCAAGCTCGGGGTTATGGCCAGCTGGGGGTGTCATAAGGAGAAAGCTGCTCCTCGGCTGACCTCTGTTTTCTGACCCTGTGTCCCTGCTGGCTTGCTTCTAGAGGGACCCGGTGGTGCAGAAAAACGACTACACCAGGGACACACAAACGCACAGGAACACTTGGAGGCGCGCGCACACACACACACACACACACACACACACACTCCCCCTTTGGCAGAAACACCACCCCCGGGGCCTCTCACCTTAGCTGAGACAGATCCGGGAAATGCCCCAAGACGGAGGTTAGGAGTGAGAGGCTCACTCAATTCTGAGCCTCCCTCGGCTCCCCCAAAATATTTGTAAAGACTCTCTTCACGTTTCTTGGGGAGCAGAGGAGGGAATTTGGGGAAACTGGTGCTGGGCTTACGAGGGTCCGTTGTGACTTATTGGGAGCACACGCCCAGGGAACCTGGTTACTCATTCTGTACTTTCATGAGCCACCTTCTGCCCTGGACCTGTGAGGAGAGAAGCCTTCCATCCCGCCACGAGGTTGGCACTCTCTGCATCTGCTTAATTCGTACCTGAATGCTCCAGATCCCTTTCTGTCTCCGGTGGCAAATGGAAATGAAATCTGGGCCTCCTGTCTGACTCCCCCTCTCTCTTCCCCAGGGATCGGTTCAGGACCATGGTGAACGTCCTTGGCGATGCGTTCGGGACGGGCATTGTGGAGAAGCTCTCCAAGAAGGAACTGGAGCAAATGGATGTTTCATCTGAAGTCAACATCGTGAACCCCTTTGCCTTGGAATCCACAATACTGGATAACGAAAACTCAGACACCAAGAAGTCCTATGTCAACGGAGGCTTTGCGGTAGACAAGTCCGACAGCATCTCATTCACCCAGACCTCACAGTTCTAGAACCCCTGGCTTCATAGGACCAGGAACGATGAAGGACATCTCCCTGAGAGTCATCTCTTAGCAAATTCAAACATTCAATAAGGAGAAGAAACACACTGATGGCCAATTGTACATTTGATTTGATATATAGACCTCCAGATTATTTTCTATATTTGGATTCACCACTTTTGCTCTCCAGGTGGGGTACCATGAAAGAAAACAGATTAAAAGGAAAGCTGTATTGTCTGCAATGTAAAAATTCTATGAGAAAGTTTGGAAGTAGGTAGAGTAGTAACTATTGGATTAGGTAATGGGTGTGGAAGAAAACTTGCTTTCTCATACGCAGTCCAGTGTTTGGGTTTTTTTTTAAAAAGACTCCTTAATTACAAATTTTTACTCAAGCTTTCTATTGGCATGGATTTCCTTTGACTTCTCACATTTTTATAGATTATAATGCATATAAATACTACCACTGCTGCCCCCCCCCCATTTAATGTGCCAAATTGTCCGTTTTTAACTCATCTCCAGCCAATGTCAAACTATTTTGAAGGAAAACAGACCAGCACAGTTCTGCAATAACAGTTTCAAGACGGGTGAGGGGTGTTGCAGGAAGGGAGAAGGGTTCTTTTTTCAATGTACTGTATTGGAACACTGGTAACTAGTAACCCAGTGTTCAGTATAGAGCTAGATATATATATAGATATGTATATATTTATTATTTTCATATAAGTTGCCAGACAGAGATCAGAATTGAACTGTCAATGGGAAATAAAGAGCTCTCCTTGTACTAGAGTAATAACTACGATTTCAATCCAGATCTGCTTTGGGGCTTATCCCAACTCCTCTCTCAGGAGCACGAGAATGAAAAATTGTGTTGTCTGTTCCACGTCTGTGTACCAGCCTCATAGCAGACGTGTATTATGGTGATATGGTAAGGTGGCCGTTCATGTACAACTTCTAGACTCTACTGCTGGGAAGGAATCCATATCGGCTCTATATAAGATAGTATGAAGATGTGTCACTCACCTAAGGCTGGATGTGTTTTTATCCAACTGGAAGGCTTCATTCTTCCAAGGTCAGTTACACCCACTCAAAAAATGACGGTTCTTTGCCATTTCGTACCCATCAGGGCCCAAACAACAGTGGCAAACTACCAGCTAAATTGTACTTTAATATGGTTTTGGTGGATGGAACAAGTCACCCTGGCCGGAAAAGCACTGTCCTTACCCTGGATTCTTGCAGAGTAAGTCCACGAGTTGATCCCCACAACACGAGATGTTGGTATCTGTGGTTCAGGGAAATTCTTCCATTGTATCAAACTTGTCTCCTCCTGAAGGGACGATTGTCCTAACTGGTTAATCTAGTCACCTCGGCCCTGCTTAATTAAAATCCATGTCCGGTCATTCTTCTAATTTATGAAGGTAGCTTATTAAAAAGTCTATGCTTCAGCACTCATCTTGTAAATAAACGCTGAACAGAAAAACTTGTATTTACAATGAGATCCAGAATAATCCTGTTTCTGCAGTATTGAGTAGCCAGTTTAAGCCTGCGCTTTTCTATCGAAGAAACCAGAAACTGTCCCAAAGGTACAGGGAAAGTAAATAAATGCTCAGTGTTGACCACCTGTCCCTGAAATCTACAAGAGAGTGATACTGGATTGTCATGTAAACACCGCAAATATGGACCAGCGACTGATTCCACGTGCGTTTTAAATTGCAAATACCGGGGGTGTTCACTGGAGGTAAATCTAACTATCAACGCAACTGTATTCATAACTTATCTCAGGCCCGAGAGGTCCTACCCCCTTGGCCGTTTGTCTCCGACTGGAGGCACTCAAGTTGGCAGAGCTGTTCGTGAACTGTAGGTCATCCTAATTTTGGAGTGAGTTTGTAACCAGCCTCTTAACACACTGTGCTGTTAACTCATAAAAAGAAACCAATGTTCCATTTCAGTCTCAATAAATACTTCCGTCATTCTTTCTCCCCCCGCCTTGTTCTTCCTTTAACTTTTATCTCACTCAGGTGGGGCGTGGGAAGGTGGAGACAGATTGTAAACGGATTATTGTTTTCAAAACTGTTCATGCTCGAGAATGAAAAAGCCGGGCTTGAGGAAAAGTAATCTGATTCTTCATGTGAATCAGTGGGGATAAGGCTGAAATGCAGTGCCATAAATTATAAATAGTTCATCCATATTTTATGGCTGAGATGGAGAAGGTGTGATTTGGCCAGAAATTACTATACTGGGAGGCAGTCTTATCTCAATATGACGGCGACCTGGTTTCACTGAAGGACCATTCCTGCCCTCAGAAATGGGACTATAGACTACAAATGTTGTATTCAGGGAGGTCCTGCCCAGAACCTGAGTCACGACAGGGTTCTGCTGGTGCCCTTGCTAGCAGTCTGTGATAGACAGCAAACAAATGGACAACCCCCTAGGCCCTACTGAGGGAGGGCAGTGTCTCACAGAAATGTTTGTCATTGCAAACATTAGTCTGTGGCCAGACTCATTCAGAGTAGTTTCCTCCTTGAGGCAACATTAGATAAAAACACCCAACACATCACTTAGAGATTTGCTTGGAAGATTAAGTGTACTTGAGCAGGACCCCCCCCCCCCCATGACTCGGTTCTTGCCCAAAGTCTACTCCTATACAGAGGGATGGTGTTAGCTCTAATAAACGACTATTTCTCAACAAACCATTGGACGAGGCCCTCTATTAAAAACACACCCCATTCTTAGAATAGCTTGAGAAAACTGTGTTTGGCTTATAATCAGGCAGTGGGCCGGCAATGGTGTTGGCTTTGCAGATGTTAAGAATCTTCCCTTCTGGAACGGAAAGAGGAAATGGTCATGCAGAGCCTTGACATGATGCCAAGCAGACACAATTTGCCAAGCAACTATTCTGTATTTTCTAACTGCCCAGCAAGCGATCACAGAGCCCAGTGAGACTGCTTTAAGCATTCGATGAGAAAATCGACGTAATGCACGTAGCACATGAAACGTTTCATAAAAGCTAGTGCCTCCTGCCAAAAAGTCCTGTACACCCTCGTCCCCCACTTACATGGGTCACCTACAGACATCCAACTGACATGAGCGAAAATTATAGTTTTCACCACTTGGCCTTACCTGGGTTATTAGAACAAACAGTAAATCCAACCTAGTGAAACTTAATAAGCAACCCCCATTCTATAAAGGGAAAGCTCTTTCTGAAAATGGGACATTTTCACTTAAACAGTATAAGACCTAGAATATTGCCTCTTTCCTAAAAGATCATGTGGCGGGAGGGGGGTGGCTCAGTCAAGCATCCCAACTCTTGATTTCTGCTCAGATCACAATCTCACTGTTGGTAGGTTCGAGACCCCTGTCTGGCTGTGCACTGACAGCATGGAACCTGCTTGGGATTCTCTCTTTCCCTCCCTCCCTCTCTGCGCCTCTCCCCTCAAAATAAGTAAACTTAATTTTTTTTATGTTTATTTATTTTTGAGAGACAGAGCATGAATGGGGGAGGGGTAGAGAGAAAGGGAGACACAGAATCTGAAGCAGGCTCCGGGCTCTGAGCTGTCAGCACAGAGCCTGACGTGGGGCTTGAACTCACGAACCGCAAGATCGTGACCTGAGCTGAAGTCGGGCGCTTAACCGACTGAGCCACCCAGGAGCCCCAAAATAACTTAAAAAAAAAAATCACGTGGGGCTTAAGCAAAAACGATGGTTGGCAATCTTTTTTCTGTGAGACACACAGAGGGCTTTGAAATGCTCGGGCTTCGTGTGTGAGGCTAAGAAGCACATTCACAGAGCACACCCCTTCACGTGTTCTGAAATCAAAGTACAACGTGAAGTTCACTTTTGCCATCTTGGTCCATAAATCTCATGTAACTGTCCCCACCTGCCGGAAGTAGACTTTGTTCTGGGCCCCACACGGGGCTTAACATCCCCTCCTGTGCTGGCAGGTACGCCTCCCTCCCTGCAATCTTAGATCTTTTAAGTGAAAGCCATAGAATATAAACCAGAAGGAGGCCTTGTGAAATTAGCTTTGGGAACAACATGTGGATCTGTGTACATTGAATTAGGTGCTGCATTTCAGCGTATGAAGTTACTGACCACGGGTGGGAGATGCCTGGGGACATTGCTCTACGTGAGGCCACAACTCTTAAGCGCTAAGATCTAACCACACCCCTGATGCACCATTTCTTCTGTCACTGGGAAAATCCAGGGCCGCGCGTGATTTGGAGGACGTCTCTGGGATTACTGAGACACTCCAGGTTTCGTCTACAAATCTCCACTTTGCCAATTGTATCACGAGGTTCCGCACAGGTATCCGTAAACCCCCAAAGCCCAGATGAAATCAGTATCCCTTTTGTTATTCTCGTTGGAGGAAAGGGGAAGGAGAAGCCTCGACCTCCTCTAGACATGGTTCCCTGATCTCTAGGGGGCCTCACTAGCCTGGAGCTCCAAGCCCTGGCCTCGGGGAGTGCAATCAGGCGTCAGTACCTAGGGAGAAAAGTGCCCTTTATCAAAAGATGGAGGCAAAGAAGTCCTGAAAGTAATATACAGAATCAACCAAACTCCTGAGCGGTAGTGTCTGGATCCCAGCCCCCGCCCCACGACGCACGCCCCACCTCCCACCCCCACCCCATTTTCCCTCAAGAAGCTGACTTTTCCTGACACATTAGTGGCTCTGGTAGCTGCCGTTCCTCCGAGACTCCGGACAGCTATCAGCCAGGTTATGAGGACGTCGCATCGTCCTCCCTCATTTCAGGGCAATTAGAGAATGCCAAGTTGCCTCCTCTGGGAATTTCACAGTCAAAGGTCTGGCCACCAGGGGAAGAAATGAGGGTCTGAGGTCCTGCCTCATCTCCTCCGGGCCCTGCAGAGAAAGGCCTGTTTTCCAGGGTGAGGATAAGACCCACTGAAACGAATGGAGTGCTTGGTCCCAGCGGGGGCGCAGGAGAAAAGGCACCATCGCTTCATTGCAAACATGCTTTGTTTCATTTTAGGGGCACCGCCTTCTTCACAAAGTGCTAAAGGCACGTGCATTTGAAACATGACTGTGATCTTCCACCAAGCATACAAATGTAATTTTCATTTAAGGAGTGTTTGTGTTTCCGAGGTGTCCGCTTAGCTCGGCAAGAATAATGAGAGCCCAACAGCAAGGCTTGTCTGAGCCGAAGACTCCCGGGAGGGGAAAATGTTTCTCCAGAATGAACCAGTGGATACTGAAACGTCCAGGTCCTAGGAACCTGGGTGGGCCTGTTGCATGTCAGAAAAGTGCTACTATGTAACTCATACCTAAGTTATTAATAAAGCAGCACCGGGAGCAAGAGGAACGCCAGCTTGATCTTCCCCCAACACCTGGCTTTTTGTCTTCCCAGCACCACAAATTGGCTTTAATTCCCTGGGTTTAGACGCTAGTCCCGCCATTTCCTAATTTCACCAGAAAAGTTAAGACGGACAAGAATGTGTCAACTTCACATTAAGCACACACAAACTCAAAGCTCTTTCGCCAGGTCAGGAGGGGCCAGTGCGAAAAACATACCACCTGTAGTCCATGAGAAAACCAGAAAAGCAAACAAGGCTGACCCAGGCTGCCAGGATACTGAGTCTGCCTTTCTGGCAAGAAGGAAAGTTTGCTCGAATACCATTCCAGGAATACCATTCCAGGCAGCCAGCCACCTACCTGATTCTTTTTTTTTTTTTTTTTTTTTTTAATGCTTATTTATTATTTAGAGACAGAGACGGCGAGAGAGAGAGCAGGGGAGGGGCGGGGGGGGCAGGGTGGGCAGAGGATCCGAAGCAGGTTCTGCGCTAACAGCAGAGAGCCTGATGCAGGGCTTGAATTCAAACTGTGAGATCTCAGCCTGAGCCGAAGTCGGATGCTAAAGCGGCTGAGCCACGCAGGTGCCCCTGGCACATACTCTGTTCTTGCGTGTCATCACCTTCCGTAAAGATGACACTCAAAGTCAAGTAACAGTCCAGTTTCTTTCAAGATGTTGGCCCAGCTGCTACAGTCACCAAGGGAGTTTTCTCCCGCCAGGATGAGTGCAGCTAGGATGGCTGTCGCGGGTCCAGGAGAACAGCACACGGGAAGCTCGCTTTTGTTTACTGGACAGATGTTTGCACAGCAGTTACTGCGTGGCAAGCCCCGTTCTTAGCACCTGACATATGCTGACTCATTTAACCTCAACAACATCATGAAGTAGGTAGTGTTGGTACCCCCTTTCTAAAGACGGGGAAACTGCTACAAGATGTTCACTTGCCTGGGACCACCACTGAGCTCACACAGCAATCTGGCTCCAGTATAGACATTCTTTTTTGTTTTTAACTTTTATTTGTTTTTGAGAGAAAGAGAGAGTGTGAGCAGGGGAGGGGCAGAGAGAGAGGGAGGCAGAATCCAAAGCAGGCTCCAGGCTCCGAGCTGTCAGCACAGAGCCCGACGCGGGGCTCGAACCCACAAGCCGTGAGATCATGACCCGAGCTGGAGTCAGATGCTTAACCAACTGAGGTGCCCCAAAGTGTCAACATTCTTGACCAGACACTGACAGCCAGAGAAGGCCAGGAAGCTAGAGTATTAATTCTAACTCAACTTTGGAGTGGCCTAAAATTTTCAAGACAGCTTACAGTCATTGTTTACCCTTACCAAGTGTGAACTGTGTGCCTGGCACACTCCTAAATGTTTTACACGCTTAATGGCATTTATCCTTCTCAGCACTCCTATCAAGCAGGTATTATTTTCCTACTTTTCCATTTTCCAGATAAGGGAACTGTGGCTCAGAGAGATGAAGTGATCTGCCCAAGTTCACACAGCTGGGACTCCAACCGGATTCCAGAGCCTGTGTTCCTAACCATTGAGGGGGTGCCTCAAAGTGTCTAAAAAAAAATCCATGCAAATGGAAAGCAAGGGTAATCCAAAACCTCCCAGCAAGGGCAAGTCCAGATCTAGATGGCTTCACTAGTGAATTCTACCAAACATGTAAAGAATACCAATCCTATCCAAAGGATACAAAAACACTGATTCGAAGGGACACGTGCACCCTGATGTTTATAGCAGCACTATCAGTCACAGCAAAAATATGGAAAGAGCCCAAATGTCCATCAATTGATGAATGGATGAGGAAGATGTGAGGTATATATATATATACAATGGAGTATTACTCAGGCATGAAAAGAATAAAACTTGGGGCACCTGTGGGGCTCAGTCGGTTGAGTGTCCGACTCTCGATTTCAGCTCAGGCTATGACCCCAGGGTCATGGGATTGAGCCCCGCGGCTCCTTCATGCTGCTTAAGATTCTCTCTCTCTCCCTCTGCCCTTCTCCCCTGCTCACACACATTCTCTCAAAAAATAAATAGATTTTAAAAAGAATGATATCTTGCCATTTGCGACAATGTGGATGGAGCTAGTGTATTATGCTAAGTGAAATAAGTCAGGCAGAGAAAGATATATATGATTTCACTCATATGTGGAACTTAAGAACCAAAACAGATGAACATACAAGGGAAAAAAAAAGAAAGGCAAACCATAAAACAGACTCTGAACTATAGAGAACAAACTGAGAATTGCAGGAGGGGAGGTTGTGGGGAGATGGGCTAAATGGGTGATGGACATTGAGGAGGGCACTTGTTGGGATGAGCACTGGGTGTCATATGTAAGTGATGAATCTCTAAATTCGACACCTGCAACTAATATTACACTATACGTAAACTAACTCAAATTTAAATAAAAACTTGAAACAATTAAAAAAATTTTTTTAAGATTACAAATCCTTGGGGCGCCTGGGTGGCACAGTCGGTTAAGCATCCAACTTCAGCCAGGTCACGATCTCGCAGTCCGTGAGTTCGAGCCCCGCGTCAGGCTCTGGGCTGATGGCTCAGAGCCTGGAGCCTGTTTCCGATTCTGTGTCTCCCTCTCTCTCTGCCCCTCCCCCGTTCATGCTCTGTCTCTCTCTGTCCAGAAATAAATAAACGTTGAAAAAAAAAAAAAGAAAAAAGAAAAAAAAGATTACAAATCCTTCTCAAACTCTTCCAAAGAATAGAAGAGATAACACTTTCAAACTCGTTTTCCAAGGCCAGCATGACCCAGAAATCAGAGGCAGACAAGAACATTGCAAGAAAAGTATAGGCCAGTATTTCTGATGAACACAGATGCAAAAATCCTCAAACAGAATGTAGCAAACTGAATTCAATGACACATTAAAAGGTTCATACTCCACGATCAAGTGGGATTTATTCCTGGGATACAAGGGTGGTTCGACATTTGCAAATTAATAAGTGTGATACACCACAGTAACAACATGAGGGATAAACATCATAGGAGCATCTCAATAGATGCAGAAAAAATATTCGACAAAATTCAACATCCTTTCATGATTAACTCTCAACATATACAGAAGGAACATCTGTGTTCCTTATACAGAAGGAACACATACAGCTTCCTATACAGAAGCCCACAGCTAACATCATACTCAATGGTGAAAACCTCAGTTTTTCTTGTAAGATCAGGAATAAGATAAGGATGCCCACTATCCGCACTTTTTTTCAACACAGTATAAAAAATCTTAGAGCAATGAGGCAAGGAAAAGAAATAAAAGGCATCCAAATCAGAAAGGAAGAAGTTAAATTGTCTTTCTTTGCAAATGACATATTATGTATAGAAAACCCAAAAGACACTGCCAAAAACTGTTAGAATAAACAGATTCAGCAAAGCTTCAGGACATAAAATCAATACACAAAAATCAGTTGAGTTTCTACAGACTAACAACAAATTATTAGAAAAAGAAATTAAGAAAATTCTATTTATGCTAGCATCAAAAAGAATAAAACAAACAAAAAAACAAACAAAAAAACCCAAAAAACAAAACAAACAAAGAATAAAACACTTAGGAACAAATTTAACCAAGAAAGTATAAGACCGGGACTCTGAATACTAAAACACTGATGAAACAGGGCGCCTGGGTGGCTCAATTGGTTGAGCGTCTGACTTTGACTCAGGTCATGATCTCACGGTTCGTGGGTTCGAGCCCAGTGTCAGGCTCTGTGCTGAGAGCTCAGAGTCTGCTTCAGATTCTGTGTGTCTCTCTCTCTGCCCCTCCCCCACTTGTGCTCTCTCTCTCAAAAATAAACATTTAAAAAAATAAATAAATGAATGAAAAAAGAAAACACTGATGAAAGAAATTGCAAGAGACATAAATAAATGGAAAGATACTCCAGGCTCACAGATTGGAAGAATTAGGATTTTAAAATGTCCATACAACCCAAAGCTTTCTATAGATTTAACCCAATTCCTATCAAAATTCCAATGTATTTTTTTTAGAAATAGAAATCACAATCTTTCATTTCTGTATGGAAACAAAAAAAAAAAAACAAATAAAGCAATCTTGAAAAAGGAAAAGAAAGACGGAGTCCTCATACTTCTTGATTTCAAATAATATTACAAAGCCATAGTAATCAAAAAAGTATGTTATTGGCATAAAAATAAACACGGGGATCAATGAAACCAAAGAGGGGGCCCAGAAGTGACCCCATGCATATATGTTCAATTAATTGTTGACAAAGGAGCAAAGAATACACAATGAGGAAAAAATAGTCTCCTCAATAAATGGTGCTGGGAAACCCGGACGTTCACACGCAACGGAATGAAGCTGGAACCCTAACGTACACCCCACACAAAAATCAGCTCAAGATGGATGAGAGACTTGAATGTAAGGCCTGAAACTGTCAAACTGCTAGGAGCATCCATAGGGGAAAAGCTATACCCATCCTGGCAATGCGTTTTTCGGAGTTGACACCAAAAGTGAAGGTTAAAGCAAAAATAAACAAGCGGGACAACATCAAACTAAAAATCTTCAGAGCAAAAGAAACCATCCATGAAATGAAAAGGCAATGTATGCATGGGAGGAGACATGCCGTCTGTCCATAAGGGGTTCATAATCACAGTACACAAGTCTTCCCACAACTCAACAGCCAAAAGGAACCCAACTTAAGAATACCTGGCAAAGGAACTACCAGGTATTTATCCAAAGGATAAAAAATGCTGATTCCAAGGGGCACAGACACCCCAAGGTTTATAGCAGGCATTATCAACAACAGCCAAATCACAGAAAGAGCCCAAATGTCCACTGATGAATGGATAAAGAAGTGTGTGTGTGTGTGTGTGTGTGTGTGTGTGTGTGTGTGTGTGTGTGATGGAATACTACTCGGCAATCAAAAAGAATGAAATCTTGTCATTTGCAACAACATGGATGGAACTAGAGTGTATTATGCTAAACAAAATAAGTCAATCAGAGGAAGATAAATATCATATGATTTCACTCATATGTGGAATTTATGAAACAAAATAGATGAATATAGGGGAAGGGAAGGAAAAATAAGATAAAAAGAGAGAGGGAGGCAAATCATAAGAGACTCTTTAAAAAAATTTTTTTTAACGTTTATTTATTTTTGAGACAGAGAGAGATAGAGCATGAACAGGGGAGGGGCAGAGAGAGAGGGAGACACAGAATCTGAAACAGGCTCCAGGCTCTGAGCGGTCAGCACAGAGCCCGACGTGGGGCTCGAACTCACGGACTGTGAGATCATGACCTGAGCAGAAGTCGGACGCTTAACCGACCGAGCCACTCAGGCGCCCCGTAAGAGACTCTTAAAAGAGAACAAACTGAGGGTTGCTGGAGGGGTGTTGGGTGGGGATGGGGGCTAAATGGGTGATGGGCATTAAGGAGGGCACCTGTTGGGATGAGCACTGGGTGTTATCTGTAGGTGATGAATCACTAAATTCTACTCCTGAAATCATTACTATACCATATGTTAACTAACTTGGATTTAAATAAAATTTAAAAAAAAAAATGGGCAAAGGATCTGAGTAGACATTTTCCAAAAAAGAAGCTATTCAAACGGTCAGTTGGTACATGAAAAGGTGCTCAACATCACTACTCATCGGAGAAATGAAAATCAAAACCACAAAGAGATGTCACTTCATATCCACTAGTATGTCTATTATCAAAGAGAAGAGATAACAATTCCTGGTGAGGATATGGAGAGAAGGGAACCCTCTCGCACTGTTGATGGGATGTCAATGGTGCAGCCACTGTGGAAAACAATATGGAGGCTCCTCAAGAAATTAAAAATAGAACTGCCATAAGATCCAGCAATCCCATTTCAGGACACGTATCCAAAGGAAACGAAATCACTATTTCAAAAAGATATGCGACTCCCAGGTTCAATGCAGCACTATTCACAATAGCCAAGATGTGAAAACAAGCTAAATGTCCACTGATGATGGATGAGTGGATAAAACGAATGTGATACATACACAAGGTAGAATATCACTCAATCGTAAACACAAAAATCCTGCCATTTGCAACAACATGGATGAACCTGGAGGGCATTCTGCTGTGAAAGAAGCCAAAGAGAGAAAGAAAAATACACTGCATCGTATCACTTGTATGTGCAATCAGAAGAAAAAAAAAGTCAAATTCACAGAAACAGAGTAGAATGGTGGTTTCCAGGGGCTGTGGGGTGGGGGGAGGAGGGAAGGGTCGGTAAACAGGTACAAACTCTCATCTAATGTACAACATGGGGACTATACTTGACTGTACTGTATAATGGACATTTACCAAAAGTACATGAGGTGATGGATGTACTCATTAACTCAGTGGTGTGAATCCTTTCACCATATATACGTATATCAAACTATCACACTGTACGCTGTAAATACATCACAATTTTATTTGTCAATTATATCTCAATAAAGCTGGGAAAAAAACACCTACGATGTAAAAAGGCAATGCGTGATGGTATCCGATTGCCACCTCTTTAAAAGTTATCACTTTTTATTATTTAATGTTTACGTTTGGGAGAGCGCAAATGGGGGAGGGGCAGAGAGAAGGGGACAGAGGAGCCGAAGCGGCTCTGTGCTCACAGTCTGACAGCAGCGAGCCCAATGTGGGGCTCGAACTCAGGAACTGTGATGATCATGACCGGAGCTGAAGTCAGATGCTTAACTGACTGAGCCACCCGGGGGCCCCACTCCGGCATTTGTTTAAACTGAGCTTAGCCTGTTTCTGATTCTGTGTCTCCCTCTCTCTCTCTGCCCCTCCCCCGTTCATGCTCTGTCTCTCTCTGTCCCAAAAATAAATAAAAACGTTGAAAAAAAAAATTTAAAAAAAAGGGGCGCCTGGGTGGCGCAGTCGGTTAAGCGTCCGACTTCAGCCAGGTCACGATCTCGCAGTCCGTGAGTTCGAGCCCCGCGTCAGGCTCTGGGCTGATGGCTCGGAGCCTGCAGCCTGTTTCCGATTCTGTGTCTCCCTCTCTCTCTGCCCCTCCCCCGTTCATGCTCTGTGTCTCTCTGTCCCAAAAATAAATAAAAACGTTGAAAAAAAGAAAAAAAAAATAAACTGAGCTTACCCAAAAATCAACCTTGTCAATTTCTTTTGTAGTCTCTCTTTTCAAAACTGGGTATGGTGGTTTCAAGATCGTTGTTTCAAGATCTGTGGTTTATTTCCACTGAAACCTAGGATAATAACAATGTCTCCCTTCTTTGACCTCAAACGGTTTGAAGTTGCAAGGCAGGTCTACAGAGGCTCATTCATGTATTTAAATCCTTCCGCTTTGGGGGGTGCATCAGGTTGAGGGAGCCCCTGAGCGACAGCCCTGCCTCTTTGTGAAGTGAGCAGCCCGAGGCTGAGCCTCTGTTCAGACGTGATAACTGGCCATGTGCATCCCTCGTCTTCTCTTCCCACGTAATTCCTGAATGAGCTACAGGTATCCTGATAATCCTCTAAAGTCTACCACAATGACACCTTCACAATAGGAAGAAATGCAGCAGTAACAAGAACCCACACCCGAATCCAAGAGGAGCCCCCCCCCCATTGCCTCTCAGCACCCACTCCACAGCATAATCCCAAGTGTTCCCTGCTCTGTCCCTATTTCCAAACACACACCGTGAAGGGGGTGGGGAATCCCTCCCCAAAAGCTTTGACTTGACCTCCTCTTTTATTTAGTCCTGAGTTCATCTCATTCAGGTCACATATCTATACAAATCTATGAAATAAAGGCCACTGTGTCCTTATGTCGGCAGAGTAATTACTCTCTCAATCAATACTTTATTCCTGATGATTAAATAATCCCACCTTCACTTCACAACTCAGCCAAGGCCAGCCGGTTCTTTCTTACAGGAGCCAGTCTCCCCCTCCCTGCACCCCACGCACCATTAAAGCACCGTTAAAATAAGTTGCCTGATTATGTCTTCCCGCCCTGATGTTTAGTGGCCCCTTTCTTCTCTATGACCCTCCCACCCTGTCCAGATTCTATTGTCCTCATTTTCAGACTTCTTCAATGGCTTTGTCGTGGCCTCCCTGCTGCCAGCCTCCACCCACCTGCTGAACCACCTGCCTCCAGCTTCTACCCACCCCCAAACCACCCTCAACAAGGACCATCAGATTAACAGTCTGCTTTCTCATCCCCAAATTCTAATGGCTTCTGCCTATAGCACAAAGTCTAAAATACCCAGTCTAACATTTAAGACACTTTAGAAGATAACCCTAGAGGATGTTTCCTCCTTCTCCTTCTCCATACACATACCTTTCATTAGATTCCAATTTCCTTTTTCCAAACCTCTTCTCTACCTGGCCTTCCTATTCCTTAGTGTCAAAAAGTAAATTATTGGGCCTCAGCCCCAAGACCTCATCATTTCTAACCTATTCTTTCTTTACCTCAGAGGCCTTAGAAAAGTCACAGTATCTTGGTCCATAATCAGATACTACCTTATTAATTTAATTAATATGAGATATGATTATGACATAATAAAATTGAGTTCCACAAACTATGGATGATAACTGAGTATCATTATTCAATATTCTTTTAAAAACATTTTTTTAATGTTTTTATTTTTTTTTTTAATTTTTTTTTTTCAACGTTTATTTATTTTTGGGACAGAGAGAGACAGAGCATGAACGGGGGAGGGGCAGAGAGAGAGGGAGACACAGAATCGGAAACAGGCTCCAGGCTCTGAGCCATCAGCCCAGAGCCCGACGCGGGGCTCGAACTCACGGACCGCGAGATTGTGACCTGGCTGAAGTTGGACGCTTAACCGACCGCGCCACCCAGGCGCCCCTAATGTTTTTATTTTTGAGACAGAGAGAGACAGAGCATGAGCAGGGGAGGGGCAGAGAGAGGGGGACACACAGAATCTGAAACGGGCTCCAGGCTCTGAGCTGTCAGCACAGAGCCCGACGTGGGGCTCAGACTCAAGGACCGTGAGATCATGACCTGAGCTGAAGTCGGACGCTCAAGCGACTGAGCCACCCAGGCGCCCCTCAATAGTCTTAAATACAAGTCAAAACAGGTGGCTGTGGGCAAGATTCAGCTTCAGATCAGCTTTATGTGACCATAGAGCCTTTTGTTGTTTTAGATTTGAACTTGAAAGATTGAAAAAAAATGTGAATGCCTTGCAGGAGGTGGAGGGCGTCACCTTTCACTGTCCACTTCACCCAGTCCCCATCACACACGGTTATTCCAAACCCCACTGCTTCCGACAGCCGTGAATCCGGGCTGGTCCTGAAGACACGGGAGGTTGTAACACATTTTGAGAGTCACGTTTGCAACATCTCACTGCCCTGGGGAGTCCAGAGACTCCGGGAGGGCACAGGATGGGTCTTATACTCGTTACATAGCTCACCCCTGCCCCCCCCCATCCCCAGGGCACAATACGATACTGAGCCCACAGTAGGAGCTTAATACAAATTGAGTGATTCCATACGAGTCTGTGGAATCCATGTAGTGAACTGTCAGGGCTGGAAGACGGCGTGAATCAATGAACGAAGGACGTCATCAGTGGCCCCCGCTGAACCTCCCCTAGGCAACGACAAATGAGCTTTCGTGGCACGGAGCTCCTTGTCCGTGAATCCAGACTTGTAGCAACATTGCCCAGTACCCACGGTCTGTCCCTGAAAGGCATCCCACTGAAACAGGTGTGGTAATAATCTCAGTTCAAGAAAACCAGTTTAAGTGTCAGTTCCCGGAGGAAAAGGAACAGGGATATTTCGTTGGCGACAGGGGAAGGGAGCTGGCTTCCTGAAAAGGCTCATAACAAACATCATATTCCAGTGACCGGAAATAAGACCAGACAGCACCTCCTGGTGGCCGAAACAAGAAGTGGTTAACCTCATTCCAGCTTCTGGCAAGAGACCTTAGCTGCCCTGTCACTCTACGGAAAGGTTCTGAGTTCCTTTTTGTCTAACCCCTTAGGTTGTATTATCCGGTATGCACAAGCCTCAGGGACAATCAGGTGACAGCCAACAGGGTGGCGGGAAGCGGGAGAAAGAATACGAGGTTTAGAGACAAGACGGACCAGGGTTTGGAAACTGGCTGTGACAGTCTAGCTTCTCCGAGCCTCGGTATCCCTAGCAAAAGAAAGTGGGGGGAGACCTAACACCTTCCTCAAATAACTCAATGAGGTGCCAATAAACAGCTGGCACCTGCTGAGACTTATTTTGTGGCGGCAACTGATCGAAAGTGCTTTAAATGTGTTAACTCATCTGCTTACAGCAGTTAACATTTTCAAGTAGCTGTTGTAACTGCCTCCTTTACGCACAGAAGGACCCTGAGACAGAGTTCTAAGCCACTTTTTGCCCAAGTCAGTCACGCGGTAAATGGCAGAGGCCGTTCAAATGCAGGTGTTCTCCCTGCATGAGACCCCTCACGAGAGTGCCCTTGGGAGCACTTGATCTAGCACGGGCAAACTGAGGCACTAAGCGAATGAATGAAAAAAACGCCAAGACACCGGTCGGGTAGGCCGGACTGTTGATTTCAGCTCAGGTCATGATCTCACAGTTTGTGAGTTCCAGCCCCACGTAGGGCTCCGTGCGGACAGCGCAGAACTTGCTTCGGATTTTCTGTCTCCTCTCTCTCCGCCCCTCCCCTGCTCACATTTTCTCTCTCAAGAAAAAATTTAAAAAAAGAGAGAGAGAAAAGAGAGCAGGCAGGAAGAAGGAAAAAAAGCTTTATTATATCTCTTTACTGGAATCCCAAGTATTCCAAAGTTAGATGGTAAGGTCTTTACGTGACTACTGCCCTCGGGCGCCTGGGTGGCTCAGCTGGTTAAGCATCCAACTTCTCCTCAGAGCATGATCTTGAGGTTTTTGAGTTCGAGCCCCACATCCGGCTGTCTGCTGTTCTCAGAGAGCCTACTTCAGATCCTCTGTTCCCCTCTCTCTCTGCCCCTCCCCTGCTCATGCTCTGTCACTCTCTGTCTCAAAAATAAATAAAAACATGAAAAAAAAATTTTTTTAAAAAAACTGTTGCCCTTGTCCTGGCCTCCTCTGTGGAAGGAGCTAGACTAAATCACCCTCCACACCCGTCCAACCTAAGCAGGACACAAGGTAGCACAGCCTGTCTGGTTCAGAAGCATCCTGACCACTCACAAGCCAAAGGCCCAAGACAACCTGTGTACTTCGACTCTCCGACCTCAGAGCAAACTCTCCACCTTGCTAGAGGCCTCTCTTCTCCCTCTTCCCTTTAAAGTCCTAATCCTGATGACTGGGCGGTCTCACAGCCCCCAGATCCCCTTCGCCACATCTGGGGCAGACACGGTGGCCCTCAGTGCCGTCACCTTGGGGTTCTGGTGTCGAAATGAAGATTCCCCCCACCCCCACCCCATGTGACCCTCCCACACAAAGCACAGCCCGCCGTACATGATGCTTATTGTCCGTCTTGGTGGAGGCAAAGCTGTGGTCACCACAGAGCCCCAGAGAGCAAATGAGGCCCAGCGGGTGATTCTTACAGGTACATGAGGAAAATGGATATTATATCATGGGCTACAGGGTGCTTTTAAAATAAAGACAAGGAAAACACGTACTTACGGGGGTGCCGGAGGATCACTGTAAAAGGCACAGAATCCCGAAGGGAAACTTCAGCCTGGGAGCTCCTCACTCTGCCGAAGAAGCTTCAACAACCTATCCATCCGGGAAATGACCCATCTGCACCGAGGAAAAGTTCTTGTCCTCGGCCCGACCTTGCTTTTGCCAAATTTCCTAGCTCTGAGGGCGAAAGTAAGCACTCTTTCCTCTGATGAGCAAAAAAACTACAGCTGCCCCTGGGCCCAGTGCAGAGGGGCCGTCGGGAGCAGACCCAAGGGGTGGGGGGTGGAGAGGAGCAGGCCCAAGGAGCAGGGTGGGGGGGCTGCGGGTGAACAGGGGGCGCACCTCCTCTGTCGGCAGGGTTCCCGGGACCTGGGAAGAGAGGAGGGGGTCCTCGCCAACAACTGCAAGTCCCCAGGGAATGCTGGGTTGGGTCATCTAGTCAGAGAAGCACAGCTGTGCTAGAAGATTCATCGGTCACACATGGGCCAGAGTGCTTTCCTCGGGCTGCCCGCACGGAGGCCAGAGGGCTCTGTTAATGGAATAATCGAGTAGAGTCACGGCCATTATGAGCAGCACTCAGGGGCCAGGTCAATCTGCATGCATAACTCATCAAACCTCTGCGGTTCCCCGTATAAAAGCAACCACCTTCTATGTCAAACACACCATGTACACTCTCATCTTTAAAATAGTATTTATAGGGGCGCCTGGGTGGCTCAGTTGGTTAGGCAGCCGACTTCGGCTCAGGTCATGATCTCGCAGTCCGTGAGTTCGGGCCCGCGTCGGGCTCTGTGCTGACAGCTCAGAGCCTGGAGCCTATTTCAGATTCTGTGTCTCCCTCTCTCTGACCATCCCCCATTCATGCTCTGTCTCTCTCTGTCTCAAAAATAAATAAACATTAAAAAAAAATTTTTTTAAATAAAAAAATAGTATTTATGATTCAGGGTCTGTACGTTTCAGCTAACTTTGGGTCAGCCAGGTGACCTTAGGGAAATACCTCTTTGTGCGGTGGCTTCTGCATGGGGTGGCCCAGGCTCCCCCAAGGAGATTTTCCCAGGAGCCTCTGCAAACCCAGACCCCATCAAACCTGCTTGTAAACTACGGTCCAGGCTTTGACTTTTGTGAAAGTCAAAATAGGAATAAGAACTTGAAGCAAGACAGGTGGGAATCTGTATCATGTTTGATGACGTAGGTCTTCCCAAAGAAATCTCAATCCGTCACAAAACTATTCACATTATTACATCCTCCAAAAGCAAAACACCTCAAGTGCAATCCTGGCCCCAATAGGATTCCTCAAAATGGAAATAATTCCTTGAGAAATAGAAAGGTAAAATAAGAATAATTTAAACAATAGAATTAGCTGAGAAAAAAGATTGATCTGAAAACAAAACAAAACAAACTTTAAGAATGGGCAATGAAGTTTTTTTTTTTTAATGTTTATTTTATTTTTGAGAGACGGAGAGAGAGAGAGACAGAATGCAACCAGGGAAGGGGCAGAGAGAGAGGGAGACCCAGAAGCTGAGGCAGGCTCCGGGCTCTTAGCCATCAGCACAGAGCCCGATGCGGGGCTCAAACTCACGGACTGCAAGATCATGACCTGAGCCGAAGTTGGACACTTAACCGACTGAGCCACCCAGGCGCCCTGAAAAATCTTGTCCCTAAATGGAATCAAGGAGTCATGCTCAAACCATTTCAGAGAAACTGAACGCTGAATGTCACCGTGTGTGTCTGAGAGGGAACCGCCATGAGATACCAATTCTCTAGAACTGATTTCCTCTAGCTGCTGACACACTTCGTAAGTGATCTTTTTCTGAGGATTCTGCCACAGCCTTCGTGTAACACAATATTTTTTTATTTTTGATGACTCCTGAGACATCAAAGTAACAAAGTGACAGCTCTAAGTCTCAGACACACCCAGAATACAGAAGCAGGTGTAATTTTAAGTACGTTGGCTGTTTTCCAAAGGTCAATGAAATGCTTGTTGTAACATATACACCTTTTCTTGGCTGAAAGTCGAGAATAAATGAGCTTTGTTTTATTGTTTCTGTAGGCCTTTTTTTCCTTTAATTATTAATGCTGTTTTCCTAAGTTACCTAACACAAACCAATTCCTGTGGTCATAATAAGAAAAGGAAATTTGACTCTTGCCGAATCCTGTAAAAACTAAGAGATTTAGGGTATGGTAGAGGAAAATGCCAGGTTATAATGTGAAGGAAAGACCGAGGTTCCCACTTCCAGGCCCCTCTGCTCTGGGCTTGTCCCCATGAAGACAAATGAGCCTCCAGTCCCACATCATCCCGCCCGTGTTCTCTTGGTGCTCCTTAACACTGTGTGAGCATTTCATCAGGGCGCCCTTCTAGCTGATTTTAAATGTGGTTTTGGCGGTCATATTTGCAGAATGTATTTACTTAAAGTAGCTCTTTCAGAGAAATATTTGAGGAAGATTTTGTTCCTCATAGAAATTTATTAAGCACTGCTGGAAACAGAGGAGGGAGGTAAGGTGAGAGGATGGTTTAAACTATAATCCAAAGAAATTAGCCTCCTCTTACAAATGTGTCCTAGAAAGTGACCCTTTAGAGCCAGATCTGAATTCTCCTGACATAAAGCCCCCTCTTCCCAAGTTTTCAGTGGACTTCATGTAAATCAAGCCTAACATTAACTAACAAACAAACAAACAAACAGGGGTGCCTGTGTGGGTCAGTTGCTTAAGCATCCAATTTCGGCTCAGGTCATGATCTCAAGGCTCGTGGGTTCCAGCCCCGTGTCAGGCTCTGTGCTGACGGCTCAGAGCCTGGAGCCCGCTTCGGATTCTGTGTCTCCCTCTCTCTCTGCCCCACCCCCACTTGCACTCTGTCTCTCAAAAATGAACAAACATTGGAAAAAAAATTTTTTTAAACACACAACAAAACCCAGGTTTACCAAAAAGAGAAAATCAAGTTGACCATTTTTCCCTGGAAGATTTATGGGGTTATTCCTGTAAACAGCAGCTTCCTCTAGTTCAAGTAAAATGTAAGCTGAGAAGAGGAGGATGGAAGGAGGGAAGGAGAGAGAAAGGGCAGGGGAAGGGGGAGGGAGGGGCCGAAGGAGGGGGAAGGAAGGAAAAACTGAAAACTTTTCAAGAGGGGCACCTGAGTGGCTCAGTTTGGTAAGCGTTCAACTCTTGGTTTTGGCTCAGGACATGATCTCATAGTTTGCGAGTTCGAGCCCCGCACGGGGCTCTGTGCTGTTGGTACAGAGCCTGCTTGGGATTCTCTCTCTCTCTTCCAAAATAAATAAACTTGAAAAAAAAAAAAAACTGGGGCGCCTGGGTGACTCAGTTGGTTAAGCGTCCGACTTCAGCTCAGGTCATTATCTCGCGGTCTGTGAGTTCAAGCCCCGCGTCGGGCTCTGTGCTGACAGCTCAGAGCCTGGAGCCTGCTTCAGATTCTGTGTCTGCCTCTCTCTCTGACCCTCCCTCGTTCATGCTCTGTCTCTCTCTGTCTCAAAAATAAACATTAAAAAAATTAAAAAAAAAAAAAAAACTGTTCAAGAACACATTGGCTGCCACAAATGAGGAGCACCTCCAAAGGTGTCCTGAGCTGTTCGATTTCTACAGGTGCCCTCCCAATAAAAGCACCGGCCACCCACCCTCCGCTACTTTCTCGTTCAAGCTCAAAACACACGCACACACAAAGTGTATCAAAAAGTTTCCAGCTTGACAAGGAAATACGAGCCCCACACTGGAAACACTTTAATCAACGACTCTGACCTAGGTACAGAAGACTGAGTGAGTACAGGTTTTGGTGTAAAGGGGGTGAGACACTGGTGGTTCCACGCACATAACAAAAACTTGTTCATTTCTCAAAGGATGTGTCAGTTGACTCGATGAGTGAGTTCTTCGCGATGCTCCTCCAGTTTCCCCTGTGAAACCGGCAACGTCGCGCACGGCACGTGGTCCTGAGAAAAAAGGCAAAGGATCAGCTCCAAGGAGGAGATGGTGATTTCGCTCAATCCTAATCTAGGCAAGTAGCTCTTCCCGAAGATCCCTTGGTGTCTGAGCCCCCTCTACATTCCCAGTGCAGGGGGAGTCGATGTTAGGGAAACCTGACCGAGCAGCTGTGTGACCTTGGGCAGGTTACCTGACTTCTCTGCGTCACATCAGTTTGAGGACAAGCCCCTATGACAGGGAGTAAACAGACTCCTGCCCGCCCAGTGTAGACAGAGTGAGGCTGGGAGCTGTACCAACCACTGTCTTAGGACCTGGAGGCCTAATGAGCTGAGACAGACCAAAAATCAGCATTTTAATTAACTTTTGTCCTGTTTTGGTTTCTTTCTTGATTTTTTTTTCCATTTTGCTACTCTTTAATTTTTCTTTTTTTAAAAAAAATTTTTAATGTTTATTTATTTTTGAGATAGAGAGAGACAGAGCATGAAGGGGGGAGGGGCAGAGAAAGAAGGAGACACAGAATCGGAAGCAGGCTCCAGGCTCTGAGCCATCAGCCCAGAGCCCGACGTGGGGCACGAATCCACGGACCGCAAGATCGTGACCTGAGCTGAAGCCGGATGCTTAACCGACTGAGCCACCCAGGCGCCCCACTTTAATATTTCTTAATGTCTATTTTTGAGAGAGGAGAGAGGGCACATAGCGGGGAGGCAGAGACAGAGGGAGAGAGAGAATCCCAAGCAGGCTGTCAGCACAGAGCCAGACATGAGGCTCGAGATCATGAACTGTGAGATCGCGACCTGAGCCGAAATCAAGAGTCAGATGCTTAACCTACTGAGCCACCCAGACGCCCCCCTATTCTTTAATTTCAGAGACGTTTTTGTGCTACGGTTCTCATCTGTGTCTGAGGACACGAGGCCTGGGTTCCCTGCCCGCCCTCTGGCTGGAAGCATTCCTAGCGGACTGGCCCCTGCTCCAGACCGGCCATGGTGCTGGAACTCAGTGGGCCGGAGCTGGTGCCGTTTGGTCAGTCTCTGTCCCCTTCCTCGGAGGGTTTTCACAAGGAAACCAACTATAATACGTGGCTGCGGGAATGAGGTGCTAAGTGGAGGTTCATTTGGGAGCAGAGGGCAGCGGGCCTCAGTCTGCCTGAGAGACCAGGCGTCGCAGAGGACAGCCCTGGAAGCTCGCCCTTGAAAGCGGAGTCTCAGTGAGCACCTGCCAGACACACACAGTCAGCTCACACACTTGGTAAGGACCGAAACACAGAGACAAGCACGCATTCCAAGAGAACTAGGGGGAGGGAGTGGTATACGGGATTTTTTTTTTTTTGGTGGCAAAATTCACATACCACAAAATTTTATGTTCATGGTTTGTAAAATTTTAACCATTTTGAAGCATACAAGGGATAATCTGTTTTATACCAAAAGTGCCAAGTCCCAAATCATCCAGAATAAGGAGAAAGAGATGTATTCCCACCCCCACTACCCGATTCTTCCGCCCGTTCCCTTGTCAGACAACTGGATTCACTGTTTCTGGGTCAAGAATTGCTGGTCCTTTTGTGGTAAGAGTCGACTGTTTCATTTCCCCCAGTCTTGAGATCACTAGGCACCCAGGACGGGGAGAGCTGGTCAACAGCGAGAGAGCCGAAGTGGCAAAGGCAAGCGACAAGAATTGGAGTCTCCAAGCGGGAGACGGTCCTTGAGAAAATCAAGGTTGGGGACAGGTAGTGGAAGCCCAGGGGGTCTTCTGTGGATGCTCCTCTCTGGGACTGTCTTCCTGACCCAGAGGGGGGACTCTGGCCGTCCCATTTTAGTGGCCTGATCTTGCTTGTTTGGATCCTCCCTAGATTCACTGAGATACTCAGCATCCTTGTAATAAGTGCCCTGTTTGCTTAAGACGAGCCAAGGTCACCCGTGTTTCTTTGCACGCATGAACACTTTCACGGACACAGGACTCCTGCCTCCCCAGGAATCATGACCCAAACAGTGGGGGGTGATCGGGGAGTGGTATGGAGCACTTCCAGAGAAAGCCTACGAGACTATTCCAAGCCAGTGGGTGGGAACTTGTGTTTGGAAGGAAACCTATTTTCTTTCTTTCTTTTTTACATTTTTTTTAATGTTTATTTATTTTTGACAGAGACAGAGACAGAGCACGAGTGGGGGAGGGGCAGAGAGAGCGGGAGGCACAGAATCTGAAACAGGCTCCGGGCTCCGAGCTGTCAGCACAGAGCCCGATGCAGGGCTTGAACTCAGGGACAACGAGATCATGACCTGAGCCAAAGTCGGACGCTCAACTGACTGACCCACCCAGATGCCCATCTTTCTTTTTTTTTTTAAGTAAACTCATCCCCGACATGAGGCTCAAACTCATGACCCTGAGATCAAGAGTCACATGCTCTACTGGACTGGGCCGGCCAGATGCCCCAAAGGAAACCCACTTTCTAAGAAGTTACTCATTTTTTTTCTTCCCTTCACTCTCTCCCCTCCCATCGGCATCCACGTATCAGCTGGTTCTGGAACTTGATGCCAACACAACTTGGCATTCAGTAATTATGTGGGCACGGTTCCCATGGTGGTAATTATGTGGGCCCTGTTCCGTATAACTGCCTAATAAATGCCGAGATGACTATTTTGGCAACTGGAGATTCAGTGGCGCAGCATCTATCCTTTAATCTACCAAGCAGAACGTTCTGGGGTAGAAGCTTGGAGAATGGGCTATTACTGAGCTGTCCTCCCCACACCTCGGTGCTAAAGGCAGTGAGTCCTGGCCAGCCCTGGAGGTGGGGGGGAGGGGGTGGGCAAGCAACTTGTGCCCTGAAGCATGAGTGACCCTCGAGCCAGATTTTCTGGAGCCCAACTACTGTGAAAACCTAGCATATCATCTCACACTCCTTTATGGTTTAAAAAGACTCATAATCATTTTGATGTTGCTAGGATGCTAGGGACTACATAATACAACAACACAGGATCCCCGAGGGAGATGTTCAAGGGCACTGAACACGGACTTTGCTCAGATTCCCAAGGGCTCTGCTCTTTCTCCCCAGGGCTCCCCTATCACACAATCTAGGTTTCGGGAGGCCACAGAATGTTCGTATTCCTGGCCACGCCATCCACTGGCCATGTGACCTTGAGCATGGCACCTAACTAACCTCCCTGAGCCTCAGTTTCTCTATCTATGAAATGGGACTAATGACAGAACCTACTTTATAGGGTTGTTATGAGAATTAGACATTCACTCATCTTTTTTTTTTTAATTTTTTTTTAACCTTTATTTATTTTTGAGACAGAGAGAGACAGAGCATGAACGGGGGAGGGGCAGAGAGAGAAGGAGACACAGAATCGGAAGCAGGCTCCAGGCTCTGAGCCATCAGCCCAGAGCCCGACGCGGGGCTCGAACTCACGGACCGCGAGATCGTGACCTGAGCTGAAGTCGGACGCTCAACCGACTGCGCCACCCAGGCGCCCCGACATTCACTCATCTAATGCATGCAAAGTGTTCGGGCCAGTTTCTGGCACTCAGAAAGCACTTTGTAAGGAAGAGCTATTCTAATTCTAGGCCCAGGCAGGAGAGGAAAAGAACAGAATTCACTGCATCATATGGCCAACTACTTACCGTAACACCTGAATCCTAGAGTTGGCCTCATCCCCTCGTTCGACACTCACTCATAAAGGGATACCTACCGAGCACCAACCACAGTGGAAGGTGATCTGATACAAGGATACTTTTCCCAAGAAAAGTGCAGAGCGCTTTGGTCACGAGACCAAAGGATAAATAGAAGTGACCCAAGCAGGGTCTGGAAGCAGTATTCTAGATGGAGGGCAGCATGTGTAAATACCCCACAGCAGGAAAGAGAGCCTAGAGCTCAAAGAGGTCCCATTAAATAACAGGGTGGGAAGGAGGGGAGAGAAAGAGAGACAGAGACAGAGACCGGGCTAGCCGACCACAGACACGCGTGCTGTGGTTCTACCGCGTGGAAGAAGAATGTGGCTCTTAGGTCTCCACCCCGTCTCCTGTCCACCACATTTTCTAGTTATTTCATATTGACAGGAAATTAAGCAAATCAAAATAGGAAACAGCACTTAAGCTGCTCACTTACTTAAAACAGCCGCTTAAAAGTATCTCTGTTCCTGCACTGGGTATTTCTTCAGCGGGTAACTTGGTCTTTCAAGGATATACTTTGTTTCAGAGATAGTATATTCCTGTAACAAAACAAACCTGGCAATTGCATTACTCATAGTGTCATATAGATCAACGATACCCAGATGTGTGCTTCTGCATGTAAGAGGCCGGCGGGGGGGGGGGGGGGGGGGGGGAGGGTACCTAGGTGACTCAGACAGTTAAGCAAATGACTCCCGATCTCAGCTCAGGTCTTGATCTCAGGGTCATGAGTTCAAACCCCCGCACTGGGCATGAAGCCTACTTAAAACAAACAAACAAACAAACAAACAAAAAGAGGTCTATGACCCATGCATGCCCCATACATGGGGTTTACTATATATGTAAATACATGCAGATACTTTCTTTTTTCCTTCTTTTTCTTCTCTCTCCTTTCCTCCTTTCCTTTCCTTTCCTTTCCTTTCCTTTCCTTTCCTTTCCTTTCCTTTCCTTTCCTTTCCTTTACTTCTTTTTACATTCTGAAAGGATTCCCTTCCTTAAAAAGACTAGAAATTAACAAAGCAAAGCCAATGACTTTGCAGAGAAGAAGCAAAGTAATTCACAACCCTCTCCATGAAAATCAATATTTATTTGTATTTTTTAATGCTTTTATTAATTTGAGAGAGAGAGAGAGAGAGAGAGAGCGCGCGCGCGCGTGAACGGGGGAGAGGCAGCTAGAGAGGGAGACACAGAATCCAAAGCAGGCTCCAGGCTCCGAGCTGTTAGCACAGAGCCCGATACGGGGCTCGAACCCACGAACTGCGAGATCGTGACCTGACCCGGTCAGATGCTTAACCAAGTGAGCCACCCAGGTGCCCCAATGCTCATTTATGAGTGTCATCCTATAAATCTAGAACATGCCAGTGTTTATATAACTCAAGACGACCGCTTCAACTACTACGTGGTGTCGTTAAATCCATCCATGGGGGGCACTGGGGTTTACTATATATGTAAATACATGCAGATACTTTCTTCTTTTTTCCTTCTTTTTCTTCTCTCTCCTTTCCTCCTTTCCTTTCCTTTCCTTTCCTTTCCTTTCCTTTCCTTTCCTTTCCTTTCCTTTCCTTTCCTTCTTTTTACATTCTGAAAGGATTCCCTTCCTTAAAAAGACTAGAAATTAACCTCTCATTGGAATTCCTTGGAAATGGCGACAGGTCCCTTAGCTCGTGCTGCACTCCGCAGTAGACAGAGTACTGGGTATATCTAACTATGGGTTAGAAACTGTGCTCCGGACCGGTGAGAGGTCCTCCCTCAGTCCCTGAAAGGACTGTGAGCCCTCACGATGCAGGACCTCTGCCCCGTGCATGTTGAACTGCAAAGTAGCTGCACTCATGGGTCAGATGGAAGCTCCTGTGTCTCTTCGTCAGGGAAACCCACCCTGATTCCCAACCACGGCAATACCCCCCTTTCGTACGCTCTCAGGACCCCATGCACCCTCCTTGGTAAGTGTCACAACTGTACATTTATTTCTACGGTGGCCTGATTAATGTCCATCTTCCCCCCACCAACACACCCCCCTCGGAGACTGTAAGTCCTAGTTCCCGTGGAACTTTGTCAGCGATTAGGTGTTCCCAGAAGCCCTACCTTGTTTAGGTGTTGCTGAGCTCTGTGGGATGTCAGAAGACCGCACACCCTCTCGTGGATCTTCCTCCAAGTGGACTGAGAAGAAAGGTGGAATCTGCTCAGAAAATGAAACAGGTCAGAGTGTTAGGCAGCTGCTGAAAAGGATACTAGAATACAGAATGCTGTAGGCTGATATTTACAGCCTGATGGCAAGAAAAAGCAGTAACAGGCAACCTGTACACATAGTATGGTTTCAGTGTCCTTATTAATCCCGATGCATATGACACACACTGACGAATAAAAACCACAGGGTGGAGAATGGCCTGTGTGGGGGTGGGTGCCTGTGAGGGATTCTCTTCTTCTTTGCTGCGTGCTTCAGATAGCTCTCTAAAGAATAAAGCCTGCATTCACGTTAAAAAATTTAATCCGCCAATGTTTAACACGAAACGTAATCCCAATTGTTTTCCACCACAAGGACTGTTTTTAACGTTTATTTATTTATTTTGAGAGAGACGGCATGCATACATGCATGCATGTGAGTGGGGGAGGGGCAGAGACGGGGGGGGAGAGAGAGAGAGAGAGAGAGAGAGAGAGAGAGAGAGAGAGAGAGAGAATCCCAAGTACGCTCCACTGTCAGTGCAGAGCCCAACACGGGGCTCGATCTCAAGAACCACGAGAGCATGACCTGAGCCAAAATCAAGAGTCAGACGCTTAACCTGACCGACTGGGCCCAGGAATTTACTGTTTATCTCACCTACTTTAGGCTGAGCAGACCCAAACTTCACCACACACCTTAGGGTGCCTTTCGGTTCCTCACATAGGAGGCATTTTTCTCCCTCCCGCACCCGCCAGCACTGCTCGCTAGGGCCTGGAATGCTGCCACTCCCACCCCGATGCCCACTCCGTGCTAAGCCCGACTCCCCTTCAGAGCTCAGTCCAATCACTGATTTCTCAGCAGAGTCCCCCCTGAGCCCCTCCTGTAGAGGGAGCCGGCTGCCCTCCTCCGTGCACTTGGAGTCCATTCAATGTCATTCATAGCACTTCACCCAGTGACATTTTGTCATTATTTGGTTAATGTCTGACATTGGGATGGGGGAGGGGGACGCCTGAGTGGCTCGGCCGGCTAAGCATCCGACTTTGGCTCAAGTCATGATCTCACGGTTCGTGGGTTCAAGGCCCACGTCGGGCTCTGCGCTGACAGCTCAGAGCCTGGAGCCTGCTTCCGATTCTGTGTCTCCCTCTCTCTCTGCCCCTCCCCTGCTTGTGCTCACTCTCTCTCTCTCAAAAATAATAGATATTTTTAAAAATCTATGCAAGGATTAAAAAACACATTATTTTCTAAAAATTCCTAAGAAATTTAGCAATATGTTGAAATCATTCTCTTTAATTAATGTATGATACACACTGGACAGTGCTGGGCAAGCCAGATGGCCTTTCCATGACTGTGCTGTCCTTTGTCACAGTTGATCATAGCCTTATCTACAAACTCATAGTCTAATTAGTTCCAAAGTTCTCCATTTAGAGTGATTTGGGGCACACAGAACTTGCTGATTCGTCAGAGGTAGAGGATAAAAATCTGATCTGCAGCCGGAGCCATCATCCTACAGTCAAATGTCCTAACTCCTGAGAATGAACTTGAAAAAGCTCCCCACTGCCTTCCAACAGAGCCTAAACTCCTTAGCTTGGCTTCCACAGTCCCTCAGACCCTCAGCCTTGGCACCCACTATTCCCTCAAGCTGCTCTAACTTCTAGAAGGTGCCAGAGCCCTGTGGCTTCTCACCTCCAATCCCTCCCCTCCATTAACTCCATCAGAATCCAATCCCCTCCCCTCAAGGCCCACCTGGGAAACACCACCTGCTCCATGAAGCATTCCTTCTTCCTGCTTCATATTCTGATAACATTTGGTCTACACTATTCTCAAAGTCCTGCCTTGTAGAAAGCTCTCGGTCACGTTTGTTTTTACATCCTCTGCTAAGTTGCAAGTTCTCAGAGATCAGGAGAAACGTCTTCAGTGTTAGTGTTTCCAGAGGCGCCTGGGTGGCTCAGTCGGTTAAGTGTCCAACTTCAGCTCAGGTCATGATGTCATCCCTGCATCGGGCTCTGTGCTGACCGCACAGAGCCTGCTTGGGATTCTCTTTCTCTCCCTCTGTGTCCCTCTCCTTCTCTCTCTCTCTCTCTCTCAAAAATAAAAAATAAACATTAAAAATAATAATAAAATAAGTCCTAGGGATGTAACGGACAGCATGGCAACTAGAGTTACTACCATATTGCAGATTTAAAAGTTGCTGCAAGAATAAACGTCCAGAATTCCCATCACAAGAAAAAAAAATCTGTAACTATGGCAACAGGTGCATACTGGATTTACCGTGGTGAGTATTTTGTAGTCTGTACAGATATCCAATCATGATGCTTGTTGTATACCTGAGACTAATATAATGTCAATTATTCCTTTTTTAAAGCTGTCTTAAAAATATTATCTTTAGGGGGCGCCTGGGTGGCTCGATCAGCTGAGCGTCCTACTTCAGCTCAGGTCATGATCTCACGGCTCGTGAGTTCGAGCTCCGCGTCGGCCTCTGTGCTGACAGCTCGGAGCCTGGAGCCTGCTTCGGATTCTGTGTCTCCCTCTCTCTCTGCCCCTCTCCCACTCGTGCCACATCTCTGTCTCTCAAAAATAAACATTAAAAATCTTAAAAAAAAAAAAAAAATATATATATATATATATATATATATATATATATATAATCTTCACCACTTCCCAGCATTAAGGTGACCACATGTCATGGTTTGCTGGGAGTAAGGCGTTTCCCGGAATGCAGGACTTTAAGAGCCAAAGTCAGAAGAGTCCCAGGCCAACTGGATGGCTGGTCATCCTACCAGAGAGTACAATTTGGAAAATATGGGTTCTTCTCTCAATTTTGTCCTGCTTACCAGATAGGTGCAATTGTGGGGGGGGTTATTATTTGTGGCAATCATATAAATAAACCAAGAAAACATGTCTAGAAAGAGAGAGAATACACCTACATGTTAGTAATTCTTGTCTTTGGGTAGCAGAACTATGGATGATTTTTTTTTTCACCCCTGTTTTTCTGGAATTTCCCAACTTTGTATAGTGGGTGCTTTTCTACTGGTGAAATCAAACTCTTGGGGCGCCTGGGTGGCTCAGTTGGGCGTCCGACTTCGGCTCAGATCATAATTTCACGGTTCGTGGGTTCGAGCCCCACAGATCCCGTGGGCTCTGTGCTGACAGCTCGGAGCCTGGAGCCTGCTTCGGATTTGACATCTCCCTCTCTCTCTGCCCCTCCCCAGCTTGCACTTTGTCTCTCACTCTCTCTCAAAAACAAATAAACATTTTTAAAAAATTATTTAAAAAAAATAAAGAAAGAAATCAAATTCTTGAAGGTTTAAACTTACGAAAGATGAAAAAACGGATAGATAAATAGTATCTACGCCAAGTTAGCTGTCTGTCCCATTTTCAACAATCATGAGATATGCTTTCCACAGGCAAGAGAAAAGGCTCAATCCTTCCTTCTGGGAAGATTTGAAAAGAAATGGTGATTTTTCCTATCACCAGCTGAACACTCGTCAGGAAGCCAACTGGTGAAGTGACCAGGCTTTACTCCCACTAGACCACAACACACTCTTCAAACGAAGAGACGGGTGCTGGCCGCTGACCTTTCTCGGAGAAGGGGCTGATCCAGAAGAGGGCTAGGAGATCTGGAAGGCTGGTAGGTGGCAAATGAGGCTTCCCGGTGGAAATCGGCGTCCCCTTGGTTACCATAACTGGGCGACGGTTTTCCAAACTGACTTGAATCTAAAGGTGATGGTGATTCTTTCCTTAAAACAATGCGTTCATCTGGCTCTTTGATAACCTGAGTGACAATGTGCATTATTCTTTAGCTGTCATTTTGCTCTGGTCTGCTTAATTAGAGCCGGGGGTGGGTGGGATGAGGAAGGGGGCAAGCTAATTGAGTACCTGCCCCAAGGAGCTCCTGCAGTAAAAGAACGGCAGGAGTAGGCGGTACTGAAACAACATGCTGAGGAGTCAAGGTCAAGGGAAGGAAAACCAAAATTCTGCACGTTTGGCACATATGAACAAGCCAAAATAAACTCATGCTCCGAACTTTGATTTGAGAGGATAAGGGATTATCGGGTTTGGTAAAGATACAATTTCTTAAATAAAATATTTAAAGGCCGTGGCATCAAAAGCTCAGTATATCCCATCCCTCTGCCTACATCTATTTTCATGTTGTAACGTACAAGTGTGAGCCTTCACCTTGACAAACCAAACTTCAAGAGTAAGTGGCTTGCCACCTCTTTGTGTCATAAAAAGTATTTGATTGGGGAAAAAAAAGCAATAAAAATACCAACTGGTAAAGTAGGTATTGGGGCGTTTGACCCTGGTGATTCATTCCACAAATGGAAAGAGCTTGTAGGAGGGGAACAGAGCGACCAATGCAAGAGGACAGTGGCGCCTGGGCATCTCTTAAACTCTAGTGCAGCTACAGCAATTCCACAAGCAGCACTTGCTAGAAATAGCCTTTCCACCCCTCGTTGGGGAACGCACAATAACCGACATTAGAAGCTGGAAATAAATCATTTACAAATGCTACTTCTACAATTACCTTTATGTTAGCAGCAAAGCTGTCAAAAGAAGAAGCTAGAAGAGAGAGGAACAGGTGTTTCAGTGATTCATTTTTACCGGGAACCCCTAAAACTGCTGTTAGGTCTCCTCTGCAGCAGCACAAAACTATGACACGTGAATGAATTATTAAAGAATCTAAGCGCTCCCTTGTAAATTACACTGTCAACTTTTATGCGTCCCTTGAGTCACAGTAATCCTATCTCTGAGTGTTTCTGTCATTTTGAGTTCCGGTGAAGTTGTATTATTAATGACAGTACACAGGGACGTGGAAAGGGCAAAGGAGGGTCTACAGTGAAGCAGTAAATTCCTCACGCAGCCTGGAAAACAAAACTCATATTCGCCCAATTGCCCAGAGCCTAAAAGAAAACTGTGTGACTCTCATATAAAATTCATATACTCTGCATCTGCCATTCCCTTCATATTTGGTTTATGTGGAGATCCTATTTATGCACAACTCTCCAGCATGCTTGTCCAAGGTAGACACGATTGTTAAATGGAGACAATGAATAGACAAGAGCTTGGGAAAACATAATGCAGCAAAGTGTAAATCATTAGGATTACCCTAAACAATCATGAGTAAGTAAGTAGACCGCATGCCAGAGACTGGTAAGGATGACTGGGAAGTGAAGTAATGAATACACACAGGCAAAATCAAGACTAAACTGGATTCTTCCAAAGTCAGAAAAAAAAATGCTTTTGGAATGAGTATTTGCAGGGCTAGGCCAAAGACACCGTGACTTCCCCCTCTGCGCTTGGGGCTTAGGCCGTGACAAGGGCTTTTTATGGACTGCTGATGTCCCTCTGTCACTGACAGTAAGAAGGAAGATACGAAACGGGCTTTTTAAAGACTGGTAATCGCCACCACTTCCCGGCATGCAGGTGTGTGTGACTACCTTGTCCCAGAAGTTCCCTTCTCCCCAACTCCTAGCTGAGCCGGGAGCTGGCAATGCTAAGGCCCTTTACGGCTATAGCCACAAATCTGCCCTGTTGACAGAAACCCCTTGCTACTGGCTGGGATCACTGCCTTTCACAAGGGGCCTGCCCTGTTCTCTTGCTTCTCAAAGTGCAGTCCCTGGACCAGCCACGTTGTTATTACTGGGAAGCTTGTAAGAAAAGACGGCTCCCAGGCCCCACCCCAGCCCTACTGAATCAGAATCTACAGTTTAACCAGAGCCCCAGGTGATTCAAATGCACATTCAAGTTAGAGAAGCCGCTGCTTTATTCTGCCTTAGGCCGGGATGAATGAGCTGACGGGTGACCTAAGCAAAGGTCTGGCTTGGGACCCACAGGGAATCCAAGGATCTGAGAGCCCAGAGGTCTGAACGTCTTCTCTAAAGGTAGGTGTGCCCTACAATCTGTAACTTCTCTGGAACCTCAGTTCTCCACCTGCCAGGATTAAGAAAAGACAGAGAGGCCGAGACCGGTGTGAGGCATGAGAGTCCTGTCGTAACTGAGCCAGCATTAAGCCCAACATGTCCTCTCCAGGAAAGGACACTTGCCGTTGCCTGATCTCACGGTAATAGGGAAGGCAGTGCTGCTTTTATAGGCTACGTGGGTGATTTTCAATCCAAAGGACTTAAATTAAATGTCAGAGGTGATAAAGCACTTTCTGCTTCAAACCCCGTACTCTGTCCTTGGTCGGCTGCTAACAGTCACCGTGTTCCAGGAACACTGGTTTGAGTTACTAAAAGAATCTGTGTAGCCCCTTAAAAGCATAAGCCTTTAAGCCTAAAATAGGGAATGTGCTGCCAGGATTGGCCTCGGTCCAGTTCCACCAGGAGTCAAGAAAATAGGCCAGCACTGCAAGCCTAAGAATTTTTATCAGGTTCAGGAATGGATGCACTTCACTGCCGTGACCTTGGGAGCTGCCACATCATAAGGTACATGCCACCAAGGGATGCATTAACTTAGTGACTCTCAACATAAGGTTCAGGGACCTCCCCAGGGCTCACCAACAACTTCCAGGAGATCTGCAAAGTCAAAACCATTCTAATAATACTAAGATACGAGTTATCTTTCTCTCATTCTCGCACGAGGGAATTTTCCAGAAGCTACATGATGTGTCATGACATCACCACTCTACGTGGCTAATGGAATGTGTGCTTGTAAAATTCCCGTATATTACAAATTTCTCAGTTTCAATTTCTAATGTGCTAACTATTAAGAGGTATCATCCACTTAAACAAAAGCTCTTTGGGGACCTCAATAGTATTTAAGAATACTTAATTCAAAACCCCTTAATGCAAAAGGGTCCTGGGGCACCTGGGCGGCTCAGTCCGTTAAGCGTCCAACTTCAGCTCATGATCTCACGTCTCCTGGGTTCAAGCTTCCCGTCGGGCTCTGTGTTGACGGCTCGGAGCCTGGAGCCTGCTTCGGATTCTGGGTCTCCCTCTCTCTCCACCTCTACCCCGCTCATGTTCTGTCTCAATCTCTCTCTCAAAAATAAGTACACATAAAAAAATTTTTTAAAAGAATGCAGAAGGGTCCTGACAGTTGCACGTGAGACTCCCTGCCTTAACCTAACTGCTTCAGGTCAAGCTGGAGCTCCTCTTTGCTGACCTGGCCTCTTGTAAAGCAAAGCTTTGATCTCCACCAATCCCCTCCCACACCCCCGGCTCTTTCCCACCTCGAGAAATGGTGAGCCTCCTCTGTTAGCTATGTGGGGTGCCTTTGAGGGTGTCCCACCAGGACAAGCTGGCCCCTCTTCCGGCCCAGCCACCTCGTGACGGTGCTACTCGGAGCATTCTCCTTTGACAGCGAGGGGGACCAGGAAGGGGACAGCTCTCCCTGGCCTCTGCTCCGTGGGAACGCCTTCCCTGCAAGCTCCACAGCTGGACGGCACTTGACAATTAGGCCAAAGAGTTTCCCCCCAAAAACGTGGGATGCTTCAGAATGAAAGATTTAGGGAGCACCTGGGTGGCTCGGTCAGTTGAGCATCTGACTCTTGGTTTTGGCTCAGGTCACGATTTCATGGTTCGTGGGTCCAAGCCCCGCGTCGGGTTCTGTGCTGACAGTGCTGAACCTGCTTGGGATTCTCTCTCTCTCTCTGCCCATCCATCCCCCCCAACTCGTGCTGTCTCTCTCAAAATAAATAAATAAACATAAAAAAAAAAAAAGAATTAAGGAAGATTCAGAAGGAGGATGGGGAATCTGTAGGAGTAACCCAGTAATTCCACTGGGGAATCTGTAGGAATAACAAGAAACTCCAGTACCTCTTCTCCCTGGAAAAGGTAAGTTTGAAAACTTAGGTTTTGTCCTAGACTTCCGGGGGTTAAGCTCTGAAATATTGTCACCAAAAGGCTTCGCACTGTCCACCTGAAAGAAAGGAAAGAAATAAGATTTGAACCCACCATAGCTCATGTTACCCTCTCCTCATTACCTGTAGTGCCTTTCTCCCATTCAATTGCGGGCCACGCAAGTAAGAAGGGAAGGCTGGGCAGGGGGTGCCTGGGTGGCTCAGTCGGTTAAGCGTCCGACTTTGGCTCAGGTCACGATCTCGCGGTCCATGAGTTCGAGCCCTGCGTCGGGGTCTGTGCTGACAGCTCGGAGCCTGGAGCCTGTTTCGGATTCTGTGTTTCCCTCTTTCTCTGACCCTTCCCTGCTCGCACTCTGTCTCTCCCTCTCTCTCAAAAATAAACACACATTAAAAATTTTTTTTAAATAATTTTAAAAAAAGAAGAAAAGGTTGGGAACAAATTGAATCATATCTCCATGTATGTTAAATGTTATCCCAACAAAGGAAGCTGTGTGTCCTTACCTTCGCTGAGGCTTAAACAGGAAGGTATGAGCTAACTCTTAGCATAAAGTTGGACACAAATTATGTTCTAACCACAGGTTCAGGATCAAGCCCAGAAACGAGTAAGTGAAGTTTATTTCTAAATCTTTCAAAACAGCACAGTTTCATGTTCCTAAACAGGACGCAGTGCTGGCCTAGGTAGGGTCCTCCCTGAAATCAGGGGATTATCACAAGGTGACATTTCAGCCTTCCCCATTCCCTTCAATCTGAGTGCCTGTATCCTTAAAAAAAAAAAAAAAAAAAGAATAGTGGCAGCTGCGTTATTTTAATTAAGGTGACCTTATTATCCTGACTGGGCAACATAATCTGTAAACAGGTCCAAACACTTGAAATAGGGAACTAACTACTTCAGAATACTTATGGCATAGAGTCGCTGGATTTTTTTTTTTATCTTGTTTATTTCTGCCATTTTTTTTTAATTTCAAGAAGGCAGGTTATAATGTGACTCTTCATTCTACTTTCAGAATTTCATTGATTAGAATTAATGTCTTCACGACATTAAGTCCTCTAAATTTTAATGCTTCTGCTTAAAGAAACGTCACATGCCATCAGGAAATCTGGCTCCATAAGAGTTACTACATATAAAGCATTTAGAAAAGAGCTTGGTACATAGCAGAGGCTGTACAAGAATTTGTTAAATAAAATAAACACCAAGCAGGTTTTATTCCCTATGAAATCTATCAAGATTTTAAGATTATGTAGCCCAAAGGGCCTCGACTACAGTTGTATTTCACAAAAATGAAATGCAATGAAGCAGAGCATCCAATAAACTCAGTTCAACAATATTTAAAGATTGGTCGCTAGGTTTTTACCATTTTACCCAGGTTACCATGAGGTAACCCCAGCTGCTCTATGGTCTCTGGCCAAATAACATCTCTGTTAAACCTATAAACCCACTCTGCACACAGTCACCTCAATCAATAGCACGGGGCTGACCATGCTTCGTATTTTTTTTTTTTTTTTTTTTTTTTTGAGAGAGAGAGAGCACACTCGAGCAGGGGAGTGGGGCAGAGGGGGAGAGAGAGACAGAGAGAATCCCAAGCAGGCTTGACATAAGGCTCAATCCCACATCCCTGGGATCATGACATGAACAAAAATCAAGATTCAGAAGCTCAACCAACTGAGCCACCCAGGTGCCCTTTCTTATATCTCATGCACAAACATCACCACCAGTGACTTCTTTAAGCCAAGTTATCAATTTGACAGTAATATCCACAGTTAACTACTGGGAGTTATAAGGACTCCTGGAGAATAAATCATTAACTAGAATGTGGAATAAAGAATATGAACTAATATAGGAAATGCTTTTAATGTAATATTAACCATATATATTGAGAAACCAATCTACATATACAGTATAATTATAAGTTTGTGGAAAAAATAAAGCCTTATGAATATTTAAAAAGTGAAAGAAAATCCATTAAAGAAAATGTTTATTTATATTACATTGGTGAGCCTATAGGTAATCTTTTTTCAATTTCTCTATATTTTCCATTACTTAAAAAAAAATTTTTTTTTAATGTTTATTTTTGAGAGAAAGAATCCAAAGCAGGCTACAAGCTCCGAGCTGTCAGCACAGAGCCCGATGCGGGGCTCGAACCCATGAATCATGAGATCATGACCTGAGCCGAAGTCAGACACTCAACCAACTGAGCCACCCAGGCGCCCCTCTGTTATTTTTATAGTAGTCAAAAAAAAAATGTAAGGAGGCGATGTGGGCTGCTGCGATTAAATTTCCCCGTTACTTCCTGAGGGCTAAACCTAAGGAAGCTTTAATTAAGGGCCTTGAGTATGGCACGTCATTGCTTCTAACTCAGACATAGTTTTTCCTGCTCTTTAAAGTAAAAACAACCTAATTTTAAAAACTCAAGCCGTTTTCTTTAAAACTGATGAAGCTTCAGTTTGCGATGGGGACAGAGCACATGTCAGCCTTCCTTATGCATCTCCCACCCCTGTCAGTTGGCTGATTCTTCTGGATAATGGCAGGTTGTCACATGCAGACATCACCCTCTATTAATGATTTCCAAAAATTAAAAATAGGGATGACTGACATTCAGTGAGCAAGTCCTGTGCACGAGACAGCTTCGTATGGCTTTCCTGACAATGACTCCAGGAAGTGAACATCATTTAATCATAGTTACTATTCAGCTTGAATTCCCTCTTTATTTTAATATTGCCCATTCGTCTTCATGGCCTGACCTTCCCGTATTCTGCCCTCATTCGCACCGTCACCCTTCCAAACTCTGAAAAATAATTTTAGGCTCACGTGTCTAACTACAAATGGAGGTTTGCTTTCCCCGGAGATTCTGAAATTATTTCCAAAGCTCGGTGGAGTGGGCTGGTCCTGAACGAAGCACCTGGGGGAGCAGGGCGAAGGGGCCCAGGATTGCGTGCTTTCGACCTTACTGTCCTTTGGCCTCATCCTCACGTTATTTAAGGGGGATCTGGGCCCATCTGATGTAGATAAAGGCCTTCTTGACTTCTCTCTTTCTTCCTGAAACCAAGAAGAAACGTTTTCAAAAATGAAAATGGAGAAAAAAGAAAATTCAATCAGAATATATCCATATTTAATCGAACTCTGTAGAAGAGTGAACACCTCAGATTTGCAAACCATGAACTTAGAAAGGGTGTTCTCTCTACTTAGCTTTTCTTCAGTTCAGCTTAACATCACTAGTATTTATAACTCGCTAGGGTAATATCTTTCCACCAGTAACAGCGACATTTATTTGTATTAGGAGAAAGTTGGGGGGCACCTGAGTGGCTCAGTCGGCTGAGCGTTTGACTGTAGATTTTGGCTCCGGTCATGATCTTGCGGTTTGTGGGTTCGAGCCCTGAAGTCGGGCTCTGTGCCAACAGCACGGAGCCTGCTTGGGACGCTCTCTCTCTCTGCGCTGCCCTGCCCCCCACTCTCAAAATAAATAAATAAACAACTTCTTTAAAAAAGAAGATGGATGACTGACAGAGACAGAGACAAAGAGAGAGAAATGGAACCTGGCACACACCCCACCCCGGCAATTTCACGTCAAGGAATTCGTTATAAGGAAATAACTGCGGCAATGTGTATAGTTACAAACATTCTCATGACCGTTCCAAACCTGGGAAGTCAGCTATACTGGTGAGTAAGCAATTTCCTCTCTGCTGGGAACCCCCCTTGCTCCAACGCTCAGCTCAGCCGGGCGATGCTGGGGCAAACCGGCCGCTTGTCGAGCCGCTCGGGCAGGCCCCGCCGCTGGAGGGCGCTGGGGAGCGGCTGCAAGCCGGGAAGGGAGGCCAGGCCCGGCTCCCAGGGCTGCCATCTACGGCTGTCAATGCCACCCCAGCAACCACTCTTCACCTTCCGAGTGACAGAGGTACCGGGCTTATAGTGTTCCTCCCATAACCGCAGAGCTAGCCTCCTGTGCCCCACTCACACCTTCCAGCACCAGCTGGCCAGAGGGCCCCGCTCAGAACTCTGGGACTTGCCCCACAGGACCCTTCCTCCAAGCTCCCGGGTCACCAGCGGTGAGCGGTGTCAGTCCCGTGTCCCTTTTACCTTAAGTCCTTCAACCCGTTTGGCTTTACTTTAAAACATTAAATCTTTTGGGGCGGCTGGGTGTGTCAGTGGGTGGAGCGTCTGACTCTCGATGTCGATGTCGGCTCTGATCTTGATCTCACGGTTCAGTAGTTCAAGCCCCAGGTTGGGCCCTTTGCTGAAAGCGTGGAGCCTGCTTGGGATTCTCTCTCTCCCTCTGCCCCTCCCCCGCCCACACAGGTGCATGTGCTCTCTCTCGTGTGCTCTCTCTCTCAAAATATAAATAAACTTCAAAAAAATAAAAGATTAAATCTGTTTACTAAAATAACATGTGCGGTCTGTTTTCCTGACTGAACTCTGACTACTGTATCAGTGAAGTGCCCAACAACAGGAAAATGACCAAATTATGGTGCTTCCATATGGTGGACTGCAATGAAGCCGTGAAAATCTGCCTGGTGTTAAGAATACTTAAGGACGTGAGAAACATGCCCAGGGTATGTTAGGTGAAGAGGGAAAGGTGCAAAGTGATATGCAATCTTTTAACGTTAAAATTATGTGGGTGTGGGTGTGGGTATGTGTATACAGAAGAACAGGCTCAAAAAAAATGAGTCATGCTCATCTCTAGATAATAAGAATGACAGGCAATTTTTATTTTGTCCTTTTTGCTTATCTGTATTTTCTAATTTTCTAAAATGAATACTTTTGCCATAAGAAAAAAACAATAAATCTGTTACTTTAAAAAGTTAACACTTGGGGCCCCTGGGTGGCTCAGTTGGTTAAGCGGCCGACTTTGGCTCAGGTTATGACCTCGTGGTCTGTGAGTTCAAGCCCCAAGTCAGGCTCTGGGCTGACACCTCAGAGCCTGGAGCCTGCTTCAGATTCTGTGTCTCCCTCTCTCTGCCCTTCCCCTGCTCGTGCTCTGTCTCTCTCTCTCTCTCAAAAATAAACATTAAAAAAATTTTAAAAATAAAAAGTTAACACTTAAAGGAAGACCTATATTAGGAGATGAAAGCAAGATTAATATGATGGAGTGGAAAAGAAAGATAAACTGAAAAATCACCATGCACCCATATCAGCCTGGAAAAAATAGCAGGTAAGTAAGGAAATACTGGGGCGCCTGGGTGGCTCAGTTGGTAAAGTATCTGACTCTTGATTTCGGCTCAGGCCATGATCTCATGGTTCGTGAGTTCAAGCCCCGCATGGGGCTTTGCGCTGACAGCACAGAGCTGACTTGGGATTCTCTGTCTCTCCCTTTCTGCCCCCTCCCTCTTTCAAACTAAACAAATGCTTTTTTTTAAATAAGGAAAACCTAAAAAGCAGCTGATGCCTTCCTTAAATTAATCATTGGCCTCCCATGATATGAGTTATGATGCCCACAGGATTGATGGATTTGCACAGATTAGTGACCCTTTTTATTCAGTACCCCCTTAACCCACAGCCTACATTTTCAAGGATTTTCCAGGACACCAGGCAAGATCTGGGATGACAAGCAAAGCACCTGAAGAAGCTTTACCAATTACATTCACCCAGGCTCCATATTGTTCTAGAAAGGATTTTAATGGTTAAAAATTATAAGCCACAAGGTAAAAGAAACACCAAAAGTACTCAAGATGACGGGAAATCAGGGCTGAACAAGAACGCCCGAGACCCTTCCCGATCACCAAAGACGGCCCCAAATACAACTCGGAGCAGCAGCCTCAGCCAAGAGGGAAGGAACCCTCATATTCACAGGCTCAAGAGCAAAAGCCATGAAACAATAGCAAATAAGCTAACCAGCCTACTTCTGTCAAACTTGTGACTTTGGCTTTTGTATCGCTTTTCTGTCCGCTCCACCACAGACCAGAAGGAACCCATGTCAGACACAGTCTAATGGGGCAGGCTGAACAGTCCGAATACAGAAACTCAAACCCAGCCAGGAGTCTCCAGGTTTCTACTCATCCAGTTGCATCTAAACTTGGTAACTGAGTTTGAGCTGAGAACATTCTGTGGAGAAAATTCCTGACAGATCTACCACTGGCTTCTTGACTATACTTACAAGAAACCTGTTTCTATGCAGGAACACGCGTTCTCTGATGGCTGTCCGTGTGGAAAATTCTATTTTGGGAGCAATGCCCTAAAAATGAAATAGCATAAAGGAAGCAAATAAATTACTGGAAACAGATTCTTCGCCCATCCCATTCTAACTTGAAAGCCTGTAAGAACCTAATTACTCTTTTGTGTGGTTGGCATAACCCACACATATCGCCTAAAATATATACATATGGGGCACCTGGGTGGCTCAGTTGGTTAAACATATGATCTCAGCTCAGGTCATGATCTCACGGTCCGTGAGTTCGAGCCCTGTGTCGGGCTCTGTGCTGACAGCCCAGAGCCTGGAGCCTGCTTCGGATTCTGTGTCTCCCTCTCTCTCTGCCCCTCCCCCTGCTCGCACTCTGTCTCTGTCTCTCTCAAAAATAAATAAACATTAAAAAATTAAAACACTGAACCACAGAATTGAGTGAGATTATCTAGGATTATCTGGGATAGATAGAGGTTCTCCTTCCTTGCCTATTTGCTTTGAAAAACGTGCTTCGTATCTTATACCAAATATTTATGCTCATTAGATCTATTTCCAAACTCCCCAATTCGTGTCATTGACACTTTTCTGGGGATCGGTGCCATACTGAATAATACACAGACACACACACACTCAGTAATAACAAGGAACAAAGTGCTGGTGCACACAATCACATGGGTGACTGTCCAAGGCATTTTTCTAAGTGAAAGGAGCCAATCTCAAAAGGGTGCAGACCATATAATTCCCTTTACGTGACCTTCTGAAAAAGACAGAACTACAGTGATGGAGAGCAGACCAGTGGTGAGGGGTAAGGGAGAGGTTGCACCTATAAAGGGATAAAGGGAGGAGATTTGGGGGTTGATGGGAGAGCTCCACATCCTGATCACGGTGGTGGTTTCACAAATCTATACATGTGTTAACATTCGTGTAACCGTGTATCAGAAAAATCAATTTACCGCACGGTCATTTAAAAAATACAATTATCTGGGCACCTGGCTGGCTCAGCCAATGGAGCGTGCGACTTTTGACGTTGGGGTTGTGAGTTTGAGCCCCATGTCGGGTGTAGGGATTACTTAAAAATAAACGCTTTTAATTGGTAAATAAATAAAATAAAAATACCATTATCTTTCTAAAAAAGACTGAGCCTTTAGAGAGACAGAAAGCAGTTTTCCCAAGGTCCCGTGGCTTCTAGATGGCAAAACGAGAACAGAACTGGATCTGATCGAGTCACAGGATCTCCGACTGACCTCATGGACTCACCTGCAGCCATCGCTCCCTCCCCCCCTCCCCCGCCCAGCAGGACCCTCTGCTCTTCCCTCCCCCAGACGCCATCACCTGGCCAGGTGTTCCTTGTCCCGGGTGTGCCTTCCCTTTCTTCATCTCCTGTCCAAGCCCCAGTGGCCTCTCAAAGCCCGCCCTCCCCCTCACTCCTCCAGGCTGTGAAAGCTCATTCTCATTATAGGACGAAGTAAGTAAGAAGGATCTGCATCAGCTGAAGCCCCAGGGGGAGAGGATACCGACAAGTACTGTATCTTTACAGTGAGGGACTTTCACGCGATCTCATTTAACCCTCCCACCACCTGGGTAGGACACAGTCCTATCCCCATTTTATCCAACGAGCTTGGAGAGGTTAAGTCTGTCCACTGTGACGCAGCTGGGGATTGGTGGAGCCAGGAGTCAGCTTGTTTCCTGGGCATTTATTCACTCCTATGCACGTTCATTTTTGTGCGTTCATCTTGTCCACAGAACATGTCCTTACAGGCACAGCCTAGATCCTCAGCTCCTTTTTTTCTTTTTTCTTTTTTTTGCCTCTAGAATGTGGTATGCCCATACAAGCGGTAGGCTTGGGCCAGAGACTCAAGATTTCTGGGCTTACAAACACATGAGCCCAATTGCTGCCAAGTTAGAAAATCCGGGGGGGGGGGGGGGAAGGGTGGTGGTGGGGGGTGGAGACATCTGGCAAACAGCATACAATGACGTGACCTGCTCAGCCTCACCTCCAGCTATGAGACTGCCCACCGGAGAGGAGACTGGGGGAAGCTCCAAGGTCCACAGCGCTGTTGGTTAGAATCATGAGGCCTCGTGTGTGCCAGACCTCAGGTCCCCCATGGCCCAGCCGTCTGAGCCTGAACACGTCCCCACGTGGGCCACAGACTCGTGCAGTTTTTCATGGCCTCACAAGGAGGCAGCATCATCATTTGAATGACAATTTAATAAACCACAACAGGTCACGTTTACCGTGAACCTAACTATATGCCAGATAGCATGCTAAACGCTGTACATATATCCAACCCTCGCAATAACCCTATAGGGGAAGTACTATTATCAGTCCATTTTACAGCTGGGAACCTAAGGTAAACAGAGAGAAAGCAATTTACCCAAAGTCACAGTAATGAGTGACATAGCCGGGACTGAACCCAGACAGTCCGAGTCCACACTTTGCACGTGTGGCTGCCTAGCAGGACTTCAAACCGCTGTTACACTTTGCCTGGAGAGGAGGAGGGAGGTGCCCTACCAGCAAGGAATCCACACCCTGTAACACATTCCTGTTCGCCTCATATAACCTCGACGCCTGACAGTGACTGACAGATAATAAGGAAGAACGTATTTTCTTGTTCACAGGAGTACTGATTTTAGTGTAAAAGTTTAGAGCTGAAATTTACAGGGTCTATCTTGTCCAATTTCCTTAGCAACAGGATGAGGGCAATGATGGTTAGGTCAAGAAATGGATTTAACAGTACGACTTTTCTAGAATCATGGCCCTAAAGAAAAAATGAAATTATTAACTAAAAGTTAACAATGAAGAAATAATAATATTCCTTCTGCTTACTTTACAGTCTTCACCTAACAAGAAAACAAATTATATTAAAAAAAAAATTCTTGGGGCACCTGGGTGGCTCAGTCAGTTAAGTGTCTGACTCTTTAATTTCAGCTCAGGTCATGATCTCCCAGTTTATGACTTTGAGCCCCGAATTGGGCTCTGCGCTCTCTACTTGGGATTCTCTCTCTCCCTCTTCCACTGCCCCTCTCCCCCTCAAACATAATTAAATTAAAAAAAAAATTCTTAACCTTAGCAGGAAAAGGGGGGAGAAACAGCAGTTAAGGTATCAAGTGAAATAAAACGAAATACAGAAATACAAAGGAAAAGTCACATTTTCGTGAAGGAAATAAGTCTACTTCTTAATGAATTAACAACTTAGAGAAAACAAGTGAATGATTTGCCTGACCCACACATGTACACACTCAAGTTCTATGATATGAATGTAGAGAAAGTGGACAATGGGCTGAAATAAACACGAGAGAATTAGCGTCTCACAGTGACCAAGATTCCAGACTTTGAAGTCTGACAGACAAGCATGCCCCATCATTCATCAGCCCTGTGTCTTCAAGCCCATTCTTTTTTTTTTCAATATTTTAAAAGTTTATTCATTTTGAGAGAGACATAGACAGCATGGGGGGTGGGGGGCAGAGAGACAGAGAGAATCCCAAGTAGGCTGTGTACCGTCAGCACAGAGCCTGATGTGGGGCTCGATCTCATGAAACTGTGAGATCCTGACCTGAGCCAAAACCAAGAGTCAGACACTTAACCGACTGAGCACCCAGGCGCCTCTCTTCGAGCACCTTCTTAAACTCCCTGTGCCTCCTTACCCATCAGTAAAATGAGGAAAAAACTGATAGCCACCTTGCAGGGTCAAGGAGGACTGCACGAGATAACCTGTAACAAACTCAGCAGAGTACCTGGCATCTAGCGAGCGGGCACTGAATGTCTGCTACCACTAAAACTGCGGCAGCTGGTTTTATGTTGCTTTATAGAACATTTGAGAGAAATTGAGCTCTGCTATCTTTTTACAAATTGTTTAAAACATAGTTTCATTAACTTCACTGACACTTTACCTCTAATGCCTGCTGATCTTTCCCTGCGGTTTTAAAGCCCTTTCTCTGCATTTACAAAAAACTATAAACACAACTTCCTATATGTTCTTCTTCCTATTTATGCCCATAAAGTTAAACAGAGACAACACTTGAGAAAACGTAAGATGTGTGTTTCTCGTCTCGATACTCAGCTGGATACCAGCTCAGTGTTTGTGGATGGCTTTTCTGTGATAGAAAACTCAGGCAAACCGAAGTTAATATAAGGAATATCCTTCACGTGATTCTCGCCAGTTTTGATCCTTTTAGCTCCTGAAGAGAAATATGCCAATAACTCAATATGATAAAGGCAAACATTCTCATGAGTACGATGGATATAGGTGATATACAAAGAGTATCTCGGAGGGGGAAAAAAATGGCGTCAGTGATATTCACCGAACCCTCAAAGATTATGGAGGGTTTAGAGTTATGGACATTAGCAATTCTGAGGAGGACAACTTTTGATGAAAGTTTGCCATTTGAAGTATTAGAACTAGAAGTTCTGTCGTCATAAACATCACAGAAGTAAGGGTCCTGCATGTTGTATATTCTACACAGTACTCTCAACAAAATGGGAGGCAACGACATTTTATTAAGTGATAGTAACAGAGATTCATGGGCAAGTAACAGAAAAGTTGAGTATTAAATATGCTTTTTATAATTCATAAAGGTGCGGCCCTTACAAGAGAGGCCATCCAGGCAACAGAAATGTTGAGAAAACCATCCGAGTTGCTGTGAGGTTAGAAACTATCACAGATATCATCAAAATGAATATTTTGAATTTGGGTTCAGGCAATGCCCCCAAAACAGATTGTCATCTGAATCACTGCTGTGTCTTTTAAGATCCTTCAATAATATCACTGTGAACCTCTGTCTCTTTCCCTTCCGTTAAGTGGAGACTGTGATAGCTGCCTTGGATGACATGAGAACTCTGAGGAAAATAATGTATCTTATGAAGAACCGAAAGCTCAAAATAAATGAGAGGTGGCATTACTACTATTACGACTGTATTTTGCTTTCATTATTACTACTAAAACAATAGTTACAATTAAATAAACTGGTACAGGGGCACCTGGGTGGCTGAATCAGTTAAGCGTCCGACTTCGGCCCAGGTCATGATCTCATCGTCTGTGAGTTCGAGCCCCGTGTTGGGCCCTGTGCTGACAGCTCGGAGCCTGGAGCCTGCTTCGGATTCTGTGTCTCCCTCTCTCTCTGCCCCTCACCTGCTTGCACTGTCTCTCTAACGCTCTCAAAAATAAATAAAACATTTAATAAAAAACAAACCAGTATCAAATCTTTCAGTTAGTCTGCATTCAGAGAAGGTGGAAAAAGCATCCTTATAAGTATGTGACAGTGTGATGATGGCAATGATTTACCTGGCTAGGTAAGATCCCCACCTCTCAGACCAGTATAATTGGTATTTTGAATGGGGCATCTAAACAGGGCTGCTAAACAGAACAAGGGAACTAACTCAGATGGAAGTGATCTGCCCAAGAGCATCCCCTATCGGAAACAAAATGTCCAGGTCGCAAGAATCTCTCCCAGCAGAAGTCCAGCGGGGCATGAATCACTTACTGGAAAACCTGCAAATGTCTTCATGAGCACCTGCCTGTACATGCCAGGGAGCGAAGGTGTCAGCTTGGGCTCAGGGAAAAGAAAATCTCGTGTGTTTTCTTCATAGCAGGCCAACTCTTCCCATGCTAGAATGCAAGGAGAAAAACCGTAAGTAGATTTACGTTCTGAAAATGATCTACTTCTTGAGTTTAACAGAATAAAAGCTCAGACAGGTGATGGCAGAGAAGGCACTCAGATAAAAGTAGACATTTTGGGGCGCCTGGGTGGCTCATTTGGTTAAGCATCAGACTTCAGCTCAGGTCATGATCTCACGGTTTGTGAGTTCAAGCCCCGCATCAGGCTCTATGCTACCAGCTCGGAGCCTGGACTCTGCTTCAGATTCTATGTCTCCCTCTCTCTGCCCCTCCCTTGCTCACACTCGGGGTGAGCTCAAAATAATAATAAATAATATTTATTTATTATAATAAAAATGTTTATTTATATTTATATAAAAATATGTATGTATTATAATAAAATAATAAATAATAAATAAATGCTCAAAAATAATAAACATTAAAAAAATAAACCTTTTGATTAAAGCACCTCTTATTTAAGAGGCAGAGTAGAAGACACTTCTACTGGATCTTATCTCATGGATAAAATTTAAAAGTCTTCCGAACTCACAACAGAGAGAGACAAAAGTATCTAAAGGATTACTCCACAAGACAGAACAAAGAGAAAAATCTCTTTTCATCCATCTGTCTGTCTGTCCATCCATGCCGCCCGCCACCCATCCTTTCCTTCCACATGTTTTCCAAGGACACACTTTGGGCCAGGTCCTAGGGACAGAACAGGAACAAAGCAGACAGCGCCCTGTTCACACAAAGCTTACAGCATAGACTGGGGCTCGACGTGTCCTCTGATGCAGAGACACCAGTATCCTGATGGCCCCCAGAACAGCCGAGGCTGTGGTTCTTAGCACGGTTGGTACCAGCCTCAGGGACACTTCCAAAATTTGTGGGGACGTGTCATGGGCAGGAGCCAAGGTGCCAGGGTCAAGACATTGCAACACTCAAGACACTCCTGCACAACATTCTAACATCATAACCGACATTCTTTTAGGCGAGAAGCTAATTCTTCCCTTATAATTAGCGAAGCCTGGAACCTCACGGCTACATGTAAACACAAAGCACTTTCTCTGCATGGTTTTATTTTTTTTTTAATGTTTTTATTTATTTTTGAGACAGAGAGAGACACAGCATGAATGGGGGAGGGTCAGAGAAAGAGGGGACACAGAATCTGAAGCAGGCTCCAGGCTCTGAGCTGTCAACACAGAGCCCGACGCGGGGCTCGAACTCACAGACCGTGAGATCATGACCTGAGCCGAAGTCGGAAGCTCAACCGACTGAGCCACCCAGGCGCCCCACTCTGCATGGTTTTAAAATACACTGAATTTTCGGGAATGCAGGTACCATGTGAATTGAGGGGCCGTCGTACTTGACTGTGTTTGGGTCTTTATTGAGCCCCTACAGGCACTTTGAAAACCATGCCACATCTAAATACTTCTTTGTGCCCACCATTTATGTATTGATATGCTATCGTTTTATTTTAAACCATTTTCCTTTTATTTCTCCATTTGCAGTGATTGGCTTCAGTTGGTTATATTAACCATCAATATTATTTCAGTCTGACGAAAGGGATGTTCCCAAACACTCATTACCAACAGATCTGGGGGCTACGAGGACCGAGAATCACTGAGCGAAGGATGGAGAAGCTGCCGTCTGAACGCTCCTCGTCTACACAGCAGGTGCGACACAAGAGGTTCAGACTAAGAGTGGCCTCTGTATGGCACACTGCCACAGAAGAGACTATGGTCAACCAGGTAGCGTTACTGTTTGGTGACTACCATTCTGTTTGTGAGAAGAAGTCTGACGACGGTGGATTTCTGGCACATCGATGGCAGAAAACACCTGACATTATCACGTATAATGGACCAATTTCTTCCTACTTATTCTTTAATACGGATGTTCGGGGGGCGCCTGGGGGGCTCAGTCAGTTAAGTGTCTGACTTCAGCTCAGGTCATGATCTCACAGTCCGTGAGTTCGAGCCCCCCGTCGGGATCTGTGCTGATGGCTCGGAGCCTGGAGCCTGTTTCAGATTCTGTGTCTCCCTCTCTCTCTGCCCCTCCCCTGCTCATCTGTCTCTCTCTCTCTCTCTCTCTCTTTCAAAAATATATAAAACATTTTTTAAAAATTAAAATAAATAAATAAATATGAATGTTTGGGTTCTAATAAGGATCCATGTGCAAAAAGAACACATTCTATGGTTTTCGTCATCAGATCATGTGTCCCCACCCTTCTCTCAGAAGTGCTCCGGCCACAACGGATTGAAGATGTATCTCTCCCTCCTCCACCGCCGCGTCCTTCCTCTGCCGGTGCTGTTCCTTCCAAAATGTCCTTTCTTCCTTCCCATCCTGTTGAGATCTCCTTCGTCCTTCAAGCTTCACGTCCAATGTCTCCTCATGTCTCCAAAGTAACAGGTCCAAAACAACACCCTTGATTTTTTTCCCACACATAAGCTATCCCCTATTCTCCCTTCAGAGAGAAGGGAGCATGTGCTCGGGCCAAAAGTCCAGGCTTTATCCTTGACTCCACTCCTTCGCCCCTCACGTTAACCCGCTAGCCAGTCCTGTGGACTCCGTCCCCGAAATAAACCTGCAATCTGTCTCCTCTCTCCATCTTGACGGTCACTACCCCGGTCCCCGCCACACCACCTCCCTCCCGGACCACTGCCACGGCCTCCACACTGCTCTCTCTGCTTCCATTCTTGCTGCACTCACACCTGTCCTCCACACACCGCGATGTTATAAACACGTCAGACTGGGCCTTTCCTCTCCTGAGAACCTCCCAGCGGGCTTCCCATCACTCGCGAATAAAGCCTGAGCATCTTGCTCTGGACTTCAAGACTCCACATAATCAGGCCTCTAACTGCCTCTCCTGCCTCATGTTACCACTCTTCCTCCTCGGTCATTCCACGCCCTCCCTGCCGCCCTTCCCGCTGTCCCTCCAACACGCCAGGCTCGCCTCGACCTCAGACGTTTGCCCCGGGTTCTCCCTGTAACGTTCCTTCCCCGGATCTCTGCAGGGCTGCCTCCCTCCTATCCCATGATGGGCCTTGGTTGAAATTTCATCTCATTAGAAAGGCGGTATGCCCTTTGAACTTGCAGCCTGATGAACTTGCAGCCCTTAACGTACCACTCAGCAGGCTCTTCATTCGGATATGTATCTCTGATCCGTTTCCATCAACGTTCCATGAAAGCAGTCCCTGTCTGTCAACGTTCCTTACTCTATCCCTGGCAGGGCTGTGCCCAGAAAGGTGTGAATGCCAGGCAGTGAGTGGCCCAGCCACGATGCCTCACCTGGAGAGGAACCATTCTGTCAGCGTTTCCCATACGGCCCTTGAGATGTCATTAAAGATAGACATTTTACACCGGTGTTTGGGTGGCCGTCAGAACCGAGTGGTAAAACACAGCCCCCCGGGGCTGCCCCCAGACGGGTGCCTGGTACAGGGCGGACACTTGCTAAGTGCCTCTTGAGGGGATAATCGTGAAGACCGACGTGGAGTCAGTTAGCAGTAATCACCCTCTCTGAGACTCCGTTTCCACCACCGTGAGACAAGGCAGACAGACCAAAAATCCTGAGGGGTCCCTGGGTGGCTCAGTTGGGTAAGCAGCTAACTCTTGATCTCAGCTCAGGTCCTGACCCTGATCAGGGTCTTGATCTCAGGTCGTGAGTTCAAGCCCCGTGTTGGGCTCTGCACTGGGGATAAAGCCTACTTAAAAAATTTTTTTTTTCCAACCTTCATGGTTCATTCATTTCTCAATCATTTCTTTCCAATGTTTTCAATTTCTTTTCATTCATACGTTCAAGAAATATGCATAGAGAACCTACCGTGTGCCAGGAGTCCTAGACCCTGCATGTATACTAGCAGACAAAATGGGTCCAACTCCTGCCCTCCTGGAGTTTCCAGTCTACAGATGTCAAAACAACTATGCAAATACATATAAAAGGTACACTGATGACAAAGAGAAAGGTGGGGAGGCAGTGGAAGGCGGGTGCTATCCCAGAATCAATCTTAGCATCAATCATTTCCCAGTCTTATCCTGGCCACCTTTTTTATCAGTGCTCCCTAGGAGGGGCATGGCCTCCCCACCTCTGCCGGCCAGACAGACTTCCTCCAGTCTGAGGTCTCACAAGCGCAACCTGAAAATGGGAAGTGATGCGACGGTCTCCTCATCCGTCACCAGCAACGGAACGCAGCTTTCTGCTGAGGTCCACGTACAGTGGGGAAGAACTGTGTCCGGATGCACACAGAGCTGGTTCAGATCCCTGCCCCACCCTTTACCAGCTGTGTGACCAGGAGCACGTTACGTCATCTCCTAACTTCAGGGGCCTCTTCAGGAAAACGTAAAAGTCATCGTAGTACCTGCCCCCTAGGGCTACTGTGAGGTCACGTGACATATACAAAGTGTAGAGCACTCGGACATCACCTGCCATTATCGTGCCCGCTCCATGACACCCACCCAGCAGGGGTACGAGGTACCAGGGCCACCCTGGTCTCTGGACGTCACGTGTTTTCAGTCACACGCTCCTACCGGGAACACCTGCGTGCCTGGGACCAGGCCTCACACACCGGGCTGTTCCTTTTTCCTTTCATAGGTTTTTGGCTAGCTCTTGTCACTGCATCCAAAGTGACAGCTACTGAGTCACTATCGCCGTCGTTAGCAAGAATGAAGATAAAAATTAGAGGTCAGAGAACTGGCCTGCTCATCTACTACCTTTGGAATCACGGGGATGAAGGCACTGAAATTGGAGGAGATAGACAGAAGGCTTACGTCCTCAGTTCTCTCTCTGGTTCCATCACATTCTAGAGTCCTAACTGCCACCCAGTGTAAAAATGTTGGCACCCCACGAGGATGTTACAGCAAGAGCCTGGGTTATACACAGGCTGAGCGATACTCATAGGCCACGTGCTATGTCTGAAGGAAATCCGTGTTCTTATAAGCTAATGGTACAGACAGACAACGACATCATCGATGCCGTCGATGAAAAACATTTCCCCTAAAAAGGAAAACAAATGAGGACTTCAAGACAAAAAAAATTTTTTTTTTTGAAAGAGAGATAAAGAGAGAGCACAAGCAGGGGAGAGGGGCAGAGGGGGAGAGAGAGAGAGACAGAGAGAGAGAGAGAACGAGAGAGAGAGAGAATCTCAAGCAGGCTCCGGGGCTCGATCCCATCACCCTGGGATCTTGACCTGAGCCGAAATCAAGAGCTGGATGCTCATCCAACTGAACCACCCAGGCGCCCCCAAAATCGATCATTTTAATAACAATATTGTATTGAAAATCTAACATTTATAGAGCACATCAGAATCGACAGCTTGCTTCCCACTATGGAGTCTCATTTGATGCCTTCTCTACCGATAAGGAAACTGAGGCTCTGTGAGTAGAAGACACTTATCCACTTATCATGATGCCACACAGCAAAGCAGGAATTCAAAACCATATTTTCCGAGGCAGGAGTTCTGTTCTTGCTGATGCCTGGTAAACACCACTACAAAGTATAAAACCAAACTCTGATTGAGGGAACAGGTGCCCACAGAAATGGCAATTTACAGCTGCACTGAATGTAACATGACTTATCCCCAAGTAGACATTTTTTCTCTAAGAGATCAGTAAAAAGAAAGCACCAAGCTCCCAGTCCAACAGGATTACACCGCTGCCCCCCTGTGTCCACTTGCTTTTTTCCCATCTTGGTAAACAAGAACCCAAGGCATCTTTACAGCTTCTAAGCCAAATCTTTGGACCGCTTCATTCTTTACCAGTAAAGCTGTATGTAAATCTAAGCTACTTGTATCATTAACACATGGTCATAATATGTCTTTTGACTATCAGCGTGTTTGAAAGGAATGTGAATAAATATCAAACAATGAGGGGGCGCCTGGGTGGCTCAGCTCATGACGTCGCAGTCGGTGAGCTCAAGCCCTGCGTCAGGCACTGTGCTGACAGCTCGGAGCCCGGAGCCCACTTCGGATTCTGTGTCTCCCTCTCTCTCTGCCCCTCCCCTGCCCGCACTGTCTCTCTCTCTCAAAAATAAACAAACATTAAAATTTTTTTTAAGGAATCAAACAATAAAATAACATCTACAGCAAAATGAAAAGGTAACAATTCAGCCAAGTGAAGGTATGGTCCCTGTGAACCTACATGTGACCCATGTGACCCTACGGTGCAGCCTACGAGACAAATCATTTTTACTTAATTATCTGCTATCGAGACCCAGCAGAGCAAAAGGGCTTACAATCACCCTTCTGCCTGGCACCACTGGTGGGAGGCCAGAAGCACACTGTGGGGCACGTTCCGGGCACACCCTCAATGAACATGTCGGAAGAACTAACGGATCCGTCTCCAATGCATCTGAAGCTGAGTGAAATTATTTTGAGCAATTCTAACTTCATTCCACTACAATTACAATCTGAAATTGAAGGACCGTAGACAAAAGGAAAACACGTCTCATACGGCCTCCACTTTGTATCTGAGTAACTTCTGAGTTATAAACAGTACGCGTGCACCCAGCCTCAGTAGTCTCCAATCATCATGGCTTCGAGCTATTCTTGCAACCCGCTCGATTTCTGGTCGTGTGGAAAACACATGGTTGGGGCACCCGGGTGGCTCAGTCGGCTGAGCATCTGACTCTTGATTTTGGCTCAGATCATGATCCCGGGGTCGTGGGGTGGAGCCCCATGTCAGACTCCATGCTGAGCGAGGAGTCTGCTTGATCTCTCCCTCTCTCTCTGCCCCTCTCCCCTGCTCATGCTCTCTCTCTGTCTCTCGAAATGAAAAAAAAAAAGAACATATGGCAATCTAAGATATATTAAACTTTAAAAAGCAAGCTGCAGAATATGTATATTCAACCAATATGTATACTAAACATACATATGATAAATACTAGATATATATAGCACATGTATGTATATGTATGTATATATATGCATGTATGTATTTTAGGTTTTAAATGCATTACATATACTAAATGCATTTTAAAACATCTGAAAATAAAATTATTAGTAATTGTTGTCAGGAGCTGTTGACGAATGTGGCTTTTGACTTTTTATTTTATATAACTTTGTGTTAGTTTAATTTTTGCAGTGAGAGTATGTAGGTATTGGGTTATTTTTTTTTAATTCGTGCAGAATTAAATAAGACCAAAATGAGTCTGCTTCTATTTTATTAACATACTGAAGTATAACTTGCCAGTTAGCATTGATATATGTTTGAACATAAAACTAGGTCAAATAAGGGAAAAAAAAAAACTGTGGAAAAAAATTCAATGCCCTGATTTTAGCCTGTCACTTTTAGGCTGAAAAATATTCAGTAAGAATTTCTGGAAAGCCAGGAAGAGGCACCACTGGCCTTCCTTCTCTTCTGTCTACCTAAGAAAGCCCTAACACATACGAGGGTACCCGTTCTTAAATCCACAGAGAGTGGGGTACTTCTCTGTTTCGGGGCCTCCTCTGCCAGTGAGCCAAGAGGCAGAAGAGCTACAGATTTCTGGGTCCCCTCCATCCCTTGGGGCCTTGACCCCCCACAGGCAGGGCCACACCAGGCACAACTGTGATCCTCTTAAAAGCCTCCACAGCCACCTCTGCTTTAGCTCAGGAATCTGCCAGGCTCACTCTCCTTCCCTCATGCTTTCTTAAGAAGAAGAAAAAGGGGCGCCTGGGTGGCTCAGTCGGTTGAGCGTCCGACGGCGGCTCAGGTCATGATCTCGCGGTTTGTGGGTTTGTTTGATCCCCGCGTCGGGCTCTGTGCTGACAGCTCGGAGCCTGGAGCCTGCTTCGGATTCTGTGTCTCCTTCTCTCTCTGCCCCTCCCCTGCTTGTACTCTCTCTCTCTCTCTTAAAAATAAACATTAAAAAAAAAGTCTTTTTAAAAGAAGAAAAATTCAAACAATAACGTATCAGAACATACAATAAAACAGGGGAATCCATACACAGTAAGCATAACTTATTAAAAACTTTGGTAAAAATATCAGGAAGTTATACCAAATGCAGTGTTAACATCCAGACATCACTCCACAAGTAACCACGGGGCACTGAAAGTCATGTTGTACAGAGGAAAAGAAAGAAAACAAATCATGGGAAAATGGAAATTTTTTAAGAAGTAAATTTTAAATGTGAGGTTGTCACAAATCATGTCTGCAAAAAAGAAGAGGCCAGAAAATATAGTACAATATACTTTAAAGAAATTATTATATACTTTGCAAACATGATTAATTCAAACGTTAATATCCAGCATTAGCTAGGATATGGGCAATGGACCTGCTGTATACACACTGCTGAACACAGTAATAATGGAAGCTTGCTGGCAATCGGTTTACTTCCCCATTACAGATATGGATGGATGGTTTAGTCGAGTCCCCGCTTATCCATGGGGAATTATATACCAAGGCCCCCTCAGCAGACAGTATTGAATCCTACATACACTACGTTTTTTCCTATACATACATACCTATGATAAAGTTGAATGTATAAGTTAGGCATAGTTAGAGATTCACAACAATAACTAGTAATAAAATAGAATAATCAGAACAACACACTGTAATCTCTAGCGAAATATCTTTTTTTAAATGTTTATTTGGGAGAAAGAGTGCAGGGGGAGAGAGAGAGAGTAAGGAGGACAGAGGATCCGAAGTGGGCTCTGAGCCGTCAGCCCGGAGCCCGATGTGGGGCTCGAACTCAAAAACCGTGAGATCATGACTTGAGCTGAAGTCGGACACGTCACCGACTGAGCCACCCGGCTGGCTCTTGCGAAACATCTTATTGTCCTGTACTCACCCTTCTTGTGATAATGTGATTTGGATTTGAAAAACTGCCTACGTGATGAAATGGCACAAGGTGAGTGACCGAGTAGTCACGATTCAGTGTTAGGCTACTTCTGACCTTCTGACAAGGTCAGAAGGAGGATCGTCTGCTTGCAGACCATGGTTATGGCGGGTAACCGAAACTACAGGAAGCAAAACCCCAGACATGGGGGGACCACCGTCACTCTATTCCTTACAAATATACCAAGAGAAAAAATTAACCTTTTATTTTTACTTTTGAGAGAGAATGAGTGCAATCAGGGGAGGAACAAAAAGAGAGGGGGACAGAGGATCCGAAGCAGGCTCTGCGCTGATAACAGAGAGTCCAATGTGGGGCTCGAACTCACAAACCATGAGATCGCGACCTGACCCGAAGTCAGAGGCTTAATTGACTAAGCCATCCAAGAGCCCGGAGAAAAAGATAATTTTTATAAATATGTGAAAGACAAGGAAAACCTACATGTTCAACAATATCAATTTAAGGATAATTAGAATATTCTGGAAAAACACATAGTTATTGAAAAAAGACAAACTACAGACAACAAAAACCCCAAATATTATGTACCTACTGTTTAGAGACTTTTAAGGACACATAAGTAAATTAACGGAATTCTTTATTACCGTTAAAAAGAATGAGGTACCTCTAGGCTTTTAGAAATGACAACACAACAGTGATATTTGACGGGGGGAAGCCAATAAGAGAAGAAAATGTATGTGACACTATTATGTAGAAATTCCATATCTAGGTGTTCTGTCCACAGACAAATATCAAGAAACATGTTCACCAAATTATAAATAGAGGTTTTCTCATCATTTGGGAATGCTTTTTGCAGCAACTAAAAACCATAAAGCTATTTTCATCTTGGGAAGAGAAAAGGCAAAAACCAGTAACAGCAAAAATCAAAAAAGAATTCTAAATGTTTCTGAGTTTTAATGTTTATTTCTTTTTGAGAGAGAGAGAGAGAGAGAGTGAACAAGGGAAGGAGGGGCAAAGAGAGAGGGAGACACAGAATCCAAAGCAGGCTCCAGGCTCCGAGCTGTCAGCACGGAGCCTGACGCAGGGCTCGAACTCATGAACCATGAGATCATGACCTGAGCTGTAGTCAGACACTTAACCGACTGAGCCATCCAGGTGCCCCCTGAGTTTTAAATATTATCTCTCTCTCCCTCTCTCTACCTCTCTCTCTCTCTCTCTCTCTCACACACACACACACACACGACTAAAATCACCAGGTAACCAGCCACATTGAGAAACCACGTAAGAGAACTGATGCCACCATGCAGAAGTTTAGCTCAGGTGCCCTGCCATTCGAGACACACAGGAAGCAGAGGCACCACAGAATGGTTTCCTCCTAAAGTCCCATGATTCTGGCAAGAACTGCTTCCGTAAAAGGGTCAGAGAGTAAATATTTTAAGCTTTGCAAGCCACGCGGTCTTAACTACTCAACTCCAGCATAAACAAAGTCAGCCACAGACAATAAATGAAGCATGGCCGTGTTCCAATAAAACTTTATGGATGATGAAATGTGGATTTTATGTAATTTTATATAATTTTCACATCACAAAATACGCATGTTTTAAAATTTTTTTCCAACCCTTCAAAACGGCCAGAATGGAAGGCAGTTTGGCAGTTCCTTAAAAAGTTAAACGTGGAGGTACCATAGGATACAGAAACTCTACTCCTAGGTATGAACCCAAGAGAATTGAAAACATGTACTCACACAACAACTTGTACATGAATGTTGATAGCAGTGTCATTCATGATATGCAAAAAGTGGAAACAACTCAAACGTCCATCGACCAACCAACGAACGGGTAAACAAACTAGGCGTATCCGTATAAAAGCACATTATGCATCCGGACAAGGAACAAAGTAATGATAACAGGCTACAACCTGGGTGAATCTTGAAAACATGCCACATGGAAGAAGCCAGACACCAAAGGCTACATATTGTCTGGTTCCATTTACACTAAATGTCCAGAAGAGGCACAGCCATAGAGAAAGTAGACTAGTGGTGGCCAGGGCTGTGGGAAGAGGGAATAAAGAGTGACTATTAAGGACTACAGTGGTTTTTTTTTTTTTTTTTTTTTCCAGATAATAAAAAGGTTCTGGAATAAGATGGTGGTGATGGTTGCAGACATTTGTGAAGATGCTTAAACAACTGAGTTGTACACTTGCAATGGAGAGGTTTATAGTATATGAATTAAATACCCAGTATATGAATCTCAATTTAAAAAAAAAAATAGAAATTTATCTCACGAGTCACACAAAACAAACTGCAGGCTGGACTGGCCTACAGTTTACCAAACCCGTTCTGGCATCTAACACAGAAGATAGTTTTGGGTTCGCCAACAAAGCCGAAGGCAAAAACTTGAAAAAAACTGAGCCAAGCTTTTCTTATTTGGTGAGAATTAAAGTCATGAAAAAAATGGAAAGCCAAAGTGCCTTTAAGTTATGCTTACTGCCACCAGACCCATAAAGTTACTTCTGTGAGAATTGGTAAAATTCAACAGACTGGTCGGGGGGAAAGTGAGTGTTCTAGAAAGCACAACTTGTATATACCAGTCCCCATTCTGTTGTGCTAAAATCCCTTCAAAATTAAAATAAACTGATTTAGAAATGCATTTATGGGCACATTACCTGGAGATACTAGCTGTATTAATTCAAACCTGGTTAGGAAGCCTAAAATAGAAAAAAATGAGAGAGTTTTTCATAATTGCTAAGTTCCAAACTGCCATAACATTCCATTTATAATAATAATAATAATAATAATAATAATAATAATAATGCCATATCAACAAGGATTCAGGTATTTCTGGACCCAGTAATCCAAGGGCATAGAGTGGGAGTAACTAAGTTATAAAAATAACATTTTGTGCCCTAAGAAGTATTGATGACATGGATGTAATATTTTGCCTTAAAAACATATCCATAAATCACTGACATAAAAATCAGATTCTCATTTTAAAAATTCAAAATCCAACTCTTGTCCATCAACCTATACAAGTTTATCTTGCTTAAAACAGTATGCTCTCTGACAATATAAATGAAACATAAAATATAAAATATAACATTTTTTATACTTCCTGAGCCCAAAGTATATTTACAAATAGTGAGCCCATGTACAAAATCTATAAGGACAAGAGTAAAATTCAAATCTGAAAGTAACTTAAACATAAATGGTATAACAATAAAAAATCAATAAAGATAATTCCCCCAAATTATAGAAGTGAATACATTTAAAAATAGACAATAACAGTGGCAATCATAGACGATTATAGTTACTAATCCATATTATATATTTGAAAGTTGCTAAGAGGGTAGGTCTTAAATGTTCTCACCACAAGAAAGAGATGGCAGTTACATGATGGGATGAATGTGTTAGCTCATGCTGTGGTAATCATTTTGCAATATCTAAGTGTATCAAATCCTCATGTTGTATACCTTACACTTACATAATGTGATATGTCAATTATGTCTCAAAACAGCTAGAAGTCTGTATACAAGAAAAGTAAAATTCTCCCTCTGCAGACTTATGAAAAGCATGTGGATGCATGAGGACAGAATTTTAAATGCAAAGAAACTGACAGTTAAGACAGTTTGTAATTTTAGGTTTTCCAAGTAGGACAATGGGAATGTTAAGCCCTCCATTTGTCTCAGGCTCTAAATCCCTTACGTTCAGTGAATTCTCACTATATCCCATGTTCATGGACTGGAAGACTTGATATTGTTCAGATGGAAACATTCCTCAAATTGATCTACAGGTTCAAGGCAACCCCTATCAACATCCTAGTTGGCTCCTTTGCAGAAACAGACAAGCTGATCCTAAAATTCATATGGAAATACAAGAGAATCCAAACAGCAAAAACTGCCTTGGAATGAAGAACTAAGGTGGAGGACTCACATTTCCTGATTTCAAACCTTACTCACAAAGTTACAATAATCAAGACTGTGTGTTACAGGCATAATGATAGATATATGGATCCACAGAATACAATTGAGAATCCAAAAAAAACCCTCATATTTACAGTCAATTGATTTTCAACAAATGTATCCGGACTATTCAATGGGGGGAAAATACTCTTATCAACAAATGAGACCAGGACAACTGGATACCCAGATGCAAAAGAATGAAGCTGGGCCCCTACCTCATGCTATTTACAAAAATAAACTTAATATGTGTCATAGGCTTAAATGTGAAAGCTAAAACTATAAAACTCTCAGAAGAAAACACGGACATAAATCTTTGTGACTTAAATTAGGTAATGGTTTCTTAGTTATGACATCAAAAGCTCAAGTAAAAAAAGAAAAATGAATAAAACAGAATTCATCAAAATTAAAAATTTTTGTGTTTCAAAGAACACCATCAGGAAAATGAAAAGATAATCCAAAGAATGGAAGAAAGTATCTATCATACATCTGCTATGGGACTTGCATCTACAATATACAAAGAATTCAATACATTACAAGTTCATAATATATTACAACTCAATAATAAAAAGTCAAATAACCCCATTAAAATATAAGCAAAAGCTCTGAACACACATTTCTCCAAATAACATATACAAACAGCCAGTAAGCACATGAAAAAATGCTCAAAATCATCAAAACCACAATGAGATTTCACTCATACCCACAAGAATGGCCACCGATCAACAGGACAAGTAACAAGTGTTGACCAGGATGTGGAGAAATGGATCCCTCACACATTGCTGGTGGAATGTAAAATGATACAGTTGCTTTGGTGAAGTTTCTCCAAAAATTAAAAAGAATTACCATACGACCCAACACTTCCACTCTGAGGTATAGACCCAAGAGAAATGGAAACACATGTCCACAAAAACACTTGTAGACAAATATTCACAGCAACGTTATTCATCATAGCCCAAACATGAAGAAAACCCAAATGTCCCTCAACCACTAAATGAATAAACAAAATGTGGCACAGCCATACCATGGAACACTACTTTGCCCCAGAAAGAAATGAAATACTGACACATGCTGTAGCAAAGATGAATCTTGAAAACATGCTGAGTGAAAGAAGCCAGTCACAAAGGACCACATATTATATAACTCCATTTATATGAAATATCCAGCATAAGCAAATCTATAGAGACAGAAATATTGGTTAGCAGTGCCCTAGGGCTAGGAGTGATAAGGAAGAATGGGTTTAGGGTTTCTTTCTATGGTGATAAAAATACCCTAAAATTAATTATGGTGATGGTTGCAAACTGGTGCAGCCACTCTGGAAAAGAGTATGGAGTTTACTCAAAAATTCAAAAACAGAACTAGCGGGGTGCCTGGGTGGCTCAGTCGGTTAAGCGTCCGACTTCAGCTCAGGTCACGATCTCACGGTCCGTGAGTTCGAGCCCCGCATCGGGCTCTGGGCTGATGGCTCAGAGCCTGGAGCCTGCTTCCGATTCTGTCTCCCTCTCTTTCTGCCCCTTCCCTGTTCATGCTCTGTCTCTCTCTGTCTCAAAAATAAATAAAAACGTTAAAAAAAATTTTTTTTAATAAATAAATAAAAACAGAACTACCCTACGACTCAGCAACTGCACTACGAGGTATTTATCCAAGGGATACAGGTATGCTGTTTCAAAGGGGCACATGCACCCCCGTGTTTATAGCAGCGCTATCGACAATAGCCAAAGTATGGAAATAGCCCAAATGTCCATTGATGGATGAGTGGATCAAAAAGAATGAAATCTTGCATTTGCAACCATGTGGATGGAACTGGAGGGTATGATGCTAAGTGAAATCAGTCAGAGAAAGACAAATATCATATGAGTACTTTAAGATACAAAACAGATAAACATAAGGGAATGGAAGCAAAAATATTATAAAAACAGGGAGGGGGACAAAATGTTAGAAACTCTTAAATATGGAGAACAAACAGAGAGTTGCTGGAGGGGTTGTGGGGGGGGGATGGGCTAAATGGGTTAGGGGCACTAAGGAATCTATTCCTGAAATCATTGTTGCACTATATGCTAACGAACTTAGATGTAAATTTAAATATTAATTAATTAATTAATTTTTAAAAATTATGATGGTTACATAACTGTATGAAGATACAAAAGCCATTTAATTATAATATATAAACAAACAGAAGTGTACCATCAAATAAATCCCATCTCTATCTAGAAAAGGGTTTGTAATAGAATCAAAACCATGATTCAAATTTGACACAGAGTCTTGAATATAAGTATGGATCAAAATGAAAATATCACAATACAGAATTAGAATACAGAATTTTATATCTGCACACACAATTACGTACACCCAATAGTTGTTCTGCTTTGTTTTAAGAGCACTTACTTTCTAAAATTTCTGCTACAGCCCCAGGATCTATTGCATTTTCAAATACCTGCAGGAAAAAAAAATGGTGAAAATAAATTTTCAAAGATTAATATATGCTTATACAAACTGTAGGTTTTATCTTTCCAAACAATTAACACATGTCAATTCCAGCCATACAGTATTTTAAAAATTCAACAGGAGTATCTTTAACGTGTATGCGGCTAAAAGTTCAACAAATGACTATAGAATGAGAATAAACGCAATACCAAGTACAAGGAAAATCTGAGTTAGCTGACTCTACCCCATGCCCAAAATGTCGTCAACTTGACCTAGTCTTTTTTTTTTTTTTTTTTTTTTTTTTAAATTTTTTTTTTTCAACGTTTTTTATTTATTTTTGGGACAGAGAGAGACAGAGCATGAACGGGGGAGGGGCAGAGAGAGAGGGAGACACAGAATCGGAAACAAGCTCCAGGCTCTGAGCCATCAGCCCAGAGCCTGACGCGGGGCTCGAACTCCCGGACCGCGAGATCGTGACCTGGCTGAAGTCGGACGCTTAACCGACTGCGCCACCCAGGCGCCCCCAACTTGACCTAGTCTTATAGTTTGTTGCTAAAAGCACATCTGGCATCAACCTCAAAGAGTCTTGCTTGAGTACCTAGAAAAACATTCTGCGTACCACGGACACTCATTAAATGATGTTAACTGAATAAACGACTCTAACAATTGGTTGTGCTAAACAGGAACCTCAGTACAAATTCTATGTGCAACACAAAAGAAAACCTACGCACCCTCCTACAGAACAAAATAACTAGAGAGAGGGAGAGCCTCATAAGTTTAAAGTATATCATGAAGCACAAGACAAACGTTGTGATATCTGCCTAGCCCATGCCAAATCTGCTTATTTTGTCCTTGAGCTAAAAGGGTCTGGGACAGGACTGAAATTGAAAGCACACCACACCGGTCTCCCTAAACTCTGGAAGCCTGCATGAAACCAAAGTTTTCACCAGAGGTTGGTTTCAGGCATTAATGTTCTGATTTAAGTGGTATTTAAACGTAAGCATGGTTAAAATCTGCTCTTGATCTAAAGCCAGGTCTGCTTTAACTACAAAAGTGGAGGCTATCCCCTGCAATCCGTTTTTGCCTTCCTGACCTAGATGTATCAGGGCAAATGTGGGTGAGGGTTTTTTTTCCCCCTAAAATATTTCAGTAATGGCATCCCTTCACTTCATCCATGTTTAAGGATTTTCTCAAGTATGACCCTGGGGAGTAAATTATCAACATGAACTGTTCAAACACAATGTCTCATACGTTCGTTATGAACAGTTTATTTATCCAATTGTTTTAGGGCGTTCAATTCTGGGTTACACAGAAGGTCCAGAGACGAGAAAATGATTTTGATACTTGCCGCACGCATTCGCAGCTGGAGAATAGAACAAATCCAAGAACACTAGAGCCGAATGGAGAAAGCTGGAATATGAACCCAAACCGCTCACACATGAGGGTAGTATTTCAGATTTTTAAATAGCCACATTTTATAAAAAGAAAAATGGCCCATGATACATGTTTGACCAGCAACCTTAAATGCACAGTTTTGCAAGAGAGCAGGAGGGGCATCTAGAGTATGTGTGAGTCTCTCCTTCCTTTTCTACACATCAGGGATGTTGGACTTGATGACCTCCAAGTTCATTTACAGAATTATCATTCTGTGCTTCTTTGACTTTGTACCCTTGGGTTTCTTATAAAAAGATTTCTAAAGTCTTCCACAGAAACAAACTTGATAAATTAAAAAGGAAATTCTTAGGGGAAAACACAGACTGGATTTTCACCACTCACTTCTTACCACTACTAATATCTAGTAGAAGTAGGTTGCTTTCGATTCTGACTGTATGTCCCAAGGTAATAGCCATTTATTCTTCTCCTCTCTGATCTAACCAGTTTGGTAGACTCTGTTTAAATAAACAAGCTGTAATGTACAAACATATTATCTACAGCCCTAGCCTGTTGGAAAACCAACCCTCATCTCATCGCCCATTCTCCGTTCAAAACATGTCATTTTCTGGGCAGCACCATCCAGACCTTTAAAAGTAATAGGCTCCATGCTTCCGATTCTGTGTCTCCCTCTCTCTCTGACCCTCCCCCCCATTCATGCTCTGTCTCTGTCTCAAAAATAAATAAACGTTAAAAAAAAAAAAACTGAAGATAAAAGTGATAGGCTCCACCCTGGAGCCCTTCCCGGATTTGTCCCCTCTCCCAAAGAAGCAGCTCGGTGATATCATTTTGAAGGGAAATCATTAGACTCATCAAGGTTAAAACTGATTTCACCTCCAAATTCCAAAACAAAAACTTCAAAGGACCGCCAATGAGTCATAGTAATGAACTTCATATTCTAAATTGAAACGGGAAGCAGGTTGATAAATGTTCTATTAATATCATGTTCCTATTCGTAGGAATGAAACCTAGTCTTTATCGCTGTAGCTAAATAAACCAGGTATGGCCTAAGAATACTCAGTAAATCTGAAGAGGCTTGTTTTGTTACAGGATTTCAGGTACAGGGTTTTACTGATTTGAATCTAGTTTTTGGTTGTTTTTTTGTTTTGTTTTTTTTTTTTTTTTCATTATTTCTCTGAGTCTACCAGTTTGTTTCTAAGGTCCATAATTTACTGATAATCCCTGGCAACTGCCTCTAACACCTCCAGGAACTTTGAGAAAATGCTCTCTCTGCTCCAGTTAGAAAAATGCCATGGGAGTTCCAAGAATAGAAAACATCCACCAGGGTATTTAGCACTAGGTTGACAGCACTTGGCTCAGACCTACAATGTAAAAGCTATTCCTCCAACTACGGTGTCCTGAGGCCGCTTCAAGCCATTTTTTAAAGAAAATGTACCAAGTAACTTTTTAAGAACCGCGTTCTTTATAAGAACCATTAGAGGATCTTCAGACAGCAACATCTACATTTCTCCGTTTAGCAATGAGAAAGTCAAGATCACCTTTTCAAACCTCATGCTCTGCTGAATCATAATAGGGAACACAGAGGGAAAGCAGTCTGTCTCCAGGTACTGATTCAGGAGGTACACCCCAAGGTACACATCTTGCTTGTCGGGAAGGAACACTCCTGGACAAGAAATCTTAAAAACAAGAGAGTAGAGAACAGGGCTTGGTTTGTTTCGTGTTTGAAGTGGAGCTGCGTTCCCTAGGCTCCCACGGACGCGGTGGAATTCGCCGCCCCGCCATCTCCCACACCTCCACCTTCCTTGCCCCGTCCCCGCCTTCCCCAAGTGGAAACGCCAGTCTCCTCCCACGTCTCCGCCAGGTGTCACAATCGTCCTCTCGCCGGCCCTTCTCCCCGCCCTCGCGGGGATGGCAATGCGGAAGCGGAAGAGGCTGCAGGGCCGGGAGCCGCTCGCTAGGCCGGTCGGGTCCTGGGGTCCGGGCCCCCCGCCGCGATGCCGAGCCCCCGCAGGAACGTGGACGCACGCCCGCTGGCCGCCTCCGCCTCGAGCAGCAGCGGCGGCCCCGGCAGCCCGGCCCACGGCGGCGGCGGCGGCGGCGGCGGCGGCGGCGGCAGGTTCGAGTTCCAGTCCCTGCTTAGCAGCCGCGCGCCGGGCTTGGACCCCACCTGCACCCGGCTCCGCGCGTCCGAGAGCCCGGTGCACCGCCGCGGCTCCTTCCCCCTGGCCGGGGCGGGCCCCTCGCAGGCGCCCCCGGCCCCGCTCCCCGAGGAGGACCGCATGGACCTGAACCCGTCGTTCCTGGGCATCGCCCTGCGCTCCCTGCTGGCCATCGACCTGTGGCTGTCCAAGAAGCTGGGAGTGTGCGCCGGGGAGAGCTCGTCCTGGGGTAGCATGCGGCCCCTTATGAAGCTGCTGGAGATCTCGGGCCACGGCATCCCCTGGCTGCTGGGGACCCTCTACTGCCTATCCAGGAGCGACAGCTGGGCCGGGCGCGAGGTGCTCATGAACCTGCTCTTTGCCCTGTTGTTGGACCTGCTGCTGGTGGCCCTGATCAAGGGGCTGGTCCGCAGGCGCCGCCCGGCCCACAACCAGATGGACATGTTTGTCACCCTTTCGGTAGACAAATACTCCTTCCCTTCGGGCCACGCCACCAGGGCCGCCCTGGTGTCCCGGTTCATCCTGAACCACTTGGTGCTGGCCATTCCGCTGAGGGTGCTCGTGGTACTATGGGCCTTCATCTTGGGCCTCTCCAGGGTCATGCTGGGGCGGCACAACGTCACCGACGTGGCTTTTGGCTTTTTTCTGGGCTACACGCAGTACAGCATCGTGGACTATTGCTGGCTTTCACCGCACAATGCCCCGGTCCTCTTCCTACTATGGAACCAACAATGACACCATCTCATTCATATGGCACCAGGAGATCTGAAGGTTTCCACATGCGACCATGCTGACAAAAACCAGCCGCACTCCTGCTCGGCCCTCTAAGGACATTTCAGGCTTCCTTTGAAATTTCAGGTGTCATTCCATCTTGATGGCTTGCTAGGCCGGAGAACGTGCTGGCCATTGGACCACAGCCATATTATGGAAAGCAAAAAAAAAAAAAAAAAAATCTCTCTATTACATATTTATTCAACAACTGTTTGTATCTCCAGAACAACTGCAAAGAAAACAAGCTGGGGTGATTATAATACTGCTGTTTTTTAAAAGTTGACATCAGTAAATTTTGTGTTTTGTAGTTATCCTGTAAGTCAACATATCGCCTGTAAAGTGAACTTGGGGGAAAAAAGCAAAACATGGTCTGCATTCTGTAAATGTACATGCAGATGAGCCACCGACTAAGCCTGGTTCTTCTCCTGAGGTAGATTGTAGACAGTAGTTTAAGAGTCTAAGGCATGAGTTTTTCTCGCTGATTCCCTGAAAATCTGTTGCCACAGTGTCTTCTTAATCCCGATTTTCTTGATAAGCTTTTTTTGTTTATTGTCTCTTCCCTCTTTGTGGATTGGGTAGCGAGAAGAGAGATTATAGTATATATCTTTCTTTCCTTTCCCTCTACCTTCTCAAAAATTCTTTAAATAGATATATATCTCCCAGTACTCTCTCATGTTATCTTTTTGCATTCAGAGAACAAGCCAAGAACTTCCTTGAAGAAGCAGCACTTAATGTAGATATGGGCATATCTACAGTGCCAGTGGAGAAAGACTGGGACCATGACCAAATGCTTGATTCTATTGACAACAAATAGTATGGCATGACAGAGGGCAGAAATACCCATTGAGGACGTCAGGAACTAAGAGTCTGGGGGTGAGCTTACCACATGTGATGGCAGTGGGCCAGTATGGAAGGAGATGGGACTGTGCTGCCCACTATCTCTACTGATAAAGAATGATGCTTCTCTACGTAGGTAATAAAATAGGAAAATGACTTGATTCTTTGCAGTGCAAGGGCATAAGCTTTCTCATATGTACCACAGGGATGACCCTGTATACTACGGTTTTTCGTACAGAATCCCATTTCCCTGTGCACAGCACACTTTAGGTAACAGTATTCAACTTGAAACTCATCAGGGGAACCCACTGCTATACCAGGCTCAAGGTATAACTAACTCCTAAATTTCCCTTTATGGTGACCTTTACATTTAAATCGGTTTATCCATGGTGCCTCCCCAAATCACAAGACCAAAGACCACCAAACGCAGGATGGACTCTGCTCATTATTCTTTGACCAGGAAAGACCACAAAACGGGATGTGCTTTAAATGCTGTTCTCCCTGAAAAATGAGAACCTTTAAATTACCCGTGGAACTGGTGTTTTCAGAGAATGAGGAATTATTTTGACATTTATAAAGAGAAAGGATTATGGCCTTTGATCTGCCACATAGAGGTGAACACTAGAATCTGGAGAATAGCGTGACAAGTAGGTTCTGATTGGGTGGAAGTGTGAACTTCCTGAGCGTGAGAGGCACACTGAAAGAGGAACTCCTCAAAGTAAAATAAAGTAATTTGCATCCCCACAACATCTTCCAACATGGACTACCTCTTCTCTCGCTGAATCAGCCCAACTGTAAAGCTCTAGTGGTCTGCTTAATTGTTTAACCTTAGAGAGATCTTTGTTTTAATCCAGCAGTATTCGGGCCAGCTATTTTTGGAAGCAATGACATTTATTGCCTTTGCAGTGTTCACAAGTCTGAATATTGGGGGCTCAACACTAGGCTTCTCTTCTGGTCCCTGGAATCCCACATCTTAGTTGTTCAGACCTGACTTTGCAGGCTTTTAAAGCACAGATCAATTCAGCTGATGTTTCTGAAGCACTCTAAGTACTGTAGACTAGAAAACTGATTTTACTGTAATCGTGCACTGAGGAATGCTTTTTAAAACTTAAAATAAAATAAACCAATAATGTCTGAATGGAGCGAGATGCAAACTGGTTTAATCCTTGCCTTGATGAGCAGGAAGACTGATTTATCACTCAGCTCCTCAAGAATTCCTTCCTCTTAACTGCAGAATTTTGAGAGTTGGCATTTGATGGAGCACAACTGATAGAGTGTGGTCCTATTTGCTGTTAGCAAAATGGGACAAATCCAGGAAATTTTTATCTTTCAGAACTGCATGTCTGATGAAAGCAAGCACTTGTCACTTGTACGGAGGCTGACAGATCTTCCATGGCCGTAACCCGTCGGCATTTCGCTTGTACTCACGGCCAGTACAGACGCCCCTACAGCTGACAGGCAAAGCTGTATGACAGTCTGTCACCAACTACAGATGGAAGGATTGGAAAATATAAGCTGAATTAAAAGAAATGCCTGATCCCAAACAGGAACAATGCAGTCACTCTGCCACAAGCACCTCACTTGAGCAGGATTCAGTGGACAATTATAAAACAAGTGTTGGTTGATTTACTTCCATTTTGGAATTAGCAAGCCAGAGTCATCTCTAGGGGAAATACCTTAGAATATATTCAATTGGTTCATAGAGGTGGCAAATTATCAGGAAGTCATTGGGCTTTATGGAATTAAACTCTTCCCTTGTTATTTAAAGGAGGGTGTTGTTGTTTGTTTGTTTTTTTAATTATTTCACAAATCTTTATCCTGGAAAAAAATAAAATTCTTCTTGGACTTAATGCAAGGCTATTATTATTTTTTTTTTTTTTTTAATTTTAGAGAGTGCACTCAAGTAGGGGAGAGGGGTAGAGGGAGAAAGAGAATCTGAAGCAGGCTCCTCGCTGAGCACAGAGCCTATGAGGGACTCCATCCCATGACCCTGGGATCATGACCTCGGTGGAAATCAAAAGTCAGACACAACCAACTGAGCCACCCAGGCGCCCCCATTATTTTAAAGTAACAGAAAAATTTAGGATAAAGCTAACAAGTCGTTGGGGCGGGGGGAGTTGGAAGGGGTTGGGCTGAATTAAGAGTTGAGAAATCAGGAAAGAACCAATGTAGAGGATCTTAAGGACTGAGAGGTATGATCTGTCCCCAAAGACAATGATGTGTGTGGTGAGGTGGGTAGGAGGTGGTGAAAATGATCAAGACCATTTAGGAACCCTGGGCAGAGAGTGTGATTTGGGGCAAGGAGTGGAGGTCGGTCGACTTCTCTTACCGCCCGGATCTGGAGTTCCACCACCACCTCCAGAGGCATGGTCCCCTGTGTGGGCGAAAAGCACTGGAATGAAAAGATCCTTTTGTGCTCAGCCCTGGGCCAATTTTTCTTGGTTTAGCTCAATCCCTAGGGCAAACGTTCCCAGCAGCTTCCCCAGGCCCTTTATCCCCTGGTCTCGCCATCCGTCCCCCCGCCCTCCGCCCCAGCCCAGGTCCCTCCCACCGGGATGGGTCTCACACTGCGCGAGCTGGAGCCAAGGCTTCCAGAAGGCGGAAGCGTCGCGTTGCCATGAACGCTCAAACTCGCAGCCTTCCACTTGGAACGCGCCAGCGAGGCTCTGCGCAGGCGTGCGCGCCCCCGGCCGCCCCACTGGAAACGCGGCGCGTGCCCGAAGTGGGCTTCCCAGGCTGTGCGCGAGCCCCAGCAGGTGCAAGCTTGGCGGCTGGATCCTGAGCTGCTGAAAGAGCTCCCGTTTCCTTTCCCCCAACCCTCTCCATCACCTCTCTTTATGGCCCCCATTGCTATGTTAAAATGTTCACAGAGTCCATTCTGAAAGGGGAATATGATCATGAGCTCCGTTATCATTTAAGTGCTACCCGCTTTTAGTAGCTGTAAGACCGCCAAGCCCCAGAATTTCTTTAACAGTTCAATTAATATAATAGCCTGTCCCTAAAGGTACTCTCTTGCTTACGAAATGTTATGTCCTTATGTTTGGTTTGGAAAACATGGCCCCCTTCAATAACAAGAAATTAACATGTTGCTTATTGGAAATACAAGGATAATTCCGAAAGAGATTTAAACGTTTGGTTTCCACGTTAGCCACAGTAGAAATATTTGTCAGTCTCTCTTTTCTGGCGTTTACTTAACCGGGAGCAAGCAGGGAGTTACATTATTTCCCAGTGGGTAGTTACCATGGTTGCCAAAGGCAGGGCCACACTGTAAAAACCATCAGAGGGGACAGGCAGAGAAAAAGTTTTTCACCAGTAGGGGAAATTGCTTTTTGTCCATTCACTGTATTTAACAGACAAAAAGACAGGAAAGGAGGCGGGAGTGACTGCTTCTAGCCAATCTGAAAAATCTGGGAGGGCCAGTGCTGTCTCTGGAAAGAAATCTTAAATTGTGATGAGTCATTTATTACTAACCTTTTGGAGATTTATGCCACTGCAGAAATCCAAGTGTTCTGTGACAAGAATTAGGCATTCTTTGGGAACCAGAGTTCCTTTCCCAGGAACAGAAAGGCTCAGTACGATGAAGGAAGGTATATTATGTCCTTATCCAATCTTTGTTGCTCTGTCTGCATACCGAGAGAAACACAGGTGCATGCTTGGCCCCCTGCAACATCCGGAGAACTGATTTGTTGACTCACGACAGCGTGCCGGCACCCAGACAAGAGCAGGGATACACAGGAACATGAACTGTGTTGACCCTCACAGGTAAGTTACCACCACCAATGCTAAGTCATCATGGAGAGTAACAACCAAAACAGATGAATAAATAAGATGGATAGATGAATAAGTGAGATGAAATAAATAGATGAATAAATGAGTGGACAGGGACACAAAGGAAGGGAGGAATCGATCTTTCTTGAGAAAGTGCAAAGTGCTAGGCACATTGCATACGCTAATTCATTTCATCTCCACATTAACTCTTGGAGGAAGAGATTCTCCGTTTAACAGATGCAGGATCTGAGGCCAGCCTTTTCCCCAAGGTCACATGGCTAAAGGGAAACAGCCACACTTGAATCCAGGTGTGCCCTACCACATCACTGCCCCTGCGGCATAGAAATCCTATTGGTTTCTACAGACACACTGCCCCATCCTGTGTTCTTACTAGTCTTAATCGGACTCTCCTTGCTTGGCTCCTAGAATACAGCCCTTTTCTGGTTTCCCTTCAACTCTCTGGCCACTCTTTCTCTCTGTTCATCTTCCTCTACCTGGCAATGCAGTGTTTCCAGGTCCTTTCCTTTACATAATCTGTGCCTTTTACCTAGGGTGGTATACAATATAGGTATGGATAAAAACATGTATGCAGATTTACATATCTCACCCAGGCCTCCTGATGAGGAGGAATCTCACTACTTTTATATTTATATTTATATTTATATTTATATTTATATTTATATTTACAATAGCAGTTTCACATTTGTTCCTGTGATTGTTATTTTTCTCTATAAACTACACGCTTTGCTTGGCTAAGAGTTTGTATTCGAAATACCTAGCTTAGCAGATGCTCAATAAATAGCTTTGAAGCGATGTTAAATGCAGAGCTGATCAAGGCAGTCTGTAGGGTTCAACGTACGTGGGGAAGGGGGTTCCCACTTGTTGGAGGAGGTCATCAAGAGGACGTGACCACTGGTTGACCCACAGGCTGGACCAAGGCAACTGGAAGTTCTGCACCCCCCCCCCCCCCCACTGTGCTTGGAATGTACATTCTACCCACCATTCCCTCAGTGGGAGTTATTTCAAGAACACAGGCCTTGAGAGAGCAAAATGCTGTTGAGACCATCTGGATTGTAAATGTGTCTGAATCCAGTTCCAGCTTCTAAATAAACTTCTAGTTTCTGGTGGGTGGGTGCAGATATCTACTCATCTGGTGGCCGCCTAAGACAAGCCTCCTGTGTAAGTTCCCTGGCTTATTAAAACTGCCACCTACTCATCTTGAGTGGCCTGCCTCTTCCTTCAGTCTCTCACTGTCCTCCACAACTAGGAGCCAATTTCAGATATCACCCAGGGAAGCTCTGAGTTTGGGAACCAACACCACATCAGGGCAGACTAAATGGCACTTTGTAGCTAGCACTTTTTTTTTTAAATTTTTCTTTATTTTTGAAAGCGGGATGGGTGGGGAGGTACAGTGAGAGCAGGGGAGGGGCAGAAAGAGAGGGAGACACAGAATCTGAAGCAGGCTCCCGGCTCTGAGCTGCCAGTACAGAACCCGACCTGGGGCTCGAACTCATGAACTGCGAGATCATGTCCTGAACCAAAGTTGAACCGTGAGATCATAACCGATTGAGTCACCCAAGTGCCTCCTTTGTAAGCTAGCACTTTGCAGGTTCTCAATAAAGATTGATTCCTCCCTTCTATTATGCTAGCTACTTCTGCTACTCTGCCGTGGAGGCTTACCAACTGAGTTGATAAGGAATATTTATACTCTGTTAATTTTCCCCACCGTGGTCACCTGAGCTACCATGGAGATGTAGAACTTTCTATCATACATAGTGCGTTTGGCCCGTCTTGCAGAGTAGTTCATCATCGAGACTGCCACCTTGGTGGCAAAAAACAAATCCCACTGAACAACTTCTATTCCCACAGTGTTTCTGCACTGCAGGCTGGTCAACAGTGATATCAGCACTGCAGAAATAACACATCAGCACATCCTGCTCACATCCTGGCCACTGCAAAAAAAAAAAAAAAACAAAAACAAAAAAACAGGCACATGTCCCAAATGGGAAATTTCCAAAGAGTTAATTAGCAAAGAACAAAGGTGTAACAGTCAGACAATTATGGTTGCGAATTTTCCATTTAACTAAACACATGAATCTAAATCGTTTACACTAAATCGTAAACATTCCTCAAATAATGTAGAAAGGAATATTCATATGGAGAAGGGAACTATGTATAAAAAAAGAAGGCTCTAATCTTATGGATGTTGGTAGGAGTGTAAATATATATTATGCATTACTTTTCTCTAGCTATTGTAACAAATAACCACAAACTTAATGACTTAAAACAAGACAAATTTATTACTTGTTATTATTAGTTTCGTGGGTCAGAAATCCAACACAGATCTCACAGGGCTAAAAGCAAAGCTAAAAAAAGCAGGGCTGCGTTCCTTGCCTTTTTCGTTTCCTTGTTTTTCCAGCTTCTGGGGTCACCTGCATTCGTTGTCTCCTAGCTCCCATCCTCCATCTTCAAAGCCAGCAACTTGGAGCTAATCCTTCTCACACTGCCATCTCTCTGGTTCTCTCCTCCACTTTTAGGGATCTTTGTGATTACTCTCGGCCCATCCAGATAACCCAGAATAATTTTCCTATCTTTTTTTTCATGCTTACTTATTTATTTTGAGAGAGAGAGAGAGAGACAGAGCATGAGCAGGGGAGGGACAGAGGGAGAGAGAGAGAGAGAGACAAAGAGAGAGAGAATCCCAAGTAGGCTCCATGCTGTTAGCACAGAGCCTGATGAACAGCTCAATCCCACAAGCCATGAGATCATGACCTGAGCCAAAATCAAGGGCCAGATGCTCAACCAACTGAGCCACTCAGAGGCCCCGATAATTTCCCTATTTTAAGATCTTGATTAGCAACCTTAATTCCATCTGAAATGTTAATTCCCGTTTGCCATGGAAAGTAACATATTCATAGGTTCCAGGAAATAAGATGTGGATATCTTAATATTCCTAAAAGGATGTGCTAGAAACACCTAATAGTGGATGTCTCTAGGGAGGGGACCTAGAGGAGAGAGAGAGAGAGAAAAGGAACTTCCTTTTCATTGAATATCCTTAGGTATTTTTTGAACATTTTTGCCAAGTATTTGCAGTATCTAATCCAAAAAGAAAACAAATTAAAACAGGTAGAAAACATAAAATAATAAAAAGGCTAAATGTGGCTAAATTAGGAGGACCAGGAACTGGATTCTTCAGCTCTTTGGGCTGTATCATATATACTGCATGCCATGGAAACATCCATGCGAGCGTGGTTGCTCTTCAGCTTCCAGTGCAGAATGTCTTATCTGGCGATCCCTGGCTGTCTCAGGGGTCCTACAACTCCTGGAATAATAGGCAACTTTTCCTTCATGTGCATATGTGCATTTTTCTGGGAAGACAGGCTGTAGTTTTTCTGAGTCAATCTGGAAGGGATAGAGTTAGTCAAACCAGGTTTTAGAATTACTGTCCCGCCCTCCAACCTGCCGTCAGTTCCTAGCACAGCAAAAAGAAGGGCCACCCGGCTTATCTGACAAAAGCAGCGAGTAAGGAAAAGGGGGCTCTTCTCTCCAGAACATTCATGCCCACTTATTAGAGCAAAGTGTCTCTCCAAGGGCAGCTGTATTCAATAACAAGTGAAAAAGACTTCCAAAGTCCTGTTCTGGGCCATTAGTTTATGTGGACTCAGATCCATTTGTTAGGCCTACATTCTTTTGATACAGTGAGTTATTCATTAGCAAATGTGAATAAAACCAGCAGATTGAGTTTCCAAAGTGAGTTGTTCATTAGCATTTGTGAGAAATGCCTGAAAAGCAGAAGAAAAAAAAAAAAACATCCAAGTATATGAAACAATCTGGATTATTTCAGCAAAGGTGCATTTTCAAATCACCGATTTTTTTTTTTTTAAAGCACAGACCCAATCTCGAGACCCAAGAAATAATTGCTTTATATCTGCCTTCTCCAAAATCTTTCTCTGAAATGTCAACAATTTAGTTTTCTTACAGTTTGACATACAGACGAGAAAAGTTTATCTTTCTAACTTTTACTATGAATGTGTAACAGAGCTCAATGAACTGTGCTGGGCCCTTTCCTCGTTTCTCGTCAACTGCACAAAGATGAAGTTTATATTTTTTAAAAAGTTAATGAATGCACTAATTAATCTTAACATCACTGAAAGTGACATCATGTCTCCCTATGTGATTGTAGAAACCACCCTATGCCAAGAAAGTTGATGTTGAGTCTCATCAAGCCACTAGAGCTGCACTAATAAGATAGCCATATATAGCTATTTGTTTAAATTAACTAAAACTAAATAAAACTTAAAATTCAGTTCCTCACCCACACTAGTCACATGTAAAGTGCCCAATAGCCACATGTGGCTAGTGGCTACTGTATTGGACAAGGCAGGTAGGATATTTCCATCATCACAGAAACTTCTATTGAACAGTGTTGCTCTAGAGCTAACTTGACTTATTAAAGGAAATATGATGGATATATCTGGAACGTAGGACATTCTATAGGACAACTGACCCAATTAGTCTACAACAAGTCAATGACATTGAAGAAGAAAAAAAGGGAAAGAGTCAGGGGAAATGCTCTAGATTAAAAAATACTCCAGAAATCTGACAATCAAATGTAATACGTGGCCTTCATTGGGGCCTTGATTCAAACAAACCAACTTAAAGAGAATATTTGAGACTATTAGGAAAATTTGATTATGGTGTGGGCATTGGATGATACCAAGCAATTAATTTTGACAGGTATGGTAACATCTTTGTGTTTATGTAAGGCAAATATCAACATTGTTTAGAGATGCATATTAAAGTATGTCGTAGCAGGGGGGCCTGGTTGGCTCAGTCAGTTAAGGGTTGGACTTCAGCTGAGGTCATGATCTCGTGGTTCGTGAGTTCAAGCCCTGCATCAGGCTCTGTGCTGACAGCTCAGAGCCTGGAGCCTGTTTCAGATTCTGTGCCTCCCTCTCTCTGCCCCTCCCCCCCCACTTGTGCTCTGTCTCTCTCTCTCTCTCAAAAATAAATATTAAAAAAATTAATAAAGTATGTACTAGTAAAATGATCTGATGTCTAAGATTTTATTTTCAAATACTCCAGCAAATGAAAAAAAGGAATGGATACAGCAAATGTAGCAAAATCTTCACAATTGTTAATCTGGGTGATGGATATATAGTGGTTATCATAATTCTATATTTTTGTGTATAAAAATATTCATAATAACAATTTAAAAATATTTAATATACACTTAAATAAGAAAAGCAATCACATCCTTATGTGAGCTTCCTTCTGTCCTAAAATAACCCGTCAAGAGGATTCTTAGTGGCATCACAATGAAATGCCCTACAGTAGAACTCTTACATACACTTAAAGAGATAACAGGGTGGATCCATTTCCCTCAAATGCAGATAAGAAAACCATCAAGGTGTATAATACTTTCCAAATGATTCAGAGAGAAATCCACTTAAAGAAAAAAGCAGCACTGTAATACCAGAATAGCGGCCTTTGCGTAAATATACAAAACGGGAGCTGGCAACTTGAGTATTTCTTTAAGTGCCCATACTTCTCCAGAATTTCCCCAAGTATCAGGAAAGCTTTCAAGGAAGGAATTAAATTGCAACTGCACAGCTTTTAACAAGCTTGAAGTCATTTGGGATCTGGACTCACACATGGGATCTATTTCACAAACTTTATTAGAGTTTATGAGTCAGACTCATATGTTACTCTTTGGCTTCTACTTTGATTCACTGGCTTTTGTAGGCTCAGTACTTATTTAATACCACACAAACTCTTCCACAAGGACTGCCGTTGGGCATTCTGGACTACACAGTCCATATCCTTCCATTTTAAAGTAATTTCTTTTCAAGAAAAAGTAATTTGCTCCTCTGAGTTTCAGCTGACTAGTTCTATGTCCGTGGGGGCAGTAGGCTAATTATGACCCAAAGCAGTTTCCAAGGAATTATATTTATTATCCAATATAAGAAAGTAGAAAAGAGTTTGATTTAGTTCCAAGACTTGTAAAATGTATCCACTGAACCTGGGCACGGGATTTAGGCCCCAAAGTCAGCAATGGCTAAGATGATGTCATTATATCCACCCCTTCTTCTCCTACCAAAATATACCTCTTTTCATTCCTTTTCACCCTCTTCTGTCTTTATCTAGTCCTACACCTTTCCTCTTATCCTTGTTTCCATTCATTCATTCCTCATGCATCTATCAACACATATGTATCGAATACCTACTGTATGCTAGGGTACTGTTCTGGACAATGGAGGTACGAGGGTGAACAAGAAACAATCTATGCCTTTGTGGGCTTTATATTCTGGTGGGAGAAGAAATATAAATAAGTGAACCTAAGATAATAACAGGGTGATAGATACTAGGAAGGAATTTGGGAGTTGGGGGTGAAAGAGAAGGTCATAGGTTAGAGAGGGAATAAGAACCTAATTTAGACCCAGTGGACAGATCGGCCTCTCTAAGGGCATGACATTTGATCTACGATCTAAAAAAATAAGCATGACCACTAGCCGGACTTTTAAGTACCAGAGAAAAAATATCCCAGTGCTGGGAGCAACAAATGTAAAGGGCCAGGAGTCAGGGAGGGGATGGATATGTTTGAGAACCTGAAAGGTGGCCAATGAACATACTAAGAGAGATCTGGGCGGGGGCAGAGGGGGTTAAGAAGTGACACCGAAGAGGTAGCCGGCGTTAGATTACATGGGAACTCAAAGTTATAGCAGACAATGTGGCTACCTAATAGTCATAAGCCCTCTTCCTTGCTACTGGAGCACCAGTTTTGCTTGGGTGGCAATGCATCTAGTTCTGGGGAATGAATCATCATTTATTTAACCAGTTCTGGACAATGAGCTATACGGGGAAGTCACTGGAAGCTTCTGAGAAATATATTTTTTAAATTTTAATGTTTGTATTTATTTTTGAGACACAGAGAGACAGAGCACGAGCAGGGGAGGGGCAGAGAGAGAGGGAGACACAGAATCTGAAGCCGGCTCCAGGCTCTGAGCTGTCAGCACAGAGCCCAATGCGTGGCTCGAACTCACAGACCGTGAGATCATGACCTGAGCCGAAGTCGGACGCTTAACCGACTGAGCCACCCAGCCACTCCTGAGAAACATTTTTATGTCTCATAGTAGAGCCACAAGTAAGTAAAGCTGTTTGCCTCCTCCCTCTTCCTGCTTTGGCTGTTGTCGTGTTTCGGTGTGACATACAGAGCTGTGGCAGCCATCCTGCCACCATGACAGGCCTGGGGATGAGGGTCAACAGACTTAGGATGGTGGAAAGAATAGAAAGAACTGGAGTCCTTGATGACATCGCCAAACTGCTAAACCAATCCTGAGAACACCCATCTTCATCCTTTTTTGTTAAAGAGAAAATAACTTTCCTTACGGTTTAAGTTTCCATTAGCTGGGGTTTCTGTTTCTGGGGTTGAAAGCATTCAAATGATAGAGCGGGGGTGTGACACGATCTGATTTATATACACGTATTTTTAAATCTCTTCGGCAACCGTGTGAAGACATTTGTAAGGAGCAAAAATGGAACAGAGGCATGAAAGACTAGAGTACTAGTAGCGTGTAGTAATTCTGAGGAAGGATCCTGGTGTCCTGAGCTAGGGAGGAAGCATTACAGCCGGAGAGTAGACAGATTCCAGATGTGTTTGAGGGTAAAAATAACAAGATTTGCTGTTGGTTCAGATATGGGAGGTGAAAGAGAGGGGATGAATGAAAGCCACCCTCTTTTGAAGTTGGTGGTGGTGCTGCTTATTGATATGGAGAAGATAGGAAGAAGTTTGGGGAAGGAATGGAATCAAGAGAGGTTTTTTGGGGAAATATTAAATTTAAGATGTGCATTCAAAGGGAGATGTCAAGTCAGCAAGTAGACAAATGAGTCTGAAATACTGAGGTTAGGTCAGGGCTTGAATTTCAATTAGTGAGTTGTCAATACACAGATGTTATTTAAAGCCACGGGAACAGACAAGGTCCTCCCCACTGGCCAAAAATTGAAGAACTTTAAAATTAGAGGTCATTTAGAAGGGGAAGAGACTGCCAAAGAGCCTGAGAAGTAGTGAGACAGGTAAGAGGAAAACCAATATTGAGCTTACTTTAAGCCAGGCACTGCTCAAAGCACTTTATGCCTTCATGGAAACAAAGAGAAAAATAAGTGTTTTCCCTTTCTTCCTCCCTTTGTTTTCTCCTGTGGCTTTTCCTAACCCAAAAGGTTTAGGCACACTGCTTCTCAACTTTTATTTGTAATTATTAAGGTATATACGCACTGAAAAACATTCAAACAGCTTAACACAGGAATGCTAAAAATGAAAAGCGAAGAAACTCAGAAACTTTCCTCCCCAGCCTGATCCACCATTAACAATTCTTGTTTACCCTTCAGGAATTTTCTAGTATATGTGCTGCCAAAGCGAGCACTACCCTCCAGGAATTTTCTATACACACGCACACAAATTGGATCCTTCTCTTGAAAGGTAGATGTAGATATACACACAAATATATATACATACATATATATATACATATACATATATGTATTACTGCAATTTTTTAAATTCATCACATTTAGGAGATTTCCTGTATCAGCACGTATTTAAAGACTGATAATATTGCATTGTATTAATATACCATAATTTATTTAGGCTCCTCTATTGATGGGCAATTAGACTGTTTCCTGTTTTCTTGCCACACACACACATACACACACACACGGAATGTTGCAATAAACATCTTTATAGATAAATCATTGGATATTGGTACAAAAATAACAGTTGGGAGAATTCCCTGGTAGTGAAATTGCTGATTCAAAGCCCTTTAGTCACTGACATTGTCAAATTACTCTCTCCAAAAAGGTTACAGAAATCACATTCTCTTTGAACAAGCATTTCCTCGCATCTTGCCAACACTCGGTATTGGCAAACTTCAAAGTCTGTGGATCTAGGAGACTGAAAAAATGGCGTCTCGTTTTTATTTGGGTCCCTGTAATCGCGGGTAGGGAGGGCAGCAGTGTGCGGTTGCTAGCCTTACACGCTTTGAAGTTAGACCCCCGGGGTGATCATAGCTTCTCTCCTTCAAATGTGTGACCTTGCGCCCCGTGGGTGTGTTTCCCCGTCTTCAGGACTAAATGAGATAACTTAGCAACACAGGGCTTCGTCCGCTATCACCTGCATTCGTCCTCATCAACCGCGCTTGCTCGGCTACTTCATCGTCGACGCGCTCCTCCTCCCAGCCAAGTTTCGCCAAACTCCTGTAGCTTGGAACTCGAAATGAGGGAAAACTTGGCTCTGCCTTTCAAAATTCTGCCCTATTTTCCGCCCACCCTCGCTTCAGAACTGCTACTTTGCAGACCAACGTAGAGGTAGGCGTTGCCGTCTGTAAACAACTTGCGAAGCGGACACGGCACCTCTCGGCGTCCGGGACCCACGGTGCAGAGCGAAGGCAACGCTAGGCCACAACTAAACACTATGTCACCCGCAGCACCCTTACGGGTATGTTGGCATCGCTCAAAGGTTTCAGAGAACGCAACCTTAAACACGAAGCCCTGACCCACCCCCTTCACTCACGCCCAGAACCTGCCCTCCCAGCCTCCAACCCCCAAGCAGGAAGTGACGTAGCCAAGTCCGTCCGTCTTCTTCCGCCGTCCGCGGCCCAGGCCAGCGCGGGGTGTGCGTCGGCGTCGCGGCCAGCAGAGGGATTCTGGGTAACGGCCCCGTCAGGCTGGGGCGGCTGGCTCCGCGCAGCAGGTTCCGCTCACGCCAAGTCCGTTGGCGGTGGCGGCTCTAGGGCTGGGGGCAGCCGGACATGGAGCAGCCGTGGCCGCCGCCGGGACCTTGGAGCCTCCCTCGGGCCGAGGGTGAGGCCGAGGAAGAGAGTGACTTGGACGTGTCCCCCAGTTCTCCCCGCTGCCCGCAGCTGCCGGGCGGCGGCGCCCAGGTGAGAGGCGTCCCGCGTTCGGGCGCGAGGGCGGGGGGGGGGGGGGGTGGCGGGATGGGGAGGTGCCGGCGTGGGGACCAGCGCGGCCCTGCCTCTGCGACCCTCCCTGTACCCTGTTCTGCGTCCCCATCTCACTCCCGGGGGTCAGGGGCTTGATGCCATCCCGCGGCTATTGTAGCATCTTCTGAGGGCTTCTGAGAAGGGCTGGCCGTATATTCCCAATCTCCACCTCCACGCACACCTTTTCACCTTGGCTAATTTCTTCCCATCCTGGGAAGATGTTCCTCCCCCTTCCCCGCCCCCCCGCCCCCCGACAGCACCCAGATTTGGGGCGGCTAACGCTCTAACGTTGACCCTTTGTCTCCTCGTGCGTGTTTTTACCCGAGCACTTTATTCTCTTGAAGGCTCTAATACTTGTGCCCACTTAATAGGAACAGCGAATGGTTGGTTGTGTTTCAATAATTCACTGAGCTCCTGACTTTATACAAATTTAGGATCCAATTTCATTGACTTTGGACATCCGAATAAATTCCGTAAAACCTCGCTTTTGAGGGTGGTGTAAATCCGTTCCATTAATGTGACCATTTCCCCTCCAGTTAGGTTTTTAGTTTTGCTCCACATCAGTCTCCAGTGAAAACACATAGGCACACGTTTGCCCTTTTCTTCGGAGTTCTTCCTCAGATTCCCGGTGCTACTTGTAGGTTTCAATCCAGCCTTCTTTCCTCTGAAACTTACCCAAATGAGGTACCCTTTAGGATTTTTCTGAGTCCTGTCTTAGGGAGTGCTTACATACTCATCACCTTATCCCGGTTTTTCTCCTAATCTGGGTGTGTTTTGGAAGAATATTTTAAGAACAAATTAAGAACAATTAAGAACAAGACTAAACACTAATATGTCCGGAGAAACGGTTATGGATGTCTCTGCTTTCCAGGCTTCTTGCAGAGTAGGGTCCCTAAGAGCTTAATTGAATTAACAGCTTTTCTCTAGGCACATCTTGCTGTTAGCAAAGATGAGTGATTTAAATCATTTGCTAATAAGTGTAAGGTCCTGTGCCCAGTACACTGGGTTAGTTGGCTTCAGGGAGAAAAATGCTGTTTCATAACCATAGACTGTACTTCGGCCAGCCAGTCTCTGGGAAAGTGCAAGACATTTTTTAGGAGGACAGAATGAGAGTCGACAGGTTAGTAGTCACCCCCTAATTATGGATTGCTAGTGTCATCTTTATATACAAAATGTGTTATGTGAGCATATAATGGATGTGTTATGGAGGGGGAAAAATGAACAGCAGCTGCTCTTGTCAATTTTGAAGGCATATGGAGAGAATAAAAGGTCTCCAGAATTTCAGCGCCTTGTGGTTGAATCACAAAAGTAACCTAAGATAAACTCTGAACTTAGAAAATATCTGTGAGGGGCGCCTGGCTGGCTCAGTCGGAGGAGCATGCGGCTCTTGATCTCTGGGTCGTGGGTTTGAGCCCCATGTTGGGTGTAGAGATTACTAAAAAGATAAACTTGAAAATATCTGTGTATTAACTCTTTACTTAGGCACTTGGAATTATAAGCTTATTTAGCTGGAGGTATTTTCTAAGTAAACAGGCTTACCTTCTTCATTAAACGTGATTTCTCTGAGACTCTGTAGCCAATTAGTGGCAGAATTAAAACTGGCACCCACTTCTGACTTCTACTACAGTGTTTTTTTCTACCTGCTGCACTTCCCATCCTGTGATGTCAAACCACGAGGCTGAAACTACCTTTGGTGTTACGTTTTGCCAAGTACTGATGCTAAGTTTGTCCATGTGTTTATAACCTACTTACTTGTCTTGCTGGCTTTAGGACTTAAGTTTTTGGATTGGAATATTTGGAAAGAATAAAATGTTAAATTCAAATTATAAGCATTTTATAATCTTTTCAAAAAACAGCTTCGGTTTAATTTTACCAGACATGGGGAATCTAGACATCTTAATGTCATATGTGATGTACAGTTCTGAGATCCAATTAAAGTAAAAAGCAATTCGGAATTTAGAGATCCTGTTTGAGCATTTTTAATTGTAAAGTGATGTTAGTAAACCTAATGCCAGCCTAGTTCCTTTTTTGAATTGATGTTCATGAAAATATAATCATGTTTAATGTTCCCCTAAAACCTCAATATGTTCACAGGTAAAATAGGACCTTTTTTGTTTTTGTTTTTGTTTTAATCATCTCAATACATGTTGGATAGTTTGCTCAAATGCCAGATGTTGTCTGTATAGTCTGTGGAGAAGAATTTAAACATGAATCATTTTTAGAATTTGGAAATAAGATTTCTGTGTTTGATTTGAGACATGAATATTTGCTCCCACACAATTTGAAAATGCAGGGCATTTCCATTTGTCCATATGCCTTTCTTAGTATACTTTTGTCTTTTCTTATAAGATAAATTTTATAGCTTCATTTTTCTCCTTTTCCTGGCTCCTGCTCAAGCATAGCTAGGCTACAGTTATTCTTGCTCCTATTTTCAGATAGCAAAATATATGTATCTATATATATTACTTGGTTGGTTAGGGACTTGTGATACCTGGGCTTCAAACCTACTAAATGAGTAAATAAAACACCTGAATAGCAACAACATCCACATTTGCTGCAGTAGAAATCTAAGACTCGGCTCAAAAGTAAAGACCTTGAGTGCTATTTGCCTCAAATATTTGTAAAAATATTTGCAAAACATATTTGCCACCACTAGTCTGTTACAAGAAGTGAAGAATCATTTATTCATCTAAGACTTCTGGAATTCTAGCCCCTCGAGATAGTTGAGTAGACAATTAAGCACAATGTTGTGTGAAAACACCACTAAGAAGTATGCAGACCTTGGGTGGGAAAGGAAGGATTAGAGAAAATGTAAGGAAGTGATGCCAGAATCTGGAATGGAGATAGGAGTTGGGGGGATGAGGGGTTGCCACACTGAAAGGGGTGGGCGGTGGAAAGAAGCAGCAAACGAGGAGGAGAGTAACTGGAACTGAGTCTAGAGAGATAGTAGGAAGTGAGATCATGAAGGACTGCGCCATGCTGCAGTTTGTGCTTTATCCCAGGACTCTAAGAATGAGGAAAGTGATCAGATTTGGTTTTTGGCAAGATCACTCCAAGTCTGGTAGAATGGAGAAATGGCTTCATGTGAGAAAGGCTGTATTTATATAATTGAGGTATGAAATTATAAGGACTTGAGTAGTGGTGCAGATTAGGGAACAGATCAGAGTAAAATTGTTTGGAATACATAGTTTGAAATTGTTCTGCGTTTTGGCTGAGAAGTCTTAAAGAATGTACCTTCAGCTTTTGTTTTATAGAGCTGAGGTATGTAAGGAATTAAACGCTAAAGTGCCCTACATGTAGTGGTTCAGTAAATATTATGATTAATTACTGTTGCTTATGAGTGGAACAGAGGCAGTCATCAGGGTGGACCAGTTTTGTTTTTTGTTTTTGTTTTTTTTTGATAGCTCTGCCTGTTTTGACTAGGATTAAGTTAAAGACTATCTATGTGATAGAGAACAAAACCCTAAAGATCTGGTTTTCAGCATATTGTAAGGTGAGGAACTAGATTTAAGCTTTTGCTCCCAATTATTGTGCTGTTTCAGTACTACGAAGCTGTCAATCAAATGTTTCTTGAGCACCAGCTATGTGTAGAACATTGTGCTGATTATCAGGCTTTTTGCCTGATGGTTGTCAAGGAAGTGGTATATTCTAGATTAGAATCTAGTTGATGAAGAGAAGACCTGTAATATAAAAGTATAACTGCATACACAGAAGGCAGAATACCTGTGTGCCAAAAAAGACTGTACAGAAATCCTTGACTGCAAGAAGATAAAATTGTGCTGCACCAACATACCCGTCGCCTTCTTCGTTTCTTACAATATTGTTTTGTTTCCAGATGTATAGTCACGGAATTGAACTGGCTTGCCAAAAGCAGAAAGAGTTTGTCAAGAGCTCTGTGGCGTGCAAATGGAATCTCGCAGAAGCTCAGCAGAAACTTGGTAGCCTAGCCCTGCATAACTCGGAGTCCTTGGATCAGGAACATGCCAAAGCACAAACAGCGGTATCGGAGCTGAAGCAACATGAAGAAGAGTGGAGGCAGAAAGAAGAGGCTCTCGTACAGAGAGAGAGAATGTGTCTGTGGAACATGGATGCCATTAGCAAGGATGTTTTTAATAAGGTACGACCTCTGATTGGGTCATAATGAAAGGAGAAGAAATTGAGTGTTTGTACAGACCAGTTGTGCACATTTGGTAGCAAAGCGGCAGAATGCTGTGAATGGTGTCCGGTTTTGACAGTTTATGAAAAGCGTTGGCTACAGGAAACCTGTATCCCCGTAGCGTCGAACGGGGGTGGTCATGAAGGTGACTGTGTGGCGCGGACATGAAGCATAGCACGCCGAATGTGAGTGTTGACTGGAATCAGACCGCCTCAGACCTCAGCTTTGTCACATGCTGCTGCTTGTGACCTTGGGCAAGTCACTTAACCTCTCTAAGCCTCAGTTTCCTCAGCAATAAAGGGTGGGTATGAAGACTAAATATGGTAATGTCTTAAAAGCCCACGGGACAGGGCCTGGCATGTGGTAAAGCTCAGATGTTATGAGAGCTCTCTGCTGTTTCTGTCGGCTTGCTGTCCGCTGCGTAATGCTGATGTGCAGATGCGGAGTTTATTAACGAGTGTTTCACTGTTACTTCCTGGTGTGTATTTAGTAAACCTCGGGTAGTAATCCAGATTTAGCATTACCAACGTAACCGAGAGCACTAGTACAGTACTTTTGCCAAGTTAGTAGTCATTAAGAGTAGTGTTCTGTTTCGCCCTCGATTACGTGGGCTTTATTCTTTGACTGTCGTGTCTGAAGAAGAAATGCGCAATGAAATTCATTTTTACTACTGTGTAAAGTAGTACTTCTTTTTCTTTGTAAACTTAAAGCTTCAGGGATAGACTGTTCTTTCTTGTGTAAGTCATATTCACTTTATCTTTAACCATCATTACTCTGTAGACTTCTCAGTCTATAACACTCTTTGTTTCTGTCCTAGCATCCACTCCCAACCTACCCTCTTAAGCGCTTTTAATTTCCTTCCCTTGGACCAGCGCTAGTTCTGCCGCAGCAAGTAATACACACAGGTTAAATGTGCACTACAAGCTCGATCAGTGCTTTATTATGTTGAGAAAAATTGTGAGCGCAACATGTTTATTACAAAAGACGAAACAAGGGCGCCTGAGTGGCTCAGTGGGTTAAGTGTCTAACTCTTGATTTCAGCTCAGGTCATGATCTCATGCTTGTGAAATGGAGCCCTTCGTTGGGCTCTGCGCTGGGCATGGAGCCTGCTTGGGCTTCTCTCTCTGTCTCTGTCTTTCTCTCTCTCTTTCTGTCTCGTTCTCTTCCTCCCCTTCTCCCTTCCCCCCTCCCCCACTACTCTCCCCTAAAAAAAAAAATTTAAAAACAAAGCAATACACCAGTATGTAAAATAGAATTGAAAGGCTTCCTTCACTTCCAGTTTCATTTCCCAGAGATAACCACTGTTAACAGTAAGTTGTATCTTTCTAGACTTTTTATATACTCATGCCAGTATATATTTATTTACCCCTGAACACATACCAAGATCATTCTTTATCTGAATGATTCACTGTGTCTATATATATTGTTTCAAGGGGTGTGTCTTCTTAGCACTTACCTTATTTCTGGTTTGCATTTATACAGCATAACTATTTAAAATAATTTTTTTCTTCCAGAGAGAATGGTCAAAGCAGTGTTTCTTTGTTTTATAAAGTTAATGTCTCCTAACACAGGGGTCACAAAGAAAAATTTTCATTTGTCTCTGCTTTCAATTGTTTTTTTTGTTGTTGTTTGTTTTTGAACTTGGGTTATGACATAGCCTACATTTATACCACATTTTAATTAGGATTATCTTTATGTTCCAGTCATTTGCTCAAAATTGTACATTGATTTTGTCTGGGAGCTTGAGACTTGAGAGGACTGGTCTAGATCTGCGCTGTCCAACTCGATAGCCGCTAGCCACATGTACTATTGAGCGCTTGAAATGTGGCTAGCCCGAATTGAGATGTGCTGTAAGTGTAAAATACACACCAGATTCTGATAACTTAGTACAAAACAGAGTAAAAATTTTCATTAATATTTTTTTGTCTTGCTTACGTGTTGAAATGATCATATGTTGGATATGTTGGTTTAAATAAATGGGTTACTAATTTCATCTGTATCTTTTTGCTTTTTTTTTTTTTTTTTCAACGTTTATTTATTTTTGGGACAGAGAGAGACAGAGCATGAACGGGGGAGGGGCAGAGAGAGAGGGAGACACAGAATCGGAAACAGGCTCCAGGCTCTGAGCCATCAGCCCAGAGCCCGACGCGGGGCTCGAACTCACGGACCGCGAGATCGTGACCTGGCTGAAGTCGGACGCTCAACCGACTGCGCCACCCAGGCGCCCCTCTTTTTGCTTTTTAATGTGGCTAATAGAAAACTTTATATCTGTGACTTGGATTATATTTCTATTGGACAGTGCTGGTCTAGATAGCAGGATATGTAAAGAAAAAATGCTTTTATTTTGAAATATGTAAATTTGTGTGCTTTCAGATTATAAACTGGCAGAGCTGGTTTGCAATTTTCTTTTTTGGCAGTGATGATCTCAAGGTTTAAATGTGATCACAGAATGTTCTGAGAAACTGTCCTGCCAGTTTTTCTGGCTAGATAAAAACTTCATCTTGATCTGCTTTATGACTTATTTAATTGAAAATAAGCACTTCTTTAATAGAATTTGCACTTGATTTCAGAATCAAATTGTTTGGCCTTTCCTAAGAAAAGTTTAAAACCAAGGGTCTATATTTTAGGTGTATGTCTTAGCCAAGAAGTTGTATCAGATATACTTCATTCTCTATATGCTTTGAAAATCTAAGTTTATTTCCAGCAAGAACTCCGAAGATTAGACTAGAGCTGCAACTATTTATTAGCAATGAATAATGCAAATTTACATGCAATTCATGTAAAGGATCTCTCTGTGCTTTAATAGGGAATTTGTATGATTTCTAAAGTGTTTATAATTTTCACACATACATCACTTTTTAAAACTGTTGAAACTAGTACAGAAAATTTTAACTTTTTAATTGAGTTTAGCAGATAAATTTAATGATATAATATCAGTATAATGTACCATCTTGTTATAGTGTTTATAGGAAGGATTGCTAGGCATTCAGTATCTGAGAAAGATTCAGTTAGAATATAAAATCTGATTTTAACTTAAAGAATTTTTTTCTTAGAGTTTTATTAATCAAGATAAAAGAAAAGAAATAGAAGATGAAGATAAATCCAAATCATTTATGCAGAAATATGAACAAAAAATCAGACATTTTGGTAAGTCTGCTGTTTAGTTTTCCTTCTTTTATAAAGTGATACCATAAATATGTGTACAGAAAGTGTCTGTATTATAATGGGTACCAAAAAGAAGGTAAATGACAAAATTCCTTTTGGGTAGCCACTTCTGGCACGGTTGTACAGCTCTTGTTTTAGACCCTTTTTTTGGATAATAAATAGATTGACAGCAAACTAAGTTGTGAAGAGAAGCAAAATTCAGTCTATTATATAATGCTGCCCTCTAAGACCTAGTCTTTGTTTACTCCACAGCATCTTTCTGTTTCCCAACTGGTCTTTGCTCTTCTCTTTTTCCCTCTTTGCTTCCATGGCATCTGATTATTTTATGGGGATAAGATTAGCATTCGTTATTTTCAGGTTTTGGAATAGTTGCTGTATAAGTCACGCAGATCCTTCAGCTGCTATTCGGATAAATACAGTAATAGAAATATATCTACAGGGTACTGAAAACGAGTTTTCTCTATTGAAGAAAGACTGCGGGCTTGGGGTGATGTAGTGAAGACTTCGCACAGGAGGTGACATCTGAGCTAGACTGAAGAACACATAGGAGGAGGTCCCCGTGTAGATGAGGGAGCAGCAGCGAGTGCAGAGTTGGGAGATAACATGTTGCGCTGCTGCGTAAGCAGCGTGGTGCTGTTGGGGAGAGAGTGCTTTTGGGAAGTGTTAGTGGTTAAGGTTCAAGGTCTGTATTTTGATCCCAAGTAACATGTTAATTTAGTAAACATAGTTTTCATTTATAGTATGTTAATAAGCTTATTAAGTGACATTTGGAAATATATTTCCAATGGTGTTTTTTTTCCCCTAAGTGTTTAGAATTTCATTCATCCTTCAGTTATGTTAAAACGGTTGCTACTACTTTGGATTTTTCCCCTTTTTATGTAGTTCATTCATAAAGGATTCATTTTTCTCACTCTCTTTGTTTTAAAAAAAGAAAGGCTGTGTATTCGAATTAAGTAAAGAATAGAACTTGACGAAATGAACAGGGTTTACTTTTTAAAATTTTGTAAATGAGTCTTGGTTGTGATAGTGTGATTGGCCATTCCCACCTGGAGTCCTTGCTTCCTAGCCTGTGTGTCCCACTGCATGTACTAGAAGAGCATCTTTTAAGGTGCTCTCACCCAGATGGCCTTCTGTAAGCTTTGGAGCCATGGGAAGCCTAATGGTGCAAAATGGTCCCCTCATTTTTGCTGCAAACAGAGCACTTTAATAAGCAATTCTGTGTGGGAGAATAACCCAGCCTCACAGGGTATTGTAACCCATCTGGCACTACGTACGACTTTTTAAGTCCTCAGCAAAACATTTAACCATTCCATAATACCTGCTTCTGGGTGGTGATGTTTATAGGACCAGTGAATTTCATGAGCCTCTTGTCTTCATGTCTTTTGTTGTAGAATGAATTTCTGGGCCAAGAAACAATGTGAAGTGGGCAATAACTCATTTAGTAGGACCACAGACATATTAGTGGTGGAAGCATGGCACCACCATGCGCTGGTTTCTGCTACTGGCAAATTAGGTATTGAGAGGCTATCCTGGAATATCCTTAATGGGGAGATCCCATGCCATTGAATCTCTGCATAATCTCAAGTCTGCCACTGAGAGTCCTGAATTTATACAATATTATGCAAACAGGGAGATGGCTGAGGAAAAAAGCTGACTTGACCTCCATACGTAGAGGACTAATAAGGAGAGGTTTTGCCATTGCGTGTTGGGGCTTCCATTGTCTCATCCCCTAAGACTAATCAGAGCCTTATTGTCTTCAAAGTCAACCAGACCTCATAGCCACTCCCAGATTCACACTGTGCCTGTTTTTTGATGGAAACGTACGCTGTCTTTTTCCTTTGGAGGAGATGTCCTACTTGCCGCAGTTCCTTGGATCCCTAGAAATGTTACTAAGGTAGTAGGCTCCCAAATTTTCCATGTGTTTTTTTTCCTACTTTCTGGCCTGCATATATCTTACCAAGACATCTGGGATACCTGCCACTTCCTGCTCACCAAGTTCTGTCAGCATGACGTGGACCAGCTTGCAGGCATGCGGGATGGTGGGATGATGGAAGTCCCTGTGGACTGAATTGTGGCACAGAGCAGCCAGAGACCTTAGGCAGCTCAGTGAGAGTGTAATGCTGTTCCTGCTGGGTGCAAGCAAATGTTTCTGGTGTTCTATGCTTATTATGGTGGAGAGTGAAGAAAGCATCTGTCAGGATTATGACTACATTGATACACTTCTTCAAAGTGTATCACATCTGGAATAGCAGCTGTAATTAAAGTTTCCAGCAGAGGCTTTCCAAACTTGGCTTGCATTCCCAACTCTTGGAAGGCACGAGCCTGAGACACAGAGAGCTGTGACGGGCTCCGGTGACCTGACACCGGTACTTCTCTGCGGTTTCATGTGTGCCTGACATTAACATTTCCATTGTGCTGTTTGTTGACCATCTTACGTATGTGACTTTACCATCTAATGATAAATGGTACAACCATATCGTGGAGTATTTTGAAGCAATGAAATCTTGGATTTCCCTCCCTACAGTTGAATTTAATTTATTAATTTAGTTAACTCATGTTTTATAAATATACCAGTTTAGCAGCAAAGTCTGTTTTCTTTTCAGTTTCCCAGTTTTATTCCAAGTCCTGTGCATCTCTGACCTCATTTTCTTTGTGATCATCAGAGCTGCTTTTTGATGATCTAACACGGTTTTTCATGGTACATCAGCTTTTCACTTCCAGCCAAAGTTAGCTGTGATTTAACATCTTTGAATCTATGTGGGATGTCGTCACTGGAATTTTTACTGAAAGATGTAAATGTTTGCGTAAATACTCTGATGGGATTTTTCTCATTTGTATTGAAGGTAGATATTCCATTTCCTCAATGTAAGCGCTTACACATTGCTTTTCAAAACCACATTGATACCCTGTTTGTTGAAAAACATTTAGTATAAAAACTCCTGAATAGAATGTGGAGTGAAATGAATAGAAAACGAATATGCATGATATGATTCTAATTTTTTTTTTTTAATTTTTTCAGTGTTTATTTTAGAGACAGAGAGCACAGGAGCAGGGGAGGGGGGAGGGACAGCAAGAGAGGGAGACAGAATGAGCTGTCAGCACAGAGTCTACTGTGGGGCTCAAACCCATGAACCGTGGGATCATGACCTGAGCCAAAGTTAGACATTTAACCAACTCAGCCACCCAGGCACCTAATTTTATTTAAGTAATTAAAAATAAAGCCCTGGGGCCCCTGGGTGGCTCAGTCAGTTAGGTGTCTGACTGACTCTTGATCTCAGTTCGGGTATTGATCTCAGGGTCATGAGTTCAGGCCCTGCATGCAGGGCGTGGAGCCTACTGAAAAAAAAATTCCAGAAAGAAATACATTAAAGTGTTAACATTAACATTAATCATCTCTTGTAGTAGGATTGCAGATGATTTTCTGGATTTTTCAAATTCTTCACAATGAATATACATCATTTTTATAACATGAAAAAGAAGTATTTTTAAAGGGTTTATCCTAAGAATTCAAGGATGGCTTAACATTGGAAAATTTATTAACATGATTCACCATATTAACAGCTTATAATAGTATCACCACAAGACTTGGTGATCAGTTTGATGTGGGAGGAATGGAAATGTCTAGAGGAATTTCTAGAATTCTTGAGTGGGTGACATGGAGCCTGTGAAGCACTGCAGATGGCAGGGAGAGAAAAATGGGTTTGGTTTCAAATAAGAGGAGTTTATGTGCAAACGTGTAGGTAGAAATAGTTGTCTGGTGGCAGGTGACTGGAAATATAGGTGATCTGGGACTCGGGAAATACAGAAAAAGGTTATTTAACTTCCATTGAGAAATTCTCAACCTTGTTGGGATGTTTTCCGCAGCTAGAGATAGGAAAATCATTAGTGTAATTTGAAGGATTCAAATCTGTTATTCTGTAAGTATAATGCCACGAGGAAAGGGAAATCAATAAGGTCGTGTGTCTTGGGCAACCATTTTTGGAATCCGGTGGAATATCGAGAGCTGATGGATGGATTGGGATTTAGATGTTCAGGAAAATACATACGTGGAAGCACACAATTAAAGCATTCTAATTCATCAAGATAAGGTTTTTCGAGCAATCAGAGATTGGCCGGCCGGTTGGAATGACTATATTAGTCTTCTCCAAAGCGTCTAATATTCGCTGAAAGAGTGAATTGTTCCCTTTTGTGTTGATACTGCCTAGTGTGTACCCTCTTGTCAGGCACTGTCCCCAATGCTTCATGTGTATTAACTCATTTAATTCTCAACAGAAACCCTCTGAATGAGATACTATTTTTAGCCCTATGTTACAGAAGAGGAAAAGGAGGCATAGAGCTAGCCAAGGCATAGGAGATGGTAAGGACAGTATTCGGACCTAGGCCGTTTGTTTCTCGAGTCTGCTTGTTTTAGTCACCACGAGAGATTGTGCTACTCATAGTTTGTTTACAAATTGTAAAATAACGTCACAGTGATTTCAGGTATGTTGTTCCACTAAAGACTTGGAGTTTCCTGAAGTATTTTGTTCATAAAATTCCACACTCTTTCCACGAAGGTGTGTGTGGGCTCTTGTAACCTGACGTGTCAGTTTCATGATAATCGGTATGCATTTTTGAAATCAAGTGATGAGAGGTATTTCTCAGATAAAGAAAAGCTGTGGTCAAGTATTTTGTCTTAGGTATTAAATGGATAGTTTAAAATTTTTAACATTCGATGACACCCTCATGATCCCTATAAATGTCACTAACCATTTCGTATTATCCTTCCTGTAAAAGAAACCAAAATGGATAGGATTTGGGTGCCTCAGTAAGTCATGATGCTGCCATGGAGAAGTAAACAGAAGCAATGCTCTCTGTGTGGATGGTGGATAGAGTTGAAATACCTCTTCAGGACTCTAACAAAGCTAACGCAAAACTGCTTCATAGGATTTATTTTATGGCTTCAGGTATAAGAAATAAGGATTATGCTTTCTTTAGATCTGACCCTCAGAAGTTTAATTAGACTCTTTAACTGTAGCTTGAGAAGTAGTTTTAAGTAACTTTCAAAATCATTGTTTCTCAGAATTTAAAATGCCCTAATCACTCCATCTGAAGCATTGGGAAAATACTTAATAAAACTCTTTACGAGAAAATGCTAAAATGCTTCCTCCCTCCTTTATTTAAATGAGAAACAGTAATCATTTCTTTTCAGTTGATTCCCATGTGTTGCTAAACGTGTGTTTGTCAAAAAGACATTTGTCCTCAGTTTTGTTCTTTGTGTTCTAATGTGGAACTTTAACATATAGAAGTTCAATTTGTATCTAGAGGAAAGATGTCACTGCCAAACTATTGACACCACCTAAAATTTCCAGAATGCTTCAGTGACATACAGACTTCTTTGGATGAGTCTTAAGAGTCTAAAGCTAATGTTCTTCTACTTAATTTATTCATGTGTAAAGCTTACTGGACAAAGATAAAAGCTGAATGCTTTGCTGGTTCCATGATGGTATTGACTTTTTGGCCAAATTTCTTATTAATTTGGATAAAGATACAGATATACCTTAAGTAGTATTTGGATTAGCTTGATATTTTGAAGCAAAATGGCATCTGCTTTTAAATACGCTTCACTAATTTCTAAAGGTTTTCTGTGTGTTATAAGCATGACTAAATGGTTAAAGTACATTTACTTTTATCATACTTGATTGGTTTTCTCTGCTGTCAGCATTTGACTTTATCAGCTTAGACATTTTTTAATAAATTAGAGATGATGGGGTTTTTCACTTTTATTACGTCTTTGCTAAGTATAGTTTCTTGAGGTTTTGCTTTCTTCTCCATATTTCTAATAGAAAAATTTGTATTCTGTGAGTAAATAATACTGAGTGTCTTGAAATCATTTGTACTTACTTCTGCCTAGGATGACCAGCCAGTTTGCCTGGAATTTCAGGCATTCCTCAGATGCAGAATTTTTTTTACTTTAAATCAGTCGCCCTATTTTAACCTAATTATCTGAAATGAAACTTTCTGTGAATTTTGGAAGCTGTTTCCAATATATTGGGTATTGCTTTAAAAGAGTTTTATTCTCCTTTCTTTGCTCTTTTACCATAACCTATTGCTGTAGTAATGTGAATTGTCTTTAAAGAGAATCATTTTAAAATACCATTTCTTTGTTTATAAGAGTATTTGACAGTTGTGATTTAATCCTTTTTTTATAGGTATGTTGAGTCGATGGGATGATAGTCAGAGATTTTTGTCTGACCATCCATACCTTGTATGTGAAGAAACTGCTAAATATCTTATTTTATGGTGTTTTCATCTAGAAGCTGAACAGGTATTGTGTAAACCTTGAGTTTCTGGGACCCTTAATTTAATTCTGATATGCTTTTTTGGTTTTTTGTTTTTTATGTTACTTCCTTTAAATGAAAACAGGAAGGTTATTAAATAGAATTATAATTTTTTGTTTTTAGACCTACTTGAGTTTACCGTGGGAACTTTTATAGTTGTTTTAGTTAGCATAAGGAAACTTTGCCAGTAGGCTTTTTTTGCTGCCTCATTTCTTTGTTCCTGTATACTCTAAACCTTTTTCTTTTTTAGCCTATTTGAAAATCATGTTTTAAAATCCACATAGTTAGCACAATGTCAAATATATTTCCAGAGGTATTTCTTGGTAATTTTAATGTCTGTTTTCAGAAAGGGGCTCTAATGGAACAAATAGCACATCAAGCTGTTGTGATGCAGTTTATTATGGAAATGGCCAAAAACTGTAATGTGGATCCAAGAGGGTGTTTTCGTTTATTTTTCCAGAAAGCCAAAGTAAGTAGCTATTTCATATTTTTAAATGGGAAGATTAAGGGGCGCACCTGGGTGGCTCATTCCGTTGAGCATCCGACTTCAGCTCAGGTCATGATCTCACGGTGTGTGAGTTCGAGCCCCGCGTTGGGCTCTGTGCTGACAGCTCAGAGCCTGAAGCCTGCTTTGGATTCTGTCTCCCTCTTTCTCTGACCCTCCCCAGCGTGTGCGCGCGCTCTCTCTCTCTCTCTCTCTCTCTCTCTCTCTCTCTCTCTCTCTCCCCCTCTCTCTCTCCCTCCCTCCCCCTCCCTCCCTCCCCCTCCCTCCCTCCCCCTCTCTCCTCCTCTCTCCCTCCCTCCCTCCCTCCAAAACAAATATTAAAAATAAATGAATGGGAAGATTAAGCCTTAGCTGAGACCTCTTTGGTCCATATACATTAAAGGAAGCCACCCAACCAGAATGCCACAGGCTAAACCCTATAGATTTTATACCGGGGGAAAAATTACATTGCTGATCTCATGCTAATTTAGACTTAAGGGAGCTCTATAAGAGGCCAGTAAGTATTGACTGCCTACAAATGCAAGGACTGCAGCTTAAGATGATGCGAGTATAGTGTAGGCACGGTAATCCTCTATGTATAGAGCTCACAGTTTAACAAAAATAAAATAAAAGAACTCACAGTTAAAGAGAAATGACTTTTGTAATGGAAAAAAACAAGAAACAACCTAAAAATTCAACAACTAGAGGAATGGATAAAAACAGTCTGTGGTACATAAAATATTATGCAGACATTAAAATTTAAGAATTTTTAATGATGTGAGGAAATGCTTTGCTGTATATCAAAAGAAGTGATATGTATTGGCCATATGAAAGAAAAATAGACAAATCTTGAAAGATTAAATCCATTTCACACTCTCTACTAGATTAGTAATGATTGAAAAGTTGTACAAGAAGAACAGTTAAGAATTCACATTCACTCTTGTAGAGGTATAAATTGGTGCAACCACTTTGGAAAACTTCCTAGTAGAGTTGAACAAGTGCTAAAACCCAGAAATTCTAGGTGTATATGCTAGAGAACAGGTTTCTCAGCATGTGGTCCAGGGACACCCAACAGTCTTCAAGACCTGGTTTTGGGAGGCCTAGAGTCAAAACTGTTCTCATAGTGACACTAAAATGTTATTTGATACAGAAGCAGATGTGGGAATCCAACTATCTTCTGTTAAGCCAGACTTATCAGTAAATATTTTTGTTTCAGAAATAGGGTTGGTGTTTTTGTTTTTTTTTTATAAAAGTGTTATAAATGTTTACATGTAATGAATTTGTTATATTTTAGATAATTTTTAAATGCCTGGGTTTTAGTTTCTAACACAGTGAACATTGACAAATAATGGCTGACATAAACAGGAGCTCTTCAGGTTCCTCAGTCATTTTCAACAGTGTAAAGGGAGTGGGGGTCCTGAGAGCATAAAGTTTGAGAACTGCTGCCCTTGAGAAGCAAGGCTACATGTGCAGATACATAATGTTCAGAGGAGAATTGTTCATAATCGCAAAAGCCTGAGAGCAACCCAGGTGTCTCTTGACAGTAGAAGGAATAAACTGGGATGTTCATTTGGTAGAATAGTAACCAGCGTCACTGTGGGTGAAAAAGCAAAGAGTATCCTATATTTTTTTTTTTAATTTTTTTTAACATTTATTTTTGAGACAGAGAGAGACAGAGCATGAATGGGGGGAGGGCCAGAGAGAGAAGGAGACACAGAATCTGAAGCAGGCTCCAGGCTGTGAGCTGTCAGCACAGAGCCTGATGCGGGGCTCGAACTCACGGACTATGAGATCGTGACCTGAGCGAAGTCGGACGCTCAACCGACTGAGCCACCCAGGCGCCCCCCTATATTTTTTATGAAGTTTCAAAACAAGCAGAACTGAATAATATGCTGTTGAACGATACATGTGTAAGCAGTAAAACCAAAGAGGCAAAGGAGTGACTTGATACATTTCAGCATACACAATTAGATGTTAGAAGGAAATACACCAAAAACTTAACTTTGATAATATCTGGATGGGAGAATTATAAGTGATTTCCATTTTCTTTTTTATATACTAGAGTGAAAATATTTTCTTTTATGAACAGGGGAAAAATGTATTAAATGTATTGAACTTTAACATATCAGAGTGATAGTAGCTCTACCTTAAATGTTGTAAACTCTTCTAAAGTGCAGCCTAAGTAGGAAACTTCCCCAAAACAGTAGAGTTTTAGTGAGTAATGATGGAGTTGGTATTTTAGTTATGCTTATGATGACTGTTCTAAATTTCACTTTACACATAGGTATAATAAAAGCCATACTTTCTTCTTTGCCTTACATTATTGGTTATGTTTGGACTAGTGCTTAATAGAGTAATGGAACATAGCCAAACTGTGTCTATCCTTTGAAATTTACTTTGTCAAAGTAGAACTGAAAAGTCTTTAATCGTAAACATTATGTTCTTCATAATTTTTTTTTAAGTTCAGGAATAACTAACTTTCATAGAGTGCTTACCTTGTGCCAGGTATTGTTCTAATAACTTTACATGGATTAGCTCGTTAAATCCTCGTAAGATTTTATAAGGTTTATTATTTTCTATTTTACAAGTTAGGAAAGTAGCATAGAGAAACGAAGCAAGTGACCCGTGGTTCCTTCCGGCAAGAATCAGTCCAGTCTCTCCAGACCTAAATCCCTAGGCCTTAGGCACGCCAGCACTTGTGCCGCTTGGTTCCTTTACTAGTAGTTGCATAACCGTTTGAGAAGGGTTACCTCTGGATATGCAGGCTGACGTCCTGGGTGTCCACACAAGTGCCATATACTGGTTAAAGTGAAATGCTACAATTAAAGAAGTGGCTGCTGAATTCATAAAAAGATAAAATGGCAGCACGGAATGTTGTCTGCATGATGTGTATGGATATAATGTTAATAACTAATACACAAGACCTAGACTACATTAAAGAAAACACAGCATTCCACACAAATGGGCCCAGTGAGATCATGGAATGAGATTTTGACAAAATCTCTTCCATCATTGAACTTAAAGCCTAAGGTCCTGTTAGTGTAGGGTATGTGCCATGTCATTCTTTACCTGCAGGGGAGACTTAAGTGGAGGCGACTGCCAGATGGGTGTTTTCCATCAAGAATCTTGCTTGTATTACATACGTCATTGGAGGGAGTTCCCCTCCTGCAGCATACTATTCATACTTTCTTCTCTCCATAATGTTGAAAAGGTATTTGCTTCACTAAAACACTAAGATGCTTCCGTAATGGAGGTGAATATTGAATTTTATTTAGTTTTCATGGTTTTACAAATAGGGAGTATAGAGTTGGAGAATTATTATAAACAGGTAATCGATGGAGAATTAGAATGTTTTGAGAAAAGCCCTTGGTTGTTGCTTGGCAATGGGAAGGGATAGAATGAATATGACAGGTTAAATGAGACTTACTTTGGATCCTGTCAAGAATCTAGAAATATGGAGAATACCTACTTTCTTTTATTTGTGTGTGTGTGTGTGTGTGTGTGTGTGTGTGTGTGTGTGTGTGTGTGCACGCGCGCACGTGCGTGTGCGCGCGCTGTTTATTTTGCTGGAGCAGAGAAAATGGACGAAGCCAATTCTTCGTATTCCTGTGAAACTGGTAGTTTTCACAAATCTGACAAGGATCTTGGTGTTTTCTACATACATTTAAACTATTCACCTTATCTTTACTTCCTTCACTTCAGATCTAATATATGTTTGTTAGAATTTACTGTGTGGTCTCGAAGTCTTAAAAAACAGTCTTTGGTTCTTTTGTGTTTTCTAGGCAGAGGAAGAAGGTTATTTCGAAGCATTCAAAAATGAACTTGAAGCTTTCAAGTCAAGAGTCAGACTTTATTCTCAATCACCAAGTTTTCAACCTATGACAGTTCAGAATCATGTTCCCCATTCTGGTGTTGGATCTATAGGTTCGTTAGAATCCTTATCACAAGTAAGTTGGAAAAACAAATACTTTATAAACTTATTAGTTCACACAATTTTTGTTCTTTTGGACTATTCTTCTTATATGTAATGTATGTGAGGTCATTTTAAATATTTTCGCCTCAAAAGATAACTCTTTCATCTCATGCCATGTTTGGTCACTAAATAAATGTCTTCCCTCCCTTGGGGATTTAGACACCAAATTCCACTCCTTCAAATATAGAAGAGTTGTACCTAAGCATTTTTTTTCTAATGTTTATTGATATTGAGAGAGCATGTGTGCGCGAGCAGGGGAGGGGGGAAGAGAGAGAACATCCCAAGGAGGCTCCGTGCTGTCACACTAGGGCTCGATCTCATAACCTTTGAGATCATGACTCGAGCCAAAATCGAGTGTCAGACGCTTTAACCGACTGAGCCACCCAGGCCCCTTGTACCTAAGCATCCTTAAGGGCAGGTGTTACCTATTGATCATCTCAATCCTAAACTTCTCAGCGCGGCTCCTGAGTAGCCCCTCATTCTCAGTAGAACTATACTGTGAAGAATTTCTTAGGATGAGTTGGCTTCAGAGCATACATCTCAGTGGCAACCAAGGTGATTTGTTCCATGAGTTTATTTAATATTGTCTTATTAAATGTTGGCGTTGCTTAGCAGAGGTAGCATGCTTAGTATGTCAGTGCACCTTATGCTAAGCTGCTCTTTCTAGTAATATGCATCAACTGTCTGAGCCTCTGCAACAAGATCAAGATAAAGCTGTGTCGCTTATGTCAGAAGGAGAGGTTAGGCCACTGGTCTGATACTGTGGATTGCAATTTTAAGTTACCACAACAAAATTGCTGCCTGTGCTAATTGTAGTGGCATTGTAATTGAGCTCAGTCATCTCTCATTTCCAGACCCCAAGATTCTAAGAGCAACTTTAGTCAGGTTAGTCTGTTGACTACATAGTGAAAAGGGAATTCTCATTCAGAAGACAATGGGAGGAGAGCCCTGTAGTTTTAAATCTCATAAAGCAGTAGGAATTGAGATTTTCAGTACCTATACCTATGACTATAATTTCACCATTTCCGTTACATAAATTGTAGGCCAAAGTGACAATTTAAGGACAAGAGTTGATAATATTCAACTCAGCCAGAAATATTAATTCTCAAGGATAGAAATAATGAAGATCTTGATTTTTACATAATTAGTAATGTTACCTCTTAGATAGATAAGCAATATTCCCCCTTGATTTGTCCTGCAGAGTATCTCTTAATGTCTTTAAATATGGTAATGATTTCCTCTTCTTTGAGAAATAGCCCACATCTAACTAGTCTTTCCGAGGGACTTTTATGACTGTAAGACACCATCACATCCAATATATACAATATATAAATCTCCTAAAATGAAGATATCCCATAATGAATACAAAGGAAAAAAGAGACTTGGAGGGACGTCATTGATTCTGAACATAAGAGGGAAAAGATCTACGTTAAAAGAGAACTGGCCTGTATTACCAAAGAGCTGCTTCTGGTCTGAGAGAACTAAGTTCTTATTGCACATACCGGTAGCAGCTGAGGCCTGCTGCCAGGCGTTCCTTGCTGTCACATTTGCGAGGTGCGGGGCTGAGATTGTACAATTTTGACACTTTGAAATTGCTATTATCGGGGTTGTTCAGACTTAATTCCTCTGGGCTAACAGACTGTTCCTCGTGGTTGGAAAAGTTGAGCATTCTGCACCAATCCTCCTGAGGGAGGGAAGGGCTGTGTAAAATTTCAGCTGGATGCACCGAAGGACTTTTGACTGGTTGAGGGGAAGCTTTTGGAAGAAAAGCTTACCATAATGATGATATCCCATTTTTATTATCATCAGTCTGTAGATTGCAAAATACCTTCATATGTTGTTTCATTTAATCTTCTCAAAACCCTGTGATTCATTTTCATTCATTTTTATGGATGAGTGAACTGAAGCTCATGGAGGTTAGGCAGTCGGCCTCAAGTCAGTCCAGCAGTTGATGCAGCTGATCACTCCGGTCCCGGATCTCTGTCCCCTGCACTGCTCACTCACCTGCACTACAGACGGTTGTTGAATCGCACGCTAGGAACAGGACGAAATACGCAGTCATGTCCCCTTGGGAGGAACCGGTCACTGGGGCGAGAAATGTGTTGGGAATGCTACTAGATGAGAATATGGGGTAATCAGTTCAGTTTAAGTTTGGATTAGGTTAGGTGTGTTCATTGCTTTTTGTTTTTAAGTCTCTCCGTAGATTTTACAGTTCCTGGGGAGATGGATATTGAGTTCTGGAGGTCCTCTCCTGTCCAGTCTTGGTAGAGTAATTGTAAGCTCCGTTCTGAGGGCCTTTGGAATTGGGCTTGTGTTGTCAGTAAAGGTCTTAGCTCTGTTTCTTTGGAGAATGGGATAATGTAATGAGGGTTTAATAATTTTTTATAAAACTTAAATTTGAGTAACACTTTAGCTTTTCATTTTTTTTTTTTTCAGTTGACAACAATCTTGTCAAATAAGCCAAATCCCCTCATCCTTAGTTTTGAGAGAACTAATCAAGGCCTCTTAGAGGTGTCGTGACAGTTACCCTAGGTTTTTCCTGTAGACCAGCTTTTTATTTTTTTTTTTTTTTTTTTTTTTTTTTTTTAAATTTTTTTTTTTCAACGTTTATTTATTTTTGGGACAGAGAGAGACAGAGCATGAACGGGGGAGGGGCAGAGAGAGAGGGAGACACAGAATCGGAAACAGGCTCCAGGCCCTGAGCCATCAGCCCAGAGCCTGACGCGGGGCTCGAACTCACGGACCGCGAGATCGTGACCTGGCTGAAGTCGGACGCTTAACCGACTGCGCCACCCAGGCGCCCCTAGACCAGCTTTTTAATCTACTACGGTGTGCTAAGTTTTCTCTTCCAGGATTACATTGCATTAGGTGGTGATGGCAGGATTCGAACTGAGGTCTAACATCACGTAAGTGTTCCAGACCTCACGCGGTTGTTCGTGCCATTGCCTTCATCAAGACTTGATTGGGAATAATCCACCTTCTGGCTAGCTTTTTGACTTTTACAAATAATGGAATTACACATATTTACTTTACTAAGAGGATCTTCTGAAAACCCCGCCTCCTTATGAGATGGGAAAGTTTACGGCATCTATCTTCTCTTTGGGCTGTTTTCCTCATTGGTGTTCATTAAATAAACAGATGAAACTGGGTGTAACAGTAGTAAAACACTGAGTAGCTGGCAGATATTCAGAACAACTGAATAGACAAAATTGAATTCTTAGGGAAGAATTTCCTAAAGTCCTGGGTCTTTGAGGGCTTATGTCCCTAGTCATGGTGCTTTAACAAATAATGGTTTTGTTTTTGCATTTATTAAATAAGGTTTTCTTCTTAGCTTTAGAAACGAACAGATAGAATATTTAGGAACTACAAAAATTGAAATTAAAATGTTCTTTTATTCTCAATTTTTAATACATGGATCTAAGTACCTCTCAAAAGATTAATAATTTCTCATTTGAGTTTATTTTTAATCTTTGAAAAACCAAAATACACTCTGAAGGTAACTAATTTTTACTCGGTAATTGTATTTTTTTCTTATTCAAGTGTTTTGCATTTTTAATAAATTTACCGTGGTAATTAGATAGTAATCTTTAAAACACATTGCTGACTTAAAGTCATATCTTTTTAAAATTATCAATAGCTTTGTACACATAGTTACATGAAAGATGTACCCTTCTATGACTAAATAATTTAACTTGCACCATTTTGTTAAAAGGGAAAAAAAGTTAGTGTTTATTACATTTCTGTTTTTTACGTATATCATCTGTCTTTGCCACATCCTCTTTGGATGGTCCTGTCTATTTTTTTCATCATCTTGGGTTTCAACCCAAGTTTGACCTCTGAGTCCATTTTCTTTCCCACATACATCGCAGAGAAATAGTGTGAAACTGAACATGTAGTTGTATGTGCTGGCATAAAACTGGTTATCATCCATTGTTTCTTCCCTCTATTTATGTTTTCCAGAATCCAGATTATCTTCAGTATTCTGTCAATACAGCTCTTTGCAGTTTAAACTCAGTGGTACATAAAGAAGATGATGAATCCAAAATGATGGACACTGTATGATTTGGTTAAGACTGCTGAGGCCAAGTGCTATTTTGTTACAAGAAAGGAAGAACTTGGCTATTTTCTTGACACTTTTATGGGTGCTGCACTTTATTTTTGTTCGGTTTTGATGGGAGGGGAAAAAAGAGTACTGAAACGTTTTGTAAAATTTTTTTTATGTGCTGCTAGGTTTTTTGTTTTTTTTTCTGAAGGGAGGAGAGTGATACCATATGTTGTGGGACGTCAAACTGGACTTTGGGTTTTTTTGGTTTTCTTTGGCTACTAAATTTGCCTTTAATCTTATTGTACTCAAGTTTGGAATCAAAGTAGGAAAATCTGCACAAATGCAATGTTTACAAGAACCGGTTGATTCTAGGAGGCATCTGCTACAGTCTCTTTTTATATGGGTATGTTCATGTCCTACGCTACAAAAATAATTAAAGATAAAATGTACTTGTATCCTGCTAATTTAGCTGTCAAATCTGGTGTTTCATCATATTAAAAGCAATAAATCAGTAGTGGATAATCTACTTTACTAAATAAGCTGGGTGGTAAACATGAAAACAAAGTCTTTCCCTTTAAAATAATATTACATTTGTATTTTCGACACCATCAGTTAAATCTTTGAGTATAATACCATTTTTATATAGATACTGACTTTACCCCCTATGTATTCTCAAGACTGTATTACTTAGAAGTTAATTTTATCCTGTTGACTTTTTAATATTAAGGGTTATAGTAATATAAAAAGTGATAAAGCTAACCTAGATTTTTTTTTTTTTTTTAATAAGATAACTTCAAGCTCACTCTTAATTTCTTGACATAGTTTGGGATCTCTCAGGGAGCAAGTTTTAAAAGAATACTAATGGCCTATAAGAACAAACAGGAAGAATATTCTGATTTTTAAAATCATGGTTGTTTGTTTCATTCTTTATGTAGCCCAAGGACTTTTTTAAAAGGCAGGAGAACTCTTGAAGACCTCACTGCCTCGAGCTGCCCAACTACTTCTAAGAATTTGGTGATCCTTGTCGGTAATGATGGCTTTTACCACATTTGTCCTCGCTGTCCTTAGGTCAGTTACCATAGAATGCTTCTGAGCTTTACTACTTCCTATATAATTCACTTCAGATGTGCCAGGGCGTGTGATGACTCGTTTTATTTGGAAGTAGATGACAGTGCTACTTGTGCTGTCCTTGTTATTGAGGATGAATCTTCGGACTTAGGGGAATGTGGGCTTCGGTGTGTATTGAGTGTGGTCTGTGGCTGAGTCCCACTGAGAGCAGCAGCACACACCTGGAAGACGGCTGACTGGGATTGGGAGTCCGTGTCTCAGTTTGAGAAACCGCTAATGCTAAGGGACCCGTACGGTGATCAGACCTGTGACCGTAGCCTCGTTTGCACCTTGGTTTGGCTGAGGTGATAAGGCACGTGGCACCAGTAGAAATGGACTGGAATTACTGACTCACACTTCTGGAACATCACAATCTTCCTGGTTTTCAGAATAAAACTTTGTGCTTTTGATATAAATATATACGCTATAATAAAATGTTTGACTAATTTATATGGTAATATTCATCAGCCTGTAATTTTTTTTTTTTTTTTAAACTAATGACCTAGTTATAGAAGTTTTTTCTTTTTTTCTGTTCTGGAGCAAGCTCTTGTTTTCCCTTCCTGTCAAATAGAGAATAGACACAGGAGCGAAATCCCTGATTTCACTGACATGTTTCTTGAGCCGTTACTTTCCATTCCTCAACTCCACTTTTCCCCAGGATTTGCCTGGAAGCACCCAGATTGTTTTGGATTTCATTTGCCGCCTTTAAGTTAAAGGTATTAAGGACTGACTACCGGTAGGAGAGAAGTGATCAGCACACTGAATAAGCTAATCCTGAAGGGTTGTTCGGTTTTGTTCTCTGGAACAGGAATTCTGGAAGAACTATTTAAGGTGTAACTTGCAGGTGTGTATATGTGTGTGTGTGTATGTGTGTGTGTGTGTGTGTGTGTGTGTGTGTGTGTGTATATATATATATATATATATATATATAAAATTTTTTTTTTTTTTACATTCCAAGGGAAGTGTTCTGGGTTTTGTATGTAAGTGTGACTGGGTTTATTCTGGGAACCACTGAGGAGTGCCATAATTTGCACTTAAAGACTTTAACTTTTACATATTTAGTAGTACGTTAGTACTGAGGTTAGTACTGAGCACAGTAAATTGACACTTTTTATTTTTCTTTATTTTGCTTTAGTACCACAAACTACTTTTAAGAAAAATGTCCTCTTCTCTGTTTCTTAAGAAATAATGATTGTACTAAGCAAGGGGATAATTCACATTTCAAAATGAACTTTGGTGGGCTGTCCAGACAGATGAAATGTCCCAACAGATGACTGAAAGGATCCATCAAAGACTTTTGTTTCATTTGGTAAAAGTAAGCTTCTAACAAAAGATTTTTTTTAATTGGGTTGCTACCACTCCATTTACTGCCTGCTAACTCCGTGTCATTTTATCTATGGTAGTGGAGAGAATACGAATTTAAAATTATTCTCTACGAGATAGAGATGGGTAACATTCTCATCCAGTTACACCATTAGTGGGCTCTTTCAAATTTTGTGTAATAAGCTCACAGTGTCCTATAACTTACCTTTAGGAAAACTGAGTGTTCTTTAACAGTCCTGTTCCCCCTTTAAAAGTGAATTAACATGACGTGGCACCTGGGTGGCTCGGTCGGTTAAGCATCCGACTTCGGCTCAGGTCAGGATCTTACAGTTTGTGAGTTCAAGCCCCGCATCGGGCTCTGTGCTGACAGCTCAGAGCCTGGAGCCTGCTTCGGACTGTGTGTCTCCCTCTCTCTCTGCCCCTTTCCTGCTCACGCTCTGTCTCCCAAAAATAAATAAACATTAAAAGTGAATTCACATGGGGTGCCTGGGTGGCTCAGTAGGTTAAGCATCCGACTCTTGATTTCTGCTCAGGTATGATCTCACGTTTCCTGGGTTCAAGCCCCACATCGGTCTGCGCTGACGGTCCAGAGCCTGCAGGGATTCTCTTTCTCTCTTTCAAAATAAATAGACTTAAAAAAAAAAAAAGAATAACGGGCTGACCAAAGAACATGAATCTGGTTTAATAAGTGGATTTTTTTTACAGGATGAAAAACTGTAGATTGAGACAAAGTGATCCTGAAGTTAACCTTGGGGTATTTTTGGAGAAAAATAAAGATGTCCATTTACTATTCTCAAAAATCAGTCACGTATTTCAATTCTTAAATTGATCCCGGACAGAGATGCACTTGTCAAATTTAAGCTTAAGGCTGTTCATTTCGGTTTTGCATCTATGTGATACGCTATGTGAAAATCCTTTGTGTGGATTTCCATAGTGGACGTTTGTTACCATGTCACAGGTCTCCGAAAAGCAGACTCCTAGAAGAGGTATTTGCTTGCTTGCTTAAGCTGATGGCGGGGTGGCGGGGGGTTGGGGGGGGTTACAAACATGAATAAAATGTTGATTATGAATTGCTTAGCATCTAATAGTGAAGTCAAAACCATTCTCATACGCCTTGAAGAATTAGATTTGAACTTTTTTCTGAGTATGAAAATGATAAAATGATTGGATCGTTCACTTGGTTTCTTAAAACAGCATGGTTCTTCCTGCTGTTTACTATTCAAACACTTAAGAGTCTTTTGGTAAAATATGAAACATCATCAAATTGATTTCCTCGGGTAAAATCCTTCCAAAATACAATTTGGCATGACAATTTAACTTTACCCAGTGCTACATATATGGGAAAACGTGATCGTTAGTTTACAAAAAAAAACAAGGAGTCAGGTATGCACTCTACTGAGCATATTGGCTTTTACCGTGCTTTACACATTTTAAACTAGTAACTTCCAAAATCAAAATCTTGAATTGCAAAGTTAAGAAAGCTATTTATTTTGTCAACGAGAAGATACAAATTTATTCTTGATGTTGGTTGCGGGTACTAACAGCAGTTTCAGGTCTGTAATCACCATGATTTGTTGTTAACGTAAGTTTTGCCACGGACTATTGAATGTCTCAGATATTTTGCTCAGATATTTGCCATTGTAAACACCTGGCTGGAAAACAGCTATGGACTGGGGGTTAAAAGTTTGAGCCAGTATTTAACCCATCTCAAAAGAGAGATGGAGACTATTTGCAGATGGTGTTGCCAATGGGCATTTCCCGCAGCACATTCTGCTCGCGAAAGGTGTACCAGAACGACGGGTACCCCAGAACGCAGGGTCGTGGGCTGAGGTACCGTCCTCACCAGCCTTTTAACTAAGGCATGGTAGCTTCTCCTCGCCATGGCATTCAGCTCTGGACATACTTCCATGTGGCACTTAAATCATGAAGGCGGTCACTGAGCTTTTCAACAATGACAGTCTTCATCAGAACTGTCTATGACATCAACTGGGCGTAAAACAAGTTCTCTCTATTTGCTTTAATAAAGCAAAAAAGTAATAGTGCGAGCATTTCCCAAAGTAATGGATGTACGTGCAAAACTTCCGGTTATGTGTTCTGAGGCGGGGAGGGAGTGGTCACAGGAAGAGGTCTTACTTTCAATAGCCACGTACTTCTGCCCTTTTTGAGTTCCAAATCCAAGTGTGTCCAGTATGCCCGCAATACTACAGCAGGAGATCTAGCTTAAAATGAAACCAGCCTCTGTACTGGTTTAAGACACAGTTTTAATTTTAAGACAATTATTAGAAAGTAGTCACTAATTCGGAAGTGCGGGAGACATCAGGGCAGCAGAACAGAAGGGTGGGATGGAGTCAGCCCTGTGGAATGCTGGACACAGAGTAATACCCACAGTTCTAAAATTCACTTTTATTGTAGAACATTAATACTCATGTACCTGCTAACCCAGTGATAATTCCTAAGCTTAGTAGTTCACAACCGTTTTAGAAAGCACATAATATTAACATTCAAATAAAGCATCGTAGAAACTTTTGTAAAGAAATGCTTACTATTTTTAAAAGCCTTGGTCCATTCTGAAAGATTAACGTTGAATTTTTAAAAATCGAAAGAGAAGAGTTTCTCCCTACAGAATAAAGAACAACTTGCTGGCATGTGTATTTTAAGCGCCTGGAATAAAATGGGCCAAATGTTCACAGGCAGTTAACCGCTTGTACGAGGACTCGTTTCGTTGGACTCAGCACCAGGTAAAATAAGAGTAAATGTGCCCTTGAAGATGTGGTTGGGTTTCCCCTCCGCCTCATCGCCCCGCTCTTCCCAGCAGGCCACGGGACAGAAGCGTGCATCCTTGCTGCCCCGCTAAGAAACCAAATTGTCATCACTCTTAGATGGCTGCCCAGCATGCAAACACAGTTCTCCTGCCAGACGACGGGGCAGCAGGGAAAGCGAGGTGTCCGCTTCTCTGATGAACAAAGAACTTCAGCAAACTCAGTTACCTTCCCGGTCCTTTTCAGCCTTTCAGGTAAATCCTTCTTAATTGCTACACCTGATTACTAATTAGGATTGTTCCCTCTGTCAAGGGAATGCTCCCCAGGCACACCTGTTCCTACTTCCTGATGACCAAGTATGCTTACTTCACTTCGGGCCGTGGCTTTGCTTTTCTTTTTGTACTTTAACTGGTTACTCTTCACCCAGAGGTTACACACTGATCAGAAGCTGGCAAGTAGGTCATATTTCTGGCAAGTAGCACATATTTCTTAACCTGAGTAACACCCAGAAACATAAGACTGTAATGACATTTTCTGTGGACAATTCAACTTCGGTGCTTCTGCAAGAACTTCTAGGGTCCCTTTCTAACATTTTCCTCAGGACACGTATTCTCAAAAGACAACATGTCATAGGAAAGTAGTATTTTCCTATATGCTAGTTTAATACAATTGTATAGCAGACTGAAAATTCTGAGTAAACTGAAGGTATGTTTAACGACAAAATAAATACAGCAAAAATGGCTATGCTTGTAAGTTTCTTAGTATAAAGGCAGCAGTGAATTTGCATCCTGAAACATGCGCGTTTCCAGTTGTTTTCTGGAATTTGATAGACCTAGTGTCTCACAAAACCATGTACCATAATGCTAGTGATGCCGTTTTTTGGGCAACAGTCTACGCAAATTTCTCTGATGAGATACTTTCCAGAGTGACGTGGAATTTTTTTTATTAGCTTTTCCAGAAAAATAAAATTTGTATCACTTGCTCTTCTGAACAAAACTTACGTTATTTCCGATTGCTCTTTTAATTATCCTTTAGACAAATTTTCAGAAGTTAAGACATATCTGATATTTTTTAATTGCATGCCCATAGAAGATAAGTGGATAAAACACATTGGACGGAAATATAAATCTTCGTCATTGGACATATCCTTAATTTCCAGAATAAAATCAGTACAACTGAAACTAATACAATTTTCAAAAAAACTCATACATGGCAGGCTGCGGACGAGGAGCCCCTGCTCATCTTACTGGTTTTATGCACTTTTCCTCATGGAGTAACTGATGCTTTCTGGTTTACTTGTGGAACCCTTGTTTGTAGGAAAGCATAGACATAGGGCCAGATCTTGTTGGTTTCTGTTCCGGAGAATGTTTCCAACACCCCCTTTTTCCTAAAGATGACAAACAGAAAAACACAGGTCTGACTCTTCCTAATGAGCTTTTTCAAAGTGATTGTTGTTGTTGTTTTCTTTTTTTAAATGTTGATTTATTTTGAGAGAGAGAGCAGGTTCTGACACGGACCTCAAACCCACGAACCATGAGATCATGACCTGAGCAGGAACCAAGAGTCAGACGCTTAATGACTTAGCCACCCAGGTACCCCTCAAAGTGATTCTTCAAAGATGATGATGTGAGGGGCGCATGGCTGGCTCAGTCGGTAGAACATCCAACTCTTGATCTCAGGGTGGTGAGTTCAAGCCCTTGAGGGGTAGAGTTTACTTAAAAAAAAAAAAAAAGTGGATTTAGGGGTCTCAGTTAGTAATCTGTGATCCAGAGAAAGAGGCATTGGCTTAGCGTTGGTAAACCTAGATTTTAGTTTCAGCTGTGCCCTCTGGCTTATGGAAACAGTCACTTGAAAAACAGTAGCACTTATTTATTGAGTATGTGCTCAGTGTTTTAAATATACTGGCTCACTTAATCCTTTCTGGAGCTCAGATTCCTTTTGTTACTGATACAACTGTGTGTTTAGAAAGTAACAGCCCAGATCACACACGGAGTAGCTCCCCAACACGGGGCCTGTCAGATACCTTTCCTTGCCTCTGTCTACTTCCCCACTTGCAAAACTGCTGTCAAATACTTGCTTGTGCTTCCTTCTTTTTGCCTAGTTTTATTTCTTCCTCTATGCTATCCTTTCACATTTTAGAGGAAAAGGGAATACAAAGTTTTTATTGAGCTTCCTATTGTGTTTCTCCATTTTTCCCCAGGCAGATTTGTCTGGCTTGCCATCAGACCAGCAGCCAGTGTCTGTTTACTCCTGGGGGTGAGATCAGAATCCCAGGGTTGCTCCTCAAAAGACAGACTCCCTCCAGACATGCTGGCATTCCTCTCTTTGCTTACCCTCCTCCTGGAACCCACAGGCACACAGTGTCTTCAAGGCTGAACCCTGCTTTCTTCCTGAAAACGGGATCATCGTACCTCTGCAACCTTTCACCTGGTTTTCAGAGGCTTCCCTGGGGACAAAAGCATTCCTCTCTCGATACCTCATACAATTGGCCAGAGTTAAGACTAACTTTGAGTAATTCCCACTGTTTTCTTGGTTAAGAAACATCTGCTAAGGAAAGACACTATGCAAATAGTGTAGTCTCTGCATATTAGAAGCCCTCCTAAATTCACAGGCATCTTGTCAAGCTTTCAAGAGAACAAGCTTCTTCACTGCTGTGGCCTCCTGAATCAAGCCAGTGTTACAAGTGAGTTAATTACTGAGGGCACAAGTGCAGGCACCTATTGTATACAATTGTATACAATCCTAAAGCTGTACCTTGGATGAACATGTGCCCTTTTAATTTCTATGTAATAAAACCTGCTTCAACTGTAGGTCCTTTAAAGAGTAAGAACATAAAGCTGTTTGTTAACACAGACCTAATTACTCTGTAAATGTCCCACTGCTGAAAGAGTTTTAAAAACAAATACAACTGTCAGTATTTAAAATATCAGTGCAGGGGCACCTGGGTGGCTCAGTCGGTGAAGCATCCGACTTTGGCTCAGGTCGTGATCTCGTGGTTCGTGGGTTTCTGTGCTGACAGCTTGGAGCCTGGAGCCTACTTCAGATTCTGTGCCTCCCTCTGTCTCTGCCTCTCCCCTGCTCATGCTCTGTCTCTTTTTCTCTCTCAAAAAATAAATAAACATTAAAAAAAATAAATAAAAATATCAACGCATATTGATATTCCATATACTACTCTTAGTTTTTGGTTAAGTCCAGCCCTAGTTCTGCATGCAGGCGTTTAGAAGGAAAAGCTTCAATTAATGGCAAGAGGTAGCAAAAGCCGGAAGCCTGGAAAGACCAGGTTTATCTCCTAAGACAGGGACCTGGATCCTTATGTTTCCTCTCTGCAGCTTTCCCGACCCCTCTTCCCACATCGGGAGAGAAGTAACCGGTGGTTACCTCCACGAACAGGCTCGCAGGGTTCTTATCTGCTCAGCAACAATGCCTTCTCCCTTCTGCTTACTTTTGAGTGAATAACAAAACCCCTTTTGGGAAACACCACCTTCACCAAACCAGGTCCATGCGATTTGGGTGGGACTTTCCCCACTTCCCAGCTTCAAGAATGGACGTGACCAGGGCCAATCAGTGCCGACCAGAGGGCTTTTGCTGCCAAAGACGCTCTCTTTTCTGCTCAGTAGCTCAACTGGTAGGAGATAAGCTGGGGTGTTGAGAGGCTCACGGAGGGACAGCCCACCTGAGATCGAAGCCGCCAACATGGAAAAGTAGAGCCAAGTGTGACCGAGGCCTGAGGACACTGTGTGAACACTGGACACAGGAACTATCGTTGGACCTTGTGGTTACAATACATTCCCCTTTTGCTTAAAGTTAGTGTGAATTAGGTTCCTGACTGATAGCAGCACACAGCACGTTGTACGGTAACCACGATCTACCCAGCTCTCAGCCTCCCCCACATATGGCAGATACAGCTTCCTGGGGGCCCGGCCTTGATCCGTGTGGACCAAAGTTTGGCACGGTGTCAACAGAGGGAATAATAATAGCAGCTACCACTGAGTGATTTATTAGTGCCAGGGCCGCGGGAAGTCTTCATGTGGATTCTCAGTTCCCTTAATAACCCTGTACGGTAGGTACCATCTACTATTGCTCTGACTTGACACACACAAAGAATGTGTGCCACAAAGGCTGAATGCCTTGCCCGGGGCCACACACGCACAGCTGGTAACCAGAAGAGACAAGCTCATTCTAGGAACCACGGAGTTATGGGTAACAGCGACCCCAGAAAGTGCCCTTGTAATTTCGCCCTCCAGAAAGTACTACTAGAATAGTCTGGAGACTGCTGCTTCCGATTTCGCTGCGTACCTGCCCCATTACAACAACACCACTGATTACACAGTGTTTACTATGGGTCAGACACAATCCTAGGAGTTACACTAACTCACCCTTTCGGCCCTTTATTCTTACCCCCATTTAAGCAAGAGGTGAAGACCAGGTGAATAAACAACGAGCGGGGATGTGAACTTGGGGAGTCTGGCTCCAGAGTCTGCTCCAACCACAACACTGTGCTGTCTTGACTCCGAAGCACCGTTCAGGTAGTGCGTGTGTGAAGGGAAAGGGGATGGGAAGGATCCCTCCTCCATAAGCAGAGGGAAAGCCAGACTAAGGAGACTGGGTCACAGATTTATCCAGGAGAGTTCCCGTAGGTGTTGTGGGATAGGAACTTCCTGAAGAGCGGACGGAACTGTGTGAGAACATAAGCTTTCGAAGACTGTGAGCCAAACGAAGGGATAGGGAGCTGCCTGAAGCTTCCATGCGCCCTCCAGTGGCACAGGTGGCGGGCATTCCTGGACTCGCAGCCCCAGCGCTCACGGCAGCCCACCCTTTACCTGCCAGCAGAGTTGGGGCGACGTCGGTCCACTCCGAGCTCCACGTGGGGACCGGCCAGTCTCCTCCCTCCCAAGCAGGGGCCGGCTCCAGAACGAGAGGTCACCTAACCCTAAAACAGTCGGTGCAAGGTGCTCCCTGACCACAGTGGCTGCTCAAATTGGTGCAGTCTTCACGACGTGTGGGGCTTTTGTCCACTGGGGGGAAAGCTGACCCCTCAGCCCTCCGTGAAAGAGGACGCCCTGCCTGTTTCCTGGCTACTGTGTGTGAGCACGCGGGGAGTCTAAGGACAAAGCCCACAGAAAGCTGGGAGAACGCCAACATTCTGTCCAGACCTCGTGGTGACCGAAGCCCAGCCTACCTCCGGGACTTCTCTGTTACACAGGCTACATTTCCCCCTTACCGTTCAAACCAGTTTGAACCGGATCTTCTGGTATGTTAGCATTCCAGCTGGAAAGCATGGGTTAACTGAAAACTGACTTGGTGTTTCATCACGCAAGAGAAGCTCTGAAGAGCGACAGACTCACTGGTAATATTCCAGGACCGGCTCTGTTTGGGCTTCATACGCCTTCAGTCTCTTGACAACTGTCTCTGGCTTATCGTCCTCACGCTGAATGAGAGGCTCTCCAGTAAGGTCATCAATGCCCTATGGAAGAATTAGGAGAGGCTGGTACCAAACATCTCCGTTTTGAAGCATAGTTTTATAAGCAGCTAAGTGATTTTTAAACATCTGTATGCTACTACCAAGCACAAAAGCGTGTTTTTCAGTAAACAGAAGCAAATCCAAACATAGATCGTTTTGCAGCACAGGGCCACGAGACCCCAGGATCATCTCCAGCCTCTAAATAATTTCGTACGTACACAGAATGAATCAGCTATAGACTGGGAATCTCAACTGCAAACCCTCTCAAGTGGTCACTAATCCTTATCACCCCAACTCCTAACACACCGCCTGGCACATAGTAGGAAATCCGCAAATACTTCTGAACGAGTACCAAGCCCCCTGTCGCTCCTGGGGACTCCTTTCCCAACAAGCTGAGTGGACTGGACTCGTCCACTGCGCCAAGTGACCCCAGAGCGTCCCCCTGGAGCTTTGGTCAGGCGTCACAGAACTTCCGTCTGTGAGGGCAAGAGGAATCAGAGACCATCTGCTCCGTGAGAGGCCGGGCCAGTGCCACCACAGCCACTCACCACGGTTTTGGGAGGGTTGAACTCAATGTTGTAGACTCGGCCGCTGGCGGGATGAATCCAGCGAGCAGTGAGACGCTGCTTAATGACCTCAAAGGGCACGTTCAGATTAATCACCGTGTCTATCTGATAAGCTCTGTCCAGGGCTTCTGCCTGTGGAAGTGTCCTTGGAAAACCTTTACAAATTCAACAACAACAATGACAAAAGAATAAGGGGAGGAAGGGAGTGGGGGAGGAGGGGAGAGAAGGAAGAGGATTCATTAATGTTGAACAGTCCGAAAACAAAGCAAGAATACCAGGCAGGCTGATCACAGCTGTAGGGCAATTGGGATGACGGTTAATTCTGTGAGTCAACTCGCCTGGACCATGGGGTATCCGTACACTTGGTCAAGTGTTACCCTGGGTGTGTCTGAGAAGCTGTTTTGGGACAAGAGTAACATTTAAGTCAGCGGGCTAAGTGAAGCAGACTGTTCCCCTGATGTGGGTGGGCCTCGCCTAAGCCACCCAAGGCCTGAACAAACCTAAAGAGCTGACTCTCCCCTCCAAATAAGGGGGAGTTCTTCCTGCCTGCTTGCCTGCCCTGGAGTTGAGACTGAGACCTCGGTTTTTTCCTGCCTTCGACTCAAACTGAGGCCAGCTCCTCCTGGCTGTCAAGCCTGCTGGCCTTCAGACTGGAGCCAGATCGCCCATCGGCTCTCTTGGGTCTCTGCACGCTCACCCTGAAGATCGTAGGACTCTTCAGCCTCCATCATCATGTGAGCCAATTCCTCAAAATAAATACCTGTCTCTCTCTCTCTCCCACCCCCCCAGACCCGAGTATCAACCTACCCTCAAGGATTCCACCACACCTCTTGCTCGGGAAAGTTCACAGCTGGATTGTAAATTACTCTCCACCGTTCCTTCTCCCTTTTGTCGTGACCCTCCCTCACCATAAAATATTCTCGAAGGAGGGGGAAGGAACACGTCACATCTAAAGGGAGCACAGAAATCGTGTAGTCCACTTCTGTTGTTCCCTTCAGATGAACAAGCAGGTCCAGAGAAGACGAGTGGCCCAAGTCTTCAGGGTGCTGGATGGCGGCATTCAGGCCCCCTGCCCACCAGACGTGCGTCCATAGCCACGAAATGCTCCTTCTCTGCCCACGCTCCTCACTCTGGACAGCTGAGGTGCTCCCAACACCACTTACCGTCCAACAGCCAGCTGCACTGAGTGAGGTTTTTCAGCTCGTGTAGAGCCAGCCGAGTCATGACATCATCTGGGATGAGCTTCCCTTGGTCAATGAAAGTCTTGGCTAACACGCCGATTTCTACAGCAGAGGAGGGAGACGAAACCTATCAGCAGGTGTATTTGTTTTATCCCATTCCAGACCCCCTAGGAAACCGCTAAAGAGGACCTCTGGATAGCACACTCATATGATAATGTGCATTGTCAACAGAATTGGAAAATAATCTACACCTATTTCAAATTCTCTATTATATAAAAATATATAAATGCAAATGTACAGACAGAAAAAAAAAAAATGGAAAGCCACTTGCAACTCGTTAATAGTAGTCCTCACTGGCGCCTGGGTGGCTCAGTTGGCTGAGCATCCAAGTCTGGCTTGGGCTCAGGTCCTGACCTCACGGTTCGTGAGTTTGAGCCCCGAGTCGAGTTCTCTGCTGTCGGTGCAGCACTTCAGATCCTCTGTCCCTCTCTCTGCCCCTCCCCTGCTTATTCTCTCTCAAAAATAAATATTAAACAAAAAATAGTAGCCATCTCTGTGTGATATAAGTGATTTTTGTACATATTTACACTATTGGGTATTTTATAAATTTTCTATCAGAAAAAAAAATAAGAATAATAGAAATTATTTTTTAAGTTTATTGTGAGAGAGAGAGAGTGCGGGAGGGGCAGAGAGAGCTGGAGAGGGAATCTCAAGCAGGTCCCCACTCAGTGTGGAGCCCAATGTGGGGCTCAATCTCACACCTATGAAATCAAGAGCCACCCAGGTGCCCCAGAAATGATTTCCTTTTTATTTTCTTTTATTAATTTATTTTAATGTTTTAATGTTTATTTTTGAGAGAGAGAAAACAAGCAAGGGAGGGGCAGAGAGTGGGGGGGGGGGAGACAGAGGATCTGAAGTGGGCTCTACATTAATAGCATACAGCCCAGGGGTGCCTGGGTGGCTCAGTCAGTTGAGCTTCCGACTTCCGCTCAGGTCATGATCTCACAGTCTGTGAGTTCGAGCCCCATGTTGGGCTCTGTGCTGACAGCTCAGAGCCTGGAGCCTGCTTCAGATTCTGAGTCTCCCTCTCTCTCTGACCCTCCCCCATTCATGCTCTGTCTCTCTCAGTCTCAAAAATAAACATTATAAAAAAAAATTTAATAGCAGACAGCCCCACGTGGGGCTCAAACTCACAAACCGTGAGATCATGACCTGAGCTGAAGTCAGATGCTTAACCACTGAGCCACCCAGGTGCCTCTATTTATTTTTTTGTTTATTCATTTATTTTGAGAGAGAGAGAATGAGACTGTAAGCAGGGGAGGGGCAGAGAGAGAAGGAAAGAGAGAGTCCCAAACAGGCTCTGCACTGCCATCACGGAGCCCGCTGCAGGGCTCAGTCCCACGAACCGTGAGATCACGACCTGCACTGAGGTCAAGAGCTCGACGCTTAACCAACGGAGCCACCCAGGCACCCCTAAAGTGACCCAACTTTTTAGATGAACAGACTATAATGTTCATAAAAGTAAAGGTTTGGTGTGCTAGTTGCTTTTCAAATATACTTTGAAATTAAAAAATCGTGTCTACCTAAAATTATTTCTTGAATGTCAATACCGCATAAGTGTGTTTAACTGGCGCTCGAGGAGACCTGAGTGTTCATCCTGATCTCCCAGCAACTGTTGTTTATTAATGAGCGAATTCTTCAACCTCTCCTGAACTCAGTTTCTCATCTTTAAGTGAGAAGGCTGGCCTAATGTCTAAGGGTCAGATTCAAGTCTCCTGACTCCAGGGTCAGGGCTGGCCCACCATTACTACAGGTTTGCTACTGTCAACAGGTTGTCTTGTGTCTCCAGGGTCCTTATCACATCCTCTGGGCTGATTTTAAACTTTTTAAACTTTAGCTATAGGGGCGCCTGGGTGGCTCGGTCGGTTAAGCGTCCGACTCTTGATTTTGGCTCAGGTCATGATCTCACGGTTCCAGAGTTCAGGCCAGGCGTTGGGCTCCATGCTGACAGCTCACAACCTGCTCAGGATTCTCTCTCCCTTTCTCTCTGCCCCTCCTCTGCTCACACGGTCTCTGTCTCTCTCAAAATAAATAAACTTTAAAAAATAAAAATGAACTTTAGCTATCGATGACAGCTGTAGGTTATAAAACACAGCACCCTCAGGGCGCCTGGGTGGCTCAGTCGGTTAAGCAGCTGACTTCGGCTCAGGTCGTGATCTCGTGGTTCGTGGGTTTCTGTGCTGACAGCTCGGAGCCCGGAGCCTGCTTCGGATTCTGTGTCTCCCTCTCTCCCTGCCCTTCCCCCGCTCATGCTCTGTCTCTCTCTCTCTCTCTCTGTCTCAAAAACAAATAAACATTAAAAAAAAACTTAAAAAACAAAAACAAAAACACAGCACCCTCATGAAATACCATATTTATAGAAACTCCACAACAGGGACTTGCTATTGGAAGGACACAAGTATAGGCAGAGATGCTACGAAACATTCGTGTACAAGGATAGTCGTAATGGTATTTATTATGGCAGAGAATGGTTAACAACCTAAGTGTCCAAATAACAGGGAAATGTTAAAAAATATATCATTCTTAAGACCGCTTCGTGGCATGTAAGCATGCTCAAAGTAAGTGAGAAAAAAAGGTATATAAACAATCATTTAGAATGCAACAATTTTGCAAATACAATAGAACCTTGGACTGCACGTAACTTGTTCCGAGAGTGTTCCGCAAGACGAGCAAACATTTCTAATGAATTCTAACTTGATAAACGAGCGAGGTCTTGCAAAACGAGTAGTATATGATGCCAAACGTCACATGATCACAATTGCACCCATGTTTCTTGAAATTCACTTTGATATATGAGTGCTTTGAATCGCAGGCATGTTTCTGGAACAAATTATGCTTGCAAACCGAGGTTTTGCTGGACATACAAATGCAACAGAGAAAAGAGAAAGAAAAAAACACATAAGGCACTAAAGGATTAATTACAATTGTATCTGGGTGTTGTAATTAGGAGGATTTTAATTTTCTTTTGTATAGTCTCGTGACGTGTTTTTCTTCCTTTATAGTAAGTATAGTTCACTTCTAGTTTTTTTCAATAGGAGACAACACCTCTTTTCTGGCTCTGATCCTGTGGGAAAGATCCAATCACACACACAAAAGAGAGAAAGAGAGAGAGAGGGAGAGGAAGGAGAGAAATATTCAAAGAGAAAACTATTAGAAGAGAAACATTTTTATTGAGAATATGTTCTTAGTCCTGAGATACTGAACATCTGTAATAACAATCTCCTGAACGCCTCCTTAAGCTCCACTTTGTTTTCTTTGGTAAAGAACTGTCCTTTTTAAAGACTTATTAAAAATGAGCAGGTACCTGAGGCAAGCTGGATGCCTTTTCCCATGATGCTCTCTCCCCTCCCTCCAGCCTCCTTTCTCCCTGTGGAGCCAGAAAGAGGACAGCAGGCCCGTCAAGGGATGTTAAGGATACACAAAGAGCAATGTTTCTTCATTTTGAAAAAAAAGTTTACAATTAAGTAAAGCCAATTAAGGCTTTAAACTTAACTTTAAAAAACCTTTTATGTTTTCACAAATTAAGGTAACTTGAACTCTCTGCTGAAGGTGTTCTTTAAACACATCGTTACACCTCACTGCTCCAGTTATTTTTCAGAGGCCCCCTTAAGGATTATGCCTTCCTACTTTGGATAACCTTACCCCCACTGGTGTGCCATTCTGGAGGCTGTTTATTGTTACCTAACTACTGAAGTATGTTGCATCAAGAACATTTAGCAAGCAGGCCAAGCAATTTAACCTTATTTAGAAGCGTTAACTAATGACAAAACATTTTGTATGTTTTAAAGGATCAACGTTAGAAGAGAAAAATGAAAACAGCAATTCGCCAGACTAGGTGCTGAACAGAGAAATCCAAGAGAACTAAAAACATTGAGGTGGTTGTTTTTCTTCCCGTATTTGTCTGCATTTTGAAGCAGACAAAAATCCCACCTAAAAATAAGCTAAATGCTCATCAATAGGGGATTAAACAGACTTAATATTCAGCAAATAGATACCTAAGTAAGCATTACAAGAATGAAACAGACTTTTATGTTTTGATGTGGAAAAACATCCTAGATATAAAGTGAAAATACACTGGTGCAGAATACATACACAGTATGATTGCATATTTCATAAAATAAGAGATATGAAGGTTATACACACACCTATATACACGCATACCTATACACACGTATGTGTGTGTTATACACACACATTTCCTTTTTTTTTTTTAATTTTTTTTTTAACGTTTATTTATTTTTGAGACAGAGAGAGACAGAGCATGAACGGGGGAGGGGCAGAGAGAGAGGGAAACACAGAATCAGAAGCAGGCTCCAGGCTCTGAGCCATCAGCCCAGAGCCCGACGCGGGGCTCGAACTCACAGACTGCGAGATCAGATCATGACCTGAGTTGAAGTCGGACGCTTAACCGACTGAGCCACCCAGGCGCCCCTACACACACATTTCTAAAAGGAAACACGAGATCCTGTTCCCCTGTGAAGAATGGGGCTGAGGCAGGAAATGAGAGAAGATTTTACTTTTCATTTCATGTACTTCTGTCCTTTTTCCAATTCTTCTTTTACCTCTGTAGGCATTACTTCAATAATTTTTTAAAAGCAGGTTCAGGGGCATGTGGGGCGCCTGGGTGGCTCAGTCGGCTAAGCATCCAACTCTTTAAAATTAAAACTTTTTTTTGTTACTGCTTATTTTTGAGAGAGACACAGTTTGAGTAGGGAAGGTGCAGAGAGAGGGGGAGACACAGAATCTGACACAGGCTCCAGGCTCCGAGCTGTCAGCACAGAGCCCGATTCGGGGCTTGAAGCCGGGAACGGCGAGATTATGACCTAGTCTGGAGTCGGGCGCTCAACCCGCTGAGCCACCCATGCATCCCAGCATCCAACTCTTGATAAGGGCTCAGGTCATGGTCTGTGAATTCCAGCCCTGAACTGGGCTCTGTGCTAACAGTGTGGCCCTGCTTGGTATTCTCTGTCTCTCTCTCTCTCGAGCACTTGCTCACTCTCTTCCAAAAATAAATAGATAAAACTTTAAAAAGATGAATGTGAAAAGGAGGTTCAGGGGCACCTGGGTGGTTCAGGTGGTTAAGCCTCAGACTTTTGATTTCCGCTTGATCTCATGGTTCATGGGATCAGGCCCAAGACTGGCTCTGGGCTGACAGCACAGAGCCTGCTTGGGATTCTCTCTCCCCCTCTCTCAGCCCCTCCCCTGCTCTCACTGCATGCGTGCACTCTCTCTCTCTTAAAATAAATAAACATTTTAAAAAAATAAAAGGGGGTTCAAAATGAGTTTTTTGGAAAACAAAGGTCAACACCTTTGAGGAAAAAAAACTCATCCTACTGCTGACTTTTTAAAAACACCTTTCGTGGGGCGCCTGGGTGACTCAGTCTGTTAAGCATCTGACTCCTGATCTCAGCTCAGGTCTTGATCTCAGGGTCATGAGTACAAGCCCCATACTGGGCTCCACCTTGGGTGTGGAGCGGACTTTAAAAAGATAAGTAAATAAAAATAAAACATAAATACATAGAAGCAGGTTTCTTAAGAGATGATTTTCACTGACATAAAACTCATCCACTGTATAGAGTTTGACTGGATTTGGCACTGAGTTATCAGAATTTATCTGGCACGAGAAACGAAACTTCCGATAACTATGCACAAGAATAGCTTTCCTGTCTAAGAAATCTCTGGGGTATCAAAGATCTAAGCCAATTTTTGTGACTACAACGAGCCTAAGAAAAATACTCGGGCCTTCAGATTATGGAAGAAACGTCAGAACCAGAAAATCCCAGTGTAACCAAAAAAAAAAAAAAAAAAAAAAAAAAAAGGAAGATCAAACCCTTCAGGTCAAACTTCAGTCCTCCAGGTTAAAGGGCACGTGGAGATCAGGCCACAGAACCCGAGGGAGCAGCAGCGACTGGAACTGGACGTGCTTCTCTAACAAACCAAGCAAGCGGTTTACTTTGATCTTTGAACTTCGAACTCGTCCTAAATTCCTAACCTCTTTCACCAATAACCCGCCGGAAGCGGCCCCCGGCCCCCGGAGGCTGGAGCCTTCGGGGCGCAATTGCTCAGCAGCCAAGATCTGCCCCGCTGGGCAGCGGGAGGGGGATGCTGCGTCCGCGACCCTGCGCCCGTAATCCCTGCACCCGCATACCCGGACCCGTATCCGGGGGTCTCGCTTCCGGGGGTCTCGCTTCCGCGGGACCCGCATCCCCGCCAGCAAATCCCAACCCGGGCCACCCCGCGCCGCCTCCGCTCCGGCCCGGGCTCCCACCTGTGCCCCGAAGCATGTTGTCTCGGAGCAGGTCCCCGCTGGAGAGGTGCTTCAGCGCGAAGTGCTTGGTGATGCGCGACGACACGGTGCCCTTGCCCGAGCCCGGCGCCCCCATGATGACCGCGCGCAGCAGCCGCGCCGACGCCCCCATGGTCGGAGGGAGCGGCCCGGGCCGCGCGCCCTGCGGGGTCCGGCCCGGCTGCGCGCTCGCCCCGTTGTGCGGTGTGCGGTGCGGGGCCGGCCGGCAGAAGGCGGGCGCGGCGCCCGGGCGCTCCCGGAAGTGAGGCGACGGCCACCGCGGCCGCCCCGCCCGCCCCCGGCCGGCCCCAGCGCCCGCCCCGCGGCTCCCCGGCGCCCCCGCCCGCGCGCCCCGCCCGCGCGGCCCTCGCCGCGGCCTCAGCGACCCCCGCCGGCGCGCCGCCGCGCCTCCTCCCCTCCCCCTCCGCCGCCGCCGCCGCCGCCGCCGCCGCCGGGGGCCCGGGAGGTCTCGTCGGCGCCCCCCCGCGTGCCCTCGGCCTCCCCCAGCTCCGCGCCCGTCCCGCCCCGGCCCTCCCTCGCGCCCCTCCCCACCCCTGCGCCCCCGCGCCTCCTCCCCCGGGTCTCCAGACTGTCCACTCCTCCCCCACTCCCAGCCTGCACCTCCCCCCCTCCTCTGCGGCCGGGCGACCGCTCCTCCTCCCCACTTGCTTTCGCGCAGGTTTTAAGGTACGTTGTTGTGCGTAGAATCACAATGGGTGACTGGGCTCGTTTCCTCCCCCCCACCACAGGAGGGGACACCCAGCCGAAATTCAGTGAGGTGCCCTGAGTCCCAGCCCTGGAGGGGTGCCTCTGATCTCCCAGGATCACGCTTTCAGATTCAAGAGTAGCTGTTGTTACTTTTAGCGGAGTCTTAGAAGTGCCGGCTCCTGCACAAGCTCCATTCTCTGCTTTCGGCAACGCATTGATGCCATGGGTATTTCTTCAGTGAAGCCTCGGCAATGCGGTGTTGAACAACACCTAGTTTCTGTTCCTGGAAGTTTAAGTTTAGTGGTGGAGGCAGGTCGTCTCAAGGAAACAAACGAGCAAGATAATTTGAGATCAGTGTTAGGAACAAAATAGAACGTGTGAAAGTGTGGAGGGAGGCTGTGTTATACCAGGTGGTCAGTGCTTTAGGAACCTTTACTTTGCAGAGATGGCATTTGCTCTGGGTGTTGAGTTAGAGGACAGAGGGAGGAAGGCACGGTTAGGGGGCAAAGCCTTAAAACTGTTCAAATATTTCTATTCCAGGAATGGAAACACAAGACTGACTTTTTTTTTTTTTTATTAAGTTTACTTATTTTTCTTTTTAGTAATCTCCACACCCAAGGTGGGGCTCGAACTCATGACTCTGAGATCAAGAGTTGCATGCTGTTTTGACTGAGTCAGCCAGGCATCACAAGACAGACATCTGAGTGCTTATTTCACCTGTAACATGGGCCTGGAAGATTGGCATGAGTTGTTAAAATAACGTGTGTCCACTACAATGCCAGCCACAGGGTAAGTGTATCTGAGCTGGAGGACTGGATGGCGGGGGTGGGGGCTGGGGGGCTGGGGGGCTAGAGGGGGCGTTTAATGGGTAGGAGGCACTGCACTTAGATGGGGCGCCTGGGAGGCTCAGTCTCTTAAGCATCCTACTTTGCCTCAGGTCTTGATCTCACAGTTCATGAGTTCGAGCCCTCATTGGGCTGTATGCTGACAGCTCAGAACCTGGAGCCTGTTTCAGATTCTGTATCTACCCCCCCCCCACCCCTCCCCTACTCTCAAAAATAAACATTTTAAGAAAGAAAGAAAAAGGAAGGAAGGAAGGAAGGAAGGAAGGAAGGAAGGAAGGAAGGAAGGAAGGAAGACAGACATTGTGAATAGGTTGTGATATTTATTCATGATTAAGAAAGAATGAAAACAGGGGCGCCTGAGTGGCTCAGTGGGTTGAGCGTTCAACTTAGGCTCAGGTCATGATCTCGTGAGTTCAAGCCCCGCCGTCAGGCTCTGTGCTGACAGCTCAAAGCCTGGAGCCTGCCTCAGATTCTGTCTCCCTCTCTCTCTGCCCCTCTCCCGCTCACACTCCACTCTGTCTCTCTTTCTCTCTCTCTCAAAGATAAACATTTAAAAATTAAAAAAAAAAGAAAAAAGAATGAAAACAAATGACTTACACATTCAGTTCTTGTAGTTAGAAAAAGGCCATCAAAATAACCCAAGGAAAGCCAAGGAAGGGATTACGTAAGGAAAAAGAACACAAACGAAAGGAGTGGAAAACTTACAAAACAGAAGTGACAAAAGAAGGGAAAAGTCTGCACAAGTCCAAGTGGGGAAACACTAGAAAACCTGAAGGTGTAGAGAAAGTACTTCTAATCTCCAACGCCGGGAACATTTGAGCTTTTAGCTGCAAAAGGGCCCTAAAAGAAAATCTTGAGGAAGTTTGGCTTAGAAAAAAAAAAATGTTTAGACAAACAAACAAAACAGCAGAGAAATCATCCTGTCATCGGGGAGAAAAAAAGCTGAGTGTTGTGGTCACATCAACAGGCCCCACAAAGCTGTCGACTAATTGCAGCTTTGCTAAAGTTCGTTGATGACAAATGAGTAAGTAAGTGCCGAGCTGTGGGAGGTGTCTGGGCGGCTGGGCCTAACACGGGCATTTCTCCATACATAGGCATTAGCGGGGCCTAGTGCGGTAAGGGCTCTGAGTTCACGGTAATACCTCAGAGGATGTACGTGGACAAGAGATTCAGGAAGGGCTTGTGTGCTGGGGCTTGCCTTCTAGGAATCCTGCAGAAGTCAGGGTCTGAAGAAGCCTGAGATGGACCCTATGGCGGGACGCCGGGCCGTCACAGTCATTCCGGCCTGGAAAAGCTGAGCTGGTGATGAGGGAGCATCAGGCCAGCCGAGGGGGAAGCACAAGCTGGCATCACCCCCCCTCCTCCCCCCCCCCCACCCCAGGTTGGATACTGGTGGCATTCCTCAGGCACCTTGGCTGCCCAAGGACAAAGGGGAGGAAAGAAAACAAATAGTTAACTGATGGAGACCCCAGTCCTGCTGACGGGAGTCTCCATCGGTTTACAAATATCTTAGTAAATTCCAAGAAAAAGGCAATCTTATCAACAGCCTAATCTCCAGAAACCTCATATCCTGGAGCCCCAACGTCACCCTCCCGTCCACAGTGATGTGGGAACAAAGGCAAGAAGGAAATGGCAGGTAAGATTAAACTTCCTTATAACCTGCAGCCCATTGGCAAATACTTGAGGCACATACAGAGTAGAACATTTCTCCAGAAACCCCCTGCTGTCCTGATGTTAATGCCTTACTAGAGGGAAAACCACCTTTGCTTGAAGACAGCAAAGCCTCAGGTGTCCTGGGAGTCCTCCTTAGCACATCCCAGTCCCTCTGGAGGCCTCCTATTTGACTCTGTCTCCCCAACTCCATAGTATATGACTGGTCACTCTGCACAACCCTCGTGCAGCTCTTTCTGTCCATGAATCCTATCCCTGTGCTTTAATAAAATGGCCATTTAAAAAAAAAATTAAAAAAAATTTTTTTGACATTTGCTCATTTTAGAGAGACAGAGCATGAGTAGGGGAGGGGCAGAGAGAGAGGGAGACAGAGAATCTGAAGCAGGCTCCAGGCCCCGGGCTGTCAGCACAGAGCCCGATGTGGGGCTCAAACTCACGAACTGTGAGATCATGACCTGAGCCGAAGTCGGACGTTTAACTGACTGAGCTACCCAGGCGCCCCAGTAAAATCACACTTTTGCACCAAAGACGTCTCAAGAATTCTTTCTTGGCTGTTAACTCCGAACCCCCACCAGTCCAAGACCTCATCACTGCCACTTGTGGCCACATGGATGAACCCAGGGATAGGTGGATTAGAGAGTGGACAAAAAGTGCCCCCCCCCCCCACCAGCTGCTAGAAGAACAGAATTGTCATTAACTGAGATGATTGGGAGGACCGTAAGGGAAACAGGTTTGGGGGAGAATATTAGAGTTGTTTTGGGGTACATTAAATTGGTAATATCTTTGAGACGTCCAGTGGGAGTTGATAAGGAAGCAGTTAGGTGTACAGATTTTGAGTACGTAGCGCAGGTCTGGGCTGGAGATACAAAGTTTGGGAATGTTTATTTAAATTTGAGAGCGAGAGAGAGAGAGGGATTGCAGGGGAAAGGCAGAGAGAGAGAGAGAGAGAGAATCCCAAGCAGGCTCCGTGCTCAGCGAAGAGCCTGACATCGGGCTCCATCCCTGGGATTATGACTTGAGCCGAAACCAAGAATCTGACGTGTAACCGTGTCACCAACTGCGCCACCCAGGCCCCTGGGAGTCATCCTTTAAATTCTGAAGATAGTATAAACTCACTAGGGGAGTGAATTTAGATGAGAGGAGAAGAGGTCTGAAGTCTGAGTTCTGGAGTCCCCCCACTTTCTAGGCTGAGGAGGCAACACTGAGGGAGTCTGAGGGGGAAGGTAAGTTAGGGTGAGTGTGGGGTCAGCCGGAAGTCAGCCAGTTGTGTACCAAGGAGGGAGTAATTAAGTGAGTCAAATTCTACTGACAGGTAGGACTGAGAACTGCCTGAAAATTATTTCTAATTGCACAAAACAAACCCCCTATGAAATAGGTTATTTTTTATTTTCAATGTATAGTTGAAAAAATCTGGAGATGGTTTTGCCCCCAGATCCCATAGCTACTCAGGAACAGAATTAGTGATTCACAATGCTAGATGAAGTTTACATAATGCTTTCTGTCCGAGGAAACGTCTGTGAGTAGAATTCAACTTATCCAGGACAAGAACATCAGGGGAAAAAGAAAGAGAAGGTCTCAACTAAAGTAGGGTTATGGACCCTACAGAGGAGGCAGAAGTCAGAAAATACAAGGCCATGTTGTTGTTGTTGTTTTTTAAATGTTTGTTTATTTTTGAGAGAATGACAGAGCGAGAGTGAGGGAGGGGCAGAGAGAGAGGGAGACACAGAATCCGAAGCGGGCTCCAGGCTCTGAGCTATCAGCACAGAGCCTGTTGCGGGGTTGAACTCGTGAACTGTGAGATCATGACCTGAGTCGAAGTTGAACGCTAACCGACTGAGCCACCCAGGTGGCCCAAGCCCATATTTTTTTTTAAAACACTTTGCAAAAGCAACAGAAGAAGGAGCCTTGGAAAATTAAATCAATGAGAATATTTGGGAAAGCTCTGAGAAAGAAGAAAATGAGGCCAGCCCTACCAGTCATTAAAACATAAAAGACTTGGGGTTCCTGGGTGGCCCAGTCGGTTAAGCGGTTGACTCGGGCTTAGGTCATGATCTCAGGGTTTGTGGGTTCGAGCACCATATTAGGCTCTGTGCTGACAGCTCGGAGCCTGGAGCCTGCTTCGGATTCTGTGTCTCCCTCTCTCTCTCTGCCCTCCCCCACTCATACTCCATCTCTCTCTCAAAAGTAAATAAACATTTAAAACAGTTTTAAAAAAACATTATAAGCTTGTACAATAAGATTATGGTATTGGGACATGAATACATAGATCAATGAAACAGAGTAGAAAATCCAAAAATAATTGCATCTGGAAATTGAATATGTGATAAAGCTGGCATCTGAAATCAATGGAGGAAAAAGTCCTTCTTTGTAAATAGTATTGGGGTAAATAGCCAGATAGTCATATCCGTTTCTCTACACAAGATGAATTCCGGATGGGTCAAAGATTTAAAAACTTTTTAAAGAAACAAAGCTGTATAATTACGAGAAGGAAGTAAGACCGGATTCCTCCACAATTAAGGAATTGGGGAAACTCCCTGAACTCAAAATCCGGAGGCAATTAAGGAAAAGACTGAAATTTGGACTATACAAAACAACAGTGACAGTAAAATTTTTGCGTTAGCGAAACACATCATAAGCAAAATAAAAAGACAAGTTAAAAACTGCGATAGGTATTTCCGACTTACAAAGGGTTAATGTTGTCTGATTGTGTTCTGGAGAGCAAGGAGGACTCCTGGTTCAGTCTTTGCCAATTGCCATGGTGTAAACCCTCCCACCACAGTAGATTTTAAGTTGCCAAAATGCGCTCACCTGCACCCATGTGACATCAGCTGGGTCACAAAATTCCTGACGATTTAACAATCGGTGCTTGTAGGCGGGCTCTCAGCACATCACCATCAGTATCCTTCATAAATATACGAAGGGCTTCATCACTTGGAGAAGAAAAGGAAAACCATCACCTTGTGGAAAATAGACAGGAGATATACACACGCAATTCACACACACACAATAATGAAAATAAAGGACCTTTAAATATGTGAAAAGATGTACAGTCACACTTAAAGGAAATGCAAATGAAAACTGCACAAAGATACTATTCCCCAACTCTCAGATTGGCAGAAATCTAAAAGTTTAGACGGCAAAGCGTGTTGACAAAGCAGTCAGGGAACACTTTAATTTTTTGCTGGTGGGAACGCAAAAATGGTATAATCCAGGGGGAGGGGAATTTGGCACTTTCTAGTAAAATTGCATATATATTAACCTGTCGATCCAAATATCCCACTTTTAGGCCTCAAGCCTAAAGATCCACTGACAAAAATACAAAAAGATACATAAGGTTACTCAGTGACCACTGTTTGCAAAACCAAAAAAGTGGAAACAACTTCAGCGATCATCCATCACAGAATGCTTTCATAAACTAGGACCCGTTCACATACTAGAATCAGTACATAGCTCTAAAAACAAGTAAGAAATACCTCTATGTACTGCTATGACATGATATCCAGTGGAAAAAAGCAGGATTGCCAAACTAAGGTAATACACTACCATTTAACTAAAAGGGGAAGAGGAGATGAATATCCCGTATTTTAAGATTTCATCTTTTAGTAATCTCTACACCCAACAAACGTGGGACTCGAATTTACAACGTTGAGATTAAGAATTGTATGCTCCACTGACTGAGCCAGGCAGGCGCCCCTACCTTATATATTTTTTAAAAATACATAAGGGGTCCCTGGCTGGCTTAGTCAGTACAGCATGCAACTCAGGGTCATGAGTTCGAGCCCCACCTTGGGCACAGAGATTACTTAAAAAAAAAAAATTGCTACTGCTCTTGTTTTATCTTTTTTTAATGTTTATTTATTTTTTGAGAGAGATACAGTGCGAGCAGGGGAGGGGCAGAGACACACACACACACACACACACACACACACACACACACACACACACACAATCCAAAGCAGGCTCCAGGCTCCGAGCTGTTGGCACAGAGCCTGATGCGGGGCTCGAACTCACGAACTGTGAGATCATGACCTGAGCTGAAGTCAGCCACTTAACCAACTGAGCCACCCAGGCACCCGCTACTGCTCTTTGAATAATTTGTAGAAATATGAGTAGCTTCCTTTGCTCTGAGGTAACCCATGTTCTGAAGTTTTCTCCTGGAATTTTCTATACTGTCTCACATATCTAACTCTGGAGTTCCTTCCAGGTGACAAATACCATAACCTTGCTGGAGGGACATACTTCCCAGCCTATTTTCTCCTAGCCAGAGGCATCTCCTGTCCTTTGAGACAAAACTACTCCCGTCACAGCACTGACTTCCCTTCAGAAACAAGACACTGTGTTATTCTCCTAATAATCCCCCTTCACTGCTGGAGCCGTGGTCCATCCAGAGTATGTCTGTCCCAGGACCGAGGGATAAGGTAATCATACACCCATGAGGGTCATTCTTCTCGAAATTCAAGTTTCCTGGATCACAGGATTTGTAGTTGCAAGTAGCTAAGTTCGACTCTCACAGGTTGGGGGACCTCAAACAAAATAATTAACTTCTCTTCGCTTCAGTCCCCTCATTTTTGAAACAGGGGAAAGGTAACACCAATCTTTTGGGGTCGTTGTGAGATTTGAATAAGATTATGTAAAATGTCAGGCATAAGCTTGGTGCTTCCCTCCTGTCTCCTCCCTCTGCTTCCCTTCTCTTATTTCCCACCTTCTTTTTATTCAGTCTTCTCTCCACATCCTTCTTTCATAAAATGAACAAGACTAAGAGACTTTGAAGATTCTTTTCAAACCCTGAGATCAGAAACACTGACGGGGTGCAGTGCATTTAGATGGGGGCTTGGCTGTTGAGGATTAGAAATCCAAAAATGCGCATAGTAGAAATGAGTTAGAGGCTGGTAGTGACGTCATGCAGAAGTTTAAGATCTAATACAAGGGAAAGGGTTCCTGGATGGAACTATTTTAGGGTCTCAGTAATATTAGAAATTCTGAAGAGTTAAGAGCGCCAGGGTGGCTCAGTCGGTTAAGTGTCTGACTTCAAGTCATGAACCTGTGGTTCGTGGGTTTGAACCCCACATGGGGCTCTGTGCTGACAGCTCAGAGCCTGGAGCCTGCTTCTGATACTGTGTCTCTCTCTCTCTCTGCCCCTTCCCCACTCATGCTCTGTCTCTCTCTGTCTCTCAAAAATGAATAAGTGTTAAAAAATATTTAAAAAGAAAAGAAAGTCTGAAGATTTGTCCAAATGAGGGGAGGAAATAGAGAAGTGAGTGAAGGAGGTACGGAAAAAGAAAAATTGGAAAGTAAGAAGGTTAAAATAAAGACAGATCACACAAGTGTTGGTGAAGATGTGGAGGAATTGGGATTCTCATGCACTTCCAGCGGAAATGTAAAATGGTGCAGTAATTTGAGAACAATCCGGTGATTTCTCAATGAAACATAGTGTTACCATATAACCCAGTTCCACTGCTAGGTATATACCCAAGGGAACTGAAAACTTAGGTCTACACAAAAACTTGTACGTGAGTGTTTATAGCAACATCGTTCATAATACCCAAAAGGTGGAAACAACTCAAACCTCCTTCGACAGATGAATAGATAAACAGAATGTAGTATATTCATACAATGGAATTTCACTTTCCCAAAGAAGACATACAGATGGTCAACAGGTACATGAAATGATGCTCAACATCATTACTCGTCAGGGGAGTGCAAATCAAAACCATGGTGAGATACCACCCATACCTGTTAAAATGGCTATAACGTGAATGGCTAAAGACCAGAAATAGTAAATGTTGGTGGGGATGTGGAGAAAAGGGAACCCTCGTGCCTCACTGGTGGGAATGTAAATTGGCTCAGCCACTCTGAAAACCACTATGGAGTTTTCTCAAAATATTAAAAATAGAACTACCATACAATCCAGCAACTCCACATTTGGGTATTGGTCAGAAGAAAACGAAAACCCTAATTCGAGAGGATACGTGGACCTTCATGTTCATTGCAGCATTAGTTACAATAGCCAGGATATGGAAACAACCTAATTGTCCATCGATGGATGAATGGGTAAGGAAATTGTGGTGTATGCAATGGAATGTGGTATATACCAAGAAATGTGACTTAGCCATCAAAAAGAATAAATCCTGGGGCGCCTGGGTGGCTCAGTCGGTTGAGCGTCCGACTTCAGCTCGGGTCATGATCTGACAGTCTGTGAGTTCAAGCCCCGTGTCGGGCTCTGTGCTGCCAGCTTAGAGCCCGGAGTCTGTTTCAGATTCTGTGTCTCCCTCTCTCTCTGCCCCTCCCCCGTTCATGCTCTGTCTCTCTCTGTCTCAAAAATAAATGTTAAAAAAAAAAAAAGAATAAATCCTTGCCATTTACTGCAACACTGATGGACTTTGAGGGCATTATGCTAAGTGAAATAAGTCAGAGAGAGACAAATACCATGCTTCTCTTTCTATGTGGAAGAGAACAACAACATCAACAACAAGCCAAGCTCCTAGACACAGAGTACAGACTGCTGATAGCTGCCAGAGGCAAGGGTGGAGAGTGGGAGAAATGAGAGAAAGGGGTCAAAAGGTTAAAAAGAAGAAGAAAAGGGAAAAGAGAGAGAGAGAGAAATTTGCCTTCCTGATTAACAAACAAAACTCCCAAAACAAAAAATACCCTTCAAAGTGGGATACACTGGTTAAGTCAAGTGTGGTCCATCTGTATGATGAAATGCCACCTAATGGCATTCAGAAGGAAGGAGGAAGAAAACAGAATGAGGAAGCCTTTTTATACTGATAACTAAAGTTTTCCAAGATGTAAACAAAGTTAATTAATTTAAAAATTTTTTTTTTCAACGTTTATTTATTTTTGGGACAGAGAGAGACAGAGCATGAACGGGCGAGGGGCAGAGAGAGAGGGAGACACAGAATCGGAAACAGGCTCCAGGCTCTGAGCCATCAGCCCAGAGCCCGACGCGGGGCTCGAACTCACGGACCGTGAGATCGTGACCTGGTTGAAGTCGGACGCTTAACCGACTGCGCCACCCAGGCGCCCCAAAGTTAATTAATTAAAAAAAAAATATATATATATATATGATCTATTGGGGTAATATAACTCTAAGATGTTAATGTAATACGCATATAAGATGTGGGGAAGTGTTAAAATGAGAAAATGTAGGAGATCTCAATAGGTAGATAGATAATGTTCTTTTCATTCACATGTGAGATATTTACAGTGACCATGTTCTGAGTCACAGCAGGATTTAACAAGATACCAAAGCATACAGAAAACAAGCCTAAAGCTAACATCATACTTAATGGTGAATATATTCTTCCGAAGGTAAGGAACAAGACAAAGATGTCTACCCTCATCATGTCTCTTTCACATTGTTCTGGAGGTGCTGGTCAGTGCAATAAGGCAAGGAAGACTGGAAAGGAAGAAACACAACTGTCTCGTTCACAAATGGGGTTGTATGTGAAAAAACCTAAGGAATCCACAAAAAAGGTACTACATCTCTCTGCCCTTCCTCCACTCACGCTCTGTTTCTCTCTCTCTCTCCCCAAAAATGAATGAACGTTAAAAAAAAATTTTAAAAAGCCACTAGAACTAATGAGTTCTAGTTGCAAGATTCAGAGAAACAATGGTATTTCTATACACTAGCAACAGGCCATTTCAAATAAAAAGTTTTTGCAATCAAAAAGAATGAAATCTTGCCATTTGCAACAATGTGGATGGAACTAGAGGGTATTATGCTAAGTGAGATTAGTCAGAGAAAGACAAACATCATATGACTTCACTCATATGTGGAATTTAAGATACAAAACAGATGAACAGAAGGGAAGGGAAGCAAAAATAACATAAAAACAGGGAGGGGGACAAGACGTAAGAGACTCTTAGATACAGAGAACAAACTGAGGGTTGCTGGAGGGGTTGTGGGTGGAGGGATGGGCTAAATGGGCAAGGGGCATTAAAGAGGACACTTGAGATGAGCACTGGGTGTTATACATAGGGGATGAATCACTGCGTTCTACTCCTGAAATCGTTGTTGCACTGTATGCTAACTGACTTAGATGTAAAATAAAAATAAATAAATAAAAAGCTTTTAAAATGCCATTTGAAGTAATATTTTTAAAAAATACTTATTTATTTTGGGGAAAGCACAAGTGGGAGAGGGGAGAGAGAGGGGGACAGAGGATCCAAAGCGGGCCCTGTGCTAACCGGCTGATGGCAGTGAGCCTGATGTAGGGCTCGAACTCATGAACCATGAGATCGTGACCTGAGCTGAAGTCCAACACTCAACAGACTAAGCCACCGTTGTGCCCCTGTAGTAACATTAAAATAAATATTAGGGGTAAATCTAACAAACTGAATGCAAAGACCGAATATTGAACATTACAAAATATTTCCAAGAAAAATTATAGAAGACTTAAATAAATGGTTAGATGTATCGTGTTTATGCATAGAAACTCATTATTGTTATGTCAATTCTCCCCCAAATCATCTATAGATTTAACATAGTCTTGGTCACGATGTCAGTAGGTTGTTTGGGTTTGTTGTTTTTGTTTTTTTTTTAATAGAAATTGATGGGTTTATTCTAAAATTTGTGGAGAAATAGAAAGAATCTAGATCAGCCAAAACAAATGTACGAAAGAATAGGAATGGAGAACTTTACCAGATTTCAAGATTTACTGTAAGGCTATAGTAATTAAGACAGCATGGTGTTGATGTAAAGATAGGCATATGGATGGGACAGTATAGGGAGTCCAGAAATAGACTTACATACAATGATGTCAATTCATTTTTGACAAAGAAGAAAAGGATGGTCTTGTAAACAATATTGCTAGAGGAGCGACTGGGTGGTTCGGTTAGTAGAGCATGGAACTCTTGATCTTGGGGCTGTGAGTTTGAGCCCTATGTTGGGTGTAGAGATTACTTACAAAAAATAATAATGTGGCTAGAATAATAGGATATCCTTGTGGAAAAACATGAACTCAATTCTTACCTCTCATCATATGCCGTAATTAATTCAAAGTGGATCATATGCCTCAATGTAAGTTAAAAATCATAAAACTTTGCCTGGGTGGCGCAGTCGGTTAAGCGTCCGACTTCAGCCAGGTCACGATCTCGCGGTCCGTGAGTTCGAGCCCCGCGTCAGGCTCTGGGCTGATGGCTCAGAGCCTGGAGCCTGTTTCCGATTCTGTCTCCCTCTCTCTCTCTGCCCCTCCCCCGTTCATGCTCTGTCTCTCTCTGTCCCAAAAATAAATAAAAAACGTTGAAAAAAAAAATTAAAAGAAAAAAAACAACTTTGGGGTGCCTAGGTGGCTGAATTGGTTAAGCATCTGGCTCTTGATTTCAGCTCAGGTCATGACCTCACAGTGTGTGGGTTCGAGTCCCACACCGGGCTCTGCACTAGGAGTGCAGAGGCCGCTTGGGATTCTCTCTCCCTCTCTCTCTGCCCCTCCCCCGCTTGTGTGCTCTGTCCCTGTCTCTCTCAAAATAAATAAACTTTCAAAAAACTATAAAACTTCTGAAAGAAATGTAGGGGAAAACCTTTGTCATTTTTGTTTAGGTAAAGATTTCTTAGAACCCAAAAAGCATGAACCATAACAGAAAAACCTTATAAATTAGACTTTATTAAAAATAAAAACTTAACAGGGTGCCTGGGTGGCTCAGTCGGTTAAGCATCCGACTTCGGTTCAGGTCATGATCTTACAGTTCATGGGTTTGAGCCCTGCATCGGGCTGTGTGCTGACAGCTCAGAGCCTGGAGCCTGCTTCGGATTCTGTGTCTTCCTCTCTCTCTGTCCCTCCCCTATTCATGCACGCACGCATCTCTCTTTCTCTCTCTCTCTCTCTCCCTCTCTCTCTCAAAAATAAACACAAATACATACATACATACATACATACATAAAAACTAAAAACTTAGGCCCTTTGAAAGACAATGTTTAGAAAATATGAAGGCAAGACAGACTGGAAGAAAATCTTTGCAAAACATATACTGAATGAAATGCTTATACCTAGGATAGATAAAGACCCCTTAACACCTCAATAATAACAAAACAGACAACCTGATAACAAAAAGGGAAACAAATGTGAACAAATACTTCATCAAAGAAGACATATGATTAACATGTAGGCACTTGAAAGATGCTTACCATCATCAGGAAAATGTAGGGGTGCCTGGATGGCTCAGTTGACTGAGCACTGGACTCTTGATTTTGGCTTAGGTCATGATCCCAGGATGGTGGGATTGAGGCCTGCTCATTATGGAGCCTGCTTGAGGATCTCTCTCTCCCTCTCTGTCTCTCCCTCTGGCCCTTTCTCCCACTTGATCTCTCTCTCACTCTCTGTCTCTCTCTCAAAAAAAAAAAAAAAAAATTAAAAAAGAAAAGGAAAATGTAAAATAGTACCATAATTAGATACCAGTATATCCCACCAGGATAGCTAAAATTAAAACAAACAAAAAACAAAAAAAGCAAAGGCCTCACCAGGTAACACCGAATATTGACCAGGATGTGGGGCAACTACAGCTGATGTCAACACAAAATGATGCAGCGACTCTGGAACACAGTTTGGCAATTTCTTGTCAAGTTAAATACACACCTACCATAAGACCAAGGAATCTCTCTCATAGGTGTTTACCCAAGAGAAATGCCACCTGTATTTCAGGAGAACCTATACAGGAGAAGCGTATCCTGTATTAGTCTGCTCCAGTGGCCACAAAATGCCATAGACTGAGAGGCTTTACTTTTTGTTTTCTCACAGCTCTGGAGGCTGGGAGTCCAAGATCAAGGTGTCGTCAGGATTGACGTCCGGTGAGAGCCCTCCTCTGGGCTTGCACACGGCCACTTTCTCACCCTGTCCTCCCATGGCCTCTGTTCCGTGCACGCCAAACTAATGCGTGTGACGTGTTCATTTGTTTTTTTCACTTTTCTGTTTCATTTGAAAAAGCTGTAATGAATCTATATACTTTTTATCCAGTCATAGAATAAAACAAATCCAATCTAACATAACTTCACTTTATTTTATCTGTTTACTTATTTTAGAGAGAATGTGTGTGAGAGCAGGGGAGAGGGGCAGAGAGAGAGAGAGAGAGAGAGAGAGAGAGAGAATCTTAAGCAGGCTCCACACTTAGCTCAGAACCTGATGCGGGGCTTGACCCCACGACCCTAGGAGCATGACGTGAGCTGAAATCAAGAGTCGGATGCTCAACCTACTGAGCCACCCAGGTGCCCCCATAACTTCACTTAAAAAAAATAAGGGCAGTGGATTTTTCTCAGTGTATTCTTTTTTTTCAGCTTTACTGAGGCATAATTGATAACATCACCTTTTTATTATTCATATTGATTCATTTTTTTGTTTGCTTGTTTCAATTAGTACTTACGGAAGGTCAGCCATGGTTTCAGGAACATAGCGATCAACACAGCAAAACCTCTACACTCTGGAGTCTACCTTCTGGAGAGCAGACGAGGGTATTAATGACTGCTGTGAACAGTAATACCAAATAATAGTAATTGAAGGAAAATTTTAATCTGTGAACGATTCTTTTCAATTATCAATATCTCTTTTTAGATATTTAGATATTTATTTGCAGCCTCTGCCTCATCAAATACTCTCTTCAGAAAAATGGGGGGCACAGCAGAAGAGTTGAGTCCCAGGCCTGGTTCTACAGACCTGAGCGAATACGAAACCTTGCTGGGCCTCCCTCTGCTCCGTAAGCGGTGATCACACGGCCTCCAAGCAGGCGGTGAGGCTCTTAGTAAAATGGGAACACTTTATCATTGTGTAAATGTAAGGCTCTTTGTGTAAATGTGTAATAATCTCTTTAGGCAAATCTTTTTATTGGAAGTGGACATTCTCTTTCTTTCTTTTTTTTTTAATCTCTCCACCCCCAGTCTTTGACTCAAGATTTTAAAGATTGCTATTAAAAGACAAGTGTATTAGCACATTAAGATACTATCAGGTAGCAGATAACTTTTAAAAAGTTAATTACTCAAATTTGTCCCAGTAGATGGAACTGTGATGCCTTGGGGCACCGTGAGGCTTATGCATAATGGGAAGAAGGGTTTCAGGAACACCCGGTCCTTGGCTCTTGGTGCTTAATACAAAAACAAAAGAAAACCAACAAAACCCTGTGCAGAAAGGACCCTCAAGACAAACTCTTCACAGTCTCGCCTTGGGCTTGTAATTCACTGTCTGGAGAACAGCACGGAATATGTGGATGAGCAGGTGAAAAATATTTATTTCTCAGCAAGTACTAACTGATGAGCCAAACAGGAAAAGACGAACTCTGTTAGAACTTAATATGTCCTAAACAGCAGAGGCCCACAGTGAGGAATGGAGCCCCGCAGTGGGATAAAAAATGATCGGAGCTGGGGCGCCCAGGTGGCTCGGTCCGTTAAGCATCTGACTTCCCCTGAGGTCATGATCTCCCGGTTTGTGCGTTTGAGCCCCTCTCTGGGCTCTGTGCTGACAGCTCCGACCCCTGCTTGGGATTCTCTCTCTCTCTCTCTCAAAATAGAGAAATAAACTTTAAAAGAAAGAAAAGAAATGATGAGGGCTCAGGGGCAGAATTCTAAGTGGCTGTGACGATCCCGTGTTCAGACTGAAGTCAAACTTGAGGGAAGAGACAGGGGTGGGGAATTTAAACAAGGAGGAAACTCATAAAGCAACTGATAAAGAGAACATGAAGTAGGAGGAAACCTGGCGATGCCTGAGCCTCGGACTCCCTGCTGGGCACGAAGCCTGCTCCTGGTGGTGTGGGGCAGTTCCTGAGATGCACAGAAGGGGACGCCATTTCCGTATTGTTCTTCCTGCTCCTACTCTCCGAGCCCCCACATTGAAGCTCCTGGTGCTAGGATGTATTACTTATACTTCATTTTACAGTTTTAAAAAAATGTTTAATCTTTATGTATTTTTGAGAGAGAGAGAGAGAGCAGGGGAGGGGCAGAGAGAGAGGGAGACACGGAATCTGAAGCAAGCTCCAGGCTCCGAGCTGTCAGCACAGAGCCTCACGCGGGACTCAAACTCACAATCCGTGAGATCATGACCTGAGCCAAAGTCTGGTGCTTAACCGACTGAGCCACCAGGCGCCCCATTTTATAGTTTTTTAAATAAATATGTACCTTTTAAAATTCTTTTTAATTTTTAAGTTATCTCCACCCTCAACACGGGGCTCGAACGCGTGACCTCAAGATCAAGAGTCTCACGTTTTACCAACTGAGCCGGCCAGGGGCCCCTCATTTTACAGTTTTGAGAGCATATTTTCATTTTATCCTTATGACAACTAGGTGATACCTGGGGGCAGGTCCTATCATCCCCATTTTACAGACGGAAAACAGAGAGGCAGCCAGTTTAAGTGATTTACTCAATGTCACACAAGCAGTCAGCAGAACTTTTTTTTTTTTTTTGACTCCTGACCCAGTGCTCTCTCCACTCTGCTGTCTAGACTAAAGCAGGGTTATCAGGTACACCTGAGGGACGGACAAAGACCCAAACACTCACAGATAAAGGGAAAGAAGGTCTGCTGGCTCCTGTGGGTCCTTTCCACACAGCGAATGGCCTTGCAGACGCTGCTGCTCTTAGGACGTTTGGAGGTCAAGTTGGGCCCACTTCTGTGTTTCAAGCCTGTGGTCAGGGCCATGAGTTGAGCTTGGCCAAGGGGAAGGAAGGGCGTAAGCAGAAGTGGGCTGCCCACCTGCCACTTTTCCGGCTCAGTACCTCTCTTCTGGTGGACGTGAAGGCACCCAAAGTAACCTCTCAGTGACTGCAAGTTGGGAAACCTTTATAACGATTGCTTTTTAAAAAAAAAAAAAAAAACGTTTTCTAGTGTTTATTTTTAAGAGACAGAGAGAGAGAGAGGGAGACACATAAGCCAAAGCAGGCTCCAGGCTCGGAGCTGTCAGCACAGAGCCTGACACGGGGCTTGAACTCACAGGACTGCGACATCATGACCTGAGCTGACGTCCGACGCTTAACCGACTGAACCACCCAGGCGCCCCGGTGATTGCTTTTAACAAAGGCTGAGAAGGCCTGACGTATTGTCAGAAACCTAAAGTACCTGGGCACCTTGTGCTGTGTCCTTTGAGCAGCCTAGTGCGAGACATCATGGTCTCTGAGTAAGTGTTAAAAAATTGGCCAGAAGTGTTTTCCTGTATCAGTGGATTAATTAGCAGTTGCTGCAATAATGCTCTGTAATGACAGCATTCGTATCTCATTTATTTTGTTGCTCACAAGCCTGTGGGTTGGGTGCCCTCCCCTCCCCCAACTGAGGCTGCGCGTCCAGGGGTCTGCTCTCTGGTGTTCATCGTTCCAGAACCGGTGGCCAACAAGGTCGTGGCTGGTGAATTGCACACGCATAAAAGAGCAAGCCCGATCTCACCGGCATATTTAGAGCCTCTGCTTGTGTCACAGTGTCACTGACACTGCACGGGTCAGAGCGAGTCACGGATGCCGAACAGGAGAACGAACGTACTCTGTGCTAGCGGGAGGTGCCGCAAAGTCGTTTAGCCAAGGACACGGATGTTTGATTCTAAAACAGAGACCGAAGCATTGGGAGCAATGACCCAATGTACCGCAACCAGTTAGGAATCTGGCCATAAATAATAGCTAACATCGATTGAGTCTTAAACGTGTGAGGCACTTTTGTTAAGCACCTTGTACGTGTCAATTCATTTAATTATCACAACAACCCTATAAGGTAGATACTATTAGGATCTGTATCTTATAGAGGAGACAGCCAAGGCACGGTGGGGTTAAGGAAGAATTCAGATCACACGGCAAGGGGTAGAGCAGGGCAGTGACAGTTACACCAGAAAGGAACGCTCTTCGCGGCCCCTCTCCCTGTCGTGCCTCTTCTAGTCTTCTCTGGCCCTCCCCGACCCCGTCCCTCTCTCTGTGTGTGCTTTGTCTTTGGAAATGACGCCAACTGGCCTCCCAGTCCAGAACCCTTAGCGTCATCCTTGGGCCCTCTCAGCTCCTCCTGTGTCTGCTCCCTCCTCTCGGCCCTGGGCTACCGTCTCCTCAGAGACCGACCTACCACTTCTTCCCCAAGGCATCCCTCTCTTCAGTCCTGCACCCTCAAGGCATTGCTGCCAGAGGGATTTGCCTACAATGCACATCTGATCCCTTCATTCTCCTGCTTAGAAAGTTTCCACATTCCCCAGAGCTTTTAGGATAAAGTTAGCTTTCAGTATTCCAGGTCCTTCCTTTCTGACCCTCCCCCACACTTTTCTCCAGCATCCCACACAACCTGTGTGCACTTTCGTGCCCTCTTGCCTTTGTGGATGGTGCTACACCCTCCGTCTGGATCCTCTGCTCCCCTCTCCGTCTTGTCAACTTCTATTTGTCTGGAGGCCTACCTTCTGGGAAGCCTTGTCCACTCTATCCTCCGGTCTGGTTATCTGGTTAGATATCCCTTCTCTGTGTCCCCAGCAGACTCTGTCTACACGTTGTGGCATTTGCCAGATTACATCGCTATCTGCTTCTCTAGCATTACTTTTGCTCAACATGTGATTTGTGGACTCCCTGTTTCAGAATCACCTGGGAAGCTTGTTTAAAACGTAGGCTCGGGGCGCCTGGGTGGCGCAGTCGGTTAAGCGTCCGACTTCAGCCAGGTCACGATCTCGTGGTCTGTGAGTTCGAGCCCCGCGTCGGGCTCTGGGCTGACGGCTCGGAGCCTGGAGCCTGTTTCCGATTCTGTGTCTCCCTCTCTCTCTGCCCCTCCCCCGTTCATGCTCTGTCTCTCTCTGTCCCAAAAATAAATAAACGTTGAAAATAAAATAAATAAAAAATAAAACGTAGGCTCCTGGGGTCTAGCTTAGACCCACCAATTCAGAATTGTTGCAGGGCAAAGCCTAAGGGTCTTCATTTATTTATTTATTTTTTTAAATTTAACATTTACTCATTTTTTTTTTTTTTTGAGAGACAGAGAGAGCACAAGCAGGGGTGGCTCAAAGTAAGCACCCAGTGAATGTGTTCTGACTGAATGAGAGAAATGAGCTGTTCAGGTTTGGAGGCAACCCGAGGTGGAAGCTGAATTCTCAGCTGCTGCGATTCCAGACGCCAGCAGATGGCACTGTGTCTACATAAATGCTTTCACGTCGCGTTGGGGGAGGAAGCCGGGAAGTTCTGTTTTACTGGAAATCGAGCCTCAAATGCTGCGTAATTGAATTTATTATTATTATTTCCTGCTCACTTTGCCTACTATTGTCCCACTTGCATGAATAAATTGATTTCTGGAGGGATGAAGACTTGGACAAGGAAAGGGGAAAGAGGCTGGTCACCCAGGAGATCTGAGTGGGCAATGAAGATGGGAAGGATATACGTTAATTACCCTCATTTCCAGACTCCGTGATGGAAAGCCGCTCCTAGCGAGAGCACTGAGTGTTGTGAAATTACCCAGAGCGTTCAAAAGAATATGCCATTTCAGCGAGAGGGTGGAGCCATCCTGTAACTTCTGTTAGTCATCTGCTGTTTTCTTTATGGACTGTCAGATGCCTGTATGATTACCCTTTGAAAATCATTTCCCTCACAGTCCGAAGTCTGAAAGCCTGAGTCTTCCTCCTGGGCTGAGTACTCTACTCTCCTAAAGGCCAGGGGCCCCATAGACCTTTCCTCCCCTTCCAGCCTCCCTCTCAGCCCCCAGGGGCATCCATGTGCAAAAAACTGATAGAGCCGGCATGGGGCTCGGGGAGGCTATCGGGCAAGGCCAGAGACAGGGGCTGAGCTGTTTTCCTCCGAAGGGAACGAGGGGTGGGGTTCGCTGCCTTCCCCGCTCTTGACAGAGAAGAGAGAGTGCACACAGGAGCATAGTCTCAATCTTATTGGGAAGGCACAGTTTAAAGGCATCACACAAATTAAGGACAATAAGGAGAAATAACTACCAAGTTCTGAATGATCCAGTATAAACTAGACGGAAGTGCTTCAAAGGAATGAGAGAAAATACATTTCTCCTTTTCCTTTTTTTTTGGAATTTTTTATTTTATTTTATTTTTTAATTTACATCCAAGTTAGTTAGCATATGGTGCAACAACGATTTCAGGAGTAGATTCCTTAATGCCCCTTACCATTTAGACCACCCCCCCCCCACAACCCCGCAGCAACCCTCTGTTTCTTCTCTGTATTTAAGAATCTCTTATATGTTTTGTCTCCCTCCCTGTTTTTATATTATTTCTCTTCCCTTCCCTTACGTTCATCTGTTATCCTAAAGTCCTCATATGAATGAAGTCATACGATATTTGTCTTTCTCTGACTGACTAATTTCGCTTAACATAATACCCTCTAATTCCATCCACCTAGTTGCAAATGGCAAGATTTCATTCTTTTTGATTGCCGCGTACTACTCTATTGTATATATATATCACATCTTCTTTATCCATTCATCCATCGATGGACATTTGGGCTCTTTCCATACTTTGGCTATTGTTGATAGTGCTGCTATAAACATGGGGGTGCATGTGTCCCTTCAAAACAGCATACCTGTATCCCTTGGATAAATACCTAGTAGTGCAATTGCTGAGTTGTAGGGTAGTTCTATTTTTAATTTTTTGAGGAACCTCCATATTGTTTTCCAGAGAGGCTGCACCAGCTTGCATTCCCACCAACAATGCAAAAGAGATCCTCTCTGTCCGCATCCTCACCAACATCTGTTGTTGCCTGAGTTGTTAATGTTAACCATTCTGACAGGGGTGAGGGGGTATCTCATTGTGGTTTTGATTTGTATTTCCCTGATGATGAGTGATGTTGAGCATTTTTTCATGTGTCGGTTGGCCATCTAAATGTCTTCTTTGGAGAAGTGTCTATTCATGTCTTTTGCCCATTTCTTCACTGGATTATTTGTTTTTGGGTATTGAGTTTGAGAAGCTGTTTATAGATTTTGGATACTAACCCTTTATCTGATATGTCGTTTGCAAATATCTTCTCCCATTCTGTCGATTGCCTTTTAGTTTTGCTGATTGTTTCCTTCACTGGGCAGAAGCTTTTTATTTTGATGAGGTCCCAATAGTTCATTTTTGCTTTTGTTTCCCTTGCCTCCGGAGACATGGTGAGTAAGAAGTTGCTGTGGCCAAGGTCAAAGAGGTTGTTGCCTGCTTTCTCCTCAAGGATTTTGATGGCTTCCTGTCTTACATTGAGGTCTTTCATCCATTTTGAGTTTATTTTTGTGTATGGTGTAAGAAAGTGGTTCAGGTTCCTTCCAAATGTCGCTGTCCAGTTTTCCCAGCACCACTTGCTGAACAGACTGTCTTTATTTTATTGGATAATCTTTCCTGTTTTGTCGAAGATTAGTTGGCCATATGTGTGTGGGTCTGTTTCTGGGTTCTCTATTCTGTTCCATTGATCTGAGTGTCTGTTTTTGTGCCAGTACCATACTGTCTTGATGATTACAGCTTTGTAATACAGCTTGAAGTCCAGGATTGTGATGCCTCTTGCTTTGGTTTTCTTTTTCAAAATTGCTTTCGCTATTCAGGGTGTTTTCTGGTTCCATATAAATTTTAGGACTGTTCTAGCTCTGTGAAGAATGTTGGTGTTATTTTGATAAGGATTGCATTGAATATGTAGATTGCTTTGGGTAGTATTGACATTTTACCAATATTTGTTCTTCCTATCCAGGAGCATGTAATATTTTTCCTTTTTTTTTTTTTTTTATTTCTTGAATAGTCAAGTTCAAAGTTCAAACGTCATAAAGCGGGAGGTCAGTCAAGGTTAGGACTTCATGGCCTGGTCCTGGTCACGTGGTCAGGAGGCATGGGTATCCTTCTGGGTCATCCATATGGATTTGATAGTCCTCACGATGAGGGGTCTGCCCACAGTTGCATCTAGATGGAGTCAGTGGCCAGGAGGCTTAGGAGCACCAAGACAGGAGTACGTGGGTGGCAAATGTTCCTGTCTTCGAGACAAAGCCTGGGCAGAAGGACTGCTCTGGGCAAGAGGGAGCTGTGCCCTGAAAACAGAAGTCTGCCCCACCTGCAGGCAGCACCTGTGGTCTCCAGGTAGACCGAGCACTGGGCCTCGGAGAACACAGTGTGCACGTTCTGGGAAGCTGAAATGATAAGGCCGGAAGCCCTAGCAGGCATATCTCTCTCCAGGAAGTTAAGGGCCTCACCCTGGTGGCTGAGGTCAGAGTAGCCAGCTAGGAGCAGGTTCCACAGGCCACACAGTACATGTTACTGCCCGGGACACAGATCTGGTTCAGCTTGTCCAGGGAGGGCTGCTTGGAAGCGGGCAGGGAGCCGTCAGCCAGAGGCCCTACACCCAGGGGACAGGCCCTGCCTCACAGTGCTGGACTAGAAGGATGCCAGGACTCAGTGTCAGGATGGCCCTGACCAGTGGAAGGCCGACTCTGCCTCTCTCTGCTTGTAGCAGGTAGCGTGCACCCTCCAGATCAGAGAGAAGCAGATCAAGGTTCTGCTGATTGACAGGAACTTGGGGGCGGGTAATACTTCCTCTTAGAAGCGATCCCAGTCTTGGAAGGATGGGAGGGAGGAGTTCCCCTTCTTTCTATTCTGCAGAGAGTCTAAAGAAGGTGCCATAAGGGGGCGCCTGGGTGGCTGTCGGTTTAGCATCCAACTCTTGATCTCATGGTGGTGAGGTCGAGCCCCACATTGGGCCCTGTGCTGAGCACAGAGCCTTTTGGGATTTTCTCTTTCAATCTCTCTCTCTCTGCCCCTTCCCCACATGCATGTGTTCTCTCCCACTCTCTTAAAAAGAAAGAGGGTACAGGGAGCCTGGGTGGCCCAGTCAGTTGAGCGTCTGACTCTTGATTTTGGCTCAGGTCATGATCTCACATTTTGTGAGTTTGAGCCCTGCATCGGGCTCTGCACTGACAGTGTGGAGCCTGCTTGGGATTCTCTCTCTCCTTCTCTCTCTCTCTCTCTCTCTCTCTGCCCCTCCCCCCCAAAATAAATAAAAATAATTTAAAAAGAAAGAGGGTGCCACTGCCGGATGGGGGGGTTTCAGAAGAAAACCCCTTCTCTCTGCTCCTCCTGCTTACAGCAGGGATGCATTAGGGGCAGGCACTGCTGGGGAAGAAGTGTGGCCAGGTTCTTTCTCCCCTGCAGGCCATAGAAGATAACTCAACAGGCCAAAGTCAAAGCCATTCTGGTCTGGATCCCCAGCTAGGATGAGGATTGTTCAGCCACTGGTTGTCCAAAGGATTGGGTTCTCCCTGGGAGAACTGGGTTTAAAGGGAGGGTCTTGGGAGCCTGCTCCCTCGTGCATGTTTCTGTAGCGCTTCTGGGGCTGGTTTCTCTTCCTTCTTAGATGATTGGTTTAGATCCAGTATGGAACTGTTGCTTTCAATTCCCAGATCTACTTTTGTCTCATATTCCTCATCTCAGAACTGTCACTACCATGTACCCAATTGTTTAAACCAGAAAACTGGGGGCATCTGGGTGGCTCAGTTGATCGAGTATCTGACTCTGGATTTTGGCTCAGGTCATGATCTCACGGTTTGTGGGATCGAGCCCTGTGTCAGGCTCTGCACTGACAGTGTGGAGCCAGCTTGGGATTCTCTCTACCTCTCTCTCGCTCTGCCCTGCTCTTTCTCTCAAAATAAATATTAAAAACGTTATTAATATTAAAACAATTAATATTATATTAATATTAAATTAATATATTACTATAAATTAATATTAATATTTAAAAATATTTTTAAAATATTAAAAACAAATAAGCCAGAAAGCTGGACGTGATCTTTGACTCAGCCCTTCCCCTACCCCTTTGTGTCATCTCTCTTCACTGCCACCACCTTAATCCAAACCATCATCATCAGCTGCCCAATGGCAGCGACATCTTTATTGATCTCCCCACTTCCTCTCTCACCACCCACCCCCTGCCAATCTACACATCGCCTAGCCACCAGTGACCGCTCACCCCCCGTGGTTCTCGGGCCCAGCACCCTGGTCGTTTCCTTCAGGCACTTGGCACAAGTTACACAGTTATTTTGTTGTTCATTTTGTTGTCTGTCCCCTCGACTAGACTGTGGCACCATGGGGCAGGGAAGCTTGTCTGTTCAGTGCTCCATTGTGTCCTTCCTGCCAACACAGTGCTTTGCACAGAGTAGATAATAGCTATCAGATGGATGTCATGAGGCCAAAGAATTTAGATTTGCAAGGAGGAGTTTCACACATTTTAGAAAAAGGGCTGATAAAACGTAAATACGGGTTAGAGCTTCAGAGGGAATGATGGAGGCAGCTGGATGGACATTAATGCAACCTCCTTACTCACAGCTTCCCAGTTGATGGGGCCTACGGTAATGTCGCAAAATACAAGAGGAAGGGATGGAATCCTAGAGAGAGTTTAAAGGAGCAATTAGTATCTTCCCGAGCAAGTTGGGAAGGAGAGAGGCATTGATGTTGTAGGTCTCGTGAGCCAGAAAAGTAGTGTTACTTCATTTCTTTGAAAAAATAATAGCATCACTTGGGAAAACCTCAGATTTGAGTGGAAAATGAGCTCAGTTTTTAGCCATGTTGAGTTTGAAATGACTAAATATTTCCCGGGGGGGCCACTGAGAACAGCTAAACTTCTTTGACAATTTGGTCGTCCATGAAATAGTCATAAGGCTTATTACTCCAAAAAAAAGAGAGAGTGAAAGCCTCAAAATTCTAAACCCGGTTACATGTTAAGGATACACCCAGATCGTTTGGAACTACAATTTTGTATCAAACCATGACCATTAATAGCCATGCCGTTATCTATTGAATATGCAACGATTTTATTGTGTGAGTACCTGTCATAACTAATTAATTGCAACTCATGTATATTTTTCCGTGTTTTTCAAATTTTTTATGACAGCATGTGGTATTTTTTTTTTAGCTTCTATTTTTATGAATCAGGAAAAAAATGGGATACTTTTTTAAACAAAAATAGAAAAACTCACTGTGTCAATTTCTGAATGAATAGCTTTGGGGTAAGCACTTGCCTTTACACACCAAACATATGTAAGCACAGAAGTTACTAAATGTTCCCAGAAATCACTGGAAATTTCCCTCCAAGAAGTACACACATGTTGATGTTTCTTGGAATTCTCTGCAGCTGGTTTCCCTTCTCTGGTTTCAGACTGCTTAGTCTCAAAAATCACTGGGCTGGAATTATACAGTAACCCTATTGTTCCAATAATTCTCCCTGACGGCAAAATTCAGGGATTTGTCCCCTTTTGGCTATTAGAGTCCCAGACCTAACTATTAGCTATTCTTCTCGATGTGGTTTTGATCTCTTGGAGGATTTTCACATCAAAAGTGTCTTTCAGGGTTTTGTTTTACTGTGGTAAGCTTCCATTTGAGCCGCGTGGGGGAAGAAGCAGAGGTGGGTGGGGCGGGAAGGGTAGGGAGAGAGGAGTGGAGAATATTCCATGCCGAATTCATAGTCCTCTTGGTTGTTAGACTGAAGAATGGCCCAGAGGTAGGTGACTGGGAAAGAGTCGTCTGGAAATAATGACACTGAGGATTAATGCAAAAATCTGGGAATATTTCACAACGAGAAGAAGGTAGTACATTGGGACTTTGTAGCAAGAGGGATTAAATGTAATCATAGAAGTAATGCATCACAGTAAGAGGAAGAATGACATCGACCGATATTTAAGGAACTTTTAAGTAATTAAAGTTGTCAAGAAATGGAGCACACTGCTTCATGTGACATAAGCTGTATGCCCATGGAAATTTCCAAGAAGATTCTGGAAGACCGTCCTCTGGGAATGGTACAGGAAGGCTGTGTGTTGGACAGAGCCTTGGACTTTATTTCTCACTCAGGCTGCATGTCGGTGGTGGATTGACTACTGAATCCTATTTGTCCTCACTCTAAAACCCAGGCTAATGGAGCACCTACTAACTGGAAAAATGCCGGTCGCCATGGGAAAGGGAAAGAGGAGCTTCAGCTTGAAAGTGACACCTGTAATAATTTCTACTCACATTTCACTGGCCAGAGCAAAATGCATGATCACACCTAAAATCAGGTGGGCAGTGAAATGCGCGTGCCTTATGTTAGTCGGCAAACAGAAACGGTTTATAATGCAAATGGCATATAACTTACAGGTTTTAAAAACTCAGATGTGAATAGGATTTTTGAAATCTTTCCTTGGGCTTGACAACAGCTTGTTCTTTGTGTTCTTAAATAGTTTCACCGTTATTTCCGTTAGGACCCTCTCAGTGGTTATGTCTAGGGAAAGGCAAACTTCTGAAGCAGAAACTAACAGGAATTCATGTATAAGGGACAGGGTTAGTTTTCCGATGCAGAGCTGTGCAAGGGTATTGCTAGGATTATTGCTCTTAGACTCTTTTTCATGTTTTGTGAGAAAAAGCAATTAATTATGTTGGAGATGTGGGAAAGCAAGGTTTTTTTTTTGCCATGGGATCAGAAAGATACAAATGTGAGAACAATGCAGTTAACTTAATTTCACTTGAATCCTGATTTTGAATTGGAAGTACCCGTATGAACTCAGTATATCTTATCTTAAAAAAGAAAAAAAAAAGTATTTTCTAGCTCTGTCTACTGAGAAAGCCTAGAAATAAAAACAGAATAGGTAAGAGTGCCCAGGTTATGGCCTCTAATAACCACTTCTCTCTAAAAGAAATCAAGCTTCTTGGAAAAATGGCTGATTCCAGATTAGGCACAGGAAATATACGGGTTGAGCTGGGAACATCGTGTCATCCAAAAAGCAAGAAATTTATTTTTTTTTAAATTAAAAACATTTTTTTTAACATTTATTTATTTTCGAGGGACAGAGCATGAGCGAGGGAGGGGCAGACAGAGAGGGAGACACAGAATCCGAAGCAGGCTCCAGGCTCCAAGCTGTCAGCACAGAGCCCAACGCAGGGCACGAACCCACGAACTGTGAGATTATGACCTGAGCCGAAGTCGGACGCTTAATCGACTAGCCACTCAGGCGCCCCGAAAGCAAGAAATTTATCAAAGGAATACATGAGCCGTGCAAAAAGGCTCAGCGACCAAGTTGAATAGTCTCTTCCTGGAGAGAGGGGATACCTTGAACAGTTTTAAGAATACAAAGTGAGGTGGATTGAAACACATCGAATGTGCTTGAATTCATGAGCTCATATCCTTGCAAATCCCCAATGGACACTTTTGCAGAACTTGTTATTCTGAAAACTGGCAGATAAAGGAAAAGGAACAGAGATCTTCTCTTTCCTCTATGAACTGCACCTCGGGTAACCAAATAGTCGATGACAAAAAGCTTCTCTTTATGGAAGTTTTCCAGTTAATGAAGAAGAAATCATTGATTAAGAACATGATTGTTTTGCTGCCCCTAATGAATGAATGGCAGTAGGCAATGATTATCAGTAGCGGCCAGCATGCAAGAAACAGACTTCTAGACATTTATGCCTCATGACAGAAGTGCACATCCTACCTATGAAGTATACCTCCTGCAAAACAAACGAGAAACGGAAACTGAATCTTGGGAATTCTCTAGGTCAGTGACTCTCAATGCTGCCTTCTAGGAAACATTTGGCATTGTCTGGAGATATTTTTGATTGTCACAATTGGGAGAGAGTGTGCTACTAACATCTGATGGTTAGAGGCTAGGGGTGCTGCTTAACCTTCTGTATGGGACAATCACCGCCCCCCCCCCCCCGCCACCAATGAAGAATCATTTGGCCCAAAATGTCAATAGTGCCCAGCTTGAGAAATCTGCTTTAGATCAAATAATCAATTAATATATATACAGTGACAGAAGAGCATGTTAAGTGACATCTTAGGGATGCAATCAACAAAATCAGATATGGGAAACTCTATAAGAGAATCACAGTACCATAAAACCTCAGATTGCGAGTAACTTGTTCTGTGAGTGTTCCACAAGACCAGCAAACATTTCTTCTTTAAAAAAAAAATGTTTAATGTTTATTTATTTTTGAGGAGGGGAGGGGTAGAGAGAGGAGGAGACACAGAATCTGAAGCAGGCTTCAGGCTCTGAGCTGTCAGCACAGAGCCCAAGGCAGGGCTCGAACCCATGAAACCGTGAGATCATGACCTGAGCTGAAGTCAGACACTTAACTGAATGAGCCACCCAGGCGCCCCTTGACTAGCAAACATTTCTAATGAACTTTAACTTGATCAATGAATGATGTCTTGCAATATGAGTCATACGTGACGCCCAATGTCACATGATCACAACTGAGCCAATGGTTCTTGAAATTCGCCTTGATATACAAGTGCTTTGGATTACAAGCATGTTTCTGGAATGAATTATGCTCGCAAGCCAAGGTTTTATTATAGTTTCTTTAACAAATAAAAGGGTATTTATCTTTTAGAGATACATATGGAGATATTTACAGATGAAACATTATGATGTCTGGGATTTCCTTCAAAATAATTTTCAATGGATATGGGTAAATGGATGTGGGTCTAGATGAAATAAGATTGGCCATAAGTTAGTAGTTGTTGAACTGGATAGATAAGCATATGAGGGTCACTCTCTGGTATATTAGGATTGTGCACAATTAAAAGTTAAAAGATTTTAATAATTTATTATATAAAATGATGGTGATAACAAATGGTAGTTTTTTAAAAAGTGTTATTTACTTTAAAATTAAAGGTAGCATCATTTTTTAAAATGTTTTATTTATTTAAGTAATCTCTATACCTAATGTAGAGCTCAAACTCACAACCCTGAGATCAAGAGTCTCATGTTCTTCTGACTGAGCCAGCCAGGAGCCCCAAGAGTAGCATCTTTTTTTAATCAGTGTATTAGTTATCTATTGCTGCATAACAAATTGTTCCAAAACTTAGCAGGTTCAAACAGTATTATCTCATCGGTTTCTGAGTTAACAGGAATCTGAGAGCCTCTTAGCCAGATGGTTCTGTCTCAGCATCTTTTACAATCAAGAGAGTGGCTGGGGCTGCAGTCACCTGGATGGTCCCCTTTCAAGATGGCTCCCTCACATGGCTGTTATGTGATGGCCTCAGTGCCCTGTTACATGGCCTCTCTGTAGTGCTGCGGAGTGTCCTAATGACATGGCAGCTAGATTCTCTCACAGCAAGCAATCCAAGAAAAAGAATAAGCAAGAGGCTGCAGTGCCTCATGTGACCTAGTCTTAGAAGTCACACTGTCACTTCTGCCATATTTTCTTCATTAGAAGTGAGTCAGTAAGCCCAACCCATACTCAAGGGAAGGGAAACTCGGATCCACCCATCGAAGGCAGTTATGAAAAATTGGTGGACACATCCTAAACCACCACAATTTACCTCTCTCTCTCTCTCTCTCTCTCTCAATGGTCTATAAGATCCTAAAGTGACAGAAACACTAGTCTCTAATAAACCTATGCTAACATAAAAAAGATATATCAACTGCAATATATTGAGGGATTACACCTACATTTTACGAGGTTAAGATACCTCATTACTTGTTATTAAAAGGGTTGACCTAAATGGAACCCTAATAGTATATAACATCAAATATTATTAAATTTTTTTAATGTTTGATTTATTTTTGTGTGTGAGAGAGAGAGAGAATGAGCAGGGGAGAGGCAGAGGGAGAGGGGGAGACACAGAATCTGAAGCAGGCTCCGGGCTCTGAGCTGTCAGCACAGAGCCTGATGTGGGGCTTGAACCCATAAAGCACGGGATCATGACCTGGGCCCAAGTCAGACGCCTAACCAACTGAGCCATCCAGGTGCCTCATCTAACATTAAATTATTTTTAAAGGTGAAATGATATACTGAAACAATTTGAAAGAAACAAAGAAGGATGAAGATTTTCAGTTAAAGCGTGCCTGGATGGCTCAGTTGGTTAAGTGTCTGACTCTTTGTTTCAGGTTAGGTCATGATCTCACAGTTTTTGTGAGTTCGAGCCCCTCATTAGGCTCTGTGCTGACAATGCGGAGCCTGCTTGGATTCTCTCTCTCCCACTCTCTCTGCACCGTCCTCCCCCCGCTTGCACTGTCTCCGTCTCTCTGAAAATAAATAAATTAATTAAAAAAAAAAGATTTTCAGTTAAGCAAGTACTGAAGTGTAGGATAAATTCTGAAGGGTAAGTTCGTTCGTGCTCTCTCAAATTTCTCTCTGGAATTAAAGGAGAGGGAATGTACAGGGTCGTTCCAAGCACATGAACAAAAACCAACTCTTAGCTTCCCATCATCCAAATATCCCCAGGCTCATCATAATCAGAAACATTCACAGCGGGCTGGATATAATCCATTGTCTCCTTCATAGGCAACCGTATCTTGTGCAAACTGCATGATGTGAGCTACACAAAGACCTTGCTTCCTCTCCGCCTCTCAGGCATTCGCCCTTATCCTGTAAAGGCTCTCAGATGTGCCGTAGCCTCCCTTTTGTAGGTCTTTTCCCTCCATCAAGTCAGAGAATCCCATAAAGGGTAGCTCCTGGACCCCATGCAGCATAATCGCCTGAGGTGTGCATCTGGAGACACATTTCCAGAGCCAGCCCCACACCCACCAAATCAGAAAATCTTCGATTGTGGCCCGGACACATGCATCTTTAATAATATCCCCCAGGGAAGCTCAAGAACCACTGAACTGGGCTGTGAACATCCTGAGAACAGGGGCTGAGTCTTACTCACCTGTGCATTCTTAGTCTCTCACCTCTACCCTTGTACCTTCCCCATAGGCAACCCTAGGACCCTGCCAGGTGTTAGACAAAAGTGTGTGGGATTGAACTGATTTGGAAAAAGTTCTATATAGTATAAAGTTCTGACTGCGCTAATTCACGAAGAGATTCTATGTTGATGAGACCCTTTGACCGATAGGTTTGGTGAGGCGATCATGTACTGTTTTTGCCGGCCTGGCATCTGTCATCTCTTATGATAGTAACACTGTAGTTTCCCTTAGAGGAGTCAGGCTCCGTCTCTCAGGCTCCATTCCTGTAGTCCAAGAGGCACCGACAAGACTTTCTCTACAAAGGAGGTGAGCCTGTGTCCCAGCTTTGGCCAATCAGAACATATATTCCTCCAGACTACTGTGATTGGTTCAGAAACGGGTGTGTGACTCAGTGAGAGCTCTACTCCAGATTTGCTGGTGCCATTAGGAGAGACGTGGCTTCCTTGCGCTGGGTTTGCTAAGCTGGTGTAACAGAAGTCTAGACTTTCTAATGACCATCTTTGCCTCTACCTAATCTACTTTTGGTCTCTACAGACTTGCCTGTTTGGACACTTCATATAAATGGAAGCACACAACAGGTGGATTTTTCTTTTTTTAATAGATGGCTTCTTTCACTTAGTATGATGTTTTCAAGGCTCATCTATGGTGTAGCACTTTATAGTGCTTCGTTCCTTTTTATAACCAACTAATATTGCAGTGTATGGATATACTCTATTTTGTTTGTCCATTTATCAGTCAGTGGACATTTGGGTGCCTTTGATTTTTCATGGACCAGTAAATTCCTTTCTGTGGTGAAGTATTTCTATAACAGTGAAAAAGCTTGTAATGCAGACAGTTCTGAATCAAATATTGGAACATGTGATTTCATGAGTGACAAGTATGATTTGGACAGAGACAGTGAATAAAATATGAGAATTTAAGACAGGGGCGGCTGGATGGCTCAGTTGGTTAAGCACCCAACATCAGCTCAGGTCTTGATCTCACAGTTTATGAATTTGAACCCTGCGTCGGGCTGTGTGCTGTCAGTTCAGAGTCCACTTCGGATGCTCTGTCTCCCTTTCTCTCTGCCTCTCCCCTGCTCACGCGCTCTCTCTCTCTCCCTCTCTCAAAAGTAAATAAACATTAAAAAAAAAAGAAGTTAATAAAAAGAAGTTAAGAGAGTCCTAGAAAGTCAGGGATGTATTGTTTATGTGACAATGTTACATTTGTGTATTACGTGTAAATTCACACTTAAAGTTTCATAATTATAAATCACAATGTTTCCTAATTATGATGTAGCTTCAAGACTGGCAACTGGAGCCTTGAGAATTCTGCTCTGAGTGTTGATCACCTTCTGATCATCCACTTCTCTGTCACTTTCACTGTCAATGAAGGTGGTTTGAGGTTGTCTGTAAAATAAGACTCAAGTGTCTCTCTTCGCCCCCGTCCCCAAGGCTCTAAAAACTAGCACACAAACATTTTCGAATCGTATCAGTGTTTTTGCTGCTAATAGTCACGGGAAGACAGATGTTCAATATCACAATCAATGAGTCTCCAAGAATCATTAAAAAAAGAATCTTCAAAAGCACTACTTATGGTTATTCCTGGTCATCGTCTAAATGTTAGTGGGACTCAGGCCAACGTCTTCTAGCTCAATATCCCAACCTTCTTAGATGCTCCTTTGGGACAGGGGGCTCTGCTCGTCCTAGAGGACCGGACTAATGACCTGTGAGCTTCTTAGAACTCTGAAAGTCTGTAATATCTACCAGCTCCTCAGTTAACACCTTTCACAATATATTTAACTAATCAAGAGATGGAGAAGGAGAATAGACTCTGGGAGCCAGATAGACCTGGGTTTGAAACCCACTGTATTAATTTTCTGTAGCTGGGTAACAAACCACACACATAGTGGCTTGAACACATACTCATTATCTCACAGTTTCTGTGGGTCAGGAGTTCAGGCCTGGCTGGGTTCTGTGCTTCAGAGCCACACAAGGTTGTAACCAAGGTGTCCATCAGGAAGGGGTCCTCACCCCCAGGGTCAACTTCTAAATAGTCACTTTAACAACTTGGATATGTAGATTTATGAACTTCATCAAATTTGGAAAGATTTACTCACAATTTTTTTTTCGAATATTCTTTCTGCCCCGTTCTCTTTCTTGTCTGCTTCTGCAACTCCCATTACATGTGTGTTCGATGGCATCCCGTACATCTTTTGTTTGTTTGTTTTTTAAGCTTCTCAAAGCATGGTTCTTAAGCCATCAACACCAACTTGGAAGTTGTTGGAAATGCAAATTCTTAGGCTTTGCCCCAGATATATTGAAGAAACTGTGGGAAAGAGGCCCAACAATTGTGTGTGTGTGTGTGTGTGTGTGTGTGTGTGTGTGTGAATTAAAGAATAGTTGACACACAATGTTACGGTAGTTTCAGGTGTATACCATAGTGATTTGACAAATCTATATGTTATGCTATGCTTACCATATACTTGCAATATCATAGACCATATTCCCTACACTGTACCTTTCATTCCCATGACTTATTCATTCCATAACTGGAAGTCTGTACTTCTTATTCCCTTTCACCCATTTGCCCATACCCCAACTTCCTACCCTCTGGCTACCATTAGGTTGTTCTCTGTATCTATGAGTCTGCTTCTGTTGTGTTTGCTCCTTTGTTTTGTTTTTTAGATTCCTCATGTAAGTGAAATCATATGGTATTTGTCTTTCTCTGCCTAACTTGTTTCACTTAGCATAATACCCGTAGGTTCATCCATGTTGTTGCAAATGTCAAGATCTCATCTTTTTTTCTTTCTTTTTTTTCTTTCTTTTTTTTGGGGGTGGGGAGGGGGTGGAAGAGAGAGGAAAAGGAAAAGAGTTACAGAATCCCAAACAGGCTTTATGCTGATCATGGAGCCCAAAGTGAGGCTGGATTCCAGGACTCTGGGATCATGACCTGAGCCCAAATCAAGAGTCAGAAGCTCAACCAAACGAGCCACCCAGATGCCCCAAGATCTCATTCTTTTTTATGGGTAACATTGCATTGTGTACATACACCATATCTTTGTCCATTCATCTATTGATGGACACTTATGTTGCTTCCATATCTTGCCTATTGTAATAGCTGCAATAATAATAGACAATGCTACAGTAAACATAGAGATGCACATATCTTTTTGAATTAGTGGAATATCCAGGAATGGAATTACTGGATCATATGATAGTTCCATTTTGAAGTTTTTGAGGAACATCTGTATGTTTTCCACAGTGGTTACACCAGTTTATATTCCCACCACCCATGCTCAAGGGTTCCTTTTTCTCCATATCCTCACCAACACTTGTCATTTCTTGCCTTTGTGATTTTAGCTATCCTGACAGGTGTAAGGTAATATTTCATTGTGGTTTTGATTTGCATTTCCTTGATGATTAGCAGTTTTGAGAGCATCTTTTCGTGTGTCTGATGGCCGTTTGTATGTCTTCTTTGGAAAAATGTGTATTCATATCCTTTGGCCATTTTTTTTTTTAATTTTTTTTTTCAACGTTTATTTATTTTGGGGACAGAGAGAGACAGAGCATGAACGGGGGAGGGGCAGAGAGAGAGGGAGACACAGCATCGGAAACAGGCTCCAGGCTCCGAGCCATCAGCCCAGAGCCTGATGCGGGGCTCGAACTCACGGACCGCGAGATCGTGACCTGGCTGAAGTCGGACGCTTAACCGACTGCGCCACCCAGGCACCCCTTTGGCCATTTTTTAATTGGACGGTTTGGTTTTTTGGTGTTAAGTTGTGTACATCCTTTGTATATTTTGGATATTAACCCCTTATTGGATATATCATTTGCAATTATCTTCTGCCGTTCAGTAGGTTGCCTTTTGTTTTGTTGATGGTTTCCTTTGCTGTGCAAAATCCTTTTATTTTGTCAGTCCTAATAGTTTATTTTTGCTTTTGTTTCCTTTGCCTGAGAAGACATCTCGAAAAATGTTGCTAAGGCCAGTGTCCGAGAGATTACTGCCTGTACTTGTCTGGGACTCTTATGGTGTCAGGTCTTACATTTAGGTCTTTAATTCATTTTCAGTTTATTTTTGTGTTTGGTGTAAGAAAGTGGCCCAGTTTCATTCTTTTGCGTGTAGGTGTCCGGTTTTGCTAACACCATTTGTTGGAGAGATTGTCTTTTTCCCATTGCATATTCTTGCCTCCTTTATCGTAGATTAATTGACCATATAAGAATGAGTTTAGGGGTGCCTGGATGGCTCAGTTGGTTATGCATCTGACTCTTGATTTTGGCTCAGGTCATGATCTCACACTTTGTGAGACTGAGTCCCATGTTAGGCTTTGCATGGCACAGAGCCTGCTTGGGATTCTCTCTCTCCTCTCTCCCTGCCCCTCCCCCTGATTGTGCTCACTTCTCTCAAAATAAGTCAACTTAAGGGGCGCCTGGGTGGCTCAGTCGGTAGAGCATCCGACTTCAGCTCAGGTCATGATCTCACAGTTTGTGAGTTCAAGCCCTGCGTCGGGCTTTGTGCTGACAGCTCAGAGCCTGGAGCCTGCTTCGGATTCTGTGTCTCCCTCTCTCTCTGCCCCTCCCCTTCTAATGCTCTGTCTCTCTCTCTGTCTCAAAAATAAATTAAAAAAAATTAAGTCAACTTAAAAAAAAAAAAGAATGTTTATTTCTGGGCTCTCTATTCTTTCCCATTGATCTAAATGTCTACTTTTTGTGCCTGTACCATATTGTTTTGATTATTTTAGCTTTGTAGTAGATCTTAAAATCTGAGATTGTGATTCTTCCAGCTTTATTCTTTCTCAAGATTGTTGGCTACCTGAGGTCTTTTGTGGTTCCACATAAATTTTAGAATTCTTTGTTCTAGTGCTGTGAAAAACGATATTAGTATTTTGATAGGTATTACATTGAATCTGTAGATTGCTTTGGGTATATACTTTTAAAAAAATGTTTAATCATTTATTTTGATAGAGAGAGTACACACACATGCACAAGCAGCAGAGGGGGAGAGAGAATCCCCAGCAGGCTCTGTGCTGTCAGCACAAAGTGCAATGCAGGGCTCGATGATGAACTGTGAGATCATGAGCTGAGCCAAAATCAGGAGTCAAATGCTTAACTGACCACCCAGGTGCCCCAAGGGTATATGGACATTTTAACAATATTAATTCTTCTAATCCATGAGCATGGTATATCTTTCCATTGTTCATGTTGCTTTGCAATTTATTTTATCATTGTTTTATAGTTTTCAGAGTACAGGTCTTTCACTCCCTTGGTTAAGTTTATTCCTAGGGTTTTTTTTTTTTTTTGTGTGTGTGGGGGGGGGAGGGTATAATTATAAATGGGATTTTTAAAAATTTCTCTTTCTGCTACTTTGTTATTAGTGTATAAAAATGCAACAGATTTATGTGTATTAATTTTGTATCCTGCAACTTTACTGAATTCATGTATTACTTTTAACAGTATTTTTTGGTGGACTCTTTGGGGTTTTCTTTGTATAGTCTCATGTCATCCAAAAATAGTGACAATTTTACTTCCTCCTTACCAATTCAGTTGCCTTTTATTTCTTTTTCTTGTCTGATTGCTGTGGCTAGGACTTCCAGTAGTATGTTGAATAAAGTTTTGAGAATGGACATCTTTGTCTTGTTCTTAATCTTAGAGGAAAAACTCTCAGTATTTTACCATAGCCATCTATGTTTTAACAAGCCCTCTAGGGGCACCTGGGTGGCTCAGTCGGTTAAGTGTCTGACTTTGGCTCGGTTCATGATCTCATGTTTGTGGGTTTGAGCCCTACATCAGGCTCTGTGCTGACAGCTCAGGGACTGAAGCCTGCTTTAGATTCTGTATCTCCCTCTCTCTCTGCTCCTCCCCTGCTTGTGTTCTGTCTCTGTTTCTCAAAAAATAAAATAAAAAATGTAAAAAACAAAACAAAACAAAACCCACAAGCCCTCTGGGCAGCTCCTGTACATGCTAAGGTTTGAAAACCACTGGTTTAGATAGTTCTGAATTTATTGATTTAGGGTATCCATGTATCTTTCAATTAATTGATTAAGTAATTGATTCTAGTCATACTTGTTGAACTCCTGCTAGGTGCTAAGCACTGGGGATACAATGGTAAGACACTACCTCTACTCTACATGACCGAATACTGTTCTTGCACTCACTGGATCACTCAGTGTTTTCAGGAAGGCTGCCCACATAAACAGGTTATGCAAAAATGTAGTTGTGAATAGTTATTGTGCGAGCCCAGGGCAGAGGACTAAACACAGATATTCATCCTAAAACTGAAACAGGTAATCATTATTTCCAGGCTGAGCTGAGAAAAATCCTATAGAACCACTATGGTTTGAATAAAGGAGATGATGAGATAGCAGAGTGGGTAGAAATGTGTTGAGTAACTTTTTGTACAGATGGGGAAGAATCCATTTCTACTCTGGTCCCTAAATTCAATGTCCCATTGCTGAGCCAAGGACACTCTTATCCTTATATTATCCTTATCCTTATCTTTTTTTGTATGGAAGTGATTATAAGGCAAGGTATATGTCATTTATCATTTGGTGTGAAAGAAAAATCTATGAGATTAAAAAGTTTGTAATGGGCAATTTGAAATATACATGAAAGTAGAGAGAATTGTATCCTAAACCCCTATATACTTAAAATCCAACTTTTGACCTAGTTGATGTGAGGACCAGTAAGATCATGTAGGCAAAGCCTTTAGCTGAGAGCCTTACTCTCAGTAAACTTTCAATAATGACTTGTCGTATCAGTCAGGGTTCAAAAAAAAAAAAAAAATCAGAACCACTCACTGGAGATTTGCTATAGGGATTTGATCTAATGCAATCGTGGAGGCTGATTTCAGTCTGTGAGGCTGTTGCCTTTGTGCCTGTTGATAGGACCCAAAGTCAGTAGGACATGCTGGAACGCGCATCACTCTCTCACTGCCTGCAAGCGTCCAACCTCAATGATGTGAGGGACCAGTAGAAGATGGTGTCCTTCATCATGGAGGTAAATGCATAATTGGCCCAGCAGCTGGAGTTGCTAAAGCAGGATCCGGCGGAAACTGGAGGAGCTAGGGGCCCAGTCCAATAAGGAAGGTCAGCCTCGGGTAAGTATGTGAGCTGCAAGAGAGCCTGCTACCCTGCAGTGACCTTTCAAACATGAACAACGTGGCTGTGCCTTTGCTCTTGTCTTCCAAATCTTTCAAATCTCTCGGGGTTGGCTAACCTAGAATTATGGGAAATCAGAGACATGTAGTTTTAGTTATCTGTTACTGGGTAACAAACTACCCCCAAACCCATAGCTTAAAACAGGACCAATCGTTTTAGTTCAGGAATACGCAGCTTGGGCAGGGCTTGGTGAGGACAGCTTATCTGTGCTCCAAATGGTGTCAGCCATAGTGGCTCCATGAACTGGCTGGAGGCTGGCTGGGGACTGGACTCCTCCGAATGCTGTCCACTGGAATGAATAGTCAGCACTCTGTGTGGTCTCTCTGGCATGGCAGCCTTATGGTAGCTAGACTTTTTACTGGAGATTCAGGGTTCCAAAGATATATGACTCAAGAGAGAGGGAGAGGGAGCTACAGAGGGAGACAAACAGGAAGATGGGATTTCTATTCTGGTTGTCATTTATTAGCTATGCCACTTTAAGCAGGTCATTTATTCTCTCTCAACCTCAGTTCTCAAATTTTAAAGATCAGGATTCACTCTGCCCAGAAGATGACTCTGAGACAATAATTTGAGTGGAAGTAGTTTATTTGGGAGTTAATCCCAGGAAGTATCAGAAGGCAGCTGAGAAGTATTCAGGGAAGAGAGGAAGCTAGTCACCAGGTAAGTCACCACAGTGGGCAGCTGGAGCTTAAAACCTCTGCGGAACCCTAGGGAAACACTGTAAAATATATACCACAGAGCTATTTTGTCCAAGGGTTCAGGATCTGGGATATTTATACATCAATGCCCATCAGTCATTGGTTGAGGACTCTGGGGATTAATTCCTCAGCACTTTTTTTTTCCTTTAAGTTTATTTATTTATTTATTTATTTATTTATTTATTTATTTAGAGAGAGAGTACAAGTGAGAGATAGCAGAAAGACACAGGGAGAGAGAGAATCCTAAGCAGTCTCCATGCTCTGTCAGTGCAGAACCTAACTGGGGCTCCATCTCATGAAATGTGAGATTATGACCTGAGCTGAAATCAAGAGCCAGACGCTTAACCGACTGAGCCACCAGGTGCCCCAATTTCTCAGCACCTTTGGTCTACTGAGTTCCATGCAGGTGGGAAAAACCCTTAGACAAAGAGATACAGGTGCTGTTGGAGGAAAATGAGCAGATTTGCATTGCTGAAGGGATATGAACAAGGCATCAACGGGGTTTGCTACAGAGTATAGTAGCTGTGTTTTAAGGTTGTTGAGGAATTAAAATGAGATGGTATTTAAAAAAAAATCCACTCCTGGTGTGATGGCGCCTGTATTTGCTTTGGCACAGACCATTGCAGGATTCAAAGAACGCCCTCAGAGGTCCAGGAGCTTTCAATACTCACATCGGAAGACACTGCCAATTTCCTGAAAGGCAGTCTCAAGAAACGGCAATAATATAAATGCATTACCCACCTCCCTTAATAGACTTCTGCACTGCTTGTTAAATTCTGTCTTTTCCTCTTGTAACCTGTCACTCTGTGGGAGTTCAGACCTCTCCAGTGGTTCCTCATAACCCAGTCTCATCTACGCAAGACTTGCTACCTTGGTTAATCTTACCCAAGCTCCACTCCTTGCACATCTCTGTCATCTTCCTCCCTCCCCCTGCCTAGCCCCTAAATGTTCTGGAACTCATGATCTGGTGATATTGTCCAAGAACGGTTGCAAACCCGTGTTATTATGATATTGGATTCTTCAGTTCGTGGTCATTTGATAGATATCTGCGCCTCTCTTAAGGTTTTTGAGCCGAGGAGTGACACAATCCAATCTTTGGGAAGATTCTGGTGTGCAGGATTAAAAAGATAGGAAAGAGGGGAAAGCAGAGTCCGTGTGTGTATGTGTGAAGTTATTACAACTACCCATTTTGAGGCATGCGGGGTGGGAGGAACAGACTTGGCGAGAAGCGCTGTGAATGTAAAGGGACCGATGTGAAAGGGGCAAAGAAATCTTGGTGTCTCATAATAAAACAAGCAATGGCCTGGTGTCGCAAGACTCCGGTCCCAAAGCATGCGGCCACTGTCACCTGTGCAATGTTCCTCGAATCTTTCCTCAAGCGTAAGGAGGGAATGGGACTACCCCGCCTGGTGACAGCGGGGAGCGTGGGGACAGCGCCGGCAGCGTGCTCAGCGCGGAGTCTGCAACTGGATGAGCGCGCCAATCCCGTTTTCTCCTCTATAAAGAAAAAGGCGGGGAGATAATACCTTCCACATTTAGGGTTTGCGGTCAGTACTGAGGCTAAGTACCAGGCATGTGGTAGGCACCCAACCTCAGCCCGTCGCCTCCCCCGGCCGCCACGCCGGGAGAGACCCCAGGGAGACCTGCGGGGCAAGCGAGCTACCGCACCGGGCTCCCGGGCCACCCCCCGCACGCGCTCCCTCCCGCCAGGCGCTGTTGCCGGGGCCCGGGCACCGCCCCACTCCAGCGCGGGCCAATGGCAGCGCGGCCCGGGCACCGCCCAGCTCCAGCGCTGGCCAACGGAAGCGCGGCATGGGCACCGCCTTGATCTCGCGCGGACCAATAGCCGCGAGATCCAGCGCGGGAGCCGCCCCCGGTCGGGTGGGGAGGCGGGGTGTCGGTCACCGACTCCGCCCCTCTCCCCTCTGACCCGGTGTCTCGTCTCTCCGTCTTCCTGTTCCAAACCACGTGGACGCGCCGGGGGCTGCGGGGCTACGAGAGAGAGCCCGGGTCACCGCCGCCGCTGTCGCCGCCGCCGCCGGGGTCGCGACCCTCGCGCCCGTCCGAAGTCGCTGCGCCCCAGCCGCCGGCACCTTTGCCGAGGGCGCGCACATGGCGACCCAGTCGCACTCCCTCAGCTACGCGGGCTGCAACTTCTTGCGCCAGCGACTGGTCCTGTCCACCCTGAGTGGGCGCCCCGTCAAAATCCGAAGGATTCGGGCCAGAGACGACAACCCGGGCCTCCGAGGTACCTCGGGGCGGGCAGCGCGCAGGATGGGCGTGGGGGCCTTGGGCGTGCGGCGCCGATGCCCCGGGGGGCGGCGCGCGGGGAGCCTGCGCGTCCCGCGGGCGCGGCGGGGAGGGCTAGTGGCGCGTCGCCCCCGCACCCGGGCGCGCCGGGGCTGGGGTGGGGGAGGCGGGGTCGGGCCCGAGGGGCGTGCTCCGCGGCGCGCTGCGCTGGCGGCTCCGGGGCGCTGGTAGTAAACAGCTACACGTTTTCCAGCACTACGTGTTGCAACAAATCCCGGGCATCGCCCCCTCGCCCGCCTTCGGTCCCTCTTGGTCTCGCCCTCGCCGAGAACCTCTCAAAGGATAAAGGCAGTTTGCTGGACAGAAATGTGATTGGGCAGTTATAAGATGGAGAGAGATTTGGAGAGAAAAGTACCTACCACTGGTTGGTTCCGCGTCCTGTCCCAAAACACGTCTCAGAAACAGCTGCCCCTATGGACATCGGCTGTCCCTGTCGCCATGATTTCTCGGCTGCCCTCACACCTCTCTGTGGATGTGGATTAAAGACATTTTAAAAATTCTTTGTTTTTAGCCGTATCTGTGATGTGCGCAGGACGGAAGCTTTGGGATAAATTTTTTAACAGTCATGGGCCTAATTGCCTTGCCTTTAGTAAGAGATTTGGTGACAAGCGCTAAACTACAGGTTTCCGAGTCCCCCTTTTGCCCTACAACGGTGGATTGATTATAAAACAGGCCCTCTTTAAACCCAGATCAAGTTAAGTGGTGCCGATTTTCAACTGGTCCCCTGGACACATGCATTTTAAAGCTTCTGTCTGGTTATCCCAAACTGAGAGAGCCCCCCGAAGTGGGGGGCGGGGGGGGGGGAGGAAGGAAAAACCTATCTGCACCTTGAAGGAGAGGGTATGTGGTTGGTCCTGGAAGCTTTGTGGGTCGTGTCGAAGTGTGTAATTTTGCACCAACTTCTGTACTATGTGGCCAGCCCATTTCATCATCTGTCTGATGCCTATTCTGGAGGGTTACATTTCTGCTTCTCTTGAATGGTGATTGGTTGCGCATAAAGGGAAAATGCCATGTCATTGACGGAGACAGAGGGTTAGCAAAGAAAGAACCAGAAGACCCTTCATACCTGGTGACCATGAGAAAGGTTTGTGTTGGTACATGATTGTCTTCTGTCTCCTGCTCAGAAACCCTGAGTAAGTTTAAGGAGGGACCCCAAGCATGGTTTATGCTGGGTATTCTCCACATTTCTTGCCCGTATTTTGTGTCTGTTTGGGCAAAGCAATTGCTTGATTGCTTTCCTCTGTGGCATTCTCAGCCAGCTCTCCCTTTTACCTCCAGGTTACTCTAGAGAACTTGCCATTGGCTGGATATGGTACGACCAGCTTCTCCTTCTGTGAACACTGGGCGTAGTTTTTGTTTGTTTGTGTGTTTTGTTTTAATAGGAATAGAAGCACTGTGTCCTGGAAACCTAGGATTTCTGTGGAAAATATAGTACCTGTAAGATACAATTTAGTGTTTGTCTTTCGACAGGTGGCCTCCAAACTAATATTTAATGTTCCAAAGGATTCTTCCCTCCCCCCGTCCCGGTCCTCTGTTTGTGAACTTCTCTTCTCTGCCACGCACACGAACTCTCATTTCTTCCAACAGGGCCGGGCCACTTTGCACTTTTCCTGGAACGACGCCAGACTCCACTACCTGGGGGAGGTAGTGCTTGTTGGCAGATGTGCTGGTGTTTTATGGGGAGCACTACGTAGAGCCTTATTTTTCTTACCTGATTAATATACCAAGGGGGAAAAAAAAAGAGGCTCCTGATTTAGAGTTCTTTGTGCTGGTTCCAAGTCCTGAGAAATCTTGTAGATGTTTGCTTAATTTCTTCAAGAGGGAACTGAGATAAATGTATATGTATGCATTCATAGTTACACACCCCTGTGTGTGTATACATATGCATATCCACACACATACGTGCCTGTTTATGGATGTCGATACAAGTGGCCCCTGATACAAGATACATGGTCATAGTCGAGAAAGCCCTTGGTAGTTTGATTGAAGGTGTAGCCAGGGGGCTGTGTTGCCAATCATCTGTCCCTTTCTGACTCTTTCTGACTCAGGTTCTGAGAATTGGCAACAACTCAGCCTATCCAATAAAATCTTCGGCTTAAGTAGAAAACTTGCATCTCTTGAAGGTGCTTGCTTAATCATCCCTTCTGGAGGGTGGGGGGTGTGGGGCCTGCCTCAGGGGCAGTGCTTCAGAAAAGGTTACGGAGCCCCAGCATATGCAAGGCTTCGTGGGAGTGTAAACATGAGAAGCTGCTTGCTCCATCCTCCAGGAGCTTTCGAAGTAGGAAGTGCTTGAGAGAGTGGCTTGAGTAACGTGAACTAGGAAGGGCTGAGCGTTGTGAAGGGACTCAGAGGAGGTAGGGCAGAGGCTTCCCTGGGGCTTATCGAAGGAACACTTTCTGTGCCTGCCGCCGGTCTGGACAGATAGGATGGTGACTGCCAGAATCACTGTCGGTGAAGGGAACAGCTTGTGAGTCAAAGAGTTCTTTGTTTATTACGTTGAGGTAAAATGCTTAATGTGTTGCGGTTGTAGTAGCTGGGTGGTTAAGAGCTTGGTCTGAGTCAGACCTTGGTTTGGGTCCTGGTTCTACTTTTGCTATATTAGCTCTTGGACTTTGGGCGAGTTCTTTAACATTTCCGAGCCTCGGTTTTTTCATCGGTAAAGCGAGGCCAGCGTTACCAACCTCATAGGGTTATTGTAAACATTAAATGAAATAACACTCGAAGTGCCCCGAACAGTGCCTGGCACGTCGGCAGAATAAACGTTAGTTAGCTGGTTTTACTACGTAACTTCTGCCTCGAGTATAGTTCTGCTGTCTGGTGTCCGAAATCCGTTCCTGCTTCTATATGGGAACTTTTCACAACTTTCAACTTTGTCTTCTTTTAAAGAGAATTATGCCTTGATTTTATCTTCTCTTTTCAGTCTAAAGGGTTCCTTTTGGGTGATGGCTCCCAAGTATTTGTATGTATTATGTATAATGTAGTGGTTTTCCACGAGGGCAGTTTTGCTTCCCAGGGGGACATTTGGCAGTTTTTGGAGACATTTTTGGTGGTCACAACTGGGAGGCTGCTTCTGGCATCTAGTGGGTGGAGCCCAGGGATACCATAAACATCCTGCAGTGCACCAGACGACTTCCTCACATGAAGAATACTTGTGCCCAAAATGTCAACAGTGTGGATGTTGAAACACACCCTGGCATACAAGACTTAATTATTAAGCCTTTTCCTTTTTTTTTCTTTTCCCCGTGTCTCCGATGGTTGGGACTAGCAGCAGGTCAACCAAGAAAGCTGCTCGGGGATTCAGAAGAGGATGAGACACAGGGTCACACTCTGTGACTTCAGGCAAACAAGCTGATCTCTTAAATAAAAGTGCCTCCTTCCAACGCAGAGGGATTGTACATAATGAGAAGAATTTGAACCACAAGGAAAGATGATCCTGGAATTGCTTTTATTAATTGTACAACCATATGTGTAATTTTTGCTTCACTCTTGAGAAACTTGAACAGTTGTGTTTCGTTCTACTCTTCCTATTAGGAGAAAATCTTTTTTTTTTTTTTTTTTTTGGCTGCTGTTTTCCTGCAGGTAGAAAGCCAAGGCATAGTTAGCATTAGGTACACTAGCTGGTGAGGTTGACCGCAGGGCTGGAAGGAGACTGCAGCCAGCTCCCGCCCTCCGGGCTTGTTCTCCCTTTGAACTGCATGATGGACTTGGCTGTTCCTTGTCATGTTATAAAGCAGCCGTCCACACTGCCTCTGTCTCTGGATTTCCTGAGGGCTGTGTCATGCAGGGTTAGGTTGAGTTCACAGTGGGTAAGGTGAGGTCCAAATGGAAAGAATTCCGCGAGAATGATGGCCGTTTTAAGTGGGAATAACAGAAGGATAGACTTGGGCAGGAGGAGCACTGCGTTAGCAGTTAGGACGCAGGCCTGCTCCGGCCCCGGTCCCTGAGCTCCGGTCCCCGTCCCTGAGCCAGTCACCTGACTGAGCCTGGGTTCCCCTGTGATATTGGAGAGAGGAGTTACGTGGACCCACGGGAGTGCTGCATGGGGCACAAGCAGATGAGATTCCGAAAAGGGAGGGGTGAATGGAGTTTTAATGAAAAGAATTCCTTCAAATGTGTTGCTGAAACATGCTACATAGAGGTCCTTTGAAAGGAAAACATCTTTTGGTAAATTGATGGGCTGTTTTGGGGATAAGTCTGGCTGTTCATAAATTGCATCTTCTGGAAGGAGAATTGTAAGGGAAACTTGTTTTTCTCCTCTGAATACTTCTAACACCAGATGTGTGGGTTTTTTCCCCTACAAAGCAGTTCTCCTGTTCTCAACTAGCAACAACTGGGTGTACTACAGATTTAACTCAATTCTGACACTGTCTACATGGAGATAACTTCAGATCCCACAGGGTAAGGGCTCGGTCCCACCAGACTGCTGCCACTTGAGGTGCCAATCACAAGTCCCAATCGCACGTTCAGGCCGCTTGTACTTATGACCAACTGGCTGTATAAATCGGGGGTTCCCACACCCCCTTCTTGGACTGATAATTTGCTACTGATGATTTGCTCACAAAGCTCAGGAAAACACTAATTTACCAGTTTATTGTAAAGGATTTTATGAAGGATACGGCTGCACACACACAGATGAGGTATATAGGGCCAGGCCCCGAAGGGTCCCAAAGCAAGGGTTCTGTCCCTCTGGAACCAGAGTATGCCACCCTTTCAGCATGTGTGTTCATTCATCAGCCTGGAAGTTCTCTCCTTGTTCTAGAGTTTTACAGGATTTAATCTCCAGGCAGCCTCCCCTTCGCTCAGGGTCAGTTGGTGGGGCCGAAGTTTCCAAGCCTCTAATCACTTTTTTTCTGGTGACCAGTCCTATTCTGAGGCTGTATATGGGCCTCATCCTAAGTCACCTCATCAGCATAAATTCAAGTGTCCTCCAAAGGGGCTCCTTATGAATAAATTTTAAAAGACACTCCTATTATTTTGGAACTTCCAAGGGTCTTAGGAGCTCTGTGCCAGGAATTGGGAACAAAGACCAAATACATTTATTTATTTTCTTTTGAGTGTTTATTTATTTTGAGAGAGCATGCATGTGAGCAGGGGAGGAACAGAGAGAGAGGTGGAGACAGAATCCCAGGCAAGCTCCGTGCTGTCAGCACAGAGCCCAGTGAGGGTCTCAGTCCCACAACCTGAGATCATGACCTCAGCTGAAATCAAGAGTCGGGTGCTTAACTGACTGAGCCACCCAGGCACTCCACCCATTACTTAGTATACCACAAGGAGCACCTGTATTTTATTTTAGTAACGATGGTAGATTGAATAGTGTCTTGTTGATCGGGAACCTGCCCTTTTGTGCCTCTGTTGACTGTTACAGTTTGCTGCCACCTGACAATTATTGGGAGCCCCAAATGAGATACTCATCTTTTAAAGACAAATGCTAAGAATCCTAATGGTCTTCTTTCACATCTGCTGTTGCTTGGAAGCTGTAAAATGCTGTTCCAGATGGAACTGCGTACCATCTTTTTTTTTTTTTAAACTAAGTTTTTAGTTATTTTTTGTTTTTTAAAAATGTTTATTTTGAGTGTGTGTGTGTGCATGTGCTTGGGGCAGGGGCTGAGAGAGAGAGAAGGAGAGAGAGAATCCCAAGCAGGCTCGCAGCTGTCAGCTCAGAGCCCTACATGGGGCTTGATCCCACAAACCATGAGATCATGACCTGAGCTGAAATTAAGAGTTGAATGCTTAACTGTGTGAGTCATCCAGGCACCCTGAAAGCTAAACTTTTGATTTTGAGATTGTTGTGGATTCATATGCAGTTGTAATAAATAATACCAAGAGATCTTGTCTATACTTTAGCCAGTTTCCCCCATATGTAACATCTAGAAAAACTATAGTAAAGTATCATTTCCAGGAAATTGACATTGGTAAGAGTAAAGACACTGAACATTACCACAAGGATTCCTCAAGTTGCCCTTTTTTCGTAGCCCCCACCAACTTCTTAACCCTTAGCAATCGATAATCTGTTCTCCATTCCTATAATTTTGTCATTCAGAGAATGTTATATAAGTGAAATCATAGTAAGTAACCTTATGCAATTGACTTTTCACTCAGCATGATTCTCTGGAGATTTAAGTTTTTTTTAAATCAAGTTTGTTCCTTTTTATTGCTGAACAGTCTTCCATGGTATGAAAGTACCACAGTTTTTCTTAACCATCCACCTGTTGAAAGACATGTGGATTGTTACCAGTTTGGGGGCCATTCTGAGTAAGGCTGCTATAAACATTTGTGTACAGGGTTTTATGTGAACATAAGTCTTTGCCTGGGATAAATGCCTGGGAGTGTAGTTGCTGGGTTGTGTGGTAGTTTGCATACTTAAACTGCCACACTGTTTTCCACTGTGGGTTTACCATTTTATATTCCCATCAGCAATGTGGGGTGTTGAGGTTCTGTACACCCTTGCCAGTATTTGGCATTGTCACTCTTTATTTTTTATTATTTTTCTTTTTTAATTATTTATTTTTCTTTTATTATTATTTTATTATTAAAACCCTAAAAGGTTTTAAAATGTGTTACTTTTTCTAAAATCAGCATCTCGATAACTTGGCTAAGCCTGTGCAGCTGGTGGCACTGAGGCCCCCTCCTGCCTCTGGCCCTGCAGACCAGCTGCAGAATCTGCTGGGCTCTTTCTGGATGACCTCCAAAGGTCATTGGCTGAGAGGCAGCAGTTTCAAGGTCATTGTCCTACCCCTTTCCCCATCAGAGGTCACATGTTGGAAAAGTCCCATCTTGACCACACTTTCTTGTAGAACTTGATGTTCTTGGATTTGGAGAGCGGGCTGCCGTTTCCTGGGTGGCGGCCACGCGTGGGTGATGCTGTTGATGTAGAGGCCACCGATGGCGTTCAGAAGGAAGAGGAACACCAGTGAGTGTAACCCGGTTTCAGAGGAGGATCACAAAACCCAGGAGCACCCCACCCCAGAAAAGGAGGAAAGAGACAAGGAAGGGGACAGAGCCCATGGTCCTTGCACACCTGGGATGCCATCGGGAGCTGCAGGGTGGCCGTTCAGGGCACAGGCAGTGCAGAAGCGCCACAGTCCAGAGAGGCGGCCGTCAGCCACAACCGGTGGCCGTCGCAGGAGGAGCCGGATAGGGTACTCCACCAAGGACTGGGATGGGGGGGGGGGGGGACGCCATGCCGCCTCTGGGCCTCGTGGTTCCCCAGGCTCGTCCTCGAAGCCTCCTGCCAGTGGGCTCCCGGTTTCTATTTTGGCCATCTTCATGGGTGTCTTCATGGGTGGGTGATAGGTGTAGTACTTGCTGTGCTCACTGCCTCCTTGGACGTCATTTCCTAGTAGGATTGTTTTGACCCTTAAGTTTTGAGAATTCTCTTTATGTGTTCTGGCCCTTTGTCAGATATGTGGACGGCTGATATTTTATCCCACTTTAGAGCTTGTCTTTTCATTCTCTCTCTCTCTTTTAAGTAGGCTCTATACCCAGTGTGGGGCTTGAACTCATGACCCTGACATCAGGAGGTGCTCGCTCCACCGACTGAGCCCGCCAGGCACCCCCAGTCTTGTCATTCTCTTAACAGGGTATTTTGCAGAGCAAGATTTTACTTTTAGTGTAATAGAATTTGTCAAATTTGTCTTTTATGGCTTGTGCTTTTGTTGTTGAAGCTAAGATCTCGTTGCCTAGCTCTAGATCCCAGAGATTTTTCATGTTCTGTTTTCTAAAGGTTTTATAGTTTTACATTTGATTTTAGTACTAGGTTTAAAACTTAGGTTGAGGTTCCTTTTTTTTTTTTTTTTTTTTTTGTTTTTTGGTTTTATGGGTGTCCAGTTACTCCAACACCATTTGTTGAAAGGGCTATCTTTCTTCCATTGAATCACTTTTGTACCTTTGTAAAAAAATCAGTTGGGCACATTTGTGTGGTTCTGTTTCTGGGGCCTTAATCCGGTTCCACTGATTTATAGGTCTGTTCCTTGGCCAGTAGCACGTACTCTTGATTACTGTACCTATCATTGTGTAGGCTGATCCCTCCAGCTTTACTCTTACTTTTTGTGATTTTATAAGGTATTCTGGTTCTTTTACCTTTCCATATAAATTTTAGAATGATCTTGTCTTATCTAAACACGAATCTTGTTAGGATTTTGACAGGAACCTTGTGTGGTTTTCAGTATATGAGTCCTATACACATTTTGTTAGATTTACACCTAAATATTTTACTTTTTTGAGCAGTTGTCAATGGTATGGTATTTTTAGTGTTGGTCTCCATCTATTCAATGCTAGTATATAGAAATACAGTTCATTTTTCAGAAGATGTGTATCTTTTATCCTGTAACCTTGCGAAATTGTTAGTTCTGGGAGTCTTTTTGTAGAGTCTTTGGGATTTTTTTTTTTTTTAAGTTTATTTATTTTGAGAGGGAGAGAGTGTGTGTGTGTGTGCAAGCTGGGGAGGGGCAGAGAGAGAAGGAGAGAGTATCCCAGGCAGGCTCCATGCTGTCAGCACAGAGCCCAACTCTGCTCAGTCTTACAAACCATGAGATCATGACCTGAGCTGAAATCAAAAGTCAGACCTTTGACTGACAGAGCCACCCAGGCACCCCTTTTGGATTTTCTGTGTAAACAACCATGCCATCTGCAAATGGGAATAGTTTTATCTTTCTGAACTTTATGTCTTTATTTCCTTTTCCTTACTGCACTCGCTGAAACTTCTAGCACCATGTTAAGTATGCAGTGAGAGCAAACTGCCTTGCCTTGTTCACTGTCTTAGGGGGAAAGCCTCCAGCGTTTGGCTGCTAAGTGTAATGTTAGCTGTGTGGGTTTTTTTTTTTTGTTGTTGTTATGTTTTGTTTTGTTTTGAAGACGCTTTCCATGAAATTGAGACAGTTCCCTTCTATTCGTGTTGTTCTAAGAGTTTATCATTATTATGAATGAGTGTTGTATTTTGTCAAATGCCTTTTCTACACCAATTGACGTGATTGTATTTTTCCTCCCAATGTGTTTGTAAAGAAAAGGACTACAACTGAAGAATTTATGTATAAATGGGAAACTTGGAAGGTCATAAAGCAGTATAAATCAGAGAGTTAAATTTTCCTCTGTTAATTTTCTTTCTTTTACAGGTTTTTGTATAAACACCTGAAAGTATGGGACAAAAAAAGTAATCTTAAGTGTTTGTTATTATAAATAAAACAGCAATAACATTTTTTGTATCTATCTCCTAGCATACTTCTATTTCTGCAGGATAGAGTTCTAGATGTGGAATTGCTAGGCCAAAGACAATGCTTTCTTAAAATGTGGGGTCATATCAAAGTATGTGAAATCCTCTTGCCTAATTGGTAAGCTAACTTTTCCCTTAATTGTGATTTCTTCCTTGTATTGACAACTTCTGCTTTTTTTTTTTTTTGGAGGTGTATTTAATGGTATTTCTAGCATAGCAGATTAGAGAGATGATTGGATTTCTTTGCGTTTTTCATATTTTTTAAAGGTACTCTTTCTTTGAACTTGGTTTTTATTTTTTAAAAATGAACTTTTACCAAAGTGTACTACACATTAATAAAAGTGCAAAGATCATAAATATATAGCTTGGTGAATTATTACAAAGGGGATATACTCCCATAGCCATTATCCATGCCAAGAAATAAAACAGCAGCCCTGAGACCCCTCTCATGCTTGTTTTGTCACATCATTTTCTCCACCTGCAGTGTAAGTAATAAACTGCCTTTTTGAACCATAAATTAAATTTCTGAAATGTTAACCGTAATTTATATAAGTGGTCTTATAGAGTCTGTATTTTTTTTTAATTTTTTTTTTAATGTTTATTCATTTTTGAGAGACAGACAGAGACAGAGCATGAGCGGGGAAGGGGCAGAGAGACAGAGAGGGAGACACAGAATCTGAAGCAGGCTCCAGGCTCTGAGCTGTCAGCACAGAGCCTGACGCGGGGCTCGAACTCACGAACTGTGAGATCGTGATCTGAGCCGAAGTTGGATGCTCAACTGACTGAGCCACCCAGGCACCCCGAGTCTGTATTTTTTGTGTATGTCTGGTTTCTTTGTTCTGTATCGTGTTTGTAAGATTCATCTTTGTTGTAGCAGCAGTAGTTGATTTTTATTGCTATAGCGTGCTATCACATTTTATGAATATGGCACAATTTTTGGCTTCTGTGTTAAAGTATTGCAAATAACTAGTTCCATTCTGTGACTTGTCTTTTCACACTTAGTGGGTTTTTTTGATGAGCAATAAGTACTATTAATATCGCCCAGTCTATAAATCTTTCTCTGCCCTGTAAAGAAATCTTGGTCTACCCCAAGGCCAATGAAGATGTTCTCCTTGAACTTCTAAAGAGGCTTCTGTTTTTATCTGTAAAAGTCTGTTACAATAAATAAATTCATTCTTCATACTTTTTAAAACAGAATTTTGCTGAAAAATAGATACTGAATTTTAACAGATGCCTTTTTAGTAGTAGTTAAGCTAGTTACCTGATCCCCCCCCTCCATTTTTGTATTTAATCTTGTATTTAATAATGTCTTCTTTTTTTTAAAGTTTATTTATTTATTTTGAGAGAGAGAGCACGAGTGGGGGAAGGGCCTAGAGAGAAGGAGAGAGAGAGAGAGAGAGAGAGAGAGAGAGAGAGAGAGAGAGAGAGAGAGAGAGAGAGAGAGAATCCCAAGCAGGCTCCACACTGTCAGTGCAGAGCTGGATGTGTGGCTCAACCCACAAACCTTGAGATCATGAGCTGAGCCAAAGTCAGATGCTTAACCGACTGAGCTATTCAGGTGCCCCTCATTTGTTCTCATTAAATGAAGTTAGTTTGGGGGCACCCAAACAGTTAAACATCTGACTTCAGCTCAGATCAGGATCTCACGGTCCGTGGGTTTGAGCCTCGCGTCGGGCTCTGCTGATAGCTCAGAGCCTGGAGCCAGCTTTGGATTCTGTGTCTCCCTCTCAGCTCTGCCCCTCCCCTGCTCACACTCTGCCTCTCACTCCCAGAAATTAATAAATGTTAAAAAAAAAATTAAAAAACATAAAAAATGAACAGAATAAATTAGTTTGTAATTTTTTATTTTGCATGTGATGCTCTTAACTGTTCTGTGATTGAAGCCATCTCTCTGCTTTTGTTGTTGTTGTTGTTCTTTGGAATACGTAATATAAGAATTATTTTCCTTTGAATGTCGGGAAAACATTTGCCAGCAACTTCATCAGTGATCTTTTTGATTTATTGATAAATTTTCTCCTTCCCTTAGTTTTAGATTTCTCTTCCTGTTTGTTTGTCATCTTTTTACATAGCTATATTAATTTCACATGTATCCATAGAGATTATAGTTTCTTTTTAATTATATTATTTTTTATTTCTGATTTTCTTAACTCACATTTTATTTCTTTTTTTTTTTAATTTTTTTTTTCAACGTTTTTAATTTTATTTTTGGGACAGAGAGAGACAGAGCATGAACGGGGGAGGGGCAGAGAGAGAGGGAGACACAGAATCGGAAACAGGCTCCAGGCTCCGAGCCATCAGCTCAGAGCCTGACGCGGGGCTCGAACTCACGGACCGCGAGATCGTGACCTGGCTGAAGTCGGACGCTTAACCGACTGCGCCACCCAGGCGCCCCACATTTTATTTCTTCTTACAGATGAATGAGACTATTGGTCTGTGTTGTATTTTTTAAATTAATTAATTGATTAATTTTTAAAGCAGGCTCCATGCCCAGTGTGGGGCTTAAACTCACAGTGTGGGGCTTGAACTCACAACCCTGAGATTAAGAGTGGCATACTCTACTGACTGAGCCAGCCAGGTGCCCCTGTGTCGTATTTGTTAAAATGAATTAGCTTGATTTTTTTTCTGCTATATTTTCCACTTTTAAAATCTTTTTGAGATTATTTTGTCATTTACTCTTTGGCTTCTAAATCTGTTCCATATCTGAAATCTCAGTTCGTTTTTTTCTCTTTTCCTTTTTTTCATACTATGGTTAGTATGGTGAACTTTTTTTTTGGTAGACTCCTGTGTATTCTGATAAAATTAATATTTCTGTTCAAAATATTTTATTATGTTCTGTAATTTTTTTTCTGGACATATTGACAATTTAGGAAAGATGTTATATGTTTCAGTTAAAATATAATTTATCATTTGTCACATAATGTATTACTACATATTATACATAGAATACGTATATTTTATACATAATGACTGTAGTATTTAGAAAGATCTTTCATAGGCTATTTAATGAAAGTGGTTTTGTTGGCTATTTAAATTGTGTCACGGTAACTTTATTTGTATTTTTTAACTTAAATTTTATGTATTTTAAAAAATATACGCATGGCATGAAATTCAGAGGGAACAAAAAGGTTTATAAGATGGGATTTTGTCTCTTTTTTATTTTTCCTTCCCTGTGAAGCTACCAGTGTTACTAGTTTGTTGTGTTTCTTTCCAGGGCTATTTTTTACATAAATAAGCAAGTACGTATGTATGTTGTTCTCTTTCACACAAATGGCCATCAGCATCCTACTTTTTTTTCACTCAGCATACCATGCAGATGATTTATATCAGTATATAAGAAATCTCTTTAATTTTGATGCTATAGAGTGTTCTGATATATGTCCTGTATGTATTTATATCTAACATTTATATATGAATGTTATAAATAGATATAAATAAACATCCTTATTTGAGACATAGTTTGCCATTCTTAGGAGTGGGTCAGGCTGATGACTGCCACTGTTTTACAGAGTTACTGGCCCCTTAAAGAAGTGAGGAGCTCACTTCCCTTAAGGAGGGGAGTGCATTAGGTATCAGAGGCAGTATTTAATGAATTCTGAGATTGAAGGTCCTAATAATATAAATTTTTAACAAATGTTGACTACAGTAACATAACATGCGTAAAACATAAAAGTGGTGCTTAAAAGGTTATACAGTGAACACCTGTGTGACCCCATCTGCGTCAAGAAATGGAACATTGCTGACCTATGGGGCCAGCCATCTTCCAGTAGAGACTCCCTTCTCTGCTGCTGCTGGCAGTCACTGTCCTGACCACTATGGTATTTGTGCCGATGGTCTTTATAGCTTTATCGCCTAATTACGTATTCCCAAGCAGTGCAGTAAACTCGTGCCTATTTTTGGATGTTTTTCCCCAGTGTTTTTAGATACTTGAAACTGTACCCCCAAGAGCAGTCTTGAGGAGGAAGAGTCACAAAGGGTGTATGGGAAGTGAAAGGACAACGAATCCTACACATCTTGCCTTAATGAAGTCTGCGGACTTCAGTCTTACTATTATTAGGTGAACTTGAGATCTTTCTCGTACCACGTGATGGAGCTATATCTTCGCTGCTGCCAGGATTCTGGAACTAGCTCTTGTGTTTGGTTCTTTGAAGTACTGTTTCTGAGTCACCTATTTGCTGTGACCAGGGGATGGTCCAGCCTGGAGGTCTCTCTACGTGCCCATTTTGTTCCTGCCTGTGCCCCTCTGCTGGGCGTTTTAAACTGTGTTGGTGCATAAGTGCTCCCGTGGATTGCAGAAGGAAAAAAAAAAAAATTGAAAGTTAGGCTTTTTTTTTAATGTTCTTTTTTCTTTCCTAATCTGTAAGAGCTATGCAGTTTAATCTTGGACTTTATTCATGAATTCTTGTTCCTCAATCCCCTTTAGTCACCTCAAAAACTTGAGCAAATCAAGGTTTCCTTTTTTTGTGCAGAGCACGTGGCGTTTGCTAAAAATACAGGCAGAAAGTGGCGCTGTGGTCTTGATCATGCCCGATTTTTAAAACCAGAATATTCTAGGGGCGCCTGGGTGGCTCAGTTGGTTGAGCGTCCAACTTCAGCTCAGGTCATGATCTCGCAGTTGGTGGGTTCGAGCCCCATGTCAGGCTCTGTGCTGACAGTTCAGAGCCTGGAGCCTGCTTCGGATTCTGTGTCTCCCTCTCTCTCTGCCCCTCCCCTGCTTATACTCACTCGCTCTCTCTCTCAAAAATAAATAAAACTGTAAAAACTTTAAGAACTCTATATAAAGAGGCCATAGAAATCATTTTGTAGTTGAGTTATTTTCAAACTTTGGGATGCTACCTGACACCACAACCAAGTACGCATACAGATATTTGTAAAGCATTAAGGTTTTACCAACAGTTAACTCCATACAGTTAACTCTGACATTGTTTATTCTATTCTGGTTTCATTAAAAATGTTGATTGGGGACCCATTAAATGGTCTGCAGGACTCTGCGGTAGGTCAGTGCCTACAGTTAAGAGGTACCGTGATTTTCTGGAGGAGGTGGTGGACTCAGGATTAAACGGAGTTCGGCAAAGTGGCGTCCCTGGTTAGTGTGGACCGTGGAGAAGGACAGGCTTGCCCTCAGCCCCCGGCTTCGTCACTTGCTAGTCCTCATTCTCGGGCCCCAGCCTCCTATAAAATGGGAACAGCCCTCCCTGCCGTGGGGATTTGAGGATTAAATGAGAGAATGTCCGGCTGTAAGGCATGCTTTGATGCACACCTGCTGGAATTAGCCGTCGTTCCCTGTTCAGGGCTCGCCGGAGTCTCTCTGCCTTCTAGCCCAGTGTTCTCGGTACGGGTTGCAGCATCTACTGTGACGGGGGTGCGGGGGCAGCAATAAGTAACTGCACAGGTGGACGGGAATTGCTTAGCCCTCTGGATCAGTTCAGGTGGCTGCTGGGGTCTGTGCTGGAAACTTCTGTTAGTGTATAGAGGGGTGCAGACTGCCTAAATCGCCAGGTGGTGGCCATGCCTTTGGTGCAGAAAAGTTAGTCTTCCTGTCCTTGTTCACGGGCACAGGTTGACGCCAGAGAGGGAGTGAGAGAGAACGAGTGTGTGTGTGACGCACTTATGGGAAGGCACAGGACTTACAGGAAGTGCTGTCCTGCCTGAGTCTTCATTCTACCTCCTCTCCTTTTTCACATTTAAAGTCCATTTCTTCCCCCTCTGCCCACCCCCCCTTTTAAGTAATGCCCACTTTTTATGTCTTAGACGACAATCTGTCCGTAAAAGGAATTGAAGCAAATATGTACATCAAGATTTAAATAAGAAAGTTAAATTCGTACAATGTCCTACCATGAAGAGAAACCCATTCGTTAACACGTGGTGGTTTTTCTTTGCAGTCTTTTTTTCACACATTAAAAAGAAGGTGATGGTAATATTGTACATTCAAGTATGTGTGTAATGAAATGAAAAACTAAACTGATAGCTCCAGGTGAGTAAGAGGCATGATGAGGGGAGAGAAGGGACAGTGTTGAGTGGAGGAAACCGGGACCGCTTACTGCTTCGGAGACTGGAGGGTGGCCTGCACATTCATCTGCCCTCTCAGGTGGGGAACAAATACGAAATTGACTTTAAAACTCTTCCCTCTTTTCTGCTGCTTCTCCCTTGTTTGGCATGCACGCCTGAGGTCAGAAGAACAGGCCTTTATGGGTGTTAGGCTGCTGAAATTAATACCCCATTAGATGCAGGTAGAGTTGCTGTTTGTCATGGAATATGAAAGCTGAATTGTTTCTCATAGTTCCACTAAACATAGATATGCCAGTCGGTGCTTTTCTGGTGCTTCGGTTTCCTCAGCCAGTGGTCCCGGCCCTGTCCTGACTCGAACCCGGGTGTGGTGCAGGGGTCACGGACCTTCCACTGCAGTTCCCGGATGAGACCTCTTCTCTGGAAACGGTGACCAGTCTGTGTTCTCTTTCCCCCGCAGACTTTGAAGCCAGCTTCATAAGGCTGTTGGACAAAATAACTAATGGTTCTCGGATCGAAATAAACCAAACAGGTAAGCGCTCTCTCTTCCCATTCCTGAAATTCCTGAAATTCCCATTACAGTAGATGCTGCAATCCGTACCACATGTGCTGCTGACCCATTCCTCTACTTCTCGTGCCTCTTAACGGGATAAATATTCGGGTGGGAAGACCTGGCTTCCTGCCTGTGAGAAGTTGACTGGAGACGTGTGTCAGATCTGCCAGCGTGAAGGGCGCACCCTTGACTGAGAGAAGTTAGAGGGCTGAACGTTTCGGCTCAAGCAGGCACCGCCTCTGCTTCAGCAACAAAAGTACTTTACACCTAAAATTGATGTGCGGGTTTTCAAAGTCCGATTGTTTATTTTGTCACAATAAAATTTTACAACAAAGTCTGTGAGATAGTTGAACGCGCTGAATTTTATTTTATTTTTGTCTTTTAAAGAAGCACACACAAGCGTATGCAGAAGATGTGAAAATCCTTTCACCTGTTTCTTCTTCCAGCCCCTCCCCGAGGGGCCGCCGCGGTCACGGTCTGGGGCGTGTGCCCTGGTCTCCTTTCCACGCATTTGCTTGCACGGCGCTTCCGTTTCTGAGACCAGCGGGGTCATGCTCTTCATGTTGTTCTGCAGCCAGCATTTTTTCGCTGTCACCGAGGTCTCCGAGAACTTTCCCTGCCAGGCATACGCAGATCTATCTTGATATTTCAGTGCACCTAGTAGAGTATTCTGGTGTGGGGATGCATGATCATTTATTTGATTGTTCCCTACTGATAAACATTTAGGTTCTTTTTAGCTGTTTGTTTGCTGTTAGAAACTCTTCTCGACCTTGTCAGGGAGACCATGGCAAACATCCTTTGGCCGGCTCCACGAGCTGTCACCTTTGCGCATGTATTCAGCAAAGGAAACCATGACCTTTCTCATGCATTGGCTCTCTTAAGAAAGAAGACCAGCTTGGCCTGATAAGTGGCCTTTTGTGTCACAGGAGATTCAGTGGCCTGTAGCTGCATTCAGCCATGCCTTACGGAGAACAAGTTTCAGGTGTGAGACCTCAGGGGCTTGTAGCAAGCTGTCATTCCCTGAGTTCTCTTTGGCTTGTTTACTTGGAAATTGCTGGAGATTTTTAAAAAATTAAAAATTTTTAATATTGTTTTGCTGGAGATTTTTTTTCAGCAGTTTTTATCGGTGATTCAGAGGGTGCGTAATTCTTTTCTAGTCCTCTCTTCAGCTCAAGTTGGGAAGTAAGACAATTTACATGATTCTGCTTCCACCTCATGTGCCCTGCGCCCACCAGCGTAGAAGCCTTCAATTCTGATAATCTGACCAATTTGTCACCCTGTTAATTTGCAGGCGTAAACAGATTTGCAGAATTTAGTGGTTATGTATTTTTTTTTTGTTTTGTTTTTTGTTTGTTTTGGCTTTTTGACCTAAAGGATTGGTTTTAGACTAATCTAAAATTTAATTTAGACTAACTGATGTAGACTCTTTCCCACTTTGATCAGAACATGATTCTGATTGTGATCATTGGGATTTTGGCTTTTAATTTGGTAAAACCTACATTTATTTTATGAAACTCTCAAGAGTGGCTTTCCTTGTGAGGGACTGAGCGTAAATCTCTTTCCTCTAATGTTAAATGTATTGGTAAATTATGCCAGGAGACACTGACAAAAGATTTTGAGCAGCAGCAATACCATGTTCAGCCATTTATGCCCTCCCCCCAAAATCTAGAATATTTTACTTTGCTTTTCCTCTAATACATACACCCAGTAAGAAACTTTTTGGATGATACGGATATGGGAAAGAGTGAACGAAGATAATAGAGTTTCCACCAAAGCTATTCAGTAATTTTAGATCTTTCTATTTGTTGTTATTAAATTTAAAAAGAGCTACTATTAATGGAATTAAGTGCCATGAAGTACTTGCCTTCTCTAGGAATCCTGTTGATGAGTGCAGTTTCTGGGAAATCTCGTTTCAAGGGCCTGGAAAGAAGCTGGTTGCTGATGTGACGATTTCAGCACATCATTTGCAGAGCCCTCCACCAGCAGGCAGAGTGTGCTGTTGGAAGCCCATAGCGCCCGTTGGGATCCCTCCTCTGTGCCCTGCCACGACTTTGGCAATTCAGATGCTTAGGGAGGGGTTTAATTTATTACTGTTTATTAAATTACACTCACAGTTTATTATTGTTACAGGGGCTTGACAGTAATGAGTCAGCTTTTGGAAAAGTTAAGTGTGGGCTCTTAGGAATGGCATTTTGAACTTCTTGGATGCCCTTGTCAGACTTTCCCCTTGGGACTCCCTGCTTTTGTTGCCTTTTTGACACTTCGTGTTTTTTGTTTTTTTGGCTGAATGTGGCTCTTCCTCCTCCGGTATAAGGAACAACCTTGTATTACCAGCCTGGCCTCCTGTATGGCGGGTCCGTGGAACATGACTGTAGTGTCCTTCGCAGCATTGGCTACTACCTGGAGAGTCTTCTTTGCCTGGCTCCGTTTATGAAGCACCCGTTAAGAATTGTTCTGCGGGGAGTAACCAATGACCAGGTTGACCCTTCGGTGAGTAGTGAATAGTCTCGTCTCTTGTCACAGCCCAGCTTTTGAGAAGCAAGTTCCTGACACAGCACAGGTTTTATTGTTGAGGGTCTCTGTTTTGTTATTTACCTTGAGATTTAGACATTAATCACCCCGGGAAGCAGACGAACCAAAATTTGCAATCATCAAATGCCGTGATGACTGTTAACATTCATCAAGGTGCCTTTCGCTGTCGTGTCTAAGAACCTTCAGAGCAGATGTGTGCAGTCTCATCATGGTTGACATGAAAAATGGCTCTGTTGGCTCCAGTGCTTGAGCGTGGAGTCTTCCTAAGGTCATGTGATGGCTGCGGCTGCAAGGCAGCAGACCAAAATTTCAGACAGAAAATAATAATATCTCCTTGGCATTGCTGTAGCATTATCTTGAGTTAACTCAGATTTTAACCATAAATTTTAGGGCTTTTCTTCTTCTGAGAAGAGTTTGCAGATTTAGAAAAAGGGCAGGGGCGGGGAAGGTATACGCGAACTCTGATAGTTTGTGGGCACCAGCAACCTCCTTATTAAGTGTGCTAATTTTCCTGCGTGTGTGGGGAGGATAGTTTAATATATACCTGGAATTTTCGTTGTGGCCACCACAGCTGTCTTAGAGTCATTCAAGGATGGGTTTTGTCGTGTGTGTGAGAGAGAGAGAGAGAGAGAGAGAGATACTAGAACAGTTCTGTCCAGGCCTGCCTTGGACCTTTCTTGCAGGGAGGGAAGGATCCCCTGCTCTCCAGAGAAGGTATCTGAAAACCCAAGGCCATGATGTGAAGTTCTTACCAAGGACACCTCACCAAGGTTCACCTCTACCGACTTGGGACCGGGACCTCGGAGAGGGTGGCTCCGGAGGCGGAATGGGAAGTGTGTGTAGCTTTCCTGGCCAGTAAAGACCAGTTAGGTGGTGCGTTGAGCCCCAAAGCGGAGACCGCTGGTGTTCACCAAGACATCTCCTAGGGTGGAAACGTGGTTAATGTGTTGCTAGGCACTAAGGCACTTACTCCTCAATTCTTGGGAGTTCAGGTGCATAGACTCTTCCGAGGATCCTGAGTACAGTGCAAGACCTGAAATTGTCAGCTGTAAGGGAATGTGCACAGCCTCTTTAGAATTTTAAACTAATTTCAAATGATTCCTTTTTTACTGCATTTTCTGACGATTCTAGGAAATGGGCCTTTCAGTTAGAAATGTGACAGGAGGCCTGTCACTTCTGGATTGGGGTGGGGGGAGCAGGAGCCTTGCATAATGGGAAAAGCTCTGAAACATGAGGAAACTTGGGTACTGGCTGCCTCAGTTATGTACTCTTTTTTTTTTTTTCTATAATTGCCAATAATCTTAAAAGCAATTTGCACTGGCGTTATTAAAAAAAAGTTCTGTATGGTAGCAGTGACAAAGATTAGTTGATGAATTCCCCAGAAATAATACTTAACTCTTGTGTGCAGAGTATTTAAAAAAAAAAAAAAATCTGTTTTCAGGTGTGGTGGGGCTCTGCTTTTTCTAGCTTCACGACTAAAGTGACCTTGGTGAATACTTGACTCCAGCCTAGGATAAAAGAAATACACCTAATCCTGGATGAAGAGTAACTTCTTCAGCCTGTGGCTTCATTTCAGGCTTTCTCTGTGATGTGTGGCTTCCCCGATTCACGTCCATGCCCACTGTGTGCACACAGGACGAACTCAGGGAGTTTTGCCCTTCGGGATCTTGATCTCCTAAGGTGGACAGCTACGGAGGCAACCAGGGGGGCTACGAGGGTACCCTTATCAGAGGTATAGGCAAAATGCTGAGGGCTGGGAGGGTTTTCTAGAGGAAAGGAGGCCACAGAGTCAGTCTTGGATTTTAGGAAGATGACTCCGGAGGCCAAGATGAGGATGAATTGGAAAGGTCTCAACTAGTTTGAACATCATGGAGGTGGAAGTAGAAAGGAAGGGACAGATCTGAAGGACATTGTGGGGGCAGAGGTTTCTTAACTTGACAGCTAATTGGAGATGGGACAGGAGGAAGGAGTTATAAATAATTCCATGATTTCTGTCCTGGTTGACTTGAAGGGTAGAGATCAGATAGCATTTCATATGGGGAAGAGGAAAATTGTGGTAGGATGATGGATGATGTGTTTAATTTTCATCCTTCTCTGGGATGTTGGCAGGATATCCACAGAGGTTGTCTAACTGGCAGTTAGAAGTTATTGTCTGGGGTCTCAGAGATTGGTCACCAGGATCTTACCTATTGACAGTTAAATCCCTAGGAGAATGAGATGGACCAGTGCCGGGGTTGAACCCTGGAGGCTTTTTGACTGAATTAATCCTACAGGTGTTCCTCCTCTGGGCTGCAGTGTGCTGGTGTGTGTCTCTGAATTGGTGGTTCATGTTTGAGACCCCAGGTTTTACGTTACAGTAGGTCGACGTGGCGGCGCTGGGTGGCCATCAGCCCGACCTGAGTGGCGTGGTCCTCTGGATGAGACGTGAGCTCTCCGGTTGGACACAGGCCTTAGCTGACCTCATCATTCATTTAAATGCCCTTTCTGACCTCCATGGGCATTTGGGTTTTGCCCCATGGTCCCAGAGGCTGAGAGTAGGGGAAGGAGAGGAAGTGAATGAGGTGTGAGCAGGGAAGAGGGGCCAGAGACAGCGACCGTGGACATAGGAGGCAAGTTCTAAGAAGCGGGGGATGACTCACAAAGCCAGTCTCTGCAGGAGCCGACTTAGGGCTGGGTGGGGGGTTCGGCGGTGAGAGGTTGTACTGACCTCGAGAGAGCAGTGTCCTTGGACTATAAAGACAGTCACAGGTTGGGGAATGAGTAGCAGACAGATGAAGAACCGGGATGGTTAGAAGGTTAGATGGGATGACGGGGGTGTTTATAAGGCTGACTCCTGGAGCTGCTGGAGGGGTGAGGGTAAGACAGTAGAAGTGATAGGACGAGCCTTGTGAGAGAATAGGGACATTTTCCCTTGGGGACAGAAGGGCAGGGAGTAGGGAGAAATTCTGAGAAGAAAAGTTCAGGAGATCTTATCTGCATCTCCGTGATTCTGCACCAGGGCACAGTAGATATTTATTGGTGCCAACAAGCCGGTCAAATGGCAAGGAAGGTTCCAGTGTTTTCCAGTACCCTCCTGGAAGGGGAAAAGAAGTACGATCATGTCTCCTGTGTGCTGGGCCCTGTTGTGAGTGAACCTGTGTTCTTGTGTATGTATCCTTATTTACTGAATTCTCGAACCAACCCTGTGAGGTGGGTGTTCTTATCAGTTTCAGACAAGGCAGCTGAGAGCAGGTTTCTTCCCTTTCTCGCGTCGGCTTGGATCTGATCATATTTCTATCTGCTGACTGACTGAACTGAAGGGTAATGCCTCTGCCGTCAGGTGCCACTTGGACCAGACTTGGGCCTGTAATTGCGGAGTTCCAGCTCCATTTTCCTTAAGCAGAACTTGTAGACCATCCTCACTCTGCTAAAATGAGAGTGTGCACAGCGAGAGGGGTACGTCCAGTCCAGCCCCTCACTTTACGCAGGAGGCACCCACGGCCCTGGGGACGTGGGGAAGTGTCCAGGTCTCCCAGCTAATAAGAGGCAGAGGAGGACTCAAGCCCGCATCTGCTTTTCCGGCCCTAGTCCCACTGCACCAGGATGCCTGCCAGCCGGGGCAGCTAGAGGCTGATTCAGGAGATGGGACCCCCTTCAGCTACACTAGGGCTTCTGTCTGACCTTCAGAGTCCATTTGGCCTCGGCCTTTTGACTCCAGGTATAGGTAGGACGAGGCAGAAGGGATGCGCTGCTTTTTCCCCTCTCTCCAGGCTGGGCGCCTGGGTCCCAGAGTCACATCGGCAGAGCAGCGTGCGCCCCTCCACCCCCACTGTTCCCAGAGTCTGGGTTGGCCTGCTCCCCAGTTGCCCTTAATTCTAGCCTAGACTGGCTTCCTCTCGGTCCTGGCAGCCCCAAATGCATTATTTTAAGTTTGTGACATACGTTTAGCTTCAGTATTTAATGACATTAGCTAATCTTTAATGAGTTTTCCTCGTAACTGCTTCTGCCCCACCTGATCCATTCTGGCCAGGTTCCTAGGCTTCAGAGGTCATTTCTGCCCCTGGTTAATTTTGTGGTATCAGAATATTTAGTTGGGGCTGTTCTCTGCTGTGAAGGCTTATTGGAGTATCATTCTGTTGAATCTCAGCATGTTAGAGTTGGTGGCAGCTCGGAGAGAGACAGGCTGAGAGCCCCAGACCTTAAAGACCAGGAAATTCAGACAGTTGGGATTTTCTGACCAGAAGCCACACAGCTAACAGGAGGTGGAGCCTGGACCGAGCCGCCCTGCCCCTGCCTGGGGGTCGCTCGCCCCTGCAGGCTGGAGGGCAGCTCTGTTCAGTTGGGAACAAGTAAGGGAGTGATTGTCCTTTCCTTCCCGAGTTGCTGTTGAGACAGCGTTCACTGACTTGTTCGCCAACCTGATTTGAATGTCATCCTTATTCCCTCTGGGGCATCCACAAATGAGTAAGCAGAGGACCCCAGGCCCCCGAGGAGCTCTAAGGGAGGGGGTCATAACAGCCATGCTCCGCACAGCCCTGCCATCGACTGTGGGCATTGTCATTGCACTGTGGGGCTTCCCTGAGTCCAAGCCTACCTCCCCCGGCCTACCCCTTTGTGGAATACCCCCTCCTGTGACTGCCTGTGTGACACCCACAGGACTCCCAGGTAGCCCCTGCTCAGGTTGCAGACTTCGTTTGGTTTGCTTTGGCTTGGATTGCCACCAGCTCTCAGCACTAAACAACCATGTTGGAAAAAGAATAATAAAAAAGGCTGATATTTCCTTCTGTAACGCTTAGGCCTCTAGGAATGAGCAGAAGTCCCAGTTTGTTTTCTGGATGGGCCTAGCCATTTCTTGATGCTTTTTGCGTGATGCATGTGATACTCACGATGACTCACAGGGTAGATGTATGCTGTTATAAAGTGAGAAAGAGGGACTCGGAGAAGCCAGCAGCTTGTAAAATTGCAGTCTTATTTGGGAGCAGAGCCGGCCCATGCTCTCAGTTGTAAGCCCGCGTGCTTCCTCCTCGCAGGACGACATCGTCTGCCCGGTTACTGAACCTCATCCTGCTTTGTGGGCTCTTTGTTCTTCCCACTTCTCAAGGTTTAATTAAACTTTTTTTTTTCCTGAAATAATTCCACAGGTTGATGTTCTTAAGGCAACAGCCCTCCCCCTGTTGAAACAGTTTGGAATTGACGGTGAATCATTTGAGCTAAAGGTAAGGATGCGTGTACCTTGTTGGCTGTACATATATGTGTACAACATATTCTCTTGTGAACTCATGGGAAGAGCCGTGTGACTCATTGTGTCTGTGTGTGTCACATCGAACGTCTCCATTGAGAAAACCCATGGGAGTCATGACCCCGACGTTACAGACTTGGAGCTGGAGAGGGACTCTTGAGTAATGACAGTCATAGTGGCCAGTTACTCGCACTTACTCTGCAGTAGGTGATGGTGTGAGTGCTGCACACGCGTCGGCTCCCTTATTCCTCGTGGCATCTCCACTAGTGAGCAGTGGAGCCAGGGTTCTAGCCACACGCCCTCTCTGGTCGAATCATCAAGATGTAATTTGTCTCCAGGGCCTCCCAACCTGGATGCCCCTGTGAATGTTCAGTGTTTTCAAAACCTAGTAGAAGTAATTTAAGCATCTGTTTAAGCAGGGTTACATCAGTAACACTGGATATCTTAAGCTGTTTAGCATCTATTTCTTAAGTTAATGTTTTAAAACGGGGGAAATGACTTCATTTTTACTGAATAAAATGAGTTTTGATAGATCAGTTCATTGCACAGGAGGAGAAGCAGGCTCCTGACGGGTGAGAAATGGGATGAGCCAATGAGCTGGGCTAGTTGCTCACAGTTAGGATGAGGGGACAGGCCCTCGTGATGAAGTGGCTTCACTGTGACGGGGACGTGCTGGCCTGGAGTCACCGCTCAGCACGTGCCCTCTTGGTGCTAACTTAAGGTGCTGTCGGCATTGAAGGGGTTGACAAGGTGGGTACGAAAGAGCTCGCTGCCTCCCGAGGAAGAGCCCCTTGGCATAGAGCAGCCAGGTTGGGTGTCAGTGTCACGCGCTCCGCAGCATCGTCACCTCTTCTGTCTTTCCACCCGGGCAGGTTGTGCGACGGGGAATGCCTCCCGGAGGAGGAGGAGAAGTGTTCTTCTCCTGTCCTGTGAGGAAGGTCCTGAAGCCCGTTCAGCTCACGGATCCAGGGAAGATCAAACGTATTAGAGGAATTGCGTATCCTTTTGTTTGATTTAACTTTCTGTTCTTTGACTTGCCTCTCGAAGGGAAGAATGACTTATGACTTCCAACAGTTTACCTCTTCGCAGAGTTATTTACTTTTAGACAGCAGTCTTGGGGAAGTCTTAGCAGTGCAAAATGGTAATTGTTGGCTGAGATACGATGTTTTCTTATCCGTCTCACCATGACTAGACTGGTTCCTTCGTTGTTCTTTTTTAGTTCACGCTCAAACAAACAACTCCAGGGTATGTCCTGCTCTCCTGGGGGCTTTCCTGATGAGGGGAAACCTATGCAAACATGTAATTCTGATCTAATGTGTAAAGTGGTGTAGACAGGTACACAGTAGGTTGGGGGAGCTAAGATACAGGATGGCACATTTTGTCTGGAGGATGTAGGAGGGCAGGAATAATACCTGTTTATTTATTTTAAAAATTTTTTTAGGGGCGCCTGGGTGGCGCAGTCGGTTAAGCGTCCAACTTCAGCCAGGTCACGATCTCGCGGTCTGTGAGTTCGAGCCCCGCGTCAGGCTCTGGGCTGATGGCTCAGAGCCTGGAGCCTGTTTCCGATTCTGTGTCTCCCTCTCACTCTGCCCCTCCCCCGTTCATGCTCTGTCTCTCTCTGTCCCAAAAATAAATAAAACGTTGAAAAAAAAAAAAAATAAATAAATAAAAATGTTTTTAAAACATTTATTTATTTTTGAGACAGAGACAGAGCATGAACGGGGGAGGGTCAGAGAGAGAGGAAGACACAGAATCTGAAACAGGCACCAGGCTCTGAGCCGTCAGCACAGAGCCTGATGCGGGGCTCGAACCCACGGACCGCGAGATCATGACCTGAGCTGAAGTTGGACGCTTAACTGACTGAGCGCCCCAGGCGCCCCAGTAATACCTGTTTATTAAGTGATTACTTTGCATGCACTGTGATAATATAAGGGTATACTTGCTTTTCTTTTGTTTTTATTTTTTTTTTATTTTTTTTTTTAACGTTTATTTATTTTTGAGACAGAGAGAGACAGAGCATGAGCAGGGGAGGGTCAGAGAGAGAGGGAGACACAGAATCTGAAACGGGCTCCAGGCTCTGAGCCGTCAGCACAGAGCCCGACGCGGGGCTCGAACTCACGGACTGTGAGATGACCTGAGCCGAAGTCGGCCGCTTAACCGACTGAGCCACCCAGGCGCCCCTCTTTTGTTTTTAAACAACCACTTTATTGGGGCACCTGGGTGGCTCAGTCGGTTGAGCGTCTGACTTTGGCTCAGGTCATGATCTCATGGTTCACAAGTTTGAGACCTGCATCTGGCTCACTGCTGTCAGCGCAGAGCCTACTTCAGATCTTCTGCCCCCCCCCCCCACTGCCCCTCCCTCACTCATACTGTCTCTCTCAAAAATAATTAATTAATTAAAAACCATTTTATCGATGTATGATTTACGTACAAAAAGCTATACGGATTTAACGTGTACAGCTTGATGAGTTTGGAGATTAGTATATACCTGCAAAACTAGTAGCATAGTGCCTTAAACCTATTCGTTACTTCCAAGAGTTTCTTTCTGCCCTCTTGATTTTTTTTTATTTTTACACTTTTTTTAGATTTTTATACTTTTAATTTTTTGTGGTAACATTTGATATAGGTCTACTCTTTTAGCAAATTTTTTTAAAAATTATTTTTTAAATTCCAGTATAATTATCTTAGCAAATTTTTTTTTTAATTTTTTTTTTTTTTTAACATTTATTTATTGTTGAGAGAGTATGAGCAGGGGAGGGGTAGAGAGAGAGGAAGACACAGCAGGTGAAGCAGGCTCCAGGCTCTGAGCTGTCAGCAGAGAGCCCAACCCAGGGCTCGAACCCACGAACTGTGAGATCATGACCTGGGCGGAAGTTGGGTGTTCAACTGACTGAGCCACCGAAGACCCCCAGCAGATTTTTAAGTATATAGTGCAGACATTATGGCATATAGTGGATTTGTAGGACTTAATCATCTTGCATAACTGAAACTTTGTACCCTTTTACCAGCATTTCCACCTTTCCCCTTCCTTCCAGACTCTGGCAACCACCATTCTCTCTGCTTCTGTGAGTGTGACTATTTTAGATTCCTTCTATAAATGGAATTATGCAGTATTTGTTTTTCTCTGTCTGTTCTGTATCTTTCACTAAGTGTTATTTCACTTAGCACGCTGTCTTCCTTATTAAACCATGTCACAAATGATAGCATTTCCTTTTTTTTTTTTTTTTAAGGCTTAATAATACTCTACTGTATGTCTATAAATACCACATTTTCTTTATTTATCTTGCATTGGACGTTTAGGTTGCTTTCATGTCTTGGTTATAGTGAATAACACTGAAATGAATGTGGGAGTATATTCAGTTTCTGTGGATATGTACCCTATGTGGGATTGTGGGATCAATTTACGTTCCCACCAACAGTGTATCAGGATTCCCTTTTCTCCACACTTTCAGCCATACTTGTTATCTTTTGTTTTTTGTTTTTTTATAATAACTGTTCCAACAAGCATGAGGTGATAACCCGTTTTGTTTTTTTTAAGATTTTAATGTTTATTTTTGAGAGAGAGAGGGGGGAGGGGGAGTCGGGGAGGGGCAGAGAGAGAGGGAGACACAGAATCTGAAACAGGCTCCAGGTTCTGAGCTGTCAGCACAGACCCCGACACAGGGCTCAAAGCCACAACCTGGGAGATCATGACCTGAGCTGAATTCGGATGCTCAACCAACTGAACCACCCAGGTGCCCCTAACTCATTGTGGTTTTGATTTGCATTTCTCATGATGAGTGATATTGAGCCCTTTTTCACATGAATGTATGAACATATCTGGTTCTTCTTTGGAGAAGTATCTATTCAGGTCCTTTGCCCATCTTCTAATTGGATTATTTTTAGTTTGTTGCTGTTGAGTTGTATGAGTTTTTACATACTTTGGATATTAATCAGAGAAATGAATTGCAGACATTTTCTCTCATTCTGTGGATTGCCTTTTAACTTTGTTGTTTCTTTTGCCCTTGTTTTGGTGCTCCATCCAATAAATCATTGTCAATGCTAAGAAACTTTTCCCCTATGTTTTCTTCTAGAATTTTTATGGTTTTAGAGTCTTATGTTTATCTTTAATCTATTTTGAGTTGACTTTTGTATGTGGTGTGTCTGTTGAAGAGACTTGTAGGGGTTTATTTCTGGGCTCTCTGTTGTGTTCCATTGGTTTTTGTGGCAATACCATGCCTTTTTGATTACTGTAGCTTTGTGATATATTTTGAAATCAGGAACTCTGATGCCTCCAGCATTGTTCTTGCTCAAAGTTGCTTTGGCTTTTTTGAGTCCTTTGTAGTTTCATATAAATTTTAGGATTATTTTTTCTGTATCTGTTATTTTGTGAAAAAAAAAAAAATCATTGGGATGGGTGGCTCAGTTGGTTAAGCATCTAACTTTGGCTCAGGTCATGATCTCACAGTTCGTGGGTGTGAGCCCCGCGTCGGGCTCTGTGCTGACAGCTCAGAGCCTAGAGCCTGCTTGCTTCAAATTCTGTGTCTCCATCTGTCACTGCCTCTTCCTGCTTGTGCTTGCTCGCATGCTGCACGCTCTCTCTCTCTCTCTCAAAAATAAAATAAATAAACATTAAAATAATATATCATTGGTAGTTTGATAGGGATTGCATTGAATCTATAGTTTACTTTGGGTAGTCTGGACGTTTTAAGAATATTAATTCTCTCAGTCCGTGAATGTAGACTGTCTTTCCATTTATTTGTGTCTTTTAAAGATGTTTTTCATGATTGTTTTATACTTTTCAGTATACAGTTCTTTCACTTCCTTGGTGAAGTTTATTCTTACGTTTTTAGGTTTTTTGGATGCTTTTGTAAATAGGATTATTTCCTTGATTTCTTATTCAGATAGCCTATTGTTAGTGCACAGAAATGCAATTGATTTTTGTATGTTGAGTTTGTATTCTGCAACTTTTAAAAATATTTATTCCAGTAGTTTTTTTTGTTTGGGGGGTGATATCTTTAGGGCTTCTACGTGTAAGATCAGGTCATCTGCAGTAAGATAATTTTACTTCTTCCTTTCCAGTTTGGGTTCCTTTCATTTCTTTTTCATGCTTAATTTCTCTGGCTAGGATTTACAGTACCATGCTAAATAGGAATGGAAAGAGTGGCTATCCATGCTTGATTCCAAATTGTAGAGGAAAAGCTTTCAGTTTTCCATCATTCCTGAAGATGATGTTAGCTGTGGGCTTTTCATGTATGTCCTTATTGTGTTGAGATAAGTTTCTTCTATACTTAATTTGTTGAGAGTTTTTAATTGTGGAAGAGTATTGTATGATGCTTTTTCTGTGTCTATTGAAACAATCATGTGATTTTTATTCTTTATTCTGTTAATGTGGTTTATCACGTTAGTTGATTTGCATACATAGAGCCATCTTTGCATATCAGGGATAAATCCCACTCGGTCATGTATTTCATGTATTGTTTTATTTTTAATGTATTGTTGAATTTAATGTATTGTTTTATTTTTAATGTATTGTTGAATTTAGTTGACTAATATTTGTTGATAATTTTTGCAGCCATGTTCATTAGGGATATTGGCCTGTAGTTTTCTTTTTTGTAGTGTCTTTATGGTTTGGCTTTGGTATCAGGGTGACACTGGTTTCATAAAATGAATTTGGAAGTGTTCTCTCTTTGATGTTTTTGTAAGTCTAAGGATTGGTATTTGTCATTTAAATGTTTGGTAGAATTCACCAGTGAATTAATCGTGAAGCCATCTGGTCTTTGTTTCGAGGTTTTTGATTACTGATTCAGTCTCCTTACTTGTTATTGGTCTGTTCAAGCTCTATTCTTGATGCAGACTTGGTAGAATTTATCCATTTCTTCTAGGTTGTCCAATTTGGCATGTAACTGTTCATAATAGTACCTTATTATTTTGTTTACAAATTGTGGCATCACTTAGAATGTCTCTGTTTTCATTTCTGATTTTATTTACTTGAGTCTTTGCTCTTTTTTTCTTAATCTAAGGGCTTGCCATTTGTTTATTTTTTCAAAAAACTGATTCTTCTGTTGATTTTTTTTCCCGTTGGTTTTTGCTTTTCTGTTTCACTTGTATCTACCCTATTATTTATTTCCTTCTGCTAACTTTGGATTTTAGTTCTTCTTTTCCTAGTTCCTTGAAGTGTAAAGTTCGGCTGTTTATTAGAGACCCTTCTTCTTTTGTAGAAAGAATGTAGGTCCTTATCACTATAAAATTCTTCTTGGTACTCCTTTGCTCAGTCGCAAAAGTTTTGGTATGTTGTGATTTCATTTTTGTTTGTCTATAGATTTTCTAGTTTCCCTTTTGATTTCTTCTTTGACCCCTTGTATGTTCAAGGATGTGTTCATTTTCATCGGTTTGTAGATTTCCCCATTTCTTGCAGTTATACCTACTTTCGTTACATTGTGGTTGGAAAAGGTAGCTGAGGTGATTTCAGCCTTCTTAAACTTGTTAAGACGTGTCTTGTGACCAACCTTGTGATCCTGGAGAATGTTCTCTGTGCAAGTAGGAAGAATGCGTGCCCCTCTACTGTTGGGTGAAATGTGCTCTGGATGTCTGTCAGTTCCATTTGGTTTATGTTGTTTAAGTCTTCTGTTGCCTTACTGATTTTCTTTCTGGATGTTCTATCCATTGTTGAAAGTAGGGTATGAAGTCTTCAATTGCTGTTGTATTGCTCTTTTTTCAGTATCTGTTGATGTTTACTTTATATATTTAGGTGATCTGAGTGAGTGCATATATAATTGTTACATCTTTCTGTTGAATTGACCTTGCATTGTATGATCAACTTCTTTATCTATTGTGACTTTAAAACATTTATTTATTTATTTTTATTTATTTAGAGCATGAGTGGAGGAGGGGAGCGGAGGAAGGGAGAGAATGTTTTCTTCTTCTTTTTTTTTTTTTTTTTTGAGAGAGTGTGAGTGAGTGGGGCAGAGAGAGAGGGAGAGAGAGAATATCTTAAGCAGGCTCCACTCCAGGCTTAGCGTGGAGCCCTGTCTCTTGTGACCTTAAAGTCTTGTTGGACTTAGTCTCTTTTGTTTGATGGAAGTTTAGTCACTCCTACTCTCTTTTGGTTCCCATTTGCACGGAGTATCTTCACTTTTGGCTTATATGTGTGCTTATATGTTAAAGCGGGCCTTTTGTAGACAGCATATAGTTGGGTCTTGTTGTTTTACCCATGCAGCAACTTTTGTTTCTTCTGATTGTGAAGGTTAATCCGTTTACATTTTAGACACTTTATTTTTAAGCCTCAAAGTGACTTCTGAGTTTACTTGCATTCTGTTTTGTGGATGGGGAAACTGAGGCTGCACCTTATGGAATTTGTATCCACATAACACTGCTCATGACGGCAGAGCTGGGATTTGAGCTCTGTCTGATCACAGCCCAGACTTTTAACCTCTGCCTTTTCCTATAGGAAGGGAAGGCATTGGGGCTGAGCTTTGAAGACTGGAGGCCTGTGAAGCAGAGCAAGGAAGGAATGCTTGTGCACATGTCATAGTGCACAGTGGTGCTGGGAGTGGCAAGCCGTGCAGTGTGGCCGCAGTGCAGGTTGCACAGTGGTGTTTGGTAGTAGAAGATGGAGATAGAAGTAGTGGATGATGGGGCGGGAGCCAGTGAAGATTAAAGACCACGTTGAGGGAGTTGGCTTTTATTCCAAAGTCAGCAGTTATCTAGAGAGAGAATTTCCATGTTAAGACGATAACTTTGGTGATGCTAAAAGAACTTTTGGCTGCTTTTTAGAAGGTTCAAGTAAAAAAAAAAAAAAAAAATCCTATCACCTAGTGGCAACCGCTTACAGGCAAAGATACTAGAGAGTCATTGTGCCCTGAAGAGCCTGGGTGAGGGTTGCTGGTTTACAGAGATCCTGGGGGCAGCATGCGGGTGATGCCATCACCACCTGGCTCTGTGATAGGGGGACAGGGGGGTCCTTGAGGGCGATTTTGATGTGTCTCCTGGCACCTGGATAGAGATATACATTCTGACAGTAGCTGTGTGTTTGGCAGGTGGGGGGCAGTGAGGATAAGTTCAGTTTTATTCCTGCTGGGTTGGAGGGCCCTTCGTGTGGTTACAGGGAGATAGGCCTAGAAAGGAAATTAGAAATGCACGTCTGTAACCTGGGGGCCAGGTGAGAGCCCAAAGTGGGTGATTTGGAGTTGGCTACTGTGTAGTGTGCGGGAGAGGCGGGTAGGATCCCTGAGAAGCCACTAAGATTTGAAAGCAAAAGAAAAGTGCTCCTAGGGCACCTCGGGAGCTCAGTTGGTTAAGCATCCAACTCTTGATTTCAGTTCAGATCGTGATCTCATGGCTCATAAGATTGAGCCTCATGTTGGGCTCTGTGCTGACAGCTTGGGGCCTGCTGGGGATTCTTTCTTTCTCTTTCTCTTCCTCTCTCCCTCCCTCCCTCCCCTCCTTCCTTCTCCCCTCCCCCCACTCATGTTCGAGAACATGCACTCTCTCTCAAAATAAACTAAAAAAAAAAAAAAAAAAAAAAGAAGGCCAAGTGCTCCCAGGAAGGGGGACCAGGGAGAGTCAAGGGGTTGAGAGGAGAATAAAGAAAATGCAGCTTCTTAGAAGTCCTGGTTGGACGACCCCTCCCCTGCCCGAGGAGCCCAGAGGAGTCAGCCTGAGGCTGGAGAATGCTCTGGGCAGCTCACGGCCAAGGAGGAGCTCCTTCCAGAGAGGAGGAGCCAGCCCCAAGACCAGTTCCCGGCTGAGGGGTGTGACCCGGAGGGCTGTGGTGCAACATGGAGGTTGCTCTGTCAAGAGTCTTGACCGGAAAGAGAAGCAGGAGGAAAGATAAGGCGGTTACTTGCCATATGGAGATGGAGAGAGTTGAGAAGATACCCTCCCTTTCCGAAGAAAAGGTTGGTGCTGATCTGAGTACTGCTGTTGATCGGGTATATCTCTGGATGAGAGGAGGCTCATGCAGCAGGGTAGCAGTGATAAGGTGCTGGGATCAGACGTGAGTTCCGACTCTGGCTTTGCCGCTCAGTTATGACAGGATTTCAGCCCAAAGCCTTGGTTGACCCGCATGTCACTGGGCACTTTACAAACACCGTGTGGGGCTGCAGTGAAGGTTGAGTGAGGTGATGGATGCATAGTACGAGGCACTGGGCTGGTGTGTGAGTAAGCATGTGGTAAGTTGCAGCTACTGTTATTTTTATTATTGTTGGAGAGGGTGTGGGTTGAAGATGGCAGGTAAGCGGTGAGGACAGCTCTAAATCGAGCCGCCTGAAGGTGGTAGGAAGGGGGTTGGGAACAGTTCCGTTTTCAAGAGTTAGGTTGGGATTGAGGACAAGGGCATTAGCAGAGGTATGATGAGGCAGTGTGACAGGTGTCAGGATGTGCTGTGGCAGTGGGGTGTAGTGACTGAGGAGAAGAGCAAGTCTGTGTGACAGCAGTGAGGGCTCCGCCCAACATGGTGACCATTATGGTGTCGGCTTTGTGACTGTGTGGCCGTGTCTGACGGCAATTGGCAGCCTGGAGGGCAGAGAAGAGAAGGCCAGACGGCCACTCTCAGCTAGGGCTGAGTGTGGATGATGGGCTGAGTGACTGGTGCAGGGGAGAGGTTAGAGGGACTGGGGGGTGGGTATTGTTGCAGTGACAGACGGGTGCTCCTGGCCGAGTCCTGTGGCAGGGGCTGGCCAGCCTGGAGAAGGCAGGCGGTCAAGGGGTTGGAACCCTTAATGGATTTAAAGGTTGAACGTAAACAGCCCTAAAGGTTGAGTGGAAGTAGGTGTGTGTGCTGGGTGGAAGAACAAGAACTTGTGTGTGGGGAGTTGTCTTTTGGGGTCTCGGATATTAAAAGTAGTACGATTCCAGAGGCCGACAAGATCTGGGTCAGGGCAGGCATTGGAGGCCAGAGGGCTGGGTGGCTTGCGCAATGACTTTCCTGGTGGGAGTTTGACAAAAGGGAGAGATCAGGATGTCTTCTTCCCAGGGGTGGGATAGGTGCCTAAAGTCAAGTTTTATGTTTCTCAGGAGGTTTGGGCATAGTCCTCCTGGGAGGAAAAGAAACGTGGTGTGGACTGACTCTTCAGAGGCCTTGATTAGCTTGAACAGTGAGCCGTGAGGACGCGGATTAGCTGGGGAAGCTGCTGTTGAGACAGAGGGTGCCGCCCGGAGTTCTTTGCAGGAACCCTCAGGACCAGAGGAGCGTGTCACCGAGCCTCCCGCGCTGTGACCTGTTCTCTCTGCGTGGCTCCCCTGGGGCCCATCTCAGGGCCACGCCCAGCACCTCTGTCCCCGGAGCACCCAGGTTGGCGCACGATTGTATGGCGTTTCTAAGGTGATGTTCTCTGTGGAGAAATGGAGATGCCGTGCAAGTAGGAAGGTTTTTTTAGTTTTCTCTTTAACCAAATACGCATGTACTTTTAGCTCAACCTTATTCTTGTCAACAGGCTCCTGTGTTTTGCCATGTAAATAACCCAGAACAAAACCCTGCTGGTGGCCGTTTGCCTCTGTTGCTGGAAAGTGCGGCAGTCGGTGGCCTTGCGCGTGAAATCCTGCCCACATTCCGGACCGTTTCAGTTTGATTTTTCTCATTTGAGATTTGTGTCCTTCATGCTGTCTTGTGGCAGTGAGCCCTGCTCGGGGCCCATTCTCTGTAGTCTGGAAATGTGATTTGCAGAGTGTGCTGTTTGTTTTGACACGGTCTTGTGGTAACGACATGGGTTCCACGGAGGCTGTCACGCTGGGGTCTCCCCGAATGGTGTCCCGGGTGTGCACACGCCCTGTGAGTGAACCTTTGATGAGGACGCTGGGTGGTGGGGAAGGCTCGGGGGTTGTGCAGAGGAGATGGAGAAAGCCGGAAGAGCCCCGGGCGGCGGGCTGTCCCTTTGCTCCTCCCTGCTTCTCCCTCCCGTGTTCTTTGAGCCTCCCTGTATAGAACCGGCGCCAGGGAGACCCCGAGGAACTCCTCGTGTGGGGCCGGGGCTGGGACCCCTGAACCCTCCTCCCAGCTCCTCGGGGAAGGAGCCACAGTGCCCTCGCTCAGATTCCTGTCTGCAAACCAGATGTGAGCTGCCCCTCTCAGGGACACCCCAAAGGAATGTGGGTTTGAACTGAGATCGCCTTCCTGGCCAGTTTTGGAGCCTGGGAAAAAAAGAGCCGCCTTCGGCAAAACGCTCTAGCTGGTTTTGTGGTTTTTGTAGTTGCAAGTCCGGTTGGCTGTGGGTCTGAGCTTGGAGGTTGTATTCCCCGTGGGAGGGCCGGGGTTAGAAGAGCCAGCCCTGCTCTTGTGGCTTTAACTGAGAGCGCGTCTTTTCCCTCCCTGACCGGCCAGGTCCTGGGCAGGAGCTGGTGTGGGTTCCTGCCAGCAGCTGTGACTGGATGGTGCGGTTACCTTTTATTTCATGCCACCCACTCTCCTCTCCCCCTGCCTGAGGGGGGTGGTGGGGAGAAGGGGGACGCTCTGTTTCCAGTTTGTGGCGCTGTCCCAGAAGCTCATGATTTGGTACCTAAGAGTCAAATGAAGAAGCTGGGGTAGAGGCCCAAGATGGCAGTGAGTTAGAATTTGTAGGACAAACTGGTTTCCTTTCTCCGATTGTAGGGAAGGTACGTAGAGCATCAGTCTGCGTCTCTCTCTTTCCACACCCACACTCGTGTGTGCCTTCTCTGACCTGGAACGCCAGTGAGGGATAGTAGGGCCTAGAACTGTGAAATTGTCTCTCTCGGTTATGGGAGTTCTTAATATGGTATTCACGTATGGGCTGCAGAAGGTTCACAGTCTCCTGAAACTGCCTGCAAAATTACGTGGGCATGTTTCTTGAGGGAGGGGCCGTAGCTTTCATCGGGTTCCCAGAAGGATCTCTGATTCCTGAAAGGATAGCAGCCTCTGCTTTGAGATTTGAGTCTTGGGCCTGAAAAGCAGTGACTGGCATTCGTGGGGTTCCCACCACACACGAGGCATCGCCAGGCATTCACGTGCATTCTTTCTTTTGAGCCTCTAAACCCTGGGGGGGGGGGGGGAGTATTTTGATTATCCCTCTCTCACTGATGAGGAGGTGGGGCCCCTCATGTGTCTAGCACACTAGACACAGAATGATGGTTCACTGGAGCTGGGACTTGAACACGGATGGTCCGATTCTGGAACTCAGCCTCCACACCGCACTAGGTGGTTCCACAGTGACTCTGGGTTGTAGCCGCCCTGTCCCTCTGCACTGCCAGGATTCTGATGTAGGACTCCACTGGCCCTGAGTTGGAACAGTTACCCACCTGGTTTCCACATCTCTGGAGGGGCTGGAGGGAGGAGGTTGTCTTTGTGAGGTCAGATCTGTTTAATTTGTATCTCCGTTCTGTGACTCGGTTGTCCTCAGTGTAAGCTCCGGAACTAGGAATCCATGGCCCTGGCCCCTGGGGTCACCGTGAGCATAAGATCAGTTATTAATGTACCTGAAAGGATTTTGGAAGCCGTGGATGCCGTGGGATTATGTCAGGACAGTGGCGTTGGCGCTCTCCTTAGGAGAGTGGACAGCCTCGGGCTCAGAAGGACAGCACCTGCCCGGTCCAAAGGTAGGAGACCCGGCACTGTTTATCTCAGCTGCCTGTGGTCAGAAGTACATTCTGGACAGAGGTGGTGATGTAACCGGGCTTGGTGTGGGTATTGAAAAATTCCTCTTTGCTCTTTCCCCATTTTAGGTTTGCCCTTTGTGTCAAGTCAAATATTTATCGAGTGTTTCTGAGTACAGAGATAGGGTGTGAGAGTCATCGGAGAGCTCTGCTCTGTACAGAAGCAGAGCCCCTCTCCTTATGGAATGCATGGTCTTGTTGACGGGCAAGGGCAGCACGTGTGTAGATGAAGAGAGGCGTACGGTAAGGTCAAGAGGAGACCACAGCCCGGCACTGGCTGGAGGGTGTTGGGGAGAGAAGGGGAGCTTGGGGCTGGGACAGTGAAGGGAGGCAGTTGAGGTGGAAGAATCTGGACAGTTTGGGTGAGTGGCGGGGTGCCGAGGCGGGGACGAACCCTGAGCAGACTGATCATAAGATCTGGGAGGACCCGGGCTAATTGGCAGAGTCTCACCGCCATGAGGAAAGGTTGATCTTCTGGCAAAGGTGCCGGACGGATCAGAAAGCGGAGCTGGGTGCCAGCCGTGTTCTTTGCAGTCTCTGAGCATTTTGTTTCTGCAGCTCGAATGGAAGTGGAATATGTTATTGACAGTAATTTTTGAGCAGCTGGGCTGGACTGGGCAGACCACACCCCCTGTTCTCCCTGTTGGAGTTGCTGTGTGGGGTGTGTATTGGGGTAGTGGGAAGATCACATGTCCTTACTCGTCCGTTTCCCTAGGCTCTTGTCCCATGTACGTAGCCACCTCTTGACTGAACGTTGCGCATCGAAAGTGCTCCGTACTGAATTTTTGATTCGTGGGGTTGAGGAGAGCTCGTCTCCGTAATGAAGTCAAATTTTAGAGAATTGTTTCTACTTCCTTAAAAACCAGCCTTTTCACTTGGGTTGCTGATGTCTTTCTCCTTCTCTCTCTGGGGGTGGGTGCCCTGGTGTAAAAGTGCCAATTATCAGTATTTTGACTGTAAGGTAGCAGTTGTGAGGAGCCTGTCTTGTCCACAAAAGGAGTAATTGATACTTAAATAATTGAAAATAGGCTCTGTTATAAAAACACCCTGTTTAGATCTTTATAAACAGCTACTGTACTGTCTTTCACTGATCTTTTTCTGCTTTTCCTGTCAACAGAACGAGGGGCGGGGGGTGGGGGGGCAGTGGATTGGGATTGGCCCCGGTGAGCCCCAGGGTGGTGTCTGTTCTGGCCTCAGGTTCTCAAGGGACAGACTCATCGGTTCCAGCAGTGGGGGGTGGTCAGACAACAAACACTTCAAAGCGAGCTCGGCTCATGCCAGACAGACAGGCGGTCTTCTTCTCTTGTTCCAGAATTGAGGTGAACCATTTCTAGGGGAAGGGAGGGGCATTGGGTAGGAAGTCTAGAGCAGGGTTGGGAACTTGTTATTTTATACTTTCCAACTCTCTATATCTGGGTGTTTCTCACTGTGATCTTTTTATATAATAATAATATAAAAGTTATATACTAATACGATAACAATTGATGAAAATGCTCTAAAAGTTGAGTTCAAGTGTTACCAAGCTAAGCGATTAAAGACAGATGGAAAGCAGGATGGCTTTGGGAGCCCCGATGTGTTACAGTTCCGCAGATAGCTGCTGGCTTCAGCACTGACTTTCCTTTGTCCTGGAGTGTGAGCAGGACGCACCCTTAACTGCAGACTGCAGGTACTCCGTGCGTGTGTCCCCGCAGATGGCAAACCGGATCGTGGATTCTGCAAGGAGCATCCTCAACAAGTTCATCCCCGATATCTATATTTACACAGACCACATGAAAGGAGTCAGCTCTGGAAAGTAAGTGTGCACGTCTAGAGCCTAATTCTGCAGCTACCCCAGCCTTTCTCCAGTCCTGTTCTGATCGAAATGACAGCTGCCAGCTGTGCTACAGGGCAGCCAGAGGGGAATGATTTCAGAGTTAATTTCCTCCCGACTTACTGCCATTGTCACCTGCAGGCATCTTTGGAGCGCCTGCCACATGGAAAGTGTCACAGTGGCCAGTGCTGGAGATGAGGGGTCCAGACCCTGGCCTGGGGGAGTTAAAACCCAGGTGCTTCCAGCTTTAAATCACATCTGTTCCCACAAAAAACTAAACGAAACAAGTTCGGGGCACCTGGGTGGCCCAGGTGGCTGAGCGTCCGACTGTTGATTTTGGCTCAGATCATGATCCTGGGGTCGTGGGATCGAGTGCCAAGTTGGGCTTCTTGCCGACAGTGTGGAGGCTGCTTGGGATTCTCTCTCTCCCCCCTCTCTGTCTCCCCCTCTCCTGACTTGTGCGCGCTCTCTCGAGCGCTCTCTCTCACTCTTAAAAAAAAAAAAAGTTTATAAAGTAAACAAGTTCTCCCACCCTGAGTAAATAACAGTTTAGGGGAAAATGTCCTCTGCCACTGGTCCCAGCCAGTTGGCTTCCCTCTCCATCGAGTGGAACAACACTCTTAGAGCCAGAGAGGGTTGTTATTGCAGATTGGAATTGGGTTTAATTAAACCTTTGTAGAAAACCTCACTTTAGAAAATAAAAAGTTAATGATGATCTGTGTAATGAAAATACTTGTTTTAGGCTTTTGGTTGTATATTTAGAAACCAGTAAGTTAGGCAAGCAATTAAGAACTAATTTTTTTATTATGGAAATGTTAAATACACAGAGAAGTTGAAAGGCTAGCACAGTGAACACCTGTGTATTCCTTCTACTTCTAGTTAACAGTGACTGTTTTGCCAAATCGGCTTTACTTGTGTGTGGGTTTTCTGTGTTCTTGTTTTTGCTGAATCATTTCAGTGTGAACGACAGGATCGCTAACGCCGGGGAGTCTGCAGCTTGTAGGCTGTGTCTCCTAAAAATAAGAACATCAGGGATTGACTTGTGAGTTCAGACCTCGGCGTTTCTCTGAGCAGGAAGTAGCACACACCCACCCTTGTCCGCAGCCCTTGCATCTGAGCTTTGTTTTGACTTCGGCCAAAGAAGGAGAGAGCAAAGGAGGGGTGAGGGTGATGTGGCATTTCTGACCTTGATAAGGCCCACGGGAGTGACGAAGGTGATTTCAGCCACGTGGCGGTGGCTCGTGGTTCAGCGCTGTAGAGGTGAAGACGCCGGAGGCTGTGGTTGGGAAAGGATTTGTGTGCACAGCTGGCCCTTCCTCTGGTAGTTGGGAATGTCAGTGATGGTCCCGGACCCCTTTGGGGCGTTGCTCCGAAACCACCGGTGCCTTCCTCACTCGTATGGTGGGAGTGATGGTGCCGGCACCGTTAGGTCACCGTAAAGATGGAGCGATCACCCGCGTCAGCCACTAATGCAATGGCTGGCACGTAGTAGGTGCTGCAGAAAAGGTTCCCTTTCTCTTCCCTTCTTGGCCATTCTCCGGGGAGGGGGATCACAGAGCGGTGGGGGAGGATCAGTGCAGCAGCAGCTGTCTGAGGGGTCTGGCCTATGGCTCCACCAAAGGGTGGCTGAGAATAGAGCAGAGTGGGCTTGAGGCCATGCTGCCCCCAGCTGTGGTGCAGCTGTTTGTAATGCCATCGACTCAGCTGACCCCCGTGTGCAGTTCAGTCCTGTCCTTGTTAAGGGTGAGTAGGAAGCTCACACAGGGATCAAGATGTGGGCGTGATGGAGATTCGTGGGACATCAACTCCAAGCCCCACTTAAAAAAATTACATATAAGAGCAATGCATAACATCAGGCGAGTGTTTGTTTTCTACATCTCAAGCTGCAGAGGACTCATGGTGACCTTCCTTGTCTGTAATGGAAGTGTAAAGCCACAGGGGGGTATTCTCCTCTTCGAGTTCAGCGGGGGATCCCTGTAGTGAGGTTTGCTGACTCTAAGGCTGAGAGAGCGGGTGCTGAAGCCCGGAAGCCTGGGGACCAGAGGTTCCAGGTGGTCTGCGTCAGTTCGTTGACCAGCGTACGCATTTGCCTGTTGGCCCATTTTGATCCTCACAGTCAGGACCTTAAAAAAATCTAGTCCTTTACCAACTGGGAAGTTTTGGAGGCTGTCGCTTGCAACCTGTACTGATGCGGATGTTCAGTGAGGTCGCCTGGTGACCAGCTGCTCTGTCAGCATAACAGGCCCGAGGACACACACACCCCAGGTTGAAGGGGAGATACTGGAGGAATGCACACGGAGCTTCGTAGGTTCTCGAGTCCTTTGTTTTTCCTACAACAAATACAGCATTAAATGGAGCAGTTTCGATTAAACATGAAGTTTATTGGAACAACAACTACACACACTTCAAAAATTTCAGAGATGGAAGAGTCCAGAATTCTTGGGAACTGCAGGTGAGTGGGTTGAAGCAGGGAAGGCAGCATATCTTCTGGTTCTGCGTCCCTCTGTTTTCCACTCTGCAAGCTCTCGTGGCTCCGCCTGTACCGCTGAGGGAGCTGGTGCTGCGCCTTCCTCCTGGTCAGGTGACTCGAAGGCCACTTCAGCTTGTCCTGTGGCGTGATGGCTGGGTGGCACGGTGTCCACTGTAGAGCATGACTTGGAGCGCCCAGAACCTTTGTCCTCAAAGGTGTTAGTTAGTAGCCCTTGGCTGCGTAGACACCATTTTCTTTTAAGAAATTAAGGACTGACCAATATAGTTCTCTCATACAGTGAGCTCACTTAGTGCGTTTGAAACACTATTAAATTTATGATTTTATGCACAGTTTTTCTGAGGCAGGTATCTTGGCTAGTCTTGTGCCGGACACGTGGAAAGTGCTTCAGGAACACATGTGTTGAATTGGGTTAAAGGAAGCACGTGGGTGCCGTGATTGCATGTGGAGTGTACATCTGGGAAGTACACATTTAAAGGGCACCGGGCAAAGTAGACATCTGTGAGGTGTTAAATTTGGAACTTTTAGGGGAGAGAGACTTGTTTTTATTGTTTGTGGACCGATTTTGTTTTGTGTCAGACTGGTTGTCGCTGAGCTCTCTAGGAGCAGGAACACTCGTGTACGTGGTGCCCCACGTCCTGGCCACAGAAGCTTTCTGCCACCTGTTTGTTGGGGTGCGTGAACAAATGAGTCAGCAGTGATTCTGGACGAGAAAGGCGTTAGCTTCTGGCTGTTGGTAGTAGAAACACAGCGGAAGAGGACGCGGTGCTAGCTGGTTATCTCAAATGAATTCTGAGGTGGGGATGTTCCTTCATCCAAGGTGTGCCTTCCCTGGGCCTTTTCTGGCTCGTGTGGTACTTCCTCATCACGGGGGATGAACAGTCTGATGTTTCAGGTGGCCTCCAGGCCGCTCCTTCCTTCTGGATTGGTTGAGGGCCCGGTACTGTGGGTAGAGAATTCTCGTAGGCTTTGGAGTCTGGAAGACCTGCCTTTGAAACGCGCGTCTCGGTCACTTGCTCGCGGTGTGGACTTGGTGCAGGTTGTTTTGTTTCTCACGTGTTACATGGGATGGTAATACTTACCTTGCAGACTTACAGTGTCAGACCCCTAGCTCAGAAATTGGCCACCAGTAGGTGCTCGATATCTGGTAGCCCTTGTTAACGCTACTTTATACGTCGGTGGTGACAAACTCTCACAGTGGGGTCTCTCACAGGGTAGGCGTTGGGGGGAAAGGGGGAAGGCAGGGCCAGTAGGAGAAGCAGTGCAGACTCGGGCCTCCTTTGGTTCCGCCCTGCATGCTCTCTCTAAGTCATTTGTATTTCTAGTGTAAGCCGGTGGGACTGCTGGCAAGGCTTGGTGTGGCCAGACAGAAGGCCATCAGAAAAGATAAAGCACCCCCACTTTATCAGCCGTACTCACGTCCGTGCCTTTGAATCTCCAGGTCTCCGGGTTTCGGGTTGTCACTGGTTGCGGAAACCACCACTGGCGCCTTCCTCAGTGCCGAGCTGGCCTCCAACCCCCAGGGCCAGGGGGCTGCCGTGCTTCCGGAGGACCTCGGCCAGAACTGCGCCAAGCTGCTGCTCGAAGAGATCTATAGGGTACGTCTCGGCCTCTGCAGGTCTGGGAGCGGTGCCATCAGGGAGCGGTTCGCTGTCTCTCATTCTTACTCCTTAGCAACTTTCTTCTCCTCCGAGGGCTTGAGCCAAGGAATTAACTTCTTCCTAGGCATTCAGCAGTTTAGCATTAGTTTAGCATTTAGTTTACTAGATTAGGTAAGCTAGTCAGTGAGCAGAGATCCAGCCCCTGTGGTTTGGGATACAGAGCAGGTAAGTTTAATGGGGAGAGGAAAGAACTGGAACAAGAGAGAGAAGGTAAAAACGGAGCATGTTTGGTGGTGACTGGCCAGGTGAAGAGCAGACACTGCCTTGACCACACAGGTGCCATCTCCCGGCTCCCCCAGTCCGGCCGTAGGGGAATGGGGAGAAACTGGAAATCTGGATTTGTATGTGACAGTTCAGATAGAAAATAATATCAACAGGCCGCATTGTGCAGCGTACTCTCAAGCACAGAAGAATGTCTTGGGAAGGCAGTCCTGCGTCCAAGCGTGGTCGGGGCTTGGAAGGGCCTGCGCACAGGACGGCGGGAGTGGGGCATGGCCTGCCCTCTCTGTCGCCACGGTGCTTTCTCTGCCCGTCCAGACAAGCAGCACACACGCTGTGTGCTCACACACTGTTTCCTAAGATAGTTGAGGTGACCTCAGAGAAGCAAGGAAGAAATTAGGAAGGAAGGAAAAATGATGGCAGGAGAAAATAAGATGAAGCCACCTGAAAATACATTCTTCGTGACCTTACACGCTTTATTTAGTGGGGAGTCCCAAATCTGGCTCCAGGATTTGTTACCCTGCACTACCTTTTGTCTTGGTTCCATGTCAGGAAGCCCAGACTTTCCCTCTGACGTGCAGAATCCAGGCTCTGAGGGACGGTCACTGCCCTGCTGTGGATGAGAGGGCCCACGTTTTAGAACTGAGCACAAGTGGGAACCATACTCTGGGTGATACGCTACCAGATGGCGTGTAGCATTTGTAACCTGTCTTTCTTCTCTAGCTGAAGGGCCTTTCGTCTCTATATTTGTCTGTGTATTTATTCTCAGACACTAGACATCTCTGTGGTACTTTTCTGGAGTCTCCCGGGGAAGCTTTGCCGTGTTTAAAGCAGCAAAACTCACATGGGAGCCCAGTGAAATAAGACCAGTAAGATGGGTAGAGTGGTGATTTTTTTTTTTCTTTCCTTTCTTCCTTTTTCCACTGTAGCTGATTAACCTCTGAGGTAGGGTGATGCTTGGGCCATGGGTATTGATCCCTGTACAGGCCTCACTAAAGGAAAACAGCTTATTAACGCCGTCTACTCCCCTGATCCAAGTCAGCATTCTTGAAAATATGTTACCGGTCCCAGGGTGGAACAAGTAAGAATGAACTGTTTCTTCAGAGTTGATTGAAATTTCCAGGTCTGAAATGGCTCTATTTAACGTCCATCTGGTTAAAATGGAGGACAGACTGTACCTGTCTGCGTTGGAGTGCCTCGATCGTCTGTACGCAGCGATTCAGCTGGGAACTAGTGGAGGAAGGGAATCACCCTGTCGGATGAAATCCTCCCAGAGGAGGAAGTATCTCAACACGGTTCTTGTGCGGCTAGAGTCTGGCCTCCGCTTTTTTGCTTTTTTGATGCTAAACCAGCCCAATGTTTGGTGCCACATTGAGTGATTTTTGAAAGATGGGTGGTAACGGGAAGCTGGGAGTGAATGATCGAGATCTCACTCTGCCTGTTACTTAGTTCAGGAAGATTGTCATCTCGGCATTTATGAGGGAAGACTGCATCCTGTGGTGACTGGCAGGCGCTCTCTGTGACTGTGGGGACGCCGCTGTCTCTTTCTAGCTGACCTGGGAGCATCAGAAGCATCACGTTACAGAATAGCCCAGTGGGGGCCCACGAGCACAGCTGGAGTGTATGCTACATCCCTGTAAAGAGCAGATTGTAAGCCTCTGGGTGAGAGCACAGCCCATCGTCAGTCCACCCGAGAGGAAACGTGCAATCTGGATTAGGTTATTTTATTTTATTTTTTCTTTACGCTCCAGTTAAGTTCTGTTTTATACCATCGCCTTATGCCTGGACCAGGTTTTTTGCCTTTGTTTTTAATCATTGAGAAAACTGTGTGTCTGTGATCCTTAATTGTCAAAAGGATGAAAACACTTTATGCTTTCCTGAATAATTTTTCATAGGTGTGTGATATGATATGGTTTAAATGAGTCATAAAATCCATCCCTTGGGGGCACCTGGGTGGCTCGGTTAAGCGTCCAACTTCTTTTTCTCGATATCAGCTCAGGTCACGATCCCATGGTTCATGAGATCGAGCCCTGTGTCAGGCCCGGCATTCCTGTGCAGACAGCATGGAGCCTACTTGGGATTCTCTCTCCCTCTCTCTGCCCCTCCCCTGTACACACACAGTCTCTGTCTTTCTCAAAATAAGTAAATAAACCTAAAAAAAAAAAATCCATCCCTTGGAGGGTCCCATTTATTTTTTTTACCAACGTTTTAACTCTCTGGTCTAATCCCTCGTTTCATTTATGTCTCCTCTGTTCCCAGTCCCCCTTGATTACGCCACAGGCTCTCTGGGGCTGCGTTTCTCGTCTGCCTTTCGTTGCCACCACCTGCTGCCCTCCTCGCGTCCGCCTGCCTCTCTAGCATCTTCTGTAGATCAGGTCTCCCCCTGAGATACTGATCTGATTGTTTCACCCCTGTGCTCAGAGACCTTCTCCAGCTTCTCACTTTCCCAAGATAAAGTCAAAACCCTCAACTCAACCTGGTTAGAAAAGCCAGTCTGTGTATGTCCTCTTCTCCCCGCGGTCTCGCCTTCTCCTCTGCAGACAGCAGGCAGCCACTTCGCTGGCCTCCTGGCTGCTCCTTGCTGGCCCTGGGTCCAGTTTCCCCCATCCTCCTGCTGTCCCCTCCAGGGCCAGCTCCCGTCCCCCTCCCCAGAGCCTCCCTCTGCTGCCAGCCGGGTGACAGCCCTCTCCTGCTCGCCTTGGCAGCCCCAGTGGCCACACCCCCCTGCTGCATAGCACTGGCTCCACTTGAATTATCCCTATTCCTGCCCCTGTATCATCTTTGCCACAAGACCAGAGCCACTCAGTACAGGTTCTACACCCCATGCCTCGGGGGTAGCCCCATCACTCCCTCCGTGGTATCCTGTGCACAGACCCTAACATATTTATCGCACTAAAATATCGGTCTAGCGCGTACTAGAAGTCCGTGAGCGTGGTAGAATAGCAACACAGTGATAAGAAGGAGAGACTGAAGAGAACAGTTTAACTTTAGACAGTTGTGAGAGGGAGCAAAGTTCCGTCAAACAGAGTTAGTTTCCTTGGGCCTCCTGTTCTCCGTGTGGGTCAGGTTTTCCTTTGTAGATAGAAATACGTACGCAGTAACTCTTCTTAAAATTTGCTAAATGAGGTGAATATTGTTCTTTACTATCTCCAGTGGTTTGCGAAGAGCAGTAGATTTTCATAAAGGCCAGCTGTAGCAGAAACCCCTTTATTTTCTGACTGTTGTCACAGAGTGTGACACAGAGAATGAGTGTCTGTGCCTGAAAACTGATTTATCCGCTACCCTGCCCGCACTAACAGAGGACAGAGGCGTACCCACATAAACAGTGGGTGCACAGTCCGAGAGAGCCTCGCCTCGGACAGGGATGCACTGTGTTAGAAACCGGGTTTCTTACGGTGACGTGTGCCAAATACATAGAGATCCAGGGTCATCCTGCTTTCATTGTGGACAGTGTTAAGTTTGAATGGTTCGAAATCAAATTACCCCAGGAGGAATGATGAGAGATCAAGACAAATTTAAGGGCACAGATGTCAACAGCTGTCATGCAAGCCTCTGCTGAAGCAAAATGGCGACAGAGGTGGACAAATTCAAGAGCGAAAGAAGAAGGGCAGCCAAAGCAGTTGCATCTCAGGAGAGAGTTTTGTTCTGCGTACTGATACGGAAGAAAAGGAAGGAGGAGTTGGGGGGAGGGGAATAACGCACCCTCAGTAAGAACCGAGGGGGTGATCATAGTCGTTGCCCAGGTTTAAGGCGTGCACAGGGAGAGGTGGAGGCCCCTCGAGCGTGGCCGGCCGTTTCTGAGTGTGACAGAGTGTGTGCACAGGTGGTGCCCATGGAAGGTGATGTTCCATTCACGTCACCTTAACTGTGGTGCTCCGTGACAGATCAGATCAATAGAAACAACCTTCATTTAGCCCTAGGTATTCAGCTATGGAACCGAGTACACGTTTTTGCCCGTATGTCCTGCCGCGGCTTTAGTTACAAAGGCAGAGTGGCGTTTTTCACTAGATGCGCCTCAGTAGACTTGAGTGTCTATTCATTCTCGTAGTCTCCGCGATTGCAGTTCTTTTTTTTTAAATTTTTAAAAATTTTTAACGTTTATTTATTTTTGAGAGAGAGAGAGAGAGACAGAGTGCAAGCAGGAGAAGGGGCAGAGAAGGAGACACAGAATCCAAAGCAGGCTCCAGGCTCTGAGCTGTAGCACAGAGCCTGTCGTGGGGCTCAAACTCATAAACAGTAAGATCATGACCTGAGCCGAAGGATGCTCCACCGACTGAGCCACCCAGGTGCCCCTGCAATTGTTTTTATTAACTGTTTACCCCCTTGAAGTTACTTGGTGTAAGGATCACTCTTACAAGACCGGTATTGTGTTTCATTATTGCTTGAACTTTGTTGCCTGCTCTTCTGTGCTTCAGATATTCTGGGTGTCTGGGGTCTGTTTCCTTCTCTCTGTTTTGTTGGTTTTCCATTTTCTGGTTGGTAGAACGATTAATCTTGAAAGTGTTTGTGTTTACAGGGTGGATGTGTTGACTCGACCAACCAAAGCCTGGGTCTGTTGCTCATGACCCTTGGACAGCAGGATGTCTCCAAAGTCCTGCTAGGACCGCTGTCTCCCTACACGTGAGTCGTTTTTCTTCCACCTTGCGCCGTGCCATCCAGTTCAATCTTGCAGTTGCACAAAACCACCCAGGTGTCGTATTGCGTATAGTGTGTCGCCGTGAACGCTTTCTCGTACCGTTGCTTACATGAACTGGAGGTTGTCACCCTAAACCCAGTATTTAGCGAGGATTTTGCTTCACATCCTTTCTTGTAGCTTCATCATTCCTGTGTGTCATTCCCATGATATGAGAGTTACGTGAGAAATACCAGACAGTTCTTTTGTCTGTGTATCAGATTTTGTTTCCATTTTAAAGGTAAACTGGTTCTGTTAATGGCTTGGATTTTGTTGCTCTTTAAATCCCTCTTTTCCTTAGCTGTGGCAAAAAGGACTGTCTTTTTGTCCAAGATGGTAGGGTGTGAGCAGGCTGGAAAGCCGGAGGAAGAGACAGAGTTCGTAGGCATACTGCTGGACTAGTGGGGAAGTTAGAGAGGTGAGTTTGAGGCTGTGGGTGTCCTCCAGAGTTGACAGCTAAGGCATTAAAGCAAGCACTCTCCAAAAAGAGCAGCTCTCAGAAGACTTCAGTGATACACGGCACAGGGGGAGAAGCATTTCCCACTAATAGTACTTGACGTTGCCGTAACAGCCTGTTGGAGCGCTGATGTCTGCGAGTGTGTACTTATCCACTCAAGATCATTCGTACTCATCGGTGAGTGGGGAGCAGGGCCGGCTGGGCCTCATGGGAGGAAGTTTTCAGGTAGATATGAGACTGAACTGTCCTTTTTCGGTTATCATGGTACCGATGCTGTATGTCTGAAAGGTACAGTACTGTGATAACTGAAGAATGATGGTGCCATCACATTGAGAGAGGGGGCGAGCGCAGCCATGGGGTGCTGCGTTCTCCGCCATGGCTCCAGGGGCCTGGAGACAAAGAGCTCAAAAGACATTCTTAAGGAGGCTTCTTTTTTTTTTTTTTTTTTTTTTTTTTGATTAATGGGGGGAGGTTGTTTTGAACAGGGAGGTGGAAGAGAGAGAGTCCATTCTGTTAACAGTGGGGGAAGACTGGTAAGCAGGAAGCCGGTGAGGACCACACGGTCTCCCAATAACTCGTCTAAAGTATCTCACAGGACATGGGACCCGAAATTGAGTAAATGGCACACTCACACCAGGGGTCAGCATTGCTGAGATAGACTTGGTAATTCAGGCATTCGGAGAGGAGGAGGTCAGGGCTAGGAGCACAGCACCCCCGAGTGCAGAGATTTGCTTCCCGGAGAGAGTTTCCTGGAAGCTGCTGATAGTCTGTGGCTGCCATGGCCCCTTCAGCCGGGCAGCCGTTCTCACCGCTGTTGCTTTGCCCACATCTGTCCGCCTCAGGGCAGCAGAAGGCCTCCTGCTCACACAGCACCAGGCCCTGTCTTGAAATGCATGTGGTCGTGGGCCATGGGGTTTGGCAGAACGTGGTGTGAAAAACAGAATGCATATTTTTATTTTTCCTTGACGGTTTTTTTTCTTTTGGAGATTTTTTTTTTTCTTCAGTTTGGCTACAGGGCCTTTATAATCTTTTCAAGTCAGCAGCCCCTGCGGAGATGGCCAAGATGTGACTGACATTTTTAAAAGTTCCTGTGTCCTCCTTGACTCACTTTTCACCAAACATTAATTGCAGTGTCCTGTCTTCCAGAAACCTTGCCTAAAATTATACCGTCTCCTGGGAAAACAAAGCGGTCTGCTCTGAATGGAGCTTCAGAGGAATAGGACAGATTGTAAAATTATGTGTTTTAAGACTTGGGGCTCAGACTTACAGGACATTTGTCCTGTGGGTTACCTGCCTCCCAGGGCTTCATGTAAGAGGGGCTGCCATGGGTGGGAAAGGACTGCCTCCCTTCTTTTCGGTACTTTCTGGTAAGCTAGCATTAGCGTGGGGGTAAGGAGGTTTATTTTTGAAAGCTGTATTTTTGAAAGGATCTGTTTAGGATCCTTTTTTTTTCTTTCTTAATTTTATTTATTTGTTTTTGGGAGAGCACAAGTGGGGGAGGGATAGAGAGACAGGAACAGAGGATCTGAAGTGGGCTCTGTGCCTACAGGCTGACAGCAGCAAGCCTGACGTGGGGCTCGAACTCAAAAACCGCAAGATCATGACCTGAGCCGAAGTCGGACGCTCACCCGACTGAGCCACCCGGGCGCCCCTGTTTGGGATCCTTTATCCTCGTGGAAGGCTCTGGCGGTCCAAAGTGACAAAGGGGCAAAGGTGGGAAGAAATATATGTCCTTCAGGGACGCAGCAGGCGAAGCTAACATCGTACTTGTATACGGTGAAGGGTGGAAAGGGATGGAATCCGCAATGAGGACAGCCACACTTGGGAGGAGCAGTTTATCCTAATCCAGTTCAGGAGCTTTTGAGGTCAAACTGTCGCACTTACTTTTATGCGCAGTTAAAGTCCTAAAAATCCGTTTTCTGAAACCTCAGATTTCTAATGAAAACCAGAAGCAAGACCCTCTTTGGTTTAAAGAAATGTATTCTGGCCCTTTGCACATTTTGATTTTTATAGATAGCTTTTCAAATGTCTGTTGACAGAGCACTGGGAGTAAGGAGGATGTTTTTTCTTGCTTTCAAATCCTTTCTGGAAAATAAGGGTCTCTGTGTTCTTTCCCTCTTCCCTCTGTCTTACTTCAGGAGATTGCCGTTGGCTTCCTGTGTTACTTGAGAAAGTAAGTCTGTATGTGTGAAATTCTTCAGGAAGGCCAGAGAGATGTTTTTTCCCCGTAGAATAAAATAGGGTTGGATGGCATGCCGGTACGTGTATGCTCTATTTCTGTTGACTTCGTTGAGTTTTAGATAGTTAGAGTTGGCGGTGGTGGTTCTGCCTTTCCCTCAAAACGCTTAACTTTACAGTTTAGGGGAGGATTTACACTTTATGTGAAAGCAGGTTTAACAGCAAGGAAAATACTAATGAGCATCTTAATTGGCGCTTTTGGAAATCGTTCACGATTGGGGGCTGCGGTTACCAGAGCGTTCTGCGTCCTGCCGGTGCGCAGGCATCAGAGTCCCCCCTGTGTGCGTTTCAGTTCTGGCTCTGCCCTGGAGCACGGGAGACCGTGGACAAGGCACTGAGCGGGTCTGCGCATCTGTGTCCTCGGTAGTGAAGGTGGCTGAGTGGTCCTGCGGCCCTGGGTTTGTGGAGGTGGTATGAGGCTTTAATGAGGCCGGGTACCTAGTCCTCCCAGCCGTGCGGTGTGCCTGACAGAGCTCAGTCTGTGCTGAACAGCGAGGTTCCTGCCTCCACATCCCCTCTGTCTGGGAAGTCCAGTATCCCAGTAAGGTCACTTTGGACACCTGGAGGCCTAGTAAACTTGCGTTGGGTATTCTCAGGCCTGAAGTCACCATAAATTGTCTGTTCAGCGACTCTAAATCTGTGTCCGTTATGAGCAACTTCCTGCAGTTGTTTTACTAAACAAACCATTCCCAACTTACGTACTATTCCCGAGAATTGTGTAGGGTCGGTTTCTTTAACAAGCACTTACAGTATTTACTGTTGTCCAGATGTTGTTTGAAGTGCTTTCAGAATATGAATTCACTTAGTTTTCATGATGACCCTATGCGGGGGGGTGATAAAAGCAGGTAGGTACCCTTCGCTGTACATTTTACAGGTAAGGGGGTTGGGGCACAGAGAGGTCGAGCCACGTGCCCGGAGGCACATGGGCCAGCCGTGGGGTTCTGATCGAGACAGTCTCGTCCAGAGTCCCTGCGTCCCTGACGCACTGAGCTCTTGTGTAAGAGCTGGGATTGCATCCACGTTGCTGGGCTCCACGCACTTTGCTGCCTGGGGCAGGGTGCCACGCCACATCTTTTCAGAGTCCTCGTTTCAAATTCTGCCGTAAAACGATCTCCTTCTATCTTTAGTTCGAAGTCTAAAATAAATCATGCCACTTTGTTTTTTTCTAACTTTAATAAATGACCTCTTTCCACTGCTTGTGAAGAGCTGGGGAGCGAGAGCCTGGTGTCCCTTTTGTCACTGACTGATGGGGACAGTGGGCTCCCCTGGTCTGGCGCACAGCCTGCGAATGACGCCCGGCTGTTTGGGTCCAGTCGCTCAGTTGCTGTCTGCAAGCTGGCGGGGCGCCGCCGCACCTCACATTTGGGGGTGCTTGCGGTGCTGCAGGGCCCTGGCACTCTTATTATCACACAGTCAGAGCCCCAGCACGGAGCTGGCATACGGGAAAAGCACACGATATCGTCAGTTTTCCAGATGAAACAAAATTCGGTTTGTAAAGGCAGCAGGAGGCAGGGAGCCAGGCTGGGAGGGATGTGGGTCCCAAGGCCGAGTTCGGCCGAGAGCTCACGTTCACTCTCGGAACAGAGGCCAGCGGGCTTTGGGAAAGCCACTGTTTGGCCACAAAAAGCACCGCCAGTGTGTTTTTTAAAAGCTGCTGTGTAATGACTCTGGGGACGCCATTGAGCAGGTTCTCTTCCTGTTCCCGGGTCTTTCCCCTCCACTTGCAGAGCAATGCCCGAGGCCTGAGAAGCAGGCAGCCCTAATATCGAAGTGCCTTGGTGGAGCAGGAGGCAGGACCATCTGTCCGGGTTGTGTCTGTGGAGCGGCCCGAGAGAGCGCTGTCCCGCGACCTCTCATCGCCTCCGTCAGGCTTCTGAAGGCAACGGGGGCTGTGTTTAAGAGGTGGGCGAGCCACCTGTCAGGTCCCGGGCACTTGGGGTTTGGTGGGCAGGTGAGCGGGAGCCCACTGGCCTCCACCTGTTGACCAACAATGGTGGCGGAACAGCCCCCACTTGGCAAATAGACAGGAAGACTGCTCTGTGTGCTCCAGGATTCTCTGAAACCTGCTTGTCAGACGGACTGGAGGCTTTCATGGAAAAGGAGGTTGTCGTTTTCGGTTTTGTTCTTCTAAAAACAGATCACTTTTTCCCGAACAACAACCAGAGAAGCTCACGACAGGTATGATTGTCTAAGTCAGGGGTTCGGACCCTCGCGCGGGGGTTGTGTAGAAAGAATCCCAGTCACCTCTGCAGGCACACGGAGCAATGCAGGTGGTCGCCGCTCCACTGAGGGACAGGGCTGCCGTGAGCGCGCCACACGTCACTCCCGGCTGGCCGGCGGCCGCATGCTGTGTCCAGCAGGCGAGGGCGCGCGGTATGCCATTGGCGTCCGGGGGAGAGGGAAGGGCGGGAGTGGGGCCTCTCGGGCCTGGGTGCGGGCGGCGGAGAAGGGCGCCGGCTGCGAGGATGTGACTTGGTTAATGACTTGTTTCATCCCTTCAGGAGACCGTTAAGATTTAGCGTCGCCTGTGGTTAGGGTCTCGGCTTCTGGAGAACCGGGCCGGAGGCGGGAGGACATTCCGAGGGCTGCCCCCAGCCCCTCAGGCGGGCTTCCTCAGCCGGGCGGGCGGGCCGGCAGAACACCTTGTAAAACGTGGACCCCACCAGGTCCAAAGGCCGCAAATACCCTGGAGCTGCAAATATGCAGGCCTGCATCCTTCTCCGGGAGCCCAGGAGCACGCGGGGGCCCCTCGGGGATTCTGCCAGCTGCCCAGGGGGTCTGGGTTTTCCAGCACAGTCGACTCATTCACGGTGCGGCCGGCCGGGGAGGCCCTGGGAGCGGAGCGTGCCTGGGCTGCGTTAGCGCTCAGGCCGCGAGAGAACAGACTGTTTTCTCCTTAGAACGCAGACGGGGTGAGGTGGCTGTGCCCTCCCCCTGGCTGCCAGCTGGAAGCTTTGCCCACGGATGCAGCTTGTTGATCCGTGGGTTTGATGTGTTTGTTTTCTCTCCTGGGACAGGCTGGGGGGTGTGGTGAGGCTGGGACAGAGAGCGAGAAACTGAAATGTTCAGTTGGTGAGAAGACCGGGAAGCCAGCAGGGGAAGAAGCGACTTCCCCTCCCTGCCAGGAGTGTGGACGGCACTTGTCAGGACTAGCCCTGGCTCCTGACTTCTGTTTGCTGCCTCCTCACCCAGCGGTGCCCAGCAGCTGGAGTGGCTCTGAGCAGTAGACAAGGTCTTTGCCCTGGAGGTGCTTTACCCAAAGGGGACGGGGCAGTTGTGAGCCCATGGCGCACGAGCAGTAATCGGACACCACGAGCAGGGCCGGGAATGCTGTCCTATCTCAGAGAGGTTGCCGGCTGGGGAAGCCTCGCCGGAGAGTTGGCAGATGGGATGTCGCTTTATTTATTTTTTTAATTCCTTTAATTTTTTAATGTTTATTTATTTCTGAGAGAGAGGCAGAGAGCAAGTGGGCGGGGGGCGGGGTGGGGGGGGAACAGAGAGAGACAGGGAGATCCAGAATCCGAAGCAGGCTCCAGGCTCCGCGCTGTCAGCACAGAGCCTGATGCGGGGCTCGAACTCACAGACCGTGAGATCATGACCTGAGCCGAAGTCGGACGCTCAACCGACTGAGCCACCCAGGTACCCCTGGGCTGTCGCTTTAAAGATGGAGATGAAGAGAGCCGAGAAGCGAGGGGCTTTCCTGCGAGCGCACCCCATGCACCAGAACTGCTTTCTGGGGTAGTTACTCTTTCTTCTCTTAGTCCCTGAAATGCTGGTCACGTCAGCCGGACGGGGTGAGGGATTGTCCCAGCCCCGTTTCTCCTTTTTGCCCTTTCCCTCCTGTGTAGGTGGAAGGGCAGAGGGACAGGACGGGGTAGAAAATGCACCCCAGGAGGTGCCCCGCGCTCAGTTGTGTCTACACTGTGTAAGCGCGGGAACCAGGTTCAGTATGTCTTCTGAACTTCACAGATACCATATATATGTATTCTAATCAGTGGTGTTGAGATATAATTCACGTGCCACACAGTTTGCCCATTTAAAGTGTGCAGTTCAGTGGTTTTTAGAGTACTCACGAAGTCGTGTAACCGTAACCACAAGTTTAGAACATGTTGGGCACCGCAGGTAGAAGCCCTCTGCCCGTTCACAGTGGCCCCCGGCCCTCCCCATGCCTGGCCCGGGCCCCGCGGCCCTGGCCAACCACTGGTCTGCTCTCTGCCTCCAGGGTCTGCCTCTTGTGGCCACTTCACATACATGGGCTCCTGCAGCGTGTGGTCTTCTGCGTCCGGCTTCTTCCCTAGTGTCAGGTTTTCAGAGTTTGTGCTGTGGCTGGGTCAGTGCCGCCTTTCTTTTCTAGGCCGAATAATCTGCCGTTTTGTGTAGCCACGCAGCAGTTGATGGACATTTGGGTTGCTTCTGCCTTTTTGACTGTTTTTGAGCAATTTTGTCGCAGACCTTTGTGTCAGGCCTTTGGTGGGCGTATGCTGCATTTCTCCTGTGCACGTACCTGAGAGGGGAGTTACTGGGTCATGTGGTAGCTTCTTATTTAGGATTTAACCGCCAGACTGGGAACACACCGTGTTCCCTTCCAGCCAGCAGCGAACAGGGATTCTAACTGCTTCACATCCTCACCCACACCTGTGTTCTCTCTCTTTTTGATTGTAGCCCTTCTATAGGTTGTGAGGTGGGACCCCATAGTGGTGTCTTCATTTCCCTCATGACTAACGATGTTGACCATCTTTTTATGTGCTTATTAGCTATTTGTAAGGCTTTGGAGAAATGTCTGTTCACATCCTTTGCCTATCTTTAATTGTATTTCTTGTCTTTCTGTTTTTGTTTTCTGAGTTGTAAGAGTTCTTTATATAATCTCGATACCAGACTCTTATCAGGTATTTGATTTGCAAATATTTTTTTCCATCCTGAGAGCTGTCTTTTTACTTTCTTCATAATGTCTGTTGATGTCCAAAAGTTTTTAATTTTGATGATGTCTCATTTTGTGTGGCTTTTTTTCTTTTCTTTTATCACTCTGCGTTTGGTGTTGTATTTAAGAAACTTGGGGCGCCTGGGTAGCTCAGTCAGTTAAGCGTCCAACTTGAGCTCAGGTCATGATCTCATAGTTCGTGAGTCTGAGCCCCACATCAGGCTCTGTCAGGCTCAGAGCCTGGAGCTTGATTCGGATTCTGTGTCTCCCTCTGTCTCTGCCCCTCCCCCACTCACGCTCTGTCTCTCTCTCTCTCAAAAATAAACAACAACACACAGAAACCAATGTCTACCCCAAGATCATGAGGATTTACTGCTGTTTTCTTCTGTAACTTCCATAGTTTTAGCTGTTAGAGGTTCTTAATCCATTTTGAGTTGGTTTTTATGTATGCTGGGAAGAGAGGGTCCAACTTCATCATTCTGTATGTGGAGTCATTCAGCACCATTTGTTGAACAGATTATTCTTTCCCCATTGAATTATCTTGGCACCCTTTTTGAAAATCAACTCACCATAAGTATGTGAGTTTATTTCTTGACTCTCAATTCTTTCCCATTGGTCTTTATGTCTAGAATCAGTCTTTTGAAAGCTCTTTACGTGATTCCATAGCAGGCCCATTAGAGGCATCTGGCCAGGATAGGGAGTTTGGATGGTTCATTTGGGGGGCAACACAAGGTTGCTGGATATTTCATTATAGACATGCAGACCATCTCTTTTTAACTAAGCCAGTGTTCCCAAACTTGCCTGAAAAGAATCACTAGGGTTACTTGTAAACAATAGATTTCTGGCCCCTGTGCCCTGGGGAGATGGGGCCTGGTAAGGGGTGGGGAGGGCCTGTCTTTGTGTTGGCCTGTGCTTCCAGGCTCTGCCACTGGACCCTTGTTCCCTACCAGTTGTTAGTTGAGTAAAACCTTCAGGAACTTGTGTGTTCAGTGAACACTCCTGGTGGGTCTTCTGGTTGGGCCAGCTTGGGGAGATGTTGAGTCGGCTAGGGCAGACCAGTAGAAGTCGCTTGCCTGTCCCATGGTCCTTCCGTGCAATTGCTGTTCCCAAGGTGCTGTTGGGATGCAGCCATCATTCTGTCTTAAAGGAGATGACAGGAAACCGCCCCGTGAAACTCCTTGTCATGTTTACTGTGAGCTCCTCCCTGGCCTCCTGCCATATACACACAAATCTTGTCATATCCAAGTTTCTCCCCCCCACCCCCTCCTTGTTTATTTAAATTTCCATAGTACTTTTAAAGAATATTTAACTTGTCTGCCTCACTAGATTGAACACTTCATGACAGAAGGGATTTTTTGTTGACTGCAACATCCTCAGCACCAAGGACAGTGCCTGGTACATAGTAGACAGTCAGTAAATCTGTGTGGTGTGAATGGAAGGGTTTTGTTGAGGTTGAGGAGCAAAGAGAAAGACTTTGCTCTATTTTGGCATCTTCTTGGTTTTTACCTCATGATGCTGCGAGTCACGGGAGTACATGTGTCTCTGCCTGCGCTGCTCAAGACTAACGCTGTGTTTATGTCCCCTCAGCTGCGTGGGACCGAATGACTTCTGTGTCATGTACTCACCTTGGACCTTTTAAAAATGTGTTTATCTTGTATCGTGTGCATCTCTATAGGCTGTCTAAATCCACTTTGGAAACTGGCAGGCTGTGAAGAAATACTGTTCAATGAGCTTTGATGAGCAGTTCTTAATTTTAGATATTCTTGATCTGTGAAAGTAAAAGCTTGGGTTCTATGTGGGGGAAGGAGAATTTGTTTTGAAAATCGAATTCCTTTTTCACTCCTTCCTCCTTTTTTTTTTTTTTTCCCTCCTTTTCAGGATAGAGTTTTTGCGGCATTTGAAGAGCTTTTTCCAGATTATGTTTAAAATTGAAACCAAGCCATGTGGCGAAGAACTCAAGGGTGGGGATAAAGTGCTGCTGACCTGTGTTGGCGTTGGCTTCTCCAACCTTAGCAAGACCCTCAAGTGATACTGTCACAAGATGAGGCCCCACCGCCTACAAACAAAGCAGACGCTTGCCACGGACACTCAAGGGGACCAAGTCCAAATTCATCCAGGACAGGAGAGCCTCTTACCTTAAGGATTTCTTCATTTTCCATTAAAAACAAAGTCAGAACATTTAAATAAAAGACCTCTCTGTGTCATGTGGTTTCTAGCCGTTTCTGCAGTGGCATTGACATTCCTCAGGAAGCCCAGTCACGACAAGAGCTCCCGTAGCCCACGGGGAGGAAGAACGTGCCTTCAGGACACAGCTGTGTTGCTGGAGCAACCGTGCCCCTGCATCTCCGCAGGGCTCACTCTGTCTGCATCCCCGGCTTCTGTGTGGCGCTGTTCTCCAGACCTGCAGGGTCCATTACAGTTTCTTCTGTGAGGACTGACCGCTTTGAGCCTCGGTTTCTGGGTAGGGATTAAATGAGATCATATGGGTGGAAGCTCTTTATGTGGAACGCATGTGTCAAAAATTGATAATGTGAAACTAATTTGTCCCTCGTCTTGTGAACGGACTGATATCTTGGAGGCAGCTACCACTCTTCTCCGGTCCGTCACGTGTATATGTGGGGGGATGAGTGTCTGGAGAGGGCAGGGCTCGATTAAACTTATTGGATATTTTCTGTATCTCAGGTGTGATGTAGATTTTATTATCTTGTTAAGAAAATTCAAGAAGGGTATTTTATTCCATTGAAATGTATAATGTAACGACATTGATCTCCTGATTTAAACTTCTGTGTATAATAGTGTCAGAATCTGGAATTTTACCCTACTTGCGAGCTAATAAGTTAGGTTATTACTGTTCCGTGGGTGCCAGCAGAAGTCCCGCGAGTCTTGCGTCAGAGACAGAGAATTTTACTATCTGGAGCGCAGCATGCAGCATGAGCTTCATGTTTGTGTCGCTTTCCCTGCCCCCTGCTGACGTGGAGGGACCCCAGGTAGACAGATGCCACGGGAGCAGCAGTTTGCATCACAGCCAGTGAGGTCCGCGAGCCTGGAGGCTCCACTTCTTCCGGCGAGCCTGCTCTTCATTCCCGATGGGGACGTATCTGCACCCCTCAGGATTGCTGGTTCTGCAAAGCTTCCCTGGCAAGAACGTGCAGGAACACCCGGCCCGTGCTAGGATGGCCCTGACAACGAACAGAGTCTACATCTGGTGTGTGTACGGGGTCACGGTTGTTAGGCAGGAGCAGACCTAATTCTTTCAACTCGGATTCCCAGTGTTATTCTCCAGCTGGGGGCGGGCGGCTTTTGAAGTAGGGAGAGGGCTTTGCCCCCTAGTCGTCTTCCATGTAGGCCTGACGTTGAAGAAAGCCAGGCCATTTTGAACTGTGGCATGGCACTTAGGGAGAGCTTCCCGTGATTGTTTTCTTTTACGCGTAAGACATGAACACGCCCTTAGCAGCTTAGAATAGCGTGCGTGTGTCTTCGTGTGTGTATCTTAGAATAGCGTGCGTGTGTCTTCGTGCGTGTATCTTAGAATAGCGTGCGTGTGTCTTCGTGCGTGTATCTTAGAATAGCGTGCGTGTGTCTTCGTGCGTGTATCTTAGAGTAGCGTGCGTGGTCCAGGTTGGACGTCCTGGTGGGCCTGATTGGACTCTGCTTAGAGTCTCACAAGGCTGATGTCAGGGTGTCAGCTGAGCTGGGCTCTGGGAAAGAATGTGCGTCTAGCTCGCTCAGGTTTGTGGGGCTGGGCTTCCTGTTTCTGCCGGGCTGTCAGCTGGCGGTGTCCTTCCGCTTCTGGAGGCGGCCGTGTTCCTTGTGACTTGCTTCCCTCCATCTTCAAGCCAGCAGCGGTGCTGTTGCATTGAATCTTTCTTGGGCTTTGAATCTGACCTTTCCTTGTGGTACCAGCTAAGGGAAACTTAAATGGCTCATTGCTTTGATGGCTTTTCAATGACTCCTATCACAGGCTTACCTGGGTAATCAGTGTTAAGGTCACCTGATCATGACGGTACCTAGGTTTGGGTTTGATTAGCTAGGGACCAGGAATCTTGGGTGGTCATCTGAGAGTTCTGCCTACCGCACATGCTGTGGTCTTTTTTTTTTTTTTTTCTTTATGATTAAAAAATGGATTTTTTTTATTGTAGTAAAATATTGATAACATAAATATTACATTTTAACCAATTTTTTTAAAAATTTACATCCAACTTAGTTAACATATAGTGTAATAATGATTGCAGGAATAGAATCTAGTGATTTATCGCTTACATACAACACCTAGTGCTCATCCCAGCAGGTGCCCTCAATGCCCATCACCCACTCAGCCCATCCCCCCACCCAGCACCCCTCTAGCAACCCTCAGTTGTTGTCCCCCTCTCTTTTTGTTTTATTTTTCCTTCCCTTCCCCTATGTTCATCTGTTTTGTTTCTCAAATTCCACATCTGGGTGAAATCATATGATTGTCTTTGTCTGACTGACTTATTTTACTTAACATAATACCCTCCACTTCCATCCATATTGTTGCAACTGGCAAGATTTCATTCTTTTTGATTGCTGAGTAGTAGTCCATTGTGTGTATATACCACATCTTAATCCGTTCATCAGTCCCATGCTGCAGTCCTGCTGAGTGCTGCTGATGTTTGAACTCAGATCCGTCCATGATTAAACATAGAACTAAGGGGCCACGTTGCTCTGGACACGACAGATAACTACCCTGTGGGGCTTTCTATCTCTTGCAGCAAGCTCTGGAAATGCTATCGGTCAATTTAGGTTACAAGTGGACTCCAGGCAGATCACAGCAAGTGTGTGCTGCTCTCTGCCGTGAACGTGGAAGAATCTGGTGGTTTCCAGCCCTCCTTCTGCCGTAGCTGCTTCTGCCCTGGGAACTTCTGGTGGCGGTGGTGACGATCTTGCCCAAAAGGAGAAATTTCATGTTGGTATAGCCTGTTCTCAGCCCCATCTTAAATGCTCCAGAGAAGCAGTACTACTCACTGGGCAGAAGCCATTCTGTGCGAGGTGCTGGTGCATCTTAGTGACATTCAGCCCCTCCAGTCTCTGCCTTGTTCCTAGATTAGCTCCTGGTGCATCCAGCTACCCCTGGGGTAGTTTGTTGATTCTAGTATTTTACACTTGGTTTTCTATCTTGGTCTTTCTGTTCACTGTCTGAAGACAGACCACTCTGAATTCAGGGAGGCTAGCGATATTTTTTTTAAGGCAGATATACCTGTGATCTTATTGGGAGTCATGGCAGAACATTGCTTTTGCCTTTCTGTCATCTACCAGGCCCTGCTTCTGTCTTTAAAAACACCCTTCAACTACTTCTGTGTAAGCCCCAGCCAGCGTCCTTCATAATTACTCTACCGTATTCATCAAGGCAGTTGATAAGGGGTGGGAGGAAGCTGGGCTATTGTAGCAAGACCTGCGGATGGGGGAAGAGCAACGGGAGGCTGTATGGACATTCAAGTTGCCCTCATAGGGCAGCTAAACTTCATGTTTGTTTGTTTGGTTTTTCAATCTTCTCTGATAAGAAAGTGGTGAAGGACATAACTAATGACAGACCCAACGAAACAACCCAAAAGCTTAAGTTGTGTCATGTGCCTATATTCTCACGGTCACAAAAGCCCATGAGGTGGCCACTTCCTTTTTTTTTTTTTTTTAATGTTTATTTTTGAGACAGAGTATGAGTGGGGTAGGGGCAGAGAGAGAGGGAGACAAAGAATTGGAAGCAGGCTCCAGGCTCTGAGCTGTCAGCACAGAGCCCAACATGGGGCTCGAACCCATGAACCGTGGGATCATGACCTGAGCTGGAGCCAGATGCTTAACTGACTGAGCCAAGGTGGCCACTTTCTGCTAAGTCGTCTGTTTTGGGAGCATCCTCAGTGAGGCCCATGCTGGCAGACAGTTTTATGTTGACTTGAGTGGAACTGCAAAGTGCTAACAGCAAAGGAAGGAGTAGGCAGGATGGAGTAGAGGAGGTTGGAAGAAATGGTAAAATCAAAGGCAGATGGAGAAAAGGAAACACCAAGGAAATACGGAATCACCACAGGGTTGGCCGTGCCCAAGGTGGGGGTGGGACTCACCTGGTTGAGGTGAGGGGGCCAAGATAGGGTGATGAAATGGATTTACTGGGGGTTTTGGTCATGTTGTGAGGATTAGAACCTGGGGTTCCATTGACTTTGCCTGTTGGTACTTGGTTGGAGACCCGTGGATGTACCAATGGGCAATATTCTCCAGTCCGTGATGAATAGGAAAGCAGGACCACCAGCCGGATGCCCAACCCAGACCTCCACTGTTCCTCACCTGACTCCAGGGTGGAGGAGAAGCAGCCCGCACTCCAGACAACCCTGGCCTGTTCTTCACAAGTGACTAGTGGCTCATGGGAATGTGGCAAGCCAGGTCTTTTGGTACTTGAGTCGACTAGGTCTGAGAGGCCTTTGGAGTAGAGAATTTATCAGTGTTTGGCGTCTTACAGAGGCCAAGCCACATCACTCCTTTACTCAAGCAAATAGAGTAGCTTTCATTTTGTCTGGGGCTGCTCCAATTCCTTGTCACATCCAGTCCACACTTGTCAGACAGCGTGACCCCAAGCCTGAGCATGGGCCTTGGGTTGGCCCCGTTGAAGGGACCAGGTCAGAGTTTTGGCGGATGGGCCCTCTCTGGTCCTTCTGATGCTAGTGGTTCTGGGTGTGGCTCCTGCTCTGTCGAGACCCTTCCGTTAGGTGTGAAGGGGAGGGTATGGAATCTCAGGAGGTGAGTGTGGCACACTTGTGTTCTGGTTCAGCGTGGCTACTGACCAGCTGTTAGGACGTTACATAATTTACCTCCCCACACTTGGGTTTCCTCTGTGCAGTTGAGGCTGATGTGTGATATGGTGCCAGAAAAATCAGAAAGATGCCCATCACTGCCTCACCATCCCCTCTAACACTCCCCCATTCTCGTACATGTTTATTTAGGGTGGTGGGTAGCTGGAGTGGGTTCATCTTTTAAGGTTTGATGTGGCTGTGCTTTTAATGTTATTTTTGGAAGCCTTTATTTTTTAAAAACATTAATGCAGTAATTTCTTAAAAAAATTCTTTTAAGTAGACTCCACACCCAACGTGCGGCTTGAACTCACATCCCTGAGATCAAGAGTCACGTGCTTTACTGACCCAGCCAGGCAGGCGCCCCTCAGTAATTTCTGAGGAAAGCTTTTAGTTTCTCGGGTTTCGGTAGAGTGATGTCAAATAACACAAGATTAGGAATGAGACCTTTGTGAATCCCAGCTATGTCCGCTGATGCGTGGCATTGGGAGGGTCCTGCACCTGAGGCTAATTTTCTCATCTGCAAAATGGGAATTGTCTACCATCTACCCTGGTCTGGAGAGGGTTTGTACACATAATGGTTAGGTACTAAATGCTTAGGATTCTTTCTAGCTGTTTGATCCCTGGGAAGGATTCAAAGCAGGCTTCGCCCTCCCTGGTAAATGTCAGCATGAGTCACAGGGTTTATCTTCACATCTAGTACTTGGATGTGCTCGGCTAGAAGAGCAGAGATGAGATATGGCACCTGCATGCGGGTCAGGGTCAGACTGCCCCATGACAAATGCTGGAGTTAAAAAGAAGGCCCGCAGGCATCTCCATGAAGTTCACCTTGTTCCAGTGCAGAACAGCAGGATCTGTCCAGTCGGGGCGAACTGACGAGGTGGGATCTGCCTCAGGGCTGTTGGATCCTAGAGCTACTACCTATACCCATCCCCCCCCCCTCCCCGAGGAACTACAATGTCATCAGAATTCAGCTCTCTCCCATCTCCGCTCTGCTTTCTTCAGTGTTCACTCCCTTCTCCTGCAGACGTTCTCTTTAATAGTCTATTCTCTCTGCAACCTTAGTGGGTTTAGAAGGAAGGAAGGGAGGGAGGGAGGGAGGGAGGGAAAGAAAAAGAATCTATAGAAGCGTGTCTCCCTCTGCTGACTCCAGAATGCTTTGATTGACCACATCTGGTCCATTATAGTACTTTCCAGAGCATGTTCCACGGTGCACTGGCATCACGAGATGCTCCCCCTGGAAAGCGCTTATTAGAGGTGTCGACCATGCCATAATGTCCAGCCCAGGCTTGGAGCATCACAATGTTCATTAACAGAGCTCTGGGAATCCGGCGGTTGGAACTGCCTTTATTAACCTACCTCTTTTCAGACTGACTTGACTGTGGGACTTTCCATACCTGCCAAATAAATAAATAAATAAATAAATAAATAAATAAATAAATAAATAAAAGTATTACACATAGTGCTCTTATTCTGCAGATCATATTTTGGGCGTTTCTGGCCTAGTGGGATATTTGTCAGGAAAAAAATAAACTCCTCCATTCTTGGGGAGCCTGGGTGGCTCAGTTGGTTAAGCATCCAATCCTTGATTTTGGCTCAGGTCAGGGTCTCACGGTTCATGAGTTTAAGGCCCACATCTGGCCCTGTGCTCACAGCACAGAGCCTGCCTGGGATTCTCTTCTCCTCTCTCTGCCTGTCCCTCCTCGTGCACGCTGTGCTCTCACTTTTTCTCTGTCTCACAAATAAATAAGCTTCAAACGAAAACAAAAAACAACTCCTCCATTCTTGACTGGAGTATTTGTGACAAGCTGAGCAGTTTTGGGAACCCGGTGGGAAATCCAGAGTCACGTCTCACTCTTGCCCCAGCCTTACTGCCTCAGTCACCCACACACATGAACTTCAAAGCAGCGGCCAGCAGTCCCACCCATTCCGATACCATCTTTTCTTGTCTAAGCTCCGAGGTATTGGAAGTGTCAGGTATGTGGATAGGCTGGGATTTTTTTTTTTTTTTTCCGTCCTGTCATAATTACGACGTCCTTGGTTTCTTGAGCATAACATTGACTGTTCCTTACTTCTTGGCTCAGAACCTTAACATGGCAATAGAGCTCATTTTAGCCCTCAGGAAGAAGAGGTCAGAACATGTGTGTCGAAGTTCTACTTGTGGGGTTCGGGGACAGTGCCAGAGCCTATGGCTGGTTAGCACAAGTCTCGCTAAAGGGTCAGGGAGGGGGCACCATGGAGAAGTGGTTGGCCATGCTCTTAGGCCAGCCTGAGCCCCCAGGCACTTGGATTTTCAGAGAACTCTGATGGGGGCATCACCTACCAGCAGGTGTGAAGAGAGAGTTTTTGAGGCAGTGGGCCTGGGAATGGGGAGAGAGAGCTTGGGCTTTTTAAGTGGGCTTTTAAAAAAGAGACGCTTGCACTTAAAATAAGGCCCTGCCACCCTGGCTCCTCTGCCAATGGGCTCTCTCCAGAAAAGAGCTGGCGTGGATCCTCTCTGAGGGTCCTCTCTGAGATGTAGAACTTACGTGGATGTTTTTGAAAGCGCTTGACCCTGTGTGTCAACGATAAACTTTTGTAGCTCTCGACAACCTGAGTGGGTGCTATTTGCAGTCCTGAGTTTTGTCTGTTGGGAGTTCAGAAGGTGAAATAGCAGCAAAGGTTCAATCACAGCCCTGAATTTGATCCAAGGGTAGGAGATAATGAAGAGAACTTGAACTTCCTATCCACCTACTTGAGGAGGAGGAAGCGGAGAACAGCCTAACCTCAGACTACAGGAGTGCGTGGTGAGTGCCTTTGTTAATGATGCCGACCAAACAGCTTTGGCAGAACACGAGGAAGGGGGGGGGTGCTGACGGGGGAACAGCAGTGCCCTGGTGCCTCAGGGGCCATCCTATGTGTCTTATCTGTTTACCAGGAATCTGCAGCCCCAAGAGCTCTGTGAACACTGAACACGTAATACGACTGGCACATTCTTGTGCGACTCTCCAAATGCTAAGTACTTCTGCTGTTCAGAATAATACACAAATTCGTTGTAGAGCATTCTGGTAAATTCATTCTTGTTCCATTAAACACCTTCTCAACCCGCAGATCCCGTCGTGTAGAAACTGGTACGTGGAAATTTTAGATGTTTAAGAGCCGCGGTCCCCATGTTTTCTTGAAAAGGCTGGAATGACTGTTAACGTTGTGGAATTATGTTCTCCCCAGTAGTAGTCTCCTGTTGGTCACCTGCTTTGGTCATGTGATCACTCTGGGATGTTCTGGAATGTTTGCTTGTGTCAGAGTAGATGAGAAGGGGGAAGCCTGGAGGTCAGTTACTGAGCCATTCTCCGTCATCATTCAAACAAGGTGACGTGGCGTTTTGCATCACTGATCTGCTGGTACTGAGATGTCCAAGCTGAGGTAGAGTGCTCCTTTCTTCTCTCAGGATGTTTTCCTCCACAAAGCCTCAGCCTCCCAAGGTGTCAAGTGTTCAGATAGGCCTTGACTCACAGTTGTCTCTCACATGGATTTCGAAACCCTTCCCCAAACTTACTTTGGCCTCTTGGGCACTTACGTCCAAACTCACAGGAGCTGTAGGACATCCTCAGGGCCACGCGGTGAGTGGAGAGCTGGAACCTGAACACAGAACTTTTGGTTCCTAGCTCTGAACCCTGATGTAGGAGTGTCTCCAGCAGGCCGTACCTTGGTGCCCTTTCAAATGGGCATTATTTAAATATTTGCTCGGTATTTATTCAGAGATAAGAGAATGAACCTGCTGTGAGGGGAGGGTAGAAAAGGAGCTTCTCAGATTTTCACGTCTGTCCAATAGAACTAGAGCCCAGCTTTATCATCTTTGTTGCCTAAGCATTCCCTAAGAAGTCCTACTCACCAGCACGTTTTGTTTGACCTGAGTGTAAGTGGCTGAAAAGAAGCAAGCTTCAGCAAAAATGGGAATATATTGACACATTTAAAGGAAGAGGCCGGGGCTGCATCCCACTTTGGGCCTCGCTGGATCCTGAGGCTTAAATGATGTCATCAAGACTTGTCACTTTTGTACCATATCTCTGGTCCTTCTCCTGCTCTATTCTCTAGCAGGCAAGAGGCCATCAGGAGTTCTTGGCCGCCCCAAAGAAAGAGTCTAACAGTTCTCAAAAGTATCCCCAAAGAGTTGAGTACCATGGAATTGACTTTGGTCTTTTGCACAACCGGTAATCAATTACTGTAACCAGAGGGATTGCTTGCTGTGATTGGCCCATGCTTGGGTCACATGCCAACATCTCCAACCTGGTGGGGTCCAGCCCCCAAACCACATGCACTGAAAGTGGGGAGGGGGTCCCCCAAGGAAATTATGATTTTTGGTGCCAAAAGGCAAGGACCTGGATGCTGGGCAGCCCAAGCCAACAGATACGTACTACAGAAATGTCATGTCCCCCTAGCGCCTCACAGCTTATCAGAATATTCCTTTAAACAACATTTGGGCTGTGCCTGAGCAGAGTGCTGATCAATACAATTTCCCCTATTTCATTACATAATAGATTGGTTCCCTGGGCACCTTCCCAACTGGCTCCCTCTTATTCTAACTCTGTCTTCACCAGGTGAGTAGGGAGGAGAGCAGAGGGACTCAGCCCAGGACAGAGTAGAGTTCAGACCACATCCTGGCCCTGGGCTGCTGGCTTGCTGGAGCCAGTAAGGAGTGTTGACCTGCCGCTTGACGCTTGGGCAAGCCCAGCAGTACAGCTTTGCTTGTCCCATAGCCCACCTGGGTCCTGCCTGGAAGGACATTGGTATGGGTCGTGGCTGTACCAAGGGGTCTCCAGACTTAGGATTTAAGGCAGTTTGACCCGAGGCATTTACACCCTACTTAGGCTCTATGGAGGGTGTGCAGGTGTAGCCACTGCAGTGGACTGTGTCTAGCATTCAAAATATGTTTATCGATTTAGGTAAAAGAGCATGCTTTAGAGTCCCCCCCCGAGAAGCTGTCTGGAGTAGCCTAGGCATGTGAGATTGGGGAAGGGATGTTCACTTTGCTTCATTTATTTTCTGTTGTTGGAGTCGTTTAAAGGAGGGGGGTCTCTGAGCTTCAGGGGGACATTTTGGGGGGGGGAATTACTCTTGGCCTCAAGCCCAGGGTTGGAGGGAGACTGGCAAAGTACCTCTGATGGGGAGCTGGTGGGAGATGGGGTGTTGGAAAGAAGACTTAGGACCCAAACACAAGGCTGCCGTAGACCCAGAAAAGTTAAGGTCTTCAGAGGACAAGGACTTTTTCTCCTGTGACACTGACCCTACTAGTTGGTAGCACTTGGTACACTGGATCTAACCCATTGATCAGTGAGCATGGTGATCCCTGGCCTCCCTTCTGGGCAATTTTACAGGGCACAAGAGAAAAATAATGACTGAACCGGCCTAGCTTCACCTTTTAGGTCACCTAGATTTTGGCCTAAAAGGTAATCGCCCAGCTTATTAGCCAGGCTTTACTCCAAATGACTTTAGACTCCTTCCTGTCGTCAGATATGTCCTGAAAGGATTTGCTGTTGCTGAGGACATCTAGAATAATCAAGTGTAAATCCTAAAGGCAACATAGAGTTTCCTAAGTATTTATAACAAAGGGCTTCTCTGTTGAACTAAGGATCTCACCTTCCCAGGTGAGATGCTGTTCATTTGCATAAACAGGGATGCCCTTCACCCCACTGACCTGACTGACTGGTGCCCCCCCCCCCCCCCCCCCCCCGTTGTACTTGGAACTCCCCTTCGTGCTTTTTTCTCCCTCTGCTGATTGCTTCCCAGATGGGGGCCTGGCTCTGTCCCCACCTTTACTTTGTTTCTTCTTTTTCTCTTGCACTAAGTAAAATCTGTGGTGGCTGGATGTAAACTTCTGGATCATTCATACCTGGACACTATAGTTCTGGGCCAGAGTTGTTTCTTACTGAGTCTACAAGAGAGAACAGATCGTGAAGGCGGATAAAATGGAGTCATTTTTTTTTCCCCATTTGCTCTTATCAACATAAGCAAAACCCTTTAGGAAAGTGGAAAAGAGATATACCTGAAGTAAGAAGAGACTCTAAACCTTCAAGGGATGGGCATTAGGAAGAGATGCCCACATGGGCAGGGACAGGGCAAAAGAGGGCAGCAGCAAGCTGCAGAAAGAGCATCTGGGCAACAATACCCTGTGTTCCCTTGGAGTCTTTTGATGGTATTCCCCCTGGGCCCACAGCGATGTTGGCACATGGTATGGTGTGGGAGTGGGTTGTCCTTAAGGATCATTCCAGTTTCAAGATTTGACACATTTTTAAGTGCTATATCTAAAACTGAAAGCAGTGAGAAAAAAAAAAAATCCCAGGCCCAGGATTTCATTTCTCTCGTCCACGACAGTCTCCATTGAACAACCATCTTTGGTGGCCTTGGATATACCGACCTTTCTTAAGCTGGTGACGAATCTGACGTGGTATGCGCCTATTCCACATCTTCCCTGCATACAGATGCCCAGAGGTTTCTGGAAGCTGAGAGCTCAGGTTGGGCCTGAGGTGAGTATAGGTAAGAGTGGGGGCTGGACAGGGCAGTGAGGCAGGGACAGGGCAACGGGTGGGGTGAGGGAGGAAGGGACAAAGCTGCTGGTCACCGACAGTATCCCTGGGGGAAGCTTGCGTCATATGGAGAAGCCTGACCTCGATTCACTTGCTGCCTGTGGGATTTCAGTCACCAAAACCCATGTGGACTAAAGGATAGGAACAGTTTGCTCTATTCCTTGGCACCGATCTCTCTTGAACACTAAATCAATAAATGCCCATTTAACGGAGCCGTTGCTGGGAATCGAGTATCTGACATCTCCGAGGAGGACGCTTCTTGTTTTTTTTTTTTTTTTTCCTAAAATGAGAAACTTGCTCCTTTTTGCTCTTAAGGGTATTCTCTTTCGGTAGGAAAAATGGCTCTCCATCCCCCCCCCCCCCCCCGCCCATCCTTGGACAAGGCTTGAAACTGGACCGAGCCACTGCTTCCACGGTTAGCTGAGGGCCAGAACTGTCCTCCCAACACACAGCGTGAAGAGTGCGTGAATGAGAAAGGAGATTATGCCCTTTTCAGAAGAAAAACTCTAGAGGAAAAAATACTCGGGTAACAATCACCTGCTCATCCTGTGAAGCTCTCTTGCAGCGTGTCGAGACTCCGTTTTCAGCAGAAGTGTGTAGCCCTTAGCCTGGGCCCTTTCGTCCTGTGTGGTGCTGTGCTGAATCGCCCCCATCTTCCGTTAGTTCACAGCAGAGAGGAAGCAGCCCGGCTGGGCTCTTCTGTCCTAGGCGTCTCTCCTCGGGAGGCAGATGCCAGGCCTTGCGTGTGATTTGCTTCTCGTCCACCTACCCGTCCCGATCCCTTTCCTGTGCCCTGGGTTGGCCATCCAGAGGAAGTGTTGGGCTGTGGGGCTGGCTGTTGGGAAAGGAGAAGGACGGTTCCCATGTTCTTTGGGACGGTTGCCATATACACTCCCCAGACACAGGCTGGGAATGGGGCCTAGGGTGCCAGCTGTTGGGTGCCTGTCTCGCCGCTGGCTGGGCCGATGCATGCGGTTCTCACGGTCCCCATCTCCAACCTTGCAGCCGGTTTTGTTTTTTTCTAGTTTTTTTTTTTTTTACAGAGTTTTCTTAGTTTCATTTTTTTTTTCAATATATGAAGTTTATTGTCAAGTTGGTTTCCATACAACACCCAGTGCTCATCCCAAAAGGTGCCCTCCTCAATACCCATCACCCACCCTCCCCTCCCTCCCACCCCCATCAACCCTCAGTTGAAACCCCCATGGGTGTCTGTTAAGTTTCTCAGGATCCACATAAGAGTGAAAACATACGGTATCTGTCTTTCTCAGTATGGCTTATTTCACTTAGCATCACACTCTCCAGTTCCATCCACGTTGCTACAGAGGGCCATATTTCATTCTTTCTCATTGCCACGTAGTACTCCATTGTGTATATAAACCCACAATTTCTTTATCCATTCATCCGTTGCTGGACATTTAGGCTCTTTCCATAATTTGGCTATTGTTGAGAGTGTTGCAGCCGGTTTTGAATGCCATCTTCCTCAGATGCTTGAGTCCTTTGGAAACTGGGCTCGGAGCTCAGTTCAGTCGGTGTTGACTGTGGGCCATCCTATCAGAGTTTCCATCTAGGTCTCCAGTTACCCTAGAGCAAGAAGAAAACAAGCTGAAAGGGGAGGAGCGGAGCAGGAGGGTGGTCTAAGGACAGTTGCTCTGACCTAAAGCAAGGAGGTGCCTTCTGTACTTGCAGCCGTCATCCAGACAGCACTCTGTGGTCTGGCGACTGTATTCATTTCCCGGGGCTGCTGTGACAAAGTACTACAATCTGGGTGGCTTACAGTAACAGACAGTTATCGTCAGTCACAGTTACTCACAGTTCTGGGGGCTAGAGGTCCAAAACCAAGATGCCAGCAGATTTGGTCCCTTCTGAGGAAGAGTCCCTTCCATGCGCCTCTCTCTGTGCTCTGCTGGTCCTAGGCCTTCCTCGCCTGTAGATGTGTCTGTGTCCACACGGTGTTCTCCCTGGGTCCCTGTCTTCATGTAAGGACACCAGTCATACCGCATTAGGGACCCACCCTACTGTGGTCTGACTTCATCTTAACCAATTGCGTCTTCAATGATCATATTCCCAAATAGGCTCACATTGTGAGGTACCGTAGTAGGACTTTAACATGTCTCTTTTTTTGGGCGGAGGAGACACAGTTTGACCCTCAACAGAGACCAAAAGCAAGTGTACCTGGAGGAGTTCATGGGGGTTACTTGGAAGCCTTCGCCAAAACCACGGTCTTGTTAATTCTACAGGGACGGTTGTCTAAACCCGAAGAGTTGATAAAATCCCATTTTTGTATGTATTGTTCCATTAGTGGGGATTTTGGTGGCAAGTAATAGAAATGAACTTATATAAGCCGGAAACAGTTGTGTTGCCACCCAATTCCACCCAGGTTGAACAAAGAAAAGAAGTTTATTGGATCACATAACCAGACAATCTAGGAATGGATCTGGCTTTAGGCAGGATGGAATCTTAATGTCTTCAGAGATGAGTCTCTCTCTCCCTCTCCCTCCTCCACCCCCTCTCCCTCCCTTCATTCAAAGTCTCTTCACAAAGGGTCAAATGGTGGCTGAGTGTCCCACACTCACATGTTCTCGGGTTAGCCACCTTAGCAAAAAAAGACCTCCTTTCCACCTCCTTGCATCAGTTCTAGGGAAGACACTGATTGGCTTTGCCTGGGTCATGTGTCCATGCACAAACCAATCATTGTGGCCAAGGGAATGGGGCCCCCTGATTGGCCAGTCTGGATCATATGCTCACCCATGGGAGGAAAGTCCATGGTGGTTTGTCCTACTAGAACCTCATGAAAATTGGGGCATGAACTTCTCAAGGAGGTCTACAGAAGGGAGTAGGGCAATACATTGTTAGACAAATACTACAGCTGCTACAATCCAGTGTATAATTCAAAGCAGTTTAAAGAAGAACGGGGTGGAGTTTGTTATAAGGATGCAGGGGTGTCTCGAAGAATGCAGGGCAGGCTTGCAGCGGGGTTTCCAGAGGGAGCCTGAAACTGTAGAGGCCCAGGCAGCTTCTCTCTTCTGAGAAGCTGTGTTCTTCTCCCAGAAATCCTCTCTTTTTTTATTTTTTTAAATTTTAAGTAGGCGCCCAGTGCAAAGCCCAATGCGGGGCTTGAACTTACGACCCCGAGATCCAGACCTGTGCTGAAATCAAGAGTTAGATGCTCAAACTGCCTGAGCCACCCAGGTGCCCCATGAAATCCTCCTTGTTTTTTGCTTCTTAGTCTACCCTGTGGGAAGAAAGTGGTTCCCTTCACTCTCCCAAGTTTTGATCTTCATTCAAGGAACTAGCCCAATTTCAAGTTTGCAGACAGGAAACCAACCATGCTCAGTGTATCAACAGTGAGGTGGTTTTTTGTTTTTTTTTTTTGTTTTTTTTTTTAGTGCTGAGAAGTATTTGTTTGTATGAATATATAGTATCCTGTCACCAGCTGATGGACGATAACATTGTTTCCAGTTTGGGGCTAATTATAAAAATAGCTGCTTACCCTACTTTTTAACAAAAACCCCGGGTAATTCTGATGCAAGTAGACCACATTTTGAGAAACACGGCTCCAAGGCAGAAAACTGATGCTTACAGAGGTCAAGTAAATTTCCAAAGCCACAAAGCCAAGGAGGCTCTGAAGCCAGAAGGTGGGTTCAAGAGCCCACACTTCTCCTTCTTGCACAGTAGACCTAAGCATAGCCAATGCAAAGGGTTGGCCACAGACCTTCAGGACTAAAATGGAACTCTTCTGGGGTTCCTGGGTGGCTTAGTTGGTTAAGGGTCCGACTCTTGATTTCAGCTAAGGTCATGATTGGTGAGGTCAAGTTTGGTGAGATTGAGGGAACTCTTCTGGGGTTCCTGGGTGGCTTAGTTGGTTAAGGGTCCGACTCTTGATTTCAGCTAAGGTCATGATCTCACAGTTGGTGAGATTGAGCCGTGAGTGGGGCCGTGAGCTGACAGTGTGGAGTCTGTTTGGGATTCTCTCCCTCTTCCTCTCTCTCTCTCCCTCTCGCTGCCTCTCCCCTGCTTGCATGATCCCTCTCAAATAAACTTAAAAAAAACTTTTTTTTTTTTTTAAATATAACCCTTCCAAGACACAGAGTCCTACATTTCAGTTACCATTTGCTGCATAACAAAACAACCCAAACTTTGGCTTATGCAACAATGCTCTCTTAATGATTCTCTGGCAGCACTGGGTGGTGGTTCTATCGGTCTCGCCTGGGCTCTCCCATGAGGCTGCATTCAGCTGGCAGGTGCCCTGCGTGCTGGGCTCAGCGGGGCTGGCCGGGACAGCTGGGCTTCTCTCTCCCTGATCTTTTATCCTTAAGGAGTTGAAATGTGGCTTCCCACACGGCAATGGCAATATCCCAAGAGAGAAAGCTGCAATGCCCAAATGCTTATCAAGCCTCCACTAGTGTTGCGTTTGCTAATGTCCACTAGCCAAAAACAAGCCACGTGACCAAGCTCAGTCAGATTCGGTGTGGGAGGGGGTATCCTAGGGAATGGCGTGATTCACTGGGAGTGTGATTCTTTTGGGGCCATTAATGTAACAATCTGTCATAGCCCGGAAGTTTATGTTTCAGAGGCAATGGGGAGCTACAGTGGGCAGAACTAGGAAGCTAATACAGGATTAAAGTAAATATCAGTGGAGTCAGAAAAGGTCAGAAAAAATACTCTTTAAAGGAGGGGCCCATTGGGTTTGTCGTAGTCATTTCAGTGGCCCCCACAGCAGTCAAGATGGAGTTTTACACAGAGTAGATGCTCAGGACTATTTTCTAAATTGAATCAAAGTATCAGTGATCCGTTAAGGTGTTAGGAACCTCCAGGAAGGATCGCTAAGTAATAACTCACTAAAAGAAGCCAGACTTCTTAAGCATAGAAAGATGAGTACTAACAGGAGAGAAAATGAAAAACTATGAAATGAAGACAGACATTGTGGGGAATACAAACGCATGCTGTTCCACAAAGCCTATGTCTGTTCTTTCAACCAATTTTTACTCTTTACTAGACGCATTGCAAAGGACTGGAGGTGTGTTTCTCAAAATGTGGAATACCCAGAGAGATGGTTAGAAATGGCTGAGAGATGTGTCTATCTAAGTGGATGGGCCCAAGACACTGTGTCTTGTTTCCTGGTCTTCCAATAACCTACAAAGGGATCTAGAAGTCACTGCTCACCCTAGTGGGGGGTAGTAGATATATATGCCCTAACCGTACTGTCTCGCCCTTATCACTCAGTTATAGGACGGAACCTCCAACTGCTAGCACCTAATGATCTGCCTGAGGGCTTTCTGTGGTCCCTCCCACTGTAGAGGGAGCAGTCTTTGGCCAAAGACCAACAGGTGTTGGTGTAGACTATTCAAACCAAACCAATTATTCATTGTAATCCTAGCGGTGCAGAGTGCCTATTATTCCACTAACCAAAATACAAGTTCCAGGGGTGCCTGGATGGCTCAGTTGGTTAAGCATCCGACTTTGGCTCAGGTCATGATCTTGCTGTTTGTGGGTTCGAGCCCCAAGTCGGGCTCTGTGCTGACAGCTCAAAGCCTGCAGCCTGCTTCAGATTCTGTGTCTCCCTCTCTCTCTGCCCCACCACCTTGCTCATGCTTTGTCTCTCTCTGTCTCTCAAAAATAAATGTTAAAAAAATAAAAAAAAATAACCACATTTCTTTTAAAAATATATAAGATGTGCTGAAAATACACAAGATGATTGTCTTGCAAGTTCCCTTCCACTCAGAAATGAAGATTGAGGACCAACCCCTTCCTTGCATTTCTGAAGGGGCCTCCCAGCTGGTCTTCTGGCTCCAATCTTGTTTTCCTCCAACCCACTTTCTGCACTTCTGAGTGACCTTTGAAATACGAATATGATCATTAAACTTTGTGAGAACAGAGACGATGGCTCTTAGTATCTGTTGCATCATCAACACCTCGCAAGGCCTGCACATAGTAGGCGCCTAGTAAATATGTTTTGATTGATTGCTACTGCAAGTTCCCAGCTCATGAACAGATTATGTCCCAAGAGATTTCTCTTATAAGGAGGCCCTTTGGAATTTGGAATGTGCTTGGCCATCATAATAGGAGGTGTTTTTTAGCTTGTCAGACTAGCTTATAAAAACCAAGTTCATCCACAATCAAGCCTAACCTTAGTCCCAGCTTTCCTCATTCCCTTGAGGAGGACAGCATACGATAAAGGAGGGAGGAAGAAGAAAAGGAAGGAGGATAGGCCTTAGGAGCCATTTGGAATTAGATAGTTTGTCTTTAACATCTTCCTTTTTTACACCTTCCACTTTTGTATTTCTCTGTGATTGTATGAGTCACATACATGTTCTTTGCCATGTCCTCCTCCAGTGACTGCAGTCCCCCCCCAAGGGTCTTACCCTCCTGTACTGCCCATCATGATCCTATTCTGTGTGCAAATAATTTCAGCTGTTAAGAGAAAAGTGTCCTGATGGAGTAAAGTCACACTCCAGACGAAGGTTAAATAGCTGATTAGCCTTACTAGAGAGATTTCCAATTTTCTGAAATGAACGTATGTTAAATGAATGTTTAATTCATGGAATTCACTCTATCAAGAGAAGAAGAAAACAATATATGTTGAAAGATACTTGGGAGCATGGACTCTCACCAACTCTAAGGTCTTTTTTCAAATTTTCCCTCTAGGGCTAATCATCTGGATTGGGGGGAGGGGGTTATAACTGTAGATTCTTTTTTTTTTTTAATTAAAAAATGTTTATTCATTGTTTTGAAAGTTTATTTTTGAGAGAGGGAGAGACAAAGTGTGAGTAGGAGAGGGGCAGAGAAAGAAGGAGAGAGAGAGAGAGAGGGAGACACAGAATCTGAAGCAGGCTCCAGGCTCTGAGCTGTCATCACAGAGCCCGACATGGGTCTTGAACTCAAAAACTGCAAGATCATGACCTGAGCCGAAGTCAGACACTTCACCAACTAAGCCGCCCATGTGCCCCTAATGTTTATTCATTTTTGGGAGAGAGACAGAAACCGATTATGAACAGGGAAGGGGCAGAGAGAGACAGAGACACAGAATCCAAAGGAGGCTCCAGGCTCTGAGCTGCCAGCACAGAGCCCGATGAACCCATGAACCATGAGATCATGACCTGAGCAAAAGTCAGATGCTTAACCGACTGACTCATCATTGTAGATTCTTTAAAGATCCTTCCTTGCTTCTTTTCGCCCACAACTATTCCCATCAGCCTGTTTGAGGAGGGAACATTTGAGCCTGTGCCAGCTGTGGGTGGGAAGGCCCACAAAGTGGACGCTTCTTTGTTTTTGGGGACTTGCCCCATCTCTGGTGGCTTTGCCCAGCAACGTGCACTTTTGGGCTCATTCTGTCTGTAGGGCACTGGAACCAAGCCCAAGGTCATAATGTGGTCAGTACTCAAAGAATAAGAACCAGGACATTTGCAGGGAATTTCTAACCAGACAGTCTGGGGATTTCCATCCTAACATTTGTATTCTCTTTAATTCAATGTCATTCAAATACATTTATATTTGGCCAACACAAAGAACTCTGTGACTAGGGGATTTCTGCTTTTACAGCTGTAGGGAAGAAATTGGATTAGAGAGGATTAACGTGATACTAGCCCAACTTCACACAGATATTTAGAAGAAAGCACATCTCCTAGCTGCTCAGCCTATGGCTTTTGTTGTTGCTGTTGTTTGTTAAAAAGTAGATGCTTCGTATCACTAAAATATAAAGTGTGCCTTCACAAGCCTAAAGATTAGTTCTTCATTCTCGAGTCAGAAAAAAATGATAAATTTATATTTGTAGCATTTTGCCATTGGCCTGAGATAGCATTTCACAAAGTATGTTGTTCCATTGAACACTGGTGAATTTTTAAAAGGGTTTCAAACATAAAGTTCTACTCTTTGCCATCTTGGAGACTTACAGTGCACATTAGCATATTAAAGGTTCTGAGAAGTCCTGAGTCCAACAAATTTTGATTTATTGCCACAAATTTGTTTGGTTAAGAATTCCCTTCTTCCCATACAAATCAAAACCACAAAGAGATACCACCTCACCCCTGTCAGAATGGCTAACATAAACAATTCAGGCAACAACAGATGTTGGCGAGGATGCGGAGAGAGAGGAACCCTTTTGCACTGCTGGTGGGAATGCAAACTGGTGCAGCCACTCTGGAAAACAGTATGGAGGTTCCTCAAAAAGTTAAAAATAGAACCACCCTACGACCCAGAAATTGCACTACTAGGCATTTATCCACGGGATACAGGTGTGCTGTTTCGAAGGGGCACATGTACCCCCATGTTTATAGCAGCACTATCAACAATAGCCAGAGTATGGAAAGAGCCCAAATGTCCCTTGATGGATGAATGGATAAAGAAGATGTGGTATATATATACAATGGAGTATTACTCGGCAATCAAAAAGAATGAAATCTTGCCATTTGCAACTACATGGATGGAACTGGAGGGTATTATGCTAAGTGAAATTAGTCAGAGAAAGACAAAAATCTATGACTTCACTCATATGAGGACTTTAAGAGACAAAACAGATGAACATAAGGGAAGGGAAGCAAAAATAAAATAAAACCAGGGAGGGGGACAAAACAGAGGAGACTCATAAATATGGAGAATAAACTGAGGGTTGCTGGAGGGGTTGTGGGAGGGAGGATGGGCTAAATGGGTAAGGGGCACTAAGGGATCTACTCCTGAAATCATTGTTGCACTATATGCTAACTAACTTGGACGTAAATTAAAAAAATAAAAGAATTCCCTCTATCCCTTCTTCCTCCCTCCCTTCCTCCTTCCTTCCCTTCTTTCTTCCCTCTTTTTCTTTTTGTGAAACATCATTACCAAGGGATACACTTTGAGAAATATTGGATTAAGGTAAACAGAATTGAAAATAAATCTACAGTAGGCCAGTAATTTTCTTCTGAGACCAAGAACTTTTTGTTGCTTTGGCTGTGTTCTCTACTGTGGATGATGTGATAACATCACAACTGGCATCTTTGGGAAGGCTTTGATTTACTTAGGTTATCTCTATGATGTTCTCTTACTGCACAAAAAATACCTTTGTGTGGGGAACAGATGTCAGGCCTCAGGTGCACATAAGGGAAATGTTTCCCTTGCTTTACAATAAATTTTAAAATTAAGTACTTGATATCTTCCAATTCATTTTACTTTTTTTTTCAAGATCATCTTGGCTATTCTACAACTTTCATTTTCATATAAATTTTAAAATTAGATTTTCAATTTCTAGAAAAATTAGTCTGTTAGGATTATTTATTTTGAGAGATTTATTTATTTTTATGATTTATTTATAATTTTTAAAAAATTTTTATTTTTTTAAATTTACATCCAAATTAGTTAGCATATAGTGCAACAATGATTTTAGGAGTAGATCCCTTGGTGCCCCTTACCCATTTAGCCCATCCCCCCTCCCACAACACCTCCAGCAACCCTCAGGTTGCTCTCTATTTATGAGTCTCTTCTGTTTTGTCCCCCTCCCTGTTTTTATATTATTTTTGTTTCCCTTCCCTTATGTTCATCTGTTTTGTCTCTTAAAGTCCTGGGGGCCACCAGAACACTTCAGAATGGGGATAAGCTGCCAGAAAGACCATGTCATGATTAGAGGGTTGCAAATTTCCTTCTCCACCTACCCACACCATGTCTCCTGGACATCTGCCCGCCGTGTCTAACGGACATCCCGGGAAGGGAGAGGGGCTGGAGACTGAGTTAATCACCAATGGCCTATGATTTAATCAGTCATGCCTATGTATTGAAATCTCCATATAAACCTCTAAACTATGGGGTTTGGAGAGCTTTCAGATTAGTGAACACATCTATGTATCTGGAGTGTGCCTTACTCCCAACTCCCTGGGGACAGAGGTTCCTTTACTCAGGACCCTTCTGGACTGTGACCTATGTACTTCTTCATCTGATTGGCCATTTGTATCCTTTATAATAAACCAGTGATAATAAGAAAAGTGACTTCCTGAGTTCTGTGAGCCGTTCTAGCAAATTATCAAACCTGTGGGAACTACCAATTTGTGGCAAATCAGTCATAGGTATGGGAGCCCAGGGACTTTGGTTAGTGTCTGAGATGGGAGCAGACTGAGCCATTAAGCTGTGGGGTCTAATGCTAACTCTGTAAATTTAGTGTCAGAATTGTATTGAATCACTGGACACCCAGTTGTTATGTAAAGAGTTGCAGAATTTGTTGTTGGTATGGAAAAAACCCACAAAAATGGTATATTTCTCCATGCATTTGCTCTTTTAAAATTTCTAAGTTGGTTCTAAGTATAGAAATCATGCACATTTTCCATTAAATTTATCTCCCATTATTTGTATTTAATACTGCAACTTTTCTCCCGTCACCATCCCCTGAAATTCCCATTCCCCTTAGTCTGATCACTTTTTTTTTACAGTGCTTATACCTTCTAATATACTATGTATATTATAGTTAATCATTTGTGTTTAATTACAGTATATTTATTATTATTGTGTTTAATGCTTCTAGTCTCTCTCCACAAGAATGTAAGGTCCCTGAGAGCAGGGGTATTTGTTTTGTTCATAGATGTACTCCACGCTCTTTATTAGGCACTCAGTGAATATTGATGCAATGAATTCGTAAATGTAGTACAGTAAAGGAAGCAGAAAGGAAGTTGGAGTGGGGGTTCAATGAGCCAATCTGCAGTAAATGCCACAGTGAAGCCCAACATGTTTCTTATTTCTCCTGTCGGTTTTTAACCCTGGGAAAGTTAGATGCCTTTGTTTGCTCCTCTCTTGTTCACTACTCAATGTATTTTATTTTATTTTTAAATGTTTATTTTTGAGAGAGATGGAGAGATAGCATGAGTGGGGGAGGAGCAGAGAGAGAGGGAGACAGAGGATCCAAAGCAAGCTTTGCACTGACGGCAGAGAGGGGCTTGAACTGACAAACTGTGAGATTATGACCTGAGCCGAAGTCGAATGCTCACCCAGCCGAGCCACCCAGGCTCCTCTCTTGTTCACCCTCAATGTATTTTAATCAGACTTCTTACCATGCCATTGCAACAGTTCTCACCAACGTCATCCGTGATTTGTCTTCCACTAAACCCATTGGATGGCTTTTAGTCCCTGTCAAGTTTAACTTCATAGCAGTGGTTGATGTTGACCGTGCCCTCCTGGAAATTGTTTCTTCCCTTGGCACCTGGGATACTCTCCTGATTACTTTCCTTCTCTCTTGGCAAAAATTTTCAAGTCTCTTTTGCTGTCTTTTTCCACTTCCTGAACTTCAAATGTTGCAGTTCCTTTGGCCTTTGTTAATATACTCTGTTTGGCCTGAATTGTGTCCCCTCCCAAATTCCTATGTTGAAATTCTAACCTCCAGTGCATGATCATGTGACTGTATTTGGAGATAAGGTCTTTAAAAAGGTAATTAAGTTAAAATGAAGCCATTAAGGTGGGCCCTAATCTGACTAGTGTCCTTATAAGAAGAGGAAATTTTGACACAGATGGCCACCTATAAGACAAGGAGACAGATGTCAGAAGAAACCAACGTGATCAACACCTTGGTCTAGGGCTTCTAGCCACCAGAATTGTGAGAAAATAAGTTTCCGTGGTTTAAGCTACCCAGTTTGTGTTATGGTAGCCTTTGGCTTCATCTACCATCTATATGTTTATTCCTCTCAGTGTTTCATCTTCAGTCCAAATCTTGCTCCTGAGCTCCAAATCCATGTATTCAACTAAATACCTTCTTGACATCCTCACTTGAGATAGACTCCAAGAAGACTAGCTGGGGCTAGAAGTATTGAAGAGAGATTTCAGCTATTGTCCATTGAAGGAAAGGCACTCTTTAGACATGGAGCTCAGCTAATTGCCTGATAAAACAAAAAAGATCAACACTCTTCAGAGGAATATAACAGAATCTAGAGCCTCTGCAAGGTTCATAGTGTCCACATAAAATCCAAAATTTCTAGACTTACAAAGAAATAGGAAAATGTGATTCTATACTAAGAAAAAAAGAGAAACAATGGACATCAACCTTAAAATGACTCAGATGTTGGATTTAGCAGATAAATATTTTTAAATAGGTATTATAACTATTATAGTAACTCATGGAGACAAAACGTTCTCATTATAGAACACAGAAAATCTCAGTAGAAATAAGAAGTTGTGAAGTAAAACAAAATAGAACTTCTAGAACTAAAACATACAGTATCTTAAATTAAAATGTATTGGAGATTTTAACAGCAGAATAGAAATGGCTGAAGACTCTGTTAATTTGAAGATACAGCAATCAAAACTATCCAATTTGAAGAAAAGAAAGGAAAACTATTTTTAAAGTGAGTTAGTCACAGGTACCTGTGGAACAATATCAAAAGGTCTAACATATGTAATTGGAGCCCCAGGAGGAGAATAAAGAGAAAATGGGGCCTAAAATTTATGTAAAGAAATAAAAAGCAAAAATGTCCCTAAATTTGCTAAAGGACATATTTAGAGATTCAAGAAGAACCCGAGTCAGGGTAAATACAAATAAAATCATGTCTAGCCATATCATAGTCAAACTTTAAAAACCAAAGATAAAGAGAAAATATTGAAAGCCTTCAGAAGAAAATGATACATTACATATAGAGGAACAAAGATTCCAATAACCGTGGACACATCATCAGAAATCACGGAGGCCAATGATGTTCTTGAAGTGTTGAAAGAAAAAAAAATTGTCAACACAGATGAATACAAATGACAGCTATAACATCAAAGACAAAGGAGGTGAGTGGACATTAAGAGGTATAAGATTCACACATTTTACATAAAATAATACTATATTAAATCTAAATAGAGTTAAGAGATGTTTAAGATGTCTATTTAATTTCTAGGGCAATCACTAAGGAAATGATACAAAGAGGTATATGAAAGAAGCCAATAGATGAATTATAATGGAATTCTAAAAACCATCCAATTAACATAAAGAGGGCAAGAATAGAGGACAAGAGTTACGTTAGACAGAGAGGGCAAACAAAATTAATAGCAATATTCGTACAATTGGAATGTTACTCAGCAACAAAAAGGAATGAGCTACTGATCCATGTACCAACATGGATGAATCACAAGAACATTATACTGAGTGAAGGAAGCCAAACACAAGAGATTAAATACTGTGCTTTGAATTTTAATGAAATTTTAGAACAGGTGAAAAATTAATCCGTAGTGAACACTAATCAGAACGGTGGTTGCCTCTGGAGTATTGGGGGGTGAAACTGTTGGGAAGTTGCATAAAATAACTTTCCATAGTGGTGGTAGTGTTCTGTATCACGATAAGGGTTTAGGTTACACAGGTGTGTATTTCCAAACTCATCAAATTGTACACTTAGATATGGGCATTTCACTTCATGTAAATTTGCCTCAAAAAGAGCCGTAGGATGTGAGAGCTCTCTGGCTGCAACATCTGTCACCCCATTGATTGCCAGGGTTGATTCAGCTGATGTGGCTGGCTAGGTAGGTGTCCTCCTCCTCCCTCACCACTCCATGTGCATCCCTCTCAAAGCTGTACACTGGGTCGAAGAGGACGACCTTCCCCAATAGAGGAGCACCATTCTTGGGTCAAGGGTATGCGGGTAGCTGCGATCCCCCGCTAGAACCTCCCAGTAAACTCTCCAGGTCCATTTGTAGGAGAATGTAGGGTAGTCAAGTTTCTGAGACTCCAGACACATCCAAATGAGGTGCTGCACATGGAAGTCTGTCTTTAAAAAAAAGAAATCAAGAGCTGTAAACAAATATTTTATTGATAGTATGCATGCTGAAGGGATTAAAGGTTAAAAGTGCTAATTTCTGCAACTTACTTTGCAATGCATCAGAAGATGAGATGGATTGATATGTGATGTTGTAAAGAAAACATAACAAAACATTAACTAGAGGAGCTAGGTGGTGGATATGAGTGTAACATGTGCACTTCTTTCAACTTTTCTGTATATTTGAACATTTCCTTAACAAAGTATTGAACAAAACAGGCTCCACACTGAACTCATTATCGCTTATTCCCTTCAAGCCTAGTGGTTCCATCCAATGGCACTGTCTTTCACTGGGTTGTAGAAGTCATAAACCTGGGGTTCATTCTCTACTCCTCTCTTTTCCTTATCCTTCATATCTAAATTATCAGAAAATATCATAGGTTACATTTCCTATACATTTCTCCTGTCAGTATACTTCTTTTTCCATCATAGCTGCTGATCTGTTCCCAGCCATCATCGTCTGTCACCTTGACTACTGTTTGTGCTTCCTAACATGGCTTCTAGCATCTGCCACTGCCCCTTTTCAATCCACTGTCCACCTCTTGTCATACTTGTTTTGTTTTGCTTTGTTTCAAACAGGCTTCATGCCCAGTGCAGAGCCCAACACAGGGCTTGAACTCACGACCCTGAGATCAAGACCTGAGCTGAGATCAAGAGTCGGAGGCTTAACCCACTGAGCCACCCAGGGGCCCCATAGTGCAAGTACATTACATCACTCCTGCTTAAAATTCTTTTAGGTTATCCCATAAGTGTAAGGCTAAGGCTCGAAAGTCTTCATGTGGCTTGGGAGACCTCTTTCTGTTTCTCAACTTCATGTCATCCTGTTCTCCACTTGGTTATCTCAGCCCCAGCTCTACTGGACTCGGTTTGCTCCCAGTATGTGTGACATATGCTCTCTCCTCTGCCTGGAATATCCTTCCCCCTCAATCTTCTTTCTCCTGGCAAATGTCTCCTCATTCTTCATGTGTCTATTTGAATGGATCTCCCTAGGGAGGCCTCTTGCTCCCAGAATGGGGTAGATCTCCTTCCCACAGTAGAAATTAGTCTTTATAGCCCTTATTATGTCACCATTACATCATTCCATTCCCAGAAGTTAGCACAGTAGGCTGGCAGATAATAAATATGTGCTCAAGAGTTATCTGTGGTACGGATGGTTGAATGGGAGAGGGCATGTTGTTATACATTCTCAATTTGATTTAGAGGACTAGTTTAGGAAAAATAACATGCTTTCTTTCTTTCTTTTTAATATTTATTTATTTTGAGGAGAGCGCAAGTGGGGGAGGGACAGAGAGAGGGGGACAGAGGATCCTAAGTGGGCTCTGTGCTGACAGGCTTACAGCAGCGAGCCTGATGTGGGGCTTGAACTCACAAATCACAAGATCATGACCCGAGCTCAACTGACTGAGCCACCCAGGTGCCCCTAAAAAGAGCATCTTTTCATACACTTGAGGGAGTATGTATCAACACATTTTGGATTGCAAATATCAGACACCAGGATCAAAGTGGTAAGCAATGAAGCTTCTATGGGTAGATGTCTAGAGGAGTGTAGGCTTCAGGTGGAGTGTGATCAGGGTTTTCAATCCATTTCTTTTCAACCATCTGGCTCTTTTTCTCTCATATGTTTGGTTTGTCCTCAGGCTTGTTTCCCTCATGGTTTGAAGACCGATGCCAGCAGCACCTGCAGCTTCTTTTCACATTTAGCAGGAAAGAGACACTGGCCTCTCACTGGCCTCTATTAACGCCAAGAAAGAAATTTCCCAGAAGTCTTCATCCACCATCTCCTTGTGTCTGAAATGCAATCATGTACTCATTCCTGAACCAATCACTGGTTGGCTTGTACTTATCAGTTCTCCTCTGGGATCAGATTCCTTCAGTTACAAGTGCTGCATGACAAAGGGGTAGAGATCTGAACAAAATTGAGGTTCTGTTAAGAAGAATGAAGGGGAGAATGGATTCTGGCAAGACAACCAAAATATCTACCTCTGTGTATTATGTTCTAAGAAATTGCCTGCTCTTTAAAAAAAAATTTTTTTTAATGGTCATTTATTTTTGAGAGACGGAGACAGGGCGTGAGCAGGGGAGGGGCAGAGAGAGAAGGGAGGCACAGAATCCAAAGCAGGCTCCAGGCTCTGAGCTGTCAGCACAGAGCCCGACATGGGGCTCAAACTCACGAACCTTGAAGATCATGACCTGAGCTGAGGTCAGATGCTTAACCAACTGAGCCACCCAGGTGCCCCTCTCTCTCTTTTTTTTTAATAAATACTTTACATTTTGGGATTGAGATTATGTTTTTTTGAGCCTGTACTGAAACAGATAACTTGTGGCCCATTCATCATGAATGCACAAAATACTGTGTTATTTTTAGATTAGGTTCATTCCTGCTTCCTGTTTATGCTTTTACTCTGATTTTCCTTTTGCCTCATCTTTCTTGTCCATTTCTAATTTATTTGTTTGGGAGTATCAATTTTTTACAGCTCCTTCCTGTCAGCCATAGACGGGAATTAGTTCGTGTCACCAGCATGTCATAATTTTCTCATTTTATTTCCATTCTCTGTTGGAATATTCTTCTGCTAATATTTTGAGAAGATCCATAAATATGGCTTTTTTGATGATGGAAACTAAGATGAACTAAGAAAATCTAATAATTTCATAGCCTTTGTAAAGAGCACTCTATATAGAAATTATCTTTAAAAAGATAAAATCGATCTGATCTCATTATGAAAGAATTGCCTTGTCCTTACTTTTGCTGTGAATTGTGTATTACATGGTTTTGTTTAAAATATTATGCCCTATAACCATTTGGCAAACAGTAAAGTTAGATTCCTTCCTTATTCCATATGCCCAAATAAATTCAGAGATTTAAATGTAAAACATGACTATTACATGGAACCTTGAGGCCGTTAGGCTAAATGAAATAAGCCCGTCACAGAAGGGCAAATACTTCATGATTCCATGTATATGAGGTATCTAAAATAGTCACGCTCATAGAATCAAAGAGTGAAATGGCAGTTGCCAGGGGCAAGAGGGAGCGGAACATGGGGGCTGCTAATTTGTGGGCATAAAGTTTCAGTTAAGCAAAATGAGTAAATCCTAGAGATCTGCTGCACAACGTTGTACTGATAGTTATGAATACTACATTTACACTTAAAAATTTGTTAACAGGGTAGATCTCATGTTATATGTTCTTAGCACGATAAAATAAAAATTTAAAAATTCTTAAATGTAAAACATGAGATCATCAAAGGAAATACGAGTGTATATATAATCTTAGGGAAGGAAAGAACTTTCTCGGCATGATACCTAAGACAGAAACCATACAAGCAAACACTGATTTCAAATAATAGATAACCTCTGTTAAGGGATTACTGTGTGCTGAGGACTTGTGTTATCTCATTTAACCTGCACCTCAATCCTGTGAAGTAGGTATGATAGTAATATCACCCTTTTATGAATGAGAAAAACCGGGCACAGGGAAGTGAATTACCTTACTTAAGGTCACACAGCCAGGAAGTGACTGAGCTAAGATCTGAGGCCCAAATGTGGGACTCCAAAGCCTGAAAACCTAATGGGATATGTTACAAAATAGTATTTACTGTATATACCGGCCATTTCTTCAACACAGGGTGCTGTGAAAGCCAGACGAGTTCTTGCGTGTGTGAGTGCTTGGTCAACTGGAAAGAACTACTTAGGGCCTCACGTCACTGCTTGCCAGGGTGGGACAAGGAAGAGTAGCCAGCGTCCAGTCCATGCCTCCCCCGCAGCCTCCTCTCTCCTTTCTCACTCTTCTCTCGTTTATTTTTAATTTTTTTCATGTTTATTTATTTTCAGAGAGAGAGAGAGGGAGAGAGAATCCCTAGTAGGCCTGACACCGACAGCAAAGAGCCTGCTGCACAGCTTGATCTCACAAACCACAAGATCATGACCTGAGCCAAGACGAAGAGTGAGACGCTTAAGCAACTGAGCCACCTGGCGCCGTTGTCTTCTTTCGTTTAAACTGTGCCGCTCAGTTGCATAGAACCCCCTCAGCTAATCCTGCAGCACAAGGTACCTTCCCAGTCTTGCCAAAGAAGTCAGCAAAGAGCCTACTTCTTATTCTCTAGGGACAAAGTGTCATAGATTCTACACGTGAAAGATGAAAGAGAATGAACAAAAGTAGGTCTTCATCACTTGACCACCCGCCATTTTTCTTTCTCTCCCACTCTTTACCCAGCAGGTAGATGAACATGGTTAATTTTCGCAGCTTGGATAGAGTTGGGATAGAGTTGGGTTAGAACTGGAATAGGCCTTTAGGAAATTGCTAATGGAAGCCAACTTTTAGCTTAGTTTTACAGGAAGGAAATATTTGTAAATGCAGTGTTGCTATTGCCAAAGAGTTTGTGGAACATCGTATTTGGTGATGTAATTCTGGAAGCCATTCATTCCTTCATCTTCCATTCACAGTCATTCTCCAAAACGTTTGTTCTGACTTACCACAACTAAAAATGTGAAGGGAAAAGAGACCTGCCCATTTCTAAAGGCATGGGTAGACGTGAACTGCTGTGGCTGACAAGACTTGGTATATTGACGAAATGGATCTCTGACAAGATGAGAGGTTGGGAATTTCCAAGTCTGCTACATTCCAGTGGATGAATGAATAGTCAGGAATTCTGAGTGGCTCCCCCATGGGGTGAAAACTTTCAGTATTCCTGACCACAAAAAAGACAAATTTCAAAATTTCCAGTTACTTGTTATTTTAGATTGTTTTCCATCTCTGGGAAATCCACTCTTACCAGCACTAGAGGCAGCTTCTAAGGGAAAAAGGAGAAAAAAAAGAAGATGCTACTTTGGAAGACATCATTGCTTCATCCTTCAAATAACCACATGGGAAACATACGGCAATTTCCTTGTTAGGAGATTCTGCTCAAAGCCTGGGCACGTAGACGGGAGCTCCCTGAGAGAGAGACTGCTGCACCCATCACCTGACAGTACATTGCTCCCGTAACTCCGAGGAAAAGTTGCTGAACTCAGAAGTCAGCACATCCCATGGGCCCTTCTGATGGGGCTTTAAACCCTGAGGCAAAGCAGGTAGTAGGGGAGTCACAACTATTTATTTTCTCATTCTTTACATATTCCTCTGCAGGTAATCTCACAGCGTGATGGGATTATTTCATTACTATGTTGTACATCTCTTGGAAAAAAAATAGGACATTATCAGAGTTGGGATTAAGAATCAAATTTAGTAAATTAAGAAAAAGTGTGCAATTTCCACCTTCGGCATAATGTACTACTCATTTGGAAAATCTGTAATTTGAATAATTGCCTGAAAAGGCTACTAATTGAAGACTAGATACACTTTGCTTCTGGAATCGAGAAAATTGAGAGAAGGTATGCCGGTGTGCACAACCTAGGAATCTCACACGCCATCCCTGAATGATCGCATGTTTCAAATAGCTTATCGTGACCAAAGCGTCACTGTAAGTTGTTAAATTCCACTAGCCACTTCCAAAGGTGGTTACTTTCTCGGAGCAACTCTAATTCCCAGGCTTTGGAAGGGGGAAGCTGTTAGGCTTATTTATTTCATTAAAATATAACACTTATTCTGCTTCCTAATTGAAAAGTAATACATGTTCATCCAAGAGCATTAGAGAGAAATGTTAAAAACCATAGGCTGGGGGGAAATAAAGATCACCTATAGTCCTTAGAGATAAATCCTATTAATATTTTGCTGTTAACATTTGTCTTCCAGTCAATATTTCCTATTTATAAAAAATTACAGCAGAAATATATGCTCATCATTAAACAATGGAGACAAGATAGACGAAATGTGGAACTCACACAATTATGGGCTAAATTGTGTCTCCCTCAAAATCGTGATGTTGAAGTCCTCATCCTCAGTACCTCTGAATGTGACTGTGTGGACATAGGGTCTTTAAAAAAGGGATTGAGTTAAAATGAGGCTGTTAGGATGGGCCCTAATCCAGTCCAACTGGTATCTCTAGAAGAAGAGGAGATTTGGACACACAGAGAGACACCAGGGGGACATACACAGAGAAAAAGCCTCATGAGGACATGGCAAGAAGGTAACTATCAGCAAGCCAAGGAAAGAGACCTCAGAAGAAACCTGTGGACAACTTGATCTTGGACTTCTCACCTCCAAAACTGAGAAAATGCATTACGGTTGGTCAAGCCACCAGCCTGTGGTATTTTTTTAGGGCAGCCCTAGCAAACTCATACACACCCTTTACCCCTTACCCCACTGTTCTCTCCAAAGGTTACCATAACCAGCACTGTTCTTCCAGACTTATAGCCTGTGCTTTTGCCCACACAGAGTCATATACAGGGAGTTTGTCTATACAGATGGGATCATACTATAAATATTGATCTGTGACTTGCTTTTTTCGTTTATAATACATCATAGGCAGCTTTTCACATTAGTACATACAGAGAACTACCTTCTGCATTCTCACTAAAGCCTGTGCAGTTTTCCACTGTATATCATGATTTATTTTCACCATTCCATTATTGATAGCATTTAGATTCTTTTATTATTATTATTATCATTAACAGCAGTACTGCAATAAACATCATTGTACATTTGAGGTTGGGCTTCTATGCTCATACATCTGTAAGAAGAATCCAAGAATTAGAATTACTGGGTCAAAGGGCACATGCATTTAAAATGTGAAAGCTATTTGTGAAATTGTCTTCCATAAAGGCTTAAGTAATCTCCAGTCTTTTTTTCTTAATGTTTATTTGTTTTTAAGAAGTGCAAGGTGGGGAGGAGACAGAGGATCTGAAGTGGGCTTTGCGCTGACAGCAGGGAGCCCAGTGTGGGGCTGGAACTCTCACAAACCACAAGACCATGACCTGAGCTGAAGTCAGACACTCAACCGACTGAGCCGCCCAGGTGCCCCACTGATCTCCAGTCTTACTGGTATCTGGTGAGACTCTGCTTCCCCATACAGGCATTTTTTTCTCTTCTTATTTACAGGTATGAGTATATGGATATACACAGATAATGGACTTTTAGAAAAATTGGGGATTGTACTGTAAGTATTGTTTTGAAATCACCCTTTAGTATTTTAGACATAAGCATGTTTGGTCCTCACTCACGGATTTTTCTGTATAGAATCATTCTTTTGGGGAGCTCTCGCCTGCGTCATCCACTGCTGTTGCCAACTCTGGGTTGGAACTTGTGGATTTTGGTTGGACCCACCTAAACCCAACTGTGAAGGGTCCAGCTCCTGGACGGAGGCAGAAATGAGAAGGCCTTTTCCCTGGAAATCAGTGAATGGATGCTTTGCAGTAGTTTGCTAGAGTATTCCTCCAAAAGTTAACTTCCATTTTTCTTTTGGAACCTAGTTACATGATCAAGGTGGCATTCCAACCCAGTAGGCTCACTAAATGCTTGGTAAATTGCATTGGAGTATGTATTAGTCTGCTTGGGCCACCATAACAAAATACCACAAACTGTGGCTCAAACAACAGCAGAAATTTATTTTCTCCCAGTCCTGGAGGAGGATGTCTGGGATCAGGGTGCCCACGTGGTCGTTCTCCGGTGAGAATTCTCACCTCAGGTTGCTGTTGGCTGCCTACTCGCTGTGTCCTCACATGACATTTTCTTTGTGTGCCTGTGTGTGTGTGTGGTGGGGTGGGCAGTGAAGAGGAAGCTCTTTTTTAGGACCCTAACCTTATCAGGTCAGGGCCCTACTCATGACCTCATAGAACCTTACATTTACTTCCTTAGAGGGCTCTTGTCCAAATACAGTCACACTGAGGGTGAAGGCTTCAGTATATGAATTTTAGGGGGACACAGACATTCAATCCATAGTAGAATGTGTCTGTGGTTGAGCCAAGATTAGCCCTAAGGGTTTTTTTCTAGATGCATCTGACGGAATTCAATTCTGTTGGTTGGGGGTGGCGGGGAAACTCTGTGAAGGGAAAACAGATGACCACTCTGGTTGGGGTCATATCTCCTTTTACTGTCTCATTTAAGAGGAATACTCTTCTGTAAAACTAAGAAAAGCTGATCAGAAAATAAAGTGAAGTGAGAACTTTGTGGTTCCTCATGTATTGATTAATACTTGGGGAAAATGTAATTCAATCAATTTAAGTCAAATTTAAATCAATATTTGCTGATCTCTTACCGTATGTAAGGTACTGTCCAGTACATTGGGGGCAGTAGAAAGAGGTCAACATCGTGGCTGCCTTCAAATGCTCATGCATTCAGTGGTTACCACACCTGGTAAATCAACTGGGAAATAGTTTAAAATATTCCAATTTGATACAATCATATTGAAAACCTGTTCGGCAGTGTCTACTAAAGCTAAATATAGGACTCGTCTCTAACCCGTGAGCACCTTCTTTCCTATATATGCATCCAACAGAAATGCATATAGATGTGCATCAAAAGACATGTATAAGAATGTTCATTGCAGCACTGTTTGCAACAGCCCCTAATTGGAAATAACCTCAATGTCTATCCACAGAACAGCAGTGAGAATGAGCAAACCACGAATATAGTGACAACATAGACTTAACAAACGTGATATTGAGCATAGAAAGCCAGACACAGAAAAGTAAGTATTGTATAGTTCCATTTGTATCAAGTTCAAAAAAAGTCAAAACCAACCTGTGCTGTTCGAAGTCAAGATGCAGGCTAACCTTGGCGGTGGGGAGGGGGGAGAAGAGGCAGAGTCTCGAAAAAGAACATGAAAGGGATTCTGATATGCTGCCAGGATGTTCTATTTCTTGATCTGATCAATTAGCTGGGTATATTCACTATGTAAAAACTTTTCAATCATACAGGTATGATTTTTACCTTTTTCCTTATGTATACTGTTTGTCCTTAAAAAAAAAAATACAGATTTCTAAGCCCTATCTCAGGCTTACCAAATTAGAATATGTACTTAATGTAACTGTCTACATAAGGCGGTTAGGAATCTGTGTTTGAAAAGCTCCCTGGGGATTCTGGATTTGGATTTGAGTTTTGGGGAAGTGCTGCTTTTATGAAGACAGCATGTTATTTCTCATTCCCAAGACCTCCTTGGTGCTGGGGAGGGATCTTTGTCTTTGTGGAGACCGTTAGTGCACTAGGGCTTTGTTATGGAGACCCTAGAGAACTCCAGGGGCATTCCACTACATTGACTGCCAAGGTCTGATCTGGTACAGATAATGGACATTCTCAGCTATATCAAGAGATGGATGGATCAAGGGGTAGGTGTGGCAACGTTTACTTAGGACTCTAGATTGTCATGTTTTTAAACTAAATTGTCATATTGGATCAAACAAGAGGAGTGCAGCTGAGAAGCAAATGGAATCTGAGGAATATACCAAGTGTTCCATGAGGGGTTTGCCTAAATATTGACAAATCATGACATGCAGAGCCAGTATCAGGAGATTAATTGTGTTGTTACCCTGGCTTCGTATCCCTCATGGAATCATACCATATTGAGCGAAGAGAGGAACAGATGTCTCTTTTGTGAACAACGTTAAAGCAGTGAAAGTCTGATAATAATCATGAGTTAAAGAGGGAGAACATTATTTCACGATCAGACTATGTTTAACTTCTTACTTATTGGGGAAAGACCTTCAGGTATCAAGAAAACACTGAACATCATTAGATTTCGTTTGACTCTTTCTCTCCTTTTTTCTGCTGAATTTTGTCAATGAGCTGTCCACTAATCAACTGTAGAGAATTACAGTCTGCAAATTTGAGTGTCACTTAAGTATTATAACTCTTTTTTCTTAATCTGAATTCATTCATCTTTACTCATTTACAGATTTATATGTATTTTTTGTTCAATAAATCTCAAATGCCTACCAATATTGCTGATACTAAAGTTACAGCAGTTAAGAAGGTAGGTCATGGGGGAGTCTGGGTGGCTCAGTAGGTTAAGCATCCGACTTCAGCCCAGGTCATGATCTCGTCTCATGGTTTGTGGGTTTGAGCCCCAAAGGCCTGGAGCCTGCTTCAGATTCTCTGTCTCCTTCTCTCTCTGCCCCTCTGCCACTCATGCTCTGTCTCTCTCTTTCTCAAAAATAAACATTAAGAAAAAGAAAAAGAAAAAGAAGTTAGATCATAGATCTGGCTCTTATAGGGTTTACATTTTGGTGGACATCTTATTTCTCGAGGATTTTTTTTTTCTATTAAAAGTTCAGTAGGAGGGGCGCCTGGGTGGCGCAGTCGGTTAAGCGTCCGACTTCAGCCAGGTCACGATCTCGCAGTCCGTGAGTTCGAGCCCCGCGTCGGGCTCTGGGCTGATGGCTCAGAGCCTGGAGCCTGTTTCTGATTCTGTGTCTCCCTCTCTCTCTCTGCCCCTCCCCTGTTCATGCTCTGTCTCTCTCTGTCCCAAAAATAAAATAAAACGTTGAAAAAAAAAAAAAAGTTCAGTAGGAGGAAATTTAGCATTGACTCACCCAATTCTACGTGTAATTCTGGCTGTCCATTTAGAAGAATTTGTGCCATGACCTGAATTACTATTAAGTATCATAACTCTTAAATAGAATCTTCCAGTTTGAGGTAGAGAACCATAGTCAAGTGCTATTCAAACTTTTTTTACTATGATCCTCCATATGGAATATTATTTACATTGTGACCTAACACACACACACACACACACACACACACACACACACACACACCACACCCAAAACAAAACACTGATCAGAAGTACTTCTCACTGGGGCGCCTGGGTGGCTCAGTTGGGTAAGTGCTGACTCTTGATTTCAGCTCAGGTCATGATCTCATGGCTTGTCGGTTCAAGCCCTGTGTCAGGCTCTGGGCTGACAGCACAAAGCCTGCTTGGGATTCTCTCACTCCCCCTCTCTCTGCCCGCCCCTGCTCTCATGCTCTCTCTCTGAAAATAAATAAGTAAACGTTTAAAAAACTACTTTTTACTACATGTGAGTAGCTTTATTTTTATTCCTTATTATTCTGATACTATAAATAGTATAGCATTGATACTATAAATATATTTATGTTCTACTATTCTATTTAATTCCTTAAAGTTTTTTTCTTGTTTTATTTATTTATTTTGAGGGAGACAGGATGCAAACAGGGGAGGGGCAGAGAGAGAGAGGGAATCTCAAGCAGGCTCCACACTGTGGAGCACAGAGCCCGATGTAGGGCTCAAATTCACAAAACTGTGAGATCATGACCTGAGCCAAAATCAAGAGTCAGATGTTCAACCGACTGAGCCACCCAGGTGTCCCAAATTCCTTAAAGTTTAAAGATTATGGTTGATTTTATAACCCACTAGTGGCTTGTGAGATGTACTTTGAAAAACACTGCCTTCAACTGTATCTAGTCCAACTCCAGAGGCACAGAGGCACAGAGAAGCTAGTCAGCTACTTACCCAAAGGCACACAGAAAAGAATAAAAAAGAGAGGCTCCTATTTCCCCACACTTACTGCTTTTCCTCAGAATGCAGCTCACTTATTTCTGAACCTGATTAATTTAGACAATCGCTTGGACTCACCACATTCAGGTATTGTCATCCACTATAGACTGAATTCTTGTTCTTATAATTTGGTAAACAGTCTGTAACTTGCCATTTGTTGGGCCACAGTTTTAATGAAACCAATGTAAATGTAGTATTTTTCAGGTCCTAGTCAGGGGAGAGTCTATATGGCGGGACGGTCGAGGGGTCAGGATTTGGAGTCACACAGACATGGTTATAAATCCCAGCTCCAGCCCTCTCTACTTGTGTGATTCGTGGGCAAGAAGCCTCTCTATGACTCAACTTCAACTATAAAATGGGGGAACAACAACAACAACAACCTTACAGAGTTGCATGGACTAGACAAGGTCATTCACATGAAGTATGTCTGTTAGTTTCACAATATCTTAAGCATGGTAAGTACTCAATATATGTTGACATCATGATGATGGTGGCCATTAGGGAAGTCTAGTCCAAGGGAAAATGAGGCAGTCCTGCGGCCAGAACCCTGAAGACCCAGGAGAGACCAATGGAAACTACCTACAATTACATGTGGAAAGAGGGGATTCTACTTGGCCTCCATTGACTTCCAGGTCCATGGGGCATGCATATGATACTAACAAACCCTTATATGAAAATTACTTATGCAGATTTACAATAAAAATGAGAATAGCATTCAATTAACAAATGATAGATTCAGTTATGAATCAGCATGTAAGGACTCAGTGATAAAAATTCAGTATCGGTGCTCAACCCAGAACAGACTGGATATGGAGAGAGGTTTGGCTTTCTTAAACTGGCAGATTGTAGTAGATGGCCCTTCCATTGCAGTCACTTTTCTGGGGAAACGACACCAGGACATCAGCTGGCTGGAAGGCTCGGTCCTTTTGCCAAGGACTCAACCCCTTCCCTTCTTCCTCTCACCTTATTACACTTCAATTTAAGCACAAAACTGCAGAAGTGGCTACCCGTAGTAGTTCTGTGTCCCGCTGCCTGTATAACCTGAAAACAAACCTTCCGTAAGAATTCCAAACCAAGAATAGAATAGGTATTTCATAGACTGGCTGTATCTTTATCATTTAAAGGAGAACCCAAGTCTTAGAAAAGAAATTCCTGTAAGGGTGTGGGGGCTCTGAGCTTTCGTGCTCTGAGTCACTGTGGTAAGGAGCCTGAGTGCATCTGTAGAAAATACTCAGCTTTGGTCATTGATGGACAAAGACAGAAAGAGCCTGGGTAGGAATTAAAGTAAGTCCAGTGTGTGTGAGCCTCCTTTCTGGAAGTCAGTGATGGTGAGGTCAGCAGTGTGGATAGAGTACCCGAATTCTTTTCATGCCTCAAATTGCATTATCACACCTGGTAACAGTGCTGCCCCTCTTTGAATGCACCTGGGATTGCTGATGGTGCCCCAGAACTGGATTCTGCAGGAGGAGGGTCCTCTGCACCCCCATGCTTATGAGGGCTGAACTCCGCCCTCTCGTGTAATGATGACCCTGCATTGGGCCTTTGTAAATGTTAGTTCAGAGAATCTTCACCACATCCTTGGAACTAGGCTTTGTTCCCCCATTTTACAGTCAAGGTGGTGAGGCTAAGTGGTCCTGTAGAGGGAGTAATGGGGTTAGAAGCCAAATTTGGCAGAACCCAAACCCCACTATGAAGCCCAATGGGAGGCAGTGAGCACAGAGATGTCAGAGGCAGATGCCTGGAGTTCATATGTCAGCCACGTCTCTTACTAGCTCAGGAGCTTGGGACATTTTCTTAACCTCTGTTTTCCTATCTGTAGGGCAGAGATCATAATAGCAGCTACCTCAAAGCAATGTTTGATCGTGTGAAACAATGCATGGATATAACAGCACAATGTTGGGCACATAGAAACTGCCCAGTAAATATTATCTGTCATGTTCTTCGTCTTTCTGGGGCTTTGGAAACTGAACTATGTCCAAATTGCTGTACTCAATCTCTAAGATCCCTTAAGCAGATTATCGAAGGTGTATTGCTGCTTGCTTTCTGGTTCTGAGCGCATAATATTGTGAAATAAAATGTTTGCAACTTTTTGAGAAAAGAAAAGCTGCATCTAAAACATTCATTACTGTAGACTTAATATGAATTTCTCTTGGGCTGGTCACTTTAAACAGCCTTCTAATCACACCAATGTCCCCCTGAACTGCGGAATTGATAGGTGAAAATAAGTTTCCACCAGGAAGGCTTTTTACATTTTCAGAGTGCTTACCAGAACCTTGGTCTATCATGTGTGATCACTCACCTGGTAGTGATATTCCCAGTGTTGGTGTAACAGAGCATCTGGGCTGGGTTACAGCTGGGGCTCAGGTGATTCCGGTGAGAGAGCTGGGCACTGACTTTTAAAGGGGCCAGGGAGCCTCCTGGAACACAAGTCTTGGATGCTGACCAATATTGGCTTCAGACGGTATGCCTGATGGACTGAGATAGCTCCCATGGAGGGCAAACAACAGGGAGAAATGACTGGGACACCCGAGAGCTAACTCACCACAAAGAAGGAGGTCAAATCCAGCAGCAAGGCCGTCATGTTTCTTGGAATGCTTGCTCCTGGTGTACCAAAGGGATTGCCACTGAAATCTGTCCTGACCTTACCAACCTGGTGGTGAGTAAGGACCCAAAGGAGAATGGCTGTCTGTAACCCGTGAGTGAGCTGTCCAGATCAATATGGGGCCTGAGCAACTTTACCGTGGAAGTTCCTAGACCCTCCTCGTTTTCAAGGTCAGTTTTGGGTGACTAGATATCTAGCATTCACAGGACGGTGTGACCTCTGGGGGAACTGTCAGTGCTTAAACTGTTAATAAGGTGGCAGGTGAAAAAGTTTGCGGATGAACCACTTAACACTGAGGCTCAAGCAATTTCGCTGCAGTCTCTTACCCTCCTGAGTCTGCAGCTCAGTGTTTGTGGACGTTTGTACGCACTTTTGCAAGCTGCAGGAAATAACCTGGAAGGAGAGATTCTGAAAGATTAGACTTCCCGTGATCAAGAAAATGAGAGGCTTGGAGCCGATGAAGTTTGGGTGTTAATGTTTTGTTATCCTTCTTCTAAAGGTGAATGAAGGCTGAGCTCTTTGGACAGCTTTTTAAAGTCAACATTACAGGACTCATGAAAAGAATACTGATTTTCTTATAAAGAAAAATTCAGGTTAAATACTCCTTAAGGTCAGACACTATATCCTGTATTAAAAAAAAAATTTAATGTTTATTTGTGAGAGAGAGAGAAAGAGAAAGAGAGGGCATGAGTGGCAGAGGGGCAGAGAGAGAGGGAAACACAGAATCTGAAGCAGGCTCCAGGCTCTGAGCTGTCAGCACAGAGCCCGATACGGGGCTCGAACTCGTGAACTGTGAGATCACAACCTGAGCCAAAGTCGGACGCTTAACCGACTGAGCAACCCAGGTGCCTCTGTCCTGTATTTTTTTTTTTTAAGTGTACTCACAAGTCCTGGAACAGTGCTAGTATACAGTAGGTGCTCAAAGGAAAGTTTTGAGTCAAATTTGTTGTTAATTCCATGCTTCTGTGGCCTGAAGGGTTAGAGTGCTTGTTAGTAGACTGTGGTTTCTTATTGCAAATCATCCAGTTCTTCTGTTGTGATTCATACTAACAGGAAGACTGATCACATATGTTCTTAGCAGTGAAAAGAGTGTGTTCTTTTCCTTATTACTAAGAGTGCAGTGGATTCAGTAACACTGAAATTGGATGTGGCCAGGGCTGAATGACAATACAGGGAAGTGAAGCATTTTCTTAGAGGATTATGGTACAACTTCCTCCCCACTCCCTTTTTATGTGTGTATTTATTTACTTATTATCATTCATTCATTCATTTAGAGAGCACGACTGGGGAGGGGCAGAGGGAGAGGGAGACAGACTCCTAAGCAGGCTCCATGCTAGTGTGGAGCCTGATGCTGGGCCTGATATGAGATCATGACCTGAGCCAAAATTAAGAGTTGGTCTCTCAATTGACTGAGCCACCCAGGTGCTGCGCCCCCAGCTCCCTTTTTTAAATCAGAGGAATGATTATAAGTCCAGCAATAATTATACAACGAGCAGGTGTTCTGAAAAATGTGTCTACCTGCGCTGAAGACACTTTCTAGGTGAGCTGCACTTACCACTAGGAATAAACGATCTACAGCAGGCATTCATATTTCTTTTGCAGAAAACTGAAATATTTGGAAAAGTCACTATTAGAGAAAACTGCCCTTGCTCCCTTAAACACAATACCTCATGAACTTGGGGGGATTTGCTTTGTTTACCAGGACATTCATTACCTTCTGAGCATTTGAAATTGTATTGCTCTTGGAGGGAGCCAGGGAAGGACTGCCATCAGCGGGTTGGTTTCTCTGGAGAGGCCAGTGAGCAGTCTGGGTCAGTTTCGCTGGCAGTGCATTCTAAGAGCATTTTTCTTTCAGATATGCAAAGTAGTTGTTTAGGCAAGATCTTTGGAATAAAGCATAAAATCAGATATATGAAATAAAAACCGTCATGCCAATGTGTTTGATGTAGATCTGGCAGCCAAGCGGGGATTGAGACTGAAGATTTAGTGTATTGCTTTGCCCTTCCTCTTGCATCCCCACCTTCCCCCCTCACCCCATCCCTATGATTTTAGACCAGAGGGGAGGAACGTGGGGGGAAACACGGGAGTATGGCCTTTCTACTCCCCTGTGTCTCAGCCATAGTTCCCTAATAGACGTTATTCGTTACATGCCTGCTTTGAAGTAGGCATCGTGCAAACAAGATCTTACGTGATCCATTCAAGAATGGTGTATGGCAGGGGCGCCTGGGTGGCACAGTCGGTTAAGCGTCCGACTTCAGCCAGGTCACGATCTCGCGGTCCGTGAGTTCGAGCCCCACGTCGGGCTCTGGGCTGATGGCTCAGAGCCTGGAGCCTGTTTCCGATTCTGTGTCTCCCTCTCTCTCTGCCCCTCCCCCGTTCATGCTCTGTCTCTCTCTGTCCCAAAAATAAATAAACGTTGAAAAAAAAAAATTAAAAAAAAAAAAAAGAATGGTGTATGGGAGCTGCTGTTATTGTCCGCATTTTCCTGAGGACGATGCTTAACACGGAGATGATAAATGTGGAGCCTCATCTTAACCCACTTTCATTTAGTTCCTAAAGATTCGCTCTTTGACCACTTGTGACCTTCATTCCCACACCACAGGGGACACGCGGAGTTTGACACGAAGCCCGGGGCCTCCTCGCCCTCCTCCTGCACCAGGTTTCACAGAGGAGAAAGGAGGACTGTCTAGTCTTAGGAGAGAAGGAGAGGAGGAGGGGAGGAAAACAGAAACGAAGAGAAGCAAAGCATAGATGAGGCCAAAGAAAGAGCAAGGGATATCGGGAGAATTTGTGAAGAATGGGAAAGAAAGAATTAAGAATCAAGTCTGTGGGGTGCCTCAGTGGCTCGGTTGGTTCAGCGTCCGACTCTTGATTTTGGCTCAGGTCACGACTCACGGTTTGCGAGTTTGAGCCCTGCATCGGGAGCTGTGCTGACAGCATGGAGCCTGCTTGGGATGCTGTCTCTCTCTCTCTCTCTCTCTCTCTCTCTCTCTCTCTGCCACTCTCCCATTCATGCATGCTCGCTCTTTCTCTCTCAAAATAAATAAACTTAAAAAACAAGTCAAGTCTGCAAAAGATCGGGAATCCCCCCACCGACTGCCTGTGCAACTTCGGCTGTTTTATATGGGAAAATACTTCCTTGTCTTTTCACTAAAAGTTTCCTAAATACTACATACTCTGCTTTAGAATTTTTACCATTTTGAAATGTAAGGAATTCGGATAATGATGATTCACCCATGGAAAAGAGAGGCTGAGAGAGGCTAATCTTACTTGTGTGTGCCCACCTTTAATGACCTCTTAGTGTTCCCTCCACTTTACTTGGTCCTCTTTCCTTTCCCTTACCCATACCCCTGACTGTATTCAAGTCAGTCATCAGACCTGCTGTGCCCAAGGCATGGTGGGGTTGGAGTACAGAGAGGAAGTCACTGCTCATCTAGTAAGGGAGTAAGATACACACACAGATAATTTTGATACAAAAAAATAACAGTACAGTTAAATAGAGGTGGATTCTACTCTGCGTGCTGTTAGAGATCTCTCCCTAGCAAAGAGAATAACACTCTAAGCCAATTCACAATGCGGTTTGGCGATAAGACAGGGTGGGGGGTGGGGAAAAAGATATTGATGGTGGTGGTGGTGAGGTTAGTAGAGGTTTACATGGCGCCATTTCAAGTCATAATTCTCACAAAACACGTATTTCTGTATTATTTGTTTTGTTGGCCAATCCTGAGTCCTGAGCATTGATTTCGTTTTATATTCATACTGGTTATTGCTAGTGTAGCAAAAGGAATGACTTTTGTACTGCCTGTCTTGAATCTTGGTATGTTATTAAGCTATTTTATCAGTGCCAGTGGTTTTTCAGTTGATTCTCTTAGATTTTTAAAAGTTAGATATTTGTCATTAATATCAGGTTGTTTTCTTCTAAGGTATTTACTTTTTCTTTCCTTATTAAACTGACTGTGGTCTCTAGTACAATGTTTAATGAGGGCGATGACAGAGTACATTTTCCCGTTTCTGTAAAAGAAATTCTTCTCGTGAATATGATGTTTACTCTATTTTGTTTACCAAATTAGGGAAATGTCGCTCGTTTTCTAACTTCCTAAGAACTTTTTAAAACCTCATGTATGAGTGTTGAATTTAATAAAAACAAGCTGGAAATTATTGAAATGATCAAATGGTTCTACTCCCTTAATCTGTTAATGTAGTGAATTATATTAAAATAAATTCAAAGTATATTAGGGTAAATGTTATTTGGTTCTACTGTATTATTCTTTTAATACTTTGGTGAATTCATTTGCTGACATCTTATGAAGAATTTTTATATCTATCCACATAAGTGAAGTTTGTCTATAATTCTCCTCTCCTCCTCTGTTATTTTTTGTCTGGTTTTGGTAATAGGGCAATGCTAACCTTATTGAATAGCATGCTTTCTTTCTTTCTTTCTTTTTTTATGATCTGCAGCAATTAAAAATAATTTTTTTTACGTTTATTTATTTTTGGGAGATAGAGAGAGACAGAAAACAAGCAGGGGAGGAACAGAGAGATGGGGGAGACACAGAATCCGAAGCAGGCTCCAGGCTCTGAGCTGTCAGCACAGAGCCCCACGTGGGGCTCGAACTCACAAACTGTGAGATCATGACCTGAGCTGAAGTCGGCCGCTTAACCGACTGAGCCACCTAGGCACCCCCGTTTTTTGTTTTTGTTTTTGTTTTTTTACCAGAGGCTTCATGTCCAGAGTAGAGCCCAATGCAGGGCTTTAACTCACGACCCTGAGATCAAGATCTGAGGTGAGATCAAGAGTTGGATGTTTAACTAACTGACTGAGCCACCCAGATGCCCCTCCCATTGTAGTTTTGATTTGTATTTCCCTGATGGTGAGTGATGCTGAGCATCTTTTCATGTGTCTGTTGGCCATTTGCATATCATCTTTGGAAAAATGTCTATTCAGGTCTTCTGTCCATTTTCTAACTGAATTATTTGCTTTTTGGGTGTTGACTTTTGTAAGTTCTTTACATATTCTGTATGCTAAACCTTTATTAGATATGTCATTGGCAAATATCTTCTCCCATTCCAAAGGCTGCCTTTTAGTTTTGTCAATTGTTTCCTTCACTGCGTGGAAGCTTTTTATTTTTATGAAGTCCCAATAGTTTATTTTTTTCCCTTGTAAGGCTGTAAGTTTTAATTTTCCTCTGCATATTGCTTTATCCATACTACAGAATTTCTTAGGTGTAATGCACTTATATTAATATATTTATAAATTATTTGTTATTTTTCTTCCATTTCCTCTTTTGCCCCAGAAGTTATTTAGAAGGATATTTAAATTTTCTATCTATATAGATATAAAACATTTTTTTAAATTTCCAATAATTTTTTTAGAACAGTTCTAGATTTACAAAAGCATTGCAAGGAAAGTAAGAAATCCCATATACTCTCCACCTAGTTTCCCCTAATACATATATACATTTTTTCAGTTCCTCCTATTATTAACATCTTACATTGGTAAGGTACATTTGTTATAGTTAATAAGACATTATTGATACATCATTATTAAGTAAAGTCCATATTAATCGATTTTATTCAGAATTCCTTGTTTTTTTTTTTTTTAACATTTTTTAATGTTTATTTATTTTTGAGAGACAGAGAGAGAGCACGAGCGGAGGAGGGGCAGAGAGAGAGGGAGACACAGAATCTGAAGCAGGCTCCAGGCTCTGAGCTGTCAGCACAGAGCCTGACGGGGCTCAAACTCATGAACTGCAAGATCATGACCTGAGCCTCAGTTGGACGCTTAACTGACAGCCACCCAGATGCCCCTGTCTCATGCTTTTTTTCATGATCAACCTGGGGTTATGGGCTTTGGGGAGGAGGACTGCAAAGTTGAAGTGTCATTCTCAGGACATCTTATCAAGGGTGTCCGTCATTGGCATCGTTTCCCACTACTGATGTTCGCCTTGACCGCCTGCCTGGCTGACGTAGTATGTGTCAGGGTTCTCAACTGTAAAGTGATTCTTTTATCCCCCTTTCCGTTGGGAAGGAGGCTACCACGTGCAGGTCACACTTAAGGAGTGGGGGTTTATGCCCCGCCTCTCTGAGGGTGGAGTACGGACACGATTTATTTTGAATTCTTCCGCAAGGGAGATTTGTCTCGTCTTCTTAATTAAGTTATTCAATGATGTAGTCATGTCAGTGTGTGACACAGGAATCTGTGTTTTAGAAGCCCTACAAGTGATGTTAAAGTTTGTGAACAACTGTTTTAAATTATTCTAATGCGGGAGTCCTGCCCTCCAGAGATTCTCATTTGTCTGGAGTAAAACTGGAGAGAAAAAATATTTTTAAAGTAATTCAGATGACTCTAATATACAAGCAGGGCTGGGAAGCAGCAGGCTAGTGGGAGCAGAGGGTGAAGTGAGTTTGGAGTTACTAGTAGGTCCAGATAAGACAAGGCTTTGAGAACCATGGTCAGGAATTTAGGTTTTATTCTAAGTGCAATGGAAAGTCTTTTTAAAAGTTTAGGCCGATAAATCCCATGGTTTGATTTGTGTTTTAAAAAGATGTCTCTTAACCATACAATTATGCAAATAAATGAAGAAAATTTGTGTACATTATAGGATGATATCTGTAGGAAATAATTTAAATGAAAAAAGTAAGATGCTAGCACTATTTTTAATTTTTTTTTTAATGTTTCTTTATTTTTGAGACAGAGAAAGACAGAGCATGAAAGGGGGGCGGGGGTCAGAGAGAGGGAGACACAGAATCTGAAGCAGGCTCCAGGCTCCGAGCTGTCAGCACAGAGCCTGACGTGGGGCTTGAACTCACGGAGTGTGAGATCATGACCTGAGCCGAAGTCGGATGCCTAACCGACTGAGCCACCCAGGTGCCCCTATGCTAGCACTATTTATAATAGCCAACCTTTGTGTAAGAGAGGCATGCATATGTATGCCTTATATTTTCAAAGAATCAATCAGAGTACAAATCAAAAGCTAATAAAATTGTCTCTGTGGGAGAACAAGATTGGGGGATTTGGGCAGGACTAAGCTCAGTTTTGGCCAACTCACTTTATCAACTTACTTTGTTGTAGTTTTGACTTTGGACCCATGTAAATATTTTGTATATAAATTAAAAAGCAATAAAGAGAAAAACCCAGAATTGGAAACAAATGGCCCTAGCCGGGTATCAACTGTGTATCAAGATACTAAAACTATACAAAATCATTACTAGAAGTGACTTTAATATGCAGTATTTTTAAAAATATGTGGTATTTTGATTTCAGATCCCTAGTGAGGTATAGCCCAAGAACAAAACCCACAAAGAAATATTCAATTGTATTCAATAGTCTTACTTTAAAAAAAAATGTGGATATATTTTTGAGAGAGAGAGAGAGACAGAGGGTGAGTGGGGTAGGGGCAGAGAGAGAGGGAGACACAGAATCCAAAGCAGGTTCCAGGCTCTGAGCTGTCAGCACAGAGCCCGACGCGGGGCTTGAACTCACAAACTGTCAGATGATGACCTGAGCTGAAGTCGGATGCTTAACTGGTTGAGTCACCCAGGCATCCGAGCAGTCTTACTGTTTTAAATAATACTGATATTGCTAGTTTTAAACTTTTACAGGTCTATCACAGGATAAAGAAAATAAGTAATTATGTTAATGTTAGAACCAAGATGTTCAGTTTAGGAGAAAAGAGACACATAAAATCAGAGAAGTTGGGTAAATACTTTGTAATCTTAACTTTGAAATAGAAACACCAGTATAATATTTTATTTTTTTCTTTCAAAAACCAGTACATACTTCCTAATTCTGTCCTCACCTTTCCAACTCTGAGAAGATGTAAAAGCAATAACAATACTGTAGCAGTAAGCACCCTAGTATCCAAATTGTGGATTTTCAACTAAAAGGAGCCTGGGCTCCTTGGAATAATGGCCAATTGCAGTTTGAGATGAGAAATGTAATAAGATGAACATGGGACATCTTATTGTAACAGAAAATAACCAAACTATCAAAGACTAATGGGAAAAATCTAGACATCAGGAAAAGAACAGTAATTGTAATTTACCAAATCACATCAGATACGTAAAATTAATAAGAATGCAAAACAGCAAATAAACCTCCATGGCCACCACTGAAGGTTACTAGGGCACCAGCTTATCAATAAATTAATAAATTAACAAGAAAGAATCAAGGGGCGCCTGGGTGGCTCTGTCAGCTAAGCTTCTGACTTGGGCTCAGGTCACGATCTCATGGTTCGAGGGTTCGAGCCCCGTGTTGAGCTCTGTGCTGACAGCTCAGAGCCTAGAGCCTGCTTTGGATTCTGTGTCTTCTTCTCTCTCTGCCCCTCCCCTGTTCACAAGCGTGTGTTCTCTCTCTCTCTCTCAAAAATAATAAATAAACATTAGAAAAAAGAGAAAGGATCAAGTATTTATCTTGCCTTTTTAAAAAATATGTTTATTTACTTTGAGAGAGAGAGCAAGAGAGAGAAGGTGTGCACTTGGATGCACGTGCACTATTGGGGGAGGGACCGAGAGGGAGTGAGAGAGAGAATCCCAGGCAGTCTCTGTGCTGACAGTGCAGACATGGGACTTTATCCCATAAACCATGAGATCGTGACTTGAGCCAAAATCAAGACTTGGATGCTTTACCAACTGAGCCACCCAGGTGCCCCTATCTTGCCTTTCAAACTTCATTTCAGGGTAACCAAAAAATTGATGAAAGTTTTTTATGGAAGAAGTCCAAATAATAAATACAGAAGGGATGATAGAAATAGAAAATCACCAGTTTCCCACCTACTGGAACTAAGCAACATGTTGGTCAATGAATGTTAGAGTCCTAAAGTAAAAAGTTAATGGAGGATTTTGTGATGGAGGGATCAAGTTGATGTCACCCAAATTCTCTCATCACTTTGGCGTCCATAGAAGGAACAACCAGACATTACATGTTTCATGACACAGTGGGATAGGAAATATACAGCATTACCCAAAATATTCTTGCTATAATATTAACACTTAATCTAATCAACTCTATTTATCATCCTCCCCCAGCCCCTACCCCAGAACACACACACACACACACACACACACACACACACACACACACACACAGATCAAGAAGAAGCACTTAGCCAAATCCAAAATGTCAATCAAATCTACAGGGCAGATCTACAAGATGAATGACTCCATTTTTTAAAAAAAGTCTATCACATGAAATGTTATATATCCATACAATGGAATATTATTTGTCAATAAAAAGAAAGTACTTCTATGACATGGATGAGCCTTGAAAACATTATGCTAAGTGAAAGAAGCCAGTCACAATGGATTAAATATTCTATGATTCCATTTGTATGTAATGTCAAAAATAGGCAAATCTGTAGACAGTAAATAATTAGTGGCTGCCTACAGTTGAGGTTGGAGGCAGGATTGGGGGATATACTATATTGTACAAGCATAACCACTACCCATTTCCAGAACTTTTTCATTGTCTCAAACAGAAATTCTATATCCATTAAATAATAATTCCCCATTCTCCACTTCCCACAGCCCTTGGTCCCCTTTGTTAAATTTTCTGTCTCTATAAATTTGCTTATCATAGGTACCTCATATAAACTGAGTCATACAGTGTTTGTCCTTTTGTGCCTGGATTATTTCATTTAACCCAATGCTTTATTTTTTTTTTAATTTTTTTTAATATATGAAATTTATTGTCAAATTGGTTTCCATACAACACCCAGTGCTCATCCCAAAAGGTGCCCTCCTCAATACCCATCACCCACCCTCCCCTCCCTCCCACCCCCCATCAACCCTCAGTTTGTTCTCAGTTTTTAACAGTCTCTTATGCTTTGGCTCTCTCCCACTCTAACCTCTTTTTTTTTTTTTTTCCTTCCCCTCCCCCATGGGTTCCTGTTAAGTTTCTCAGGATCCACATAAGAGTGAAACCATATGGTATCTGTCTTTCTCTGTATGACTTATTACCCAATGCTTTCAATATTCATCCATGTTTCAGAATTTCCTTCCTTTTTAAGGCTGAATAGTGTCCCATTGTATGTATAAACCACACTTTATTTATTCATCTGAAAAGTTGTTTCAGTCTTTTGGCTGTTGTGAGTAACGCTGCTGTGAATATGGGTGTGTACATATCTCTTCAAGTCCCTGCTTTTACTTCTCATGGGTATATACACAGAAGTGGAATCCCTGGATCATATAGTTCTATGTTGAATTTTTTTTAATGTGTATTATTTTTGAGAGAGAGAGAGACGGAGACGGAGACAGAAAGCAAGCAGGGGAGGGACAGAGAGAGAGGGAGACACAGAATCCGAAGCAGGCTCCGGCTCGAAGCTGTTAGCAAAGAGCCCAACACAGGGCTCGAACTCATGAACTGTGAGATCATGACTTGAGTTGAAGTCAGACACTTAACTGACTGAGCCACCAAGGCGCCCCTTTATGTTAAATTTTTGAAGAACAGCTCTACGGTTCTCTACAGTGGCTGGACCATTTTGCATTCCCATTGTTAATGCACTGGAGGTTCTGTTTCTCTACATCCTTACCCAAACTTGATATTTTCTGTTAAATTTGTTTTCTTGATTATAGCCTTCCTAATGTGCATGAAGTGGCATTTCATTGTGTTTTTGGTTTGCATTTCCCTAATGACTGGTCATGTTGAGGATCTTTTCATTTACTTATTGGCCACTTGTGTATCTTTGGAGAAATGTCTATTCGAGTCTTTTGCCCAGTTTTGAATTGGGTTGTTTGTGGATCGTTGTGGTTGTTGAGTTGTGGAAGTTTTCTTAAATATACTCTGGATATAAATCCCTTATCAGATCTATGGTTTGCAGATATTTTCCCCAGCTCCATTGGCTTTGAGGGTATGGAGGTAGGGACATCTGTTGGGGGCAAGATTCCCCTTTGGAGTGTGTAATACCTTCCCTTCTGCAGAGGTACAGGTTGGCTGGGGCACTGTTGTACTTTTCAGGTACCACCATCCTCTCTGGGAGTTTCTATGTTCCAAAACTCTACCCTGAGTCCTTAACTCTGGAGCAAAGGCCATGATCACTGTGAGAGAAAAAATATTGGATAGAATGTCTGCAAATATACTGCATTCAGATGAAACTGGCTTAAAGAATAGGAAGTATATTGTCTCACTAGGAGTGAACCCAACCAGAGGATGGGCCCCAGAACTAGCTGGTTGAGAGGTTCAACGGTGTCATCAAAGCCCCAGATTCTACTGGCTTCTCAGTTTTTCTGTATACAGTGTTGGTTTCATCCTCCAGCTGGCTGGCTCCCCTCTGTTGTAGGTTGGCCATTTCTGACATTCAGGGCTAGGTACTTTCTCATTTCTACCCAGCAGATATTCATGTATCTCGCTGACGAGTCCTGAGTCATATGCCCCTTCCTGAAAAAATCACCAGCAAGGGACATGAGGTTGCACATAGACCAATGTTGCCCACCCTTGAAGCTGAGAGGATTGGTCTTCCCAGAGGCATATGCTCCATATAGGGGGGGAGTGAAACAGAACTGTGGTTCCATCAGGAAGGAGGGGCAGATGAGTGCTGGGAGGCAATTGGTTCTATTTACTACACCACTGCTGATAAATCTCCAAGCTGGTAGCTCAGAAAGGGTCCACTCTTTCTCTCCCATCCTGTTATCTCTAACTTTGAGTCATTCCAGTGTTCTTTTGGGAAACTCATTTTTTGAGGGGGTGTGTGCCTTTTATAGTTTAGGCTGTGTGGTTCACACTGTCAATCTGCTTTATATCTTCCAATATTTTTTCACTCTTCAGAGGGTCTGGAAACACTCTCTTTCCTATCCCATGTATGCCTTCAAGTTATTTTTTCTGTTTAGATTTCTTCTATCATTCTAATGGGATGTTGGGAGTGAGAAGCAACACAGGCCCTATTGAACTGGAGGTCAAAATACCTCTAAATTATCAAAATTTTCCTATTTCTTACTACGTGACCCAATTCTTTGGCTTAAAATTCTCCATAAGTAGGGCTTATTCTCATGTTGGTCTACAGACTGTTGCTGGTCTGTTAACCATTTGATACAAGTCTTCAACAAGGCAAATATAGAAAATTGGAATGAGCATTTAGAAAATATTATTTAAAAAGTGACATTTCTGAGCCATCAAACATGTAATCAGTGGACTCTTCTTTTCGAACAGTGCAGAGACAGCCATAGGAGTAACTGGATTCTCTTGCATGAACCGCCTACTAGTCATGCGTGGCCAGGCTACATCGTAGTCCAGAATTGATTGGAAAAACAAAGCATCCGACTGATAAACAAAATCTGGCCCTGCATCACAGAAAGTTTGAGAAGTCCAATGTGCCAAATATGAATATCCTCAATTTGGGAAGTAGCTTTATTTACCCTATTCGTAGATACCCTCATGGCTATATTTTTCTCATCTGTTATGCAGACTGAAGATGTCTAATCATTTTTGGTTGTTTTTTTTTCTAATGTTTCTTGGCCCGATTGTGTCACCTCAGTGAAATGAAACAACTCAGTGTAAAGATTGTTAGGACGTCAGAGCTAGCAGAGTTTGGTGTTTTCAACAGCAGTAAGTGTTGAACTGCCTCAGAGGTGCTGCTTTCCTTCAGAGAAGCTGTGCATGCGCCTTCTCCTAGATTTAAGTCCTAACTCCTTGCCTTGGGCTCTTAAGAAAGACATGACTTGCCATTATCTTTTTTTTTTTAATATGAAATTTATTGTCAAATTGGTTTTCATACAACACCCAGCACCGTCACCCTTGATCTCTGCCTTCAGCTCCCAGCTACTTAGCTCGACCATTTCTGCAATTGCATTTTTATTCTGCTTTCCTGTCTCTCCTTCCAGGTGACCTGGAACGGACCCAGAGTTTTCAGTTTGTTTCAACCTCTTGCCTTGGCATCTTCTACTAGTTCCTGTTTCCCTCGGGGAACACTGCTTCATTGCCTTTTTCTGAACCACGAGTGTATCTCCACGTCCTCTCCCCACACAACCAGGAGGCTATAAAATAATATTCACTAATATCGATTGCAAATCTCCTATGTACAAAGCTTTATGCTAGTTGCTTGACATGTATTATCTCACTCCGAGGCAGATTTCTTATTATCTTCACAGGACCCTGCAGTGTCATACAGCTTGTGAGTGGCAGAGCCAGGATTTGAACGCAGATGGCATTAGAATCCAGCTGTGGAGAACTTTCTGTTCAGGTTTCCTGTGAAAAAGGAAGGTTATACTCTCTGCTTTATTTTCAATACCTTTATGAAAACATCTAATAATAGTCTCTCTCTCTCCCTCTCTTATATATTTTTTTTGTATTGTTCTCCTTGTCCTGAGAAACAAAAATTTCAGCTGAATTTTTTAAGAATCAAAGAGGCAGATTCTGTGTTTTTGAGGTTATAGTCGATACCTTTGAGGCCACCCTCTTAACAGTATTCATAGCTTGGAGAGCACTTTCTGCACTGTGTCCCCATCTAGTTAGCACTTCATCACTTGGAAGAGCTGTATATAATTAATATATAAAATGTTAAGCAATCAATCATGGTATCGATCTGTAGGATATAGCTGGTATTGAAACTTCCCCACCTCTCTCTCTCTTTTTTTTTTTTTTTTAAGAGAGAGAGTGCATATGTGCAAACAGGGGAGGAGCGGAGGGGGAGGAAGAGAGAGAATCCTAAGCAGGCTCCATGCTCGGTGTAGGGCCCAACATAAGGCTCCATCCCACGACCCTGGGATCATGACCTGAGTCGAAATCAAGAGTCAGATGCTGAACTGACTGACCACCCAGGTGCTCCAAAACTTCTGCACTTGCCACAATAAAAGAACCATTTCACTTACTCATTTCATGTCTAATATCAGTTCCTTATCCCTGATGTAACTTGCTTGAGAATTCTAAGTGCTGTGTTTGAAAGATGGCTTTTGATAGAGAATCTTACTAAAAGTTTCTGAAAACATAAATAAAGGTTCATTTGTTCTCTTTATGTATTTTTTGATAAGATGACTTTTCTTGCATTGGCTTTGGAAGAACATTGAGGACATCGGATATCTGTCCCTGTTTAACCTCCATTCCTATAAATTGCCAGACTTAAAAATTGTAAAGGTCTTTTATCTGGGGGGGAGGAACAATGAGTTTGGTATTTTCGTTTGGATATTACCACCTCCCTCCAGCATGACACATAGTCTTTTACATGTCTGTTAAACAGTGAAAAGGTAGAAATCCAAGGGAAGAATTATTAGGTATAAGAATAAAAGATATTCTTGGTTAACTTTCCACTGAATTATCATTGCCCTTGTCTCACACCAGGTGGATTTCTGTTGCAAAGGAAAGAGTCAGGGCAACTTTGGATCCAGTTAGCCAAAGGAATTAGCTAGATCCTAATATACTATGACCCTGACTTCTGAACTTTCTTACACCAATTTGGCAGCTTAAAGAGAAAATCACCTAGGATCTAAGATTACAGGAAAAAAACAAAACAAACTCTGAAGGACCAGTGTGAGGTGTTGGGAAATACTTCAATCTGAGAAGTGCAGTTAGTTCCAAATGAATTTGGACTTGAGAAATTAAACCAGGAGAAATAAAACGATCTGCAGGTATGTAATCTTAAAAAGCCAAGTCATTTCAAATTTGTTTTTTTTTAATACCAAAAACTCTCTTTCCTCAAATTAAAATACAAAGGAAAGGTATCTCTAACTTAGATTCAGAGAAAATTTGCACAGAATATATCAATTTAAAAAATATATAAAAATGAGTATAAATAGGAAAATGTCAAAATCCTACCTAAAACCAAACTGAGTATGAGGGTGAAGTCAGAGAAAGAATTATTGTCCAATGAACTATCATTGTTATAAATTGTTCTCAAACAAGCTGTTTCGCAAAATGCCAGGCCAGAAGAAGGCTTTAACAAGAAATTGGAAAACAATCCTATTCTCCACAATTAATAAAGGAGCTTTTTCTCCAAGGAAGGGTGGCAGTACTTGTCTTTAAGTGAAATAAAAATATGTAGGACAGTGCCTGGCACAGAATCAGGATTCAGATTCTTTCCCCTTTTTAGTGGAAACAGACGATCTGGCCACTTTTAATCTTATTTTGAAAAAATAATTTTCTTTAATGTTTATTTATTTTTGGGAGAGAAGGAGAGACAGAGTGTGAACAGGGGAGGAGCAGAGAGATAGGGAGACAGAATCAGAAGCAGACTCCAGGCTCCCAGCTGTCAGCACAGAGCCCGACGCGGGGCTTGAACTCACAAGCCGCGAGATCATGACCTGAGCCAAAGTTGGACAGTTAACTGACTGAGCCACCCAGGCACCCCTGGCCACTTTTAATTTTATTAAAAGCTCTTGAACTTACAAAATGCAGGGAAGAGGATGTCTTTAGATAGGTGTAGTATCCCTCAGCTCTCTGGGGACACAGGTAATCGCCAGGGTACCAAGAGGGACTCTCTCCGATAAAGTCTAAGTGTTTTCCGGCCAGGTGCAGTACAGGAACCACGGTCTCTGATCCAAGTTGGTCAGCCTCTGGAGATCCCTGCTGTCCAGCTAGAGGCAAAGGGCATCGATCAGTTGTTTGGAAACTCTTTGATCAGACCAAAGGTTATTTGGTACTTCATGGATTTTGCAGTTTTGTGCATGTGCGTGCATGCTCTGAGCCTACTCGTTCTCCGAGTCATCTCTTTCCTTTTCAGCAAAGTTGTTCTATGGTGTACCTACTTTATACCGGGATCTGTGCACAGCAACGGGATTACAAAGATGAGTAAGATGTGGTCTGTGCCCTCTCAGAGGAGTTTTGAGTCTAGAGCAGCCATTAGACGTAGAAAGACATCACCCAGATTTTACAACACGATGAGTGTCATAATCACATGCAAAAGCTACCACAGGAATTTAAAGGTACCACCCAACTCAAATTGGGGCTCAAGGATGACTTCGTGGCAGAAGTAAAGGCTGAGGCGAGGAAGCACGAGGGAAGAACCTGAATTAGTGATGTTGAAGGGGAGGGTGGGGAATGGAGCCTCAATTTTCTCATTCACAAAATGAGGATTATAATGCCTGCCACATAGGGCTTTTGCAAGGACTAATTAAGATACATATGTAAAGTGCTTAACAGAGTCCTCTTACGTGCTAAGCACACAGGAAGTTGTTGTGGTGGGTCATGGTGATGATGATGATGATGTTGATCTCTTGAGTTAGAGGCAAGAACTTGAACAAAGACAGAGAAGTTCTCTTAACACCGTGGATTCATACTCAACCCCAGGTAATTCCTTTTCCTGAAACAGGAGTCTAGAAATTAACAGCCATATTAGTAAAATGTTGCCCATGACCACAGTACAGTTAAAAGCCAAAGTCTGCATCCCTTTCTAATATATACCCAAGGTAGAATAAAATAGAGCCCCAACTACCAGAAAAACTGATGCAAAAATGCTAACTTGTTCTACAGTTGTCCAAACCTTTATAGCCTCCAACACATGTAACTTTATTATATGAGCTAAATAAGCCTTTTCCTGAGAATGAGAAGTGATAAGAAGGGAAGTAAATGTTCCTTAAAGTAAATGGCTCTATATATTTGATTTTAGAAAGTTGCCAGTTACTGCTGAGTTTTCCTATTAAGAATCGGTATCAGGTATCTTTTGCCACAGTGATGGCACATAGCAATCACAGAATCCTAGTGGACTGACACGACAAAAATCTTTACTTAGCTCGGAGTCTGTGGATTTCTACAGACCTGGACCGGATCCACCTGATCCTACTTGGGCACGCTTATACAAATCTGTGGCTTATACATCTGTAGCTTATACATCTGTGGTAACTGCAAGTTGGCTAGATGCCTCTGCTGATTAGGCTGGGCATGCTCACATTTGTAGGGGTTGGCTGGCTATTGGCTGAACTAGGATGGTCTCATTTGGGGTTCCTGGGATTACTAGGGTAACTTAAGTGAGCCAAGGTAGAGGAGAGGAGGAGCAAACCTAAACACGCAAGCGAATTCAAGCCTTTGCTTGTGTCTCATTTGTTAATATCTCATTGCCAAATCAATTCACTTTACTGATGTCAGAGTCCGTGAAAGGGCTTTACCCAGTTATAAGGCAAAGGGTGTGGGTAAGGGAGGGTGAACAATTAGGATGGTTTTTACAAGATTACAATTTTCCCTCCAGCCAAAATTAGTCAAGTATTTCCCACATGTGAAATATGGGAAGCCCATCCCGGGACACCAAAAGTCTCATCCAATTATAGATGCAGGCTTAAAATCCAGGTTCTCATGATTCACAACATCAGATGTGATTCTTTTTTTTTTTTTTTTAATTTTTTAAATGTTTATTTATTTTTTGAGAGAGAGAGTGAGAGACAGAGTGTGAGCGGGGGAGGGGCAGAGAGGGAGACACAGAATCCAAAGCAGGCTCCAGGCTCTGAGCTGTCAGCACAGAGCTTGACGGGGGGGGGGGGGGGGGGGGGGGCTCAAACCCACGAACCACGAATCATGACCTGAGCCAAAGTTGGACGCTCAACTGACTGGGCCACCCAGGTGCCCCCTGATGTGATTCTTCTTGATGCAGAGACTTAAAAACTAAAAACCAAGTTATCTGCTCCCACACGCCTCACATGCAGTGGTGAAAAGGAACAATATAAATGCAATGAACATTCCCGTTCCCGAAGTGGAAGAATGGGATGTCCATGTAGTTCTGAAATCCTGCTGGGCAAATATTATCAGATTCCTGCAGTCTGGGCTCGGAAATGTTTCTAATTAGACCCTAGTTCTGCTACCTGGGAATGATTTATCATTCCATTCTCTGCTGTTGTTGGCTCTGCCTTCTGATATCTCCTTGACCTCTTGTGAAGACGGCATTAGAGGGTATGCCCTCTGAGCAACTTTCTCTGCCTGCTTCCTTTCTGGAGAAGGTTGGAAGCCTAGAGGCCTTTTTACATTTTGAACAGTTTCTCTCCCTCTTAGTATGGGCTGGCTACTTTTGCCATTATAGCTATCTCCATGATTTGTGAGTTTTATACAGAGTTTGACTTACCTGGGGTGCCTAAGTGGCTCAATTGGTTAAGCATCCAACTTTGGCTCAGGTCATGATCTCATGGCTCATGAGTTCAAGCCCCACGTCTGGCTCTGTGCTGACAGCTCAGAGCCTAGAGCCTGCTTCAGGTTCTGTCTGTCTGTCTCTCTCTCTCTCCCCCTCCCCCACTCACACTCTGTCTCTCTCTCTCCTTCAAAAATAAATACACGTTAAAAAAATTTAAAAAACAAAACAAAACAAATTTTGACTTAATTCCATGTGCTGAAAAAATCCCCTCCAATTTTGGGGGAACCTGTCTCTCTCTTTGGACCGAATCAGTGCTAATTTGGAAATGCCAGGCTGCTGTGATTCCCAGAAGCCTTTTTGTCCCACTAGATGGATCTACTCTGTCCCACCTGGAGTCTTCCAGATGTCTCAACAAAGGTCTCACACCTATACTCTTGATTTGGTCTGTATCCGGAGGCCATATCTTAATTTGAGAACTCTACTGCCTTGAGAGGCTGGATTTAAGAACTAGTTTTATTTTCCAACTTGGCAAATTCTGGTCCTTCTATTTTCTGTGAAAATTCTGCCTACAAACTGGCCTGTTCTTTTCTGAGTTCTTCTCTTTCTTGAGGTGGCTTATGCAGTAGGTAGTAAAAGCCAAATGATACCGTCAACATTCTTCCTGGAAATCTTTGCTCATGTCCAAGTGTTCATTTGGCACATTTTCTGTCTTCTAAGTTATTGCAGGCTATGCTTTTACCAAATATTTTTCCACAGAAAAACACGGGTCACCATTTTTCCCACCTCTCCTAGTAATTTCCTGACCCTTTTTCCAGCCTGCATTCATTGCCCAGTCTAAAGGTCAAATGCCATAAATTTTAGGTTTTGTTACAGCTGTATTACACTTCTAGATATCAATTTACTTATGCATTCTCTCTTGACACAATGGTGCTTCAGAACACATGATGACAAAATCTCATAGCAATCATTCTTTAGCCCAGGGGGGTGTGCAGTTTAGCTGATTAAGGTTGAGCTTAGGTAACCTTGCCTAAGGTTGCTCACATGTGTAGGTGTCCCCTAGCTCGTCCCAGGCCAGGATGACTGGGGTAATTTAAGGCCAGTATGACATGTGTTCCATGTACCTTTCAGCAGCCTGGCCACGTTCTGATGGGAGTTGTCAAGGTGCATGAGCTAGAGTGAACTTCTTTTTTTGTTTTCAAGTTTATTTATTTATTTTGAGAGAGAGAGAGCACAAGCAGGGGAGGGGCAAGGAGAGAGGGAGAGAGAGAGAGAGAGAGAGAGAGAGAGAGAGAGAGAGAGAGAGAATCCCAAGCATGTTCTGCACTGTCAGTATAGAGCCCAACGCGGGGCTTGATGCCACAAACTGTGAGATCATGACCTGAGCTGAAACCAAGAGTCAGATGCCTAACCGACTGAGCCACCCAGGTGCCCCCAGAACAAGCTTTTTATACATAAACTAAGATGGATAACCTGAATAGATATAAATGGATGGATAACTCATAAGCCTAAACAAATGCTCTGAAAGAATGTAGGAGGATATTTTCAAATAATAAAATAAAAAATTGATAGATTGGGCTTTATCAAAATAAAAAATTTCTGCTCATCGAAAGATAGCAGTAAGAAGGTGAACAAATAAACCATAGGTTGGGGGAAAATGTTTGCATGATTTATATCTGACAAGACTTGTATCCAGAATATGTAAAGTACTCCTAGAAATTCACAGTGAAAACAATGACCCAATTAAAAATGGGCAAAGTCTTGGTCAGACCTTCCCAAAAGAGATACAAGAATGGCCAGATGAAAAGAGGTTCAAATGTCATTAGTTATCAGGGCAAAATGCACATGGAACCCCATTTTGACCATTTAAAGCAAGAAGACAGACAACAGAAAATTCTGGCAAAGATATAGAGGAACTGGAGCATTCGTTATTTGGTGTAAAATGGTACAACCATTTTGGAAAATTGTTTATCAGCTTCTTATAAAGCTATACATCTACCCTAAGTTCCAACAGATCCACTCCAAGGCATTTACTGAAAAGAAATGAACATATATGTCCACACAAAGACCTGAACAAGAGTATTTATAGCAGTTGGGGAATCTAGGTGTCTCAGTCAGTTAAATGTCTGACTCTTGATCTCAGCTCAGGTCTTGATCTCAGGGTCACAAGTCTAAACCCTGCATTGAGCTCCTTGCTGGGCATAAAAGCTACTTAAAAAAAAAAGAATATTTATAGCAGCTTTATATATACTATCCCCAAACTGGAAACAACCTAAATGCCCTTCAAGAAGAGAAGGGAAAAGCCGATCTTGGTGTATCCACATGTGGCTAGATCTCAAATGCATCATGTGAAGCAAAGAGGTTGGACACAATAACAGTGCATACTCTATGGCTTTGTTTACATAAAATTAAATATAGGGGAAAGTTATCTATGATGATAGAAATCAGACAGTGGTTTTTAGGAGTGGGGAGGGCAGTTGACTGAAATGGGCCACACAGGAACTTACACAGAAATGATCTTATCTTGTTTTGGACGGTGAGTATATGTGTATATGTGATTGTCAAAACTCATCAAACTGAGCCTTCAGATTTGTTCACTTTATTGTATGTTAATTCTCTGAAGATGGTTTGGGTTGGGATGGTCACCAACTACGTTTTAAAAACAAGTAGTTGTATTTCTGTGTGGTTACTCATTTTTCCACAATAGAGTTCACAGCTTAAAGGGGAAGTCAGATGCTTCAAGAACATGGAAACTACCACCTGTGGTATGATTCCCTCAACAGCTTTTATTTCTAGGTATATATGAACATACATACACATCACTTACAGTTTTGTTGTGGGTGTTTTGTTTTGTTTGTTTTTGCACAAATGGGAACTACCATACATCCAATTATGCAACTTGGGTCATGCCTCCCTTGAATGGATATCCTCTTAGTTTGGGTTTGCCCAAAAGCAATTTGAGTAAAGGACCTGGGAGGCAGGCAGCTGTATTTATACCTTTTCTTTTCTTTATAGTAATTCCGAGGTGTTTGGAATGAAATCTTCAGGAGGGTAATACGGGAGAGGAAAGAAAACCAAAGGAAAAAAAAAAAAAAAGGCAGAATCACTAAGTTGAATAGTGCAGTGGGGCTTATGGGACCAATGTCATGGAGACTCTAAGAAATAATGTAGAATGCACCTGAGAATTGTCCCTCCAAAGGATGGGAGGCAGCCCCATTTGCTGAGGGTTTCCTGGAAGTTTAATTTCCTTGTACTTGCAGTCCTCTCTGGGAGCACTGAGAAAGCACCTCCGCTTTGGAGCAAGTCCTGGGGTAGAAAATCTGAGAGACCGCAGCTGGCACTTGCATCGAGAAACCTTCATCATGCATGGGAACTGTCCACCATGGCTGCACGTGAGGTCAGGGCTGAGGGGGTGTGGCACGTGCACCATTATTAACATGACATCTTCCCATAGTAACACATAGATCTCTACCACTCTTTTTATTTTTTATTATTTATTTCTTAGAGAGAGAGAGAGAGAGAGAGACAGAATCTCAAGCAGGCTCCGTACTCAGCACAGAGCTGAGTGGGGCTCAATCCCATGACCCTGGGATCATGAACTGAGCAGAAATCAAGAGTTGGACACTCAACTGACTGAGCCACACAGGTGCCCCACTCTCATTCTTTTTAAAGGCTGCAGAACATTGCCTGAATGTGCCATGATGAAATTAACCAGAAGCCCAGGCATATTTTCTCTTTTCGTGCTGTGGCTGGTGATGCCCCTGGTGCTTCAGCTCAGACTTTCGGCTGGCCTGGTTAGTGAGGCTGTGATAGAAAGCAGCTGAAAATGGTTTGTTAAAATATTTGAGATTCTTCTCAAAGGCAGAATAAGATGTCATTTCTGGCTGACCCAAGTATCTGCAAGACAAAGAGAAAAACATACTGGAAATAAAACCAAATACAAATCATTTCAATATGTCAATGTTTGCACCAACAAAGCCTTCCATTTGCGGGTATCTGCTGTCTATCTACTCACTTGTGCTCACTTGGATAACTCTTCCCCACCCGTGTGCCCCCCCCCTCCTTTGACTGATGTTGCTGGTAATACCCACCCCCAACACACACACACCTTTTTTGTTTTTTTTAAATGAGAGGCACTCCTCAGTTCTCCTTACTGATGTCCCAGCCTCCCAGTTAGACCCACACCCATATCCAATCCAGCTTTCCATTGATAGCCTGATGACAGAGCTATGTCCCTACTCATGCAATCTGGTTTGGGAAGGCCCTTATGTCTCTTGTGTGACAACAGACTGTAAGAACTCGAGCTGGCATCTTGTCATCTTGTACAAGGTCCAAGTAAATTAAACCTAGGTAGTCTTGGGGATGTCTACAGCTCAAAACTGCGATTGACATACCAAGCCCCAAAAGGCAAATGAGGGCTTTCAAGTCATATTTCCCAAGGACTAAAATAATCTGAAAATCGTCATATGGAGAACTGAAACAAACGTTGCTAAAAGTCCCCTTTTCTCTGACTGTGATTATAATGCCTTTTCTTAATGTTTATTTTTGAGGGGGAGAGAGAGACAGAGAGAGAGTGTGAGTGAGGGAGGGGCAGAGAGAGAGGGAGACACAGAATCCGAAGCAGGCTCCAGGCTTTGAGCTGTCCGCACAGAGCCCAACGTGCGGCTCGAACTCGTGAACCGCGAGATCATGACCAGAGCCAAAGTCAGACCCTTAACCGGCTGAGCCACCCAGGCACCCCAATGCATTTTTAATAGAAAATAAAGAAATGTATCAAAACATTTTCCCATAACTTCATAAACTAAAATTTATGTATTTGCTTATGCTTGCTGGACTTTACTTTTCCTTGACATAGTTTTGAATTTTCTAAGCACCCATTTACTGACTTGATACTTCTAGGAGACAGACTTCTGATTTAGTAAAGTTCTGCTAAGCCTTAGACAACATAGAATGGAAAGAGTATTTCCCTGTTGCTCCTTCTGTGTCTCAAAGGCCACACTGCCAGGCCACCTGTGCAAATCACCTCTACTATTACTCAATGGTAGCTTAGGGGTCAAGAGTTGGGAGGGGTGTCATTGATGTCTCAGATCAAGGCATAGCACGATTGATCCAACTACTAGCTTATCTTTGGGGATCTCTATCCTGGAGAGACAGTTGACTCTCCTTACCTGCACTAGGTATGTTCTATAATGTTGCTGTGAACACTGAGTTAGCAAATACTGAACCATTGCCTCCAGGGGAAATACAGGGTTAGGTTCTTTCAAGTCACTGGTCACACATTTTCATCAATTGATCAATACATAACCTAGTTTTATGTGTGTTTTTGTTTAGATACCTTAATATATATACAATTGCTTCATTAACATTGAACTCATGGCCAGCAGCAGTATAAATCATGCCTGAATGAAGCTTAGCTAACACACATATTTTCTCCATAAAGCACGTCACAGCCTTCTTGAGCTTAGGGACACTAGACGGCACTTCAGGATCATGCTCAGGTGTCATTTAAGCAGCAAAATCACCAGGAAAAAGCACAAAAGATGTGAAAGACATGGCACTAAAAGGACCACGAGAAGGACTCTCTTTTACAATTTGAGAATTGAAACAAGAGGGTAGAGCATTGCTCTTATACTTCAGCTGTGAATGTATGCTGTCAGATGTCTCAATTTTTTTGCTGTCCTGTGCATATCTGCAAATGACCCCCAAAGCTGCACCAGTACCGCAATTAATTTTAGCAACTAGGTGAATTCGTAAAGTCAGAATCCTCATCTAATGAGGATGGACCGTGTGCTAGACCAAATAAGTCGTCACTGCCCCTTTAAATATACTCCGAGCCTTAATGTTGCTCTCTGACCCATCGTGACACCGAAAAGGTAAGATTAGGTTGGAAGCTGGGACAAGAGGCTAAGTTTAATTTAAAATGAAGGGAGGGACTCTCCAGTCCCATGTCAAGGTAACCTTTTGAAGTCAGAAGTGTGCAACACTCTGCTCCTGCTCTTTTTTGTTGATGGTGTTTGGTTCTGGTAGAGGTTTCCTTGCGAGCCCTGTGAAAGCAGTGTATGGACTCCCGCCACCATATGTCTAGTGGATGACCTCATGTCTTGGTGTGAAACAAGTTACTGTGAAGCGAAAACCCAAATACCAAAACCGGCAAAGTTTGTGAGCAGGGATTTCAAGGGGAAGCCTGGTTAAATCTATATGTGATTGTTGTGAGTTTCAATTTTCTTAAATACGACATAACATTATATAGAAGCCATCAGTAGTCTCCATGTTAGCCATTCTGTTGTTCTTGATAAGAGTCTGCTCAATTTGTGTGATGTGGTAACGCCATCCATTAGATCACCTTGGAGGAAAACAAAATGGCAAGAGAAGATAAAAATTGCCCCACATGTTTAAATTCCTGTTCTGGGTAAATTCCGATCTGAATGAATCACCATCCTGCTAAGTCATATAACTCTCTCAGCTTGTTCTCACAGAGTGGATTCAGAGTGTCTTCTAACCTCTTAATGAATTCTAGTCTGTATCCCTCTCAGATGACATAATCATTCATGTGTGCTATTTTTCAGGTCTCTCCCCAGCTTTTGCCTCAAAGTGTAAATTTGCTCTCCAATGTCCTCAAGCTTTTGGGCATAAATAGTTCACTAGTGGGCATAATTGTATTCTGCCCCATTCTCACTAAAAAATGTAATTTTTCACAATATTAACTCGTGTATTATCAATCCCTGTTAATCACTAACTATATGCCAGGAACTATGCCTAGGTCACGGTTGTCTTTTTCACCTTTTAAGAGACAGAAACAACTTTCCGACCTGGACCCATATGGTCTTAACATTTCTACAGTTTATAACTTACCAAGATATGTCATCTACGAAACAAGTAACATTATTACATTGGGATTAACTATGTTTGGAATAAGGAATTGGTTTAAAAGTGGATATAGAACCAGTCTTCGTATATTTTCTCTAAAGAATCCCAGCTCTGAGATCAACTGGGTCAGGCACTTAATCTCTCCAGGCTCAATTTTATTCATCTGTAAAATAAGGGTGCTGGACTAGAGGACCTATTTGAAAATTTTATTATGCTTTCTAGGGACCTTATACTGAACTGAGTATATTTTGAAACTGGCAAATAGAAATACTCCAAAGCCCATAATACTCATTGAAAGTTTAGGACTCTTGGGGCGCCTGGGTGGCTCAGTCAGTTAAGCGTCTGACTTCGGGTCAGGTCATGTTCTCACAGCTTGTGGGTTTGAGCCCCGCATCGGGCTCTGTGCTGACAGCTCAGTGCCTGGACCCTGTTTTGGATTCTGTGTCTCCCTCTCTCTCTGCCCCTCTCCCACTCATGTTCTGTCTGTCTCTCTCTCAAAAATAAATAAACATTAAAAAAATTAAAAAAAAAAAAAGTTTAGGATTCTTAAAACCCAGTGTATGTTCAAGAGATGTTACTACAAAGTTCTTAGATAGAGGGTTCAAAACTGCTTGCTAAGTACCCTACACTGTTTCCTAAAGAATTTATATGCATTATTCATTTAATCCTTATAAAACAACTCTGAGTTAAGTTCTATTATTATCATCCCCATTTTTTAGCTGATGGAAACTGGCACCTGAAGAGCTTAAGTAATTTGCCCAAGGTCACACAGCTCATACATGGCCAGATTAGTAGCACTCAAAGCAGGCTTGCTGGGTTCCACAGCCCCGGTTCTTAACCTGTATTCCAAAGAATAATTTCGATTGCAGTTTAAAACCTTTTGCTTCAAAGATAATTATGTTTGAATGGGGACTCTTGAATGTGCAAATGATTTAATTAGAATGATGGAATATCAGACTGGTAGAAAATTTTCTTGTTCCTCAAATTAAATCAACTTTGATAATTTTCTCTTTTTTTCTACTCTTCTGTACTTTGCAATTTTTTTTTTGTACTGAGTATGTATAATTTTTTTTTTTTAAGAAATAGAATTTACTGGGGTGCCTGGGTGGCTCAGTTGGTTAAGCATCTGACTCTTGATTTCAGCTCAGGTCATGATCTCACAGTTGTGAGATCCAGCCCTGCGTCAGGCTCCGCACTGAACCCTGAGCGTGGAGCCTGCTTGGGATTCTCTCTCTCTCCCTCTCTCTCTGCCCCTCCCCTGCTTGTGCTCTCTCTCTCTTCCAAAATAAATAAATAAACATTAAAAAAAAGAAACAGAATTTTCTTTTTAAAGAAGTAACAGGTTCACGGGCGCTTGGGTGGTTCAGTTGGTTAAGTGTCCGACTTTGGCCCAGGTCATGATCTCACGGTTCATGAGCTCAAGCCCCACATCGGGCTCTGTGCTGACAGCTCAGAGCCTGGAGCCTGCTTCAGATTTTGTGTCTCCCTCTCTCTCTGCCCCTTTCTAGCTCACGCTCACTCTCTGTGCCAAAAATAAATAAACTTAAAAAAAAATAAAGAAGTAATAGGTTCGCAGCTCAACTGAGCAGAAGATACAGAGATTTTCCATAGGCCCCCTGCCCTAACTCATGCACACTCTCCCCCATTATCATCCCCTTAGGGTGGCACGTTTGTTACAAATGATTAACCTACATTGACCCATTATTATCAATCAAAATCCAGAGTTTACATCAGGATTTTTTTTTTTAAGTTTACTTATTTATTTTGAGAGAGAGAGAGAGAGCGCGAGAGCACCCACATCAGTGGGGGAGGGGCAGAGACAGGGAGAGACAGAATCCCAAGCAGGTTCTGCACCACCAGCACAGAGCCTGATGCGGGGCTTCAACCCACGAACTGGGAGATCATGACCTGAGCCCAGACCAAGAATCAGACGCCCAACCAACTGAGCCCCCCAGGGGCCTCAGGATTTGTCCTTGAGGTACATTCTGTGGGTTTGGACAAATGTATAATGACATGCACCCGTCATTAGAGCATCACACGAAGTAGTTTCACTGCCCTAAAGATTCCAAGATCAACTGCTCATCCCTCCTTCCTCTCTAATGCTCGGCAGCCACTGATCTTTTTACCATCTCCATAGTTTGTCCTTTTTTAGAATGTCCTATTGTTGGACACACATAGTACGTAGGCTTTCCGGATCAGCTTCTTTCACTTAGTAAGGTGCGTTTAAGTTTCCTCCACATATGTGTGTTATTTTAAAATGGTAAAATACATTTGCAGAAGAATAGGATGCTCCCTTAGGTGGCTGTTCTCCTCTTAAGATGGGCACCGCTCTGGTTTGGCAAACGTCCAGAGAGGTGTCAGGCTAGAACTGTTTGAACCATCAGACCAAGCCCCCTGTGAAAGGAGTTTGCGATATACGCTGGCATCAGAAAAGAAACAAACCAGAGGGAAGGGCAAGCCTGCTGGTAAATGAGAAGGAGTGCGTAATCAAAGCTGACTTTGGAAGACCTATTTTTAGAAGAGTTTATGGCTCTTAAGAAGACTGAGTGGAGTGGTGATATTTTACTCAGTGTAATCACAAAGGCTGCCTGACAGAAGGCGAGAGGCAAGACTTATGGAACTTTGACCCCCTCCAGAGAACCAGATGGCATACCCTAAGTGGAACACATTATAGCAGTTTTAGATTGTGATGCACTCAGGCCATTGCAATACACTATCTCAGACTCCCTCACGAGGTCACGGAGGGGGGTGGGAAATGATGTCATGCCTTTGTCATGTGTTCTTCTTCAGGGGCAGTTGGGTTAGATCAGGAGAAAGGAGGAAAGTCTAGGTAGGTGTTTCTCCATACCCCTTCCAGGGAACTGGAGGCAGCCTTACTTCTTCCAAGGAATCCTTATTAGTTTCTGGAACGAATTACCAGTTCAGTGGCCCACATCTCTGACCGCCTGGCTCCCTTTTGTTCTCTTTTCTCTCCCCGGATCACTCATGAGTCTTCGGTCCCGTCTTCCTCCCTACTCTCCCCTAGTCCCACGCCCAGGGGTTGTGGGGCCAAGCTGTGCCCTCTATCTTATCACCACTCCACAGGAGCCCAGAAGAAATTAGAAGCCTCAGTCAATATTTAGAGGTGCCCTCTGCTGGTTGTTGGCAACTTGATCTCAAAATTAAAGTGGAAATAGCTTGTTCCTAGTTTGCTTAATGAAGTTGGAGTGGAAACATGAGCAGATAGGATAAACACAAAAGAAACTGTGGCGTGTTATAAGAGCATCTACATTCCACTGAATTATGTTTGGTTTGCTGCGGTTTGCAGCAGAACGGCAGTTTTCAACTGGATGTGATTTTTGCCCCCAAAGGGATATTTGGCAAAGTCTGGAGACATTTTGGTTTGTCACAACTTGGGCTGGGGGTGTGCCGCTGGCATCGGGTGGGTAGAAGCAAGGGGTGCTGTTCAACACCCTACGATGCACAAGTGAGCCCCCACCCCCGGCCCCCAGCCAAGGGCGAACCAGCTCCAGTAGAGTGAACCTAACTGAAAACAGGTTTGAGAAAGCTGACAAAATTATGGGGTTTGGAACAGTTTGGAACTCGAGTGGTCCACACCCTTGACTGTCCATGGAATCACGTAGGAAAGCTTTAAAATACTGACACTTGGGTCTCTGGACACTCTCATTTTTATTTAACCTCTGGTCTGGCCATCAGGATTTTTAAATCTCCCCAGATGATTTTAATATTCAGCCAACATTGAGAACCACTGAGATTTGAGATTTGAGAATCTCAAATGGATTGTGCTAAGAAGCCAGACCCAAAAGGCTAGACGTATGGTGTTATTCCATTTGTATGAAATTCTGGAAAAGGCCCCAAATTATAGGAAGAGGGAAGGGATTAGTGGTTTGAGGGGCAGGGAGTGGGGGGAAGGGTGGAAAACAAACACGTAGCACAAGCTAAGACTGGGGTGATGGACCAGTTCCATGGCTTGATTTTGGTGGAAGTTACTTGACTATGCATGTGTCTAAATTCAAATGACCATATACCAGAGAGAGTGAATTTTACTGTGTATACATTTTGAAAGTGACTAAAACAATACAAAAAAGCTCAAGAAATATAAAACTATAAGAAGGGGGGGAGAAAGCAACAATCACCCAAAGTTCTATATCCCCAAATGAGGGTGGCATTATTTCCAGATCTCTCTGTGCACATAGATGAAAAGGAAATGGATAGAAATAGATAAATATAATGTTCCTGGGGGTTTACCTACACATAGGACTGTGTTATAAATAATCCTGTTAATTTTGCTTGAATTATATATAAAATCACAGTATAAATTTACCGTAAATTTCATTGTAGTTGAATTGGACAAAAGCAATAGAAACAGAAGGGGTGGATGAATTTCAAATAATGCTTTTTTCACCACCAGAGATATTTTATAGACTATCCTTCTAGGGTTAAGAAAAGAAATTATGAAAGTCACTAATGGTAACTTTTTGGGGGGCACCTGGGTGGCTCAGTCCGTTGAGCATCCAACTCCATCTCAGGTCATGATCTCACAGTTAATGAATTTGAGCCCCACATCAGGCTCTGTGCTGACAGCTCAGAGCCTGGGGCCTGCTTTGGATTCTGTGTCTCCCTCTCTCTCTGCCCCTCCCCCTGTTTGCACTCTGTCTTTCTGTCTCCCAAAAATAAATAAATATTAAAAAAAATTTTTTTAATAAAAGGGGTTGGTAATTTTTAAAAGAAAGTATTGTTAGGGTTGCTGGAGGGGTTTTAGGTGGGGGGTGGGCTAAACGGGTAAGGGGCATTAAGGAGGACACTTGTTGGGATGAGCACTGGGTGTTGTAGGGGATGAATCACTGCAATCGACTCCTGAAATCATTATTGCACCATATGCTAACTAACTTGGATATAAATTAAAAATAAAGAAGGAAACAAAGGAAGGAAGGAGGCAAGCAAGCTTAATTTTGAACAGTACAGATGGATCCTTTGTTAGGAAAACAGAGGTGATACGAACTCCTGCTTGTGCTCCTACCTCCCTTTGCATTCACCTCCTGATTTTTGTTGCTTATATATTTGAAACTTGCCAGGAATTGTGACGTTTGCATTCTTTATGAGTTCTGTTTCTCCCAGCTGTTCAGTCTTAACTTAAAATTTAAAAGACTTCTGTGATCACCATCAGCCCTTTTACCGTGACTGTCCCATTCCTGAGTGGATTTGATTGGCTGGATTATATAGGTAAGTAGCTTTTCCAAGAGGCTTTATGGGTTCTATGTGACCTGAGTTCTCTAAAATTCCGAGAAATAATACCTGCCTGTTTAAACAACAACTTTGTAGTCTGTAATATTTCTGGGTTACCTTTTTCCTCAGAACTTCGAAAGTCTTTTTCTCTTAACATTGCTGAAGAGCTTTTTGAGACTAACTTGATCGATTATCCCCCCTTGTAGGTATCTTGTTTTCTCTGTCTATTGAAAGGGCGGGCCTACGCCAGCCGACTCCATCTTGTTCTGTGTCCTTCACCTTGACCACACCTCCTCCCCTTGAGTAACCCCCCCTCACCTACCTAACAGGACTCGACCCTTCCCCAGGACCCTTCCCCAGCCAATCGGCTGAGGCCATAGCCATTACCTCACCAACTGCCCCCAGGCCCCAATAAAACCTTTGTCCTTTTGAAACTCGCCCTCTTTCCCTGGTATCTCACCGCTGCGTCGGTGCAGGTAGGGGATTGAGCTCGAGCTAGCTCGAATAAAGGCTCTTTGCTTTTGCATCGGACTCGGCTCCCTAGTGGTCTTTGGGGATCACGAATTCTGGGCATAACATCTATGTGCCTGAAATATTCTTTATGTTTGAAGCTCATTAACTTGGAAACAAATGCTGATACTTTTTTTAATGTTAAACCTTCATTTAAAAAGTGTTGCGGCTACTTCCAATCAGTTCTGCTATCATTTCCGGGAAAATCTCTGGAATTATGTTTCTGAATATTTATTTCTCTTCCATCAGCTTTTGCAAAGGTCCCAGTTATCCTTATAGATAATTCTTATAGAGGATTGTCTTTATTTTTCTCCTTATGTATCATCTATCCTCTTAACTTCCTTAATTTCTTTGTGTTTTTCTTCAGCATTAACTAATTATCTCTTACATTTCCCTCGTGCCATCCATTCAAATCGTCACTGTTTCCACTTTCACCAGGTGTAATGCCCGAAGTTCCGAAACCTCCCACAAAAGTCCACCAGAGTCGTAAGTCAAAGCCAAGCGGCAAGGGTCGTTTATTGCAGGTTCGAACCTGGTCCTCTGCGCACTCGTCGCCGGTGACGCAAGAGGCCTCGATCAGGGTTGGTACAGCGTTTTTATAGACAGAGACAAATAGCACAGGGGAGGTTTCAAATTATGAGGGGCCTGATTGGTTGATTTTAAAGTAAGGACATTTGTTGTTCTCTGATTGGGCGTCCTTTGTCTGTCCTTTGGCGGGAAGGCTTTGTCTGTTACTTGTGGCGGGAGGAAAAAGGGGGAAGGGGGAAGAGGGTAGGGCAGGTGAGGAATGTGCTAAGCAAGCAAGTTTACAGAAGCGAGAAATGCCGGTTAGTTTATGTACAATCACTCATTCCATTACCTATCAGACCACATTTAGGAAGGTTTACGACCCATTCTACTACACAGCGGGTTACATTCAGGAAGGGCTTCACAATGCTCGTAGCAAACAGCAAGCAAAACAGACTTCTCAGCAATTGTATTTCTTATCAAAGATCCATAATAAGCAGAAAAGAGAACCTAGCTTTAAACTAAGGCAGGGCTGTCATTTGGATTGTTCCTTTCACCAGGAATAGAGTATCTTTCCCATTCTCCGCCTTTTAAGAGCACCATGCTGGTTTCTATCCGCTTTTCTGTAAACCAAGAATACGGTGGTGGGTGCGAGGGAGGAAATAGCTAGTCTGGGCTGAGTGCAGTCTTCAGCTGGGTTCCTTTGCTGAAATAATATGGAACCTCAGAAGAGAGGAAAAATCTCTCTCCACTCAGCCAATAATAGGTCCCACCTCCAAGGCCTCATATTCATTTCTCCGACTCAGCACAATGCCCTGGAAACTAACATCCTCAGCTGCCCTGCTTGTCCCTGCAAATCTTTGACTTTTCCAGGGCTGCTGACTCATCTCTCACTTCATTTGTAAATTGAGCATAATTACTGAGAGTTCTTAGGACACTGTTGACTTACTTTTCCTTAGGGCTCTGCTTCTGTTTTTTTCCTTGGTTACCAACCAAGTTTTGAAGTCTGTGGCCTAAGATCAATTTTCAATAAGGTTAAAGGTATCCACAGTGCTTTCTCATGTTCGGTTACATATTTGGTAAATCTTTGGATTTTCTTCTATGTTTGTTTACTTTGATGACATTGCCAGTGAAGATTCTACAGACCTGCTTTGTTTTACCTCATGTACCTGGAAATCTGTTTGTGCCACCTCTTAATACCTGACGTCTGTTTTGTCGTCTATACAAATAGGAGGTAAGCCAACCATTAAATGGTTAAAAGATTAAATGAGACTTCCTGAAGGAAATTCTGACTCTCTTTCTAAATTATTTTGGGCCTATAATCTAAGTGTGGCTCCCACTAGGGAATCCTAGTGGGAATGGAATCCCACTAGGGAATCCGTTTGTCTGGTCTCAAGAGCTTTGAGGTTTGCCATCAATCAGCAATAAATTCCTGATGTTGGTAAACTTTTTCTGTAAAGAGCCACATAGTAAATATTTTTGGCTTTTCAACCACAATGACTTTACTCTGCTATTGCAGTATGAAATCATTCATAGACGAAATGTAAATGTGTTCCAATAAAACTTTATTTATAGACAGAGTGCTTGGATGGCTCAGTTGGTTAAGACACCAACTCTTGATTTTGGCTCAGGTCATGCCTGCTTAAGATTCTTTCATTCCTTCTGCCCCCTCTCCCACTCACTCTCACTCTCTCTCTCTCTCTCAAAAAAAATTAAAACTTTATTTATAAACACTAAAATTTGAATTTCATGTTATTCTCACATGTCACAAAATATTATTCTTCTTTTGATTTCTTCCAACCGTTAGAAAAAATGTGTAAAAAAAAAAAAAAACCCCAACATTCTTTCTACAAGGGCCATACAAAACCATATAGTCGGACAGATTTGGCCCATAGGTATGGTTTTGCTGATCCTCTGGTATATACCATAAACACTCCACACCTTTCTAGAGAGAATAATCTGGATCCTTATCATCTCCTTTGATTTCATTCTTTTTCATCAAATCAAAGGGGATTTTAACAGGAGTTAAAAGAATGAAATCTTGCCATTTACAACAATGTGGATGGAACTAGAGTGTATTATGTTAAGTGAAATTAAGTCAGTTAGAGAAAGATATATGATTTCACTCATATGTGGAATTTGAGAAATACAACACGATGAACATAGGAAAAGGGAAGGAAAAATAAGATAAAAACAGAGAGGGAGGCAAACCATAAGAGACTCTTAAATACAGACAAACTGAGGTTTGCTGGGGGGGGGTGGTTAAATGGGTGATGGGCATTAAGGAGGGCACCTGTTGGGATGGGCACTGAGTGTCATATATAAGAGATGAACCACTGGGTTCTGTTCTTGAAGTCAAGACGACACTGTATGTTATCTAACTTGAATTTAATTTGAAAAAAAATCCCCGGAGAGAAATGAATTTAGGAAATATAATTCACAGGACCTACCATCTCCACACTCTTCTATTAATTTTAGATTCTGTCTTTGAGTGAAGTTCAATCACTGGAAGACCATTAACTTGACCCAATTCAGGTCACCTCCAAACAAAATCGTCATTGAATTAAATCTGACTATTATGCTTTCTATTTTGGTGAGTGGTTACTACAAGATAAAACAATTTATTTCAGCTTTTGCACTTACAAGGCAACTGTTGTTGAAAACATTGTCCAACAAATCACTCAATGTTCCTGAGTAGGACCCCCTGCAAGGACTTTCAGAATTCAGTACCAGGAAAACCTCTCCTTCCCATCAGACATGCTTACAGTTCTTTGTCTCAGCTAACTACACACAATTCTTACTGAACTTTCCTCTTTACACTGGCTTCCGAGAAGCTGAGTCAGATTTTATTCTCTTTTACAGCAACAGTATTCATCCAGGGCCACTGCTTAATGCAATTCCATGGGCCCCAAATCAGGAGGCTATTGCAGACATTTAGGTGAGAAAACTAATCTCGGGAAAGATGAAAGCCTTCTGAGTCCAGACCTACTTTAAAGGCCCTCCTCCCTCCGCTTTTTGCCCCAGAGGTCTTGAAAAGTCACTGTTCCTTGGAAAAGAGCTATCGTTTAGGCTTCCTTGAAATAGATTATTATATGCTTTTAAGGAAAGATGGCAAAGGACACTTGCTCTGAGAAAGTGATTACCTGAAGGGCCTCTCTGGAAGCTCATCTTGAAAGGACTCTCTTTCTGTGTTGGGTAAACTGCACAAAGAAGTGCTAGGAACAAGCTACAGAAACACTTGTCAGAAGCTTGCAGGCCATAAATCTACTTTCTTTATGTCAAAACTAAATCAGAGGGCACCTGTGACTTGCCCTTGACTCCGTGTGCCCATATGCTCACAGCTTTAACCCTTACTATCATGCAGACATATGCCCAAGCCTGTGCAAGAGCTAATAGTTTCTACATAGATGCAATCTGTAAATTTTCTAGGAAATGGTATTCATTGACTCATCAAAGAGTTCTGCAATCTGAATCTTCTAGTGCTCAGGGAATTTTTTATTTTATTTTATTTTATTTTATTTTATTTTATTTTATTTTATTTGTGGGTTTTATTAATAGTTTATTTTTAAATTTACATCCAAATAGGTTAGCATATGGTGCAACAATGATTTCAGGAGTAGATTCCTTAATGCCCCTCACTCATTTAGTCCCATCCCCCCCTCCCATGACCCCTCCAGTAACCTTCTGTTTGTTCTCCATGCTTAAGAGTCCCTTATGTTTTGTCCCCCCTCCCTGTTTTTATATTATTGTTGTTTCCCTTCCCTTATGTTCATCTGTTCTGTGTCTTAAAGTACTCATATGGGTGAAGTCACATATTTGTCCTTCTCTAATTTCACTTAGCATAATACCCTCTAGTTCCATCTACATAGTTGCACATGGCAAATTTATTCCTTTTTGATTGCCGAGTAATACTCCATTGTATATATATACCATATCTTCTTTATCCATTCATCCATCGATGGACATTTGGGCTCTTTCCATACTTTGGCTATTGTTGATAGTGCTGCTATAAACATGGGGGTGCATGTGCCCCTTCAAAACAGCATACCTGTATCCCTTGGATAAATACCTAGTAGTGCAATTGCTGAGTCGTAGGGTAGTTCTATTTTTAATTTTTTGAGGAACCTCCATACTGTTTTCCAGAGCAGCTGCACCAACTTGCATTCCCACCAACAATGCAAAAGAGATCCTCTCTCTCCGCATCCTCACCAACATCTGTTGTTGCCTGAGTTGTTAATGTGAGCCATTCTGACAGGGGTGAGGGGTATCTCATTGTGGTTTTGATTTGTATTTCCCTGATGATGAGTGATGTTGAGCATTTTTTCATGTGTCAGTTGGCCACCTGGATGTCTTCTTTGGAGAAGTGTCTGTTGAGTTTGAGAAGCTGTTTATAGATTTTGGATACTAACCCTTTATCTGATATGTCGTTTGCAAATATCTTCCCCCATTCCGTCAGTTGCCTTTTAGTTTTGCTGATTGTTTCCTTCACTGTGCAGAAGGTTTTTATTTTGATGAGGTCCCAATAGTTCATTTTTGCTTTTGTTTCCCTGGCCTCTGGAGATGTGCTGAGTAAGAAGTTGCTGTGGCCAAGGTCAAAGAGGTTGTTGCTTGCTTTCTCCTCAAGGATTTTGATGGCTTCCTGTCTTACATTGAAGTCTTTCATCCATTTTGAGTTTATTTTTGTGTATGGTGTAAGAAAGTCGTCCAGGTTCCTTCTTCTGCATGTCTCCATCCCTTTACTTTCAAAGGGAATAATTTTAAAAAGAATTTAGATTAATCTGTTCATAGTTCAGAAGGTGGTGGGTTGTGTGTGTGTGTGAGTGTGTGTGTGTGTGTGTGTGTGTGTGTGTGTGTGTGTATGTGTATATTTGAAAAAAGCATATTTCTCTATCCTCATCTACTTTGAATTTACTTTGTCCCCATGTCTGGGTGAAAGGCTACATCTTTGGTTTTCTTCCTCTTCCTTTCAAAAACACCCAATTAGGGGCATCTGGGTGGCTCAGTGGGTTAAGCATCCAACTTTGGCTCAGGTCATGATCTCACAGTTCATGGGTTCTGTGCTGACAGCTCAGAGCCTGGAGCCTGCTTGAGATTCTGTGTTTCCTTCTCTCTCTGCCTCTCCCCTGCTCTCTCTCTCTCTCTCTCTCTTTCTCTGTCTCTCTCTCTTTCTCAAAAATAAATAAATAAACATTAAAAAAAATAACACTCCATCATCTCTCCTGAGACCTTTAACTGTGGGACTCTGGTTGGTCGTTGGTCGCTCTGAACTAGGTACCATACTTCCAACTGCCTAAGTCAGTCATTAGCAGATCAAAAGTAGAAATACGATTGGCCTTTCCACTTGTGTGATTTGTCAAACTCTTCCAAGGACTGAGCATTCTTATGCTCTACCTAGTTTTACTCCAAGAATCACATATATCAGGACAAGTTTACATCAAAGATCAGGAAGGCCTTTCCCTGTACTTGGAGTGAGGATCAATGTTCATTCTCTCTTCTATAAAATTCCTGCTCAGTCCAGTCCACAGTTTGTCTTAAGCTGCTGGCAGTAGTTTGCTTCATCCAGCCTATTTGTGGCTCATTAATCTACTTTGGCTTGACTCTTGGTCACGTGGTCACCTACATGCTGCTACCCTGAGAGGACCTGAGCCTTCTACTTGGGTAGAAGGGCACCCTGCACTTACCTTTGGAAAGCTGAGTGAGAACCAGAGCAAAAGAGGCCTCTGGACTGCAACTCTAGGGCTTTTGGAGAATCCCTCTTTTTAAGTTATTTCTCAGGTTTTATTGTTCCTCCTTTCCAAAAGTTGTAGGCCCCAGGGAATTGGGCCAAGAAGATGATTTTGTGAATTTCTATACAAATGGTCCAATAATGAAGCAACAGAAAGAGATACCAAGGAATTTATCTCATGTACAACTGCACCAAGAACCATAAAATACCTAGGAATAAACCTAACCAAAGAGGTTAAAGGTCTGTATGCTGAAAACTATAGAATGCTTATGAAAGAAATTGAGGAAGACACAAGGAAATGGAAAAATATTCTGTGTTCGTGAACTGGAAGAACAAATATTGTTAAAATATTGATGCTACCTAAAGCAATCTACACATTCAATGCAATTCCAATCAAAATAGCACCAGCATTCTTCACCGAGCTAGAACAAACAATCCTAAAATTAGTATGGAAACACAAAAGACCCTGAATAGCCAAAGTAATGTTGAAAAAGAAAACCAGAGCTGGAGGCATCACAATCCTGGACTTTAGCCTCTACTACAAAGCTGTAATCATCAAGACAGTATGGTATTGGCACAAAAACAGACATATAGTCCAATGGAATAGACTAGAAAACCCAGAACTGGACCCACAAATGTATGGCCAACTAATCTTTTACAAAGCAGGAAAGATTATCCAATGGAAGAAAGGCAGTCTCTGTAACAAATGATGCTGGGAGAACTGGACAGCAATATCAGAAGAATGAAACTGGATCACTTTCTTACACTATACACAAAAATAAATTCAAAATGGATGAAAGACCTAAAATATGAGACAAGAAACCATCAAAATCCTGTGGGAGAAAACAGGCAACAACCTCTTTGGCCTTGGCTGCAGCAACTTCTTACTCAACATGTCTCTGAAAGCAAGGGAAATAAAAGCAAAAATGAACTATTGGGACTTCATCAAGATAAAAGGCTTCTGCACAGCAAAGAAAAGAATTGACAAAACTAAAAGGCAACCAGTGGGATGGGAGAAGGTATTTGCAAATGACTTATCAGATAAAGGGTTAGTATCCAAAATCTCAAAGAATTTACCAAACTCAACACCCAAAAAACAAATAATCCGGTGAAGAAATGGACAGAAGGCACGAATAGACATTTTTCCAAAGAAGACATCCAGATGACCAACACACACATGAAAAGATGCTCAACATCACTCATCATCACGGAAATACAAATCAAAACCACATTGAGATACCACCTCACACCAGTCAGAGTGGCTGAAATTAACAACTCTGGGAACAACACATGTTGGCAAGGATTTGGAGAAAGGGGAACCCTCTTGCACTGTTGGCAGGAATGCAAACTGGTCTGGCCACTCTGGAAAACATAGTGGAGGTTCCTCAAAAAATTAAAAATAGAATTACCCTACGACCCAGCAATAGCACTACTAAGAATTTATCCAAAGGATACAGGAGTGCTGATTCGTAGGGGCATATTTACCCGAATGTTTATAGCAGCACTATCGACAATAGCCAAAGTATGGAAAGAACCCAAATGCCCATCAAATGACGAATGGATAAAGAAGATGTGGTGTATAGATACAATGGAATACTACTCCGTGATGAAAAATAATGAAATCTTGCCATTTGCAACAACATGGATGGAACTGAAGGGTATTATGCTAAGTGAATAAGTCTGTCAGAGAAAGACAGATATCACATGTTTTCATCCATATGTGGAATTTGAGAAACTTAACAGAAGACCATGGGGGAAGGGAAGGAAAAATAAGTTACAAACAGAGAGGAATCCAAACCATAAGAGACTCTTAAAATACAGAGAACAAATTGAGGGTTGATGGGAATGGGGGGCTGGGGGAGTGGGGAAAATGGGTGATGGGCATTGAGGAGGGCACTTGTTGGGATGAGCATTGGGTGTTGTATGTAATTGATGAATCACGGGAGTCCACTCCCGAAGCCAAGACTACATCGTGTACACTGTATGTTAGTTAACTGGACAATAAATTAAAAAAAAAAAAAAAAAAAAAGAATTGCATTGAACTTAAAAAAAAAAAAAAGATGATTTTACCAGATTTTTCTCCAAGGCACTCAGCTTGCTTCTAGCCCAGGCAAATGGGATCCTTCCAGCACACATACCATGTGGTCCGAGTTGGTGGGTGTAAGGCTGTAGAATCAACTTGACCCAGCTAGTGAGAGAGGGCAAGTGTGTACGGTCATCTCCACCTTCTGCTCCAGCATCTGTGGTCAGTGGAGATGTTAGTAGTCCTGGGATCATCAGTCTTCAACCTCCCCCCCACCCCCACTTTTCCCCACTCCCTTTCTCTTTTTCTTCCCCCCCCCCCTTTCTGCTCTACCCCTTACGTGCATAACTGACCCCAGGCATCATCTCCCCTCTTCCGTCAAGCGTCCTGTGTGGCCCATCACAGTGAAGGTGCCATTCTTCTGCTGAAAGCAGGGCCTGCTATTATCCACACCTCTCCCCTCCTTCTCATCAAATCCCCTCATCAAATCCTCTCCCCTGTGCATTCCTCTTGTGTCCACCCGCACCACCTCTATTCATTGCTCTCACCCCCAGGGGAGGCAACTTCTAGTCCTGCCCCTCCTCATCTTCAGGCCTCTCCTACTCCGGGAACCCAGGACAGCCAGTCTGTGCGCCCACAACACCCTGTGCCTACCCCTGTTGTGAGCCAGATTGCCCCTCTACTAAACCATAAGCTCACTATCTCTCCTTCACTCTTGTCTCCCCAGTGCTCAACCCAAACCTGACACACAGTAGATGGCCAATAGCTAGCTGATGAGTCAATGAGTGAGATATTTAGAAGAAATGTGGAAAGTTGAGCTTTTACTTGAAGAGAGGTATTGAAGGTATTAAGATATTTGTATTTTTTCTTGCAGAGATTTTTTTGAGATGTAATTAACATTTCCATCTGCCTTTGTCTTTTTCAAGTTTATAGCACTAATATGTGGAATTGATACTTCATTATAATGACAAAGTGCTTCTCTGGTTGTTTCTCATTCTGTAATCTTCACTGTATATTGATAGAGAGACTTGGAAAGAAAGCATGTGTTTTGAATTCCCTTGATTGCATGTGACCCTTATGGTGTCCCCCACGGTGCCAGGACCAAGGCAGGCTTGATCAGATCTGGGCTCAGACAAGAGTTGGCTCTTGGAGGAATTAGGCAGCTTGCTGGATTTGCTAGGTGAAAATGGTTCTTAGTAGGGATGCCAGTAAATGTTGGAAAAAGATCAGTGCTGGGGAAGCCAACATGGGGACAGCAAGCCAGGAACCAGGAGGAGACGGACCATGCACATAAGGCTTGTCAGAGACACAGATTCCAACAAGGGCAGCAGAGATGGTATGATAGTCAGCCAAAGGATCTTCCATCTGAACCAGGATTGGCCATGTATTTTAATGCTGGTCTATGCAAATGATAAGGAGTCCTTTAAAAGCCGTGGCCCAGGGAAGCCTGTCTGTCCTGTCCAGGCTTGAAAAAGCCCGTTCCAAGGATGACCAAGGATTTTCAACAGGTCTGTACCACTCTTCTGTGTCATTAGATGCCATGTTCAGACTGCATTTGTACTGATTTATTTTTCATGATTTACTTTCAAAAAAGGATTTCAGGTGGTTTAGAATAAAAGCACAGATACACTAAGATCAGCACCAGGAATACATGTTAGAAGGCAGAAACCCAAGCAGAGAGGGAGGAAATTAACACTATATTAAAAAGTCATGGCTTAAGGAAATGACATTGTTAAGAGCAAAGTCTGGCCCTGCGCTTTCTAGCATCCTCAACAAAATAGAAACTACATGGGTTTTATATTTCAGAATCTCTCTTAAATACTTTCAAAGTTTTGCAGAGCTAAAAAAGAGTATCTCTTCATCAGGAGAGGAAATTCTGTCTTGGCTGTGAGCCCTGAGAGGGATTGCCTGCAGATCTTTATCTAAGAGGTACTGAGCAATATAATAAATTATTCAGATCTGTAGTATCCTTATTAATGCTCTTTTTGATAGTGTTCTGAAAGCAGAGGATTAAAATCTCTTCATTGTAGTTACATTTCTACCTTATTTTTATACATTTTTATGTTATGTATTTATTGCTATATTTGGAACATAAGTTCAAGATTATTACTTTTATCATTTTTTATTATGGCTTCTGTTAATAAAATGTTTCTATTTATTGCTGTAAATGTTTGTCTCTCAATGCTTTTTGTTATAAACTTGACATGACCAGACACCATAATTGAACCCTTAAAATGGCATCATGAGTTTGCTTATATTAGCCCCATTTTGAGTAATTATTATCACAAATCTTTGCTCAATTGGTTTAAATCTCTTCTCTTGCTCCCATCACTGCTTTTGGATTATATGCTATCCTACATGTACATTGCTATCATTCACTACTCCTGCACATTACAAGTTTACCAACTTTTTGAGGCTCTGGAACTATGTATTTTCCAGATGGACTGTGCCAGTTAAGCAGGGCACAGCATTGTATGTACTAGCTTCAAGCAAAAGTGAATTTAGTGAAACGCTGGGCACCTGCCTGGCTCAGTTTTGGAAGAGCATGTGACTCTTGATCTTGGGATCATGGGTTTGAGCCCCACGTTGAATGTAGAGATTACTGAAAATGAACTTAAAAAAATTTTCTTTTGGGGCACCTGACTTCAGCTCAGGTCATAATCTCACAGTCCGTGAGTTCGAGCCCCACGTCGGGCTCTGTGCTGACAGCTCGGAGGTTGGAGCCTGCTTTGGATTCTGTGTCTCGCTCTCTCTCTCTGCCCCTCCCCCACTCATGCTCTGTCTCTGTCTCTGTCTCTCTTTCATTTTTTTTTTTTCTCAAATTTTTTTTTTTTTCAACGTTTATTTATTTTTGGGACAGAGAGAGGCAGAGCATGAACGGGGGAGGGGCAGAGAGAGAGGGAGACACAGAATCGGAAACAGGCTCCAGGCTCCGAGCCATCAGCCCAGAGCCTGACGCGGGGCTCGAACTCCCGGACCGCGAGATCGTGACCTGGCTGAAGTCGGACGCTTAACCGACTGCGCCACCCAGGTGCCCCTCTCTGTCTCTCTTTCAAAAACGAATAAACATTAAAAAAATTTTTTAATAAAAAATTTTAAAAAATGTTAAATAGATTGAAGCTCTGAAATTCCTTTTCTGTGTTTCTTATTTTATATATAATCTGGCAAGCTGATGCCAAAAGTGAACCGCCTGTCATAATAACACCCACTTACCAAGTCTTTTAGATGCCTCACCGATGAGTTTCTCAAATCCCTGGCTTCTAATACTTAAATTCCTGGTGGTATTCATTACTGGAGTCCTTGTCCATTTTCTTTAGGACCCCTTGGAACCTGAGGTTTCCGCATCTCTGTCAACAAAAGTGGGGGTTGAAGTCATTTTATTTACATAGAATTGTTTACATAGAATCATTTGTAACTTGTTTCCTTGGGAGTTTCAAATGTGCTTTGCCAACTTCATTACTGCTTGATATTGGGAAAGGGAATGATTTTGTCATCGGTGTCAAAGCAGTCAAGATCTTGTATGAGTTATTCCTGAATTATCAGGCACAAGGTCTCACTGAAATGTTGATTGTTGTATTTTGTGTACTGCAGCCGAGGTGTGGAAGTCACTTTAGCTTATTAAACGGATATTTCTATACCCATACTTGCCTCTACAGGAATGTGAGAAATCAGACAAAGGTGGAAGTGGTAATAAGAAATATTCAATAATCCAAAGTAGCTGATGAAAGCATCGGGGCCATAGAGGGAGAGCCTTGGAGGCATGTTTTATTAGGCTGAAGAAATATGGGTAATGAAAATGTGGTTGGATATGGAGGACCTTCCTAACAATGAAGGTTGTTAAGTCTTAACTGACTAAGCCAGCCAGGCGCCCCGAGAAGGAAGTATTTTAAGTATAGAAGGGATGTGCATCCTTCACCACGCAAGAAAAAGCAACACAACTGAGCCTTGAGGAGACAGGAACCAGAGGCTGGTTTTGCAGCCTGAGACGCTCTGGAGACCTTGAGTGAATGGAGCTTTCCCATGGTGCTCCTTCATTAACAGACCCTAGCTATTCTTTGCAAGTCTGCTGATTGCTGCTCTGCAGTTGGATTCTTTCTTTTTGATGACTCTATTTCCTCTACCCCAACTTCTGCTTCTTACAAATTCGGTTTGCACAAGGCTTATCAGGGCATCTTTTCAGTTCCCACAGCTGCCATTGCTGGTGACCACATTGTCATAGTCGAAATTCTCTGGAGGTACCAGAAATCTGATTGGTTCAGCTCACCTTTCTGTACCAGGTAACTTCGGTCACCGTCAGGCAGTGGTCCTTCTCCTGGTCCAACCAGCCGGACTACTTAGTCTCCTCGGGCAGGAGTGGTGTGTAGGACAAGTTGCATGTGGCAGGGATGGAGGGAAGGGCAGACATAGCTGGCGTGTCGCGAATAGAACGTGACCCAGAGTTGGCCTCTCTGTACGCTCTTGTGAACTCAGGTGGGTAGTGAACGTGTTTTTCCATAAGGAGGTACGGGTTCATCACGAAGCCTGACTTTCCCACCCCGTTTTAAAGGCAAGTGTCTTCTTAAATATGCACTTACGAAACAATGAGTGAAAGGGTCCAAATCCTCCCATGACCGGTAGGGTTGCCAAATAAAACACAGGCTATCTAGCTAGATTTGAATACAGGCGGTGAATACGTTTCAGATAAGCAGCATCAGTGTTGGTGACGTCTGTGCACTAAAAAATTTCTCATTGTTTTTGTTATTTTCTTTTTTTTTTTAATGTTTATTTATTTTTGAAGGAGAGCGAGAGGCAGAGTGTGAGCGGGAGAGGGAGACACGGAATCTGATGCAGGCTCCAGGCTCCGAGCTGTCAGCCCAGAGCCCGACTCAGGCCTCGAACCCACGAACTGTGGGATCATGACCTGAGCCGAAGTCGGATGCCCAACCGACTGAACCACCCAGGCGCCCCAATTATTGGTGTTTTCTAAATTGGGGAAACCGTAAGTGACCGGAGGCTTTTTCCCAAAGAGAAAGCTACTCCTGAGGCGTGTAATGAAGAGGTCTGAGAAGTAGGGAATGGTCTGAAGTATCCCAACCACCTTCTGCGGGTGGGGGAGTTTAGTTACATTACAGTATGTATTTCGCAGTGTCTGTATTATAATTTGTTTGGTTCTTAAACTTCTACTCCAAAAAAAAAAAAAAATCACAGCCGCTCCGTACAGCTACTTTATCCCATGGTGCACCCCAGCAGGGTGACCTGAGGAGAGGTCAACAAAGGGACTATTCACAGTGCCACAGGGAGTGCGTAGGAAACCATGGACAGGGGCAACCCAAGGCAGGCACGGTCACCTCATCTCGGCTTTGAGGTTACCTGTCGAGAGACCTCAGCAGCCCTGTGATGACCCTCCACGTAGAGAGCCATAGCGTATATATCTCATCTTCCCTCTCCTGCCTCTCTGGTGCCCTCAGGTGACCAAATCCAAGCAGAAGGCAGCCCCCAGGGAGGTGGAGAAGAGAAGGGAGGTGTCCAGACGGTCAAATGGAGGAGTCGAGCTTCCTCTATGCCAGGCCCTGTTCAGCGTGTAGCATGGGCACCTCGCTGAATCCTCACTGCAGCTTTATGAGGAAAGAATTATTAAAGCCCCCTTTTACGGATGTGGTAAAGGATGAGTGATAATGGCTCATGGTCACACAGTTAGTAAACAGTGTTGGACTTGTAAACTATCTGTTCATCTTATCACTGTCCAAGACTTTCAGATGACATCTTTTTGTCGTATTTTTTTTAAACTCTCATGGTGTTTTAGGGGCGCCTGGCTGGTTCAGTTGGTTAAGCGTCTGACTTCGGCTCAGGTCATGATCTCACAGTCGGGGGGTTCGAGCCCCGTGTCGGGCTCTGGGCTGACAGCTCAGAGTTTGGAGCCTTCTTCAGATTCTGTGTCTCCCTCTTTCTCTGCCCCTTGCCTGCTCTCTCTCTCTCTCTTAAAAATAAGTAAACATTAAAGTTTTTTTTTTTTTTTAACTTTCATGGTGTTTTAAATTTTTCAGTGTTCCCAACTACTAAAAACTCGCTGAGGACCTAGTTTACAAGCCTGTATACATAACGTGCTCACACAGTGTTTGTTAAACTTGGGGCTGATTTCTGGTTTGGGGTGGCAGCTGTAGTGGGGAGTCCAGATTTAAGAGTTGGGTCAGTCCTTTGTTTCCTTGCGGGACAACTGATGGAAGGAGGCACCTACTCGTAATCCATGGTTCACTGGCAGAAGGCAAGAACCATCAAATCAAGGTTCTCAAACTTCCCGAAAAATAATTTTACAGAATCTTAGACTTGCGAGGGACCTTAGAGGTGACGTCACCTTTCACTTCTCCCTAATGAGTAATTCTTCTTTTTGATTTAATTAGCCCCTTGTGCTCAGGGTTGCCATCTGAGTAAACATATGGAGACAGTGTCTGACCAAGAGGTTTGGTGAAGGGTCTCCAACTTTCCTGAGTGATTCTTCTTGCAACCCAAGACTTCCATTCACAGCTGACCTTTGATGAGTCTTGGTTTGTCCACTGATACCATGGAGGTGGGTAATGTCAGATTTATTCATCTCCATGAGCTCCTTGAAAATGTGGAGTGCTTCTCAAAGAAGGTGCCAAGCTCTGCTGTTGAAAAAAGTAGTAACAAACTTAGGCCCTCCCCTTAATTCAATTAGTTAAATTTCTGATGTATAAAAATCAGAAGGGGGAATGTGGGTTGAAAGCTTTAATTGTGAGACAAAGCATGAAAGATGATTCACTTAGTATGTCATATAATTGGAAAGTAGAAATAATGGAATGGAAACAGTGTTTATTTCTGGGAAATGAAACAGAAAGAGATAAAAGCCAAGCAACTTAAAAGAAAAAAAAAACCTCAAGCCCATTATCTACAAAAGCTAAAGTCTTTCCTTTTATTTAGGTTTTTGAATCATTATTCCCCCAGAAAAGTAGTTTTTATTGAGTTAGTGATTCCTTTACAATTGCATAAATTATTTACAGTATGAAATTTACTTCAATTTTATATGTTGTACATAATTTATATATTTTTTCTTCCAACTTTTATGTTTAGAGGTTTTTAGTAGTCAGAGAAGATATTTTGAGTTCAAAAACTCAGTTTCAGAGGGAGGTTGGGTCAAGGGAGAATTTTAGGAGGTTTGAGGAGCACAGGTGTTGTGGGCTTAAACTCTGTGTTCGCCGTTTCTGTCCCTGCAACCCCTGACTCCCCTGAGTGCTGTCACCCAGGGCTCCCCCTGCCTGCTCCCAGCACACCTCAGGCACACGTCTATACAGTACACATCTATTGCACATGTGTCCCCCCAGCGCTGGACCAGCGGGGCCTGTGGGTAGAATTGCTGTCTCCTTGATCTCAGTAGTCCAGTGTGCCTGGCTTGTAGTAAGTGCTCAACAAATGTTGGATGGGCAGGGAGATTACTTCACTGTCTGTATGACTGCGGGCCAGGGAGATTACTTGCCTAAGTGACTGTGTGGCCATTGCAGATTTTCTGCTGTTCATGCCTGTTGCTGGAATTTCCTACTTTGTGCCTCTTATCTTTGACTTAGGACAAACAGAGGCTTTATGCCCACTTAAAAAGCATGTGTCCTCCGAAGAAATAACTCTTTAAACTTTATGAAGGCCTAAACCTTATTCTACACCTTACGCTGTAGTGTAAATCCACCTATGACCTCTAGTTCTGGGAGAGGGTTTGTTATACGAGGGTGGGGGGGGGGGAAGCGGTGATAGAACAAAGGGACTGATGGCCTGAGGGAGGATACAGAAGCGAGGAAGCTGAGGATACAGAGGGAAACCTGGAATTAATTCTGTGTCACCTGCACTACCCTGGATGTTAATGCTTTTCAAAGGACTCCTTGGGCTGTGAGATGAGAAGAGAGTCTTAAAAACATCTTCTTTTCCAGATTTGGGCTTTGCAACAAAGGCCTTTAGAGCTAACGCCTGGGTTTTTGATGTCTAATTCCAGCTGAAAAGAAAAATATGTGAGGGAATAACTTAGGAGGATGGTGGAAATGGCAGGTCAGGAAAGACAGCACTATTAGAGTTTGAGGGTCATTTGAAGGGCAGAATGGCCTTTCTGGTGGTCCTTAAATCATACAAAGCCAAGGAGTTAGCTTAGTCTGCTGGCTGCTAAGATCAGCCCAGGATAATGCTGTAGTTTACTCTTGGGAAAGAGTTAGGGCAGCCCACTGTCCTGGTTAGTCTGGGACTGTCCCCACTTTAGCCCTGAAAGTTCTGAATCTTGGGAAACCCCCAGACCGGTGCTTTCTGGGCACCTTTTAAGACCCAGTTATAAGGTTGATTATGTTCTCTTAATCTTAACAGTAACACGACTGCTGACTTGGTCTCTGGTACCTGTGGGAAAAAGATAAATATTTAAATAAGTAAACAACTGGCCCAGTTGGGGAGGATGTCACCTCTGTTCTCTCATTACGATAAGGCAATCTTATAATCAGCAGAGAACTCCCAAATGCGGTTATAAAAGTAACAACAGTTACATAATTAAACTTCCCTTGCTCAAACCAGTAGGAGACATTGCCAAATTTTAATTTAGTGTGTGAAGATAAGTGCTTTACCTGCGCAGATGTTGCATTACACACACACACACACACACACACACACACGATGATTTTTATTTTTCTCGTTTAGCATTCTTTTGTTGTAATTAAGGTTCCATCAGTTTTCACCATATTAAGAGAACACAGTTGGTTTGTTGTGGTGAAATATCACTTAAATGGGTACCTGTTGCCGTTGTTTACTGAAAGCACTGTACTGTGTTATCAATTTTTTAAATATATATAATGAAACATCCTTTCATTTATAGCCCATCTGCACCTCGTATAAACTTCTGAGAGTTAGCGTCATTTATAGAGATACCAATATAGAGACAGGAGATCTGGAGAAGACAGAGCCACCAAATGGCCGCTGGCCTTCTTTTTTAAAAAAATTGTTTTAATGTTTATTTTTGAGAAAAAGAGACAGAGCGTTAAGTGGGGGAAGGGCAGGGAAAGGGCAGAGAGAGAGACAGAGGGAGACACAGAATCCTGAGCAGGCTCCAGACTCTGAGCGGTCAGCACAGAGCCCGATGCGGGGCTTGAATCAGGAACTGCCGGATCATGACCTGAGCCGAAGTCAGACGCTTAACCGACTGAGCCACCCAGGCGCCCCCCACCCCAACCCCATGGCTGCTGGCCTTCTAGTGCCTAAAGAATACAAAGGCAGTCAGATTTCACAAATTGAATCAATAATAATACCCACCAAAGTCATACATTAAAAAAAAATTTAAAAACACGTTACTAAATAACTCTTGGGTTAAGGAGAAAATCAAGTGGAAGTTAAAAACCGTGTAACGATGAGTGGACACAGAAGTATGCCTTTACAAAATCTGTGGTTTATAGTCTACATGCTACCCGAGAGGAAAGGTATTTAAATATACGTACTAGAACATCAGAAATATTGAAAATAAGTCAAGCAAACTTACATATAAAAATATAACACCCCAGTCCAACCATCAGTCAAACAAAAATAACAAAAGGAACATTAAGAAAAGGGGAAAATGTAGGGGCGCCTGGGTGGCTCAGTTGGTTAAATTTCAGACTTCGGCTCAGATCATGATCTCATGGTTTGTGAGTTTGAGCCCCGCATCTGGGTCTCTGCTGTCAGCGCAGAACCTGCTTCCGATCCTTTGTCCCCCTCTCTTTCTGCCCATCCCCTGCTCTCACTCTCTCAAAAATAAATTTAAATAGGTTTAAAAAATTAAAAAAAAAAATAGAAGGGGAAAATGTAAACAATGTAATGGCAGGAAACCATGAAATGGAAAGGGATGATAGGAGCAGCTGAACTTGTGGAAGCCCTCTGTTTACACAGGGATCTCAGCCACCCGAACTCTGGCTTAGACACTCACCTTCCAGTCCACAGATTGTGGGTTATGGACATTGAAATGGAGACAGAAGGAAGACAGCAGGAAATCCATGATTGGGCACACCTCTGTGGGGAGGATGGCCCAAGGGGAGAATAGCAACCAACATTTCCCTTAACAATAAATCTTCCTCATTTGCAGATGAGAACACTGACGCACAGGGTAGCTTCGTGATTTCTTCGAGTTTACCATACGGTAAGTAACGGAGCTTGGATTCGAACTCTGGGAGGGCTACTGATTAGAGTTTAATTTACTACGCGTTGTCAGTTAAAGATGCCATTGGTTTTAGAAACAGCGTGTTTTGTAAACTCCTGTCTGGCTGGGAAGGTCATGGGCTATCGGTCATTCACATTTTAGAGTGAAGTGGTCCACACCTAGCTGAGGCGACCTGTGTGAAAAGAATGGGACGTTGGACATGGTTGGAGAGTGTGGAGGAATGTGGTGGGAGTGGTCCTGCTTGGTGGTGAGGGCCCCTTCGGCATGGGGGCAGCCGAGGTGTGGAGGAGATGGTAAAGCTAAAGTACAGGAAGGGAAGTAGGAAGATGCCCAAGGTAAAGTCTGACTATTTCAAAATTCTGGCAAGGAGAAGCCCCGCCTTAAGAGGAGAAGGACAGGTTCTTCCTCTTTCTCTGTCCTATACCAATCGGTCCCCTCTTCCTGGGCCCCAGAGGGCCCAGGCCGTGCTAGGGAAAATAGAGCCAGAAGGGACTTCCACACCATCCATCCTTTCAGCGCCAGGCCTCCCTCGTACCCGTGCGTTATCCCAAACTACCTCACACCGTCTTTGCTGGAGCAGCGTGATATGAAGCTTGCTCCTTCACCAGGCAGCCCGGGCATGATCTGGGTTTGAGCTAATTGCTAGAAAGTTCTTCCTATCGTTAGCAAAAATCTTGTCTCCTCTCAGCCTTTCTCCATTGGTCCCACTTCTGCCCTCCGTGAGGTGTTTGTTCAAATGGAATTTGATCTGTCATGTACTGTTGTTTTTGGCTGATTTGCTAAGTTGATTAGATCCCTCTATAAACTCAATGCTTTTGGATCAAGGTAAATGGCTGATAAAATGTTCTAGCAATTATTTTTTCAGAAAGATTTTGCCATTGCTCTGTTTTTTTTTTTTCTTAAAGAATGCTCCCAACTTACATACCCGTTCTGTGAGAATAGGTTTGTATACAAATCTGTAGAATAATACACATAGAGATCCACGTAAAAAAGAAACAATAAGCATATGTTTTATTATTGATAGGCACTACCTGAAAGCTACTTCAGTACTTTTGTGGTATAATAAAATATAGTATCTATTTACATATTGAGAAGAGGAGATCATCTAGTTAACCAACATGGGAAAATGTCCCATTTCACTTTTAATTTAAAAGGTAACAATGAAGGGGCACCTGGGTGGCTCAGTCGGTTAAGTGTCTGGTCATGATCTCACAGTTTGTGAGTTTGAGCCCCACGTCGGGCTCTGTGCTGACAGCTCAGAGCCTGGAGCCTCCTTCGGATTCTGTTTGTCCCTCTCTCTCTGCCCCTTCCCTGCTCACGCTCTCTCTCTCTTTCAAAAATAAATAAGCATTAAAAAATAAATAATAAATTAAAAGTAACAATGAAAATGACAATAAAGTTCTTTTGTTCTTCTATTCATTTGGCTATGAAACAAAGCAACATTCCTAATAATATTCAATATTTCTTAGGAAAGAGTAAAACAAGTCCTCTCATACATTATCATTGCGATTACAAAAGTCTATTAGAAGTGGTTTTAAGCAATAGCTATTAAGTGATTTTAAAGTATTCATATCCTCTGGCCCCAAAGAATCTTCTGGGAATTTGTACTAAAGAAATAATCAAAAGGTTAAAAAAATATATGACATAAGTTCATAATCCATTACAGGAAAGTTATTTGTAATAGCAAAAAATTGGTCACAGCTTAAAAATCCCAACGAGAGAGGGGTGCTTAGGTGGCTCACTAGGTTAAAGGGCTAGCTTCAACTCAGGTCATGATCTCGTGGTTCAAACCCCGCGTCGGGCTCTGTGCTGACAGTTCACAGCCTGGAGCCTGCTTCAGATTTTGTGTCTCCCTTTGTCTCTGCACCTCCCCCACTCACGCTCTGTCTCTCTCAAAAATAATAAATTAAAAAAAATTTTAAAAATCCAACAAGAGAAAATTGTTGATCAGATTATGGTACATCCACTCAATGAGAGATTAGGCGGCCATTACAAATAATGATTGTGAAAAAAAAACACTGTGTAATCTAGATGGCCCTCGTGGAAATAGCTTTAAGTCATTAGTGTGAACGGAGAAAAATGTTGAGACTCACTAGTTTGTAAGCATAGGAAAAATTCTTACAGTACATAAAAATTATTTATAGGTGAAATACATTGAAATTATTCTGATGATAGGAAGATGGGAGAACATTTTGATAATTAATCAAGATAGTAGCCCAATGCCTCACTTTAAAACTATATAAATTAATTTTCCTCTGGACTGCTGCCAAGAATTGCATCATGAACCTTGACCAATAGAAACAGATCTATTGCTAGAATATGCAAATGTGAAAGTAAATAGCCCCTCTCTGAAAATAAGCATCTCAGGGATGTATCCAACTTCTTTTTTTTTTTTTTTTTTTTAATTTTTTTTTCAACGTTTATTTATTTTTGGGACAGAGAGAGACAGAGCATGAACGGGGGAGGGGCAGAGAGAGAGGGAGACACAGAATCGGAAACAGGCTCCAGGCTCTGAGCCATCAGCCCAGAGCCCGACGCGGGGCTCGAACTCACGGACCGCGAGATCGTGACCTGGCTGAAGTCGGACGCTTAACCGACTGCGCCACCCAGGCGCCCCTTCAACTTCTTATTCCTTCCTGTGCTGCTCCTCTAACAAAATCAGAGAGAGACTGCAGAGAAGAAAAGCTTCCCAGAAGCAGATTTTTGAAGTATTAAAAAGATACTACATAAACCCATCTCCTTTTCTCTGGGATACCTGTTCCCAGTACCCTGAGCTCTGGGTGGAAGAAGTACTCATGTTGCAGAGAGAGGAAGAGAGAGGAGACGCTGGCAGAGGGGAACACTTCAGGCCCTGTGACTTTCAGAGAGAATTCAGAGCTGGACTGTATCACTGATTGTTTGGCCAGTGGAGTGGAAGGTGGATTACCTAGTTAAATACATACCTTCTTCTCCGCTCTTGCTATTTCTCTTGAACTCTTACAGAATCTTTGGAGCTTTCACACATTTTTGCTGGCTCCTTTACTCTATTTCTTTTTCTCCGACTTCATTATGGAAGATTAGCTAGTATTTCCAATTGGCCTAGGGTTCCCATTGATGGTGGCAAGAAACACTGGTTATTGGGACCTGCATGATCATTTGAGTCTCCAAAGCTCCTGGTCATTGCAGATTTGGGGACCCAGAGTTAATATAAGGATATGACTGTGTCAGTCGCTTATCACCATGTCTATGCCATTGAACACACAAAACTATGGAATATATTAGTCAGCTATTGTGTAAGAGCTGAGTGACAAATAGCCCCCAAACTCAGCGGGTCACAAAAACATGCATTTATTTTCCCTTGTTCATGGGTGTGTAGATGAGCTAGGACAGCTCTATTTCCATGGCAGGTCAGCGAGGCGTGTATCAAAGCTTCAGGTTGGGATCAGTTGTGCTCCATGTGTTTTCATAATCCCATTAACTACCTGAGATACATTCTTTTCCTGGTGGACCACCATGCATAAGCAGCCAAGTCAGGCCACTTATTTAAGGCCTGTACTCACATTTGCTATTATGCAGTGGGCCAAAGCAAGTTGATTCATTACTGCACCCAAGATCAATGAGATGGGGAAATAATCCTCATTAGAAGTTCACGTGGCAGAGGGAGGGACTGAATAATTTAGAACACTTCTCTAATTTATCATAGGGGATAATGTATAAATAGATTAATTCAAATACTTCAAAAGGAGTACCTACCAATTTACAGAATAAGTAGAATTATGTCCATGTGTGGAAAATATCCCGTTTTCTAATTAGACTAATAAAAACTTTTTAAAAAGTCAGTTACCATATATTTTTAAAAAGAACATACAACATCACTATATTTTAATGACAGTTCCTGGTTATGACTATGTTGGGTATTTAGCCAAGTAGGAACCGGTTTAATTGCAGGTGAGTTTCTAATGTTGGGCTACACACACACACACACACACACACATACACACACACACACACACGCACGCACACACCCCACTTGTTTTTAGGAGTTTGTAATCAGTGAGTAAAATGTGCCCTGAAAGGAAACCACTTGGTAAGAACCACTATTTGGTAAGAAAAAGTGACTCAAGAAAAGAAGTTCCTTGTGGTTTTAAACTTGATTATGTTACAGGTCTCTACAAAAATAGGACTTCCTTTATAAAATAAGCTGATTTAAGGCAAAAGTTTTAAACTAGAGGTTTCTGTTTTAATTTTTAAAAATGAGAACACTTCTTAGGAAAATTTTCTATTTCTTTTAATATAAAGGCAAGGGGTAAAATAAAATCTGAGTTCAAGCTTGGTAGGTTTTTTTTTTTTTTTTTACACGAGAACAACGTTAAACTCTAGCAAAGAGAGCTGGTGGCTCAGAAGAAAGTCAAGTAATGGATTTACGGAAAAATTGGTTACGACTTGTTTTTTCTGTTTGATTTTTGAGTTAGCAGTCTTTCCCCCAAATTTTTCTGGCTTTTAGAGTCAGGTTAAAAGTCAGTCACTTATCACCACTCGTACTTAGGTACGAGCGATCAGGGAATTAGTCAATAACAGAGAAGGATGGGGTAATTTCAATTTCAGAAAATTCATCTAGCTTTGCCTAGATGGGCAAATGGGACCAGTGAAGCATGAGAGTTTGGCATTCTGTGTCCCAGCTTAGAGGACTTCCCCTGAAATGGAACTGTCACTTTGAAGCCCAGCATCTAGTTGCCTTTTTACAAAGAAAAAGGAAGTTGCACGTTCTGATTAACCAGCATTAATTATCCCCAATTAATAAAGAAAGCGCAATTTTTCAGTACTTTACTCCCTGGCCCTCTGGAAGCAATCAAGTGAGGCAAGATCCCTATAGCTATAAGAGCTTTTTTCCTTTTTTCTTGAATAGACAAAAATAGGGTAATTAAGTGCGTAAGAGCAATGGTTTTATAATCACAAAGACTGCAACAGATTTAATCAGTTCTTCGACAAATGCATTAGAGTAATATTCATGCCGCTCTAAAGGCCAGCATTCAACATGGATTAAGAGAGGAAAATGTTTTAATAACATTTCAGCAGACTTCGTATCATTAATTTTTTAAGGTGCCTTTGTATCCATCATTGTATTTTATTTCACAGTATTTCTGAAGCGAGTCAGGCATTTTAATATCCTTTTTAAAGATGTCTCTAATAGAGAGGTTACATTTTCTAAATAAAGTCCTGCAACCACTCAGTGGCTATGATGTAATTAGGCTATGAAGCTTTTGAGGACATCTAAAATCGGACTCATGCAATCCATATAATGCGCTATGAATGCTCAAAGAAACTGTGCTTCATGTAATTTATCCTTATTAAAATAATTTAAAGTTTACACTTATAATGGATGTTTATATAGAAAGCTATCATCCCCTGATTAATTTATGATGGAAAAAACACCTATTTTTTTCTGCTTTCATGGAAATGGTAGGAAGTTTTAAAAAACATAAAATGCACTTTTTCTTTGTAAAGTTATTCTGCACCATTAAATATAACTTGGGGCTCCTGGGTGGCTCAGATGGTTAAGCGTCTGACTTTGGCTCAGGTCGTGGTCTCATGAGGCTCTGGGCTGACAGCTCAGATCCTGGAGCTGCTTCAGATTCTGTGTCTCCCTCTCTCTCTGCCCCTCCCCTGCTTGCGCTCTGTCTCTCTCTCTCCCTCTCTCAAAAATAAATAATAAACATTTAAAAAATAATAAAATAACTTGAAAAATATTCCAGAGTTTCAACATCTGGAATCAATTGTATTTCCTTTTATGCATAATTTTCCCCAACATTTTATTCTGAAAATTGTCAAATATATTGAAAAAGTGAAGTATCTGTACAGTGAATCATGTATACTCGTGACTTAGATTCCACAATTAGCAGTTAATTTGCTTTATCACATATTCATCCAACCATCTGTTGATCCCTCTATGCATCTATCAATCCATCTTATTTTTTAATGCATTTTAAAATATGTAAGTTAAAATATATAAGTTGTAGACATCAGTATACTTCATTCAATATTTAGTGTGCCTATCATTCGTTAGAGGTCAATATTTATTTACGTGTTTTTCTGAGGTAAGCTTTATATACAGTGAAAGCACAAGCTTTAGTGTACCATTCAATGAATTTTGGCAAATGAATATAGTTGGGTAACCCAAAACCCTATGACAAGATGGGATATTCTCATCTCTTCAGAGAGTTCCCTCATACTCCTTCCCAGACAATCCCCACATACCCGTCCCTCCATGTTTTTCCACACAGCTTAGTTTAGCAGCAGTATTTAAGAGTTACTATTGTTGTGCATCCTCACTGACATTTGGTATTGTCAGTCTTTTTATTTTGTCCACTCTGATGCATTTACAGCACTGTCTCACTAACTAGTGATTTTGAGCCCTTATTCATGTGTTTGTGGCTTCCTATATTTTCCTTTGTGAAATCTCAGTTTAAATCTTTGCCTGTTTTCTATTGGGCTGTTTGAATTTTTATCTTTTTTTAGGGTTTATTTATTTATATTGAGAGAGAGAGAGAGAGAGGGAATATGTGTGTGAGCAGGAGAGAGGCAGAGAGAGAGGGAGAGAATCCCAAGCGGGCTCTGCACTGACAGTGTGGAGCCCAATGAAGGGCTCGAACCCACGAATGGCGAGATCATGACCTGAGCCAAAATCAAGAGTCAGAGGCTTAACTGACTGAGCCATCCGGGTGCCCCTATTTTGCCATTTTCTTACAAAACATAGTCTTACCTTACAATCTAGTAATCACACTCCTTGGTATTATGCAGATAAGATGAAAAACGTCCATATGAATGTTTATAGCAGCTCTAGTCCTAATTGCCAAAACTTGGATGGAACCAAGATGTCCTTCAATGGGTGAATGGGATAAATAAACTGGTAGATCAGTAGAATGGGATATTTATTTTTCAGCAATGAAAAGAAATGATCAAGCCATGAAAAGACATGGAACATTAAATGCATAAATGCATATTGATCAGTGAAAGAAACCAATCTGAAAGGTTACATATTAGATGATTCCAACCATATGACATTCTGGAAAAGGCAAACTTTTGGAGACAATACAATATCAGTTATTTCCAAGGGGGTTGAGGGAGGGGGGAAAGGATGAATAGGTGGACCACAGGGTATTTTTAGGCACTGTAACTAGTCTGTGTGATACTGCAATGTGGCTATATGATCTACAAAATCCATAGAACTTTACAACGCACTGAACTCTCATGTAAACTATGGACTTCAGTTAATAATAATGTATCAATATTCGCTCATCATTTATAACAAATGGATCCCACTAAGGCAAGATGCTAAAAATAGGGCAACTGTGAGTAGGGAAAAGAGAGTATGTGGGAACTCTGCCATCTGCTCAGTTTTTCTGTAAACCTAAAACTGCTGTAAAAAATCAAGTCTATTAATTTAAGAAAGATATATACACAAGGGTCAAAGTTTAGTCAAGTTAATAATTTTTACTGATTCATCAAGACAGGCACCTCCTGATTAATCAACACATTCTTAAATAAAATTGGCTTTTGGGGAGCCTGGGTGGCTCAGTCAGTTGGGCAACCAAGTTCACTCAGGTCATGATCCCACAGATTGTGGGTTCGAGCCCCGCATTGGACTCTGTGCTGACAGCTCGGAGCCTGGAGCCTGCCTCGGATTCTGTGTCTCCCTCTCTCTCTGCCCCTCCCCCACTCGCGTTCTATCACTCTCCTTCAAGAGTAAATGAACTTGAAAAATTTTTTTAATTTTTTAAAATTAAAATAAAAATAAAAAATAAATATATTTATTTTAATAAATATAAAAAAATAAAAATAAAATAAAATTAAAATTAAAAATAAAAAATTTAAAATTAAAAAAAATTTTTTAATTAAATAAATAAAATAAAACTTGCTTTTTTTCTTCTTTTCTTGTTTTTTAAATCAGAGTTTCTGGTGGTGTAGAGGATAATGACTGTTACTACAGTCTGGTACCACTGCCTCGATTCGTGGTAAGGTGGCAGCAGTTTGACCAACTATTGCTTTTGCCTCATTAGTGTAAATGTCAACCAGGTGAAAATGGTACGTATTCTCTTCATATTATTCTGAAGAGTTTTGACCTTGCAAGACTCTACCAAAATATCTCAGATGTCTCTAGACGTCCATGCCTCATCTTTTGAGGACTATTGGACTATGATGTTCCTAGCTGTCATTTTCTTCATATTTATCCTCTTTGGAATTTTTTGGTATTCTTGGATATGTAAGTTTATGTTTTTACTAAATATGGGGAAATTTCAGTCATTATTTTATCAAACGTGTTTTTTCATATTCCACTCGTTTTCTTCATGTGAGACTTAATTAGATAAATGGTAAAATATTTGACATTGTCCCTTGTCCCTGAGGCTGTTTCATTTTTTCCCCCAGTTTTGTTTTCTCTTCTTCAGTTTGAATCATTTCTACTAATCTATCTTCAAGGTCACTGCCTCTTTCATCTGTCATTGTCAATATGCTTTGAAACCCACTCAGGGAAATTTCATTTTTTTTTCACATAGTGTGTTTTTGCTTCTAGAATACTTTCTTAGAATGCTAAAATAGGAAATAGTATGGTAGTAAAGAATATTTTACTTCTAGAATAGAACATTTGGTTCTTTTTATAGTTTTTTTTAAATGTTTACTTATTTTTGAGAGTGCAAGCGGGGGAGGGGCAGAGACAGAGGGGGACAGAGGATCTATAGCAGACTGTGTACTGACAGCAGCAAGCCCAATGTGGGGCTCAAACTCACAAACCTTAAGATCATGACCTGAACCAGGTTGGATGCTTAACCAACTGAGCCACCCAGGCGCCCCACCTTTTTATTTTTTTAACAGTTTTGATTTTTTTCCTTTAAGATATCCTATCCATTAACTCATTATGAGGATATTTTCCTTCACATCCTTGAGCATTATTATGATGGCTGCTTTATTCTCTTTTTTACATTTTTATTCCAGTTAGTTAACATAGAGTGTATTGTTAATTTTAGGTGCATAATATGGTGATTCAACACTTTCATACATCACTCTGTGCTCATCACAAGTGTACCCCTTAATCCCCATCACCTATTTAACCCATTCCCCCCCTCCCCCACACCTCTCCTCTGGTAACCATCAGTTTGTTCTCTATAGTTAAGAGTTTTTTCTTGATTTGTCTCTTTCTCTATCTTATTCTTTTCCCTTTCCTTGCTTATTTTGTTTCTTAAATTCCACGTCAGTGAAATTATATGGTATTTGTCTTTCCTGATTTATTTATTTATTTATTTATTTATTTATTTATTTATTTATTTATTTTGAGAGAGAGAGAGAGAGAGAGAGAGAGAGAGAGAGAGAGAATGTATGTGTGAGTGTGGGAGGGACAGAGGGAGAGGAAGGGAAAATCTTAAGCAGGCTCTATGCCCAGTGCGGAGCCTGATGCAGGGCTTTGATCTCACGACCAAGAGATCATGACCTGAGCTGAAATCACGAGTCAGAAGCTTAACCAACTAAAGCGCCCAGGTGCCCCCTGACTGACTGACTTATTTCACTTAGCATTGTACTCTCTAGCTCCTCCATGTGATGGCTGCCTTGAAGCATACCGTTTATTCCTACAGCCAAGACATCTCGGGGTTGGTTTGCATCGATTACCTTTTTGGGGGGTGGAGGGGATGGGTCACATTTTCCTATTTCTTTGTACGTGTAGTAATTTGGAATTTATTATGGACATTGTAAATAATACATTAAGACTTAAATTCGGTTACGTTCCTTTGAATAGTTCCCATTTTTCTTTTTTACTTTTACTTGGCTGAACTCAAACTCTAAAGTCTGCCTTTCCTGTCATGGGAAACAGTTTAGCTCTGAATCATCTCGGTTAGCTTAGCTGGGTTGTTTAGAGTATGTGCTGTGCATGTGTAATTCGGAGGTCAACAGAGAATTTGGGCAAAGTTTATATGGTATTTACTGAGATTTGTCCCTTCATTTCCAGCTGCCATGTTTGCCCAAAACCATATCTCCTGACCCTTTAAAAGAACTTTTTTTAAGTTTATTCATTTATTTTGAGAAAGAGCGAGCACATATATGAGTGGGGGAGGGAGGGAGAGAGAGAGAGAGGGGGAGAGAGAGAGAGAGAGAGAGAGAGAGAGAGAGAGAGGGAGAGAGAGTCCCAAGCAGGCTCCACTCAGTGACAGTATAGAGCCGATGCGGGATTCAAACTCACAAACCGTGAGATCGTGACCTGTGCCGAAATCAAGAGTCAGTTGCCTAACCAACTGAGCCACCCAGGTGCCCCTCACCCAATTCTTTAAACCAGCAAGACTGCATGTCTTATATCGGAGTGTTGGCTGCCCAGTTTGGCCCTGACTGAGACTTGTCCTCAGGCCAAGAACTATAAAACCAGGAAACTCTCCTGGTGATATTGCCTGTTTCCACCTGTAGACCTCCGTTCAATTTCCACCTTCCTTAGCTTCCTCTCTAGTGCTTTCAGATAGTTGTTTTCTTGGTCAACTTTGATGAATGTTTGTCACTGTTTTCATAGAACAACTTTTGGCTTTATTGATACTTTCTATTGTTTTTTCTATTCTGTATTTCATTTGTATCCGTTCTAATATTTATTATTTCCATCCTTCTGCGAGATTTGAGTTTAGCTTGCTCTTCCCCCCCCCCCCCCCCCCCACTATTTTGTTAACACATAAAGTTATATTATTGATTTGGTAACCTTCTTTTATTAGAGTATATATCTATACATTTTATTTTTATCATGAAGTGATTTCAAAAAGGAGTGAAATCGAGAGAGGAAGAGAGAATTATATATTAAATAGCAATATGAAACATACTTACAATCCAGCTTAAAATAGAAAATATTCGATTCAGAGAACTGTTCCCTAATCCTTCTGGACCTCATTTCCAACCTCCTAACCAAAGTTAATCATCATTGCGAATTTGAAATAGTGGTTACAAATTTTATTTATATTTTATACTTCGTTATATATGTATACAAATTAAATTAAAGCAATATATAGTATTGTTTTGTTTTAATATTTAAATTGTATCATTATGCTGATTCATTCAGCTCTGTACAGCTCATTTCCAGAGCTGTAGAATGCCCCCGTGTATGCATATACTAAAGTTTCTCATCTGTTCTTATGCTAGTAGACATTTTAATTTTTTCTAAATTCTTATGATTTCAAATACTGCTCCTCTGAGCATTCTTGTTACACATCTGTAAGAGAAAATACTTAAGTGTTTCTGTAGGGCATAAACCTGGAGTGTAATGGCATGGTAAACGTATGTAGCTGTGCAACGTTACGAGGTGTTCCCCAACTTATTTCCTCGGTTTCTTTTTTTTTCCTTAATGTTTATTTATTTTATTTTGAGAGAGAGCATGCACAGGGGAGAGCCAGAGAGAGAGAGAGAGAGAGAGAATCCCAAGCGGGCTCCATGCTGTCAGCACAGAGCCCAATATAGGGCTTGATCCCACAAGCCATGAGACCATGACTTGATCAGAATTTGAGTCTGATGCTTAACTGACTGAGCCACCCAGTTGCCCCACCTCGGTTTCTTTTTCTAATGTAAGCATTTACAACTATAAATTCCCTAGTGGCATTGCTTTTGGTATATTCTTATGGGTTTGGGTATGTTGTGTTTTCATTTTTATTCATCTCAAAGTATTTTCTTTTTTCTTGGGCTAAATGGTTATTTTCTTCCAGTTTCATTGAGAAATAATTGACATGCATCACCAGCGTGATGACTTGATTTACATATATCGCAGTGATTACCATGATTGTATGACATGATAACACCATATAGATGCAATGAGAAGAAAGGAAGAAAATGTTCTCCTTATGAGAATTTAAAGGATTTGCTCTCTTAATGACTTTTCTATACATCATACAGTAGTGTTAGCTCTAGTTATCATGTTGCTTATTACTCCGCAGTATTTATTTATCTTATAAATGGAAGTTTGTACCTTTTGACAAAATTTTTAATGTTTTAAAATTGACCACCTTCAAAGTATTTTCTAATTTTATTTGTGATTTTTTTCTCTGACCCATAAATTGTCTAAGAGCGTGTTGTTTAATTTCTACATATCTGTAAATTTTCTACTTTTTCTTCTGTTATTAATTTCTAATTTCATTCCGCTGTGGTCAGAGAAGATACTTTGAAAGATTTCAATATTTATAAATTATTGAGACTTGTTTTGTGGCCTCACTTACCCTCTAACTGGAAAATGTTCCATGTACACTTGAGAAGAATATGTATTCTGCTGTTGTTGAGTGGAACGTTTTCATTCCATTAACATATGTCTGTTAGGTCTAGTTGGAGTGTAGTGTTTTTCACTATTTTCAGTGTTTTTCAATGTTTTCATTATGGGTCTTCTGTCTGTTCATCTATCCATTATTGATCATGGACTATTGAGTGTCCAATTATTATTGTAGACCTGTGTGTGTTTCTCCCTTCAATTCTGTCAGTTTTGGGGATCTGTTGTAGGTGTATATGATTTTATAATTTTTACAACTACTTAATGGATTGACTTACCAATATATAATGGCCTTCCTTGTCTCTTGTAATAATTTTTGTCTTAAAGTGTATTTTGCCTTATATTGGCATAGCCATCCCATTTCTCTTTTGGTTATTACTTGCGTAGAATCACATTTTGCTTTCTTTTACTTTCTTTTTTTTTCTTTTCTTTTTTTTAACGTTTATTTATTTTTGAGACAGAGAGAGAGCATGAGTCGGGGAGGGTCAGAGAGAGAGAGGGAGACACAGAATCCGAAGCAGGCTCCAGGCTCCGAGCTGTCAGCACAGAGCCCGACGCGGGGCTCGAACTCACGGACTGTGAGATCATGACTTGAGCCGAAATCGGATGCTTAACTGACTGAGCCACCCAGGCGCCCCGCTTTCTTTTACTTTCAACCTGTTTATGTCTTTGGATACAAAGTTAGTCCCTTTAAGGCAATATATAGTCAGATCATTTTTTAAAATTCATTCTGCCCATCTCTGCTTTTTAATTGGAGACTTTAATGCATTTACATTAAAAATACTGATAAGGAAATATTTGTTTTCTACATCTCTTTTATCTTTTTGTTCCTCAATTATTCCATTACTGCCATTTCTTTGCTTGTTTTTTTCTATTTTATTGTTTTGATTTCCTTTTCATTTATTTTTTTGTGTAATTTTTTTTCCTTCATGGTTACCCTGGGGATTACAATGAATATCTTAACTTTATAACTTCTTTACAACTTTATGAACATCTATAATGAAGTTTGAATTTATACCAAGTTAGTTTCAACAATATACACAAACTATGTTTCTTTTCTTTAAAAAAATTTTTTAAAAAAAATGTTTATTTATTTTTGAGAGAGAGAGACAGAGTGTGAGCAGGGGAGGGGCAGAGAGAGAGAGAGAGGGAGAATCTGAAGCAGGCTCCAGGCTCCGAGCTGTAAGCACAGAGCGTGATGCAGGGCTCGAGCCCACAGACCAGACCATGAGGTCATGACCTGAGCTGAAATTGGACACTCAACCGACTGAGCCACCCAGGCACCCCAACTATGTTTCTTTACTACTTCATCCTTTTCCTCTTTATGTTGTTACTGTCACAATCACATCTTTATCTATTGAGTGCCCATTAACATAGCATTATAATTACTGCTTTGTGCACTTGCCATATATATCAAACAGAAAAAAAGAGGAGGTACAAACCAAATATGCAATGCTACTCACCTTTATGTGTACCTATGTAGCTACCTTTACCATTGTCCTCTAGTTCTTTGTATGGCTTCAAGTTGCTGTCTAATGCCCTTTCATTATAGCCTGGAGAAATCCCTTTACCATTTTTTGTAAGGCAGGTATACTAGTGACAAACTCCCTCAGTCTTTGTTTATCTGGGTATGTCCTAATATATCCTTCACTTTTAATTAGGGTTTTTAGACCACTGATGTTTAAAGTAATTATTGATAGGGGTGCCTGGGTAGCCCAGTTGGTTAGGTTTCATCCCTTGATTTTGCCTCAGGTCATGATCTCACAGTTTGTAAGTTTGAGTTCATGCTTACAGCTTACAGCTCGGAGCCTGCTTGAGATTCTCTCTCTCCCTTTCTCTGCCTCTCCCCCGCTCATGCACTCTCTCTCAAAAATAAACAAATAAACTTTAAAAATAAGAAAGTAATTTTTGATATAGATTAATATCTACAGTATTTGTTACTGTTTTCTATTCATTGCCCTTGTTCTTTGTTCCTATTTTGTCTTCCATTCTTTTTCTGCCATTTGTGGTTTTTTAAAAAAATTTTTTTATGTTTTTATTTTATTTTTGTGTGTGAGAGAGAGAGAGACAGATAGACAGACAGAGTGTGACCTGGGGAGGGGCAGAGAGAAAGGGAGACACAGAATCCAAAGCAGGCTCCAGGCTCTGAGCTGTCAGCACAAAGCTTGATGCAGGGTCAAACTCATGAACTGTGAGATCATGACCTGAGTCAAAGTCAGACACTGAACCTACTGAGCCACCCAGGTGCCCCTCTGCCATTTGTGGTTTTAATTGCATATCTAATGTGAGTCCATTTCTTGCTTTCTTAGCATATATCATGCTTCTTATTTTTTTTTTTTTACTTTGTTTTGTGGTTTCCCTTAGAGTTTACAATATACATTTACAACTAATCCAAGTTCAAATAACATCGTACATCTTCATGCTCAGTATAAGTACTTTATAATAAAGTGATCCCAATTCCTCCCTCTCATCATTGCTGTCATTCATTTCACTTATACATAAACATACATAAGGATATATATATATAATATTATATGCTCTATATTATATATCGACATATTTTCAAATACATTGCTTTTATTTTTATTTTGAACAAATTGTTTTCTGTTAGATCAATTAAGAGTTGAAAAATAAAAGTTTTAATTTTATTTTTATTTGTTCCTTCTTCAGTGCTCTTCCTTGCTTTATGTAGTTCAAAGTTTCTGACTTATATCATTTTCTTCTCTCTGGAGAACTTTTAACATTTTTTGCAAGGCAAATCTCCTGGTGACAAATTCCCTCAGTTTTTGTTTGTGTGCGAAGTTTTTATTTTTCTTTCACTTGTGAAGGATAATTTCACAGGGTACCAAAACTTGGCTGATATTTTGTTTTCCTCTCAACACTTCAAGTATTTCACTTTACTCTCTTCTTGCTTCAATGGTTTCTTTGGAGAATCAGATGTAATTCTCATTTTTGCTTCTCTATACATGAGGTAAGTTTTTCCTTCTGGGTGCTTTCAAGATTTTTTTCTTTATCTTTGATTTTTTTTTTTCATTTTGAATATGATATGCCTAGGTGTAGGATTCTTTCTGTTTGTTTGTTTGTTTGTTTGTTTGTTTGTTTTGGCATTATCCTGCTTGGTGTTCTTTGAACTTCCTGGATATGTGGTTTGGTATCTGACATGAACTTGGAAATTGTTAACCATTATGTTCCTTTGTCTCTTTCTTCTCTTCCTGGTGTTTCCATTTCACACATGTACACTTAAAAATTTTTTTTTTAATGTTTATTTATTTTTGAGAGAGACGGAGACAGAATGAGAGTGGGTTAGGGGCAGAGAGAGAGGGAGACACAGAATCTGAACAGGCTCTGAGCTGTCAGCACAGAGTCCGACGTGGGGCTCGAACTCACAAGCCATGTGATCATGACCTAAGCCAAAGTCAGTCGCTCAACCAACTGAGCCACCCAGGCGCCCCCACACATGTACACTTTTTATAGTTGTTCCACAGTTATTGGATATTCTATTCTGTTTTTTACCCCAGTCTTTTTTATTTTTGCTCTTTGTTTAGGAGGTTTCTACTGACATATTCTCAAACTCAGAGATTCTTCCTCAGCTACATCCAGTCTACTACTGAGCCCATCAAAACATTCTTATTTTCTGGGGCACCTGGGTGGCTCAGTCCATTAAGCATCTGACTCTTGGTTTCAGCTCAGGTCATGATCTTACAGTTTTGGGAGTTCAAGCCCTGCTTTGGACTCTGTGCCCGCAGTGTGGAGCCTGCTTGGGATTCTCTCTCTCCCTCTCTTTTTGCCCCTCCCCCACTCGCACTGTCTCTGTCTCTCTCAAAATAAATAAATAAACTTAAAAAAAAAGTATTCTTGGGTCGCCTGGGTGGCTCAGTCAGTTGAGCATCTGACTTTGGCTGAGGTCATGATCTCACAGTTTGTGGGTTTGAGCCCTGTATTGGACCTTGTGCCGACAACTCAGAGCCTGGAGCCTGCTTCGCATTCTGTGTCTCCTTCTCTCTCTGCCCCACCCCTGCTCTCTCTCTCTCTCTCTCAAAAATAAATAAATGTAAAAAAATGTAAAAAAAAAAAAGTATTCTTCATCTCTTTTACAGTATATTTGATTTCTAGCATTTCTTTTTTGATTCTTTCTTAGGATCTCCTTCTCTCTGTTTACATTGCCCATCTGTATCCATTAGAGCCCTTAATATATTCATCACAGTCCTTTTAAATTCCCAGTTTGGTAATCCCAACATCCCTACCATATCTGAGTTTGGTTCTGATGCTGTATCTCCACAAACTGTTTATTCCCTTTTAATATGGCTTGAAATTATTTTTGTCGAAAGCCAGACACAGTATAATGGATAAAAGAGTATCTGGTAAATAGGCATTTAGTGGTGTGGTGGTAGGGGATGGAGAGAGGGGAAGCATTCTATGCATATTTGATTAGTCTTTTAGCGAGTCTGTGCCACTGAGCTGTGAACTTCTCCCTCTCCCTCCCCATTAGGTGGGACTGGATGGCTAAAAAGGGCTAAAATTGGTTATTTCCTCTTTCCCACGTTTAAGGCTAGAGTGGGCAGGAGTCGCATATTTCCCTTCCTCTAGGTTGTTTAGGTCTTGATAAAACCCCAATAGTCGAGGCTTTGGTAAAGCAGTTTCTCTTGAGGCAGCCCTTATTAAGAACAATGGAATGTTGTGCCATATTTCAAAATGGTTCCTTTTCCCCTCCCCCTGCCAGATGGTAAAGGGCATTTCTCTCCAATATTCCTTGAGAACCAAGTCGGTTACAGTGTAGGTTTTCTTCCCCGGACACTGGTTCCTTTGAAGGTTTCTGCTTGAGAGTTCCGGCTCTAGTTAAGTCTTGATTCTCTGTATCTGTCTGCCTGCCTGTCTCTCCCGTGTTTTGGGTGGTAGTTTGCCTTGTGAACTCACTTCTATGATGGATCAGAGAAGAGTTGTTGATTTTGTTTGTTTGTTCGTTCAGCTTTTTATTTGTTGTTGGAATGGGGTGATGATGTCCAAACTCCTTACAAGCTGGACTAGAAACTAGAAGTTTCTCCTTCATTTTTCAAAGAGGTTTTTCTAGATCTAGAATTTTTGGTTGACTTTTTTTTCTTTCAACATTTTAAATATGTCACCCCACTGCCTCATGGCTCCATGATTTGCGACTGGAAATCAGATGTTAACCTTATGGATCCTTTGTGCATGACGAGTTCCTCCTTTCTTGGTGCTTTCAAGATTTTCCCTTTAGTTTTGGCTTTTGGCAATTCGACATTAATGTGTCTCTATATGAATCTCTTTTGGTTTATCCTGCTTGGAATCTCTGAGCTTCTTGGTTGTGTAGATTTGTGTCTTTCATCAAACTTGGGAGCTTTTACGCCATTATTTCTTCAGATATTCTTTCTGCATCTCTCTTTCCTCCTGTCACCCAGGACTCCTATTATGTGTATATTAGTATACTTGATGGTATCCCCAGGGTCCCTGAGGCTCTGTTCACTTTTCTTCATTCTTTTCTCTTTCTGCTCCTAAGAGAGATCCTTTCAAATGACCTATTCAAATTCACTAATTCTTTTGCCAGTTCAAGTCTGCTGTTAAACTCTTCTAGGGAATTTTTCATTCCAGCTATTATAATATTTAGCTACAGCATTTCTATTTCCACTGTGGATTGAATGTTTGTGTCCCCCCTCCCCCCAAATTCATATGTTGAAATCTAATCCCCCAGTGTGATGGCATTTAAAAGTGAGACCTTTGGTAGGTAGTTAGGTCATGGGAGTGGAACTCCATGAAGGGGATTAGTGCTCTTTTTAGAAGATGCCAAACAGCTCACTTTCCACCATGTTGAGGATACAACGAGAAGATGGCAGTCTGCTACCTGGAAGAGATTTCTCATCAGAACCTGACTGTACTGGCATCTTGATCTCAGGCTTCCAACCTTCAGAACTGTTGTGTATATAAACATGCTTTTTATAAGTCACCCAGTGTATGGTACTTAGGTATAGCAGTCCAAACTGACTAAGATAGTTCCTTTTTATGCTTTTTCTGTCTCTTTGTTGATACTTTCTATTTGGTGAGAAATTATTCTCCTGGTTTCCTTTAGTTCTTTGGGCATATTAAAAGGTTGATTTGAAGTCTTTGTTTAGTAAGTCCTGAGCCTCCTCATGGACAGTTTTTATTAATTTGTTTCCTTGAGGGGGCCATGCTTACTTATTTCTTACATGCCTCATAATTTTTTGTTGAAAATTGGATGTTTTGAATATTGTAATGCAGCGACTATAGAAATATGCTTCTACCCCCTCCCTAGGGTTTGTTGTTTTTTCTTGTCATGGGTTGTTGTTTGCTTGTTATGTCATTTTTCTAAACTATTTTTTGGAAGCGTATTCTTTGTCATGTGTAGCTACTGAAGTCTGTTCTGTAGGTCATATTTTGACAGTTACTTTAAGTGCCTGGAACCAACAAAAGAAAAGAAAAGGAGGAAAAGAACCCTCTTCCAGTTTTTGTAGGTTGGTTCTTTTTTGAGGCACTCCTTCAATGCCTTGCCAGAACTTGGCCTTAGACTTTACTTTTGCTTGCACAGAATTTGCAGGCCAGCTAGATGTGAAAGATTTGGGTATTCTCGGGCTTTTCCTAAGCGGGTGTCCTGCCTTGGGTATGTTCATGACCTTCTTGATTCCCTGGTATACATGGGAGCTTTTAAAATCCCTATTCCCCCATGTATTTGCTTTTCAATCCCTCCCATTCTAGTCTGTCTCTTTCTTGTCTCAAGTGTTGTCCTTTGGTCCAGGCTGCTGTGTCTCATACCTCTACCTTTAAATGCCGTCAGCAAAAGCTACCCGGAAGTAGCCCCAGCCCTGGGAATACTCTGAGTAGGATGGAACAAAGGGAAACCTTTGTGTAGTTCCTTGAGGGAGCTGCCAGAGAGGTGGAGACCCATAACCACATGACTTGGAGAATGAGGTTTGTATTGCTCCCTCTGGCCCTAGCAACCCGCACAAGGGTTGCAGGCTGTCACCCTCATGGCCACTTTCATTGTCGTTGTTTGTTTTTCTTTGTGGAAAGATTTTTGAACTCTGAATTAAACTTATTGTATAGACATTGGGCTATTCATTTTACCTACTTTTTTTTTTTTTTTTTTTTTTAAGATTTTATTTTTGGGTCACCTGGGTGGCTCAGTAAGTTAAGTGTCCAGCTCTTGATTGCAGCTGAGGTCATGATCTCATGGTTCATGAGTTCGAGCCCCACATCTGGCTTTGTGCTGAAAGTGGCCTGCTTCAGATTCTCTTCTCCACCGCCCTCTCTGCCCCTCTCCTGCTCATGCTCTCGCTCTCTTTCTCTCTCAAAATAAACAAATGAACATTTAAAAAAGCTTTTCTTTTTAAGTAACCTCTACACTCAACATGTGGCTCAAACTTACAACTCTGAGATCAAGAGTCACATGCTCTACTGTCTGAGCCAGCCAGGTGCCCCTACCTACGCCTTCTTTAGTGAATTTTGGTAGTGTCTTTCAAAGAGTTTTTCTGTTTCATATAAATTATCCAGAGTATGGCATTATGCTGCTCATAACATTTTCTTAATGTTCCTTTAACTCTATATATATATATATATATATATATATATATGATATGCACATATATATATGATATGCAGTGATGCCCCTTATAAAAATATTGGCAGTTTTTGTCTTGTGTTTTCTCTTTTTTGATAAGTCTATCTAAAGTGTATCAGTTTTGTTGATTTTTAAAAAATATCCAGCTTTTGTGTTTAATGACTTTTTCTATTGTCTTTCTATTTTCAATTTCACTGCTTACTAGTCTTATCTTTATTATTTCTCGCCTTCTTTTTGCTTTGGTTTTAATTAGCTCTTCTTTTTCTATTTTCATAATGAGAGCTTCTATTTTTGACTTGAGGCCTTTCTTTTTTTCTAATGTAATCAATTAATGGTATAAACTTCCCTCTAATTATTGCATTAACTGTGCCCTAAAAATTTTGATATGCTGTGTTTTCGTTTTCAATCATTAGGGTATTTTCTAATTTCCCTTGTGATTTTTGTTTGCTTGTTTGTTTGTTTCATCCACAGAAGTACTTAAAATTGTGTTGGTTAATTTCCAAACTGTCAGTGATTTTCCAAGTAAGTTTCTATTAGTGATGTTTAGTTTCAGATGTTCAGATGTTCAAAGCTTGATGCTTTTTCTTTATGTGAGAGAAGGGTGTGAGGAAGTAGGCAGGATCTCATCCTGTCCACAGAGGCTGATGATCACCAAATGCACATCTTAGCCTACCAAGGGAGGCTCTCTCAGTTTCCTAATTAACATCACTTACTTGTCACTGTTAATCTGAGGCATGGCGGGTAGTGGGTGAGCAATTTAAAGCACTGCAGTGGTCTCTTAGCACAAAGCAGCAGCTTCTTTCTTTCTTTTGTTAATGTTTATTTGTTTTGAGAGAGAAAGAGAGTCTTTCTTTCTTTTGTTAATGTTTATTTGTTTTGAGAGAGAAAGAGAGTGCCCAAAGGGAAGGGGGAGGGGCAGAGAGAGAATCTCAAGCAGGGGCATGCTCTCAGCACAGAGCCTGATGGGGCTCTCAATTCCACGACTCTGAGATCATGACCTGAGCCGAAATCAAGAGTCAGACTGAGCCACCCAGGTTCCCCGCAGCTTCTTTCATTACTAGATCTTCTGGTTGTTGTAAGTTTTTGAGTAGGTTACAGAGCTGTGTGAAAGTTAATTTCTTAACTTTTAAGAAATTAGAAGTTTTTTTAGCCAGCTCATCAGTTGCTTTTGCAGAGGGACAGAGCCCTGGATTCTCTACTCCACTATTTTCAGTTCATTTTATATATTTTAGTGAACATAATTTTGGTTGTTGAACAAAATTATATCTGGTAGATTATCATGATTTATTTACAATTTTTCTATTGTTGAATATTTAGCTCATTTATAATTTTTTGCTATTTAGATAAGGCTACAAGGAGCTTCTCTGTATGTAAAGCTTTTAGCATTTCATTGGATTCTTGCTTTAGGATTCATTTCCAAAGTGCCATTATGAGGTCTGAGACTATAACCATTTTAGCATTCGTAATGTGGGGTGCCTGGGTAGCTCGGTTGGTTGAGCATCCAACTTCATCTCAGGTCATGATCTCACTGTTCATGAGTTTGAGTCCTGCATTGGGCTCGCTGCTGTCAGCACAAAGCCTGCTTTAGATCCTCTGTCCTCTTCTCTCTCTCTGCCCCTCCCCTGCTCACTCACACACACACACGTAATCTCTCTCTCTCTCAGAAATAAACATTAAAAAAAACTACAGGGGCGCCTGGGTGGCTCAGTCGGTTAAGCGTCTTGACTTCGGCTCAAGTTATGATCTCACAGTTCGTGGTTTCGAGTCCCCTGTCAGGCTCTGTGCTGACAGCTCAGAGCCTGGAGCCTGCTTCGGACTCTGTGTCTCCCTCTCTCTCTGCCCTTCCCCTGCTCATGCTCTGCCTCTCTCTGTCTCAAAAATAAACAAAAACTTAAAAAAAATTATAATGCTGTTACCAGAATGTTGGAAGGATTGTACCAATTTGTACTTCAACCTCATAAGTAATTTTAAACTTTGAATTTTTCTACAGTGGATCTGTTAATGACAAAATTCTTGTGACAAGTAATATATATTTTAACTTAACAAAGTGTTTCTCAAACTGCAACGTGCATAAAAATTAACACCAGATTTTGTTAAAATGTAGTACCCAATGCAGTGCGTCTGGGGTGGAGCCCAAGTTCCTGTTTTTCTAGCAAGCTCCCAAGTTGTTCTGATGCTGCTGGTCTGATCCCACTTGGAGTACTAAGGCTTTTGAGGCTTAAGCTGTGATATGAAAGGAAGTGGGAAAGCCTTTACTGGGTTTTAAAAATGAAACAAGTTTGAGAAATGTCACTGAAAAAAAAGTCCCAAAGAAAGTAATCTCTCAAAATTGTCTAAATTAAATCAAAGAAAAGGAAAAGGATGCAAGGTTGTTAATATTAATGAAGAGCAAAAACAAAAACAAAATAAAACTAGGGATAGTACCTGTGGTTTTGACTAAAAATTCAGGTTGTAGAGTCTCTCTCTTACAGAGGTAAGGTGTCTGAAGCCTGATAGTAAAATTAATGTTAAAGTAGATCTTTTATCTAGCTAGATAAGCGACATTTTCAGTTTTGTTGATCAAACGCATAGGTCTCTTTAGTATCGTGGATTTCTCTGTAGAAATTTCACATAGTAACACAAATATGCCTAAGGATGTTCTTCCCACATTAAATAGATGCTCACAAATAACTTCATTTTTCATTAGGCAAATTTTAAAGATTATTGCTATTCTAAACAAATTTAAGGGGTGCCTGGGTGGCTTATTTGGTTTAGTGTCAGACTCTTGATTTTGGCTCAAGTCATTATCTCATGGTTTGTGAGTTCAAGCCCCATGTTGGGCTCCGTGCTGATAGTGCAGAGCCTGCTTGGGATTCTCTGACTCCCTCTCTCTCTGCCCCACTCTCTCTCTCTCTCTCTCTCTCTCTCAAAAATAAATGAATAAACTTAAAAGAGAGAAAGAAATAGTGGTTTTCAGATACTCAGCATTTTATAAGTGGGCCAACCACTATGTTGCAATGGTAAACAGATCCCTCTGTAGAGTAACATTTCTTAGCCCATAACTTATGCTTCTTTTTAATGAATGCAAAATTCACACACACACACACACACACACACACACACCCCATCGAATGAGGCTCTGATATTAATTCCATTCTCCTCCTTGCTAATAGTCTATCTAGAAAGCTCTGGGACAAGCATGGTATAACAGTTGTTATTTCTTTGGTAGTCAAATTGCCTAGCTCCCTGAGGATTAAGTATTTTTTTTTTTATTAAATTTTTTTTTTCAACGTTTATTTATTTTTGGGACAGAAAGAGACAGAGCATGAATGGGCGAGGGGCAGAGAGAGAGGGAGACACAGAATCGGAAACAGGCTCCAGGCTCTGAGCCATCAGCCCAGAGCCCGACGCGGGGCTCGAACTCACGGACCGCGAGATCGTGACCTGGCTGAAGTCGGACGCTTAACCGAGTGCGCCACCCAGGCACCCCAGGATTAAGTATTAAGATCAAGTATTTTAAACATGTGAAGAAATATAAGTAACTGCATCTGGAAGTAGCTTTCAGGTCAAGTCAATATTAAGAGTCACACCCTTAATGTGTGTTAATTTGCTGGTATGGTATTGGTGCATTAGAGTTCCATGTAGGATGACTCATCCCTCATGCTTGGGGATAAATGAAGGTAAGAATACTTTTTGCTCTATTTTAAAATTCAGTCAGTGATTCCATGGAAGGTTCTGCTTCTTTCTTGGTACTTTTAATTATTGTGTAGCTCCTCTTCCAACTCCTAATTTTTGCCTTATAGACCTGGACTGGTACATGCAGGGTTCCTGGGGATTCTTGTGTGGAGGGAGGCAAGGTGCTGCTGAATGGTGAAGAAAAAGGCTGGAGGTCTTCATCAGAGGAGGTTCTGGAAAAAAGTTGTCTGAACGGAGTAGCTCTCTTTAAATAAACTGGTGGCCTCTATCTGAGTCCTTTCAAGGACTGCTAAATGTATCAGGCTCCCCTCTAACTATATGACACAGCTACAGATCTCCATCAGAGAAGAAATGATCAGGGGTATGGCTGGCTATGCAATGCCCCAGAAATTAAATATCCAGTGCCTGCTGGATTCCTATATCTTAAAGGGCAAGAGGGGGTGAGGGCAGTTTATTCATTCTAATCCAATATTATAAATTTCACCTTATTTTAAGAATGGGTCTATCAGCATTATGTACAGTTGCATTTCGACTCTAGCTGTCCATTGGGATCAACTGGGAAACTTTTTAAAAACACCAGTGCTTGGGCTTCTTTCCGGACCAATTGAGTCAGAGTCAAAAGACAGCAGTTTCCTCTTGGCCTTGGTAATTACCCAAATGCAATAAGGAGGATGAGAACAGAAATGTAAATACCATTTTTGATCAACTTAGGAGACACCTATAATCGTGAACCACAATATACGAGGGGCTGTATGAGCGAAGAATCCTTGCGGCTGTGGAGCTCAGACCTACTCAGCAGAAGATAGTTCTCCAGAGCATGAGACATACCTTGATTTGAAAGGCAAAAAAGTGTTTGGATTAATAGGAGTAGGGTAGGCAAGCTGGCAGCAAAAGTTTCCCTGAAACCCTGCTGCCTTCTGTTGTTCCACCTCCTCTGTTTCTAGATCACTCCTTCAAGTATCCTAACACTAAGAGTCCTTCAACCATCCCCTACTGGACAAGCCATTAATACTTTTCTGTTGCCCTCACTGACCTCATATCTTCTCTTCCTTGCTTACCCAATTAAAATTCAATGATCAACCATTATAATCAGTTATTGCACACACCCTCAACTTCCTTGCCCTGTTTTCACTTCCTCTTACTCACCTTGGAAAACTCCAACCCTGCTTTAATTGAACTTTCTTCATTCTGAGCTTTGACCTGAGCAGCTGAACGTGGGTGGAGAAAACCCCACAGCCATGTTTCTGAGTCTCATTTTAAATTCTTGAAATCTAGCGGGCTCTTAACACCGCCAGATTGTCCAGCTACGTTTTCTTGGTCCTTTCAACCTTCCGCTTTTGTAGATGACTTCACCTTTCACCTTTATCTTCCAACCCCAACATCTGCACCCACTCTCACCCAGATTCACTGTCAGTTGATGACCTTATTTCCTATGCATAGAGAAAAAGTAAAATCACAGAAGACTCCTCTGTCAGTATGGCAGCCATGTAACCTGACTTCTTTTACTCTTCGGCAGCCATGGACGTTCTCCGCTCAAGGGAACCTACCGTGAAGCGTGTAGTTGGCTGATGGCCTCCAGTTGACATGCTTATGGTTTTACTGCAGAGTTTACATAGAGAGCCCTCCCTTTCCCCCTACTTCCACCTCCCTTCTAGAGTCTCTCTCAGCCAGTGACTGAGCATGGCGAGAGTACGAGAGCCGTGTCCTTTTTGCCCCACATGTCATTCCTCTCACAGGCAGTCAGCTCGAAGACTTCCTCTTGACCCAGCCAAGGCTTTCTGAGTAGCCCTGCAGTCTGGGTCTCTTCTTACCCGGTCCTCTTTTTTTTCCTTTATTTTTTTTAAGCTTTATGGAGATATAACTCACATACCATACACTTCACCTATTTACAGTTACAGTTCAATAGTTTTTATTATCGTCACAGAATTGTGCAACCAACATCTCAATTAATTTTAGCATGTTTCCATTATCCAAAGGAAACTCATGCTTGTTAGCTCAGACTGTCCAAACGTGTTTAGCATGTTTCCATTATCCAAAGGAAACTCATGCTTGTTAGCTCTGACTGTCCAAACTGCGAATCCCCTACAGTCTTGGACAACCACTAATTTACTTTCTGTTTTCTATAGATTTTTTTCTCCTCCTGGATAATTCATATAAACACAGTCACGTAATATATGGTCTTTTGTGACTGGCTTCTCTCACTTAGCACATTTTCAAGGCTCATCCATGTTGTAGCATTTATCATTACCTCCTTTTTATTGCTGAACAATGTTCTGTTATATGGACGTACCACATTTTATTTATCCATCCATCAGTAAATAGATACTTGGGTTGTTTCTCCTTGTTGCCTATTATGAATAATATTGCTGTGAACATTTGTGTATAAGTTTTTGTGAGGACATTTGTTTCCATTTCTCTTGGGTATATTCCTAATAGGGTCCATGGGCAACTCTGTTTTTAAACTTTCACATAACTACCCAATCCTCTTTTATTTCTTCTTTTCTTTCACAGATCTCAGACTTGCATCATGGTCTGAAGGCTCTTCCCACCTACCTTCCCACCTTTCTCTTTTATCCTTCACAAGGGTTCCTCCCGATAAATCTCTTGCACTTCTAATTTCATCCTGGCATCTGCTTCTCAAAGGACCCAAATGTAATGTATTTGGGATGAATGCTCTGTGCTCCCACGTAAGGTCAAACTTTTCATTTGTGATCTAGATCTGTTCCCCTTCCTATTCAAGGACATGGCTCCAACAATTCTCCTTCTCCTTCCCTCATTATGAATTATTACCTTTGTACTGAAGGTAATACAGTACATGCTCTTATTTCTCAGAATTGCTTAATTAATTAATTAATCATTCTTCTCTTGGCTCTGCTTCCCCTTGCAGTACTTGCCACATATCTTTCTTCTTCTTTAATAAAAACTTCCCCTAATACTTGTCTATGTTTACCATCCTCTGCCCGTTCTCTCTTGAATCTATTAGATCAAGATTTTGCCTCACTAATCTGCAATTGCTTTTGTTAAGGTCATCATCAATGACCTCCAGTTGGTAAATACAATAGATAGTTCTCCATCCTTAGTTGATGTAACAACATTTGATGCAATCATGAATAGCTTCTCTTTATAATACTTTATTTGGCTTCAAGGTCACTGTACTGTATTGATTTTTCCCCTATTTTACTGGTCCCTCCTTATCAATCTCATTTGCTGGCTCCTTCTAATGTCTGCAAACTGTGAACACTGGAGTATCCCAGATCTATGTCATTGGACCTCTTCTCTTTTTCTATCTAAATCCACATTCACTCTCTTGGTGATATCACCTAATCCCATGGCTTTAAATATAATTTCTGATGTGCCTGGGTGGCTCAGTCAGTTAAGCTTCTGACTGGATTTTGGTTCAGGTCATGATCTCATGGTTCATGGGTTCAAGCCCTTTGCTGTCAGTGAAGAGCCTGCTTGGGATTCTTTCTCTCCCTCTCTCTGACCCTCCCCTGCTCTCATTCTCTCTCAAAATAAATAAATATGTAAAAATATATATAATATCTATACTTATGACTGCCAAATTCATATCTTCAGTTCAGATATTCTCTCCTAAACTTCAGTCTAGTATATTTAGCTGCTTATGTGACTTCTCCTCTTGAATGCCTAATGAACTTCTTATACTTGACATATCCCAAACTGAGCTTGTATACCTGCTTCTTACCCAGTTTTCTTCATCTCAGTTAAGGGTGGTCTTACAGTAGCTCAGGCCAAAATCTTGGAGTCATCTTTGGCTGCTTTCTTTTTTTCTTTTTAGAAAAGATTTTTAATGTTTACTATTCTTGAGAGAGAGAGAGAGAGAGAGAGAGAGAGAGAGAGAGAGAGAGAGACGGAGCATGAGCAGGAGTCAGGCAGAGAGAGAGGGAGACGCAGAATCCGAAGCAGGCTCCAGGTTCTGAGCTGTCAGCACAGAGCCTGTTGCTGGGCTCAAATCCACGAACCACGATATCATGGCCTGAGCCGAATTCGGACACTTAACCAACTGCGCCACCCAGGTGCCCTGGTACTCATTTTCTTCAGGCCAAACTTCTGTGCTTCAGATTCCTGCCTGAAGGTACATTACTTCCATAGCCAGACCTTTGCCCAAGGAGTTAAAGTGGTAATTTGTTTTCGATAGATTAGAGTATTATTGGTACAGGGGTCACTAACCCTCATCTTGTCCTACTGGGGTTCTTATTCATTAATTCACTCATACAATAATATTTCTCAGCACTTGCTGTGTGTCAAACCTTCATTGGTACGGGATATGCAATGGGGAATGAGACAGATATTTCTGCCTTCATAGCTACAAGGGTGTCTTTGCGTTCTTATGCAATGCATTCTTCCCACACCTATCCTACCAGGTAAGAAATAGGTGCATTGCCTAGGCTACATCATCTTTGCAAACACTGTACTGTATAGAACATGGTATTTAGACTTGATGATTGTATCTAGTCAGTGATCCCTATGATCAGTAAGGTTCTTCTACACCAACACTTTGTGGTTTTAGAATTTGTTTGATTTGTATTAAATGTACTCAATGCTCTCTGACTTCAATTCATTGCATTGTAACAACATAACCTTAATAAAATTAGGGACCCCCAAATAGTCTAGGCATTATACAGTAACTGCATTCAAATATCATGAGTTTAATACCCACGAATAATTGAAGAGAAAATTTGAGATGTTTTTTTAAAGTTTTTGTTTAAATTCCGGTTAGTTAACATAGAGTGTAATATTAGTTTCAGGTGTACAATATAGTGATTTAACACTTCCATACAACACCTGGTGCTCATCCCAAGTGCCCTCCTTAATCCCATCCTGTATTTAACCCATCCCCCCCCCCACCTCCCCTCTGGTAACCATCAGTTTGTTCTTTATAGTTAAGAGTCAGCTTCTTGGTATGCCTTTCTCTTTGCTCATTGCCTTGTTTCTTATATTCCACATGAGTGAAATCAGATGAGATTTGTCTTTCTCTGACTGACTTATTTCACTTAGCGTAATACATTCTAGTTCCATCCATGTCATTGCAAATGGGAAGATTTCACTTTTTTATGGCTGAGTAATGTATACCATAACTATCTCAGATATTCTCTATCCATTCATCAATCGATGGACACTTAAGCTGGTTCCATAATTTGGCTATTGTAGATAATGCTGCTATAAAAATCAGAGTGCATATATCCCTTCGAGTTAGTGTTTTTGTATTCTTTGAGTTAATACCTAGTAGTGCAATTGCTGGATTATAGGATACTTCTGTTTTTTGCTTTTTTGAGGAATCTTCATACTGTTTTCCACAGTGGCTGCACCAGTTTGCATTCCCACCAACAATGCCAGAGGGTTCCCCTTTTTCCACATTCTTACCAGCACCTGATGTTTCTTGTGTTGTTGATTTTAGCCATTCTGACAGGTTTGAGGTGACATCCCCTTGTAGTGTGATTTACATTTCCATGCTGATGAGTAATGTTGAGCACCTTTTCATGTGTCTGCTGTCCATCTGTATGTCTTTGGGAAAATGTCTATTCTTGTCTTCTGCCCATTTTTTAATTGGATTTTTCATTGTCTGGGTATTGAGTTATAAATTCTTTATACATTTCAGATATTAACCCTTCATGAGATGTGTCATTTGCAAATATACTCTCCCATTCCACAGGTTGCCTTTCAGTTTTATTGTTTCCTTCACTGTGCAGAAGCTTTTTATCTTGACGAAGTCCCAATAGTTCATTTTGCTTTTTTTCTCCTTGCCTCAGGAGATATATCTAGAAGGAAGTTGCTACAGCCGATGCCAAAGAGGTTACTGCCTGTGTTTGCCTCTAGGATTGTTATGGTTTCATGTCTCATATTTAGGTCTTTCATTCATTTTAAATTAATTTTTGTGTTTGGTGTAAGAAAGTGGTCCAGTTTCATTCTTTTGCATGTAGCTGTCCAGTTTTCCCAACACCATTTGTTGAAGAAACTGTCTTCTTCCCATTGGATATTCTTTCCTGCTTTATTGAGGACTAACGGACCATATAGTTGTGGGTTCATTCCTGGATTTTCTATTCTGTTCTCTTGATCACGATATCTATTTTTGTGCCAGTGCCATACTGTCTTAATCACTACAGCTTTGTAATATAACTTGTAGTCCAAAATTACGATGCCTCCAGTGTTGACTTTCTTTTTCAATGTTGTTTTGCCTATTTGAGGTGTTTTGTGGTTCCATACAAATTTTAGGATTCTTTGTTCTAGCTCTGTGAAAAATTCTGGTGGTATTTTGATAAGGAATGCATCGAATGTGTAGTTTTGGGTAGTATAGACATTTTAACAATATTTGTTCTTCCCATCCATGAATGTGGAATGTTTTTTCCATTTCTTTTTGTCGTCTTCCATTTCTTTCATCAGTGTTTTATAGTTTTCAGAGTACAGGTCCTTCTCTTCTTGGGTTTGGTTTATTCCTAGGTATTCTGTTGTTTTTGGTGCAATTGTAGCTGGGATTGTTTTCTTAATTTCTCTTTCTACCACTTCATTATTGGCATACAGAAATGCAACAGGTTTCTGTAAATTGATTTTGTATCCTGTGACTTTACTGAGTCTGTGTATCAGTTCTAGGAGTTTTTTGGTGGAGTCTTTTGGGTTTTCTAAATGTAGTATCATGTCATCTTCAAACAGTGAAAGTTTTACTTCTTTTGATGATTTGGATGCCTTTTTGTTTCTTTTTGTTGTCTGATTGCTGAGGCTAAGACTTCTAGTGCTATGTTAAATAACAGTGGTAAGAGTGGACATCCCTATCTTGTTCCTGACTGTAGGGTAAAAGCTCTCAGGTTTTCCCCATTTAGGATGATATTAGCTGTGGGTTTTTCATTTATGTCCGTTATTATTTTGAGGTATGTTTTCTCTAGACCTACTTTGTTGAGAGTTTTTGTCATGAATGGATGTTTTCCTTTGTCAGATGCTTTTTCTGTGTCTATTGAAAGGATCATATGGTTCTTATCTTTCTTTTATTAATGTGATGTGTCATGTTGATTGATTTGCAAATATTTAACCAACCTTGCAGCCCAGGAATAAACCCCATTTGATCATGGTGAATGCTTCTTTTAATGTCCTGTTGGATTCAGTTTGCTAATGTTTTATTGAGAATTTTCACATCCATGCTCATTAGGGATATTGGCCTACAGTTCTCTTTTTCAGTAGAGTCCTTATCTGGTTTTTGTATCAGGGTAATGTCAGCCTCATAGAATAAATTTGGAAGTTTTTCTTCCTTTTCTGTTTTTGGGAATAATTTGAGAGTAAGTATTAACTCTTTAAATGGTCAGTGGAATTCCCCTGGGAAGCTCTCTGGCCCTGGACTTTTGGTTGTTGGGAGTTTTTGATTACTGATTCAATTTTTTTTGCTGGTTATGAATCTGTTCAAGTTTCTATGTCTTCCTGTTTCAGTTTTGGTAATATATATGTTTCTAGGAATTTACCCATTTCTTCCAGTTTGTACAATATGTTGGCATATGGTTTTTCATAATACTCTCTTATAACTGTTTGTATTTCTGTGGTGTTGGTTGTTATTTCTCCTCTCTCATTTGCGATTTTATTTATTTAGATCCTTGCTCTTTTCTTTCTTGATAAGTCTGGCTAGAGATTTACAAACTTTATTAATTTTTCGAAGAACCAGGTTCTGTTTTCATTGATCTGTTCTACTGTTTTTGAAGTTTCTGTATCATTTATTTCAGCTCGAATCTTTATTATTTTCTTCCTTTTGCTGGCTGTAGGCTTCATTTGTTGTTCTTTTTCTAGCTCCTTTAGGTGTAAGGTTAGGTTGCTTGAGATTTTTCTTGTTTCTTGAGGTAGGCCTGTGTTGCTGTACTTCCCCTCTTAGGACTGCTTTTGCTGCATCCCAAAGATTTTGGAACATTGTGTTTTCATTTTCATTTGTTTCCATGTAATTTTTTTTATTTCTTCTTTGATTTCTTGGTTGACCCATTCATTGTTTAGTAGCATGCTATTTAACCCCCATGTACTTGTGGTCTTTCCAAATTTTTCTTGTGGTTGACTCCTAGTTTCATAGCGCTGTGGTCCCAAAAGGCTCATGGTATGATTTCAATCTTTTTTGTGTTTTTTGAAGCCTATTTTGTGACTAATATGTGATCTATTCTGGAGAATGTTCCATGTGCACTTTGAAAGAATGTATATTCTACTGTTTTAGGATGGAATGTTCTGCATATATCTGTTAAGTCCATCTGGCCCAGTGTGTCATTAAAAGCCACTGTTCCTTTGTTTATTTTCTGTTTAGATGATCTTTCAATTGATATAAGTGTTGTGTTAAATTCCCCTACTATTATTGTATTACTAATGATTAGTTCCTTTACATTAGTTATTGTTTTATACATCTGGGTGCTTTCATGTTGGGTTCATAAATATTTATAATTGTTAGATCTTGTTGTTGGACTGTCCCTTTTATGATTATATAATGTCCTTCTTTGTTGCTTTTTATAGTCTTTGTTTTAAAGTCCATTTTGTCTGATGTAAGTATTGTTACTCTGGATTTCTTTTGATAACCATTTGCATGATACATGTTTTCTTTTTTTAAAGTTTTTGTTTAAATTCCAGGTAAATGTTTCTCCATCTCCTCACTTTCAATCTACAGGTGTCTTTATGTCTAAAATGAGTCTCTTGTAGGAAGCATACAGACGGATCTTGTTTTTTTTATACGTTCTGACACCTTACATCTTTTTTTTTTTTAACCATGTTTATTTATTTATTTTTAGTTTACATCCAAGTTAGTTACCATATGGTGCAACAATGATTTCAGGAGTAGATTCCTTAATGCCCCTTACTCATTTAGCCCATACCCACTCCCACAACCCCTCCAGTAACCCTCTGTTTGTTCTCTATATTTAAGAGTCTCTTATGTTTTGTCCCCCTCCCTGTTTTTATATTTTTTTTGCTTCCCTTCCCTTTTATTCATCTGTTTTGATCTTAAAGTCCTCATATGAGTGAAGTCATATAATATTTGTCTTTCTCTGACTGACTAATTTTGCTTAGCATAATACCCTCTAGTTCCATCCATGTAGTTGCAAATGGCAAGATTTCATTCTTTTTGATTGCCGAGTAATACTCCATTGTATATATATACCACATCTTCTTTATCCATTCATCCATTGATGGACATTTGAGCTCTTTCCATACTTTGGCTATTGTCGACAGTGCTGCTATAAACATGGGGGTGCATGCGTCCCTTCAAAACAGCATACCTGTATCCCTTGGATAAATACCTAGTAGTGCAATTGCTGGGTCATAGGGTAGTTCTATTTTTAATTTTTTGAGGAATCTCCATACTGTTTTCCAGAGTGACTGCACCAGTTTGCATTCCTACCAGCAGTGCAAAAAAGATTCTCTTTCTCCGCATCCTCGCCAATGTCTGTTGCCTGAGTTGTTAATGTTAGCCATTCTGACAGGGGTGATGGGGTATCTCATTGTAGTTTTGATTTGTATTTCCCTGATGATGAGTGATGTTGAGCATTTTTTCATGTGTCAGTTGGCCATCTAAATGTCTTCTTTGGAGAAGTGTCTATTCATGTCTTTTGCCCATTTCTTCACTGGATTATTTGTTTTCTGGGTGTTGAGTTTGATAAGTTGTTTATCAATTTTGGATACTAACCCTTTATCTGATATGTCATTTGCAAAGATCTCCTCCCATTCCGTTGTTTGCCTTTTAGTTTTGCTGGTTGTGTCCTTCACTGTGCAGAAATTTTTATTTTGATGAAGTCCCAATAGTTCATTTTTGCTTTTGTTTCCCTTGCCTCTGGAGACGTGTTGAGTAAGAAGTTGCTGCAGCCAAGATCAAAGAAGTTTTTGCTTGCTTTCTCTTTGAGGATTTTGATGGCTTCCTGTACATTTTGGTCTTTCATCCATTTTGAGTTTATTTTTGTGTGTGGTGTAAGAAAGTGGTCCAGGTTCTTTCTTCTGCGTGTCGCTGTCCAGTTTTCCCTGCACCACTTGCTGAAGAGACAGACTGCCTTTACTCCATTGGATATTCTTTCCTGCTTTGTCAAAGATTAGTTGACCATACATCTGTGGGTCCATTTCTGGGTTCACTATTCTGTTCCATTGATCTGAGTGTCTGTTTTTGTGTCAGTACCATACTGTCTTGGTGATTACAGCTTTGTAATACAGCTTGAAGTCCTGGATGGTGATGCCTCCTTCTTTGGTTTTCTTTTTCAAGATTGCTTTGGCTATTCGGGGTCTTTTCTGGTTCCATACAAATTTTAGGATTGTTTGTTCTAGTTTGAGGAATGCTCATGTTATTTTGATAGGGATGGCATTGAATATGTAGATTGCTTTGGGTAGTGTTAACATTTAACAATATTTGTTCTTCCTATCTAAGAGCATGGAATATTTTTCCACTTTTTTGTGTCTTCTTCAATTTCATAAGCTTTCTATAGTTTTCAGTGTATAGATTTTTCACCTCTTTCGTTAGATTTATTCCTAGTTTTTTATGGTTTTTGGTGCAATTTTAAATGGGATCGATTCCTTGATTTGTCTTTCTGTTGCTTCATTTTGGTGTATAGGCATGCAACCGATTTCTGTGCATTGATTTTATATCCTGTGACTTTGCTGAATTCATGGATCAGTTCTAGCAGTTTTTTGGTGGAATCTTTTGGGTTTTGCATATAGAGTATCATGTCATCACAAAGAGTGAAAGTTTGACCTCCTCCTGGCCAGTTTGGATGCCTGTTATTTCTTTGTGTTGTCTGATGGCTAAGCTAAGACTTCCAATACTAGGTTGAATGACAGTGGTGAGAGTGGACATCCCTGTCTTGTTCCTGACTTTAGCGGGGAAAGCTTTCACTTTTTCCCCATTGAGGATGTTAGCACTGGGTCTTTCATATATGGCTTTTATGATCGCAAGGTATGATCCTTCTATCCCTACTTTCTTGAGGGCTTTTATCAAGAAAGGATGCTGTATTTTGTCAAATGGTTTCTCTGCATCTATTGAGAGGATCAGGTGGTTCTTGTCCTTTCTTTTATTGATGTGATGAATCACAACGATTGTTTTGCAGATATTGAACCAGCCCCGCATCCCAGGTATAAACCCCACTTGGTTGTGGTGAATGATTTTTTTAATGTATTGTTGGATCTGGTTGGCTAATATTTTGTTGAGGATTTTTGCATCCATGTTCATCAGGGAAGTTGGTCTATACTTCTCCCCTAAATCTTTTGATTGGAGCGTTTAGTCCATTTACAAATTAATCATTGATAGATACGTATTTATCGTCATTTTATTACTTGTTTTGTCATTGTTTTTGAAGATTTTCTCTGATATGTTCTTGTCTTTATCACTTTGGTCTCTCCTTTGCACTCAGAGTCCCCTTTTTAGTATAGGTGCTGCCGAAGCAAGCACTCAGAGTCCCCTTTAATATTTCTTGCAGGGCTTGTTTAGTGGTCATGAACTCACTCAGTTTTTACTTGTCTGGGAAACTATCTCTCCTTTTATTCTGAATGATAGCCTTGCTGGGTAGAGTATTCTTGGCTGTAGATTTTTCCCATTCAGCACTTTGATTATATCATGCCACTCCCTTCTGGCTTGCCAAGTTTCTATTGAGAAATCTCCAGCTTGCCTTATGGATTTTTCCCGTATAATTAAAAGATTTCTTTTGTCATATTGCTTTTAGGATTTTTCTTTATTTCTATATTTTGCAGAATTAACTATAATATGTCTTGGTTTTGGCCTGTTTTTGTTGATTTTAATAGGAGTTCTCGGTGCTTCCCTGGGTCTGGATGTCTGTTTCCTTCCCCAGATTAGGTCAATTTTCAGATATTATTTCCTGAAATAAATTGTCTGCCCCCTTTTCTCTCTCCTCTTCTTCTGAGACTCCTATAATATGAATGTTATTACATTTGATTGAGTCACTGAGTTCCTTGGATCTATTCTTATGTTGCAAAATTCTTGTTTCTCTCTTTTGCTCAGCTTTATTATTTTCCATTATTTTGTCTTCTAAATAACTAATTCTTTCCTCTACTGTTCGTTGAATCAAGCCTGTTTCCAGTCTCGTTATTGTGTTCTTTGTCTCTGATTGATTCTTTCTTTTAACTCCTTTATCTTTGTGGTAAGGGTCTCACTGATGTCTTCTATTCTTTTCTCAAGCCCAGTGAGTATCCTTATGATTGTTGCTTTAAACACTCCTTCAGGCATGTTACCTATATCTATTTTACTTGGATCTTTGGCTTTATCTTGTTCTTTCATTTGGGATAATTCCTCCATCTTTGCATTTTGTCTAAGTCTCTGCCTTCTACTTTGTGTTAGAAAAGCCAGTTATATCTCCCACTCCTGAAAGTAATGGTCTTATGAAGAATAGGTCAAGTAGTGCCCAGGTGCTTCAGGGAGTTTCTCTGGTGTGTGCTGCATGTTTTGGCTGCTCTATCTTTCAGGCCAGTCATCTGTAGAGGCTCTCCTTGCCTGCTGTGGGCAGTGTTTGGTCCCTGGCCTGAATGTGGTGAGGTTAAAATAGGTGTTCTCTTGTCTGCTTGTGAAATGAGACCTGATACCACCTCCACCAGAACTGAAGCCCTGAAGAGCTCTCTGGTCAGAAGATGTGGTGTGGGCAGGGGTTTGTGCTGGTCTTCTAGGGGAGGGGCCTACTGTGCTGGACTGAGGCAGTGTTGACTGAGAGTGAATAATCTACCCACTGTGTGCCCCAGGCATTTTTCAGATGCTGTTTCCACATTGTCTGCTCCTGGGTTCTTTGTCTGCCTTCTCTCCAGGAACAGGGAAGTGCCCTCCAGGCTCTATCCCAGCCAAGTTCAGTGACCTTTAAAAGTCAGCCTTTATTTGTAGCAATGTGGATGAAGCTAGAATATATTATGCTAAATGAAATAAGTCAATCAGAGAAAGACAAATACCATACGATTTCACTCATATGTAGAGTTTAAGAGACAAAACAGGTGAACATATAGGAAGGGGGAGGAAGAAAAGAGAAGAGAGGGAAACAAACCACAAGAGACTCTTAATTATAGAGAACAAACTGAGGGTTAATGGAGGCAGGTGGGTAGGAGATGGGCTAGATGGACGATGGGTACTAAGGAGGGCACTTGCTGTGATGAGCACTGGTGTTGTATGTAAGTGTTGAATCACTGAATTCTACTCCTGGAACCAAGATTACACTGAATGTTGGCTAACTAAAATTTAAATTAAACACACACACACACACACACAAAAAACCTCCAGGCTGTAAGCCCTGCTGGTTACAAGAATGCACAAAATTCAGCCCCTCTCGTTTTCCGAGCCAATGGCTTTGGGGAAGTGTTCTCCTTGTCTGTTTCTGTGTGTACTTCTCTCTCTTTCTCTCACCCTTCTCCACAACCATGGCTCCCTCCTCTCCGCAGCAATAGTGATCCAATTCTCTCCTGAAGTAGTTCTCCACACTTCTTACCTTCTTCAGTGTGGCCTCTTCACTCTCTTTAGTTGTGGAGTTTTGTTCCATCAGCCTTCAGGTCAATTCTGGGGTGTTTAGGATGATTTGATAGTTATCTAGCTGTGTTTGTGGGACAAGACATGCAAGGAGCCTTCTATTCCATTGCCATCTTGAAAATCGAGTTGTTTTCTTAAGGGCATGAAAGTGCATCTAATTTATAACACAAAGCAAAATGTTTTAAAATGATCTCAGCCATCCATCTTTTATTTCCCTACACGTACTGCCACAACATGAAATAAAAATTTCTTCTTTTTGTTCATCCTTCAAGGCATTTGGGCCTCACTTGTCTTTCATCTTTCCCCCTTCCCTCTCTTCTCTGCACATCTGTTTATTTTGAAAGTCACTCTGAGCTCTTAGGCTATTTCTTTTCTTTTCACTTCACCCGTATCATGGATTTCCTACAACAGTGGTTCTTAAACTTTTACATACATCAGAGTCATCTGGAAGTCTTGTTAAAACACAAGTGACTGGGCCTCATCTCCATAATTTTATACAGGAGTTTTGAGTTAGGGCTTAAGTATTTCCATTTCTGACAAGTCAGGCAGTGCTGATACTGCTGGTCCAGGGACCACATTTGGAGAATCACTGCTCTACAACCTAGGAGCATCTGGAGCTGTTCCAGCAAACAAGAGTCTGTCCCTGGGTAGGAGCCTTTGTTATACACTATATGTAAATAATATTACCTGATTCCTTAAGAATTTAACGAATCAGTTTCCATCATCATATTTATATTCTTTAAATAGGGTTGTGTATAGCCTCTGCCGTAAGAAGAGAAGAATAAAGGAAATAGTATTTATTGCTTGATTGCCTATTCAGGAGACTGTAGAGTGTGGTTGGCTCTGAGGCTAGACCATCTAGGGTTCAGTCCTGACTTTGCAGGATTTAAGGAAGTCCCTAGGAAGGTTACTATTTGTGCCTCAGTTTCTTACTTTTGAAACAAAGATAACGAAATGAACCACTTCACGGAGTTGTTGTGAGGCTCAAGTGATTTAATACATAAAAAGCCCTTGACGGATGACTGGTGTGTTGCAAGCACTCTGATGTCACCTATTATTATTATCAGGATTTTGTTGAGTGTTTTTTATTTGTTATCTCATTATAACTTAAAATCAGTCCTCAAAGGTAAGCACCCCTATTATTCTCATAGGGAAGATTAGGAAACAGAAGTTCAGAAAGGTTGAATAACTGATCAAGGTCCCCCAGGACTTTTACCAGAGTAAAAAATCTCTGGTCTTTGTATGTCATCAGTATTTTCCCAAAGGAATCATTTTTCCCATAAGAAAAATGGTATAAGGCTGGGCATTTCAGAAGTATATTTGAATGTGATTGAATAATTACTTGCTTGGTTAGATGGTTGGTGAATTTTATGATCTAGCATTATTATGTCTACTTTAAGTATATTAAAGACAAAGGAAGACAAGGAGAGGTAGAACAGTGGCTGTATAACATACATACTCTGCGAGATACCTGTCACATAAGAGGTGTTTAGTAAATATTTGTTGAACTATTGGAAGTAATGTGATTTGGAATTAAAATCACCTAAAATTAAAGATTCATAATATCCAGAGTCATTGAGATTATAGAGAAATGGGCATGATATGCTACTCTGAGATTTTTGAAAGTCAATTTGGCAATAGCCCCCCCAAATTTAAATATGTATTTCCTTTGGCCCAGACAGTCTCGTATCTATCCTAGGGAATACCTTTGTGCCCATGAAATGTATATATAATGATGTGCAAATTTAGCACTGCTTTCAATTGTGAAAATTACAAACCTAAATGTTGATAAATGCTGGAATTATTGAATACATTATAAGTCACCTATTTCATTGGACCCTGTATAAGAGTTAAAAGGCGTGAAGGAAAGCAATACATATTGAATGAAAGATCTCCAATATGTGATAAGTGAAAAAATGGTAACAGAAAAACGGGTAGAATTATCCATTTTATTTATGGGGCTCAAAACTACATTTGTAGGAGGTATGTAGTAGAAAAAAGTCTGAAAAGTTACACACCAGACAGTCATCAATGGTTACCTCTGGCAAGTGAAGAGGGCTAGGGGAAGAGGACCAAGGGGAACTTCTACTTTGTACACTATACAGTGTGTATTATTTGGATTATCCACAAGTAGTATGTATGAACATTTACTTATGAGATCAAAACAGAAAAAAGAAGCTTGTTCAACAAATGTATTTAGCTCTTCGATATGGATAATAGATAATAGAATAATAAGAATAATAGATGCGTAATTCTTTATTTTCAAGTTTATTTATTCTGAAAGAGAGAGAGAGAGTTAGGGGGAGGGGCAGACAGAGAGGGAGAGAGAGAATCCCAAGTGGGCTCCATGCTGTCAGTGCAAAGCCTGATGCCAGGGCTCAATCCCATGAACCATGAGATCATGACCTGAGCTGAAATCAAGAGTTGGATGCTCAAATGACTGAGCCACCCAGGCACATGCCAAAGCATAGAGTCAGGGCAGCACAAACGCTACAGAATTCTTGAGTGAGGAAGATACCAACTATGTCATTAACTCACGAACATGGTCAAACTCAGTGGGAAACCAGTACAGATGAACAAGGCTCACAAGAACCTGGATTTTGGGGCTAACATTTTCATTGGCAATTTGGACCCAGAGATTTGTGAGAAGCTGCTTTATGATAACTTCTAGCACCTTTGGAGTGATCTTGCAAACCCCTAAGATTATGTGGGATGCTGACACAGGCAACTCGGAAGATTATGCCATTATTAGTTTTGCTTCAATTGATGCTTTGGATGCAGCTGTTGAGGCCATGAAGGGCAGTATCTCTGTAACCACCCTATCACTGTGTTCTATGGCTTCAAAAAGGACTCCAAGTGTAAGCACTGTAGCTCAGTGTCCAAACAACGTCTGGCAACCCAGAACCCACTTTCCCAGGCTGACTGCCTTCATCAGCTGTTGGCAGATGCATCCCACTCCCCTCGCCACCCCCCCCCCCCAATTCTGTGGTATCATCACTGGGGCCTGGGCTTCCTCCACCCTTCCTCAGTCCCTCCCACCCCCATTGCTGCCCCCTGGAGCCCTTCCACCTGGGATACCCCCAACCATACCCTCACCACCTATGCTTCCTGGGGCTGGAGGACAAGGCCCACAATCAGCAAGAACCCCAGAGGCCGGACATCCTGGATACAGACACTCCTATCCTCACCCATTTCCACCAGGTGGGATGCCTCATCTAGGGATGTCTCAGATGCAACTGGCCCACCATACTCTCATGGCTTAGAATAACCCCCATGCTGGGCCCCAGGCTCTGGGAGGCAGCCACCACCCGACTGTCCCCTGGAATGCCTCATCCAGAACCTCCTCCAATGGACATGTCCCTCCAGTGATCTCTGTTTGGATCTCCCATGGATCACCCGGGTCTTTGCCTCCACATGGATACACTGGGCCTCCTCCACTCATGCCCCCTCGTGGATATGCTGGGCTGCCAAGACCCCCGCGCATGGCTACCAGTGGGGGCCCCTCCCTCCACCCAGACCCACCTCCCGGCCCCAGTTCCCCTCATGGCCCACTTCCAGGTCATTTTCCTCAGTAATTTCTTATTCTCTTGCCTCCTGTTCTATGGTCCCAATAGCTTTCTCAATTCCTTGGACCAATCAGAATTGCTGTAACTTACTAGGGCTAAGGCACTAATTCCTCTCAGGACGTTTTTTAGTGTAACTTTTTTTTCATAAGAGGTTTTCTTTTATTTTTTTCTGTGTTGCTCCTAAATGTTTTGCAAATGCACAGAGAAAATAAAACTAAACTCCTTGTTTAAAAAAGACAAGTAAGTACTGGGGCATCTGGGGGGCTCTGTTGCTTAAGAGTCTACCTCTTTTTCTTTTTTTTTCTAATGTGCATTTATTTTTGAGAGAGACAGAGACAGAGCATGAGTGGGGGAGGGGAATAGAGAGGGAGATAAAGAATCTGAAGCAGGCTCCAGGCTATGAGCTGTCAGCACAGAGCCTGATGCAGGGCTTGAACTCACCAACTGTGAGATCATGACCTGAGCCAAAGTCAGATGCTTAACTGACTGAGCTACCCAGGTGCCCCAAATATTTAACTCTTGATTTTGGCTCAGGTCATGATCTCATGAGTTCAAGTCCTGCTTCGAGCTCTGTGCTGACAATGCGGAGCCTGGTTGGGATTCTCTCTCCCTCTCTCTATGCCCCTCCCTGCTCTTGCTGTCTCTGTCTGTCTCTGTCTCTCTCTCTCTCTCTCAAAATAAATAAATAAATAAATAAATAAATAAATAAATAACTTAAAAAAAATACTTCATAGTCATTCAATTACAATAATCTCAACAAAAGTCCAGAATGACATTGGTGTTTTTTTTTTTAAATGTTTATTTATTTATTTTTGAGAGGGAGAGAGAGAGCAAGCATGCAAGTTGGGGGGAGGGGCAGAGAGAGAGAGGGAGAGATAGAATCCCAAGCAGGCTCCACGCTGTCAGCACAGAGCCCTGATGTGGGGCTCGAACCCACAAACCGTGAGATCATGACCTGAGCCGAAATCAAGAGGGCACTTAACCGACTGAACCACCCAGGCACCCCTAGGTGTATTTTTTTAAGAAAACAAATTTCAAGTCAGCAAATTCAGGCATATGCCACTGTGATGGGTGTCAGGTCTAAAAGAGAAATGAGAAGATAAAAATGTGGAGAAAGTAAGACCACCCTAAAGCAGGTGCTCCCTCAGCACCAGCTGCCTCTGCTGGGAGGAAAATGCTGGCTTTCCCTTTGGCCAACTCTCATCATGGAGAGATAGAGAGGTGCAGCTTCCAAACCTCAGAAAGAGAAGGCATCGAGAGAGAGACTGGGCGTGGGGAGGGGTCTGCTTGTTGAGCAAATACACTCAAGGACAAATTGTAAACATTGGAGGTATGTAGTCTTGTAGGGTTAGAAGTTGAGAACTGTTGTATGTAGCATCTTCTTGTCCAGCTGTATATTTCATAGGTAAAATTGAGATACACAGTGTTTAAACACAACAGTATGATGCTTGAATATCACATTAGATTTTTCTTTTGATCAGTAATGTAGCTAAAGTGGATTGACCATTGCAATTACTATAGATATGGCCCAGAAGATTCACAAAACTCAGTTAAAGACAAAGTTGGGTGAAGCAAGGGAGAAAAGAAAACCCAACAGCCCTGAGAGGGAGTGATGATAGGGAGGAGGCAGTGAAGGTGATGAAAATTTCCCTGCAGGAAATAGCCACCATACTCTAGGGCAGCTTATTTCTGGCTAACCTATGGGTTCTATGGAATGTCTCAGATTGTAACTAATACCTTCTATAGTTATTCTTGACTTCATAATTGAAGATAGACTTGCAAATTTGTGAGTAAATTGGATTTTTAAAGGACATACATCTTCTCTGTCATAATTTGAGAGGTTTTTTTTTTTTTCTTTTCTATTCTCATCAGCATGCTATATATCTGTCTTCCTTCAGGTTATTTCATTGCAAGTAGTCTGATGGAAGTAAATCTAGCTTAAGTAAAAAGGACAAATTTGTCATAAGGAAATATTTTCAAGATACCAAATACAGGAAGTTTCTTTGGGCCTTATAAGGAAGAGGAAACTGAAACATTATGAGGACTCATTCTTGGTATGTTCTCTTTTTCTCTTTCCTCTCTTACATCTGCATTACTCTTTCCCCACAGCAAACTAACTTTCTGTGCAGCTCCACGTATAGGGAGAAAGATAGTAACACCACAATAGCAGATTTAATGTTAGAGCGTGAGTGGCTTCAAGTGAACAGAAAAGTCTGAGCAACTGTCTTTGAATCCCAGTTTGGGCTTCCCCAAGAGGGGGACCCTGATTGGCTCAGCTTGATTCACGTGACAACTCATGGTGCAATTAAGAAGCCTGGTGGGGTGGGGGAGGGTCATGAAGAATAACAACGGCTAGAGGTTGGCTGGCTACTCTGGGTGAAGTAGGACCATTCCTAGAGAAAGAGGGCAGAATCCATAATCTTTATAAACGAGAACTTTATAAATAAGTCCATAATCTTTATAAATAAACTAACAATTATGCCAGGGGATTTCTATTTTTAAGAGTGAATCATGGTATGAATCCTTGTATAAAGTTTTTAGTGAATTTGTAACTATACCTCTATTTTGAATACAAAATTTTTGCAAAGTAGAGCATAATTATAACAGACGTTTTGCATATGTCACCAAATAATTATTCTCACTCGAAGGAGGCTATTAATTCCTGGTTTACAGAGGGGAAAACTTTTGGTTTTCATGCATCAAAATTAAATTTATCTGGTTATCTCAAGGAGGACCTGTGTGCCAGGAACACCTTTATCTTTGGGACTATAAGGAAGGATGAGAGGTCTGATGTAGCAGCAGGGATCTGCTGAAGTGCAGAGGAGGTATTGGACTGTTTGTTTTTCCTTCCATATCTAACCAAACTTTGAAATGAATGATTCTAAAATATCTGGATGATTCAAAGTAAAAAACAAAACAACAAAACAAAAGAAAACAAAAAAACATTGCTTGCTTTTCTGTCTACCTGATTCACACTCCTGCCTTTGCTTTTTCGTTTATATTACTAGACCTGGAATAAATCAGCCTCTCTCGATGGCTATTTCCCTTGCCTTCAGAAAAGTATATCTTCCCTGTCTTGGAAATAAACAAAGTAACTCTCTGTCTATCCCCAACCCTTTGCTTGAATCTGTTTCCCTTTCCAAGGACTTTCCTGTTTGTTTGTTTGTTTGTTTCTTTGTTTGTTTTTGCTGTCACACTTTTTTTTTTGCTCATTTTAAGATTAATGTTTTCATTATTTCATCATTTAATGGCATAGTTGTTTGTTTTTTATTTTTTTAATGTTTATTCATTTTTGAGAGATAGAGACAGAGTGGGAGCAGGAGAGGGGTAGAGAGAGTGACACAGAATCGGAAGAAGGTTCCAGGCTATGCACTATTAGCACAGAGCCTGACACAGGGCTTGAACTTCCAAACCATGAGATCATGACGTGAGCCGAAGTACACGCTTAACTGACTGAGCCACCCAGGCTCCCCTGTTTATTTGTTTGTTTTATTTACAAATGCAAGTCTTTCCATTTATCTCTGTTACAACTCAGCCCTTATCATTCCAGCCCACACAGTTCTGTGTAATGTGACGCATCGTGACAAATGCTTCAGGATTACTAATAAAATCCAACATATTTCTTATACCTCCCAGCTTGGTGAGATCTGTAAATTGTCCTTATCACAACTATAATACACATTTAATAACTGGGCAAAGGGTTTAAAAATACTTTTTCATCTAATCTTCAAAATGACTTTTCAAGGAAGGTATTATTATCCCCATTATACTGATGAGGAAATGGAAGCTTAGAAAATCTAAACGACTTCCTTGGTCAAAGCTGTGACTGAAACCTGGGTCTGCCAGACTCTCAAGCTTAAGTTCTTAAACCCTTGGCTGTGTATTTGCAACCTTGGCGTTGCATCAAACCACCTAAGAACTTTAAAAAGTGATAGCAGCCAAAGCCCCATCTCACAAAACTGTCACAGTCTTGTTGCAGGGGTGGGTTTGGGGAGTGGTAGTCAAGGACCACGGCTGCCATGCTCTGCTCCAGCCCAACGGCAGGATCTTGCTGTGTGCCATATGCTTCGCCCCAGAGGTAACAATTAGCTGCTAGTTTTTACTTTTAGATATGGCCATATCATCAGTTTTGAATCTAAATGTGTAATTCTCCAACCCATGTTTCTTATTTCTCCATATTGTGTGAAAGAATGTCACAAAAGACTTGGTCCAGTTTGTTCTCATGGAATTCTTTTTTATCCTTATCAAAAATAGGGGAATCTTGGATCGCCTGGGTGGCTTAGTCGGTTAAGCGACTGACTCTTGATTCCGGCTCAAGTCATGACCTCATTCATGGCTCATGGGTTTGAGCCCCGTGTCTGGCTCTGCACTGTGCTTGGGATTCTCTCTCTCCCTCGCTCTCTCTCCCACTTGTGCTCTCTCTAAAATAAATAAAAACTTAAAAAAAATAGGGGAATCTTTCTGAAACATTTGCTCTGGGAGCAAATTTCTAGCTATGCCACTATGAGGGATCACACAAAGAGCTAGACAATGTGACAGTGTGAAAAGAGCTCAACATTCTTCAAAATCATACTACCTTAGTGACAAGAGAGGCTTGCACTCTCTGAATGATGACACTGGGCAAGTCACTTTCTGGGCAGGTAGGTAGAGATTCCTCAATTCCATAAACTTAAGAATAATGTATTTCCTTTCCAGTCCACCTGTTTTTCATATCCAAATCACTTTTATAAAAAAAGAGTCCCTTTCCTCACAAGAAACCCTCAATAGCCACTGTTACAAATGACCTCCCCCCTGCAAACAGGCTGTGGACAGTAACAGATACCATGTCTGGTTGAACAAACATGTCATTGTAAAATATAGAAAGATCACTTACTGCATGGAATGCTTCTGCTCTGTTTCAGAGTTCTAAAATGGACATTTTTTTTTTCCTCACAAAAGAGAATGTTTCCATTTCCACAGTTCAGATGATTTTAACTTTAGCTGTGATATCAAAGACAACTTGGCCATTTTGTCTTCTTTGTGTGAGCCTGCGTTCTGGTTTCTACTCCAGTAACAATTTTCTTTTGTAGAAAAAGGGAATTCTCATGATAGTTGCTGCTTGTAGTTTCAGCCTTTATATTCCAAGATTTTCGATTTGCCACTGAGTCACAACCAGTTCCAGTTCCTTTTTAGAAATTAAAAATAAGGACCCTCCAGCGTATTTTGCTTGCGTATTTTGCTTGCAGAACAGTAACCGTAGGAATGCAATTGTCCTGTAAATCCCTCCCTCTTATGACAAAAGGAGGGCTGTAGTTCATTATTTACTTTAAAGGAGTCAGTGTGAATTCAAGTCATTTCCTATCCTGCTATCATTTGCTGAAAGACCTTTTGCAATGGGTCTTATGTAAGAAGAAATGGGGGAGTTGCTTTGGTGAGTTGATTTAGAGAAATCATTAAATACAAGTTAGACCTGAAGCTCAGCATCATTTGTGAGTGGGGAAACAGGGGCTATAAATGCATCCAGTGTCTCAGATTGAAAGAGGGCTAATATGAGAAAAAGACCGTACACAGTTGGGTTCCAGGCTACTCCTTTGGCCTCATGTCTTACCCACTGCTGCCTCCTTCACTGTCCTCCAGCTACGGTGACCTCTTTTCCAGGTCCTTGAACTTACCAAGCACATTCCTTTCTCAGGGTCTTTGCCCCTGTTAGTCCCTCCGCCTGAAACTCTTCTCCCAGATAGTTGCAGGACTGGTGCATTCTCATTCCCCACATCTCTGCTCAAATGTCACTTACTCTGGGAGGTCTCTCTTGGCCACCCCTCGCTAAAATAGCATACTGCCTCCTCGCTTTCTATCCCTTTACTTTGTTTTATTTATCTTAGTGGCAATTATACACTGGCACATCATGCGTTTCAAGTATGTTTGTCACTTTATCAGAATCCACGCTCCGGTAGAGCAAGTAGAACGCGCGTTGTGATTACATAGCATCCTTGGGGGCCTTACGGTCCGGCACCTGGTGGATGGTATGCGGATATTTGTTGAACGAATGAGTGGGGCTTTGGGGGACGGTGGGCTATGTTTGTCCTCACTCGCCAGTCCTCAGGCAGCTGGGCGCCTCGTCCCACCCTCACCCTATTCTCGTAGAGGTGAGGGACTGGAGTCGGGCGCACCTGCACAGAACTGCGCGTGTGAACGCTGCCCCAACTCTCGGCGCCACTTCCCCTCGGGCCGAGAGGCCCGGCCTGGGGAAGGACAGGTCCGCGGCACGAGGAACGTGGAAGCGAAAGCAGAAGGGGAACGAACGACAGTGCCCGGGAGGATAACGTGTGTGGTGGCCGGCTGCGTGCAGGGGGCGCCTTCCCGGCCGGGCTGACTCATTCCCAGCCGCCTCCACGGCGGGCGGCCGCCACACACACGCCCATCTGGGGAGGGGCGGGCCCAGCCCCGGCGCCCGGCTCCCGCTGGCTCCGCGGCCCGGCTAGCCAGCTCCAGCTCAATTTCCCCGCCCGTTCAGGCCCGGGGGACGCCCCGGGAATCTCCGCGCGCTCCCGCCGCCTGGCCGAGCAGCCGGGTCGTGCGTGGCCGCCGCCCGCCAGCCCCGCGGCGCGCGCGCCCGGAGAAGTGCGGCCCGGGCGCTCGGCGCACGCGCACACGCGCAGTCCCGGGGCGCGTGCCCGACTCCCGCCCCCGCCCCCGCCCGCGGGATCGTCTCGGTCGGCAGTGATCGGGCCGCCAGACTGCGGGCGGACTCCGACGCAAATAGGGCGTCCGGGCCAGTATCGCCTGAGGCGCCGAGAAGCCGGTGTGGCCCGGGAGAGGGTGGAGACGACGCCTGTGACGGGCTTCCCGGCCGCCCGAAGTGGGAGTGGTGTGGGCTGGAAGAAGGAGAGAGGAAGAGGAGCAGAAGGGGGCAGCGGCGGCCGCCTACGGCTTCCCTGCGCGCTGACAGGCTGGGCCGGCGCCCGGCTCGCTCGGGAGTTGGTGCCGCCGCCTCTGCCGCTCGGCCCCTGGGCCCGGACTCGCGGCGCGCGTCGGGGCGAAGAGCTGCTGCGGCAGCGCGGGGCCAGGCCCGGGGCTCGCCGCCGAGGGATGTGAGTGGGAGCCGACCCCGCGCGGGAGGGCCCGGGAGGGCCCAGCCTGGAGGACCCCGGCACCCCTGCCCACTCCGGGGGCCCCGCGGATCTCGGCCGGCGGCGGGCGCCGGGCGCCGGGCGCCGGGGCGGAGCGGCCCCTGCGGGCCCCGGGGGCGCGTCCTCGCCGCGGGATCGGTGCAGCTGGTGCGTGCGATTGCTGCGTGGCCTCTGGCTGGGGGGCCGCAGTCGTCTGTCCGCATCCCTCCCACCTCCTGATGCCCGCGGTCCCCCCTGCTAGTGGCCCAGTAAACTTCTCGGCAAGAAAATCTTCCCTGTCGAAGGGGTGGGGGGGGGAAGCCTGCAACGGCGTGTTTTCCTGTTGCTGTTTGCATCCATGTGTGCCTCGTAGCCGCCTTCCCCCCTCCCCTTAAACCTCTTTAAAATGTTCTAGAAGTCCGAACCGCCTAGGGAAGAGCATCTATTTCCCCAGGATTTCTGCGGTAATAACCGCTGCTTGCTTTTTTTAGGTTTCAGAAGCAGGCGAGGGAACAAGATGTGAACTGTTGCTCTTCGGAAGAAAAAGGTCCCCGCTGCCCTTCCCGCGAAGGTGGGTTTGAGATCCCGGCTGCTGTGCTCCGTGGCGGCGGTGAAGGCGAGTGTGGACTGCGTGCGTAGGAAGGGTGGGAACGTGTGTAGACAGGCAGGGCTCACTGAAAATGGCAGTGCTGGACTTAGAATGTGGGTCGGGGAGGGTAGTTCGGGGGGTGTTTAGTGTTGCTCTTGGATCCTTTAAGAAACATTCATTGCTTCTTTTCCTGCTAATTAGAAGAGCAACGAGGCTTCACGTGGGGGGGGGGGGGGAAGCCTTGCGCCTTAACCCTTTCTCCTCCAGCAGGCAGAGCTCGGTAATCTTTCAAGGAGGGACATTTTCAAGTACTCAGAGATACCTACTGGGAGAACACGTTAGCTGTTGTGCTGGGGTTTCTGCTACCACATTGAATGCTTCCTGGATGGTTTTATCTGCCTAAGTTTGGTGCGTCGGTTGAATTCACCCAGTTTGCTTTCCGGTGGTGATTAATCTGTCAGGAGAAACTCCTTTTCTCTGAATGAAAGGCCAGGAGCGGCCGAATATGTCATAGAGGGGAGGGGAAATGTGGAGAAGGAAATTAGAAGTGGGAATAAGAGCGATGACGACTGCGTTTGGTTTCTTAATAGTGTGTGCAAGCGAGTTGTTGGGCTACTGCAAATAGTCTTGTGTGACACCCAGCAGATGTGAAGATGAATAATCAACCTTTGGACTCCCTTTCCCCACCCCCCTCACCTTTTAGCACAAGTGTGAAAATCACTAGTTTGCATGTGCGACATGTCTGCAAACTGGATGTGCCCGGCACTTGCCTTAATAGTGGGTGTGTTTACCTGGAGAGGAAAGCCGCAGCCCTTGGTCACTGGATACGCGGGAATGCCTGCGTTGGCTCCAGCTGAATGGCCCGTGTTTTAGGGACAGTTACAGAATAGTTTGTTTCCTATACTGGTGTTTCCTCGGGTTCGAGGCAGGTGCCTCAGGTATGGGAAGGAAACGTGATATCTTGTGTCTCCTTCCCCCGGCTGTTGCTGAATGGCGGGATGCTTTGGAGGCAGAATAGGAAAAGAGCGCTGGCCCTGGTGTCAGATCTGGGTTTGAATCCTGGTGTTCCTGCCACTTTATAGTTGTATTATTTAAACTCTCCTTGAGCCCCATTTTTCTTAGAAGGTTGTTGTAACGATTCAGTAAGATCATGCATGCAAAATAGTACATCGCTTGGCTACTATTAAAGGCTCCACTACTCATGGCTGGGCAGGCAGAGGATATTCAGAGAAGGACACAGTGACCCTGCGCGAGGGGGTCTGCCAGGGACCAGTGTTTCTTCCTCTTTAGTAGAAGGAGATAAAGGACTTTTAGGTCTGGAAATGGTTAACAGGTCTTAAAGCCTTTTCATGGACAGGTTAACTCTTCTCTCTTCTTGACACCCCCTGCCCCCACCGTTGTGCCTCCTTCCCGACTGTTGTGCTGCCCTCTTGTGGTTAAGTGTGCTAAGAACTTTCTTCTGCTCCTCCCCCATCACATTCCGCCCCCCCCCCCCCCCCCCCCCGCCTGTCTTTTGAGGCCCCTTGCCTTTGCTCCCAGTTTCCCAAACTGTGTGCTGAGGTGCCCCGGAGCACCAGTGAACTCAGCCTTGAGCTATTAGTTTGAGGTAGTTCACAGTGTCAACATTAAATTGACACAGTCCTTTCTACAATGTCCTGTCTTTGCAAAGCAGTTTCTTTAGAGGTTGCTCTCATAAAAAGCAACTACTGTATGAGAATCAGTGTGACAGAGGAAATGAGAGTGTGATGTCCAGTTTGATTCCAAGAAGTTGTACGAGGCTGAACAAGTACTAAGTTGTAAGGACATTAAATGGTTTGAATCTACCTCCTGAAGTATTTCTCTTGGCCTCGGGGGTGCTGTGAAAATATTACTAAGAACTCCCTGAATGGACAGTTTGGGAACCTTTGCCTTAGCTTTTGGTTGGCTTTTCTGATACACACAAAAGTCTTTTTAAATGGAAAAACTGCATTTTTAAGTGTTGGTCACAAATTGTTTCCCTTCCCCACCAAAAGTATTGATACAGTTATTGATAAAATTATTGATATCCTGCTGGTACCAGCTGATCATGGCTTAGTATATTTCCTCTCCTATTTAATATCTTTATAGCTTCTTCCTAGTGTTTTCATGTTAAAACTAATCCTATTGCTTATTTGTCATTCTAGTCACTTCCTGGTTTTTCCAGTCCTGTTCTTGGGCTTGTATTTTTGACTTGTCATGTTGTCATCGTCTTCTTCTTTTTCTTTTTAATGTTTATTTATTTATTTTGAGAGAGAGCGAGCACAAGTGTGGGAGGGGCAGAGAGAGAGGGAGAGATAGAATCCCAAGCAGGCTACCTGCTTTTAGAGTAGAGCCTGATGTGGGACTCGATCTCACAAACCATGAGATCATGACCTGAGCTGAAATCAAGAGTCGGACGTTTAGCCAACTGAACCACCCAGGCGTCCCTTGACTGTCTTTTTAAAGTCACCATGCCCTAAATGAAAAATCGTCATTTTATACCCCTCTGTAATTTCCTTCTCTCCTGGTCATAATAGGCTTTAAATTAGGCATCATCTTTAAGCTTTCATCTTTCATTTACCTCTTGTATTAACCTATTCAACATGTCCTGTTCATATTTCTTTTGTCCCTTATATCTCTGCTTACTTCACTTTACCACCTGAATCCCAGGACTTGTTTCTTCAGCCTACAATATTGAAAGTCATAGCAACCTCTCAGAGTCCAGCTTCTCTTTCTTCTGTTTATCCACAATAGAAGTGTCACTAATACTCCTTATTGTGGCATTTCTTTGTCCCCAAATCTTCAGTGGCTTCCCACTTTCTACCTCTTAAATTTAACTTCCTCTTCCTGGCTTTCACTCTACTCTGTCATTACTCCCTGCCCTGTTTATTCAGTCTTTGGTCTAAGGACCCTCAAAAGGCATTCTCTGCTGTAGTGTTTCAAGCCGCTTTCCACATTTTCTAATGATAGTTATGCTCTTTCATCTTTTAACTTTCATTTATGTTTTCCATCCTTCTTCCACCAAGCCCAATTCTGTATCTGTTTGCATTACTCACTACGTATGAAATAACTAAGCCGGGTCTCAGTCTCATCTGAAAAAAATGAGAATGACTCTAGTACTTTTTCCATAGGGTTGTAGTGAGAAAGAAGTGAATTAATACATGAGAAGTCCTTAAGACCAGTGCCTAGCACATTAAGTGCACCTTAAGTTTTAGCTTTTATTATTATAATTATTTATCTCCACTATTATTATTAGTACTGTTACTGTGGCTGTACTCCCAGTTAAAATTCTGCCTCATTTCTGAAACTATTTCTCACTAAATATAGTTTTTTCCTTTCTATATTTCCACTGTTTTTTAGTCCTAGAGAATCTTCTCATAGTTTAATTATATATTATGCTTGGGTTGTTTGATGATTATTTCTCTAGTGTTAACCATATCTTTTCAAGTTGATTGTGTATGCTTTGAGGAACACACAGAGTGCTGAGCAGATGGGGAGCATTCAATAAATGCTATGTATTAAAAAGGAACTCTAGTCAGTTACCAAACAAATATCTGTTAATACCTACAATGTAAAAGGTACTTTGCTGTGTCCAAAAGAGATGCAGAAAGATATAAAATAGGTTCCTTTCACTGAGGACTTAAAATGTAACTGGGAAATAAGTAATAAAAGTTATAGATATTTGAGACCACTTAGAGTTGAAGCAAGCAAGGAAGGCTTCAGAGAGGAAGTAGAATCAAAACTAGGCAGGATTTGATTTTGTGTAAGAGGAAAGACCTTGTATAGGTGGTAAACAGAGGCAAAATCTGCATGACATTTTCAGAGAACAGTACGGAAAGTAACTTAAGTGAAATGAAGGTTTGTGTGGCAGGGTAGTAAGAAATGAGGTTGATAATATAGATTGGAAGCAGAATACAGATACCTTGAGTGCTAGGATGAGAAGAATATACTTTGCCTCATAGGCAGCTGAGAAGCTTTAAAAGTTTAGATTGAGAAAGAGCTTGCTAAAAGTATCTTAGGTGAAACAGACTGGCACAGTGCTAGGTATAGTATGAATTGGAAAGAAAAGTGATAGAGCGAGGAAGATAATCTAGGCCTAGTGTTTGGATTTAGTGAAAATAGGACTGGGGAGATGTCACACAAGACTTCATTATAGACTGGATAAGAAAGGAGGATGTGGTGGGGTTTGGGGGTAGGGAGGAAGACAACTCATCAAAGATGACTTTGAAGTTTTGATCTTCAGTGCCATAAGAAATTCAAGAGTGTTGGAATGTCAGGATGTCTGAGAACATCTGGGCTAGCCTCTGAATTTTGTGCATTAGGAATCTGAGACCCAGAGAGATTTAAACATGTGTCCCAAATTACTCAACTAGTTAGTGATAGAGAAGGAACTAGAATTTTTTAAATGGCCGTCCTGACAAAAATAGGTATGAAAATATTAGTAGCTGGTTGAAGAGATACAGACAGCTGGACTTAGATTTTGGAGATGTTGAATTTGAGGTAACAGTGAGATAGTCAAGTGAAATAGATAGCTAGATGACTGGAACTTGGTAGAGAAATTTCAGGCTGGAATTGTAGTGCTCAGAAAGAAGAGCAGTGGACCTGAAATTGAGGCTTGGGAACTGCCCATAACTACAGGATGAAAGGAGAGGAATTGACAAAAGAGACAAAGAAGCAGTCTGTCTGAGAGGAAGGTGGGTGGGTAGGTTAAGAGGGTGGGAATGATTATCATGTTGATCACTGTTGATCACTGCTAAGAAATGTGAAAAAAGGCCTTAGAAGTGTATACTAATGTTTTTTCTAACATGAAATCTAGAAAAGCGGAAAAAGAAAATTACTTATGGTTTTCCCATGCAAACATTGCTACTGTTAATATTTTGCTCTCTCAAGTGTAAGAGATGACCTTTGGATTTGACAGTTGGGTGAATAATGGAGACTTCTACACAAAGATCTCATCACTGGGACTAAAGATGAGAATTTTAGGCATAATAAAGACTGGGATGTATTTTTGACAGTGATTGCCATTCATCTGTGTCCTTTTATATCACACTATACATGTACTGCTGTTCCTTGTGGGAATTAGCCCTATACTTATTATTTGAGTGAGTAGACATTGAGTGTTTTTGGTTTTTTTTAAATGTCTATTTATTTTTGAGAGAGAGAGACAGAGTGTGAACTGGAGAGGGACAGAGAGAGAGAGAGAGACGGAAAAAGGGAGAAAGGGAGAGAGGGAGACACAGAATCTGAAGTAGGCTCCAGGCTCTGAGCTCTCAGCACAAGAGCTGGACATGGGGCTTGAACTCGGGAACCACGAGTTCGTGACCTGAACTGAAGTCGGATGCTCAACCAACTGAGCCACCCAGGTGCCCCAACATTCATTGGTTCTTTTTTTTTTGAATTAAACATTTTTTTTAATTTAATTTTTTTTAATTTACATCCAAATTAGTTAGCATATAGTGCAACAATGATTTCAGGAGTAGATTCCTTAGTGCCCCTTACCCATTTAGCCCATCCGCCCTCCAACGCCCCCTCCAGTAACCCTCAGTTTGTTCTCCATATTTATGAATCTCTTATGTTTTGTTCCCCTCCCTGTTTTTATATTATTTTTGTTTCCCTTCCCTTATGTTCATCTGTTTTGTCTCTTAAAGTCCTCATATGAGTGAAGTCATATGATATTTGTCTTTCTCTGACTAATTTCACTTAGCATAATACCCTCCAGTTCCATCCACGTAGTTGCAAATGGCAAGATTTCAATCTTTTTGATTGCCGAGTAATACTCCATTGTATTATATACCACATCTTCTTTATCCATTCATCCATCAATGGACATTTGGGCTCTTTCCATACTTTGGCTATTATTGATAGTGCTGCTATCAACATGGGGGTGCACATGTCCCTTCGAAACAGCATACCTGTATCCCTTGGGTAAATACCTAGTAGTGCAATTGCTGGGTCATAGGGTAGTTCTATTTTTAGTTTTTTGGGGAACCTCTATACTGTTTTCCAGAGTGGCTGCACCAGCTTGCATTCCCATCATTGGTTCTTATTAGACATTCAGTAGCCTGGCAGGTTAGACAAGTGATCTCTGGATGCATTTGTACTGGCAGAATCTAAATAAACTGATAAGGTATTAATTTCTTTCTTTCCTTTTTTTTTTAGTGAGAGAGAGAGAGAGAGAGTAGGGGAGAGGGGTGGAGGGAGAGAGAGAGGGAATCATTGAGCAGACTCAGTGCAGAGCCCGACTTAGGGCTTGATCCCACAATTCTGGGATATGACCTGAGCTGAAATCAAGAGTTGGATGCCCAACTGACTGAGCCACCCAAGCACCCCAAGGCATTACTTTCTAAAAGGGAAGAGAAATCCTTGTAGATAACTTATTGAAGTGAATGTAGCATGGTTAAAAGTATTTAGATTAGGAGAGCTGGAGAGGGCAAAACGAAGCATTATCTGTTTTTAAAGCCTATATGGTATAGCTATCAAAGGTAGACTAGGTTCAGATAGTCCCTGGATGGTTAGTTTTGCTTGAATGCTTATTTTGATTTCCCAAGGACATATTTTGGCCTGCTTTTTTGCTGTCAGTCCTTGGGAATAGTGTATTCATTACTGCTTACTAAATGACTTTAATAAATTCTGATTACAAAATTAATTGTCACTAGGTAATATTTTGTAATATGAAAGGCAGTGTGATGTGAAGAAGTGCCCTGTTTTGGAAATAAGGGCATCGGGGACTAACTGCTGTCAACCTAGTGTGTGAATTTGAGCCAGTCACGTGATCATTGAGCCTTAGTTTTTTTTTCCTCATTTGGAAAATGAGGGAATAAAATAAATCTTAAAAAAGTTTTTTTAATGTTTGTTTATTTTCGAAAGAGAGAGACAGAGTGCGAGTGCGGAGGGGCAGAGAGAGAGGGACACACAGAATCCAAAGCCGGCTCCAGGCTCTGAGCCATCAGCACAGAGCCTGATGCAGGATTCAAACTCACGAACCGTGAGATCATGACCTGAGCCAAAGTCGGATGCTCAACCAACTGAGCCAGCCACCCAGGCACCCCTATAATAAATCTTTTTTAAAATAACTTTGTTTACTTTAGAAACACGAATAAACATGGTAAACTGTGTACTATGGTTTATAACAAAAATCAGCAACGTCTTGCTCCTCCCCATCTCTGATTCCTGTTTCCCAGTAAACCACTTTCAAATCTCTTAACAGTGTCTTTTGGTATTTATCTCCATATTTCTCAATAACGTAATCTACCATCAGTAACACCTCTTGTCATCCTGTATCTGTGCCTAAACTCTGCCCTTTTCTCCTTTACAACGAATGAACTCAGAGGCTCAGAGCTTGGAGCCTGCTTGAGATTCTGTGTCTTCCTCTTTCTCTGCCCCTCCCCCACTCGTGCTTGGTCTCTCTCTCTCTCTCTCTCTCTCTCTCTCTCAAAAATAAATAAACATTTAAAAAAAATTTACAATGAATGAACTCAGTATCCCATCTTAAGCTTCTCCTGCTTGGGTACAGAAACCCATCTCCTTTTACCTTCAAGGACTTTACTATTGTATTTCTCCCTCTTTTTCCTGCATTATTAATTTTCCCGTCTACTGGCTCATTTCCAGATGCTATTGCTGTGTGATATAACCACCTCAAAGCGTAGTGATGTAAAGCAGCACTTTATTAGGCTCACAGATCTTATTGGTCAGTAATTCACATAGGGTACACCAAGAATGCCTTGGTTTATTTTATTTTATTTTATTTTTAATTTTATTTTTTAAATTTTCATACAAATTAGTTAGCATATAGTGCAACAATGATTTCAGGAGTAGATTCCTTAATGCCACTTACTCATTTAGCCCATACCCCCTCCCACAGTCCTCCGGTAACCCTCTGTTTTCCATGCTTAAGAGTCCGTTATGTTTTGTCCCCCCCTCCCTGTTTTTATATTATTTTTGCTTCCCTTCCTTTATGTTCATCTGTTCTGTGTCTTAAAGTCCTCATATGAGTGAAGTCATATGATACTTGTCTTTTCTCTGATTGACTAATTTCACTTAACATTATACCCTCTAGTTCCATCCATGTAGTTGCAAATGGCAAGATTTCATTCTTTTTGATTGCCGAGTAATACTCCATTGTATATTTATATACCACATCTTCTTTATCCATTCATCCATTGGCTCTTTCCATACTTTGGCTATTGTTGATAGTGCTGCTATAAACATGGGGGTGTATGTGTCCTTTCAAAACGGCATACATGTATCCCTTGGGTAAATACCTCGTAGTGCAATTGCTGGGTCAAACTAAAACTATTTTTAGTTTTTTGGGGAACCTCCATACTTTTTGCCAGAGTGGCTGTACCAGCTTGCATTCCCACCAGCAGTGCAAGAGAGATCCTCTTTCTCCACATCCTCGCCAACACCTGTTGTTGCCTGAGTTGTTAATGTAAGAATGCCTTGTTTTTGTTCCACAATGTCTAGAACCTCAGTTGGGAAGACTTGCTGGCCAAGGGTATCTTGAAGGTGGGGGACTAGAATCATCTAGAGGTATCTTCACTTACAAGACTGGTAGTTGATGCTGGCTGTTGAGTGAGATCTCAGCTGGGGCTCTTAACTGGAGCATGTTCATGAGGGCTGGACTTTCTTACAACATGGGAGTCTCCATGTAGTTGGCTTTCTTACATGGTGAGTTGAGATTTAAAAGCGAACGTTTCAGTGAACGTAGTGTGGACAGGGATTAAACTCCACTAGTTAATTGGAGAGTGGCAAGGTCACATGTGAAAGAAAACATGCAGGATGAGAGAGATTGTTATGGCTGTCTCTGGACAATACTGTTGCCATAGTTTGCCTTTTTTTTGCTGCACTTCACATGCCTCCCACATCCAAAATACATGAAAATACACCAACCCCCTTCTCAGAGACCTCTAATTCACTCCCACCAGGACATCAGCTCAGAATTTAGTATCTCATCTTCTAAGTCAGGTCCAGATGCTGTTGAGGTTCCTTGGGAACCTTGGATATGGTTTCTTGACAGTGATTGCTCTTTAACCAAAAGACCTCTGAAGAGACAAGTTGTAGGTTATATGCCTCCACATACTTAACATACAAAACGGGAAAGGCACGTGTTAATTGCAGTGGACATTCCTGCTCAAAAAGAGGGACAAAGGAGACACATGGTAGTATATAGCAATTCTGAAACCTGGCTGGGAACACGTTGGCAGTTTCTTGACTAGGGTGCAATCCTGCTGTCTGGAGGTTGTTCTTTGTGGGCCATGACTGCTTCTTTTGGTCATTGATTTCACTTCTGAATCATTCTGTTTCACCAAAAGAACTGATCTGTCTTTGCAACTTAGTAACCATCTGAGCTTGCTTCCTGCCTGTAGTCCTTCAGGGTCCAAAAGCCACCTTTTATTTTATATAGTTACTGCCCCTTTCATTCTAAGCTGATGTAGCTCCTTTAAAAAGTTCATGGAGGGGCGCCTGGGTGGCTTAGTCGGTTTGGCCTCCGACTTAGGCTCAGGTCATGATCTCACTGTTTGTGAGTTCGAGCTCTGCTTCCGGCTCTGTACTGACAGCTCAGGAGCCTGGAGCCTGCTTTGGATTCTTTGTCTCCCTCTCTCTCTGCCCCTCCCCTGCTCATGCTCTGTCTCTCTCTGTCTCTCAAAAATAAATAAACAATAATAAAATAAAAAATAAATAAATAAAATAATTTTTAAAAAAAATTTCATGGACTTCCTGTGTATTAGTTCATAATCTGCTCCGTCAGACAAAAGCCATACCTACAAATCTTTTTTAAGAGGAGCTTTTTCTTATCTTCGGCTAACTGTGAGGCTGCTGTGGAACAATTCCCTTAAATGATCCTTAGAAAATTTTTTGTCTGAAAGGATCAATTTGCTGCTTAGATCTTCCTAAGTTTTTTTTTTTTTAATTTTTTTCAATGTTTATTTATTTATTTATTTTTATTTTTATTTTTTTTAAATTTTTTTTTCAACGTTTTTTATTTATTTTTGGGACAGAGAGAGACAGAGCATGAACGGGAAGGGGCAGAGAGAGAGGGAGACACAGAATCGGAAACAAGCTCCAGGCTCCGAGCCATCAGCCCAGAGCCTGACGCGGGGCTCGAACTCACAGACCGCGAGATCGTGACCTGGCTGAAGTCGGACGCTTAACCGACTGCGCCACCCAGGCGCCCCTCAATGTTTATTTATTTTTGAGAGACACAGAGACAGAGCGTGAGTAGGGAAGGGCAGAGAGAGAGGGAGACACAGAATTCAAAGCAGGCTCCAGGCTCTGAGCTCTCAGCACAGAGCCTGACTCGGGTCTCAAACCCATGCACCGTGAGATCATGACCTAAGCCAAAGTCGGACGCCCAACCGACTGAGCCACCCAGGTGCCCCAGATCTTTCTGAGGTTTTAACTGTGGATCTTACAGTCCCACTGTAGATTATCTTTGTCGGGAAGCCCTTTCTTACTTTAAGAATAGTCTGCTGGCTGGGAAGGATGTTCTGAACCCTTCCTTGAAATTGCACTCAAAAAGTGGCTCATTCTTTAGTTTACCTCTCTAATCTCTTAATTACAAAGGCAGCTAGAAGAAGCCAGCTGCTTCTTCAACATTCTACCTAGAATTTCCTTAACTCATTAAGTATATATTACATTTCCCATGTTAACTGTAGGTGCTAGTTTTGCCACACTTTACTATATAACAAGGGTATCCTTTTATTGAGTTTTCAATAGCATTGTCCTTACTTGCCTTTAAACCCTTGTGGACAGCCTTGTTAAGGCTTTTTTGCTTTCATTAAGTCTCCTCAGTGCCCTTTAAATATGTGAATACAACCAGAAGGGTCCTCATCTGTTCTTTGGCTGTACTAGAATTGTTCCCTAACCTGGTGGTTTATCATAATTACCTAGAGGGCTGATTGAAACATACATTGCTGGGTACCACCCTCAGAGTTTCTGTCTCAGCAGTTCTAAAATGAGACCTAAGAATTTGTATTTTTAACAACTTCCCAGGTGATGCCTATGGTGTTAGTTTGAGGACAAGGCTGAGAATCACTGATTTAAAACAGGGTTTGGACGTACCTGGGTGGCTCAGTTGGTTGACTCTTGATTTCAGCTTAGGTCATGATCCCAGGGTCGTGGGATTGAGTCCTGTGTTGGACTCTGTGCTGAGCGTGGAGCCTGCTTAAGATCCTCTCTCTTTCCCTCTGGCCTTCTCCCTGCTTGTGCTCATGCTCTCTCTCAAAAATATGAAATAAAATAAAACAGGGATTGGCACAGGAATCTATGATGCTATGTCTATGATGTTGCTGTTCACTGCTTTTCTTGATGGGCCTAGTACAGTCTTGGGCACAGAGTTGCTGTGTGCTGAAGGTTGGACAGTAGCTGTCAGCCTTGCCTATCTTAGGTAGTTATGCTGTGCAGTTTTTTTGTTGGTGTGCCATATTTGATCTGTCCCTGATATCTTTGGAGTTTTTCTGAGAAATGGAGCAATATATGCAGCATTAATTTATTAAAATAAATTCTATTTGTTTATTTTTTAATGTTTTATTTATTTTTGAGAGAGCACAAACGGGGGAGGGGCAGAGAGAGAGAGAGAGAGAGAGAAAGACAAAGAAAGAAACAGGATCTGAAATGGGCTCTGTGCTGACAGCAGTGGGCCCAATGTGGGGCCTGAACTCACGAACCGTGAGATCATGACCTGAGCCAAAGTTGGATGCTTAATTAACCGACTGAGCCACCCAGGTGCCCCCATTTTTGGTTTTTATGCTATTCTTTCTGTTAGTCATTGCTTTTATTATTTTTTTAAAAAATTATACTTAGATCTCTTCTCTACTCTGAAATTATATTTTGAAACTTTCCCATGCTTTCTTGATCCATCTGGAATTTGTGTTAGTGCAAGGTATAAAATGGGATCCAACTTTTTTCCCTCAGGTGATTGTTCTAACACTGGCATCAAATAATCTATCTTTGCTATGGGAAATACTAATATTTTAAATTATGTATATAGTTGAGTCTGTTTCCAGCCTTTGTTTTGTTCTAACAGAGGCCTCTGTGAAATTACTGTGATTTCTAGGTCAGGGAATAGTTCTATCAGTTTCTTTATTTTGAAGTTCTGTACAATGTTTAGCATATGGAAGGTATTCCAGTGTTTGAAAATAAAATGAGTAAGTCAACAGCTTAGGGATATAAGCAGATCTTTGTGCATATTATTTAATTTGATTATTCTATTCAATTTCTTTCTTTATTCTTATTTTACACTTGGATTTAACCTTGGTTTTCTGTTTTTATTTTACTCTTTTTGGCTTTATTGTGAGGTGTTATTTTTTGTACTTGATGAATGGGTATTTGTTAACTTTGAGTCTGTTCTTATTAATCTATTTTTGGATTTAAATTGTTAAAAACTAACAATATGGTTTATCTGTATTAAACTTGCATGTGCAAATTTGCATATGAACCTGATGCGGGGCTCATTCTCATGACCATGAGATCATGACCTAAGCCAAAATCAAGAGTCAGATGTTTAACCGACTCAGCCACCCAGGCACCCCTATAGTAAATTTTAATATACGATGGGTAAATTTCTTCTTATTACTTTTCTGACAAATATGTTAAGAGCTTTGATAAATTATAAAAATGACAAATACAACAAAGGAAAAATAGGAAAAAGCCAGACACAATTCATAACGAAATACACATGGACAACAAATATACCTAGCTATCTTCACCAATAATAAGGAGAATTCAATGAAAAATAAGGACTAACTTCTCTTTTTTTTGCCCGTATACTGTTTCTAGCGGATAGTTTGAATTACAAGCTATGCAAAAAAAAAAAAAAAAAAAAAAAAAATCCCATCATTAATCGTAAGAACTTTTAAATGCCTATCAAATACATTCACACAGAATTTAATAGGATCTGCATTTTTAGGAGATACACACGTCTTATCTAATAAGTCAGATTCTTGTGTTATCCCAGACACGTCTTCATTAGTCCTTTTGTACTATTACGTTTAAAAAAAATTTTTTTTAATGTTTATTTATTTTTGAGACAGAGAGAGAGAGAGACGGAGTGTGAGGGGGGAGGTACAGAGAGAGAGAGGGAGACACAGAATCTGAAGCAGGTTCCAGGCTCTGAGCTGTCAGCACAGAGCCCAACATGGATGGGGCTCAAACTCATGGTTTCATACTAGATGTGCTTACTGTGATAGTGTCTACCACTTCTGACTTTATAACATTTTTAATGTAATGTTTATATTCAAACAAAATGAGCAGCATAATGGATTAGATGGTGTGAATATGAGACAAAAATACTTAAAAAGCAATCTCTGTTAAAGCTTTTTTCCTAAATTAATTTTCCTATATTTTGAATAATTTTATATCTAGAATTCATTTTTCTTATGCCATGTTACCTGGACATTCCATTTTTGACCAAAGAAGAATGTTCAGTCTCTAAAGAACCTACAAAATTAAATCAGTTTACGTGTAATTAATGTAATCAAAATTAGTGTTACTGTTTTCAAGCAGAAGTTGAGGGAAGAACAAGTTCTGGACCAATTAGTCAATAGAGCCTAGACCACATTGTCTCCTTTTCTCCTTTTGTCCTCTTTAATAATAGCATCATTGTATAGCATGGCTGGTAGTTGGTGCTGTCAGTGATCCACCTTTATCCCCTGGGAGCTTCAGTGTGCTTGAGTTAGTGTTTGCATCTCCGACCAGCTGACTCTTCTTGAAAATGTAGGAAGCCATACTTCCGATGCTCTGGCGGCCAGGCCGGAAGCGCTGTGAAATTAACACTCCTGTGTGTAGCCCTCGGCCACTTAACTCTTCAGGGGTTGCTATTGTACAAACACTACAGCTCATCCCTGGGATGGGATAATTCTGAGATATTATGCTTTTTATACTGTTTTCTAGAGCCTTTCTGAGGGACTAGGCTCACTCTGGTAGCTGGTTTGAGAGTGCAGTTTATAGGCTGCCTTCCCTTTCTTATACCACTTCTCTGTTTCTCTGTCGTAGTTTCCTGAATTTCAGAACTAATTTACTTTTGAATCCTGTATGAGGTTTTGCTTCCAGGAATATTTAAACTAAGACATCATCTCTTAGGGGATAGTGTGACCAAACTTCAATGAGAAGTTTTGTTTTTCAGCAGTTTTATTTTTCAACATATATGAATTGCCATACTTTTTTCATCCTCGCTGCCTGTATTGTTGGAAAGGGAAAAAAAGGAAAAGAGAAAAAGAGAAAACAAAGGAAAAGAAAAAGAAAAGCTAGGGGCGCCTGGGTGGCTCAGTTGTTGGGTGACCAACTTCGGCTCGGGTCATGATCTCACAGTTTGTGAGTTCGAGCCCCGCGTCGGGCTCTGTGCTGACAGCTTGGATCCTGGAGCCTGCTTCCGATTCTGTGTCTCCGCCTCTCTCTGCCCCTCCCCTGCTCATGCTCTGTGTCTCTCTGTCTCTCAATAATAAATAAATGTTAAAAAAAAAAAAAAAAGAAAAAAAGGAAAAGAAAAGCTCTAGCATTGTCTAATAAAGTGTGAAGAGAAGGGAAGTGTTAGTCTCTGGATGAGGTTAATTCAGGTGGATTATTGCGTTTAATCATTACAACAATCCTCAGAAGTCATAGCCATTATTATTATTCTTTGTTTTAAGAAATGAGGGAAACTGAGTGCAGAAAGATTAAACTGACTTCAGAGTAACATCACACGGGACAGAATTCAAACCCAGTTCCATTTCAAACTTGCGTCCCAAACCAAAGGCTATATTCTTCCTCTTTGTTTTCATTTCAGTATTTAAAAATATTTTTTTAAATATTCTTAACATATAGGAAATTAGGAAAATAAAATTGTCTGTATTTGCCATCCACTTTTAACAATATTTTGTTACTTTTTGCTTTGGATCTTATTTTCTTTAAGAAATAAACATTATAGATACAGTCGAAGCCCATCTACCTATTGCTACTCCTGTCTCTCCCCTGTTTACCTCGCTAGAGGTAACTAACCACTAGCCTGAGGTTAGTATCATTTTCATGCCTATTTTAAACTTTTATTTTATATATATATATATATATATATATATATACATATATATATATACTAAGTATGTATTTCGTATATATAGTAATACCTATAAATATATAAATATAATTTATAAATATCTATATCATATAAATATAAATATTTATAAATGTAATTTATAAAAGATATAGTAATACATAGAAATATATAACTAATGTATAAATATATAAATAAATAACATTTATATATTAAATATAATTTATGAATATACAAATAAATAAAGAATATAGTAGTATTAAACTGTGGGTTTAAACAGATTGCATCACACATAAATATCAATCTACAACTTGCTTTTTAAACCTCACTTATCTTTATGACATTCATGTATCTGTGTGTTCGTATATATAGCTCTAGTTCATTCATTAAAATTGATGTATAATATTCTCATTATGAAGATTCTCCAATTTATATACTGTTTTTTTTCTACTGATGAACATTTAGATTATTTGTTTTATTTTATTATTTTATTTTATTAAGTTTCATTTTAATTCCAGTATAGTTAACATACAATGTTATATTGGTTTCAGATGTACAATATAGTGATTCAACAATTCTATCCCTTACTCAGTGCTCATCATGTTAAGTATATTCTCAATCCCCTTCACCTATTTCACCCATCTCCCCACCCACCTACCCCTCTGGGAATAATCAGTGTGTTCTCTATAGTTAAGAGTCTGTTTCTTGGTTTGTCTCTCTCTCTCTCTCTCTTCTTTTCCCCAAAATATGGAGTGCTTCACAGATTTGTATGTCATGCTTGCACAGGGGCCATGCTAATCTTCTCTGTAGTGTTCTAATTTTAGTATCTGTGCTGTCAAAGGGAAGCACTATTTGTGGTTTTTTTGTTCTTACAAATAATGCTACTATGAACATGATGCAGTACTGCATTCATTTCTCTAGGGTTATAACTAGAAATGGAATTTCTGGTTTGTAGAATAGTTATATCTTCAGATTAATTAAATGTAGCCCAGTTGCTCTCTAAAACCAGGTGTTTGAAGGGTCCTTCTGCTCTATATCTTCTCCTTCACACTTGGTATCTTTGGACTCCTTAATTTGGCAACCGGATGGGTATAATTCTATATCCTACCTTAATTTGCATTTACTTAATTACAAGTGAGATCTACCATCTTCTCCTGTGTTTATTGGTCTATTCATGTCTTTCGGTTTTTTTTTTATTAGGATTTCTTTTGTTTATTGATTTATATTTTGTAGTTACCTTTAGTTTGTAGTTTGGCTTCTGATCAACAAGGATTAGTACTATTTGGCACCTGTCAGTTTGATAAAAATGTCCTTTTTTTGGTTAACTTTTCTGTATGGTTTTGTGTCTCTTCTAAGCACTGTATACCTTGATTAAAAAAAGAAAATCCAGTCTGATGTTCTTTGTCTTCTAGAAAGTGGTTTTAATTGGCTAATCTACATTTATTGTACTTGTTGACATCTGGACTTAAAAATTTTTTGTTATATTATTTTGCTTTTAATTTTCTTTACTTTTTTCCTTCTTTTCTGCCTTCTTATAGATTTAAAGATCTTATAAGTCTTTTCTTTTAATGGCTAACTTAAAAATTTTTGACATAAATACTTAAATATTCACTTTATAAAAAAGCACAAAGTTATTTAGCATACTTCTTCTACAAAACAGGCAAGGAGGAATCAAACACCCTCTGTCATCTTACTCTCAGCTAAAATTTCAGTTTCACATGTTTCTTTTTTAAGTTTTTCATTTTTAAAAACCTGCCAGTACCTAATACTACTTGTACTATATTTAGAGATCAGAATCTTTTTTTTTTTTTTTTAACGTTTATTTATTTTTGAGACAGAGAGAGACAGAGCATGAACGGGGGAGGGTTAGAGAGAGGGAGACACAGAATCTGAAACAGGCTCCAGGCTCTGAGCTGTCAGCACAGAGCCCGACGCGGGGCTCGAACTCATGGACCGTGAGATCATGACCTGAGCCGAAGTCGGCCGCCCAACCGACTGAGCCACGCAGGCGCCCCGAGATCAGAATCTTTAAAAGAAAAAAATCTGTAATAAATTTTATGAACAACTTTTGCTTTCAAGTGTACATGAGAGATGAATTGTAAAATATAAAACAAAATTTGGGATTTCATTTCCTGAAACTTTCTGATTGAATAACCTGAAAACACTCTTATTAAGAAATGCTAGATTTGCAACTATGTGAATGGAACTAGAGGTTATTGTGCTAAGTGAAATTAGAGAAAGACAAATATATGACTTCACTCATATGAGGACTGTAAGAGACAAAACAGATGAACCTAAGGGAAGGGAAACAAAAATAATATAAAAACAGGGAGGGGGACAAAACAGAAGAGATTCATAAATATGGAGAACAAACTGAGGGTTATGGGAGGGTTTGTGGGAGGGGGGATGAGCTAAGTGGGTAAGGGGCACTAAGGAATCTACTCCTGCAAATCATTGTTGCACTATATGCTACCTAATTTGGATGTATATTAAAAAAACAAAATAAAATTATAAAAAAAAAGAAATGCTAGGTGAAATATAGCAAACATCCTTTAAAAAAAGCTTTTTTCTTAGGGAGAATTTTGAACATACAAAAGTAGACATAATGGTGAAATGAACTCTTACATACTAATCACTCAGCTTCAATAGCCCTATTACCTGAGCCATTTCTGTGCCATCTGCTTTCTCTGTTATGGTGTTATTTTAAAGCACATGGTAGACACCATATCATTTCTTCCATTATTTCAGTATTCACCTCTACAATATAAGAACGCTTTTTTAAATTAAAAAATTACAATACCTGGGGGCATCTGGGTGCCTCAGTCGGTTAAGCATTCCGACTTTGGCTCAGGTCGTGATCTTACAGTTCATGAGTTCGAGCCCTGCACTAGACTCTGCACTGACAGTGCAGAGCTAGCTTGGATCCTCTGTCTCCCTCTCTGCCAGTGCCCTGCCCTCTCTCTCTGTCTCTCTCTCACACACACATTCTCTCTCTCTCTCTCTCAAAAATAAATTTAAAAAGCTTTACAAATAAAAAATTACAGTTCCTTAATATCTTTATATATTCAGTAAGCAATCAAATTTCTGATTGTCTGATATGTCATAAACGGCTTTTTCAAATGGCATTGGGTATTTTTTTAAACTAGGATCCAAATAAGGTCCACACATTGTGACTTTATAGTCTCAATCTATATTTTTCCTACATCTCTTCTCTTCTTTATTTTTAACTCCACTAGTTATAATTTCCCACAATGTAGATTTTGCTGATAACCTTTTCATGGTATAGTGTACTGTGGTCCTCTGTTCTCTGCATTTCCTATAAATTCGTATTTTATAGACTTGATTGTATTCAAAATTTTCATACTGCCAGAAAATAGTTTCTTACATGTTCTTGTTTTATTAATTCTACTTTTTCAGTTGACTGCCTTCCAGTCCTTTTTATAGGATCCTTCTAAATTTCCCTTTCCCTTGTAAATTGGGTTTTCTATAGCATGTTTTCTTCCATTCTTTACCTTCATTGAATGTTGTCTTTCCTAAAGGTATTACATCACATCTACCCTAGGGTCTAGAGGAAGTATTTACATTGCTACTTCCATAGCTCTTTATTATCCTGATACAAAAAACAAAAATCTTATCCTTTGAGATTAATATGATACAGCTTATATCCTCAGTCCCTCCTGTTATCCTTTGCTGCTCTTTTCTTGCCTATTCCTGTGTTATTGAGAATTTTTGACATCTAACTTGGTTTTCCTTTATACTCCTTTTTCTGACATTTTCATGAGGTTATATTATTATCCAGGTGAAGAACTCACCTAAAGACATGTTAAGGTTTCTTAGTATATATTTGACTCTGCAGTGTCATCCACATTTTATAGCAGTACTGCATTCTCATGATGTCATTCGAATTAAACCTTGTTATTATCTCAGATTGGTAAACTGTTAATGTTACCAATTTCTGCTCATATTCTCTGGTATTTTTAGGTCTTTTATATTGCATACCTGTGCTCTTGATCCTGTCCGTGTCCATCCTAGGGCTAACACCTTGCTTCTTTGTTTTCCCTTTCTTTCTTTGGTATTATCACTGTTTGCCCCCTCTGGTAGCTTAAGAATTATGCTTTAGCTGATTATGATTATGATTATGATTATTATTTGTTCTCTTCTGCTCTTTGACCATTAGCAGCTACCCTTTCTCTTTTCTGCTCTTCACTCTTTTCTTTTTTTTTTTTTTTTAACATTTATTTATTATTGAGAGACAGAGAGACAGAGCATGAGCCAGGGGAGGGGCAGAGAGAGGAGGAGACACAGAATCTGAAACAGGCTGCAGGCTCTGAGCTGTCGGCACAGAGCCCAATGCGGGGCTCGAACTCACAAACCGCGAGATCATGACCTGAGCCGAAGTCGGACGCTCAACCGACTGAACCACCCAAGGGCCCCAGCTCTTCACTCTTAAAAATAGCCATGCCACCTCGATTTCCTTATTTCCTAATTATTCTCTTAATTTTTTCCCCAGATATTTCATATACATTGGTTTGAAAATCAGATCACACAGAAGAGCTTAAAATGCAAAAACAGTTACAATGAGAAGTTTTATTCTTCTGACTTCAGTCCTTTTCTCCCAGAGAAAGTTAGCTTTGACTGTTAACTTTTCGTAGTTCAGTCTGTTTCACCTATACCAATGTTTCCTTCCCCTTCTCCTCATATGTATTCATTTCACTGTATTTGATGTCTTTGTAACTTAAGGTAGTATATTATAACTTTATTTCTTGTTCCAGAAACCGTAGACAATATTTGTTGATTTCTTACTTTCTAGGATTAATGTACCTTTACCAAGATTCTCTTTAGCTACCTCTTGCGTTCACTTCTCAGCGTTAAGCATTTGTATTTTTATGTCAAAATGAACATTTACATTGAGTCTAGTAACGTTAATGGGCACTTTAGTTCTTTGTAGGCGATTCCAAATTTGCAAAACAGTAACAGTGTTATATTGAGGATTATTTGTTGTAGAGCCAGGAGCATACTGTAATTTCATTCTCATTCTTGTCAAGTTTTCTTCCATCGGAATTACCTTTTTTTCCCTTTTTTTTCCCTGTTATTTTCCTTTATTATATCCTCTGTGGGTGTGTTGTGTTGTGTTGTGTTGTTTTGTATTGTTTGTTTTTAAGTGCTTCATGGCAAGCAGTCTGATACCACTTTTTTCTGAAGTCTTCCTTCCAGAGTCTTCTCGCTGGGCTGAGTGTGCTTCAGGCCTGCTGCCCAGCTGTCTGTCATCATGTGACTTAACTACTTCTTTCCAGGGTTGGATCTATTTTCTGGACCTGTTGTCATCTTTTTGATTTACTCCTTTGGTTTGGTTGGTATGTCTTAAGAAAGTAACTTCTGAAATGCTGCCTTTGAGGTAAACTTTGAATATTCGGATGTTTGAAAATTACTTTATTCTGCTGGGTAAGAATTCTAAGTTGAACACCATGCATGAGATTAGAAGATTCAAAATAATAGTATAGAATGAAAGGAAAAGCCTTTGTGGGAGGGGTCTTTACCCTTCCCATCCTTTATCTATGGTAGTCTTTTGCTAATTTCTTAATTGCTAAATTCAGTGGATTTTTTTCCCTTTCTTCTATCTTATTTAACCTCTTCACAATATTTGATAATTTGTCTTGTGATACTCTTTTTATTTCTTTTTTAAAAGGAACTCTATTTTTATTAAAATTTATACAGAAAAGAACAATAATCAGAAGTATACAAATGGCACAAAGTGAACACTTCCAGCTTTTCTCCTACTTCTCGACTGTTTCAAGAATCTGCTACATTCCTCTTTATGTTCTCCCATTTCTGACAGTTATAAATAATTCTTAAATGTTTGGGTTTAAGAATTTGATATCCAACCCTCTTTTTATCTTATATATCTTACATCTGGGCATCATGTATACTTTATGCCTAATGACTTTGGAATCTCTCACAAAAGCACATAATGTTTTTCTTAGCCTTTGGAAATCTAGCTGCCTATGTGGTATCTCAGTCTGGGTGTCTTATTGGTAACTGAGATTCATTATGTGCCAAACTGAATTCATCATTCCTCCACAGCTATTTTTCTTCCATATGTCCTACTCTGTGAATTCTAAGACTGGACACCCAGCCTCCCAAACCCCAAACCAAGAAATTATTCTTAATTCCTCATATATGAAGCTGATTACTGCGAATCTTCCTTTTAATTGTCTTATAGGTGCTTCATATTCCAGATATCTAAAATCTACTTTCCTGGGGTGCCTGGGTGGCTCAGTCAGTTGAATGTCTAACTTTAGCTCAGGGCATGATCTCATGGTTCGTGGGTTGCAGTCCCGCGTCAGGCTCTGCACTGACAGCTCAGAGCCTGGAGCCTGCTTTGGATTCTGTGTCTCCCTCTCTTTCTCTGCTGCCCCCTGCTTGTGTGCTCACACGTTCGTTCTCTCTCTCTTTCTCTCTCTCTCAAAAATAAAATTAAAAAAAATCCTATTTCCTTTCAAACTTACTTTTGTTATCTATCTTGGTGCGTAGCATTACTTTTTTTATACCTAGTTGCTTAGTTGGAAATCTCAAATTCAGGTTGATTCCTCCCTTTCTCTGAATGTCCAGTTGGTAATTAAGGTAGGTTTATGTGGTAAACCTATGTGGTACACAGTCCTGTCCTTTTCCCCCTGTGTATTTGAATATTACAGTTCCTGCAACACTTTATGTATTGTTTTATATCTGTCCACATTATTTCCTTTCCCTTCAGATGAAGAGCTTTTAAGGCAAAGGATTGTCTCTTTCTTTTGGAAAATGTTGAATGTGTAAATGAGTGTTAAGTAAGTTGCGATAAAGTCAGGTGATACAATAATATGTAAACAGAAAAGTGATGGAATACATTTAGACTAGAAAATTTGACATGAGCGAGCAAGTTTAAAAATTCCAGAATTTCTCTTAACAAATCTAATACATACCTGTTTTATCTACATTTTGGCTGAATTACTCCTAAAATACCTTTGTAAAGAGAAGGGAAATATATGAGTAAGTGCAGTATAATGACATTTTATCTTCTTTTATTAAGGATTCATAAAGTAGAATTTTATATTTTACTGTATCACCAGGAAATTTCTATGACAGTTATAGATTACTGTGGTATACTTTCCAAAATCGGCTTCATTCTGTGAACATTGGTTTTAAGTTTTAAGTGATTTTTTTCTACTTTTAATTCTTTATAATTAATAGCGAATAATGGAAACCAACATACACTTAAAGGAAATATAGCTAACTTCCAACAGATTAATTAAACATATTCCAGATATTAGCAATTAGCAATCAGTACTAAAATGTTTTATGAAATGTATATCAAAGTGGTTTTAACGTTAGCCTAGAGGCTAATTAAGACATTTTTAGGGGCACCTGGCTGGCTCAGTCAGTAGGGCATACAACTCTCGATCTCAGGGTTGTGAGTTCAAGCCCCACATTGGGCACGGAGCCTACTTTAAAAAAAATTTATTTTTTAAATAATATCATATCAAAGAAAAATCCTACTTAATGAAAGAGGTGATAGAAGCAAAAACTAAGGGAAATAATACTGACACCAAAACACGGGTTTTTAGAAAAAGGCCCTCTTACTTTAGATGGGAGTGTATATATAATAAAGCCAATTTCTTAAACTGACAAATAACTTAAAAGTAGATGAGACTAAAAAATAATTGATACTTCTTGCTGTTCCCTTTTTAGCTGTCTTTCCTCAAATGTTAGTTTAGCCTTTGAGGAATGTAGGGAAACAGAAGAGTAGGTACATTATGCCTGAAGCATCCTCCTACCGTAGTTCTTAGCCAACGTTTCTTTGTCATTACCATAGGAAATTCTGTCTGATAAAAAATATCCAAGCCCTTTTTTAAACAATAGTTGCTGATAAGTAGATCCAAATTTTTACTAACTGATGATTTCTGTTGAAGACATGATGTTCCCAATACCATTGACAAGAAGCTCAAATTGGACTTTCTCTGCCCTTGTGCAATTCATGTTATGTAACTTTTCTTGGCTGTCACTATACTTGGATGTTTGATTATGGTTTAGGGAGGTATTGCATTAGATATAATTGGCCAAATGTGAACTTTAAAAGTATGTTTGGGTAGCCAGATATCTGGTAGAAACTGATCAAACTAAAGTAGGAATGAGAAGAGGTAAAGACAACAAAACTTTGTTTTGATGCTAACAGCTATCTGGGGGAATTGTTTTACATTTTCTATGTTTCTTCTAAGAATAGATGTACTTTTAAAAAAACAGTTTTATTGAGATGTAATTCACATACTGTACATTTTGCCCTTAACCGTACATTTTTGTTTTAAATTGAAGAAGCAAAACTAGAATCTGTGTGAATGGGAATAGTGAGAAATTGTATTTAGACATCATTCTCAACTGCATTCCTGGGATTAACCCCTCTTGGTCTTGATTTTCTGACTTTTTTATGTGTTACTGGTTCCATGTTCTATTGTTTTGCGATGTTCTTGAGAAACATTTGCCTTTTGTGATACTCACATCTAGCTTTGACATCAGAGTAATGATTATAAAATAAAATAATTTGGGAAGTATTTCCTGCTTCTCTGTTTTTGGTAAGAGTTTGTATAGAATTGGTATTATTTTGTCCTTAAATTTTGGCAGACTTTACCAGTGAAGTGATTTGGCCTGGCGTTTTCTTTGTGGATAGATTTTTAATGAAAAATTTGATTTATTGAACAGATATATGTATGATACAATTCATGTTTTCTGTTTTTTTCTATATCAGTTTTGTTAAAATTACCGGTATAAATCATTGTAATCCCTTTTCCACTTAGTATCTATAAGATCTGTAGTGATATTCGGCTTTTATTCCTGCTATTGATAACTCATGTGTTTTTTTTTTTTTTCCTTTCATTTTTGATCATTCTACTTAGAGATATAAATCTTATTAATCTTTTTCTAAAACTAACTTTTGGTTTTATTGATTTTCTCTGTTTTCTCTGCTCTTCATTACTACTTTCTTCTCTTTTCTCTGGTTTCTTTTTCTAGCTACTTAGGAAGATTATTGATGCCAGATCATCTTTCTTAACATAAGTACTTAAAATACACATTTCCCTTTAAACATCACATTAGCTGTATTTCAAAAATTTTATTTTTTAACAGTTTTTCTTCTCTTATTTTTTTTTTTTACTATGTAATAACATTTTTATTTATTTCTCCAATAGCCAAGAAATAAAGTATAAAATTGTTTTCTCCATTTTCTTTGGAGAAATTATTGAGAAATTTCAATTATTATTTTAATGTTTATTTTTATTTTTGAAAGAGAGAGAGAGAGCGAGTGAGCTTGGGGAAGGGGCAGAGGCAGAGGGAGACACAGAATCCGACGCAGGCTCTGGGCTCTGAGCTGTCAGCACAGAGCCTGATGCAGGGTTTGAACTCTTCAACTGTGAGATCATGACCTGAGCTGGTTCTTTGAAAAGATCAACAAAATTGGTAAGCCTGTAGCCAGAAATCATCAAAAGAGAGAGAGAGAGAGAGGGAGAGAGAGAGAACTTGAATAAACAGTATTAGTAATGAAAGAGGAGAAATAACAATCAACACCACAGAAATACAAAGAATTGTAACACAATATCAATATTATGAAAACTGAATATTATGAAAACCTGTCTATGCCAATAAATTGGACAATCTAGAAAAAATGGATAAATTCCTAAAAACCTATAACCTACCAAAACTGAAGCAGGAAGAAATAGAAAATTTCAACAGAACAGTTACCAGCAATGAAATTGATTCAGTAATCAAAAAACTTCCCAAAACAAAAGTCTAGGAGCAGATTTCTTCACAGGTGAATTCTGTCAAACTTTTTGGGTTAATACCTATTGTTCTCAGGCTATTCCCCCAAAAAAAGAAGAGGAAGGAAAACGTCATTGAGGCCACTGTCACCCTGATACCAAGACCAGAAAAAGATGTCCCCAAAAAAGAGAGCTATAGGCCACTATCTTTCATGAATATAGATGTAAAAATCCTTAACAAAATTTTAGGAAACCGAATCCAACAATACATTGGAAAAATCATACACCATGGCCAAGTGGGATTTATTCCTGGAATGTAAGCGTGGTAATATATTTACAGAACAACCAGTGTGATATATTGCATTAGTAAGAGAAAGGATAAAATCCGTAAGATCACTTCAATAGACACAGAGAAAGCATTTGACAAAATACAATATCCATTCATGATAAAAATTCTCTGCAAAGTAGGTCTAGAGGGAACATACCTCAACATAATAAAGGCTTTATATGAAAAACACACAGCCACCTCAGTGGTGAAAAACTGAGAGTTTTACCTCTAAGGTCACGAACAAGACAAGGATATACACTCTCACCATTTTTATTCAACATAGTACTGGAAGTCCTAGCCACAGCAGTCAGACAACATAAAGAAGTAAAAGGCATCCAAATTGCTAAGGAAGAAGCAAAACTCTAACTCTTGGCAGATGACTTGCTACTATGTATAGAAAACCCTAAAAATGCCAACAAAAACTACTAGAACTGATAACTAAATTCAGTAAAGTCACAGGATGTAAAAACAATGGACAGAAATCTGCTGTGTTCCTATATGCTAATAATGAAGCAGCAGTAACTAAAATTAAGAAAACATTCCATTTATAGATGCACCAAAAAATAAGAAAATACCTAAGAATAAACTTAACCAAAGAGGTGAAAGATCTATACTATGAAACCGTAAAACACTGATGAAAGAAATTGAAGATGATGCAAAGAGGTGGGAAGACATTCCATGCTCATGGGTTGGAAGAACAAATATTGTTAAAATGTCCATACTTCCCAAAGCAATATATAGATTTAATGCAACCCCTATCAAAATACCAACAGCATTTTTCAAAGAACTCAAATAAACAATTCTTAAATTTCTTTGGAACCACAGAAGACCTTGCATAGACAAAGCAATCTTGAAAAAAAAGAACAAAACTGGTGGCATCCTTCTCCCAGATTTCAAGGTATACTATGAAGCTGTAGTAATGAAAACATGGTGCTGGTATAAAGATAGACATATAGATCAATCGAATAGAACAGGAAACCCAAAAATAAACCCAGAATTATGTGGTTAATTAATCTTTGACAGAGAAGGAAAGAATATACAATGAGAAAAAGACAGTGTCTTCAACAAATGGTGTTGGGAAAACTGGCCAGCTACATGGAAAAGACTGAAGCAGACCACTTTCACCATACACAGAAATAAACTCAAAATGGATTAAAGATCAAAATGTGAGACCTGAAACCATGCAAATCCTTGAAGAGAGTGCAGGCAGTAATTTCTCCAGCATCAGCTGTAGCAATATTTTTCTATATATGTCTCGTGAGGCAAGGGAAAGAAAAGCAAAGATAAACGGTTGGGACTACAAAAAAAAAAAAAAAAAAAAAAAAAAAAGCTTCTGTACAGCAAAGGAAACGGAGTCTTAATTTATAGACTAGACTGGCATATGATATAACTTAGTATTCCATTTATTCCATTATTCCATTTACACTTGAAAATGATGTACATTCTGCAGTTATTAAGTATATTGTGATGTAAATGTTTAGTTGGTTAATGATGTTCAGGTCTTCAGTATTCTTTTTTTTTAAGTTTATTTCTTTTTGAGAGAGAGAGAGAATGAGTGAGGGAGTGGCAGAGAGAGGAGGAGAGAAAATTCCAAGCAGACTCTGTGCTGTCAGTGCAGAACCCAGTGCGAAGCTCGAACTCACAAACTGGGAGATCATGACCTGAGCCGAAATCAAGGGTTGGACGCTTAACTGACTGAGTCACCCATGCCCCTGGATCTTCAATATTCTTATTTTTTTCATCTGTTTTACTTCTGTTAATTCCTGACAGAGCAGTATTAAAATTTCTAGCTATTAGAGTTGTTTTGCCTATTTCTTTCTTTACTTTTCTGCTTCATGTGACTTGAAACTATTATTACATGCATATGAGAAGTCTAATATATACATCTATTTATTGTAGTTTTTTTTTTAATGTCCTGTTTTAAAAGCTGTCATGAAGATATTTTTTTCTGGAATATTATATGACCTTTTACTTATTGGTTGGTTATCTATCTCAAATTAATATTTTTGGGTATTGGTGTAAGTTGGAGGTCAAGATTGCTTTTTCTTCTTGCCACTTAATAGCCATTGACTGCCATACTTTTACTGAAAAGACTGACATTTCCACCAAAATGCAGTTGACCATATTTGTTTTCAGTTAGGTTATCTTATGTGAGGATATTTTTCTCAGCTCTATTTGTTCCTTTGGTCTATTTTTCTATATTTTTTTTAAATATGAAATTTATTGTCAAACTGGTTTCCATACAACACCCAGTGCTCATCCCAACAGGTGCCCTCCTCAATGCCCATCACCCACCCTCTCCTCCCTCCCATCCCCCATCAACCCTCAGTTTATTCTCAGTTTTTAAGGGAGACTCTTATTTTTCTGTATTTATGCCAATACCAACTTGACTTAATTATACTAACTTCACAGTAAATCTTGATGTCTGGTAATGTAAATCCTTCCAGTTGGCTCTTCTAGATTGTTTTGACTCTTGTAATCCTTTGTTTTCCATGCAGATATTAACTTGTAAATTCCCATAACATAAGCTGCTAGGATTTTAATTGGGACCGTGTTGACTCTATATATCAATTTGGAGAAGAGATGCTACCTGAGCAATATTGAGTTTTCCTATAGTCTTTTTTTTTTTTTTTAAAGTTTATTTGTTTTGAGAGATAAAGTGCAAGTGAGGGAGGGGCAGAGAGAGCGAGAATGCCAAGCAGGCTCCACACTAGCAGTGTGGAGCCTGATGGGAGGCTCAAGCTCTGAACTGGGAGATCATGACCTGAGCCAAAGTCAGACACTTAACCTACTGAGCCATCCAAGCACCCCCAGTTTTTCTATACTCTTATATCTGTATGTTCTATTCTTCCATTATTTAACTGGCCTTTATTTTTTCTAGCAGTGTTTTATAGTTTTTATTAGAGTTATTACAGATATTTTAGTAGATTTATTCCTAAACACTTGACTCTGTTACTATTGTTAATGATGCTGTTTTTAATCATCTTCATTTTTAAATTTGTTTCTGGTATATGAAAATCAATTAAATTTTGTATATTGATTTTGTATGCACTATCCTTTCTAACTTCATTTAGTAATTGTTATATTCTTTTTTTTTTTTTAATTTTTTTTTCAACGTTTATTTATTTTTGCGACAGAGAGAGACAGAGCATGAACGGGGGAGGGGCAGAGAGAGAGGGAGACACAGAATCGGAAACAGGCTCCAGGCTCTGAGCCATCAGCCCAGAGCCTGACGCGGGGCTCGAACTCGCGGACGGCAAGATCGTGACCTGGCTGAAGTCGGACGCTTAACCGACTGCGCCACCCAGGCGCCCCAGTAATTGTTATATTCTTAAAATTTTTCTGCATACATAGTCATATCATCTGTGAATATATCAGTTTTACTTCCTCCTTTGTAATCATTATACCTTTTATTTCCTTTTCTTGCTTTATTGTGCTGGCCAGTACCTCCACTCAAATGTTGAGTGATGGGCAACCTGACACTTGATTTCAGCTCAGGTTGATCCCAGGGTTGTGGAATTGAGCCCCAAGTTGGGCTCTGTGCTAAGTGTGGAGCCTGCTTGAGATTCTCTCTCTCCTTCTCTCTCTCCCTCCCTCTGCCACTCTCTGCCATTTATGTGCATGCTTGCTCTCTAAAAAAAAAAAAAAAAAAATTTATGGGTGCCTAGGTGGCTCAGTCACTTGAGTGTTTCATTGTTGGCTTTGGCTCCAGTTGTGATCCTGTGGTCGTGGGATTGAGCCCCACAACAGGCTCTGTGCTGAGCATGGAGCCTGCTTAAGATTCTCTCTCTCTTCCTTTGCCCCTCTCTCCCGCTTGTGCTCTCTCTCCAAAAAATAAAATAAAATAAAATGAAGATAAAATAAAATATTAAGTGGAAGTCATGATTATAGTCATGCTAATTAAGTTTTTGAGTTCAAGAAGCATGAGATCAATATTTAACCATTAAGTATTTTAAGTTCTTTTATAGTTATTTTTTATAAGAATGAGGAAGTATGCTTTTATAGCTAGTTAGCTGAGAGTGTCTAATCACAAACCATTGTTGAACATTATTAGAGTTAGTTTCTACACTTATCGAAATGATCATATGTTACTTTCTCATGTATTCTAATAATATGATAAATTCTGTTGATTGATATTTTAATGTTAAAATAGCTTTGCTTTTTTGGGGTACACTAACCCGGTTAAGATTTGTTAGTCTCTAAAATATTACTAAATTTAATTTGCTAGTATTTTGTTCATTATTTTTTTCATATATGTTTGTAGGAAATATTTACATATAATTTTCTTTCCTTGTCACAACTTTATTACATTTTGGTATTATGTTCATACTGTACTCTTAAAATATGTGGAAAAGTGTTTTGTAATTTCTATTTACTGAAATAGTTTGTGTAAGCTCTTTTTTCATTCTTCAGATGTCTGGAAAAATTCACTAAGAAAGTCAATAGGCAATGAATTTTCTTTGTGGAAAGGTTTTAAGTTAAATATTCAATTTACTTAATAAATGTTAAAAGTTTGAAATTATATCTTTCTTCCTTTTTCAGTGTTTTTTCCTTCCTTTGTCCATTTTGATAAAGTTGTGTGTTTGAGAAAACCTTTTTTCAAATATTTCAAGCTTATTGGAGGATGTTCCTATATTGACATACATTTTTAGGGACACCTGGGTGGCTCAGTCGATTAAGCATCTGACTCTTGATTTTGGCTCAGGTCATGATGTCATGGTTCATGGGTTCAAGTTACCTTCCTTAACTTCTCTCTACCTTGGTTTCCCCTACTGGCAACCATTGATAGTAATAATGTCAATCTCAGGGTTTCTGGGTGGCTCAGTCAGTTAAGCATTTGACTCTTTGATTTCGGTTCAGGTCATGATCTTACTATGGTTTGTGAGTTGGAGTCCCGCATTGGGTTCTGAGCAGACAGTGTGGAGCTGCTTGGGATTCTGTCTCCCTCTCTCTGTACCCCTCCCCTGCTTGTTCTCCATCTCTCTCTTGAAATAAATAAAAATAAATTTAAAAAACCTATATATTTTGGGGAGCCTGGGTGGCTCAGTCAGTTGAGCGTCCAACTCCGGCTCAGGTCATGATCTTGCGGTCTGTGAGTTTGAGCCTCGCGTCGGGCTTTGTGCCAACAGCTCGGAGCCTGGAGCCTGTTTCAGATTCTGTGTCTCCCTCTCTCTCTGACCCTCCCCTGTTCATTCTCTGTCTCTCTCTGTCTCAAAAAAATAAATAAACATTAAAAAAAATTAAAAAAACATATTTTTAATATTGTAAGCTCTGCTAATGATGTCTACTTTCCAATTCTTGATATTGGCCCTTTATTTTCTCTCTTTTAAAAAAATCAATCATTTTAGTGTTTTAGCAGTTGTATTAATGGCTTTTTTTAAAAGCCAACTTTTTGTTTTTCTTTTTGTTCCCCCGCACTGATTTCTGCTCTTAAATATTTGTCCTTCTATGGTTCTTAGCTTAATTTGTTGTTCTTTTCCTAATTTCTTGGTATAAAAGCTCATTCTATATTTTGTTTAGCCTTCTTTTCTCACATATGAGTTTAAGACTAAATATCCTAGTAAACACTTTTATTGCATTTCTTTCATATTTTTACCATTTTTAAATTAAAGTATTTTTTGATTTCTTCTTTACACCATTTGCTCTTTAAAAGTGTGTTGCTAAATTTCTGAATATGTGGGAATTTTCTAATCATTTTTGTTATTGATTTTTAGTTTAATCCCATTGTGATAAGAGAACATACTGGTTAATAAGTACATGTTGTGGAGGCACGTGGATGGCTCAGTCACTTAAGTACCTGACTCTTGATTTCAGTTCAGGTCATGATCTCAGGGTTGAGAGCAAGCTCCGGTTGATGAGATGAAGCCCCGACTGATGAGATCGAGCCCCATGTTGGGCTCTCTGCTGTCAACAGGATGCTTCCTTGGGATTCTCTCTCTCTTGCTCCCTGTCTCTGCCTCTCTCCTGCTTGCATGCTCTTACTCTCTCTCTCTCAAAATAAATAAATAAAGATAAAAAAGTACACGTCGTGATACTTTTGTAAGTCGTCATAGTTTCCATAATAGATTTTTGATTTGAACACTGTTAGTAAGTTTACATCAGTTCAAATGCAGAGCTTTGTATTTTTTAATATATTTTTTCTTTTTGACTGAAGTTATTAAGGATAACATGATTTTACAGAGTATTGAGTGTTACTGATTATCTTATGTCCTATTTTGCAGTTTAAAGCACTTCTTTATTAATTCTTATTAAACTAAGAGTGTTGTTTCAGAGAATAAAAAGAGTAGGTAGTGATTAAGGTCGCTTTCACTTTTTTATGTTATCCTCTAATGTTGTTATTTCTTCAATATTTTTAAGAATTACATAAATTAGGGGCGCCTGGGTGGCTCAGTGAGTTAAGCGTCCGACTTCGGCTCATGGTTCATGAGTTTGAGCCCCGCATCGGGCTCCATGCTGACAGCTCAGAGCCTGGAGCCTGCTTCAGATTCTGTACCTCCCTCTGTCTCTGCCCCTCCCCTGTTTGTGCTCCGTCTCTCTGTCTCTGTCTCTCTGTCTCTCTCTCTCTCAAAAATAAACGTTAAAAAAAAAAAAAAAGAATTACATAAATTAATCATAGTATATGCAACATTAAACCAACATTATGGGTCTTATATAGATAAAATGGTTGCTTGCTCCATTGTTCATATTTTTAATATATTCCTTTAGTATTTATTGGCAATTGCTTTATGGTAGAACATGTTTGTTTTCAGAAATTTTCCGGGTACATTTGAAAAGGATGCATTGTTGGTGTCCTCTTTTGATTGTATTTTTCAGTGAAATATAAGGAGTGGAAAGTAAGAGTTGGAATGGCAGCTTTGGTGGTAGAGGAGTAAGGATAAGGTATGAGGTAGTTGATTAGAAAAGTGGGAGAGTACATGGATTAAGGAAATAAAGTGATAAATAGTAGATGGTAGGTGCACAGCACTAAAGGCCCATTTGAATTTAGAGTTTATGAATTTCAAGATAGACCAATCTCAGTGCATGTGTGTTTTCATCAGCTGTATTTATATATATAGGCAGAAGTTCTGAGTATTGAGTCAAATGTTGAACTGGTTTAGAGTTTCCTTACCATCTTTGGTGTTCTGACCCTTTATTTTGACTTCTATGAGTTAAGCGTTCTTAAAACTAAACTATCTCTTCTCAGAAGATTATTTTAATATGAATGTAGGCATCTCTAACACCAATGAAATTTCTTCTTTTATTCTTAAATGTTTTATTCTGGTCTGTTTTCTTTTTTCTGCCGTCTAGAGCTCTTGGAGTTCCTGGATTGATGCTCCCTATTTAGTTTTTGCTCATATTTCTTTCTCTTGATCTAGGAAACTGGGAGTTTGTCTTGACTTTGTCTTCCAAATTATTTGGTCTCCAGTTGTGTTATTCAGTGTTTCCATTGAATTGTCATTTTTTTAAAACTTAACTATTTTCATTCTCTTCTCCTTTTTAGTGATCATCTAATGATGCTTTATGTTTTCAAAAATTCTGAATCTCTCTGAGGATACCAAGGAGAATTTTTATTTATTTTATTTTATTTCATTTCATTATTTATTTATTTACTTACTTACTTACAGAGAGCACGTGTGCCTGCAAGCAGGGGGAAGGGCAGAGAGAGGGAGGGGAAGAAAGGCGGGGGGGGGGGGGGGAAGAATATGCCAAGCAGGCTCCATGCCCAGCCCAGCTCGGAGCCCAATGTGGGCTTGATCTTCCAACCCTGAGATCGTGACCTGAGCTGAACTCAAGAGTTGGACACTTAACTGACTGAGCCACCTAGGCAATCCCCAAGGAGAATTTTTCAAAATATTCTCTTCCCTGTATTTGTTTCTTCTGGTGTTAGTTTTGCTGTTCATTTTTGTCCTCCTCTTTTATGCTTTCTTCCTATCCCCCTTCACCTCCAGTGTGTGGTCATCCTTGATTATCTTGGCATATTTATTCTTTTTGTATGTGTGTGCAGAAAACTTTAATGCTTATTAAAAGCCTTCTTCTGTGTGTATTTTATCAACGTTTATTTATTTTTGGGACAGAGAGAGACAGAGCATGAATGGGGGAGGGGCAGAGAGAGAGGGAGACACAGAATCCGAAACAGGCTCCAGGCTCTAAGCCATCAGCCCAGAGCCCGACGCGGGGCTCGAACTCACGGACCGTGAGATCGTGACCTGGCTGAAGTCGGACGCTTAACCGACTGCGCCACCCAGGCGCCCCATCTTCTGTGTGTATTTTAAATAGAATCTATTTATTTCCTACACTTTGTTTTCTTTGCCATCTGTTCCTGTCTACTTTTTATCTTCCATCAGTTCTTCAAAATTCTTTCTGATTTTGCTGATAGCACTGTTTCTTATTTTTCCAAGCTATCATGAATTTATTCACATAAACTTTTTATTTTACTCCTTTCCGTCCTTTTGGCTACCGTTGTCATATCTTTTGCTTTTACATCTATTACAAGTTTTACCATATGTTATTATCATTATGTTTTTAAACAATTGTTAATTGTCTTTTAAATAATTCAAGAAAGGGAAGAAAAATGGAATGTTATAGTTACCCACATATTTACTGTTTTTGACTTCTTCATTCCTTTCTACAAATCTGAATTTGCATCACTTATCATTTGCCTGTAATCCAGAGAACTTTTTTTTTAAGCATTTCTTAAAGTTTTTTGTTGTTGTTGTTGATGTGTACTCCCAGTATCCATTTATCTGAAAATATATTTGTTTAGCTTAAGTTTTAAAGGTTTTTTTTTGTGGACTATAGAATTTTAGGTTCAAATTTTAGCTCCTTTTCCTCCCTAGCAGCATGTTGTCTTCTGGTCTCTATTGTTTCTGATGAGATGTCAGTTGTATGTTTTATTTTAGCTCGTCTGTATGTAAGTGGCTACTTTTAAGACTTTTCTCTATGATTTTTGGCAGTTTGACTATGATATGACTATATGGGGATTTTACTGAATGGAGCTACATGAACGATTTTATTCATGGTTTGATTTTTTCAAATTTAGAAAAAACTTAGCCAGTATTTTTCCAAATATTATCTTCTGTCTTGTTCACATGTGTTAGATTGCTCAATATTGTATAGGTCATATGATTTCTATGTCTTCATGCATTTATCTTTGATTCTTTTGCATGTGTATCGTAGTAAACACATTTTAAAAAATCCAACATTTGGGTTTGCTGTCAGTCCCATTTCTATATATTTTATCTCTTGACTCTACATCACATTTTTCTTTATGTTAAATAGATTTCACTTGACTGTTGTCTCTTGTGGATGATATCTTGTACAAACTCTGGGCAGTGTGGATTTTAGTCTTTCTTTGAAGTGTAGGGCTTTGTTCTAGCAGGGACTTTACCTTGATCCTGTGGAGACTTAGTTTTAGGCTTTGTTAGGACTGTCCATTTCAGTTTTGCCCTTATTTCTGATATGTGGTTCTTATTCCTCAAGTGCAGTTTTTCTGGAGGTTCAGTGAAAAGCCTGAAATATTTACCAATTCCTTCTACATCCAAACTCTGATTCTCCAGAATCAGATAGCTATTGAAATCTCTTCCTATATCTTTTAGATTTTTAGTTGTTGCCTCTCCCTGGGCTTTTTGGGTTTTCATCCCATGCATGGGAATACAGGAGTGAGCCCCTCAAGATTCTCTTTTTTTCTGGGGTACCTGGGTGGCTCAGTCATTTGAGCGTCCAACTTCAGCTCAGGTCATGCTCTCACGGTTCATGGGTTTGAGCCCCACGTCGGGCTCTGTGCTGACAACTTGGAGCCTGGAGCCTGCTTCAGATTCTGTGTCTCCCTCTCTCTCTGCCCCTCCTTCCCACCCCCTGTCTCAAGAATAAATAAACATTAAAAAAATTTAAAAAAAAAAAGACTCTTTTTCTTTCCAGGATTTCTGCCTTCAGTTTCTATCTGTTTACCACCTCCAGAGTTTGTTCCCTGATTCTTCCAGCCAGCAAGACTACAGCTTTGTATATAATAGCTCTGTCCTTTTCTCCAGCAACTATTGGGTACTACAAAGACTGTGTAGTTTCCTTAGGATAAAAGATGGATAGATGTGGGGGCACCTGGGTGGCCCAGTCAGTTAAGCATCAGACTTGTGATTTTGGCTCAGGTCATGATCTCACAGTTCGTGGGTTTGAGCCCCATGTTGGGCTCCATGCTGTCAGTGTGGGATTCTTTCTCTCCCTCTCTCTGCCTGCCCCCTGATCTCTCTCAAAATAAATAAAATACACATTAAAAAAAAAATATGGGTAAATGAGGACCTCCTTCACTGTTTTTCTTTCTCTCAGGGGTCAGATCCCCTGTAGTTGCTGTATCTGCTTTTGTTTGCTTGGCAATGCCTTCAGTGTTTTTAAGATGTTTTTCCTAGACTTTATAATTGTTACCAGTAAAGCATATGGGTTTGTATCAAAAGCATCCAAATCAGAAAGGAAGAAGTAAGTATGTATACACACACACACACACACACACACACACACACACACACACACACACGTGAATATTATTCAGCCTTAAAAAAGGAATAAACATTATTTGCAACAACATGGATGAACCTTAGGGGCAAGTAAAATAAGTCAGAATGACAGATACTGCATGGTACCACTTACATGTGTAATAAAAAAAAAAGTCTAACTCTAAGAAGCAGATAGTAGAAAAGTCTTGCTAAGGACTGGAATTTGGGAGAAATTGGTAAAAGGCTATAGATTTTTGGTTATAAGATAGGTAAGTTTTGGAAATCTAATATAACATATTGACTATAGTTGAGAACATTGTATTGCATAATTGAAATTTTTCTGTATTGTATAATTGAAATTTTCTAAGAGAACTTAAAAAAAAGTAACTTCATGAGGTGATGGATATGTTGGTTCAGTGATGGGGAGTCATTTCACCGTGTATACAGTGCCAATCATGTTGTATATGCTAAGTATCTCACAGTTTTGTCAATATAGTGGAAAGGTTTTTTTCAAATAAGACTGCAACTTAAAAATTGTTAAGGCCTCACTGAGAGATCTGCTAAAAGATACATTTCAGCAGAAAAAAGTCCAGAAGGAAAGCATATGGTCCAAAACAATGGTGAGCACAAATTGATGAAATTCTTGCAAATTTGCCCCTTAATGGCTAAGAGTTCATTTTAGATGAATTTCAGTAATTGAGTATAGAAGAGACAGCACTTGAGTATAGTAAGAAACAAGAAAATTTTTAAAAATTTTATATTTTTGAGCAAATTAAAATTGTTTAAATTTGTATATCCAGTTGCTTTTGGACTTCAAAAATCTTGCAGTTTTAACAGTTGCCGGCTTCTTGTTTTGTTGTGTTTTTACTCACCAGAAGTCCTATGATATTTGAAGAACTAAGTATTAACTCTAGTATTTAATATAATGAAGTCCTTATAGTTAGTTATAGATTTCACCTTGCACTAAATAAATAAACTAAATTTCACCTTGCACATCACTTAATCATCATGTTTCTTTCCTTTAATGTCTGCACTTAGTACAGTGACGTTCAGAAATGCTGTGTGAGTGTGTTTGTCATTATTTTCTCCTTCTCCCTTCACATAGCTCTGCTCATGATTTAAATGGGCGTCTATGGGGAAATCTTACACATACCAATCTCATGTTTTAGCTGCCAGCTAGAGTCTGGTGTAATTGTCCTGCTTCCATTTCTAAACAAAAGTGTGTAAAGGAGTAGTCCTTATTCTATTCCTTTGTCCAATGTCCAATGTCAAGAGGCAAAGTCTTCATTTCCTTATATCCATTAATGGTATTATAGATCTTCCAAGTTTGAATTCCTCCCATTGTCTTTTACCCCTGGCTTAAAAAATTTTTTATTTGAGTATACTTTTATTCGAGTTGCATTAGTATCAGGTGTACAGAATAGTGAATCAGTAGCATCTCTCTGTGTTATGCTGTGCTCACTGCAATATCACTGACTTCATACCCTGTGCTGTGCCTTTTATTCCTGTGACTTATTCATTCCATGACTGGACTCCTGGCTTCCTCTGGATTCAGTCAGTTACCAGGTTGCATGAAGTCTTGCTGTTATATTACCATTCATCATTCAACCATTGCTGTTTCAATTAAGGATGTTACTACTATGTAGACTATTGCCGTAGCTTTTGTTTCTACTTCACTTTTTAATTCATCATTTGACCGTAGGATAAAGTTTACATTCTTTGATCCCTTTCTTTTTTCAAGTAGGCCCCGTGCCCAATGTGGGGCTTGAACTCACAACCCTGAGAGTGAGAGTCACATGCTTTGTGGGAGCCTCAGTGACTCATTCAGTTAAGTGTCCAACTTTGGCTCAGGTCATGATCTCACAGTTTGTGAGTTTGAGCCTCACATCGGGCTCTATGCTGACAGCACAGAGCCTGTGTGGGATTCTTTCTCTCTCTCTCTCTGCCCCCCCCCCCCCCCCAGCTTGTGCTCTCTCTCTGTCTCTCAAATAAACATTAAAAAAAATAATAAAAGAGTCACATGCTTTACTGACTAAGCCCAGCCAGATGCCCCTTAAATTCTTTGATCTGACATTCAGACTTTTCTTAATTCTTTACTCTATCGGTTAGGATCACATTCAATTATAAATAATAAGATGTCTTGTGGTAGAAAGGTGATTCTCAGGTGCTTAAGTTTGCCAGGTCTTTTATTCTCTTGGCATTTTCTTCCTGGTTTTAAGGTGACTGCCCTACCCTGCTCGGAGGCAGGTAGGAAGAAAGTGAAGAGAGAAAAGCAAAAAGGAGTCCAGTGGAGCACCTGAGTGGCTCAGATGGTTGAACGTCCGGCTCTTGATTTCCATTCAGGTCATGATGTCACAGGTCATGAGTTTGAGCCCCATGTCGGGCTGTGCTGACAGTGCAGAGCCTGCTTGGGATTCTCCCTCTCTCTCTGCCCCTATCCTGCTTGTACTCGCCCCTTTCTCTTTCTCTCTCTCTCTCTCTCAAATAAATAAACTTAAAAAAATTAAAAAACAAAAAAGAAGGCCAGGTCTGCTTTCTTTTTTTTTTTTTTTAATTTTTTTTTAAATTTTTTTTTTTTTTTTTTCAACGTTTATTTATTTTTGGGACAGAGAGAGACAGAGCATGAACGGGCGAGGGGCAGAGAGAGAGGGAGACACAGAATCGGAAACAGGCTCCAGGCTCTGAGCCATCAGCCCAGAGCCCGACGCGGGGCTCGAACTCACGGACCGCGAGATCGTGACCTGGCTGAAGTCGGATGCTTAACCGACTGCGCCACCCAGGCGCCCCCAGGTCTGCTTTCTTTTAAGGAATGGTTCTGGAAGTACCACCCAGCAACTTCCACTTAAATCTCATTTGTTGAAACTAGTTCACGTGGCTTTTCATCTGTGGGGAAGTACAGTTCTTTGGGGGTATGTTGCTCTCCTTAAAAAAATTGGGCCTCTCAAGAAGGAAAAAAATGTACCCTGGGTATGTAGCTGCAATTTTGCCACAGATATTCATCTCTGCTTTTAGTCCTTTCCTAAATGGCATAACTGCTCAAATACTGCACTGTGGCCCAATTAATTAGAGTATCTTGTACCTTTCTATTTCTCAGCACAGTTCTACTCTCCTGGAATATTCTACATCTTCTGTTCATATAAATCCAATCTGTTGTACAGAGTCAACTCTGTGTATGAACTCCTCTAATAAAACTTGTAAGTTTAAACCCAGTTTGAAATGTTACCGGGGCGCCTGGGTGGCGCAGTCGGTTAAGCGTCCGACTTCAGCCAGGTCACAATCTCGCGGTCCGTGAGTTTGAGCCCCGCGTCAGGCTCTGGGCTGATGGCTCAGAGCCTGGAGCCTGTTTCCGATTCTGTGTCTCCCTCTCTCTCTGCCCCTCCCCCGTTCATGCTCTGTCTCTCTCTGTCCCAAAAATAAATAAAACGTTGAAAAAAAAAATTTAAAAAAAAAAAAAATGTTACTTACCCCCTGCAGACCCCAGTAAGCAATTGTCACACTAATTCGTTTGTTTTGAACTTATGTTGTCTAGTTGGATCTCTTCTCCTGTTACCTGTGACTGATTTTGTTTGTTCATTTTGTTAGTATTACATATCTGTATTATGTTTCCTCAGTTAAGTTGTAAACTTCCGTTTTACAGGCCTTGTCCACAGGAAGTTTATAATCTCAATGCCTCTCACTGTGCTTTGTACATAGTACACGATATTTATTCAGTTACCAATTTAACAGAGTCAGTGCTTTCAGGGAAGGCTTCTTTGTACATGGGGGATGCTTTATCAGTATCACTTTCTTTTGTAATGTTATTGTTTTTTCTTAATAGGCAAATGTTCTGAAAAAACTCTGCATGGGAATGGCTTGCCTTACCATGACGGAAATGGAAGGAGTGTCTGTATCTCCTGTACATCAGAATGGTGATATTCCTGGAAATGCTAATTCTGCGAAGCAAATAGATCCACTCCTACAGGTGTATCTTTATCATTCTCTTGAGAAGGCTGATGGAGAATATCTGAAGTTTCCAACTGGGGAGTATGTTGCAGAAGAAATTTGTGTTGCTGCTTCTAAAGCTTGTGGTAAATATTCAAAAACATATATTTTCTCCTTGTTAATAGATCATTGTTTCGATTATACTACTCTAATGTACATGTATAATGTATTATTCTTTGTGTTTTAAAATGCTTATACGACTGACGGGTATGTTCTTACATACATAATAAAAGGAGAACGTCACTAGAGTACATTTAAGGTAAATCTGCCTTGGGCTAGTCCTACAGACTGAATGTTTGTGTTTCCCTAAGGTTGGTGATGAAATCTATTCCTCCAATGTGATGGTATTTGGAGCTGGTTCCTTCAAGAGGTGATTAGGTCAGTGGGTGGATCCCTTATCAGTGGAAAGAGTGCCTTTAGAAAAGAGACCCCAGACAGCTCTGTCACCCCTTCTTCCATGTGAGGACATGGTAAGAAGATGAATCAGAAGAGGGTTTCTGTGAACTAGAAAATGGGTGCTCATTAGGCAACCAAGAGTTTCCTAGCCTCCAGAACTGTGAGAAATTTCTGTTGTTTATAAGCCCCTTAGTCTGTGGCATTTTTGTTATAGCATCCTGAACGGACTGCTTCAAAAGTTGGTACTGAGAAGTGGGGGACTGCTGTAACAAATATCGAAACATGTAGAAGTAGCTTCGGAACTGGGTTTTGAGGAACACGTTAGAAAAAGCCTATCTTGGGGCGCCTGGGTGGCGCAGTCGGTTGAGCGTCCGACTTCAGCCAGGTCACGATCTCGCGGTCCGGGAGTTCGAGCCCCGCGTCAGGCTCTGGGCTGATGGCTCGGAGCCTGGAGCCTGTTTCCGATTCTGTGTCTCCCTCTCTCTCTGCCCCTCCCCCGTTCATGCTCCATCTCTCTCTGTCCCAAAAATAAATAAACGTTGGAAAAAAAAAAAAAAAAAAAAAAGAAAAAGCCTATCTTACTGTGAACGGACCTTTAAAGGGGATTCTGGTGAGGACTCAGAAAGAAAAGAGGAGAGCCATAGAGAAAGTCTTAATATTCTTAGAGAATACATAAGTAATCTGAATAGAATGTTGGTAGAAATATGTATGATAAAGGCCATTCTGATGAGGTCTCAGACAAAAATGTGAGACATGTTACTGGAAATTAGAGGAAAAGCAATCCTGGTGAAGTGGCGTTGACCTTAAAAAACAAAAGAGCCAGTTATTTTATCAGCAAGATGACTTTATTTAGGAAAAGCAGAGCAATGGCAGTTTGGGACCAGCAAACTCTAGAGAACCACAGACAACTTCAGAGAACAGAGGAAAGTGCTTACTTTTATAGGAGAAAGGAGGAAGCTGGGAGGAGCGGTTTTCTCGGAGTCCTTATTGGCTGGGTTTTGCTGGGCAGGAGCAAGTCTTCCTTCTGCTGGGGTGTGTAAAGTAAGCCTCTTCCTGTCAGGGAGTGTGATGTAGGCTTCTTAGGGCAGGTAGTAATGTGGGGGAGCTTCCCCTTCAGGGCTTCCTACTCCATTTTATTATATTATATTGTATTATATTATATTATATTATATTATATTATATTATATTATATTATTTTATTTTATTTTATTTTATTTTATTTTATTTTTTCCTATTCCATTTTATTTTATTTTATTTTTTTTTTAATTTTTTTTCAACGTTTTTTATTTATTTTTGGGACAGAGAGAGACAGAGCATGAACGGGGGAGGGGCAGAGAGAGAGGGAGACACAGAATCGGAAACAGGCTCCAGGCTCTGAGCCATCAGCCCAGAGCCTGACGCGGGGCTCGAACTCACGGACCGCGAGATCGTGACCTGGCTGAGGTCGGACGCTTAACCGACTGCGCCACCCAGGCGCCCCTCCTATTCCATTTTAAATGAAGTTTCCTTTTTTTCATAGTGGAAAATAACTTGCCTGAATTGTGTTTTAGTGTTTTGGTGAAAATAGAATTTGTGAGCAAAGAAATCAGATGTATTTACCTAAGCAAACTCTCGAAGGTGTGGGTTGACTCCTCCTGACTGCTTTAGTAAAATGCGAACAGAAAGATGGAACCGTTCAGCAAAAAGGAAGGCGAACTGAAAAGATTTGTAAAATTCTCAGTCTTTCCATGTTGCAAAAAGTGAGAAAGTGGTTAGAAGAGAGCACTAAGGATGTGGCCAGTGGACCATTTAAGATTTGTGTAGCTCAGCTGTTTCTACATTCGCTAGGAGCTTTGATGGGAGAGGCCTCTCCCGTCACAGCTCCTAATGCCAGGGCCCGCCCTGGGGAGCAGAGTGCTTTCAAAGCAAAAGCTGCCAGAGCTTGGAGACCTGCTTGCTGCCTGGTGCTGCCTCACTCTGAGGGCTCTTCTTGGAGCACTGCCGGCCCCAGGTGCAGCCCCTGCCTTCCAGAGGGTGCAGGCAGCAAACTTTGATGGAGGGTATTGTTTCCAGCAGGGGAGAGTGTACAGGCTCAGGGGACATGGCTGCCTCCGCCTGGATTTCCAAGGATGGAGCCACCCAAAACCATTAGGTGCTGGGCTGCCTGGAGCCTCGGGGCCCAGCCTCTGCCGGGTAAAGCTGCTGGGACAGGAATTGCCCCGGTGGGTCCTGTAGGCAAGCCCTCTGTCCTAGGAGTCCTTGACAACAGCTTATCATGTCAAAGAGGATTATTATAGAGCCTTAAGGTCTAATGGAACTTGCCCTGTTGGGTTTTAGACTTGTTGGGGATCTATCACTCTTTTCTTATTTTCTCTGTCTCCCTTCTGGAGCAGAAATGTCTGTTTTATGCTTGTAATGTGGAAGCATTTAACTTGTTCGATTTCACTGATTCACAGCCAGAGTGCAGTTTACCTCAGGTTGAATGGTACCTTGAGTCTCACTCACATAAGATTTAGTTGATATTCAGGTGAGACTTAGAACTTTAGACTTTTGAGTTGATGCTGGAATGAATTAGGACTTTTGGGGGCTGTTGGAATGGAACGAATATATTTTTAATGTGAAAAGGATGTGAATTTGGGGGGTACCAAGGGCAAAATGGTAAGTTTCAATTGCCGTATCTTCTCATCTACTTACCTTCTGCAGTTTTTACTCTAGAAGTTTTATTTGGAATGCTTTTCAATAATTTCCATTACCTCATCATGTTCATTTTTTTTTCCTCATTTTTTTTATTAAGTGGAATATATTATGGTACCTGATTTAACTTTCTTGGTTGGTAATTCTACCATGTCTGTCATTTCTTGCTGTCCTACTGATTGATGTTTCTTCTAGTTACGGGTCATATTTTCCTGCTGTTTTGAATGCCTACAATTTTTTATTGGAGGGTGGATATTGTAATGTAAATTTGTAATTTACATTGTTGCCTGCTGGATTTTATTGTATTCTTTAGTGATGGCCTTTTTCTGGCACTGTTCGGTAATGGGTGGTTTACCTAGCTGCTTTTGAGAGCTTCTTTATCTTTGTCTTCTCCTCCTCCTTTTCCTTCTCCTTCCTTCTTTTGTTAAATAATTCAATATTTTTAGTGTATTCACAGAGCTCTACAATCATGTCAATTATCACCACCCCCAGAAAGAAACCTCTTACCCATCAGCAGTCATTTTCCATGTCTTCCCCAACTCCCCCCAACCACAAATCTACTCCTAAGAATTTGTACACTTGGGACGTTTCATATAAGTGGAATCATGCAGGCCATATGTGTTTTTTGTGACAAGGAGTTGAATTCCTGAGTCATATCATAACTTTGTGTTTAATCTTTTGAGGAACCGCCCTCATGTTTTCAAGGCATCTGCATCATTTTACATTTCCGATAGCAGAGTATGAAGGTCCCAGTTTCTCTACATCTTGATTAACATTTGTTATTACCTTTCTTTTTGATAATAGACATACTAGTGGGTGTGAAGTGGTATTTCATTGTGGTTTTCTTGAAAAATCTTTATAGATAAATAATTCACATATCATACATTTCATACTTTTAAAAAGTGTATGGTAAAATAATTTTTAGTATCCCCAGTTGATTTTAGAACATTTTTTCACCCCAAAAGAAGCTCTGTGCTTATTGGCTATCACTCTCTCAGCCCCCTCTTCCTTCTTTAGTCTTAGGCATCCCCTAATCTATGTTCTGTCTCAATAAATTTGTCTATCTAGATATTTCATACAGATGGAGTCATGTAATATGTGGCCTTTTATTACTGGCTTCTTATACTCATAATTCCCACCCCAAGGAAATCTTTAGTAAAAGGTGAAAGATTTATGTGATCTGAAGAGAAACTCCAGACCATTAAACTCATACAATTTTCATGAAGTTCATCCATATTTTTTTGCATGTTATTTATTTATTTATTTATTTATTTATTTATTTATATGAAATTTATTGTCAGATTGGTTTCCATACAACACCCAGTGCTCATCCCAACAGGTGCCCTCCTCAATACCCATCACCCACCCTCCCAACCCCCATCAACCCTCAGTTTGTTCTCAGTTTTTAAGAGTCTCTTATGTTTTGGCTCCCTCCCTCTCTAACCTTTTTTTTTTTTTTTCCTTCCCATCCCCCATGGCCTTCTGTTAAGTTTCTCAGTTCGCCCATATTGTAACATCTGTCAGTAGTTAAGTCTTTCATGGCTGAATAGTATGCTGTTGTGTGGATAATACCACGTATTGTTTAACCGTTGATCATTTGATGGACATTTTGGCTGTTTCAGCCTTTTGTCTGTCATGAATAATGTTTCTATGAACATTTGTGTACAGTGTGGACAGATGATTTCATTTCTGCATATATACCTAGGAGTGGAATTGTGGGTCACATCGTAACTCTATGGTTCACTTTTTGAGGGACTACCAGACTGTTTTCCAAAGTGGCTGCACCATTTTACATTCACACCAGTAGTGTGTGAGGGTTCTGATTACTCCACATCCCTAATAACACTTGTTGTTACATGACCTTTTAAAAATTCTATCCATTCTATTGGGTGTAAAGTGGTATCTTATTGTAGTTTTGATATATATATTTTTTCTGATTAGCAGTTCTTTTGGGTATCTTTGCCTTGCTTACTGGCAATTGTGTATCTTCTTTGGAGAAATGTCTATTCATATCCTTTGTCCACTTTTAAAATGTTTGTTTGTTACTGAGTTGTTAATAGTTATATTTTCTAGATCCCTTATCAGATACTATATGATTTGGAAATCTTTTCTCCCGTTTTATGTTTTGTCTTTTCACTGTCTGGATCTGGATAGTGTTCTTTGAAGCAAAGATCTTTAATTTTAATGAAGCCTCATTTGTTTATTTTTGTTGTTGTTGCTTGTGTTTTTATGTCATATCTAAGAATTCATTACCAAATCAAGTTCATGAGGAATTTCCCCTGCAGTTTCTTCTAGGAGTTTCATAGTTTTAGGTTTGCGCCCCTTTGAGTTCATTTTTGCTGATGGTTGAGGGTAGGGATCCACTGTCATTCTTTTGCATGTGAATATACACCTGGTCCTGACTTCCCCCACTTTATATAGTGTTTATAAGGTTCATACATGTTGTACCATGTATCAGTACATTATTCTTTTATGGATGAATGATATTCAGCTAAATAGTATCAAATATATGATATAATATGGATAAACTTTATAAGTATTGAGTGAAGTGTAAGAAGCCAGTATCAAATGGATATCTACATGCAAATCCCAGCATCATTTGATGAAGAGGCTGTGAGTTCCCATACTCAGTAGTCTTAGAACCCTTGTCAAAGTATCATTTGGCCATAGATGAGTGGGTTTGTTTCTGGATTTTCAATTCTGTTTCATTGGTCTATATGTCTTAATGCCAGTACCATACTCTCTGTATCACTATAGTTTTGTAGTAAGTTTTGTAATCAGTGTGAGTTTTCTAACTTTCTTGCTCTTTTTCAAAATTGTTTTGATCTTTCCTAGTCCCTTTAATTTTTATATTAATTTTATGATTAGCTTGTCAATCTGCAATAAAGACAGCTGAGATTTCTATAGGGATTACATTGAATATATAGGTCAGTTTGGGGACTACTACTATCTCATTGAAGTAAGTCTTCCAATCCATGAACATGAAATATCTTTTTGTCTATTTGGGTCTTCTTTAATTTTTTTCTGCAGTGTTTTGTAGTGCTCAATGTATAAGTCTTACCTCTTAAATTTATTTATAGGTATTTTATTCACTTGGATGCTGTTGTAAATGGAATTGTTTTTATTATACTTTTTTGGATTGTTCATTGTTCATGTATAGAAATAGAGCTGATTTTTACCTGTTGATCTTATGTCCTTTAACTTTGTTGAATTCATTTATAGGCTCTGACATTTTGGGGGGGGGGGTTGTTAACTATTTTCTGTATATAAGATCATATCATGGGCCAATAAAGACAATTTTGATTCTTCCTGCCCAATTTGGGTGCCTCTTATTTTCTTGCCTAATTGCTCTAGCTAGAACTCTCATTGCAGTGTTGTATAGAAGTGGTGAAGGTAGGCATCCTTGTCTTGTTTGTGATTTTAAGGGTAGATTTTTAGTCTTTCACTGGTGATTATGATATTGTTTGTGGGTGTTTCATAAGTGCTATTTATCAGGTTCAGGAAATACCCTTCAATTCTTATTTAAGTTTTTTTTTAACTCATTAAGGAGTATAGAGTTTGTTACTTTTTGTGTATAAATTGAGATGATCATTTTTTTTCTTTCATTACATTGGTTATTTTAATATCTGGAACCACCCTTTTATTCCTGGGATAAATCCCACCTGTACATGGTATATAATTCTTTTAATATTTTGCTGGATGTGGTTTGCTACTATTTGTTGAGGAAATTTGCATCTATATTCATGAAGGATATTGGTCTGTAGTTTTCTTGTAGTGTCTTTGGCTTTGGTATCAGGGTAATGCTGGACTAATTAAGTTGTTTAGGAACCGTTACTTTTTCATTATTTTTTTTTTTTTGAAGATTTTGAGAAAGAGTTATTGTCATTTTTCTTTAAATGCTTGATGGAATTGTCCAGTGAAGCCATCTGGTTCTGAGCTTTTCTTGGGAAGTTTTTGATTATGGATTTAATCTCTTCATCTTGTATAGGTCTATTTATAGTTTCTGCTTTTTTCTTAAATGAGTTTTGATAGATTGTGTGTTTCTAGGGATTTTTCCATTTTATCTAGGTCATCTAATTGTTGGCAAATATTTTTTCATCATATTTTCTTACATTCTTTTTATTTCTGTAATGTTGATAGTGTTGTCCTCACTTTCATTTCTGATTTTGGTAATTTGAATCTTTTTTCTTTCTTTCTTGTTTAGCTAAAGGCTTGTCAGTATTCTTTATTTTTTTCAAATAAACAATGTTTGTTTTCATTCTTTTTTTTTTTTCCCCCTGAATTGCTTTTCTATTCTCTTTGCCTGTAGTGTTTATTATTTTCTTTTTTCTATTGGCTTTGGGTTTAGTCTCCTTTTTTCAAAGTTACTAATGGTATCTAGGGAGATTATTGATTTGAGATCTTTATACTTTTTTAATATAGATGTTTACAGTATAATTTCCCTCTATCTGGTTTTGCTGAATCCAGTATTTTGATATGTTGGTTTTTTTGCTTTTATTTTTCTCTATGTATTTTCGAATTTCCTTTGTGATTTATTCTTTGACCCATTGTTTGTGTGTTAATTTTCACACATTTGTGAATTTTCCAGTTTTTCTTTCGTTATGGTTTCTAGTTTCATTCCATTTTTGTCAGAGAAGATATTTTGGATGATTTCAGTCCTTATAAGTGTATTCATATTTCTTTTGTGACCTAATTTATGGCCTATTCTTGTGAATATTCCATTTACATTTGTGAAAAATGTATATTCTGCTTTTGTGGGGTTGTATTCTGTATATGTCTATTAGTTGATTTATATAAAGCACAATTCAGTTTTTCTTATTGTTTTTTCTTATTGTTCTTCAGTCTCGTTTTACTGTCTTTTAAAAAATTTTTTAAGTTTATTTATTTTGAGAGAGAGCACAAGCAGGGTAGGGGCATAGAGAGAAGGGAGAGAGAGAGAATTCCAGGCAGGCACTTCGCTGTCAGTACAGAGTCCGAAGTGGAGCTCGAACTCGTGAACTGAGAGGTCATGACCTGAGCCGAAGGCAGATGGTTAACCCACTGAACCACCCAGGCACCACTCTTTTTTCTGTCTTATTGAGAACGGTGTATTGAACTTTTCAGGTATTATTGCTGAATTGTCTATTTCTCCTTTCAGTTTTTATTTTTTGGTTTACATGTTACATGTTTTGGGGCTAATTTCTTACGTATGTATATGTTTATATTTACATTTTCTTAAGGATTTAAATTTTCATAATGTTCTTTGTCTTTTGTAAACTTTTGACTTAAAATCTGTTTTGTCTGATATTAGTATAGCCATCCCAGCTTTTTTTTTTATTAAAAAAAATTTTTTTAATGTTTATTTTTGAGAGAGAGAGAGAGAGTGAGCAGGGGAGGGGCTGAGAGAGGGGGAGACACAGAATTCAAAGCAGGCTCCAGGCTCTAAGCTAGCTGTCAGCACAGAGTCCGACATGGGGCTTGAACTCACAGACTGTGAGATCGTGATCTGAGCCCAAGTCAGACGCTTAACAGACTGAGCCCCCCAGGTGCCCCACCAGCTTTCTTTTGCTTACTGTTTGCGTGGGCTATGTTTTTCCATCTTTCCCATTTCAAATTAAAATGTCTTTAGATTTATTTATTTATTTTATTTTTTAAAGATTTTATTTTATTTTTAGAAAGAGAACACGAGTAGGGGAGAGTAGCAGAGGGAGAAGGAGAGAGAGAATCCCACTAATTAAAAAAACTGAGATTTCAGGACTATAAATGACAAAGAATATAGACTTTATAGTTTAGAAAAGTCAATAAACAACTGCCACCCAAAACAAGTGACAAAAACAAAGGAATTTTTAATTTTTCCGGCGAATGCGAATACTTTCCTGTTTTTATGCCTGCTTTACAAATTTTGGTTGAACATTGAAATGTTGGCCATTTCAAATTTGTAATGTAGCAACCAGAAATCTGATTCCAACTCTGTTTACTTCTATTTATTTTTGGTGTTGTTATCATATTTATCATGTGTTTTACTTCTGTAGACATCACAGGACACTTATATTATTGTTGCTTTAAACAATCATTATTCTTTTATATTTATCCTTTCCCTTGTTCCTCATTCTTGTCTGTAGTTCCATGCTTCCATCTGCCATCTCTTCCTTTCAGCCTAGAGAACTCCTTTCAGTATATCTTGTGTTGCAGGTCTGCTGGTGACAGATACCTTCCGCTCTTAATTATCTGAAATGTCTTTTCTGTGTGTTTTCTTTGTCTTTATTTTTCCCTCAAACTCTCTAAGCTTGCTGAATTTGTAGGGCAGTGTGTGTTTAGCTTTGGAAAATTCTTGGCTGCGCTTTCTTCAATTTCATGTAAGTTTGGTCCATTTGACATGGCTTACATGCCTTTTATATACTCTGTTCAGTTCTTCCCATTCTGTTATTGTTTGTGCTTCAATTTATGTGTGTGTGTGTGTTTTTTTTTTTTTGTCTTACATGCTTTTATATACTCTGTTCAGTTCTTCCCATTCTGTTATTTTTTGTGCTTCAATTTATGTTTTTTTTTTTTTTTTTTAATTGACTTGCCTTCTGTTGACTAATCCTGTCTTCTGTTGTATGTAGTATCCTGTTAAATCCCTCTGTTGGTCCATGAATTAACAGTATCAGTAATACCAGGGAGCTTGTTTAGAAATGCAGTATCTCTCTCAGGCCCCTTGCCAGAATCCGTGAATAAGAATCTTTTCTTTTTCAACAAAAATCATGCTTTTCAACAAAAACCGTGGAAGCCAAAAGACAATCTCCAGGTTGTTATTATGAACGTTAAATTTTGAAAAATACTAATCTGCCTCATTCTAGCTTATTCAGTTAGGGGAAACAAAAACCTGTTTATTTATACAGTTGACGAAGCCCAGATAGGATATACCCTTGGGATCTTTACAGTAGAACCTATGTTATGTGCCATATACTTTGCTAAGCACTTTATCCATATTATCACATTTTTTCCTTCCAGCTATCCTCTGAACTCAGATTTCTGTCCTTATCCTTTAGAAGATGAAGCATAAGCTTAGAGAGATTAACTACCACAAGTTTACCTAGCTAGTAAATACCTGAACTCAGACTTCACCCATATCAGATTTTAAGCTAATGTTTTATAGATTATCACTGTTTAAACTGGAACACTTTTGAGGTGTAAAGACAGGCTATTAATAATTATTCTGGGACAGTAGACAGAGCAGACCTGTCTTGGTCCAGCCAGGTGATCTGCTCATCCTGTCTGCAGCTCTCTGCTGTATGGCACCTCTCTTTTCTGCATAGCTAATTTAGCTTCAGGAGCATTTGCTGCCGATCGTCCATGCCTATGCGATATTTTATGTGCTCGGCTTGCCATTACATAGAATGGCCAGATCCTCATGTGCTGTCTTCAGCTTAGGCATTACCTCTTCAGAAGCTTTCACTGAAGTCTTTACTTCATCTGACCTACCTCTGTTAAAATCAGAGCTGAATAGAAGTTAAAGTGATGAAAATGGATTTTACTTGATAAACTACTGTAATAGGGGAGACACTCCATTATAGAAGTGAGCTTGACTCTGAATACAGCCTGAACAAGTGGGGTTTTGTGGCCAAGGAACCAGTTTGACAGGGCATTGGTGAATGGAAAATTACTAAGAGTAGACATTAAGTCTGGGGGGATTCTGAGTGAACCAGCCTAATATGATTCTTGCTAAAGGCAGGTCAATGTGATCAGATATCACCTGCAGGATAATAGGGGTGAGGAGTTTGATTAGATATCTAAGGTGGTTTGCTAAATGGACTTAGCAGGATTCTTGCTAAAACTTGATTCTACGAGGAAAAACATGTATGGGCCATGTTCGGGAGGGTTCAGAGGGGCCTTGATAAAATTTGGCCAAGCAAAGAATATTTTTCATTTCTCCCCTGTACTTATTTGTTTTTTTTGTGTTCTTTACTATCATGGCACTGACCCTTTTGAATTGAGTTCTCCAATGGCATCTCTGAGTTCATCTCTTATAATGTGAGATCCTTAAAGTTAGGCACTATTTTTCCTTTTTGTATTTCCTGTACCCATTTTGTGCTTATTATGTAATAGAGTCTCTGTTAATATTAGTGGAATGTTGACTGTCCTTGCTCTAGAATGATATGGAACTGAATCACACTTAGATAATGGTTTGGAAAAGAAGAAGCACATTTAGGTGCTTTTAGTAAATAAAAATAAAAATAACTTTGATTGGGTGTGTAGGGAAAGAGTTAAAAATGACTGCGGTTTCTGTTCTATTCTTTTCCATCGATCAGAGTGTCTGTTTTTGTGCCAACTTAGAATCTATTCCAAATGACATTTCTAGCAATTATGTAACATGGTCCCCTGCCATCCTATCAGCCCTAGATGTTATCCCTACTGTTTTTGCTAGTTGAATGGATATAAAGTGATATCACATAATTTTAACTCACATTTTATTCAACACTAGGTATTACCATCCTCTCACATGTTTATTAATTATTTTTAATTATTATTAATCATGGATTTGCTCTATTGTGAATAATTTATATCCACTTTTTTGCCATTTTCACTTTTTTATTTTGCTTTTTTAATTCTGATTTTTTTGTTATAAAATATTTAAAGTAATACTTCACATAGAAAAATATATATATCACTGTAGTCACCACAGTGGTGTGTAGTCACCACACAGCTTTTCAAATATATCATTTTGCTATTTTCAGATTTTTCTCTGATTCATTGTTATGAAGAATTACATTTTTCCAATTTAGCCATCTCTGCTATTATAGGATAAATGAACTTTATCTTAGTTTTTTTTATTTTTTAAGAATCATTGCAGGATTTGGTTTGCTAAAATTTAATATATTTAGGATTTTTGTACCTATTTTGGTGAGTCTATTTGATTATGATATCTGCCTGGTTTTGGTATCATGGTCCAAGTAAACTCACAAAGTATGTTAATTTCCCTGTTCTCTCTTTTTCTGTTCTCTGTAATAGTATACTGAAGGTTGGAATTGTCTTTCATGTTTGGTTGAACTAGTATATAAATTTTATCTGGGCTTCATGGTGGTTTTTCCTTTCTTCTTATTTCTTCTCTTTCCTCCTTTTCCTTTCTTCTGTATTTTTGTAAGTAGATAGTTTCTTTAATGGTTATAGTTCCTTTGAAGTTTTTAATTCTTAAAAAAAATTTTTTTTAACGTTTATTTTTTTTGAGAGAGAGAGAGAGAGAGACAGAGCATGAACAGAGGAGGGACAGAGAGAGAGGGAGACACAGAATCTGAAGCAGGTTCCAGGCTCTGAGCTGTTAGCACAGAGCTTGAACTCATGAGCTGTGAGATCATGACCTGAGTCGAAGTTGGACGCTCAACCAACTGAGCCACCCAGGCACCCCTGAAGTTTTTTATTTTTGAATCCGTTTTTTAAAATTACATATGGCTTTAAAATTGTCTGTCTACATTTTCAAATTTATTGTCATTGTTTATTCTCTTATTGTCTCCATAACCTATAATTATACTTTTAAAAACGTTTTTATTTTTTAATGTTTATTTTTGGGAGAGAGAGAGAGAGAGAATGAGCATGAGTTGGGGAGGGGCAGAGAGAGAGACACACACAAAATCTGAAGCAGGTTCCAGGCTGTGAGCTTTCAGCACAGAGCCCTATATGGGGCTCACACTCATGAACTGTGAGATCATGATCTGAGCCGAAGTCGAACACTTAACTGACTGAGCCACCCAGGTGTGCCAGTTATACTTTTGAAAAATCATTAGTGTTTATCTGTGGTTTTTTTTCTTGATCAGATTTGACAAAGGCTTGTTTATTTTGTTAGTTATTGCAAATAATCAGCTTTTATTTTCTTGATTCTCTTTATTGAATCTTTCTTCTGTTAACTTCTGCTCTATCACATTTTCAACTGTCTTCTAGATTATTCTGTTGTTTTTTAATGTGTTGAGTTAGATAACTTAGATCATTCTTTGTTATCTTCTGATATAATCAGGTTAAAGCTATAATTTTTCCTCTTAAGTATCACTTTAGCTATATTCCATAATTTTTAATACATGTTATTAATTGTTCATTATAAATACTATTTAATTTCTGTTATAATTTCTCCTATAATCTCTGAGATATTGAGAAGTATGTGTAAATATAAGAATGAATACAAGGATACAGTTTAAAAGTTGTTACTCAATACTGTTTTTATATGTAACTTACTGAAATTATTATATATCTATGAGTAAACAGTTGTGTTGATAATTCAAATGAATATTTTATATCTTTATTGTCAGTGTGTTGAGTTGGTGTCATTTTTGTCTACAGTGGAAAAGATCAAAACATTACTAGAATAAAAATAACGTTTGTTTTTGTGAGGCTTATGTTTTCAAATATATAGGATTAAGTATGTTAACTAACTTGAATTTTAAAAAATTAAAAAAAATTTTTTTAAGTATTTATTTCTGATTTAGCTGAAATGTGGTTAGAGAACATGTTGATTATTCTCTGGCACTTTGGGAGACTTGTTCTTAGACCCCAAAAGATTGGAATGTGTATGTGTGTGTCTATGTGTGAATGTTCTATATGTGCTGGGAGATAATGTGCATTATTTAATTGTGTGGCTTTTTGTTTCATATGCTTTTTAAAAAGTTCAGTAGTCTTCAAACCTTTGTTAATGTACCTTTGAAAATATCTTTGAAAAAAATCATATACCCCTGCAGTTTAAGATGACATTAAAATATTTTCCTTGTAAGTGTAAAAAGTGCAAAAAATATAGTTACTGGTGCACTGTGTAAAATTTAACATTAAAAAAAAACTGTTGTGCTGTTCTCTTAAAAGTATTCAATGATCTCCAAATAGTTTAGTTGATACTCTCATTATCAATTAAAACACACACAGATTTGAATTAACCTTTCTGTGCAAGATACCTAAAAAAAATTAGATAAAATGTTTTTAAAAATCTGCTTGAAAGAGTTCCAGCAATCATATTTTAAAATGCAGGGAAAAAGATTAAATTAAGAATTGAGTTTAAGTCATGCTGGACCAAAAGATGTCAATTGCTACTGCACTTGTGCCGAATAAGAGTTGTTATTTCAATCCTGTTACAAATTACAGATGTTCCATAAATGTACTTGCTGCGCTTTGTAATCATTTCTTTTCTTACCTCTTTCCTAGGAATCACGCCCGTGTATCATAGTATGTTTGCTTTAATGAGTGAAACCGAAAGGACCTGGTATCCGCCCAACCATGTCTTCCATGTAGATGAATCAACCAGGCACAACATACTCTACAGAATAAGGTACCTTCTACAGTAAAGTGACTCATTTAGTGGTTAAAGGGCAAAGTGAGAGAAATTATCAAACATATATGTACATTTTTTCTGAGTTTATTTATTATGAGTGGGGGAAGGGACAGAGAGGGGAGAGACAGAATCCCAAGCAGGCTGCACGCTTGGCATGGAGCCCAGCCTGGGGCTGGATCTCAGGACTGCGAGATCACAACCTGAGCTGATCTCGAGTTAGACGCTCAACTGACGGAGCAACCGAGACGCCCCCAGACATATCTTTAAATTGCAGAGTACTTAATAACAGGGACCAGAGCTTCATTTAAGACTTTTTCTCTACTAGAGGAAGTGTTTATAAATGTTTTTTCACTAGAATGCTCTGAGCTTTTCTGGTGGGTTGCTACTTTACCATTTAGTATTATAATTAAATTTTAAAAAGGATGTGAATGGCCTTTACTAATAAAATCCTGAATAAAATCCAAATAAAACTTGGAATATTGTTGGTTTCCTAGGAAATTCAATATTTTGTGCAACAAAATGTAATCTCCCATCTCTTTTTAATAATTTTTTTTAGTGGAGCACCTGGGTGGCTCATTCAGTTAAGCGTCCAACTTCCACGATTTATGAGTTTGAGCCCCGCGTCGGACTCTGTGCTGATAGCTCAGAGCTTGAAGCCTGCTTTGGATTCTGTGTCTCTCTCCCTCTCTGTCTGCCCTCCCCACTTGTGTTCTCTGTCTCTCAAAAATAAATAAGCTTTAAAAAATATATAATTTTTTTAGAGTTGAAGTAGATGTATGATTTTGCCAGTGTTATTTGCAGCCGCAAATTATTAGTTAATTTATTTAATAATTTTCCACTCAAAATGATAAAACAAAGAAATACGTTTGATCTGTGGCTCTTATGAAATAGATTCATTCCATGCAGAGTCAGTGTTACATAGTAAAAATGCACATGGACTCATTCATGATTTTTAAAAGGAAAGAAAAGGAAGCCTTAAAAAACTAAAATTCAAGAGAGATATCCTTACCATGGTAAAGGGTAAAGGATATTTACCAAAGGCAAGAAGCAAGTAATATTCTCAAATGGTAAGAGGTCAGAAGCAGTCTCTAAAATCACAAACAAGATAAAAAACAAAAATAGCCACCACCACTAGTTCTATTTAGGATTTTAGTGGAGTTCTCAACAAATACAGTTAAGACAAAAAAATACACAAAATATTTAGTAATTGAGAACAAAGAAGCAAAGAGTCATTATTTGGAGATGCTATGATTGTTAACATAGAAAATGCAAACAAATTTATAGGCATCAATAATAAATGTTCAGCAGAATGCTAGATCTATATGATCAGTACGTTAAAAGTCAACTATTTCTGGAGCACCTGGGTGGCTTAGTTGGGTGGCTCAGTTGGTTAAATGTCTCACTCTTGATTGTTTTTTTCTTTTTTTCTTTTTTTCCTGACTCTTGATTTTTAATGGGATCGAGTCCCATGTCACGCTCCACACTGGGCGTGGAGCCTGCGTAAGATTCACTCCCCTGCCTCATTCTGCCCCTCTTCCCCACTTGTGCGTGTGTGCGTTCTCTCTCTCAATAAATAAATAAACAAACATTAAAAGAAATCAACTATTTCTCTACACCACAAACAGAAAAGAGGTCATTTAAGATAACAACTAATAGCAACAAAAAATGCAAAGTACCTAGGGTTAAATCTATCCAAAGTAAGACTTTTATGCAGGTTTTAAGACTTTACAAATTTGTATCATTTATTTTATTTTTGCGTATTTATTTTTTTAATTTTTTTTATTTTTGAGAGAGCGTGAGTGGGGGCAAGGCACAAAGAGGAGGAGACAGAGGATCTGAAATGGGCTCTGTGCTCACAGCAGCAAGCCCGATGCAAGGCTCAAACTCAAAAACTGCAAGATCACGACTTGAGCTGAAGTCAGATGCTCAACAAACTGAGCCATCCAGGTGCCCCCAAAGTTGTATTATGTAAAAGAAGCATGTTAGCATGCTCCGTAGATTGACAAAATACCAATATTTTATTGGGAGTATTTTTTTTATTGCTTTCTGTAATGACTGTACTTTCTGCAATTAGTAAGTGTATCTTTTGATTTGAGAATGTTTGTAGAGGAGAGCTCTACAGTCTTTTTCTGAGAAGGCCATTAGTAAATATTTTAGGCTTTGAAGCTATACTATCTCTGTTTTCACTCTTCAGCTCTGTTATTCAAGTGTGAAAGCAACCATGAATAAGAAGTAAATGAATGGGCATGACTGTGTTCCAGTAAAACTTTATTTATAAAAACTCACAGTGGACCAGAATGGGGCTGTGGGCCAGAGTTTGCTGATCTCTTCTCAAGAATTAAAAATTGTTTCCCTTATCAAATTTTTTCCCTTATCAATTTTTTTAATGTTTATTTTTGAATATTAATTATTATTTATTTATTTTTGAGAGACAGAGAGAGAGCATGAGCAGGGGAGGGGCAGATAGAAAGAGAGACACACACAGAATCAGAAGCAGGCTCCAGGCTCCAAGCTGTCAGCACAGAGCCCAATGCGGGGCTTGAACCCGTGAACCGTGAGATCATGACCTGAGCTGAAGTCAGATGCTTAACTGACTGACCCACCCAGGTGCCCCAAAATGCCTTTTTAAAAAATGTTTATTTATTTTGAGAGGGGGGTTGTTTATTTATTTGCAGAGAGAGAGGGAGACAGAATCCCAAGCAGGTTCCGCACTGTCAGCACAGAATCCAGCGCAGGGCTTGATCTCTTGAATGGTGAGATCATGATCTGAGCTGAAGTCAAGAGTCGGACGCTCAACCAACTGAAGCACCCAGGTGCCCCCCAAAAATTAACTTAAAATGAATCAAAGACTTAAATCTAAGAGCTAAAACTATAAAACTCTTAGAAGACAATATAGGAGTAAATCTTTGTGTACTTAGAGTACGCATTGGTTTCTTCAGTATGGCACCAAAAGCCCAAGTGACAAAAGAAAAGTACGTTAATTGGGATACATCAAAATGTATGTTTGTGCATCAACGGTTGCTGTCAAGAATGAAAAGACAAGGGTGCCTGGTTTGTTCAGTCAGTTGAGCATCTGATTCTTGACTGGCTCAGGTCATGATCTCATGGTTTATGAGATCAAGCCCTGTTTTGGGCTCTGTGCTGACACCGCGGAACCTGCTTGGGATTCTCTCTCTCCCTCTCTCTCTCTGTCCCTCTCCTGTTCACATGCATGCTCTCTCTTTCTCTCTCAAAAATAAATAAGTAAGCTTTAAAAGAAAAAAGAATGTGAAAAGACAGCCCACAGAATGGAAGAAAATGCTTGTAACTCATATATTTGATCAGGGTCTTACATCTGGAATACATAAAGAATTCTCCACTGAGAGAATGGAGCCCAACTTGTGGCTCTATCCCATGAACTATGAGATCATATCCTGAAAATAAATCAAGAGTCAGATGCTTTACCAACTGAGCCACCCAGGTACCCCTGGAATACATAAAGAATTCTTAACGGTTCAATAGTACAGTGACAGATAACTCAGCGAAAATATGAACAAAGGATTTGAATAGACATTTTTCTAAATAAGACATACAAATAGCCAGTAAGCACATGAAGGGATGCTCAACATCATTAGTCTTTAGAGAAATGTAAATCAGAAACACAGCAGGACACCAGTTCACCCGTTAGGATGACAAAGATATAAAAGATGGACAATAACAAGTTGTTATGAATTTGCCTAATTATTACTTATGAAATAGGGCACGGGGTGTTGGATGGTGAGCCATGCTTCAACAACAACAGAGCACAAGAGAAATTGAAATAGAAAAGTTTATTACTCAAAGGTTCTGGAGGTATCCAGCATGCCTTGAGGGGCCACATGGAGAGATCAAGGCAGGGTGTAGAGAGGGACATAGGACCCAGGGCACACGACTTCCCTAGGGTCTGTGAGTAGAGTGCTTTGGGGTTCCTTGCCTAAGGCCCAATTTGGTCGGTTCAAGCCAAAAGAGCTGGTCTTTGGTAAGCTACATGGGAGTCTTATTGAAGGGGCTTTTAAGGGTTAGGTGCTGGAAAACAGGGGAGATTGTTGATCACAAGGGTGTTGGGGAAGTTTTATCAGAAACTCACATTTGCTTGTGACTCAGTGGGCTGTTGTGTAGGGTGTGTACTTGCATGAAGGGGCTAGTGTCAGTTTAAGGTCACTGCAGGCCTCTTGGTTAAACAAAATGGACGCCAAGTCAGCAATACCAAAGACTAACTTAGCGAAACTCTCCACGTGTTGTCAAGGATCTGAACTATTGGGACACTTACATGTTGCTGTTGGAGATGTAAACTAGTGCAGCCACTTTAACAGTTTGTTCCTCAAAAAGATGGACGTAGAAAACACACACACACTTACCCTTGTACATACTGTTCCTAGCAGCCTTATCCACAATAGCAAAAAGATGGAAACAATCCAAATGTCCATTGTGTGATGAATGAAGAAGCAAAATGTGGTTTATCCATACGATCAAATATTAACTGGGCATTAAAAAGGGAATGAAATACTAATGTTTGCTATAATGTAGATAGTCCTTGAAAATATTATGCTTATGAAAGGAGGTAGAAAAGGCCACATATTATATGATTCCATTTATATAAAATGTTCAAAACAGGCAAATTTATAGAGATAGACTAGTGGTAACTTAGAGGTGGAGAGTAGTTGGGATGATTTGGGTATGGCTGTTGGTAGGTATGGAATTTCTTTTAGGGGGGATGAAAATGTTCTAAAATTAGATTGTGGGATGTTTGTACAATGTTTCAAACATACTAAAAAACATTTTGAATTGTATGCTTTAAATGGGTAAACTTTAAGGTATGTGAATTATATCTCAGTAAAGGTGTAAATGAAGCAATAGAGAATATTTTTTGTTTCTTTGAAGGACAAGTTTTTAGCTTGTTTCATTGATTCATTCATTTGTACTGAAGTGTTGTTGACATACTCTGTTAGTTTCAGGTATACAACATAGTGATTTGATAATTCCGTACATTATGAAATGCTCACCATGGCAAGCCTACTTGTCATCTGTTATTATAGTTATTATAGTATTAGTTACAATAACCATAGTTATTATAGTATAAGTGACTATATTCCATATGCTGTACTTTTCATCCCCATGACTTCTTTATTTTGGCACTGGAAGTTTGTAACTCTTAATCCTCTCGGCCTATTTCACCTGTGTTCCACTCCCCAAAGCAACTGCCAGTTTTTTTCTCTATAGTCTGTTTCTTTTTTATATTTTAGTTCATTTGTTTCACTTTTTAGTTGGCACATATAAGTGAAATATGGTATTAGTCCTTTTCTGTATGACTTCTTTCACTTAGCATAACACCTTTTAGGTCTACCTATGTTGTCATTGGCAACATTGCATTCTTTTTTATTGGTGAGTAATAGTCCATAATGTATGTATACCACACTTCATCTGTTCATCTGTTGATGGACACTTGGGCTGCTTCCATATCTTGGGTATTGTAAATTATGCTGCAGTAAGCATAGGGGTGCCTGTCCCATTTCAAATTAGTGTTTTCATTTTCTTTAGGTAAATACCCAGTAGTGGAATTACTGGGTTGTATGGTGTTTCTATTTTTAGTATTTTGAGAACCTGCATACTGTTTGTCGTCATGGCTGCACCAACTTACAGTGCTTCCAGCGGTGCCCGGAGGGTCTCTTTTCTCCACCTCTTCGCCAGCACTTGTTATTTCTTGTCTTTTTGATACTAGCCATTCTGACAGGTGTGAAGTGGTATCCTGTGGTGATTAACCTCCATTTCCTAAAAGAAGAAGCCATTGTTTTCATACCAGTTAGCATTTTCAGATTCCTCTACCGATATCACTGGATTAATATTAAAACAATTTTTTGTTAATATTTTGTTTCTACATTTTTCTGTTTCCTCTTGCTTTTGCATTCTGTGCATAGAAGCAGGCAGCTCACGGGCACCTGGGTGGCTCAGTCGGTTAAGCGTCCGACTCTTGATTTTGGCTCAGGTCGTGATCTCACAGTTTGTGGGACCCTGCTTGGGATTCTCTCTCCCTCTCTCTTTGCTCCTCTCCCACTAACACACACACGCTGTCTCCCTCTAAATAAATATGTACATACATACATAAATAACCTTTAAAAAAAAAGCAAAAAGCATATTGATTTTACACTTACGTTTCTTGTATCTTCTGTCTATACTATTATCATGGTCTTACCCAGATTTTCTTTTGTCCCTACCTGTATTTAACACTGTTAGCTGTGTTTTCTGATTATGGGATAATACCTTTCAGTATGCTGGAAGTGGTTATATGTACATAGTATGTTTATATTTGAACTATTTGGAGGCTGACTGAATGTTTTGTCTTGTAGATTTTACTTTCCTTACTGGTATTGTAATGGCAGCAACAGAACCTATCGGCATGGAGTGTCTCGAGGTGCTGAAGCTCCTCTTCTTGATGACTTTGTCATGTCTTACCTTTTTGCTCAGGTATAATTATATTATCTTACTTGTATATGTGTTAAATGATAAGAATCTTGCTGTGTTCTGTAGCTCTTCATCAGGAAAATCTTCATCTATGGGAAAATTGATGTTCTGTCTTGCTTAGCAGGTACAGAAAGGTAACAAAATTGACTCTTTTTATCACTAGTTTTTAATCTTTTTATCACTAATTTTTAATTTATTATTTATAACTTATAAATAATAAAATCTATTTTATAAAGCTTCCCTTAATTAGCTCTTTTTATTTATTTTTTTTAATGCTTTGTGACATTTTAAGGATTTCACAAAGTTCAGATTGAGTTACAGCACATGATTCACGTAGATATAAGTGTCTGGAATATAAGACAGTGAAATTAATTTAGAGAAAAAAAATTTTTTTTATTCCTGAACAATTTCAGACTTAAATAGTGAGTAATAAAATGTAAAGAAAAGTAGGAAACTATATAAAAGTGAGTTAACAATAGTTTGTTTAGCTCCTCATAAGAGGATGGCTAGATGTTAATACTTGATCTGAGAGCTGTGTTTTAGTTATTTGTTCATTAATACTGCTGTATTAAATTTTTGTAGAGTATTTGAACATTTTATAATGTTTTCTTATTGTTACCTTAATGTAAACAATAATTGAAATGTTATGTCATTAAATAACTTCTGTTTTTATGTGCCATAAGACTGAGGAGTAGAAACTAAAGAAAAAATTTATTAGTGCTTTTGAGTAAAGGTATGCTCTTCTTATTCCCAAAATGTCAGAGTAAGGAGTTCTGAATCCGATTTGCAAATATCATAGGAAATAGCTACACAGATCCTCATGGCTCACATTTCTTTTCTTTTCTTTGTTTTTTTTTAAATCCAAGTTAGTTAATATATAGTGTAGTCTTGGATTCAGGAGTACAACCCAGTGATTCATCACTGACATTAACACCCAGTGCTCATCCCAACAAGTGCCCTCCTTAATGCCCATCACCCATTTAGCCCACACCCCCACCCAACATCCCTCCAGCAGCCCTGTTTGTTCTCTGTGTTTTAGAGTCTCTTATGGTTTGCCTTCCTCTCTTTTTATCTTGTTTTTCCTTCCCTTCCCTTCCCTTAAGTTCATCTGTTTTATTTCTTAAATTCCACATATGAGTGAAATTGTGTATATTTTTCTGACTTATTTCGCTTAGCGTAATACACTCTAGTTCCATCCACGTTATTGCAAATGACAAGATTTCATTCTTTTCGATTGCCAAGTGATATTCCATTGTGTGTGTATATATGTATACGTATATATGTATCACATGTTTTTCATCCATTCGTCAGTCAATGGACATTTGGGCTTTCTCCATAATTTGGCTATTATCACTAGTGCTGCCATAAACATTGGGGTGCATTTGCTCACAGCTCATATTTCTAAGATATCTAAGAAAGCTGGTTCAGTTTGTGAGCAACAAACTGAAAGATATTTCTCTTTTGGGTTATGAGAACAAGAAACTTTCTCTAAATTCTAGTAAAATATATTTAGTAAAAGTTACCATTTTGACATGGACACATTAGTGGCATTAAAGTACATTCACATTATTGTGCAACCATTACCACCATTCACTTTAGAACATTTTTCATCTTCCTAGACTGAAACTTCATACCTATTAAACAAGGCCTCTTGTTCAGTGCCTCATGCTCTTCTGGCCCCTGGCAGCTATTTCGCTTTCTGTCTCTGTCTCTGGGTTTGCCTCCTCTGGGTGCCTCATGTGAGTGGTATTACACAGCATTTCCTCTCTTATGACTGACTGACTTGTCATAACATAATGCCTTCAAGGTCATCCATGTCATAGCATGTCAGAATTTCCTCCCTTTTTAAGGGTGGCTAATATTCCATCGTATAGACCACATTTTGTTTATCCATTTATCTGTTAATATTTGGGTTGCTTCCACCTTTTGGCTCTTACGAATAACACTGCTGAGAACATAGGTGTACAAATATCTCTTTGAGATCCTGCTTTCAATTCCTTTGGATAGGTATCCAGAAGTAGAATTATTAGATTACATGGTAAATCTGTTTTTTATTTTTTTGAGGAACTGCTACCCTGTTTTCTATGGCAGCTGCACATTCCACCAGCACTGCACAAGGATTCGTTTCTCCACATCCTCACTAGCACTTACTTTCTGGTTTTTTAATAATAGCCATTCTGATGGATGTGAAGTGATATCTCATTGTGGTTTTGATTTGCATTTCCCTAATGATTAGTGATGTTGAGCATTTTTCTTAAGCTTTTTGGAGGTTTGTACATCTTCTTTGGGTACATTACTATTTGTGTCCTTTGCCCATTTTTTAATCAGGTTGTTGTCAAGCTGTAAGTGTTCTTTATGTATTCTGGGTATTAACCCCCGATCTGCCATATGATTTGTAAATCTTTTCTCCCATTCTGTCTATTGCCTTTCACACCTGTTGATGTGTCTTGTGATGCCCAACAGTTTTAAATTTTGATATAATCTGATTTTTTTTTCTTGTATTTACCTGTGCTTTTGGTATCATGTCCAAGAAATCATTACCAAATCAGTATCATGAAGCTTTCCCCCTATATTCTCTTGCAGTATTTTATTGTTTTAGCTCTTATGTGCTTGTGTTTAGATCGTTGATTCATTTTGAGTTAACTGTTATTGATGGTGTAAGGTAAAGGCCAAATTTCATTCTTTTGCATGTGGATATCTAGTTTTTCCAGCACCATTTGTTGAAAAAACTGTTTCTTTCTCCATCGAATGATCTTGGTGCTCTTGTCAAAAATAATTTGACCACCACCCAGCTTTTAGATAGCTTCAGTAGCTTTTAAAACCTTTGTTTCAGTAGCCATTAAAAAGAGAGATAGACTTTTGAGAATAAATACTATGAGGTTATGACTATGTTCTTTTATGATTATGTCACCTGTGCTGCAGAACTGGTTTTTATTTTGGTGGCATGCTAATTTAAATCCCATTAAGAAGACGATTTTCCTAAACTGTTTATTCAGCTGCTTTACCGTAGTATTAATACTGTGATATCTCATACTTATGATCAAGAAAAATTGTGGATGATTTCTAATTTTGTCTTCCTAGGAAGAATTTTCTTATCTAGCACAGCAAAATAATTTCACAATAGAATCCTAAGTTGTATCTAGATAATAAATACCACATGTAATTTTCTATTTCTTAATGTTTCTATTTCTCTAAATCTGTGCCCAGAAAATACATAAGGTAGTAATTAACTTATCCAGCTCATATTGATACCAGGTTAGATTATATGCATATTATAGACTAAATAAAGCAGATTTGACTGGTGCCACCATCAAAGTATAAGATATGTTGAGATTTTTAAATAACTAAAAAAAGTTCAGCCACTAAAGTATAAAGTACATAAGATATTACTATAGAAAGATAGATTTGGGAAAGGTAAGCCAATAAAAGCCAAAAATCAGATGTCCCTTTTATTTTTTTTATTTTTATTTTTATTAAATTTTTTTTTAACGTTTATTTATTTTTGAGACAGGGAGAGACAGAGCATGAATGGGGGAGGGTCAGAGAGAGAGGGAGACACAGAATCTGAAGCAGGCTCCAGGCTCTGAGCTGTCAGCACAGAGCCCGACGTGGGGCTCGAACTCATGGACTGCGAGATGGTGACCTGAGCCGAATTCGGACGCTTAACCCACTGAGCTACCCAGGTGCCCCAGATGTCCCTTTTAAATTCATTTTCTTCTGAGGATTGTCTTATAGCACCTCAGTAAATAAATAAATTGCTGCCCTGTGACAACCTTTAATGAATTCATAGATACTCAGCACAAAATGTATATTCCCTCCATATTGTTTCTTTAAAACCTCGGTTAAACATTGGTATTTCAGCTAATATTGTAATTCTTACCTTTCTTATCAAGAAAATTGCTATTACTTTTTAGAATATTGGTGCTTTTTATGTTTTGCTGTTCTTTTCTCCCATTACACGTTCAGTCTGATTTCCATATTCCTAAATCATCTAGACCAAAATCTTGAAATTTTTGTTTTTTCTTTTTCTTCATTTTTTATATCATGATAACGTTATCATTTTTTTCAAACTCTTTTAGTGTCTTCTGTTCCCTACATCAGATCCTTGTTATCTCATATTTGTACCTCTTACGGAGTCTCCTTGAATACACATTATTTCCTTAAAGCACTTTTTTATTATCATTGGTATGTCTACCAATGGAAGAGGCATGATGCTTTAAGAAAAGGTGCTGTGAGAAACTGATGCTTTAAAAAAATGGTTGTCTATTGCTTGTTAGGATCAAGTCATTCAAGGGTACCTTCAGTTTGACTCCAACTTAGTGTTCCAAGGTTTAGTCCACACTATTCCCTTACATAAGTTGTCTGCCCTACCATACTTATTTGTACCTGTAAATATGCCTTGTGCTTTGTTTTTGTATCATTCCTTCTATTTTATCACCCTGTTTTGTATATCAGAAATTTCTTCATCTTTTAAGACTACATGAAATTTTGAATTTTCCATGAAACCTTCTCTGATTATCTCAACTGGTATAATTTCAACTTCTTTTCAAGTCCTTGAAACATGTGTTGTGTGGCACTTAGTGTAGATATCTGGTGTTATAATACTTTGTTTACGTGTTTAGCTTCCCTGCTAGATTTTAGTCTCCTTGAGGGAGACTTCTATTTGTATCTCACACAGTCCTTAGTATAATGCTTTGAATATATGTGGAACTCAGGACATATTTAATTAATTAATGTCTATTTTAATTTGGGTAATTTTTATGTAGGGGATATAACTTGAGAAGATATAAGCAGTGAAATAGATTGACATCATATGTACTGTATAATGGGGAACCCAGTTTAAATCAGTTTCCATTGACAAAACTTTTACTAAAATTTTGTGGCAAAATAATTGAACATCAAGGAAGGAGTTGACGTTCTTTTTAAATGCATATGTTGTAGAAATTATAGGTTAAAATACGATAGTAGATTAAAATGTGATAGTGAAATTTAAGGTATATTTCCTTCTAAATTTTTTTCCTTTAGTGGCGGCATGATTTTTTACATGGATGGATAAAAATACCGGTGACTCATGAAACGCAGGAAGAATGTCTTGGAATGGCAGTGTTAGATATGATGAGACTAGCCAAAGAGAAGGATCAAACCCCATTGGACATCTATAGCTCTATCAGGTAGTTTCCTTATGCAAATCCATATACATCAATATGAACAGTTGGGAGTTTTTCTATAGTTAATTGTATTTTCTGTGTGTTGATACTTTTTGATCTTATCATAATTAAAACTTCTATGGGTAACTGTTCTTCCTTGTGTACAACACATACTTTGTGAGATAAAAGAAATTCTTTTTTCTGGCTTTTCTTTTAGTTTTATTGAGACATAATTGGCATATAGCACTTAAAAGTTTAAGGTGTAGAGCATCATGACTTGTCTTATATATATTTGTGAAGCAGTTACCACAGTAAGTTTAGTTAATATCCATCATCTTGTATAGGTACCAAATAAAGAGAAAGAAAAAGAAATTTTTTTTCCTTATGATAAGAATTCTTAGCATCTACTCCATTAAAAACTTTCTTGTATACCAGACAGCAGTGTTAAGTATAGTCATCATATTGTACATTACATCCCAAGTACTGATTTATCTTAGAATTTAAAAAAATTATGGAAAGAGTTGGAGTACTACACAAAATATCACAGGGGTTTGATACCTATTAATTATTTGATTCGTTTATTTTGAAAAGGCTAAGTAAAGTCAGAAGGATGAAAAGAACACCTGGAGGCATAATTTCTGATAGCAGATCCTCAGATTGTGTGTGTACATAATTCTGAAGCAGTATTTCTCGCATATTGACCCATATTTTGCTTGCATTAGTATCACCTGAGGTGCTTGTTGAACTTGAAGATCTTTGAGTGCTACCCAAGAATTTTTTTTATGTTTATTTATTTTTGAGACAGAAAGAGAGCATGAGTGGGGGAGGGGCAGAGAGCGAGGGAGACACAGAATCCGAAGCAGGCTCCGGGCTCCGAGCTGTCAGCCCAGAGCCTGACGCGGGGCTCAAACCCACCAACCATGAGATCATGACCTGAGCCGAAGTTGGATGCTTAACTGACTGAGCCACCCAGGTGCCCCAAGTGCTACCCAAGAATTTAGATTCCGTAAATCTGAAGTGAAGTCCACAAATATCAGTCTTCACCTGTTCTCCAGGGGATTCTCTTAAAAATATTAGCTTTATTGAAGTTTCATTAACTTACAAAATTGTAAGATGATTGAAAGTGTGTGTACATCATGGTGGTTTGATATATGTATATGTTGTGAAAGGATTCCCCCCATCTAGTTTATTTTCACATCCATCACCTCATATGATTATCTTTTTTATTTGTGTTTTTGTGTTTTTTTGGTGAGAATGTTTAAGCGCTCTTAGCAAATTTCAGTTCTACAACAGTGTTATCATTTAGAGTCACCGTGTTTTACATTAGATCCTTAGATCTTACTCATCTTATAACTGATCCAGCAGACTCTTTTATTAAGTGATCCACATTCCACATTCTCCAAATTACTCATTTGCATGTTGAATTTTGACAGTCATGCCTAATAAGATTTGTTGAAATACTGCTCCTACAGCCCAGCGCAGCTTTAATGGCTGTAAAATTTCTACTCCTCTTAAAGGTACATATTATTATAACAGTTCTTTGAGTTTTTCTTTAATTTCAAGACTAAATCTATGTTTTACATATTGCATACTTAGGATTAAAAGTTTGAGGGTGTTATGAATCTGGTTAAAACTCCCTTTATTTCTTAAGTCCTTCTCTCAGTAACTAGTTTTGGTCGCTCCTTTACGAAGTAACTTAAAAACAGTTACGTACCCAATTTGCAGGGTATTAATTAATGTGTTTCCTCTTTGTTTTTAAGTATTCTTGTTCTGTTTTCAGATGACTGTTAGGCCTTAACCATAAAGTTCACCTATTTAAAATGTACAGTTCAAGGGGCACCTGGGTGGCTCTGTCGGTTAAGCATCTGACTCTTGGTTTTGGCTCAGGTCACTATCTCATGATTCGTGAGATTGAGCCTCATGTCGGACTCCACACTGTGAGTGTGGAACCTGTCGGAACCTGTCCATGTCGGACTCCACACTATTAGTGTGGATTCTGTCTCTGCCTTCTCCTGCATGCTCTTTCTCTCTCTCTCAAAATAAATAAATATTTAAAAATAAATAAATGTACAACTCAGTATTTTTTTTATTATTGAGTTGTAAGAGTTCTTTACATAATTCTGGTTACAAGTTTCCAGATGAAAGTTACTATATGTATGATTTGCAGATATATTCCCTATTCTTTGGATCATTTTTTCACTTTCTTGAAAGTGTCATTTCCAATACAAAAGTTTAAATTTTGAAGTAGTCTAATTTATTTTTCTTTTGTTTCTTATGCCATGACATGTTAATATTAGATAAATACTATCTGCCTGTCCTTAAGCAAATCATTCCTACATTGCTTGCCTTTTTAATATAGTTTAATTCAACTGATGTTTTCTGAATTCCCATTTAGTGCTTATTTCTGAGAAATAATCAGGAAACTCTACTCAGTGTTAAACTATTCAAGATTGGTGGGAGAATAGATAAATGATAAGTTGCTGACAGAATGAAATAAACTGTTTTGTTCTCAGAAATATCCACTAGGATATGGATCTCTGATTAGTATAATAAAATATATATTCCCTCCCAGACTTAAAAAAAAAATGCATGTAAGGTGCATCTCTTTGTCTGTACCCGTGTGTTAGATGTGTCCCTGTCTGTGAGCACATGCCTCTGGGTGTGCATGTGCACCTGTACGTGTGTGTGCAGCTCTTTGTGCGTGTGTGTGTCAGATGCTGTTTTGTATGCCAACTCCTAATTGGACATGGTGGCTTAGGTGTTAGAGTGTAGAAAGTGAGGGAAATGCATAAGATTTTTGTATTTTCATTCTTTATCTGCTCTTTAAAATCTAAGTTTCTAAAGGGTGGGAAGAAAAGAACTCGAGAATGCAAAGAGTTTAAAGGAGGCTGCTGAGTTTGTAAATACCAGGCCAGGATCAAGGCCACTTACATAGCAACTGAGCTACTCAGCTCATCTCACTGGACTCCCTTTCCTAAAAAACTAAGTGAATAATAAAGTTTCTAATCCTACTCCAACTATAATAATAAGATGCAGATTTTATTTCATAGTACAAAAAATAGTATCGTTTCTAAGCCAAGGCTCAATTTCAGAGCCTTTAGGAACCTCAAGTTTAGAATTCTCTAAAAACTCAATATAAGAAAAGCATGGGGAAAAATGTTTTTATGCTTCAAGAGTTAATAGCTTTAAGTCTCTTGAAAAAATTTTAATGTTTCTAACAAATCTAGCTAGTTCTGATAGTATGATGCTGAAGTGGATTCATCATGTTCAGGAATCACACATTCCTATGGTATTCCCACAGGATGTATGCCGGGTCCTTTATGCCAGGCGTGAAAGTAGAAAGCCTTGTTGTATGTGTTATTTTAAACTCCTCTTTTTATATCCAAATATGTTTTCAAAAGCCTTATTAAAAAGTAGTCATTGATGGCTGTGTATTTTGCATTTTTGTGAAATGTTTATGTAAATCGCATTCCAAATTTAGTAAGTCTCCTGGTAATTAATGTTTTTGACTGAAGTAGATAAAGTGAGAATCATTTTGTATTCTGATTCTATTTTTAAATCTTTTCAGTGTTTATTCTGTACTTCCTGAGGCTCTCCTCTATGCTATCCAGACTTTTATTAAATTTTATATATTTGCTTATTTATATATAATTAATTGTTATGAAAAGAAACGGAGTGTGACTTTTTTTTTTTTAATGTTTATTTATTTTTGAGAGAGACAGAGACAGAATGTGAGTGGGTTAGGAGCAGAGAGAGAGTTACAAACAGAATCCGAAGCAGGCTCCAGACTCCGAGCTGTCAGCACAGAGCCTGACATGGGGCTCCAACTCACAAGCTGTGAGATCATGACCCCAGCTGAAGGCAGACACTCAACTGACTGAGCCACCCAGGCGCCCTCAGAGTGTGACTTTTAAAATCTGAAAAAAGAGTAGAATTTAATGGGCAGAGTGGGGAGTGATGGATTGTGTGGAGACTCGTGGAAAAGGCCTTGTAGTAGAAGGGAGCATAGGAAGAGTAAAGAGAATCACTGTGGCTAGAACCCAAAGAGTTATTAGCAGGAGGTGAAGCAGGGGCTAGACCAGAACCTAGGACCTTAGAGCTATGTTGACAAGGTTACTAACACTCGGAAAATATGCAAGAGGTTTAAGCAAGGGTGGAATGATTAAATTTGTGTTTTTAAAAGATCCCGATGACTCCAGTGTAGAAAACAAATCAGACAGTGGAAAGAGTAAATGAAAATGCTGGTCGCCCAGAGAGTAAGGCTATTACAGTATTTCCTCCAGGCGATGCTGTTCGTAATGAGTTGGTAATGAGAAAAGTGGGCAACTAAGAGAAATATTTAGAAGGTAAATAGGGGAATGTGGTGATGAATGGAATAATGGGGATTGAAGGAGAATGTGTCACCAAGGATGCTTACTGGTGCTGTTTACTTAGATAGGAAAGCTGTAAGAGGATCTTTTAGGGGCATTAGCAGGACTCAGGAGTTTGGTTTGACACATCGTTTAAGCAGTTTTGGGGACACTTAAATTAAATGTGTAGATTGACTTGTATTTGGAAGATACGGATAGGGAGTTTAGAGGTCAGTGCTGCAGACACATATCAGAGTCATTTGGATATAGAGAATCTAGAGAGAAAGAGAGTATAAATAAGAGAAGAGGGCCCATAATAAAGTCTTGAGGAACTTTAACATTTAGTCACCAGGCAAAGGGGAATGAACCTGTGAAGAAGATTGAGGAGTATCCCACGAGACAGGAATAAAATCAGGAAAAGTAAGGGGAGAGAGTTTAAGGAGAGGTGCTGCTCCTTAACAGTGCGGTAGGATGCTACTGAAAAATAACAAATAAGACGAATGTGGGAATTTGATTTCAGCAACTTGGAAGTTTTTCTTGATTTTAGCAAAAGCATATTCTGTGAAATGATGGATCAGAAGTTAGACTGGGAGTGAATGGAAGAGTGAGTGGAAATGGCTGTATAAACTCCAAAAAACAGCCCAGATAGGCTGTAGCTGGAGGGACATGTGGGATAAAGAGATTTTACGTTTAAGGCGGGGCCGACAATGGTATTTTGTGGGTCGAAGAGGATCAAGAGGTTAAAACATCCCAGAGGGTGGATGTATCGAGAGGAAGAGAGAGGCTCCAGCTAAATACAAATCAAAGAAGGGACTTTACGTCATTTATTGTAGCAGGTGCGAAGCAGGAGGGAATGAGTGCACGCGTCTGTAGGTTTGCTGGCCGGATACTGAGGGAGCTGTGCCTAAAGAAGCTTTCTTACCTCTAGGAGAGAGATGAAGTCGCTTGATGAAAGTAAGGAGGAATTCAGCTGAGGGTTCAGGCAGACGAAAGGTAGGCGGTTTGGGGAAATTTCAGAGGGTGCACATAGTTGTAGAACTTCGGAGAAAGTGTTGAACCAGAGAAGTGTTGTAAAACTGATGGCAATGCTGCAAACATGTTTGAAATTGGTGACTCTGAGTTTCTCCTGGCCTGTCTGCCACACCAGTGAGTCTCCAGCAGCTGTGCTAGTCAAGTAAGGAACAGAGTGTTCCTCCGGGGGCTTCAGGTACTTTAGGGAAGGGTAAAGCAGGGGTTTGCTGGCCCATGTGTAACAGCCAGTTCTCGAAAAAACCAAAGATGTGATTTGTTTGTTGTCTTTGCTGATATACGTGGTATAAATCCTGTCTGTGGCCAGTTTCAGGGTATCAACCTGACGTGCCAGAATGTAGAATTGGGAAGAGACGAACAATAGCCGGTCTTTTTCACCCCTCATGTATGAGAGATGTAAACAACCTCGAAAGCCTAGTAGTAAAATGTAAAATAAAATTTTAAATGTAAAACAATTCGGAAGTGATACATTTTGAGTATTACCTATATTTTTAATATAATTTATTTATAGCCTTATATAACTTAAACTTTAATGATGGCTCTTTAGCAGTGAGCTCAGTAGTCTTCTGTTGTAATAATAAGCTCTCAGCATGAGTCAGCTCAAGTACTAGCTATAAATACTGAAGTACAGGATAGAGTGATAAGTGATACTATGGAATGGTGCACAGAATACTGTCTGACAAAGGGAGGACCATCTAATATAGTCATTGAGAGAGGTTACCTGGATTGGATGATGCTTGAGCTGGGACTTTTGGAACAAGTAAGAGCCAACCAGATAGGAGACGGGTGATGGGAAGAAGGATTAGCACATGGGAAGGCATGGAAATTTAATGTAGTTGTACCTTCAGAAATAAAATTTTCTTCATTTGTCAGATATTTGAGCAGGAGGGAAGTTATCTCTCTTCTTTAGGGTGTTTTACATAGAGGCAGAATTACTAAAGAGTCATTTCTAAGTGGAATCGTTTTGATTGCAAAGGAATTATTAGGAGTTACTGAAAATGACCTAGAAAATAATGTATACCAAAGAAATATGTTTGCATAAGGAACAACAGTGGCTTCCAACAAAATGTAACAGTTTCCAGAATTCAGATACATTTTGGTGTATGGCATCATAGGAAATATTTGCAACACAGTGCCCAAAAAATGATATGTAAGATGATCAGAGAAAACAAATTTTTAGAGACTCCATTATTAACTAGACTAAGTCTTCATTTCATTAGGGAAGAAAATTAACATATCCTGTTCTAAACATTTGTGGTAACTCAGAATTTTTGTATGTTTTCACGTCCTCAGACAAAACCTTCAGGATTTATATTATATCAGTGCCAGCCCTGTCCCCTTCCTCCACTTGACTACTTCCTGCACTGCTGCATTTACCTGTCGTGGAGAAAGGTGCTAATTTCTCTTTCAATTTCATTTTAGATTTGTGTTCCAGTTTGTTTTGTCTTTCTCTGTGTGTTCTTTATCCATAGCTACAAGACATTCTTACCAAAATGTGTTCGAGCAAAGATCCAAGACTATCATATTTTGACAAGGAAGAGAATAAGGTATAGATTTCGCAGATTTATTGAGCAGTTCAGCCATTGCAAAGCCACTGCCAGAAACTTGAAACTTAAGTATCTTATAAATCTGGAAACACTTCAGTCTGCCTTCTACACAGAGCAATTTGAAGTAAAAGAACCTGGAAGAGGTCCTTCAGGTGAGGAGATTTTTGCAACCATTGTAATAACTGGAAACGGTGGAATTCAGTGGTCAAGAGGGAAACATAAAGAAAGTGAGACACTGACAGAACAGGTAATCCTTAATGATATGTTCTCCTTCTTTGTTAATTTAAGTGAATGGCAATAGAAACAAAGTAATTTTTCTCATTTGAAACATGAACTTGCGATTCTCTTCTCTCATTGATAAAAGTGGAAGTTTTAATACTGTGAAACCATCAAGGTCATGTCTATAATTCTTTTCTTATTGTTCTTAAATGGTTTTTTATTTATTTTTTATGACAAATATTAGTAATGGTGTTCTTACAGTTTCCAAAAGGGCTTGAATTCTAAAAGTGATTTTTAAGGTAGTTTTGCCTCTTTTTAAAATTTTACCGTTATTGATAATAAGCACAATCATAAAGTTTAATTGGAAAAGTTTAATTTTAATTGATTTTAAGATGATGTCTACTTGTTATTTGTTTAAGTCTGACACTACAAGTTTTAAGTTTGTTCATATCTATGTTCTTGGATTATTATTAGATTATTAGATTCTTTCTTGGTTAAACTTCAACTTTCTGACAATAGTTCCTATCCATGTTGATTGGATTGAAGGGTACTGTAGCATAGTTCTTGGTAAACAAAACACAGTAAGTCTTAGGGTTAGACTGTCAAGGGAGGGAATCCCATTTAATGCTGATCTGTTGCTGTCAATACTTTTTTATTTTAAAGAATTTGGAATGAATGTTATGTCCTTCATAGTCTTATTTTAAAATGGCTCCCTTAGTTCTACCTGTTTTTAATTTCAAATGCTCTTAATTATAGGATTTACAGTTATATTGTGACTTTCCTGATATCATTGATGTGACTATTAAACAAGGAAACCAAGAAGGCTCAAATGAAAGTAGAATTGTAACTATCCATAAGCAAGATGGTAAAAATCTGGTGAGTTTGCTCTATAGTTACATAATGATTACGTTTAACAGTTGTCAGAAATAAGTGTTTTAGAGTCCTGAAACCAGAGTTATTTTCTTGTAGGAATTCTGATGATAGTTTTAAATATAACTCTAAATGTAAACATCAGTTTAGCAAGTTTTTGGGTACAGCTAGCTTTTGTATCGCTACCAACACAATCTTCCCAGAATGTCTTGAGCATTAATGTGTTTCTCACTCATTTTTATGATTGGTAAGTTAGCAGTTCCTCCACTCCCCTGCTGTGGGCTGTGTCAGTTCCCTGTTGTAATGCTCAGTCCTGGCGACATTCCTTTTATCAGTAGGGATGTGCATAATGCCAGTCATGCTGCCTCACTAAAACAGTGCTTTCTGGGATTCACATAACAAAACGTAAACCAGTCCCAGGTTAGCCCTACCTAAGCTGTAACATGTGATTGGTTCTAAAAGATGATCCTTTCTCTTTATTTGGTCAGCTTCAGAAAACCCACTTATTTTGTTTTTTATTAAAAAAATTTTTTTACTGTAGTATAGTTGACACATAATGTTATATTAGCTTCAGATGTACAACATAATGATTTGATAATCCTGTACATCACACAGTGCTCAGCATGATAAGTGTCGTTAGAAAGCCTGCTTATTTTAACTGAAAGGGAGCAACTAAATTCCCTTATACTCTGCTCTTAAATTGCTTACCTGGTTCTGTCAGGGGATGCCTTCATTGTGTAAATGTGGTATTTATAAAAGAATAAGTATTTCTAGAAGAGTTCGTTGATGCTAATATGAACATCCTGTAGTAACATAATGTACTTTATGGGATGGTATTTGGACCTGTTGGCTTTGTTATTACTTTTTTAATGTTTATTAATATTTTTGAGAGAGAGAGAGAAAGTGAGCAGGGGAAGGCAGAGAGAGAGGGAGACACAGAATCGGAAGCAGGCTCCAGGGTCCGCACCATCCACACGGAGCCCGACGTGGGGCCTGAACCCATGAACCGTGAGATCGTGACCTGAGCCAAAGTCAGACGCTTGCCTGAGCCACCCAGGAGACCCTTTTTTTAAATTTTTGTTTTGTTTTGTCTTTAAAGTTTATTTTGAGAGAGGAAGAAGGAGAGAGAGACTCCCAAGCAGGCTCTGCACTGCTCGTGTGGAGCCTGACGTGGGTCTCAGACTCACAAACCGTGAGATCGTGACCTGAGCCAAAATCAGCTGTCAGTCACTTGATCTACTAAGCCACCCAGGTGCCCCGTCTTTCTTTTTATCTTTAAAAGTGTGGTGAAATACACTTCACACAAAATTTAGCATCCTGTTCTAGGAGTTCCACTTCAGGGTGTGTATCCAAAGGAAACAAAGTCACTACCCTGAAGAGAGATCGGTACCCTCATGTTCATTGGAGATTCCTTGAATGTTATCAGGTTTTAAATATTTTACCAAACTGATGGATAAAAATCTCTGTCCTGTGCTATATTTAATTTGCTTAATTAGAACCTGAGATTGAGCAAGGTCTTAGGTGTTTGTAAACCAGCTGTTTGTATGTCTTCTTCTGCAGATTGTCTTTTTATAACCTTTGACTAATTTTCTTTTCTGCTTTTAATTGATTTTGTACATTTTTTGGTTAAGTTTAATCTTAGGTACTATTTTATGTTTGGGTTGCTATTATAAATGGGCCTATTTTCTCATTACACAATCTGACTACTTTTTATATGTGTGAAAGCTGTTGACTTGTATATCCTATCTCCCAGTGAATTATCTTTGTGATGTAGTAGTTTAATAGTTGTCTTCTTCTGGGTTTCCCAAGTACACAATCATATAATCTCCAAATAGAGATACTTCTAGTCTTACATTTCTTTCTATGGCCTAATTATGTTAACTAAATACAGTACAACACAGTATTAAGTATTGGGCTTTCTATTCCTATTTCTTATTCCTGATTTTAGGACAAGTTGCTTCTATTAAATAAGGATTTTTCCATTGTAAGAGATGTTGCATTTTAGGCTGATTATATGCTCACTTATGTATGTATGATACAATCATGGCATAGCTATATATGATTTTATTTTATACTATATACATTTGAGTTTACAGCATGAATGTTTTAACCTTAGTAGTGTATACTTGGTATGTAAAAATACTTATTATTTCTAATTAATACCAACTTTTATATCAGACCAGATAGATTTCTAATTGAGATGACTGGCATATTTGTCTAATTGGGGTATTGGGAAATACAGCAAAATTATGGATAAAAATGAACTAGAAAGATGTGATAAGCCCATATTTGAGGAGTGTAAAATATCATACATAAGAATTTATAATTCATATTGGGTAATTGGGAGGCATAAAAGACATTTGAGCAATTTATAAGAAAATTAATTTAAGAGAATTCGTCTAATGACATGGAGTGGAGAGAATTTTCAATAGGTAACATGCAGTTGACCTTTTAAATGATACTTATTATTTCCTTTTCTTTTCTCTGCTTAGGAAATTGAACTAAGCTCATTAAGAGAAGCTTTATCCTTTGTGTCATTAATTGATGGCTATTACAGATTAACCGCGGATGCACATCATTACCTCTGTAAAGAAGTAGCTCCTCCGATGGTGCTTGAAAATATACAAAGCAACTGTCATGGCCCGATTTTGTGAGTAATACAGACTTTAAAAGTAATTTTTTTAAAAAGTCAATTAGATACTGACAAAGAATTTTATACAACGAAGTGATATGCGTAGGTTTAGGAGTTTAGGAACAAAATACTAACCTTAATTTCACAGAAGTAGTTTTTTCTTTTCCTTAACAAAAGTTGACTTGCAATCGGATTGTATAATAATTAGAATTATTTAGGATGTCACTTGCTTTCTGTATCGAAGCCTATGAGACTTAAATTGTATAGCCTGGTGTTTAGCTGCCTAGGTGTGTTTAAGTAACTCTTGAGTGTTAATTTTTTTTAAAAAAAAATCATCCAATTTATATTTCATTAATTTTGAAATACTGCAGAGGAACCACAGTGCAAAATTTAGTAATCATTGTTTTTTGATAATCCAGCTCCTCTTACTGAAAACTTGTGTTCACAAGATGTGTTGTGATGTCCCTGTTTTGAAGATGAGTGAGTGGTGTGCAATGCTTTGTGCGGGGATGAAAGTGACAGCGCTCTGTTTCTGTGCTGTTCAATACAGTAGTCGCTGGCTACTTGTGGCCAGTTAGCATTCACGATGTGGCTAGTGCAGCTGAGGGAGTGGGTTTTGAAACTGAATGTAGTTTTAATAACTTTGTACTTAAACAGTGCCCTGTGGCTGCTAGCTCCATATGGATCCACACAGGGACAGACCCTGACTGTAGTACTGGATAAAGCCAAGTGTCCCGCACAGCATCTGTTTAGCCCAAGTTTTAGTTACCGCTCAGCCTGTATGTACTTTCGGATTGGTACCAGGCTTGAAAGACTTGTAAGGAAGAAATAGACTGGAAGTGTGAGCATACGTGTCTTGACCTTAACCTACCCTTAATTAAATATTTGAGAAAAACGTATCCGGACTGATGTTTAAGACTTGTTTCTGTCTATACCTCTAATCTATTTAATAGTAAGTATGGTTGTTATGAAAAAGTTGCACTACTTGAACATTCTATAACTTACGTATTTAGTATTTAAAAACTCCTACCATTCATTCATTCATTCATTCTTCATCCATCCATTCAAGCATTCTTTCATTTATTTATAGAACATTTGCTGGGTGCCTAATATGGGCCAGTGGTTTGTGTATGAGAAATACAGTGATGAATGAAACAGATTTTTCCTGCTTTCATATAGATTACCTTTTGACTTTTCTTTCAAGATGTCCAGCTTCAATAAAACATATAGTAAAATTTGAAAATCAGTAATCTTTGTCACTTGCCATAGGTCTTCTATTATACTTTGGTATTAAATACTAAAATAAGGCATATAAATTTTTATACTAGTAATTGCGATGGTAGCAAAGACATAAGTGTTTTATGATATGTTGTTTGCATAGTTAAATGAAGTTTTCTGGGAGTGAACATGGTTTTTAAAAAAACTAAATTTTTAATTATAAGACAGAAAATTCAAATGAACAAAATGTTCTTAGTGATTTTCTGTATCTTACTATACCTTTTATTTGTTTTTAAAACCCTTGAATTGATTTGAACTTATCGCAAAATAGCTTTGAAACAGTTAAAAATTGATTTGAACTTATCGCAAAAAGTACTGTAATACTTTTCCTTACAAGGTAGTTGATAAGCATATAAAACAGAGGAGACTTATAAAAAGTCTGAGACTTTTAGATTTGACTTTTGATCTCTTAGATTACATTTTGGTCTTAGTGTCATGGGACTTGCTATATTATTCAAATTGCTTCTTTACCTTTAGAATGGATTTTGCCATCAGTAAACTGAAGAAAGCAGGTAATCAGACTGGACTCTATGTACTTCGATGCAGTCCTAAGGACTTTAATAAATATTTTCTGACTTTTGCTGTCGAGGTTAGTATTTCACAATAAATGGTAACTTTTTTTTAAAATTTCATTTCCCATCCCACTCCCCTCCTCTGGCAAAGGTAACATCTTTATTTAGCCTGTATAATTTCCCCCTCATGTTCATCTACCATTTTTTCTTTTTTTTAATACTCAGAATGACAGCTCTGGATATGATAACTAGAATAATAATGCTTAGTTAAGCTCAGAGATTCTGTATCAATAAATAAGATGTAGGGGCGCCTGGGTGGCTCAGTCGGTTAAGCGTCCATTTCTTGATTTTGGCCTCAGGTCATGATCTCACGGTTGGTGAGATGGGCCCTGCGTCAGGCTCTGTGCTGGCAGTGAGGAGACTGCTTGGGATTCTCTCTCTCTCTCTGATCTCCCCCAACTCATGCTCTCACTCTCTCAAAGTAAATGAATAAACTTAAAAAAAATAAGATATAATTCCTAGGATTTATATAAAATTATTTATAATGCCTTTTCATTTGGTATTTATTTCATTTTTTTAAACGTTTATTTATTTTTGAGAGAGAGCACAAGTGAGAGAGGGGCAGAGAGAGAGGGAGACACAGAATCCAAAGCAGGCTCCAGGCTCTGAGCTGTGAGCACAGAGCTTGACGGGGGGCTCAAACCCGCGAACCACGAATCATGACCTGAGCCACCCAGTTGCCCCTGAAATTTATTTTAGTTTTTGACATTTGGATGTTACTAGCGTGTCGAATTTGACCAAGTCTCTTCAAGTCTCTTTTTGCAAAAATGGAGATCTTTACCAAAACACAGAACCAAATGAATTAGAAGCAAATTTTCCTTTTATGCTAATTGGTTATAGAATTAGAATGAAATAGGTCAATAACAAATAAACATAATTTGTTTAACTAGTGGTTTTCCAGTATTAAGAATAATGATCTACCATGTATATGTTTTAAGGATAAAACTACAATGAAACCACACTGTTAATACAGGTAATTTTGAATCTCATCTAACATTGTTTACTACCCCAAATATCTAAAAAGATACTCTTACTTCTAAGGCAGTTTCATGGTATAAATCTTTTTTTTCTTTTTCCCTTTTTTTTTTGTTTTTTAATTAAAAATTTTTTTTTTAATATGAAATTTATTGTCAAATTGGTTTTCATACAACACGCAGTGCTCATCCCAACAGGTGCCTTCCTCATGCCCATCACCCACTTTCCCCTCCCTCCCACTCCCCCATTAACCCTCCCTTTAAAAAAAAAATTTTTTTTAATGTTTATTCATTTTTAAGAGACAGAGTGTGAGCGTGGTGGGGTGGGGAGTGAACAGAGAGAGAGAGAGACACAGAATCTGAAGCAGGCTCCAGGCTTTGAGCCATAGCCTAGAGCCCAATGCGGGGCTCAGAGTCTCAAGCTGTGAGATCATGACCTGAGTGCAAGTCGGATGCTTAACCGACTGAGCCACTCAGGCGCCCCTCATAGTATAAATCTTGAGAAACTTTATAGCAGCTTCCAAAATTTTCTTACTTACAGAAGTATACAAAGTAATGTTTTTTGGTTATTCAGTTATTTTAATTTTTATAAAACTCAGTCACTTTATATTTAGCATATAGAGTAGATTAATTGTCCATAAGTATATAAGGTGGGTTACTTGATAAGTTTAGCATTTAATATTACTAATAATCTATCCTAATTTCATTGTATCTTTTTACTGTAATACATAGCAGTCCAACATATTTAACCATCAATTCAAAATGTATTTTTTTTATGTTTACTTTATTTGCTCAACCTAATATGAGGGCTGTATACTAGAGAGTGTATGGCATAACCCTGCTTTAAGAAATGTATCTTTTGGGAAAACAAAAATAGGAAGATATACCAAAGAAGTACTAAACTGAGCATTGTAATTAGTCAGTATAGACAAACATAGACAATAACAAAAAGGGTTGCAATTAAGGAAGAGCTTTTGGAGTAGGAAAGATTTGGGGTATTTTGTCAGTTTCATTTCATAAGTGGTTTTAAGGAGGTTGAATATGCTAATAAGTAGCTCCAAAAATAGGTGAATAAAGAAGTTCATAGTATAGCACATAAAACAAACACTGAAAAACTAAAAATATTAAAATCTCCAGGAGAGTTAATTATGCAAATACAGTAGTGGTACAGTGAATGGGTAATCATCTTTGCATATGAAATGGGGTCAGGGTTGTTAGGGAGTACCTCACAGAAAAGATGATACTTGACCCTAGTGTTAAGAAATGTCTAGGGGCGCCTGAGTGGCTCAGTCAGCTAAGCGTCTGACTTCAGCTCAGGTCATGATCTCACGGTTCATGAGTTCGAGCCTCGCGTCCTGCTCTGGGCTGACAGGTCAGAGCCCGGAGCCCGCTTCAGATTCTGTGTCTCCCTCTGTCTGCCCGTCCGTGGCTTGCACTCTGTCTCTCGCATTGTCTCAAGAATAAAAATTAAATAAAAAAGAAGTGTCTAAAAGTCCATTGCTCAGAAGGAGAGGATGTATATTCATACGTAGAGAACAGCATGGCATTTGCTTGAAATTTTTAAAGTCGCTTAATACAGCTAGAACAGGTTATATGTTGGCTCCGGTAGAAGGTGAGGTTGGAGGTAGAGGCTGAAGCCTGCTCTTGGAAGTCCTTATTTATAAGTTACTTTTAGATTTTGTCTTGTAAATGATGGGAAGTTTTTAAGGATGGTATTATAATTATCATTGCTTTCTTACTTGCTTTTTAAGAAAATCAACTGTTGAGCCATTATGTAAGGTTTGTATTATCATCAGATACCTTTTTGAGGAACCAGGCACGTCTCTCACCCTATACCAGCACTGTGTTAGGATTCACACTTCATATGTCTAAATGTTCTGTTGGTTGTTTCTGTGATAACATTTTTGTCACAATAATTACTGTGGCGACCATTGTGATTTTTCCCTCTGTCTTTATAATTAAACTTATTTAGCGAGATAATGTCATCGAATATAAGCATTGTTTGATTACAAAAAATGAGAATGGAGAATACAACCTCAGTGGGACCAAGAAGAACTTCAGTAATCTTAAAGATCTTTTGAATTGCTACCAGATGGAAACTGTTCGCTCAGACAGTATAATTTTCCAGTTTACTAAATGCTGCCCCCCAAAGTTGAAAGGTAAAATAATTTTCTAGTTAGTATTAAAATACTGGTCATGGATTGTGTATATGGTAAAAGGCATCTTCAGTGTATCGATTACAAAAGAAATATGAGAGAAGCAGCTCCAAACACAAATTAATTTTGTCTTGTTCTCTTGTATAAGGATCCTCACATAGGATTATTCAGTTTGATTTAAGTCTATATGTCAGTTGAAGTTCCATAATGCTGAAATGACATTTAAGAAATGACAATCACTTGGTATAAAATCACTTACTGAAAGACTCCTCTGCCAAATCTCATATGTTGTTCTAAGTAAAAACTTTCATACTCTTTTAGAATTTTAATTTCTATAGTTTTAAAATAACGATAGTAAGATTATAAATCCCTTGGAATAAGAGGTTTATTAAAAATTGTTATTAAAATTCCTGAAAAATTATGTTAATTAAGGAAATCATTACAGTTTTGAATGTTTGAAATAACTGGTTAAAATGCATCAAAGCCCAATGAATAAATTCCTAAAATAAATTTCTCTTTGTTGGAGAAATGAACAAGTTGTAAGTGTTTCTTATGTATAGAACACATTTTATTTTACTCCTTTGGAGCAGTTTATATCCTCAGTGTGTTTGGTTATATATTTTTTTTTCATTTTTTTTTTAAACAGATAAATCAAATCTTCTAGTCTTTAGAACCAATGGCGTTTCTGATGTACCAACATCACCAACATTACAGAGGCATAATAATGTGAACCAAATGGTGTTTCACAAAATCAGAAATGAAGATTTGATATTTGTAAGTCATTAGATACTAATTGTTGTCCTTTTTGTCCTTGTAAAACAACTGTTTTCTTGATTTCCTATCCCACATTATATTCATGTGACATTTGGAACTATCCTATTATAACCTATATTATCAAAATTTTATCTCAGTTTAAGTATTTTTATTTCTTGTGAAAGTGTGATACCAAACTTGAGTTAGAAATGAGCAAGGGGCATCTGGGCATCAGTTATTTAAGTGTCCACTCCCCTCCCATTCTTTCATGCCCATTCATTTTTTGAGAGAGAGAGAGACAGACAGACAGAGACAGAGAGACAGAGTGCAAGCAAGAGAGGGGCAGTTGAGAGATGGAGACACAGAATCTGAAGCAGGCTCTAGGCTTCGAGCCATCAGCACAGAGCCCACACGGAGCTTGAACCCATGAACTGTGAGACCATGACCTGAGCCAAAGTTGGATACCCAACTGACTGAGCCACCAGGCACTGCAAGTGTCCAATTCTTGATTTTGGCTGAGGTTGTGATCTCATGGGTACATGAGATTGAGCCCCACATCAGGCTCTGCACTGACAGCACAGAGCTGGCTTGAGATTCTCTCTCTTCCTCTCTCTCTCTTTCTCTCTCTGCCCCTCCCCTGCTATGCTCTCTCTCTCTAAAAATAAATGAACTTAAAAAAATTAAAAATATTTCTTTTTAAATCTTAAATTAAAACTTAAAAATCTTCTTCTACAAAAGACCTATGTCTTAATTCTTAAGTTCTCAAGAAAGTAAGGGAAATGCATGGAGTTAAAAATAAAGAAGGAACTGAAAACCAAGTGTGCATAAGAGCTGATGTTTGGGCTGCAGGATGATGTTGGGAGGTTGGGATTTGTTTCATTAAACAAGGGAATTAAGATCACAAGCAACACGAAGAAGGGCCAAGCCTTATAAGGCCACCACAAGACCAGGAGTTAAAATTGAGACCATCTCAGAATAAAACCAGGACCCTCAAATAAATACATCCCCAGTAAAACAACATGGATTATGAAAAATTCATCCACTAGGAAAAGGAGAAGAAAAGGAGTGTTGTCTGCTTTTGTTGGGTTCTTAGAGAAAAAAGTCTCTCCTGAGAATTTGTAACTATAAGCTTTCCAGTTTCGATTTCTTTATACCATCTGCATAGTCTGAGAAACTCTAAGCCAATACATTAAAATAAAAGTGTTACCCTGTGATGCTTGGAAGAAGCAAATACAAAATCTTTTTGGAAGAACATACTCTTACCCTAGGCCACCCAGAATCCCCACAAAGAAAATAAACATGAGCTTTTAATCAAAAATTGTAAAACATTCAAGGAAATAATTCAGAATTAGGCAAGAGTCAGCAGACCAACAAACATCTACATTAGACCTCTTAAGAACTTCATATAACAGACTTTTCAGATTGAGTTTATAAAATATATATATATGTTTAAAGATACAAATGGAGTTGAAAACATGGGGAAAAAAACCAAGACATTATCAAAAAGACCAGAACAATTTGGAGAAAGGAAAATACAGAAGTGAAAAATATGCTCATTGACGTTAAAACAAAATAAGGAGCAGATTATCCATTGTTGAAGGGAGAATTAGTGAATTGCAAAATCTGAAAAATTTTCAGGTGCAGCAGATAGGGAGAAAGAAATGGAAATTATGAAAGAGATTAAGGGACACAGAGAGTGGAATGAGGAAGAATAACTGATGTCTGAGTTCCGTAAGGATACAATAGATGGAATTATACAGAATTATAAAGACTTGAATCTTCCTGTAAATAACAGCAAGCAGAGAGTTGCTACATGACCTAACATTACAAAACCAGTAACAGTAGAGCTTCAGTTTGAACACCGACAGCCCGACTTCAGGGTGCAGTCTTTCAACAACTGTTTTGTAAGGATAAGCAAGAAACACTAGTGATAGCAGTAATCACTAACGCATATCAAGTCCATGTGGTATGGACTGTACTAAGTGCTTTCATGTATTTATTAATTTATTGCTCATAACAAGAATATGCAAAATTGATTATCCGCATTCCTGAGATAAGGAAACCAGGATACCTGCAGCACAGAGATCAAATAGCCGCAAAAGGTCATACAACTAGGAGTTCTACACTCTCTCTGCCTCCACAGACCAGACTGTACTTCCTTTCACTATTATGAAAGGCAAACAAAAATATTCGTATGCAAATAAATGTAGGTAAACACTGACACTATGAAAAAGTGATAGTTATAGCTAATTCAGGGGGTTTAAGAACATGGTGGAACCAAAATGGACTTTATTCATTAATCCCTATGTTCTGTCTTTTATTACAAAGTACAGTTAATATTTGCTTATGGATTTTTAAAAACCCTTTGTCATTAAACATATTTCCTAATTCCTATATCTTTCTTCATCTTTGCTGATTCTTATTTTTCCTTTTTTTCTTTTAAAGAATGAAAGCCTTGGGCAAGGCACTTTTACAAAAATTTTTAAAGGTGTAAGAAGAGAAGTAGGAGACTATGGTCAACTGCATGAAACAGAAGTTCTTTTAAAAGTTCTGGATAAAGCACACAGAAACTATTCAGAGGTGTGTATATTCTTTGTATAGCTCATGTAGTTTATGACATTTAAACATATGCAATCATATGGACACAGCACATTCATGCATGCAGCTTTTCAAAACTGTAATTTTTTTTTTTAAATATTTTTTTTTTCAACGTTTATTTATTTTTGGGACAGAGAGAGACAGAGCATGAACGGGGGAGGGGCAGAGAGAGAGGGAGACACAGAATCGGAAACCGGCTCCAGGCTCTGAGCCATCAGCCCAGAGCCTGACGCGGGGCTTGGACCGCGAGATCGTGACCTGGCTGAAGTCAGACGCTTAACTGACTGCGCCACCCAGGCGCCCCGAAACTGTAATTTTTAAAATTTTTTTTTTTTCAATGTTTATTTATTTTTGGGACAGAGAGAGACAGAGCATGAACGGGGGAGGGGCAGAGAGAGAGAGGGAGACACAGAATCGGAAACAGGCTCCAGGTTCTGAGCCATCAGCCCAGAGCCTGACGTGGGGCTCGAACTCACGGACCGCGAGATCGTGACCTGGCTGAAGTCGGACGCTTAACCGACTGCGCCACCCAGGCGCCCCTAAACTGTAATTTTTAAAAGTATACATATCAAGGACCTTTCTGAGGATGCTTTCTGGGGGTGGGGGTGTAGAGAATTATAGGATTTTTTAAATAATAACTTATTTCTAAACTAATTACTCATAACATTGTATTATGGGTATTACTACATTTCTGCATATATTAAGCCAGTGGCTTTCAAACTTGGTTCTCCAGAGCTTTATGGGTTTCTACAGATTTCTTCCATGGTTTAATCTATTTTTAAAAAAATTTTTGAAAGGCACTGTCCTAAAGAATGCTTCAGGTGAAATGCGGATGCCTCTGGGCATGATCTGGACATGCTAGCCAGCAGAAACCTGCTTGTCAGTTGTCAGGGTCCTTTACATAGCAAAGCATCACCAAACATGACATAATAAACATTTGCGGTGAGTAACATGTCTTAAATGATGTTAGCGGAAGGTGACGTGAAGCATACAAGTGAAAGTTTTTCTAACCCAGGATACCACAGTGTTGGTGGTTGTGATCCTTCACAACTGTATCCAGAAGGTCTAGTCAGAGGTTAGTTGAGTTAGAGTGATATTAATAACATGTCTGACATAGTTGTCATGATCTTTTATCTGCACAGTGATCAGTCTTGATTCTTTGAGAAGTTATTTGAAGCTCTCGTCCATTTACTTAGTGTCTCTGGCGTCTGCCTCTGTTCTCTCCTCCAGGTGCTGTGGGTCTAAGGCTGCTGATCTTGTATCATTCATATTGCCCTGTACCACTATTGCTCTCTCTCACTGATATTTTCTTATTCCAGGCTTTCTCAGGGGCTTTCTCTGAATGAACTCTAGCATCGAGGTTGATAGAAGTGTCAAGTCCATCTAAGGGAACCACAGCGCATTAGCCTTGTCTGTGTCCTGAGAATAAGGAAAAAGTGCATTTCTCTTATGACAGACAGTATCTATCTGACCTATGAACATTTTTAGACACAAACAATAATTCTTTTGTAATTTTTGTATGTTTTTTTTCTTTTCCTTAGTCTTTCTTTGAAGCAGCAAGCATGATGAGCCAGCTTTCTCACAAGCACTTGGTTTTAAATTATGGAGTATGTGTCTGTGGAGAGGAAAGTAAGTAAAACTACAGGCTTCCTTATGTTCATATCATGCCTTTCTCAGAGCATCTAGTGTTGTGTATATAGAAAATTCAATTTCAGGATCATAATTAAGTATCAGTATAAACCATGTTGAAAGGAATTAAATATTGTCGAAACCAAAAACATCGTAGAACTGTTCAGCAATGTCTTCTAAAAAAGGAAATGAATGAATGAAATTAAAATGCAGAAAACAGTTAATATGCCTTATGTCAAAATGTCCAAACAGCAGAGTCTTCGAGTAAACATGTCTTATAATCTTTTCTGTTAACCATACCAATACAGATTGTGGCTGGTTCAATATGTCATTGGAATAACTGGCCATTTTAGTACAAATTTATTTGGAATTACGTAAAAAACATAAACTATAGGTTGAATTTGTAGTGGAACTGACTGAAATGATTGGATGTTGATATTTGATATATTCTATGGCTAAATTTAGACTGTTCATAAAAACCAAGTTTACATTCAGAAAATTACATAATTCTCTATTTTCTATTAGTAATGTGGAGTAAATATGCATCCATGCTTATATAACATGTCTTCATATTTTTGAAAATCGATTGTCTTTTCAAAGAGTGATTTTCAAATCTGTTCTGTGGAGGTATTTAGGTACCTCAGGGGGTTGATGAAGTGAGAGTAAACCTAAGTGCAATAATGAGACTACTGCTCACTTATCCCTGACTAGAGTGGTTCTGAATTTCTCTCTTTTTTTATTGATGTTTGTCATAATTTTTCATTAAGGGGGATGAAAGAATACATTTCTTTAAAAAGTCGGAAAACAGTGTTTCAGAGCATGTAATTCCAGTTCTTATGCTTGCTTGTATATTTCACTGATCCTGTGAAACACTTTTTTCACATTTAAAAATACCTGAAATTGGGATGTGTGATATAATCAATGATAAGTCATTATTTAATTGGCAATTTTTTTCTTTTACGGCACATAAAACAATGGAACTTACGACAGTCAGTTGGTATCTGTGAAACATAGTAGGTTTTTAGTGCCGCATAAAATAGTTTCATTAAGCTTTGTTCATTGTAACTCTTAGATATTTATTCTTTTTTTTCATTTCCTTCTCTTTTTGACACTTGCTGTGACATAAATTTACCTGTGGTCAGTTCTTAGTTATCAGTATATGGATTGTGTTTTCTAAATTAACTATGGGTAGCAAAACAGTCATTAAATTTGTCTTAGTTACCCAGCAAGGTCCAAAACTGATGTATACCAAGTGAGAACTAAGTAATTGTAATATTAGATCAGGCAGAATCACAATTTGAGGTAAGACCTACAGTATGCATTTTAAAACAAATAATGTGAAGCATAGGCCTGTATGTAGCATAGGCCCCGAATTGCTCACTAGGCCATGAGCTAACATGGATTACAGTGTGAAAGTCTGTCAGAATTTCTTTAAAGATATGTGTCACGATGCCTTGTTGAAATTTTTTGCTTGAATTTTTTTGGTTTTTATTTTATCTTAATTTTCCTTTTTTATGATTAAAAAGATGAAGTCCTTTTTTTCTCATTTATAGAACTTACTGTTTATGCTTAAGAAACAATAAAATAATCTCAATAAATTTATATTTGAAATTGAGAACCTGAGCTTATTATATTACAAATTAGTACTAGATGACTGTAAATAAATCCTAAACCCAGTTTAATTATTAGATAACATGTCTTAATGTAGAAATAGTCTTGGCTTTGGGGAACTTGGTCAATACTGACAGGGCTGGAAATTTTTATATGTCTTAAAGGCAGTCAGGAGTTTTTTAGAAGCAAACTCTTGTTTTTCTGGCAAAATATATCTTAATACTATTTTAAAAATATACTTTTAAAGATAAAGCCATGCAAAACAAATTTTTGCTTTTTTGCAGCATAAATTAAAAGGAAGAATGGAGTTCAAACTCACATTCTCCTTAATGCCTGTGATAGAATAGACATTGCTATAAGTTTTTATGTGTAGAAGAAGAATTTCAGGAAGTTTTGATGTCTAAATACAGTAGTCCCTTCTTATCTGCAGGATATTGTTCCAAGACCCCCAGTGGATGCCTGAAACTGAGGACAGTAGCCAACCCTATATACACTATGTTTTTTTCGTATACGTGCATGCATATAATAAAGTTTAATTTATAAATTAGGCACAGTAAGAGATAATAATAATAACAGAACAGTAATAACAATATACTATAATAAAGTTTTATGTGAATGTGATTTCTCTCTCAAAATATCATATTTTATACTAACCCTTCTTCTTGTGATGATGTGAGATGATAAAATATGTATGTGATGAGATGGAATGAGGTGAGTGACGTAGGCATTGTGACATAGCATTAGGCTACTGCCTTCTGACAGAAAGTCGGAAGGAGGATCATCTGCTTCTGAACCTGTTGACCATGGGTGCTGCAGCTGTGGAAAACAAAACCACAGATAAGCTGGGGACACTGGGGCACTTTGGTGGCTCAGTAGGTTAAGCGTCTGACTCTTGGTCAAGATCATAACCTGACTCAGGTTATGATCTCACGGTTTAAGTTCAGCCCCATGTGAGGCTCTGGACTGGCAGCATGGAGCCTACTTGGAGTGTTCTCTCTCTCTCTCTCTCTCTCTCTCTCTCTCTCTCTCTCTCTCTCTCACCCCCTCTCACACTGGCACTATCTCTGTCTCAGAATAAATAAACTTAAAAAAAAAAACTGGGGATGCTACGGTAGTATCATGCAAGATAAGTTAGCTCTGAGAAACTTTCATTTGTTTAAAAAAAGCAGCCATAATTCAGTACTAATACATGGAGGTATGCTGGAGTAGTTATATATGTATATTAACATTATAAGAAAAGTATATAACATATATATTATATATTATTATATATATACGTAATTGTTTAGATTCCTATATCTTGCTTTTGTGAATAAACTAAAACCCAAAAATACAATGGTATGTTGTTGTTAAGTTTTCTTTAAATTAGTAGATTTTGCATAATTTAATCTCTTTACCTATAATACTCATATATTATAAATATATTTTATAAAAGTTTAAAATTACACGTATTTTTATTGTATTTGTACTTGAGCCTTATTGTTTGTATATTTTAATGCAGATATTCTGGTTCAGGAGTTTGTAAAATTTGGATCATTAGATACATACCTGAAAAAGAATAAAAATTCTATAAGTATATTATGGAAACTTGAAGTGGCTAAACAGTTGGCATGGGCCATGCATTTTCTAGTAAGTAATAAGTGTAATTTTTTATCAAAAACATTCTGTCTTCCGAAGCAATGTAGAAAGGATCTTGACCCAGGAACAAGAAAGAAATCTGTGAATGAACGTTGAGTCATTTAAAAGAATCTGTTAGTTGGTGAAAGAGGTTATTTTAGGCATATATTTATTTATGTAAAATCATTTCTGAAAGAGATTTGTCATCCTATCTCTTAAAATTGCTGGTAGACAATCTGTAGTTTGTGTCAGTTGGGTTTAGAGAATTTAATAAAAAATTACGCAGAAACACGTTCTGCCGGCTACGGATAGCAGAAAATCCCTGCAGAAAATCCCTTGTTAGAGTACCTGCTGACAACCGGCCCTTATGTGCGGTGAGAAAGCAGCATTGCCAGAGGACCAGAATACCAGGGGGGCCAGCCGGTGATCGGATCCCTCAGAGTGCACCCGTGTCCTGCCGCTGAACAGGAATAGTACTCATTACTGTTTAAAATCGCAGCTTTGGAAAATGAAGTGGAACTGAGTACTTTTAAGATCTTTGTTTCATCGTGGGTGCAGATTGGTGTGTCATTTGAAAAGTAAAGCAAAAAGCACCGTGCTGCCGTAAAACTTTCTTTTATGTCAAAGCATGGTTCCAAATTAGTGTTTATTAGTTAATACTGCCCTATTTTTTTCGTTTAAATCCATTTTGGAACTTTGGGTATACTAAGTGTTCAAATATTCGTGGATTGATATTTGAATGTGCATTTAACTTTGACAGGAAGAAAAAGCCCTTATTCATGGGAATGTGTGTGCCAAAAATATTCTGCTTATCAGAGAAGAAGACAGAAAGACAGGAAATCCTCCTTTCATCAAACTTAGTGATCCTGGCATTAGTATTACAGTTTTGCCAAAGGACAGTAAGTTCGACAGGAATCTCATTTAACTTTTTTTTCTTTTTGATTTTTTTTATTTGAGTATAGCTGACACACAATGTTACATTAGATTCAGGTGAACGACATAGTGATTGCACGTCTCTATTGGACAGTGGTACAAAAAGCATGTTGTTAATTTTTTTCTCAAACTCTTTTATTGACATGTTCTTGATTAATAATAAAATTCAACTACCATTTTTAGCAATCCAAATTAAGTTATAGTTACATCCTAGTCTCCATTTTTCCTTTCTTATATGCATGTTATCATGGACTGTAAAATGATTTTTTAAACAGTTTTAATCCCTGCTTGTATGGAAGTTCAGATTTTATCAATTTTTTAATGTGAAATTTTCTAATATATTCTTTGAGACACAAATAAATTATCTAAATTTTTCTTTCCTTCAGTCACTAAATAAAATTTTGAGAAGACCTATTACCTACTTTGAGATCTTATTTAGTTTAATTATTCAGCTAATTCTGACTTTTTAAAACTTGAAAAAAAATCTTTTGTGTTTGTTAGCTTTCTAGTTAACAAAGTAAAAATTTCAGTCACATAGTTGAAAGGAGTTTTCTTGGTACAAATAATGTTGTAACTGTATTTCATTATCTTAGCTAGTGTCTCTAATTGAATGTACTAGATGTAGACTGTAAATTGATCAACATTTGTGCCTTGATGTATCCTATTTGAGCCAACAGTATTGAAACTTGATAGCTTCTCTGACAGTAAAGACAGACAATAAGGCGGAAAATGCTATAGGATCTTAGAACCTATATTAAGGGAAATTTTATTCTTTGGAATGGAAATTAAGGAGAAAATTTCTTCATACCGTGAAAGAGAAAGGAACCTGTACTCTTTAATCTCTTCATTAGCAAAAATATTCATATTGCTTTACCAAAATATACTAAAAGATGCAACAGATTATCCTTCATTCTTCTATATCATTTTATTTACTTTTCTGTTTATCCATACCAGATTACCAGAAGGTGGATTTAAAAGTGCTGTCTCCTTCCTTGGATGACGGTTTTCTGATGAGGTCAAAAAAGACCATAGCACCTTTACTTGTGAAATTCCATGATCTTAGCAGAGACTACCTGTATCAATTCCGTATTCAGAATATCTTGGGATAATTAAGTAATTCATCTGTCTGTTGGTCCTTGTATTTTCGTGTACAAGTTGGAATTGCCACTGCTCCTGAATCATTAGCTCAGAATGATGTTAACATTACCTTTACTATTTACGCATTGTAAAGAAATACAAAAATCAAAAGGCAATTTAGGACAAGTGTTATGGGAAAAAAAATTTTATTGAATGCACAACTCCTAGGAAGGGTATAGAGAGTTGGACACGAGTTGAAACACTATGGCTCAATGAAAGGAAGTTTAGTTGATACACAGTTTGTTGTCTAAGATTCTAATTCTCTCCATGCTGCTAACAAATTTTGTGACTTTAGGCAAATTATTCAGTTTTTATGGGTCTCAGTGTTGTCATTGTTAAAGCTGAGATAATGAATTAGATGCCCTCAAAGGTCCCTTGTGGCTCGTAAATGTGTACATTTGCTTGTGTGGTGCACACAACTCACAGCCCCGCAAAAAAGACCAGATTATCCAAATCAGTTTGAAATTATTTGCATATTAAATAATTATTTACTTGTGGGAACTATTTAACCATACTTCATTGCTATCATTTCAAAGTTCTTCAGGAGAGAATACCATGGGTACCACCTGAATGCATTGAAAATCCTAAAAATCTAAACTTGGCAACAGACAAATGGAGTTTTGGTACCACTTTGTGGGAAATCTGCAGTGGAGGAGACAAGCCTCTGAGTGCTTTGGATTCTCAAAGAGTGAGTTTATATCCACTGTGAAGTTGGACTTACTCTGTGACCCTTGATTTTCTTTCCTATGATTTGATACTTTTTAGCCTATCTTATGTTTAAAAAAAAAAAAGCTTGATTATCACATTATACAATTTCTCATCTGGTTCTTTCATTATAGAAGCTCCAGTTTTATGAAGATAGGCACCAGCTTCCTGCACCAAAGTGGACAGAATTAGCAAATCTTATTAATAATTGTATGGATTATGAACCAGATTTTAGACCTTCTTTCAGAGCCATCATACGAGATCTTAATAGTTTGTTTACTCCAGGTATGTATTGATGGAATAGTCTTACTGCTTTTCCAGGTCCCCTTTCTATCTTCATAGTTTTTAACAAATCTTTACTAATTTGTAAAGATCTTCTTGTAATCCCTTACAAGAAGTTCCTCGATATCTTTTTTTTTTTTTTTGGTCTTAATTTTAATTCCAGTTAGTTAACATACAGTGTTATATTAGTTTCAAGTGTACAATATAGTGAACATTGATGCCTTTTAGACTGTCTTAGTCTCTTATGTTCATATGACTTTTCCTACTTCGTACATATTCTAGTTGTCTTGATTCAGCAGTCTCTCCATTTTTAACAGAGGCCCCTTCAATAACCCGGTTTTACCTTACCAATTAATGAATAGTATATTGTATAAGTTTATTTGGCTTATTTGACTTTTTAAAAGCAATTTTTCTTTTTTTTTAGCTATATTTTATAGTTGAGTGGTTTTTTAAACATGAAGTAGGTTTGTTTTTATTTGCCCGCTCCTCCTTTAAAATATGTAGCTAAATGTACATATATCTGACCCATAGGTATTTCCTGTTCCAGTACTATTTACCATTCACGCCGCAGAAGTCAAAATAATATAATCTTACTTAAAAATACTACTGAAACTGCCTGTTTTTAGCAAGTAATTTTCCTTTGCAAAAGTCTTTTTTGAAAGCCTGTTAGGTTATGGGTAATAAAGACTTTGTTAATATAAACTATTAGAGTTGTCCTGTATTAATTTGTATTTAGTGTTTCGAGATCATTGATTATTTTGGTTAGCTTGTATACATACCTTTTAACCCAGACGATGTGATCTGCCAGCCCACAGTACTCATGTACTTTCTCTCTCCAGATTACGAGCTATTAACAGAAAATGACATGTTGCCAAATAGGATAGGCACCCTTGGGTTTTCTGGAGCTTTTGAAGACCGAGACCCGACACAGTTTGAAGAGAGACACTTGAAATTTCTACAGCAGCTTGGCAAGGTGAGGTGTCAGAGTTTTTTTACATAGCTAACGTATATGTCGCTTCTCGGCCTTTTGGCTAAGATCAAGTGTAAAGGGTTAACGTATAATCATAGAACATTTTATTCAGAAAATAAAGGCTTTAAAGATTCTCTAATTTTCACTTTGCGCAAAATTTTAGGAAGTGTCTGTAGAAGAAAGGCTTAGTCATCAGATGTTGGAGAAAGGCCGTGTTCAATAAATAGCTCTTTTTACTGAAGAACCTCTCAGAACTTTACATGTAGTGTGCATTGAACATCTTTAAGAGGATGATAATTAGTATTTCCCCTATTGATTTGACCGTGGGACTCTTTCTTGGTAGAGGCACTTCAGTTATGCAGTAGAGAAAGGAATAACTAAGCCTTTCTACCTATCTCCTTTTCTAGTCAGTCTGACTGGACCATGTTCGTTAGCAAGACAGTCTTCTATCTGCTAAAAGTCACACAGTCATACATAGCCTACATATTTTAAGTAAGACCAGGAAAAGCTTAGTTCTTTACAGGTCCAATTAAAGTGGTAAGCTCTCTTTCTACCCCTAAGCTTGTTAGTATAGAGTTCTGTACCATGTGGCTTACAAATTGGAAATAGAAGATGTGGGTATTTGGGGTGTATTAGTTATCTGTTTCTGTGTAACAGATTACCCTAAAACTAACAGAGGGAAACAACAAACATTTATTTTCACCCTAGTTTAGGAATTAGAAATTTGGGAGCGACTGGGTGGTTCCAGCTCCCGGTCTCTCCCAAGACTGCAATCAAGTTGTCACTCAGGCCTTGCATTCTCATCTGAAGGCTTGACAAGGGCAAGGTCTACTTCCAGGCTCGCTCACGTGGTTATTGACAGGCTCAGAATATCTGCCTCCAAGCTCACTTATCCTATTTATTACTTACATGTTTGTGGTTGAATACATCTTGATTTATTGTTATATGCAAATATTTTCATGACCAGACGTATTAGTCATAGATTAGTAACATGGTCACTAGTCACAAAATCATGAAAACCTTGAAATTATTTTTTCTCTGTTGTTCTGAACAGGCCACTTAATTTCTTTCATCCATGGATCCCAGCTTTTAATGGGAATTATTTTATCTCCCAGAGATTGTTTTTTGGTAGACTGTACAGAAAGTTTCGGAAAATAAAATGCAACTTACTTGAAGTAAAGGGAGCAATGTGTAGTGAAATTTTATTATCTTCAGTTGATGTGGGTATTTTTAATAAGCTTCTTAATGCTTCTGTATTTTCCCAGGTGTCAATATGAACATGAATATATGAACATTTGTATGATAATAAGGGCATTTTCTAGGAAAACAGTGTTTCAAATTCCAAAATCCACTGTAGATTCCTTCACTTTAGGAGTCAGAAATTTTTTTTTTTTTTTTTTTTTTTTTTTTTTTTTTTTTTAAATTTTTTTGTTAACGTTTATTTATTTTTGAGACAGAGAGAAACAGAGCATGAATGGAGGAGGGTCAGAGAGAGGGAGACACAGAATCTGAAACAGGCTCCAGGCTCTGAGCCGTCAGCCCAGAGCCCGACGCGGGGCTGGAACTCACGGACCGCAAGATCATGACCTGGCTGAAGTCGGCCGCTTAACCGACTGCGCCACCCAGGCGCCCCAGGAGTCAGAAATTTTTAAGCCAGTGCATGAAAATCTAAAGGGTAATCTAGGAACCAGACATCATTGGGAGGGTCTGAGTTACTTCTAGTTGTCAGTTTTTTTCCTGAAATGATGTGGGGTTTTTTTTAATGTTTATTTTTATTTTTGAGAGAGAGGGAGAGAGAGGGAGAGAGCAGGGGAGGGACAGAGAGAGGACACACAGAATCTGAAGCAGGCTCCAGGCTCTGAGCCGTCAGCACAGAGCCCCACGCAGGGCTTGAACTCACAAACTGGGAGATTATGACCTGCGCTGAAGTCGGACACTTAACCTACTGAGCCACCCAGGTGCCCCTCATGTGGCTTTAATATACAAATATTTGAGTTCTTACTAAGTTCCAGGTGCCCGACTGGTCACTATGGATATAGGATATAGCCATTGTCTTGGTAGTTTATAGCTTAGCTGGAGGAGGTGGATTGCAACTAACAGTGTGATAAGTACATTCACTATTTAAATTAAATTTCATACTGATCACAACTTCTAAAATTTTCATAAGGTGTGAATTGGTACAAGTGTCAACATTGTAACTCGTGTATATTTATGAACTATTCAAATATTTTTTGAGATATCACATACTTTTCTAATTACAGATTGCTTTTTCATGTAAAATTCTATTAATATGGCCCTTACATAATTTTGATTATTAGTTGTAAGAATTTTTAAAAAAATAGGATACAACACTATGTTGTTATTCAGTACTTGATTGGAATTTGTTTAAAATTACCCAGAAAAGTGGTGCCTGGGTGGCTCAGTCAGTTCAACAGCCGACTTCGGCTCAGGTCATGATCTCATGGTTTGTGGATTCGAGCCCCATGTCAGGCTCTGTGCTGACAGCCCAGGGCCTGGAGCCTGCTTCAGATTCTGTGTCTCCCTTTCTCTCTTCCCCTCTCCAACTCGTGCTCTGTGTCTGTCTGTCTGTCTCTCTCTCTCTCTCTCTCAAAAATAAATATTAAAAAAATAAAATAAAATAAAATTACCCAATAAATATTTCTAAGTCAAACAGTTCTGCAGTGAATTGTAGTATACTTACCTATACAAGAATATTATAAAATTATTTTCAGGAATATTATCTGACATTATTGGGGTATGTTTTGTTTTTTTATACAATTCCTTATTATTCATAATTACCCTAAAATCTCATTAATTTAAGCTTAATTCATTCAATATTTGCATTAATTCAAATTCAGCTAGATTTAAGTATGTATGTAAATTATTTTATTAAAATGTACTTTTATAAAAGAACAGGCCTATAAATGTGATGCATCTACATATATTCATAGATGGGAGTTACTTAAAAAAAGTTTAAGTTAATATAACAAGCCTACATTAGTTCAGTAATTACCTATAATTTACTATCTGCCTATTCAGACTATACTCTTTTATTTAAATTTCTGATTTCTTGCATTATTTTCTAAAAGTAATAGATACTTGAACTTCCTTAAAAAATCATGATAGTGTTTCCCTCCTCATTTACCTTATTATATAATCCAAACTGTGTATTTCTCCTTTATTTATTTATTCTTTATTAAATATTGATGTTCTTTCTCATAGCTGGCGGTTGAGACTGATTTAGGGGTAGAAATGAATTAGGAAGTATAAACTGGGAGGTAATGGAGCAGTATTCTAACAGCCACACCTCCCCTTAAGCTTTCAACCATTTTTGGAAAATGAATGTTCCAGACAGCAAAGTGTGTATCTTCACTATCTTTTGGCTCCTTTAAAAACAAAGAGATTTTAACAGCAAATTAGTGAAGAACTTTTAGTGATTATTTGTAAAACATAAAGCAAGTAATTAATAATATTAAAGAATAAATTAATGCTTTCTAAAACCATTGGACACAATCTCTTTTTAAAGTGATATAATAGGAGCTCCTGGGTGGCTCAGTCGGTTAATCCTCCAACTTCAGCTCAGGTCATGATCTCATGGTTCATGGGTTCGAGCCCCTCATCGGGCTCTGTGCTTACAGCTCAGAGCTTGAAGCCTGCTTTGGATTCTGTGTCTCCCTCTCTCTCTGCCCCTCTTCCACTTGCACTCTCTCTTTCTTTCCCTCTCTCAAAACTGAATAAACATTAAAGAGTTAAAAATAAATAAAGTGATACAATAAATCTTAAAGTTTGATTTTTAGAATCAGAACTTACCTTACCCTAGATTCTGTCTGTGGCATTTGTGAGTCTCTCCCACGTCACCAGTTTTCTCTTCTTAAAACAAGTAAAAATATGTACAGACACACCTTTAAACTTTTAACCTAAGCATACTCCTAAATAAAAGGGAAAGAAATATCTGTGTTTAGTGTTTCCTTACATAGTGCCATATTATTGTTATCTATGCCATAAAGATTTTCCTAAGATGTCTCCAGCTGTCATTAATTTTCCTCTTTTCTGGAAGCATATAGCATTCATACATTCATTGTCTTTCCACACAATTTAGCTTTTAATTTCAGTCCTTTGTTGTTTATTAGATCTTGGTGTATGGATATAATGAATATAATGAACGTATTTTAGCGATATGTGCTAGCGTTTAAGAAAGAGATGTAAGTCGGGGCGCCTGGGTGGCGCAGTCGGTTAAGCGTCCGACTTCAGCCAGGTCACGATCTCGCGGTCCGGGAGTTCGAGCCCCGCGTCAGGCTCTGGGCTGATGGCTCGGAGCCTGGAGCCTGTTTCCGATTCTGTGTCTCCCTCTCTCTCTGCCCCTCCCCCGTTCATGCTCTGTCTCTCTCTGTCCCAAAAATAAATAAACGTTGAAAAAAAAAATTAAAAAAAAAAAAAAAGAAAGAGATGTAAGAAAGATTACATTAAAGCATTGCTAATTTAGATGAGCAAGGAGGAAAGATCAGACTATACAATTATGAAGTATATTTTCTTTCTTAGAGTGACTTTTTTCCGGTTATGGAAGCGACATGTATTTGTTGCAGAGTAATTGGAAAATACAGATGCATTCCTTTCACTTCAGTCTCTGTACACCTACACACAAACTTTGCTTCAGAAGGGAGATCATTCTATATATACAATTTTCTCAGGGTGTCTGGGTGGCTCAGTCAGCTGAGCATCCTACTCTTGATCTTGGCCCAGGTCATGATGTCTTGCTGTGTGGGTTTGAGCCCTGTATTGGGCTCCATGCTGACAGTGCAGGGCCTGTTTGGGATTCTCTGTCTCTCTCCCTCTTTCTGCCCCATCCCTGCTTGCTCTTGCTGTCTCTCTCAAATACATAAACTTAAAAAAAAAAAAAAAAAAAAAAAAATATATATATATATATATATATATATATATATAATTCTCGTTATTTTTCATTTGTTATATCAGGATTTTCCCATTGTTAATATTCTTTTGAAACATAATTTTGTAAGTGAATATACTGTAATATATTTACAACATTCCCCATTATTGCAGCTAAGAGTTTTTTTCCTTTTGATTTTTAACATTTTTAGTTTTTTTTTTTTAATTTAATTTTTTATTTTTTAAAATTTACATCCAAATTAGTTAGCATATAGTGACACAATGATTTCAGGAGTAGATTCCTTAATGCCCCTTACCCACTTAGCCCATCCCCCCTCCCACAACCCCTCTAGCAACCCTCAGTTTGTTGTCCATATTTATGAGTCTCTTCTCTTTTGTCCCCCTCCCTGTTTTTTATAACATTTTTAGTTTTTTACACAGTTCTTTGGATTTAACATTATTTTAAACATAATGTAAATTGAGGAGACTGTAAGGGTGACATTTTCAAAGTATATTTACAACCGTATGTATTTCTCAGTAATTTAGTTTGTAGGAAGTTAAAGGAAAATGGTATGGTCCTTAGTGGTAGCATTTTTTTTTTTCAGTTTTAAAGTTTATTTATTTATTTGTTTATTTTGAGAGAGAAGGAGAGAGAGAGAAAGCGAGCACGTGTGTGCAAGTGAATGGGGGAGGAGCAGAGAGTAAGGAGAGAGAGAATCCCAAGCAGGCTCCATAATGACAGCACGGAGTCCCAGGCAGGCTCAAAGCCAAGGAACCAGAACCCTGAGATCGTGACCTGAAGAAACCAAGAGTTGGACACTTATCCGACTGAGCCACCCAGACTCCCCTAGTGGTAGTTTTTTAATGTAGATATTTTCTAGCTGCATTTGACAATATAATATTAATTTCATCTTTGCTTATTTGAAAGAATTGATTGTTCAGTGGTCTAGCTATTTGTATTGCCTTATTGAAGCAATCTAAAACACCATCTCTACAAAAGTGCGTATCACTTTTTCATTTTATAAAAGCACAATTTTTGGTGTACTGCATTCTTTTATTCTTTTCAATTAGCAGCATGGTAAAAATATTCAAAGGAGGGATTTGTACTCAAGATTATTTCCATATTTTTTAAACCAACAGAAATAATGGTATATTTTAATATTCATAAAAAGAGTTAAGAAAATATTGTGAAAACTTTCTTCTGCTATCAGAATTCTAAAATGAGTATTTTTGTGATCTTTTATACTCACGTCCTCATATACTTATATTCTTTACTCGTCACCTCAGTTAAAACCTAGCTTTTTGGAAATCCTCTTTATTACCTGTTACTCTCTGATGCAGATCTGGGACACACAGATCTGGACCTTGCTGCTACTTTTCCACAGTTAGAATCTCCAGCATCATATATAGTCCTATGTGAATATGGTTAGTCTCTCCTCATCATTGGCCAACATCTTGGTTGGTAATCCACATTTCAAGTACTTTTGGTGCTCCTTGTTTTCATCTTCACCTTACTCCTCCTATTATTTGGGGCATCCATTGAATACCTTTTTAAATTTCCCAATCTCAATCTGTGAACATGTTAATGAGTGCACTTTGAATTCTGTAATCCCTTATAATAATCTTACTTATGGAATTCAGACCCTGAAGTCTCCCTCTTGACTATAACTTTGTATCTTTAGACTCTTCCCAACACATACATCCTCCTTTGGTGTCTTTGTCATTGCCAGTGTCTTTGACCCTTTCTTGTTCCTGAAGCCTGTGAGCCACCTTCTAGATCCAACTCTCGTTTTCCAGAGGAGGTAGACCTCCTGGTAAGCAGTTACACTCTGCTTCCGCTGCTATCCACAGTGCTGTCACCTTCCCTCCCATGATTGTCTGTTTTAACTTTCCCTGTCATTTCCTGGTGCAGGAACAATAAAATTCTGAATTATTTTTTTCTATTTGTGTTTTCAACTCTCGAACACTGTTAAGAAAGAAATCAGATATAAATGTTTATTGTTTCCATTGCAAATTGATTTCCAACATTAGCTGGTATTTAGGACTGTTTTAATTGATAGTTCTTTTATTCTCCCTTATTTGATTTCTTCTGTGGTGACTGCCCATTCCAAACATTTTCAATCTCTTCTGGTTTCCTGTCCTAAATCTTTCTTCCCACACAGTGTTTGCCTTTACCTTCTTCTTCCAAAAGAAAGTAGAGGCATTCCAAATTTAAACAGTGAGATTGATTTGTGCCTGTCAAATTGACAAAGATTTAGAAATATTAACAATGGTTAGTGTTGGCAGGAATATGATAAAATTGACATTTTTCCCACTGCTTATTAGAGCTTAAATCTAGTGAAGGTGACCCCTTCAAAAGTGTCTGCTGCAGCGTGTGTGAAGGACCTTTGAAATGTCCATATCCTTTCAACTGCGAGTTCCACTTTTAGCAAATAAATCAACCTTGTATTAGTCTGCTCAGGCTGCTGTAACAAAATACCATACACTGGGTTTAAACAACAGATATTTATTTCTCATAGTTCTGGAGGCTGAAAGTCTAAGGTTAAGGTGCTGGCAGGGTTCAGTTTCTATTGCATACTCTCTTCTTGGCCTCCCTCCATATGGCCACCTTCCTGGCTGTGTCTTCATGTGGTAGAGAGCTCTGGTGTCTTTTCCTCTTCTTACAAAGGCACCAGCCATATCGGAATAAGGCCTTACTTTATGATCACCTCTTCACAGGCCCTGTCTTCAAGTACACTCCCACTGGTAGTTAGGGCTTTATCATAGGAATTTGGGGGAAACACAGACACTCAGTCCATAACAGGCCCTTCCTTGTTCCATCCAGCTCACTGACAGTGATATCAAAGGGTATATTGTGAAGAAGCAAAGATCATCCTGGAAATTAGTGATAGAGATTTAGGAATTATCTTGGCTTATCTTAATAAATCATGTTCATGATTTGTTTAAATGCTTGTTTGAAGTTGTTTATATTTCAGCCTATAATTCCTTTTGAAGAAATCAAATTTATAGATTTACTACCTACCTGTTGAAATATTATTTCCTTTTCTTATTCTGAAAGTTGCCTAATGTAAGCTTAGAGATATGTCTGCTAATTCTAGCTACTGGAATTTCGCCTAATTAAACTTCATTAGTAATTTCTCTGGAAAACTTGAGATTTCTGTCCTCTTGTGATGTGCCGTTTAGGGCAATTTTGGCAGTGTGGAGATGTGCCGGTATGACCCTCTACAAGACAACACTGGGGAGGTGGTGGCCGTGAAGAAGCTCCAGCACAGTACTGAGGAGCACCTGAGAGACTTTGAAAGAGAAATTGAAATCCTTAAATCCCTGCAGCATGACAACATTGTCAAGTACAAGGGAGTGTGCTACAGTGCTGGTATGTTGCCCATTGAAACCTATTTTGAACTCAAGGTATGTCCTTGGCATCCTGGGTAATAGAAACCTATAATGTCTCAAGGTCTGGACTTCTAATATGCCAGTGACCAAGGAGAGAAGTGTTTATGTCACTGCAGATTGTGCTTGGTGATTGTAGGCTAAATGTTTGTTTATTTTTGAGGGTGTGGGGAAGGCAGAGAGAGAAAGAGAGTATCTCAAGCATGCTCTGACCTGTCCGTGCAGAGCCTGATGACAGGCTCGAACTCACAAACCGTGAGATCAGGGCCTGAGCCAAAATTAAGAGTTGGAGGCTTAACTGACTGAGCCAACCAGGCACCCTTCTATGAAAATATTTTTTAAATTGGATACTTTTTGCTCATTACAGATGAGGAGAAAGGAAATTTTCATCAGACTATTTGGGTTTGCAGAAAGGGTTACATAAGATTAAACCATAACTATTTTAAAGCTTCTTTTCCTTACTTTATTTATTTATTTATTTATTTATTTATTTATTTATTTAAATATGAAATTTATTGTCAGATTGGTTTCCATACAACACCCAGTGCTCATCCCAACAGGTGCCCTCCTCAGTTCCTCAAAAAATTAAAAATAGATCTATCCTATGACCCAGCAATAGCACTGCTAGGAATTTACTCAAAACTTTTTGATTCAAAAAGCTTGTGTTCTTAACTATTACATCACTTAATTTATAATCAAGTTTTGTTACCATAGACTCAGAGTTTATATATTTTAAGTCATTTTTATGTATGTTTGTTTTCTATTATCTAACAATAAAATGTGACAAAGTAAAATATTGTGTTCCCCTTTGTATGTTAAAAGGCCGGCGTAACTTAAGATTAATTATGGAATATTTACCATATGGAAGTTTACGAGATTATCTCCAAAAACATAAAGAACGGATAGATCATAAAAAACTTCTGCAGTATACATCTCAGATATGCAAGGTACTTAATATCCTGCCTATTTGTTGTAAGTAAAGAGAACATGCTAAAGTAATTGTTACAAAGTCCTCTAGAGTTTTCCTTTGATAATTAAGGAAACATATAGAGGAAAGACCATTTAAATTATTTATCTTTGTAAAACTTAGCTGAAATAAAAATGTTATTTCATCCATAGGGCATGGAGTATCTTGGTACAAAAAGGTATATCCACAGGGATCTGGCAACAAGGAATATATTGGTGGAGAATGAAAACAGGGTTAAAATTGGAGATTTTGGTTTAACCAAAGTCTTGCCACAAGACAAAGAATACTACAAAGTGAAAGAACCTGGTGAAAGTCCCATATTCTGGTGAGTATATTTTAGCGAAAATTTACTATTATTCATAGTTTATCATTTATAGATTTATAATAATAGCAAAAATTTATCATGCTTACATTGGGCTAAATGCATTTCATGGATTATCTCATCTAATCTCTACGACAACCCTTGGAGAATATGTATTCTGTCCATCTTAAGCATATCTGAAGTGTAGACAGATTAAATAGCTTGCTCAAGGTCAAAAGACCGACAAATGGCAGAATTAGGATTCAAAACCCAGATAGTCTGTTCTCAGAATTTGTGCTTTTAAGTTTTCTTTTTTTTTTTTAAATATTTTTTTTAGTGTTTATTTTTGAGACAGAGAGTGTGAGTGGGGGAGGGGCAGAGAGAGAGAAAGAGAGAGAGAGAGAGACAGAATCTGAAGCAGGCTTCAGGCTCTGTGCTGTCAGCACAGAGCCCAATGTGGGGCTGGAACTCATGAACCGGGAGATCCTGACCTGAGCTGAAGTCAGACACTTAACTGACTGAGGCACCCAGGCTCCCCTAAGCGTTCTTAACCATGATGGTGCTTTAATCCAGCATTAACTGAACATTTTATAGCAATTTGAAGCTAAAGGTAGTTTTTTTAAGTTTATGTATTTTGAGAGATACAGACAGAAAGTGAGCGAGGGAGGGGCAGAGAGAGGGAGAGAGTGAATCCCAAGCAGGCTCCACGCTGTCAGTACAGAGCCCAATGCAGGGCTCCAACTCAAACTGTGAGATCATGACCTTGAGCCGAGACCAAGAGTCAGATGCTTCTCCGACTGAGTCACCTAGGTGCCCCAAAGCTAAAGGTAATTTTTGATCTTCACTTAAAATTGTGAATTGTGAGGAGCATACAAACCTGATTTTTTATGTGGAGTACATTGTTGTTTTTATTGATTTGTGCTTCGATGCAAGGTCTTTTTTTATGTCTTAGTTCATTAATGGTGCATTTTGTTTTATAGGGATGAATCGCTGAAAATGTATTTAAATGTTTTGATTTGTGATAAAATCTAAATAGACTTTAATTCTGGTTTATTTATCTGCTAAAATAATACTATTAAGATTATGTTGTTGAAATCGGATGTTTCTGTTAAGGGATGGGTTTTGTTTTGGTTTTATTTGCATTTTTATGTTTTATTTACATTTTGGGTTTCTGACTTGCAAGTTAGAATTACTAATATAAACACTAAAACTGTCCATTTATGAAAATTTGAGATTCATCAGACTTATTAGAAATATGTAGATTATTTAGTTAGCTACTGCTAAGTTCATTGCCCATCCATATCTGTTAGTTATCTTCACTTATTTTGTATCTGTAAATTTTACAACTTATCCCAGCTATTACAAATTGTTAGTCTGGAAGGAAATTAGGTAAGAAAACACAAGTGATTTAGAACAAATGGATTATTGCTGAGTGTGGAACCTACTTGAGATCCTCTCTCTCTCTCTGCCTCTCCCCTGCTGGCACACTCTCTCTTTCTAAAGAAAAAAAAAAAAAAAAAAAGAATGGAAACTAGAAATACTGATTACTGCTGAGGAATGTGATTAGGAGAGACTTCACATTTCACTTTATACACCCCAGTGTCATTGGAAATAAAATTAATGTGCATAAAAGAGGATGTGGTATATATGTACAATGGAGTATTAGCCATAAAATCAATGAAATCTTGCCGTTTGCAAGACGTGGATGGAGCTAGAGATTATTATGCTAAGTAAATAACTCAGAGAAAAACATATACCATATGATTTCATTCATGTGAAATTTGAGAAACAAAACAAATGAACAAAGGGAGAAAAAAAAGAGAGAGACAAACCAAGAAGCATATTCTTATATACAGAGAACACACAAATGGTTATCAGAGGGGGATGTGGGGGTTGTTAAATGGGTGATGGGGATTAAGGAGTGCACTTGTGATGAGCAGTGGGTGTTACATATAAATGTTGAGTCACCATATTTTACACTTGAAACTAGTATTACTCTGTAAGTTAATTAACTGGTATTAAAATAAAATCTTACTATACAGAAGAGTAATATTTAATGACATTGTGAGTATTTTAAAGAAAAGCCCTTATCTTTTAGAAATGCATACTGAAATAATTATGACTGAAATACTCTCATGTCCATAATTCACTTCATATCAATTCAATGGGGTAGAGATAGGGGGGTGGCTAATAAAACAAGGCAGGAAATGAATGTCTATTGTTCTCTATTTGTGTATGTTTGAAATTTTTCATAATAATAAGTTTTAAGGAATATCCTGGTGATATCATCATCTAATTATTTTTAGAGTATAAGGAAACTAGAAAATAAGACTCATCTATACTTATCTGCTTTGGACATGTCCATTGATACATGAATTTAATTCTTTTTTTCCAGGATGAGAAATTAAAGAAGTTAAATGGAATTAACTAGAAATCCATAAAGATTAGTTATATGGATTTTAAGCAGTTTGGCCATACTTAATATGATAAACATTTATTAAGTTTCTACTGTTCCAAACACCATACAAGGAGCTTGGGATATGAAGATAGGGTCAGCATCAGAAAAGCAACAACAACAACAACAAACAACTGTGCCTGGTTACCAAGAAAACCAGACTAAAAAGGAAATGTTTGATGTGGCAGGCATATTCAGCCGACAGGTCCACTACGCATTATCCCTTCCCTTTCAGAGCTCATAGATAAAAAAAAAAAAAAAAAAAAAAAAATCAAATGTGTGGTCAGTCATTGCAGTGTGGCCAGTCATTGCAATCATTATATCATAAGTGCAATAATGAAGAATATAATGGGAAAACATAAGAATGTGGATATTTCCCCTGAGGGTTTAAATTAATCAGAGAAAACTACAACCAGGAAGTGACATTTCAATTATTGATTAATAGTTTACCAGGTAGAGAAGAGCAAAGGTGTTCCCTGAGGAGGAAGACCAGAACTAGAGGGGCAGGGACTTGGAAGTGAGTGGCACAGTCCCAGAGCAAACGGGGAGTGATGGCGGCCCGAAAGGGATTGAGCCTGGTACGCCGTGTTGATGAGTTCAAGCCTCATTCAGTAGACCGTGTGTAGGTAGCAAATTACAGGCCTCATCCAAGGGAATATCATGTTGAGATTCATATTTTAGGAAGAGAGATCTACTTTTGGTGGAGAACAGAAATTGTCAAAGTGTGGGGACACCAGGTTCTTGTTTTAGGGGGTCCAGGAAGTCAAAGGTATTTTCATAATAACACTAAGAGGTTATTTGTGTTTTCACTCTCATTGTTTCAACTAATAATGTAGAATAATTATAACAATATAAAGTTATGTGAAATTGTTCTCTCTTGTTTTCTCTCAAAGTATCTTTTTGTACTGAACTCACCTTTCTTTGTGAGTTATAAAGTGCCTGTATGATGAGATGAAGTGAGGTGGATGGCGTAAGCCTTGTGACGTGGTGTTAGGATCATCTGCATCTGGGCTGTGGTTAACCACTAGTTACTGAGACCCAAGAAAGCAAAACTGTGGATGAGGGGGGGAGCTACTGTAAATTGAAATTAACTTTTAAATTTCCTGTGACCACAAAACTCAGAAGTATTCACATTTTTCTTCTGGGTTGGGTTATCATTGAAGTTATTATCAGGATACAGTGTTCCAATGCAATATAAATAAATTACAAATTGGATAATTGTTTAAAGTTTTTTATTGGAAGCACTTCTTTTTTTTATGTTTATTTTTGAGAGAGAGAGAGAGAGAGAAAGCAAGCGAGCACGAGCGAGGGAGGGGCAGAGAGAGAGGGAGACAGAGAGTCCCAAGCAAGCTCCAGGCTCCGAAAGCTGTCAGCACAGAGCCCTATGTGGAGCTTGAACTCAGGAACTGTCCTGAGCTGAGGTCAGACGCTTAACTGACTGAGCGCCCCAGGTGCCCCTGGAGGTATTTCTTAATAAGATAAATGGAGCTATTTTCCCCTCCGATTAGTTCATATATCCCTGTATGAATATTAATTTCTATCATGGGACCAGATTCAGCTTAAATTCTGTTTATTTTGCCTTTTTGTAGATGTGAACACTGAGAAAAGTTGTGTAAATAAGTATATAGGAATGGAAAGAGTTTTGTTATAACAATATTCATTTCTGTGACTCTTTCTGAGATAAGGAGCAAAAAAGTATACAATGAAGTACCATTAAAATTAACTCTTACCTGGCAACTTCATTAAATCCATTCCTTTTTTGAATTTTATTGAAAGTAAAGAATTAAACCCCTTGATTTTCAAAAGTGAAATCATTAAAGTCATTCCTTTCCTCAATTTCTGGGAAGTATACTAAAAGTTTTTTAAAAATCTGACTTTATTGTTCAACTCTAGAAGTAAGTGTGTTAAAACTGTGAAATATTAGGGGCTCCTGGGTGGCTCAGTCTGTTGAGCGTCCGACTTCGGCTCAGGTCATGATCTCATAGCTCGTGAGTTCGAGCCCCACGTCAGGCTGTGTGCTGACAGTTCAGAGCCTGGATCCTGCTTCGCATTCTGGCTCTGTCTTCTCTCAAAAATAAAATAAAACATTAAAAAGAAAAAACTGTGAAATATTATTTAAAAAAATAAATTGCAGGACACATGTGTGGAGCCATGTTTATAATAAAGCATATTCACCAGAGCACCTTCCTTTCAAGATTCCTTCTTTTCTATTTTTAAATACTCAGTTTCATACTTAATTTTGTATTTTTTGTTATAAAGAAAGGCCCCAAATTATGTAAGCTTTGGGCCCTCTATTTCTCCCTGCATGTCTGGAAAAATAAATCACAAGGGCAGCCAAGATAAGCTTAAGATGATACATATCTTGTATAATTAATCTTATACTGTTATGAAAATAAGATAAGTCCTTTCTTATTACTTAGTTTGCAATAAATAATACAGAATAAAACGTAGCTAAGATTAGAATATATGAAGTAATGTATACGGTAAAATGTTTATTATTCCTTTAGTAATTGTGTTGGGGAGACGTATGTATCAAACTCATGTTTGACTTTGGAGAAACATTAAATAAGTTAGTGTAAAAATCAGAAATAACATCATTTTTATCATGATCAAAATTTTCCTGTGTATTTAATGGAATGGAAAGCTATATACTGCCAAAAACTAATTAGGCCGTTGGAATAGTTTTATTTTTATATTAGCAAGTGTTAAATGTTTTATATAATGAAATGAGGGTAAATTTTGTATAAATATTTCAGATGTATGAGTTGATAAAATAGGTTTTAACTAATTTATTGAGTAATGAACACTAAATCTGAAATATTAAAGAGAACTCATACAGTTTTTATACATGAGATATAGCCATCATATCTTTTAAACAGTTATAATTTCATGTAATCTTGCTATCTACATTGCTTTTGTTATTCAAAAGTGCTCTTTGTTTTAAGCTAACAACAAGTTTTAGCTTGTCCTAAGTGTTGGTGTTAAGAACTGAAGGAGAGGGGCACCTGTATGGCTCAGTCGGTTAAGCATCCGACTTCTGCTCGGGTCATGATCTCACAGTTTGTGAGTTTGAGCCCCGCATCAGGCTCTGTGCTGACAGCTCAGGGCCTGGAGCCTATTTTAGGTTCTGTTTCTCTCTGTGTGCCCCTACCTTGCTCACGTTCTGTCTCTCTGTCTCTCTCAAAAATAAATAAACATTAAAAATTTAAAAAAAATAAAGGAAAAATGCTCCTGCTAGAATATTTTTCTGTTGAAGCAGGCTTTTGGATTCATGGAGGATCCACGCTGAGCTGGAGCATGCTTAAGATTCTCTCTTTCTCCTGGGGTGTGCCTGGATGGCTCAGTCGGTTAAGCGTCTGACTCTTAATATTGGCTCGGGTTGTGATCTCATGGTCATGAGATTGAACTGTGCATTGTGCTCTGTGTTGACAGCTTAGAGCCTACTTGGGATTCTCTTTCTCCCTCTCTCTTTGCCCCTCCCTGCTTGGTCAGTCTCTCTCTCTCTCTCTCTCTCTCTCAGAATAAGTAAACATTAAAAAAAAATTCTTTCACTCTCCCCCTGCCCCTCTCCCCCATTCATATGAGTGCATTCTCTTTCTCGCTCTCAAATCAAAAGAAAAAAAAAAAAATCTTAAGATTTCCACCTGGGAAGTAAGCTAGATTGTTGATGGCATTCAATGCATAAGGAAAGTAAAATAACCAGCAGGTTTTGGAAAAGTGGGAATGGAGTTCTCTTTGCCTAAAGAACCTTATTTAATATGGAAATGTTCAGTAAGTCGAAACACAAAAGAAAGTTCAAAAATATGGTTATAAATTTAGGAGACATTAGTATATAGGTGGATGAATATTATCTAATGGAAAGTTTTGACAAAAAGGTTTGATGATAGAACCTTGGGAAACCCTAACTTAGAAAATGGAGAAGGAAAGTGTTGGGGAAATATAATTAGAAATGAAATCTCCTCCCAATTCAGTAAACCTCTGCACAAAGATAGAAAAGAAAGTTTTATTACTGAATAAGCTTTAACCCTGAGCGTCATGTGCATCACACAAGTGATCTGCTAAGAGACTGTAAAGACAAGAAAGAAATCTCATCTCCTTCTGTGGCCGAGCAGATTCAACCCATTACGTACATGTTGTCAAGATAAACAATAGCTAGTCCTCAAGTAAGAGAAGTTGACATCACACATAGTTTATCTTAAGTGACTGTCTGTGTTAACTAATTGTCATCACCCACAGGACAGATAGACTTCTCATGTTTTTATGGGAGGAGATAGTTTTGCAACTTGGAAGGAGGCACCTGCCGCAAGTTAAACTCTTACTGTCCCACAAAAACTGGGAGGTTGGGTGCTATTTCTTTGATGATTACGTTCCGGAGAGGTGGTTCCCAGGTTCTTGAGAAACATTTTTGGATCATACAGCTGGCAAGAGGCTTTTAAGCAAAAGCTTTAAAAAAAAAATTACCTATATTTCAAAAGACACAAAGAATTTACAATGATAAATTTTCTAAAGTAAATGCTCTAAGAGGAGAAAGAGTCTTTTCCCTCATTTTCCACAGGGAGAATTGATTTTTTTTTCCTTTGTGATTTGTATTTATCCTTACGTAAGTGATGGGAGAGAGGAAAACAGCCTTGGAGATGAGGGAGGAAATTGTAGACAGTGCTTTCATGAAAACCAAAGGAAGAGACTGTTTTGCAAATGTTGGGGAAATAGAATGTCTTCAAGAATGTTTTATTCCATTTGTGGGATAAAACTAACATACATTTAAAGATAAGAATTTTTTAAAAACTTAATATATATAAAAAAGCATGGTTAATTCTATAGTATCAACAATAAATACTATAGAAACTGAGTAACATGAGCTCATTAAGACCTTGAGTAGTCAGAGAAGGATCTGTGGAAGTGAGGAAGCTTAAATTGGATTTTGAAGGAGGTATTAAATTTGCATAATTCATATAGTTAATCTCACCAGTCTAAAACAGATCTTTGTCACTATCTTCTATAATAAGGATAACTTAACAATGGAACCATGATATTCACATTCCATTAGCCCAAATCCTCCCTTGGATAGTGTTGAGACTTGAGTAGACAATGACACTGTTTTCCCCAGTGACTTTGCTTCCTTCTCCCACCACTTTTTTTTTAAGTTTATTTATTTTGAGAGAGAGAGAGAGCGTGAGCAGGGGAGAGGGGGAGAGAAGGAGACAGAGGATCCAAAGCGGGCTCTGTGCCAAGAGCAGAGAGCCTGATGCAGGGCTCAATCTCAGGAACCGTGAGATCATGATCTGATCTTATCATGACCAGAGCAGAAGCTGGATGTTCAACTGACTGTGCCATCCAGGCACTCCTCCCTACCCCCTTCTGATTAACAGGTGTTTATATTAATAGCTTTTAGTCTTGTTCCAGTTTAGAAGCTTTTTTTTTTTTCCAGTTGGAAACTTATCTCGATTCATTTCAAGTTTTAGCTTGCAAAGAGCAGCTTATTTTATTTTTTTTAAATTTCAGTACCTGGAAGGTACTTTACAGGTACTTTAGAGTTCCAGGAAGGTACTTAGTTATCTTTGGCAGTTTCCCAAGACCATCCGCAGGCTTGATGATTCACTAGGAGGACTCCTAGGACTCAGAATACAGTCCTATTCATGGCTGTGATGCATTTCAGAGAACAGATATAAAGTAAAATCAGTGAAGGGAAAAGCCATCTGAGGCAACACCTGGAGGAAAACACAAACTTTCAAGGGTCCTGTCCCAGAAAAGTCACACGGGACACATGTAATTCCCCCAACAAAATCTCTGCCTGGCATGTACCACAATTCCAGACTGCCGGAAGGAAGACAGGTGTTCATTGTAAACCATATTGTTTGCAGAAACATTTCAGGCACAGTGAGCCTCCCTTGCCATTTAGGAGCTGTGGCAGCCCTTCAGAAATCTAGTTCCCAGGCGCCAGTCACTTGTCAACCTTGCAAGCGAGCGTTTTTGAGGATGGCAGCTTTAGGCCTACTTATGTTAACTTTTCTTTATACCCTTTTTAATCCAATGATTTTCAGGTTAAATTTAGAGTTGGCATATCACATAATTTTTTTTTCTTTAATGAAGTCTAGTTCATTACATTCGTCGTACAGCGTAGTGATTCGACAAGTCTGTGTTACATTGTGCTCACAGGTATAGCTATCATCTGTCACCATACAGTGCTATTATAATTCAAGAAACCGTCTTACAAATGCTTTCCATACATTATAGGTATGCTCCAGAATCACTGACAGAGAGCAAGTTTTCTGTGGCTTCAGATGTTTGGAGCTTTGGAGTGGTTCTGTATGAACTTTTCACATACATCGAGAAGAGTAAAAGTCCACCAGCGGTCAGTGTGCTTTTTATGTACCGTCGGCTTTTTTTAACGTGGGAAAAGCTTCTCCCAGAGAATAATAGTAAGCTTAGGACTCATTTTATACCCTCTTATTGGTGATTTGAAGACAACATCCAACAAAATAACCCTAAACTTGTTCATTAAATTAACTTGCATTTTCAAAAGGTTTTTAGTAAACCTAATTAATTGATTCATTCCAGAAGTTATTGAAAAAGTTAAACGTTTAAAAATAGTTTTCCCTGTCTATTCTATATTTTTTTAATAAAGGATAATTAAAAAAGGAAAATATCAGAAACTATATCCTTACAATAAAATGCTATCCAAAAGTTCGAAATTGTATTTGTGGTAAATATTTACTAATACAAGTAAATATCCATGCTATAGTTCCTTTCCATTTTTCCAGTTTTCCATTTTTCAGTCTTTTAAGTAATACTTCAATGAACATAGTGAACATTGTCATACATAAATATTTATCTCTTATCACCTTAGAATAAAAGTGTAATTATAAGTAAAAGATTAGGAACTCTTTCAAACGTTTTTGATTATTTCGAAATGTTTTTCAGAAAAGCTATACCAGATTGTACTCCGAATAACAGTGCATAAGAGCATACATTTTATCATTTGCTAGTATTTTATGCAGTTTTGTCAAATTGATAGAAGTTATAGTTATTTGATTTTAATTTGTATTTCTCCCTTTAGTGTGATTGAGTACATAGTTTTTGGGTATTTGAAATCAGTATATGTGTGTGTGCGTTATCTCATGTGCTTTTGCCCTTTATTATGTTAGTAATTTTTCTTACCAGCTTGTAAGAATTCTCTGTATTTCAATAAGCGATGCGTTTGTTGTAAATGTTTCTCTAGCTCATAGTTCAGACTTTAATTTTAGGAATTTTGTACATACAAGCATTTTATCTCCATTGCATTTATGCTTAAATATTCATTCTGTGTTCTTTTTATTATGTTCTCTTTTACAATCTAAATTTTATTTCAGCTGAAATATAATATGATGTGTTAAGACAACTATCAAAAAACCAAAGTAAACATCTTTTAGTTCACTTCTTTTGGGCTCTTCTCAGGGAATTTGTGTCAAATATATTATAGTTATGGAAATGGCACTGTCTTTTCTGAAATATGACTAAAAGGAAGGTTTGATCTTCAAAATAGTCTGTTTTTAAAAGGTTTCAAGCATATAGGAAAACATACATATACAGAATTTTTCACATTTACTAGAAGTTGAGAAAGAATTCTGGTTCAAATTAAATATACCAAAAAAAAAAACTTATTGAAAAGTGGATTTATATTGCAGGAATTTATGCGTATGATTGGCAATGACAAACAAGGACAGATGATTGTGTTTCATTTGATAGAACTCCTAAAGAATAATGGAAGATTACCAAGACCAGATGGATGCCCAGATGAGGTAACAAAAAAACAAACAAACATTTTTTTTTTTTTTTTGAGAGAGAAGAGCCCGTGTTTTCAAGAGGCGGAGGGGCAGAGGGAGAGGGAGAGGGAATCTTAAGCAGGCTGCACTCAGCCTGGAGCCTGAAGTCAGCCTCAGTCCCACACCCCGGGATCATAACCCACACCAAAATCAAGAGTTGGATGCTTAACTGACTGAGCCACCCAGGCGCCCCCCACAAAACATTTTTTATCCACATTCATCAGATGTTTTCATTCCCTTTTCACAAGGATTTCACGTCACTTGATGACATTTAATTTGCTAAGCTTTTGGATAATCATATGACTGTGGATCTAGGCATAGCCATGACATAAGCCTACATAGGAAAATTAAGTTAGTTCTCCGTTCATGTCTTCATCAATTAAAAGATGGCACCTTGTGTTCATTATAATTTTGGTTTATGTTCTCTTTTATAGATTTATTTGATTATGACTGAATGCTGGAACAATAATGTAAATCAGCGTCCCTCTTTTAGAGACCTAGCTCTTCGAGTTGATCAAATAAGGGACAACATGGCTGGATGAAAGAAATGAACTTCGCTCTGAGACCAAAATAGACTTAACAGAACAAAGTTTTGTATTTCACATTACTGTGGACTATTATTACATATACAATTATTATGTACATCATGATGCTAGCCAGCAAAGATGTGGAAATATCTGTTCAAAACTTGCAAAATTTAGTTTTTCTTCACGAGGACATCAGTAAAAGACATTGATGAAAAGACCTTAGCAAAGAATTTTATAAGCAGTTTCACAGACCCAGTCAATCAGTTAACATCACTTTTCTCTGGCAAAAGAAAAAAATAGACTTTTTTGAACTCAGAATTTTGAAAGATGAAAAAATTGTAATGTAAATTTTGCAATGCTGAAGATGCACAGAATACATATGTACAGTTTTTACCACAGTGAATGTATAATACCTTGGCATCTTGTGTGGTGTTTTACACAAGGGCTGGTGTTCATTAATGTTTTCTAATTTTTCCATAGTTGACCTACAATAACATCACTATACAAATTATAATGCTCAGATAATTGAATAAGCACCTTGTGTTCTTGTTCATTTATATCACTGGCCAGCAATATAAGCAGATGTACACTTTTAGCTTGTAGTTCTATGTACTGTAAATATTTTTCAAAGCAAAGGGAACAAATATTTAGTTTCACTTGTATAGGAAATTTCCCCGACCCTAAAGAATACATTTTGAAATGGAACAAGTTTACAAAGATACAACACAATCTATTTTCTTATTTGTCTCCCTTGTATTTGTTTGTGGTAAGTATGTTTTTAAAATAGAATTATCTCCAAGTTTTTCTAAGACTATAGTGAATAGTTTTCTTTAAAAATTTTGAGATTACAATGTGAGGAATATTGTCATCCATTTAGCTCTTGGCTGCTAATAAGATTCTTCAATCCCTGGGACTTTGGTCATGCATTAAATTGAAGCATAAGCCATAAAATAGATTGTTTTTTAAATGTATATGCTTATTGAGATGCCTGATAGGTTAGGATTTTTTTTTTTTTTTTTTTTTTGCTAAAGAATATTTTAGGGATTTCAGAAATCCTTGAAGACATTTCCTTTTGTTAGAGATTCTTATATACAAGGGAGAAATGAGAATAAATTGGTGAAAAAGTATGCTTGTCAACTTTATTCAAGAATGCCAGTAGAAAATTCATAATGTATGTGTCTAAGAAGAATGAGAGTATACATGTAAGTGTTGGTTGTTGTCATCCTTTGTTTTAGCGCTACTCCTCTTTAGACGCTTGGTATGGTAGAGGGGCAGTCTGTGTGTGTTATTTATACAAAGTTTAAAATACCTAGTATTTCAGTTAAAAAGAAAATAGTTTCTTACTTCATTTTCAGTGGTATACGCTATTTTTTTTTAAACTTGTACTTAAGGCTTTGGATTATCTATTTTTTGGAGCTGGCTTTGAAATGCAAATTATATAAGAAAATGCCTCATACATAAAGTTTGAAATTTTTTGGTGGGAAGGAAGAAAAGGGAAGAAATGCTTTTTACATTATCTTTAAAGCATTTTAGTGGTAACCAAATGCAGAAAACATCTAAAATGATAGTATATTAGATTTTAAAAGATTTCTGATATCGTGATGAAAGTTGAATATGATTTTTATTTGTAGACTCCTCAAGGACCTGTGTACATAATGCAATTAAGAGATCCCCCATGCTGCTACTTTACAAGTCACAAGTAGCACATCGTATAATATGCTTGATTTCGGAAACTTAAGTGCTGAAAAGTGGATTTTTAAAGGTTTATAACATTTTGTTTGTTTTTAAAAACAAAGGTATTAACTAGATTGCTTTAAATTTTTCTTTCTTAATGTTTCACTTTTTAGTTTTAGGGAGAGTAATCCCATATAAACATTCTGAAGTTTTTAGAGTGGGATGACTACCTTATTATAAAACTCTGAGTTTGCAAGAGAATTATTATTCACTGAGGATTTGCAGTGTTTAAATTTTTATTCTGGTTATACATAAAGAGAAATTAACCTGCACCTGTTCAGTTGGTTCTGCACAAGAAATAGGTAAGTAATTATCGTACCAATTAATGCCAAAATGTTTCTTCAAATGAATATTCTTAAGAAATGAGGATAAAGGTTTTCTTAGATTTCTACAATTCTGTAATATTGCAGTATATTAAGTTATGTAGTCTTTATATAAATCATTCGATGCGTCCATGGCTCCTTACTTTGGGAAATAGTGATTGTTTCACGTCACCTATGTATATGCTGCCAGTAATACTATAACTTTCTGTGGAAGAGTGCTTTCTCATGACTCAAGACTTCTGCTTCAAAGTCAAGTGAAATTTTTATCACAACTATAACTTCTGATGTTTAAATTTTATTTAAATAGTTTTATTATGGAGTAGACATAAGGAAATACCTACAGTTCTATACCTGGGGAGCCATTCTCCATGGGGTGGCATTACGTGGTCACTTTATTGAGACTGTGTTATTTTCTTCATCGTGCGTTTAGCATGTTTCTACAAAACTGAAATACCGACGTAATAAATATTCCGAAGTTATTTTCTTTTGTATTGTCACCTAACCAAGGAAGTGGGGCGCACACCCTGATTAAGGGATATGCAGAGAAAGCCTTTCATCATAGTAAACATATCTTTCAATGTTTTAAGAAGCACTTCCTAAGACTGCTATCAACTACTCTGTGCTCTTTATGACCATTTCTGTATCCACTCCAGTTCTGGTATTTAAATTATTTCTAATGAAAGTTTTTCTAATTTTTCAGTACCACTTATTACAGATCTTTGGGTTTTCTGTATTAGAATAAGTAATAACAGTAAGTATAAGTCAGCAGGATTAGCCAAACAAAAGGGTGGGTTATATGTGACACGCTTCATTCTATTTGAGAAAAATATCACAGTACGGATCTGAGAAAATACTTGGCGTTTACTCCCAGATTTGGGTTGGTTGTACTTAATTTCAAGATAACTAGCACTAAGTGTTTCATGATGCTGACAGTAACATTCAGAGAGATTTCAGAATGACAGAGAAGAGAATTTTAAAACTTTCATATTAATCAAGTTTATGTAATATGCATATCATATAGCCTTTAACTCTTCATATGAATCAAATTTTTAGTAAAATGCGCATTATAGCCTAAATATTAAATTACCTAATTTTGTGATTTATCAATTTTTACTTTATTACTGTGTATTATTTTTTAGGTTAAGAAGTTAATTTCTATTGTATTTATGCCATATGGGATTGCTTGGGTGGTGCAGGCCCTAGAATACTGTTCTTTTTCAGTCTTCCAAATCTATAAGGAAATGCCTTATTTCTAACTGAAACACCAGTCTTTATTAATATGGTTTTAAAAGTTGTTGATGATCATTATTCCATCATAAGTCCTTTCTTTGCATAGCAGATTGCTTAACATCCTGTTTTTTTAATGTAACTATAGCAGGTTCATAAAATAAGCATTAGAAGAGCTTTAAGAGGGCCTGTTCCAGTTATCCATATTCTTAGATTGCATTAATGGTTTTAATTTTAATACTTGCCTAGGAAGCACGCCTATAGATGCTATTTACTGGGGTCAAGCAGGTCGGTTTTGAGCAATGTGAACAGAAGCATAGCTTTTAGATATGACTCTTGGTAAATAACAGTAAACAGAGTGAGGTCACAAGGTAAAGATGCTATATAGCAGGATATTACCGAGACAGCAGGCAGGTGAGAATGCAGATCGTCAGCACACGTGAGAAGACATTATCAGAACAAGTGCTAGAAAGACAAATGAAAAGTATACAGTAGAAAAATTTTTTGATCAATTGCCCTTTCAAGTACAGCTGTATACACAGATGAAAATGTTTAGATGCTTTTCACACACAAAAGATAATTAGGTGGATAGTATTTTTAATGAAAAGGCTTAGGTTCTTTTAAATGCTTGGAGTGTATATGAATCTCTGAATGTGAATTTTCCAGTAGCATGTATAATATTGTGAGTCAGAATTTATTCACTAGAATTAAAAATATTAGAGATTAAGGAAATTGTAGTAAAGAAAATAAAATGAGAAAGATAAATCTAATCCTTAAGGCACTCAGTTGTGAAAATATGTACTTGAAATTTTCTTTTTTGGCTTGAAATACACAGAGGATACTTTCTTCCTCTGCATAATAGTTTTGTTGAAGGTTGCTATAACAGTGAATCTTTATAGCTATCTCAAATTTTAAGTACATTAAAACAAAGTTTATTATTTTATGTCCTTAGTAACTTTTAAGACCCCTCAATGGTTGGAGAAAAAAGGAAGATTGTTTACAGAATCAAAGACCTCATTTTGATTCTTAGGAACAAATAACTGAACTCTCTAACACTTTTAATTTGCATAACCAAGGTGTCCAAGCCCTTGATCTGCAAGCTGCTGGTGGCCCAAAGCTAAATGCCAAATGGGAAGTGGTTTGTGTTAAATGACTGCACTTACTGACTACTGTTCAGAAAACACTTTAAAAACAAAATAACAGTCACTATTTCCTAGAAATCCTGCCAGAACATTTCTTTTTTTTTTTTAAAACAGGAAAAAACCAGAAGTTTAATAACATGTATGCCTCCTGTATACGTGAGATACCCAAAAGAACTGAGTAACTTCCCAAATAGGCCAGGCTCTCACTTGAGTACCTTCTTCAGCTAAACAGGAGTAAGGTTGTTATGAAGTAGAGTCATCTTTGTCTTTCTGGTAAGGAAAATACCCTTACTAATGGAGATTTCCCATATAAAAGAGCTTTCACTAGATTTCCAGAGCTTTTGCTGTATATCCTGTTTCTTAAAAATGATCAGCTCAAAATAATCCTTATGCCAAAGAAGCGTATTTTGCGGTGCCATAGTCTGCTTCCTTTCGGGTCTGCCTTTGAAATTTCAGATTCATTTTATAGTCCAGAAGCTGAGTTGATTGATAGATTGCTCTATAGTTTCACTGAACTAATCTCAGTCTTTTTTTGGCGGGGGCGGGGGGAGAAGGAGTCAATGCAATGGCCAGTCTTGATTGGAAAGAAAAAAGTTCACAGAACACACCTATAAGTTAGTGCTTATAAGGGGTTCCACAGCCAGGCATTCGCTGGGCTTTGCCTCTGTGCAGCCAGAACCAGATGAGGGCACCGTTGTCCTCTTCACAGATGCTTGTTGGTGATAGATGGGACTAAATTAGGGTGTTCCTTGGTGCCTGAAGCTGCCTTTGGGGCTAGTATATTGTATGGGTCCAGTGCCTTCTGTGCAGCCATCATGACCTCCCTCTCTAGCCTAGAAGCCTGCTCATCATCTGTAGGAACACCTCCAGATGCCACGGAGCACACCGTGGTGACTCCCTTGGGACCACAAGTCCTGAGGGCCTGGGTGGCACCTTGAAGCCATGATGCCTGCTACAAACAGCAGTGCTTTCCTCAGTCTTGAGAATAGATTAGATTGGTTAAAAAGTTGGGTCTCATTTCAGGAGGAGGTGGCGCAGGTGAAATCTCAGGCCTCCATGGTGCAAGTAGGTATTTAAATAAGAAGAAGCATTTCCTTGAACAGCTTCTGCCAGTTTTCCAGGATACTTATCTGCAGGCTCCAGAGGGCATGTCCCATCATGAGTCACTAAACTGTAGGGGAGGAAAAAGAATTTCCCTCTCCCTTTCTATGTTCTTGGGTGAGATCCCACCACTATTAAAAAAAAAAAAAAAGGTTAACAGGAGAAAAACAACAGTTTAATAACATGTATACCTCCTGTAAACATGGGAGAAACCCGGGAAAACTATCCCAGACTATCTCTCTTTTAAAAGAAATTTTTTTTTAATGTTTATTTATTTCTGAGGGAGAGACAGAGTATGAGCAGGGGAGGGGCAGAGAGAGAGGGAGACACAGAATCCAAAGCAGGCTCCAGGCTCTGAGCTGTCAGCACAGAGCCTGACACGGGGCTCGAACCCATGATCTGTGAGATCATGACCTGAGCTGAAGTCGGACGCTTAAGTGACTAAGCCACCCAGGCACCCTGCCTCTCTCTCTTTAAAAAATGTTTTAAATCCATGTTTCAATCAGGAATTTTGAGGATAGTATGAATCTCCTGGTATCACTTCTTTTCCTTTCTGTTATTGGTTAAGTGCATTGCAACTTGTTGAGTAGGAGTTACTGATAATATGAGTAAAGGTATTGTTGACAGGGAAAACTGAAGCTGAATCCTGCCTTTTTATTAAAGGACTTGGATTGGGGCGCCTGGGTGGCTTAGTTGGTTGAGCATCCGACTTCAGTTAGGTCATGGTCTCATGGCTCATGAGTTTGAGCCCCGTGTCGGGCTCTGTGCTGACAGCTCAGAGCCTGGAGCCTGATTTGGATTCTGTGTCTGCCTCTCTCTCTGCCCCTCCCCCACTCACTCTGTCTGTCTGTCTCTAAAATAAACAAACATTAAAAAAAAAAAAAAATTAAAGGACTTGGATTGAATGTTACATTCCAAAACTCTGAGTATACCATTGTAATTCCTAAAAGAGGCCCCATGTCTTTCCCAAACTACTATTACAGAGGAAGAAATTTCTTTTTTTTTTTTAAACGTTTATTTATTACTGAGAGACAGAGAGACACAGAGCGTGAGCATGTATATCACTTCAGATCTCCCTACCTATGTACTCACTTATCAGTACTAACAACTGCAAGCTACCTACAACTTTCAAGTTGCGTCAAGTAATTCATGTTAATAGTCGTAGTAGTGAAGCCATCACCTCTTAAGTGACTTGGTAAAATCCTAAATCCCACTCATGTATTGAGAGTAAAGAATAAAATAGGGATATGGGCAAAGGAATCCTGGATAGCCTTATGTGAAGATGAATCACAATGGTATATCAACTTAGAATTCTCTGTTAAATAAACATTCAAACAAAGCTGAGATAAAAAAAATTTAGTGACGCTGAAGCTCTGAGGATATTATCTATAATCATGGTGTTTTCAGGGAACCCAGTTTGATGTGGCCCCAATCTCAGATAGCAAGAAACCATAAGAAGGTATCTTGGGCCTGGATTTAGTATGAGAGTTAAGGTTTCATATACTGCTTCTCTTTAGAACATGCTTTTTCAAGAGCTGTCACCTCTAAGAGGGTGAATATTGGTATTGGAAGATGAAAAGTCTTACTCTTTTTAAGTTTAGAAAATACATGCAGCACATAAACATATGCAGTGCTTTTAAAATTTCATGGTGGAGAAGATGAGGGAGAAATATTCCAAATAGTGTATCTGAACTAACAATTAGCTGGCATGTGATCTTTCTAAAAAGTCGTGTGATTTTAACCTGAGTTGAAAGATTTTCCTTAACAGATACAAAACTTTGGTCTTTTTCAGTTGGAGATAAATCCCTGAGTATCATTTTGTTGTCTTGTCTTTTACATCTCACAATAAGTCAATCAGATATAATAATCCTGTTAAAAACTTAATTTAACATAGCATATTTTGATCATATGCAGCATTAACAGTTTTGCTTCTTAGTTATACAAGGAGATAATAAAAAAGTACTTTTTGATATTAAAGCCATGTCATGTAACTGTATATAAAGCCAAAATGAAATTTCCACAGGGGAAAAGGAAAGAAGCAAGGCCAAATAAAGATCATATGTATGCTGTGAAATTGACCCAGAAGACAAAGTACTCATTTTTGATTAAAAAAACACTACACTTTTTGTTTGGTTTCGTTTGGTAGCCATAGGGTGTGGTCTGAAGTGTTACAGCAATGGTTTTGATTTGCATTTCACTAATGATGGATGATGTTGAGCATCTTTTAATGTGCACTTTTTTGGCCATTTGTGCATCTTTGGGGAAATGTCTGTTTAAGTCCTTTGCTTGTTTTAAAATTGAACTTTTTTAAGTTGTAGGAGTTCTTTTTATATTCTGGATATTAACCCCTCATGAGATCTGTAATTTGCAAGTATTTTTTCTCATTCTGTGGGTTGCCATTTTACTCTCTTGATTGTGTCCTGTGAAGCACAAGTTTTCAATTTCATTGTATTCCAATTTATCTCTTCTTTTGGTGTCATATCTAAGAAATCATTGCCAAACCCAGTGTCAGGAAACTTTTTCCCTATGTTTTCTTCTAAGTGTTTTATAGCTTTGGCTCTTACATTTATGTCTTCAATCCAGTTTGAGTTAATTTTTCCACATGGTGTAAGGTAAGGGTCTGACTTCATCTTTCTGCATACAGATTTCCAGTTTTCCCAGCAGCATTTGTTGAAGAGTGTCCTTTCCCACTGAGTAATCTTGGGGCACCCTTGTTGAAAATCATTTGATCATATATGTGAGAGTTTATTTCTGTTTTATTCCATTAGTCTATTTGCCCTGATGCCAGTATCATACTGTATTGATGACCAGTAGCTTCTGTAGTAAGTTTGAAACCAGGAAGTGTGAGACTTCCAACTTTGTTGTTCTTTTTCAAAATTATTTTGGCTTTTTGATGTCCCTTGAAATTCCATATGAATTTTAGGTTATTCTATTTCTGCAAAAAAAAAATATAGATTTTTGCATATGTTGGGATTTTGATAGGGATTGCATTAAATCTGTGTATCACTTGGGGAACAGTTAGGATCCTCTTACATTGATTATCTCATTTTATCCATACAGTTCTTAGGCAGGCACTATTATTTTTCTCATTTTAAGTGTGTGGAAACTTAAGTTTAGCAATATACAATAAATTCCAAGTCCCACATGTAGAAGGAAGAGGTGCTGCATTTTGAACACAGGCAGTCTGACTCCAATGCCAGGGTTTAGAACCGTTTCACTCTGTTGCCTTTCGCAGCTTTGGTAGCATACATATAAAGCAGCAATAAAATAGATAAGCTTTCTGGGGCGCCTGGGTGGCTCAGTCGGTTGAGCGTCCGACTTTGGCTCAGGTCATGATCTCGCGGTCTGTGAGTTCAAGCCCCGCATCGGGTTCTGTGCTGACAGCTCAGAGCCTGGAGCCTGCTTCAGAATCTGTGTCTCCCTCTCTCTTTGCCCCTCCCCTGCTCATGCTCTGTCTCTCTATGTCAAAAATAAATAAACATTAAAAAAAAATAGATAAGCTTTCTGCAGTGACCCATGGTTATACAGCCCAGGTAGCAAGACAAAAATCATTTCAGTTCCCAGTGGATGTTATTTGAATATATTTTTAGTTGTATTACTGCACATCTCATGCTCCAAACAAAGGAATTTAAGTGGACAACAATTTGATAAGCTGTAGAAAGTAAGTCTTTACAGGAGCAGTATAAGGGATAATACTACTTTTTGCTGGATGATGAAAGAAAGTTGAATAAGTGAATTTGGGGGACACCTGCGTGGGTCAGTCAGTTAAGCATCCAACTCTTGGTTTCGGCCCAGGTCACGGTCTCATGGTTTCATGAGTTCGAGCCCTGCGTCGGGCTCTGTGCTGGCAGCTCAGAGCTTGCTTAGGATTCTCTCTCTCTTCTTCTCTCTCTGCCCCTCCCGCACTCATGCTGTCTCTGTCTCACTCAAATGGATAAATTAAAAAAAGAAAGAAAGTAAATGGATTTTTAAAAAGTTTGGACTAGGCGACCTTTGTCTGTGAGAGTACTCTGCCAAAATACAAGGTAGCATTATTTAAATTGAACACTCTTGGGGCACTTGGGTGCCTCACTCCATTAAGCATCTGACTCTTGCTTTCCGCTCAGGTCATGATCTCATGGTTTGTGAGATTGAGTGCCTGCTTGGGATTCTCTCTCTGCTCCTCCCTTGCTCTCTCTCTTTCTCTCTCTCAAAAGAAATAAACTTAGGAAAAAAAAATTTAAGTAAATAAACAGTACATTCTCAAGTCAAGACATATCTTTGGTTGCTTGAAGAACTGAGCCATATTTTCCAAAGTGACCATAATTGCTACATGAAGAAGTATTACTGAAATGTGATAAGAGAATCCAACATTTAGATGAAACCATATTATGGCTGTAGAAGCCAAATCCAAGGAAATTACTTTAACTTGCAAATGTCACAGATTTGGTCAGGAGCAGAGCCAGGCTAGACCCCAGGTCTTCTGGCTCTGACTGATGCTTTAAAAAAATTTTTTTTAATGTTTGTTTATTTATTTATTTTGAGAGAGAGAGAAAAAGTGCACACACGTGCACATGAGTGAGCGGGAAAGGGGAAGAGAGAGAATCCCAAGCAGGCTCTGCACTGTCAGCACAGAGCCCAGCATGAGGCTTGAACTCTTGCACCGTGAGGTCCTGACCTGAACTAAAATCAAAAGTTGAACATTTAACCAATTTGAGCCACCTAGGCGCCCCTGATTGAATGCTTTTTATACTCAACATGCTACATTACCTTATTTTTAAAGAAGTGAGCCAGGATTGTAAGCAAACCATAAACTTATTTAATCTTTTAACAAACCTTTTTTTGAGGACCTACCGTGGAGACGTATGCTAAACATTGTTGGTGAACAAATATGTTCAGATATATGGGATTTTTAATTGAGGAGGGACCAAGAAGTATCCTTAGCTTTAATTTTTTTTTTTTTTATGTTTACTTTTGATAGAGACAGAGCATGAGCAGGGGAGGGGCAGAGAGAGAGAGGGAGACACAGAATCTGAGACAGGCTCCAGGCTCCGAGCTGTCAGCACAGAGCCCAACACGGGGCTCAAACTTACAAGCCATGAGATCACAACCTGAGTTGAAGTCAGACACTTAACCGACTGAGCCACCCAGGTGCCCCTGTATCCTTAGCTTTGAAAAGACAACTTGCAAATATATCCAGGGGAATAAAGCAGAACATGAAGCAGCAACACACCTCTAAAACAGTGTTACTTGTGATGAACAGTACAGGAAAATAAGTGGTAGGTAAAAAATGAAGCAGCATCAGTTATGCATATAATATAGCAGGTGGGTATTTAATATATTTGAATCAAATCAGTAATCTGGGAAATGTTAACCTAGAACCAAGATTGCAAATCTATTTTGTATGATGTTGAATGACCCAGAGAATTACACCAGCTAAAGCCGTACTACGAACTGTTCACACCTAGCAGTTCAAAACTCTCAGAACTCATCATATTTTCTCCACAAGAGTTTCTTTTCCTAAGGTACTTAGTCTTAACAATGACAACACAATTCTCTTAAGTCATCAGAGCTCAGAACCCCCGAGTAAAAACCTTTGACTATGTTTTTTATCTCTTGCACTCTCTTTTCATTCTTTCTTCTCACTGTCTTCTTCACCAGTCCCCTGTAACTTCGTACCTGGACTATCGTAATAACCTAATTAGTCTTCCTACCTTCTCAGTCCTGCACATCACTGTCAGGTCTTTCTTCCCATAGCGCAGTTTTAACCATATCCCTTTTCTGCTCAGGCTTTACACCTCTTCCCGTTTCTTAGAGCATGAAGTCCAGCACCCCAGACTGTCACTAGAGGCAGAGCCATAGTTTAACATCAATAGGTGTAGGGCTTGCCCTGTGGGTTGGAGAGGAAGAAAGTGTTTCCCCCCTTTTTAAAAGACACAATCCTTTGACCACCTTTTCCACTTGGCTCCTGATATTACTTTCACACTGCTTTCACTAGCATCTTTTTATCATAATCTTAACCACCATTATGTCAACATACTTTAAATTACTGAAAAAGTACCACTTTTCAGGAGAATTATGCCCAGGAGGGATAACTCCCTCTGTTCTCCCAGAAACTAGGCTTCTGTCATTCCAAGTCCTCCAACATGAGTCCCAAACTGACTTACCTAGATTTATCTCTTAATACTGCTCAACAGTAATTTCCAATCCAGCCAAACTGGTTTATTCACCATTCATTCCCTGAAAGTATCTTGTACTTTCAGGACTAGAGAGGTGTGGAAAGAAATGGAAAAAAGTAGAAATGGGTCCAACTGATGGATTGGATGGAAGAAATGACAGGAACAAATCAAGAATGTTTCCTTGGTTTTGGTTTATGGATGAGCTATTTATTTATGTGGGGGAGGAGGGAATTTGGACAGAATTCCATTTGGGACATGTTAAGATGTCCATTATTTTTCCAAGTAGAGATGTCATGTAGGTAATCATTTAAAATAATGGATATAGTTAAGGTAACTTAAGGAAGTGTTGTTACAGAAAGGAAATGAATAGAGGACCGGGACCTGAGACAATCTAATATTTAGAGGTTAGGTTGAGGATGAGTCAGCAAAGAAAGACAAAGAGTGGTCAGTGAAATAAGAGGAAAACAAGCAGGGTTGAATTTCATGAAAGCAAGAGAAATGGGTTTAAGTGGGAAAAAGTGGTCCGTCATTTTAAATGTGTTTACTGAAGCATCAAGTAATAGGAGCTTTGTGAATTGGCCACAGTGAACTGATGGGTAAATTCAGTATAGTTGGAGGACAGCTTCCAGACTGGATCAGGTTGAAGAGGTTATGAGGTTGGTAAGGAAGTAAAGACAGTAACTGTAGATCACTCTTTGAGAAGTTTTTCCATGAAGGGGAACGGGAAAATAAAGTGATAGTGGACAAGAAGAGAAAATTCTTGATTTTTATTTGAGAGATAGTACATCAAGTTTATATGCTGATGGGGTGAGCCATGAAGAAAGAGACCGATGGAGTGAGAATTTTAAAAGGAGTGAAATTTTGAATGGGATCCAGAGCACAAGAGAAAAGTGAGTCTTTAATTCATCAGGGACACGTCTCCATTTGTAACTAGAGGGAAGATGGTAAAATGGGGTAAATACAAGTAGGTTTTAGATTTGGTAGTAGAAACATGAGAGCATTCTCCTCTGATTAACTCTATTCTCACTGAAGTTTAAAGTGAAATTACTAGTCAAAACTGGTAATTTGATGGTACACCCATGTCTGGTTTGATTACCTTTTTTTTTTAATGTAGCTAAAATTTCTGCTTTTGGCCATGATGGAGGATCTTGAACCAGATGTGCCCTTCCCCTATAAGCAACTAGAAAACTGGTTAAATAGGAAACATCTAAATACAGACATTGGATAATTGGCTCAACTGTGATCCCTAAGGGAAGGGAAATAAATGATGTGAGCCTTACGATAGTTTCAACAATAGAAGGTATCTAGACTGAAGCACAATGAGAAAAACAACAACAAACCAGTCTCACTGTCCTGTGGGTTACTATCAGGCAGTATAACATCTGTGCCCTGGAGTCCCAAAATAAAAGGGGAAGGGAAATTTAAAAATTATTTAAAGAATGAAATTTTCTAAATTCCAAACAATAAGCCTGCAAAGTCAAGAAGATCATGAATCTTAATTAAGCAGAATGAACATAATACATCAGGGCACGTTATAAACTGTTAACTTAGAATTATATTTTAAAAATCCTTAAAGACTTTTTAAGAAAATCAGGGGCGCCTGTGTGGCTCAGTCGGTTAAGCAACTGACTTCGGCTCAGGTCATGATCTCACGGTTCGTGGGTTCAAGCCCTGCATCAGGCTCTCTGCTGACAGCTCAGAGCCTGGAGCCTGCTTCGGATCCTGTGTCTCCCTCTCTCTTTGCCTGTCCCCCACTTGTGCGCGCACGCTCTCTCTCTCTGTCTCTGTCTCAAAAATAAATAAAATGTAAAGAAAATCAAAGGTGAGAAGATCTATCCACTTACTTGTACTCCCAGAAATAATTAAGGATATTCTTCAGACAGAAAATTACACCACATGGGAACTTGATCCTACAACAAAGAAATAAAGAGAGCCTTCGGTGAATATGAGGGCAAATATAAAATGCTTTATTTCTGATTTCCATGAAAGAGAATTGGATTGAGCAGAGCCATCCATCCCCCACTTTCCAGTGCTGCTCTCCTCCTTCATTCCACTTCTTCCAACCCAATGGCCATGGCCATTCTTGGCATCCCCTATGAGTGATGACATCTCATCAGGGCAGACCATAGAGATCCCGAGCTTCAGTGCTGTCGCAAAAAAGATGGTGGAGCACAAGAAGACCAACAACAGTCTTAAACAGTTAAGGGAGCAATTGAAAGAACTTACCGATCAGTATGAAAAGTCTGAAAATGACCGAAAGGACCTACAATCACCCAAGTCGGGTCAAACTGCGTGAAGTACTTTAGAAGTTAATTGAAAAATTCGTTGTTAAAAGAGCCAAAATATATTGTCAGTTGTCATGGTTAGCTTGAAAAAAGCATCCAGGAACAAGAGTTGCTTTGGATATGATTACGTCGATATTTGCCAAGATTTCACTGATCTTACAGCATGTCTCATAAGGATGTAAGGAATATTTCTTTTTCTCAGGTGGAGGGATTATCTGAACAGATCAGAGAATTCAGAGGCAATACAAGTACCTCTTACAAACCTGGAATTATTCCACTATAGGAATAATATCTCCAAAAGGCTGTTTGTTATCTGGGCCAACAGGAAAAACACTAATGGCAAGAGCTGCTGTTAGCCAACTGGAATGCAATATCTTAATCGTAGTGTACAGTTGTACTGTAGACAAGTACACTGGTGAAAGCGCCCATTTGATCAAAGAAATGTTTACATTAGGAATCATCAGTCATGCATCATTTTTATGGATTAAAAAAAAATGCCATTGGTGGATACTGGTCTCCTGGAAGTACTTCAGCTGATAGGTTGAGAGGACTTTATGAGTTACTCAAATGGATGGATGTGATACTCTGCATAGTTAAAATGATCATGGCTATCAACAAGTGCAGTGGATTCTGCTTTGCTGTCTCCAGATAAATAGAAAAAATATACATTTATTTATAAGCAAGGTTGAATATCCCCCAAATCTACGGAGGTACCATTACAAAGCATGATAAAATAGATTATTAGAAACATTTATAAGGTTTTCAGATGGCTGTAATGGAGCAGATCTGAAAAACGTTTGCACTGAAGCAGGCATATTTATAATTCATGCCGATCATGAGTTGGTAGTATAGAAACACTTCATGAAAGCAATCAGAAGTAGCTGGTTTTGAGTAGCTAAAGTCTAGATTGGACTACAAACCTGAATTCCAAGAAGCTAAAGTATCAATTGGATTGGAGATTTTTGATGGCTACATGACACATTGGCTTAATGTAATAATCAGTTATAGATGTATGTATGCGATGGCAATAATGATTAAAAATGTATGAATAAAAATTATTTTAAAAAAAGTAATGAAAATTTATTATGCAATTTGTAATAGATGTAGAGTAAAAGATATAACAAATAGAAAAGACAGGAGGGAGAAATTAAATATGTTGCTGAAAAAGTCTTAAACTGCCTGAGAAGTGATATATTATTATTTGAAGGTAATCTGCGATAAAGATGTATATTGTAAGCTCTAGAGCAACTACTAAATATCAAAATTATCTAACTACTAAATATCAAAAATTAAGAGAAATAGCTAAGTAATATAGGAGATAAAATGGAATTATTAAAAAAAAATCACCCCAATAGAATGCAAGGAGAGAAAAATAAAGATCAAATGAGACAAATACAAAATAGCAGGAGTGTAGATTTAAACCCAAATCATATTGATAAATTAATCAATGATCTAAACATTCCAAATACAAGACATATTGTCAAATTCAGTGAGAAGGCAAGAACCAATTACATGCTGTTCACAAGGGACCAATGTTAAAGATGAAGATACGTAAGAAGTAAACAGGTGGAGGGGTACCTGGGTGACTCAGTTGGTTAAGCATTGGACTCTTGATCTCAGCTCCGGTCTCAATCCCAACATTGTGAGTTCAAGTCCTGCAGTGGGCTCTGCACTGGGTGTGGAGCCTACTTCAAAAACAAACAAACAAAAAAGATGGAAGAATTATATACAAAGTAAATGCTAATCAAGTTGGGAGTGACTATATGAATATCAGGAATATGATAAAGGGAGACATAATAACCAAAAGCAATTTGTCAAGAAGACATGGCATGCGCCTAGTATTATCAGCATTTTGAAAGACATGAAATATAAGTAATCTAAAAGGACAAATCAACAAATACACAGGTCTAGAAATTTCAACACTTTTAATTGACAAAGCAGTAAGATGAGAGCAAGATCAGTAAATATATAGAACATTGAACACAATGCAAATCAGCCAACTTGACCTAAATGACATTTATAGAACACTCCACCCAACGAGAGCAGAATACACATATCAAGTACACATAGAATAATCATCAAGATGAAGCATTTGCTGAGCCATACAACAATTCTCAACAAATCTTGAAAGATTAATATTCTTCTCTGTCAACAACGTAACAAATCAATAAAAGGAAGATATTCAGTACATGCTGTGAAACACAGGACACTTAAACTGAGTCAAAGAAAAAATAACAAGAGAAAATAAAAAATATTTTGTAGGTGCACCTGGCTGACTCGGTAGAGCACATGACTCTTAATCTCACGTTCATGAGTTCAAGCCTCATGTTGGGCATAAAACCTACTTTCAAAATAATTGTAATGAAAACATAAAAATATGTATGCAGGTAAGCTGGGATAAGAGTGACATTTATAGCTTTAGATTCCTCTATTAATAAGGAAGAAAAGTATAAATAACTTCAGAAACAAGAAAACAAAGGACATTTTTAAAATGTTTTTCATTTCTTTTGGGAGTGAGAGCACAAGTGGGGGAGGAGCAGAGAGAGAGAGAACCCCAAGAAGACTCCATGCCTAGCACAATGTGGGGCTTGATCCCACCAATGTGAGTTCATGACATGAGCTGAAATCAAGAGTCAGGGGCTTAACCAACTGAGACACCAATTGCACCAGAAATTAAATTCAAGTAAGTAAAGAGGAAGAACTAAAGCTAGAAGTATAATTCAACAAAACAAAAAACAAACAAAAAAAAAAAAATGAAGGAATACAAGTGAGAGCAAAAGCTGCTACTTTGAAAATATCAATACAGTTGATAAACTTCAGGTAGAATTATCAAGAGAAAAAGTTTAAAAGGACATAGATGACCAAAATCGGTAATTAAGAGGTTATTATTCATACCCTACTAACATTTAAAGGATCATGAAGGAAATATGAACTTTATGCCAATAAATATGACTAAGGACTTAGACACAACTGATTTCTTGAAAGAAAAAATGCCAAATAGACTAAAAAATTTTTAACTTAAAAGGATGCCTGGGTGGCTCAGTGTTTAAGTGGCCAACTCTTGATTTCAGCTCAGGTCATGATCTCACGGTGACATTGAGACCTACCTCAGGCTCCATGCTGACAGCACAGAACCTGCTTGGGATTCTTTCTCCCCCCCCCTCTGCCCCTTCCCTACTCACAGTCTCTATAAATAAACAAAAAACAAACATTAAAAAAATTATAGTTAAAAACTTGAATCCAAAGTCTCTGTAAATTTCAGGAATTAAAGAAGAAATACGATAATCCTACACAGATTCTTTATGAAAATAAAAGCCAACACTTCCCTACTACCTTCACGAGGCCCCCATTACTCTAATACCAGAAACAAAAAGATAAAACTATACACCAATATTTCTTATGAGTATTGACACAAAAACCCTTAATGGATAGCAAAAAGATCCAGGAAAAAGGGAAAAAATATGATATAAATATGTCACCACAGATACTTTAGATTTTATCTGAGGAATACAAAGTCAGTTTAACCTTCAAAAAAAATCAATGAAATATACACCATATTGACAAGATAAAGAAGAAAACCTATATAATCATCTCATATGCAGAGAGAGCAGTAAACAAATTCAATACTCATGATAAAAAAACCCTCAGCAAACTGGGAATAGAAGGGAACTTTTTCAATTGGATAAAGTGCATCTGCAAAAATGAAGCTAATATCACACTTAGTGGTAAAAGAATGAATGCTTTCCCCCTGGGACTGGAACAAGGCAAGGATGTTCACTCCTTAGTCTACATTGTACTGGAGGTCCTGGGCAATGCAATGAGGATGAAAACAGAACTAAAAGACCTCATATTGGAAAGGAAGAAATAAAACTGCCTCTACCCATAGATGACATTATTTGTGTAGAAAATCCTAAGCAATTTATAAAACAAAACAAAACAAAAAACCTACTAGACCTACTAAGTGAATTTATTATATTGTAGGATGACCAAAATACAAAAATTTACTATTTTTATATACTAGCAACAATTAAAAAGTAAAATTATTCAAAATACCACTTAACATAGAAATAAAATACTTAGGGATACATTTAACAAGATATTTGTAAGTACTGTACATTAAAAACTACAAAATCATGTTGAAATTGAAGGCCAAAAAATGGTCTATGCTATTTTGTAATTTTTAGTGTACAGTACTTACAAATATCCTGTTAAGTGTATCCCTAAGTATTTTATTTCTAAATGGAAAGACATACCACGTTCATACATCAGAAAACTCAATTCTCAAAATGATCTATAGGTTCAGTGCAGTACCAATCATAATCTCAGCAAAATGTTATAAAAATGAACAGATCTAAAATTTATATGGAAATAGCAAGGACCAAGAATAGCCAATACAATTATTTTTATTTGTTTGTTTGTTTATTTATTTATTTATTTAAAGTACACTCCTCACCCAATGCAGAGCCCACCAAGGGGCCTGAACTCACAATGCTGAATTCAAGCAAGACCTGAGCTCAAGACCTGATCTGAGATCAGGAGTCAGACACTTAACCAACTGAGCCAAACAGGAGGCACCCTGGCAATACAATTTTTAAAAAAGAAAACAGGGGCGCCTGGGTGGCGCAGTCGGTTAAGCGTCTGACTTCAGCCAGGTCACGATCTCGCGGTCCGTGAGTTCGAGCCCCGCGTCAGGCTCTGGGCTGATGGCTCGGAGCCTGGAGCCTGTTTCCCATTCTGTGTCTCCCTCTCTCTCTGCCCCTCCCCCGTTCATGCTCTGTCTCTCTCTGTCCCAAAAATAAATAAAAACGTTGAAAAAAAAAATTAAAAAAAAAAAAAAAAAAGAAAACAAAGGTGGGAGAACTTAGACTACCTGATTTTAAGACTTAAAATAAGGCCATAGTAATAAGACAGTGTAATGTCAACATAAGAATAAATGTAGAGATTAATGAAATGGAATACCATATCATACGTATGGTCATTTGATTTTTGTAAGATATGCCAAGGTGACTGGATGACAGAACAGTCTTACAATCAATGTGCTGGAACTACTGGTTAGCCACTTGGAAAAAATGAACCTTGGCCTCTATTTTCACCATACACAAAAATCATCTCAAATGGGTTATAGACCTAACATAAAAGCTAAAACTATAAAACTTCTAGAGGAAAATTTAGAATATTGTAACAAAATTGGCAAAGATTTGCTAGCTACAAAATGCAAAGTACCCCAGTTATAGGAGAAAAATTGATAAATTGAACTTCATCATAATTTAAAATTTCTCTTTTAAAGATACTTTAAGGGAATGAAAAGCAAATCACAGAGTGGGAGAAAATATTTGCTTTTCCTATAGCTGACAAAGGACGTGCATGAAGAATTTATGAACAGGCAACAACCTCTTTGACCTCAGCTGCAGGAACTTGTTACTTGACATGTCTCCAAAGACAAGGGAAATAAAAGCAAAAATGAACTATTGGAACCTCATCAAGATAAAAGTTTCTGCACAGCAAAGAAAACAATTAACAAAACTAAAACGCAACCTACAGAATGGGAGAAGTTATTTGCAAATAAAGTATCAGAAAAAGAGTTAGTATCCAAAATCTATAAAGAACTTATCTAACTCAACACCCAAAAAACCACACATAATCCAGTGAAAAAATGGGCAAAAGATGTGAACAGACACTTTCCCAAAGACCTCCTGAGGCTGACGGGCACATGGAAAGATGTGCAACATCACTCATCATCAGGGAAATACAAATCAAAACCACAATGAGATACCACCCCACACCTGTCAAAATGGCTAAAATTAACAACTCAGGAAACAACAGATGTTGGTGAGAATGCATAGAAAGGGGAACCCTTTTGCACTGCTGGTGGGAATGCAAGCTGGTGCAGCCACTCTGAAAAACAGTATGGAAAATAGTATATTAAAAATAGACCCAGCAATTGCACTACTAGGAGTTTGTCCAAAGGATACAAAAATGCTAATTCAAAGGGGCACATGCACCCCAATGTTTATATAGCAGCACTATCAACAATAGCCAAGTTATGGTAAGAGCCCAAATGTCCATCAACTGATGAGCAGATAAAGAAGATATGGTGTGTGTGTACACACACACATACACACACAATGGAATATTACTTGGTGATCAAAAAGAATGAAATCTTGACATTTGCAACAAATGGATGGGACTAGAATGTATTATGCTAAGTGAAATAAGTCAGAGAAAGATAAATGTATGATTTCACTCATGGAATTTAAGAAACAAAACGGATGAACATAGGAGAAAGGAAGGAAAAATAAGATGGGGAGGCAAACCATTAAGAGACTCTTAAATACAGAGAACAGACTGAGGGTTGCTGGAGGGGTGTTGAGTGGGGTGATGGGCATTAGGGAGGGCACTTGTTGGCATGAGCCCTGGGTATTCTATGTAAGGGATGAATCACTAAATTCTACTCCTGAAACAAAGCAAACAAAATTTATGAAGACCTCTTACAATTCATTCATAAAAAAAAAACTAAAACGACACAAAATATTTGTACAAACACCTTATAAAAGGAGATGTGTGAATGGCCAATAAGCATATGAAAGGAGGCTCAACACCATTACTCATGAAGAAATGCAAATTAAAACCACAGTAAGATAGTACAACATCCTCACTACAGTAGCTAAAATTGAAAAGACTATGTCAAGACATATGTAAGTCAGGATCCAGTCTTTTGCACTTTATGGCTAAATATATTCAAAACTCAGGTTTGTAAAAGATATAAACGTAAAAATTTGAAAGACTGATAATACTAAGTGTTGGTGAAAAGGTGGGACAACTGGAGCTCACTTTGGAAAATCACTTGACAATTTCTTATGAAGTTGAATATACATTTATCATATGCCACAGCATTGCCACTCCCACAGATTTACCCAAGAGAAATAAAAACACGTTCACAGTAAAACTTGTACATGAATTTCATAGCAGCTTTATTCCTAATGTAATGGAATGCTACACCAAAATTGAACAAATTACTGATTCGTGCAACAACACAGATGTATCTGAGAAACCTTATGCTGAGTGAAATTAGCCCAGCATGAGTATGTACTGTATGACTCCATTTATATTCTACAAAAGGAAAGGCATCCATACTGGTAATGGTAATCTGGGCCAGGATTGACTTGCAAATGGGCAAGCCACTACTAAGCATTCTAATTTCCATTTGAGATGAAATCCGTTTACTACCATCCTTGCCTTAAAACAATTCAAAACCACTTTCTAAACCAATGTCAGGGGCTTTATCATTGAAGCCCACCCAAGAAAACATGAATCACATCAGGTATTTGAACAGTAAATTTAACACAAAGAGTTAGATTTGTATTAGAGGACCAAAAAAGAAGTCAAATAGCAAAGTAACACAGAGATTAGAAAACAAAACAACACATAAAACAAACTTTAGGAGGCAGCTACCATGCCTACACAAAGGAAAGACTTTAAGGTTATCAGAACATGGAAGCTTAGAGGAAGGGCACCCATGGAGTGGGGACCCAGATCTCTGAGGAGAATGTATTGTCTGCCCAGCTGGTGCTGGTACTACAGGGGCTTGGGGAAGGGCCCCCACAGAGATGGGGCTCACATTTTTGAGGAAGGGGTGGCAGTCAGCTGGCATTGGTATCTCTCAGGGAAGGAGATGATGCTGGTTGTGGGAGTTGAGGATAAAATGAAAAAAGCTGTCACTGCTAATGGGTAGAAATGCTGCTGGGTGATTTTGAAAGAAATAGGGAGCAAGAGGGGAAAGGGTTCCCTCTAGTGCCCCACTGGCAGAATCTAACAGGAAGCCAGCTAGTAAAGGCAAAATGTGGTGTACAGGATCCGAGTAGCAACATCACAGAAAAATACAGGAGATTTAGGGCTGAGAGCCAACAACTACTAGCCAACAAATCAAAGCAGAAATCAAAGAAGAGACCAAATCAATGAACACCAAACAAATATGTGTGAATGATTTCAGCTCATGATTTTATTGACCCGAGGGTTATTGAACAAGATGCTGGGATCAAAATCTTGACCCAGCTCTACTAACTAGGAAATAACATAAAGGAGCCTCAAAAAGTTGCTTACTCTCAAAGTATCACAGCTTCCATTCATTTTTTCCTGCTTCAGGATTGTTCTAAGGAGTCTGTAAGAAAAATGTGAGTATTGCTTCCAAATGCACAAAATCATTGCTAGCACAATTATAAATATTACAAGGTAGACATTAAACCAAAGAACAAATTTAAATCATCCTAACATACAAAATATTAAAGTGAGTAGGGACATATACAGCTATGCAAATAACACACTTGGTTATTAATCTCATACTTTTCTAATTCAGACTTTTCATGTGTGTATATCAGTATGCTAATAAACTGTACTTTTATTCTTTTTATTGTTCTCAAGGTAGCTAACTTCTAACTAGCTTGAATCTAGCTTCAGGAGTAGATTCCAATGATTCATCACTTATATGCAACACCCAGTGCTCATCCCAACAAGTGCTCTCCTCAATGCCCATCACCCACCCCCTGCCCCAACACCCTCTAGCAACCCTCACTTTGTTCTCTGTATTTGAGAGTCTCTTATGGTTTTCCCCCTCTCTTTTTATCTTATTTTTCCTTCATTTCCCCTAAGGTCATCTGTTAAGTTTCTCAAATTCCACATATGAGTAAATACGTGATATTTGTCTTTCCCTTACTGATTTACTTTGCTACTTTGCTAGTTAATAATACTATTAAAAGTATTACTTTTAATACCCTCCAGTTCCATCCACGTTGTTGCAAATGGCAAGATTTCATTCTTTTTCATCACCAAGTAGTATTCTAGTATACGTATATATCCATTCATCAGTTGATGGGCATTTGGGTTCTTTCCATAATTTGGCTATTGTTGATAGTGCTGCTATAAACATTGGGTGCATGTGCCCCTTCAAATCAGCACTCCTGTTTCTTTTGGGTAAATTCATAGTGGTGCAATTGCTGGGTCTTAGAGTAATTCTATTTTTATAATTTTAGAGGAAGTGCCACACTATTTTCCAGAGTGGCTGCACCAGTTTGCATTCCCACCAACAGCACAAGAGGGATCCTGTTTCTCCACATCCTCGCCAACATCTGTTGTTTCCTGAGTTAATTTTAGCCACTCTGATTTGATGTGAAGTGGTGTCTCAATGTGGTTTTGATTTGTATTTCCCTGATGATGAGCATCTTTTCATGTGTCTGTTAGCCATCTGGATGTTCTTCTTTGGAAAAGTGTCTATTCATGTCTTCTGCCCATTTCTTCACAGGATTATCCCTTTTATTTTGTTTTGTTGGATTGCTGAGGCTAGGACTTCCAACACTATGTTGAATAACAGTGGTGAGAGGGGACATCCCTGTCATGTTCCTAATCTCAGGGGGAAAGCTGTTATTTTTTTTCCCATGGAGGATGAGATTAGCTGTGGAACTTTCATATATGATTTTTATTATGTTAAAGTATGTTCCTTCTATCCCAGCTTTCTTGAGCGTTTTTATTAAGAAAGGATGCTGTATTTTGTCAAATGTTTTTTCTGCATCTAATGACAGGATCATATGGTTCTTATCCTTTCTTCTATGTGATGTATCACACTGATTGATTTGAGAATATTTGTGATGTATCACATATGTGATGTATCACACTGATTGATTTGAACCAGACCTGCAACCTAGGAATGAATCCCACTTGATCATGGTGAATAATTCTCTTAATATACTGTTGAATTTGAGTTGCTAGTATCTTGTTGAGAATTTCTGCATCCATGTTCATCAGGGATCTTGGACTATAATTCTCCTTTTTAATGGGGTCTTTATCTGGTTTTGGAATCAAGGTAATGCTGGCTTCATTGAATGAGTCTGGAAGCTTTCCTTTCATTTCTATTTTTTGGAATAGCTTGAGAAGAATAGGTATTAACTCTGTTTTAAATACCTGGTAGAATTCCCCTGGGAAGCTATCTGGTCCAGGACTCTTATTTGTTGGAAGATTTTTGATAACCAATTCCATTTCTTTGCAGTTATGGGTCTGTTCAAATTGTCTGTTTCCTCCCGTTTGAGTTTTGGTAGTGTGTGAGTGTCTAGGAATTCGTCCATTTCTTCTAGATTGCCCAGTTTGTTGGCATATAATTTTTCATAGTATTCTCTAATAATTGTTTGTATTTCTGTGGTGTTGATTATGATCTCTCCTCTTTCATTCATTATTTTATCTATCTGGGTCCTCTTTTCTTTTTGAGAAGTCTGGCTAGGAGTTTATCAATTTTGTACAATCTTTCAAAAAACCAGCCCTTAGATTCATTGATCTGTTCCACTGTTTTTTTTTAAATTCTATATTGTTTATTTCTGCTCTAATCTTTATTATTTCCCTTCTTCTGCTGGCTTTGGGCTTTTTTTGCTCCTTTCGGAGCTTCTAACTCCTTTAGGTGTGATGTTAGGTTGTATGTTTGGGACCTTTCTTGCTTTTTGAGATAGGTCTGAAATGCAATGCATTTTCCTCTTAGGACTGCCTTTGCTGCATCCCAAAGGGTTTGGGCTGTCATGTTTTCATTTTAATTTGCGTCCATGTATTTTTAAATTTCTTCTTTGATTTCCTGGTTAAGCCATTCATTCTTTAGTAGGATGTTCTTTAACCTCCCTGTATTTGGGGCTTTCCAGATTTTTCCTGTGGTTGATTTCAAGTTTCATAGTGTTGTGATCTGAAAATATGCATGGTATGATCTCAATCCTTTTATACTTGTTGAGGACTGTTTTGTGACCCACAAATGGAGAACGTTGCATGTACACTTGAGAAGAATGTGTATTCTGCTGCATTAGGGTGAAAAGTTCTGAAGTTTGGATGTTAAGTCCATCTGGTCCAATGTGTCATTCTGAGCCATTGTTTCCTTATTGGTTTTCTTCTTAGATGATCTGTCCATTGCTATAAGTGGGGTATTTAAGTCCTCTACAATATTGGTATTATTATCTCTACATTTGTTTATGTTTGTGATTAATTGATTTATATATTTGGATTCTTTCATGTTGGGGGCATAAACATAATTGTTAGCTCTTCTTGATATCATTAATTATGATGTATTGCCCTTCTTCATCTCTTGTTACAGTCTTTGTTTTAAGTTTGTATCAGTCTAGTTTGTCTGATATAAGTATGGCTACTCTGGCTTTCTTTTGACATCTAGTAGCGTGATAGATGGTTCTGCATCCCCTCACTTTCAGTTTGCAGGTATCTGTTGTTGGGTATTTGGCTACTCGATCCACTGGTCAGTCTTTGCAAAGTTCCTGCTTGCTCATTGTGGTGGATTGTTTGGACCTTCCACCAGGTGTGCTTTGATTTGTTTGTTTTAGTAACCCTGGAAAAAAGGAAAGTGTGTGTGGGGGGGGGGGGAGGGGGGAACCTGATACCATACAAAGAGAAAAATGAAAGGGGTGGGAAAAAAAAGACCAAGCAGAGCATCAAAGAAACTATAAGGCTTAATCCAGAGAGAGAGAAAGGAAAATAAAGGAGATATAGAAAAGGTGCAAAAAGAATAGGGTAAAAATGCTTGATTAAACAAACAAAACAGAGAAATATATATATATATATATATACAATATGTGTGTGTGTGTGTGTGTGTGTGTGTGTGTGTGTATAGGAATTAACCAAAAATCAAGTCAGAAACTATGAACCTTATTCCAAAGGAAATAAGAAGGTAGAAAGAAAAAGAGAAGAAAAAAAAAAAAAAAAAGGCAAGCCGACTAACATACAAAACCACAGGTTAGTTGTCTGTTGGTGCCTGGGACCGTGGCTGTGCTGGTCTGGAGGAGAGGCTGTCTGTTCACTCATTGTCAGTCTCGCTCTAGTAGATAAGCAGTTGCCAGGCACGGAGGGGCAGGGTTTAGTGTTAAAGGTCCCACCTCCACTGGGGGCCGCTGTATCGTTCGCTGAAGCCCCACCTGTTGGTGATGGGGAGAACAATGGCTATGGTGACACCCCAGTCTCTCCTCCCCAGACCTGTTATCTTGAACCATGTTGTTCAGGCAGCCCTCCCCGAATAGTGGCAGTCAGCTTGCCCTGCTCTGTGGTCCCCCACCTGTCCTAGGCGCTGGGCTGGAATTCAAAACCCTATGTCTCAAAGGGCCCTGCACCTGGCAGATTCTGTTCTGCCATAGCACCACTCAGCCTTGCTGATCAAAGGCCTAAAGGGGCGCCTGGGTGGCTTAATCGGTTAAGCGGGCCGACTTCGACTCAGGTCATGATCTCACAGTTTGTGAGTTTGAGCCCCGTGTTAGGCTCCGTGCTGACAGTTTGGACCCTGGGAACCTGCTTCCGGTTCTGTGTCTACCTCTCTCTCTGCCCCTCCCCCGCTCATGCTCTGTCTTTCAAAAATGAATAAATGTTTAAAAAATTAAAAAAAAAAAAAAGAAGGCCTTTGGCTGGTGCCTGCAGGGTCTTTTATCCTTGGGGAGGCAATAAACCCTGTTCCCACAGTACTCAAGAAAGGAAACTGTTCTCTCCCAGTGTGCCCCTGAGATCGTTACTGCACCCCGGGCCAGCTCCCTCCCCACCAGAAATGTGCTCACAAGGTGGGCTGAAAACTCCAATCTTCAGCTCCTGAAGCTATTTGCAAAATAGAAACTGGCACTCTCCGTATTCCCCGCTCCCCAGTCCCTGGTCCAGAGAGGTTTTTCTCTTGTACTAGCACAATACCACACTTCCACGGCCTGTCTCTTTTGTGTCTCCACAGAAGGGGTTCCCTTCCCTTTGTGCCTACACCGTTTTAGCTCTAATTCATATACTCACACCTCTGTCCCGGCCAAGCTGTCTCCCTCCACCTGTGGAGATCTGTCACTCCACAGATTGATTTCCTGGATGTTCCAAGTGATCTGACCTCAACATAGCTGTGTTTGAGGGCTGAGGGAAATCCTGGTTCCCTATTCTCTGCCATCTCAACTCCTCTGTCTCCTGTATTTTTGTTCTTACACTATAAGGACAGACCTATAATTCAAACTGGACTCAAGTGCATCGCTGCGTTTTGGTCTGAGCATAGGCAATTCTTGCTGTTGCATTTTCATCTAATGCTCAGAAGACTTAATCCACCACTAAACCATGATGTGATCTGTCATTTTGTATCTAAACAGGTGGCTCCCCATATTTAGAAAGGTAACTGAATGTAGACTACCCAGGAACTGTTCAAAAAGTTCAGACATATTTATTAATGCATTATAAGTGTATATGATATAAATACGCGTGAAAAAGAACCTTTGTCCTAAGAAATAACAGCACCAAATAGGAATAAAAAATTTAATTGTAAAGAACATTACAGTACATATTTGAGAAACTGAGAAATATTTCAAATGATGCTTACTTCCTAATTAACGGTGGAAAGTTAAGAATTCCAATTTGGATTCTATGGATTAAGTTTTTCTCTGATTTGTACCATTAAAAATATTTCACATGTGGACAAAGAGTGGAAAAAATACACCAAAAACTTCGTGTTATAACATCATATTGAGTTGAGATATGCAAGCACATAAATATAGGATTTCAACAATACTCTATAGGACTTTTACCAGTGGTTCTTGACCTTTAACCGACATCAGAATGAGCTGGAGGGCCTGTAACAATGCAGGTTGCTGTGCCCCACACCCAGAGTTTCTGATTCAGTAGTTTTGGGGTGGGACTTGAGACCTGCATTTCTAACAGGTTCCCAGGGGATGCTAACACTGCCAACTAGGTCAGCACTCTATTCTGACCAAGCCAAAAGGGAGTATCACATTATATCAGTACCTTCACAGCAAAGACATAGTATCCTGGAGAGATTTGTGTAATCTCGAGACATTCACTGAACTCTCTTTAAGTCCTCAATAGAAACTTTCTGACCAATTACTATAATAAAACTCAAGGAATTAAAAGTGTACCTACTATTGCAGTATAAGAGCTCCTACTAGGAGTGGTAGTTGGTTAGTTATTTTTAACGTGGTCGGACAGATGTCCTGGCATACTGGAGTGAGCCTAATGGTCATGGGCGTCAGTCTGTATGTCATACAGATGGAATGCGGAACATTCCATAAGCCATTTAAATGCAGCCTGAGAGAGTTTCAAGCACAATGACAAGCATGAACAGATAATTCTTAAGGTGTCTACATGGATCATGCCACCGCCAGTAAGATCTTCTTCAAATATAAAAATATATGAAAAATAGGGGTTACCAAAGAAAATACCAAGATTCCTATTAACACAGAAAGTATTAAGTGCCTGCAAGTACATTCAGATGGTATTCACAGCAAAGAACCTACAAGGACAATGACCAAAAATAAAGTAAATATATTAAGCTTTTATTAAGTGAGTATCATTCCTATGATGGTTAGTATATTTCAGTCACAACTGATGGTGCATGTTTCTGTAAGTTTTTATAATCAATATATGGAAAGCATGCAATGCTGAGTTCTTCTTTGGTGCATCCTTTAAGACAACACTTTTCTGAGTATCCCCTGCGCTTTCTTTGGGGATGGTTCCCCCAAAACACACTGCTTAAGGTTTTAATTTTGTTTCTGTTTATCTTCCGAAATTCTAAGATCTCATGAATATATTGATTGATATCTTGTGATGAGGACAATTTTCTTGTCTTCTCTGGTGGCAAGTTGGCCCTTTTATATCTGTACTCAGGCAGTGACATCTCCAAACTGTTTATGGCTTCTTCCTCAGAGGCAGAAGTAGAAACTGTTGAGAGACAAGAAGAAAATCCTACCTTGTTAAAATCATCCTTTAGCTGAAAAAATTAATAATACTAGAATACTAAAGTCTGCTAATTATTAAAAAGAATCACATTTTAAATAATAAAATGGTTTTCGAAAGCAATATATGTATTTCAACTAAAACAGCTGTAGGTAGTATTTTCCTACAAAAAAGCTTAGAAACCTTTACACGTTTTTTATGCAAAAACATTTTTTATTGAGATATCAGTCGCATGTAAAGTCACATATGAATTCAGTATTTTGAAGCATACAATTCAGTGTTTTTTTTTTTAAATATTTTTTTTTTCAACGTTTATTTATTTTTGGGACAGAGAGAGACAGAGCATGAACGGGCGAGGGGCAGAGAGAGAGGGAGACACAGAATCGGAAACAGGCTCCAGGCTCTGAGCCATCAGCCCAGAGCCCGATGCGGGGCTCGAACTCACGGACTGCGAGATCGCGACCTGGCTGAAGTCGGACGCTTAACCGACTGCGCCACCCAGGCGCCCCCAATTCAGTGTTTTTTAGTGTATTCACAAGGTTATGCAACCATCGCCACTGTCTAATTCCAGAACATTTGTATCACTCTAAAAAGAAGCCCCATACCCATTAGCAGTCACCATTTCCTTCTTCCTCCAGCCCCTGGCAATCACTAAGCTACTCTTCGTTTCTAAGGATTTGCCTATTTTGGAAATGAAATCATACCACATGTGGCCATTTATGTCTGATTTCTTTCACTGAGCAAAATGTTTTCAAGGTTTATCCATGTTGCAGCATGTATCAGCATTCTCTTTCTTTTATGACTGAATAGTTTTCCATTGTATGGATATACCACATTTTGTTGATCCATTTATCAGTTGATGGACATTTGGGTTGTTTCCACCTTTTGGCTATTATGAATACTGCTGCTATGAATATTCACATATAAGATTTTGTTTCAATGTATGTCTGTAATTCTCTTGGGTGTATACCTAGTAGTACAACTGCTCGATCATACAGTAAATTTGTTTAACTTTCTGAGAAACCACCGAACTGTTTTCACAGTATCTACACTATTTTACAGAGCTACCATTGATATACTAGGGTTCCAGTTGTTCCACACCCTCATCAACATTTGGCATTTTCCATTTTTGATTATAGTCATCCTAGTGAGATGTGAGGTGGTGCCTGCTGTTGCTTTGATTTGCATTTACCTAATGACTAATGATGTTGAGCATCTTGTCATGTGCTTATTGTATATCCTTTTTGTAGAAATGTCTATTTAAACTCTTCGCCCATTTTTAACTTGGGTTACAGTAATCTCCTCTTATCAGCAATTTCTCTTTCCCTGGTTTCAGTTACCTGTAGTCAACTGTGGTCTGGAAGCAGATGACCCTCCTTCTGACAGAGCATCAAAAGGTCAGTAGTAGCCTGATGCTACATCACAATGCCTACATCATTTACCTCGCTTCATCTCAGCACACAGGCATTTTATCATCTCACATCATCACAAGAAGGGTAAGGACAGATAACATATTTTGAGAGAGACCACATTCACATAACTTTTATTACAGTATATTGTTTTATGTTATATTTTATTATTAAGTTCTTACTGTGCCTTATTTATAAATTAAACTTTATTGTAGGTATGTATGTATAGGAAAAAACAGCATATGTAGAGTTTGGTACTATCCTTGGTTCCGATAGCCACTGGGGGTCTTGGAGTATATCCCCTGCAGATAAAGTGGGATTGCTGTACTTGTCTTTTTATGCACATCTTATAACTAAGGGGCTAGTGGAAGCCATTTTGGTCTTTGTTGAAATACAAGGAAATGAAGTGGTGATATGCTCAATGAACTGATTGCTATTATACTGCTCTTAACTTAGTATTATTGGAAAAAATCACAATCAATCCAGAAGGTAATTATTTGGAGGCTTGTTGGATTTCCATCATTGCCCTTGCCTATCTACTATCCCTTCTAGAAGGATATATTTGCCTATAATCACGGCTGTGGAGCCAGCCCTTAGACGATCATGTTCTGAACCTCATGACTCTACCCTATAGCCACAGTTGAACAGACTGGAGATTGTTAGTACCTGACCCCAAAGAAACCAATCAACTATGGTGGCCAACAATCCATGCCATGTGAAAACATGAGCTGGCCCAATCAATTTCCTCTCTGTGAACTTACAACTAAGAAGTAATGAGAAAAAGATTAGTGAGAACCCAAACTGAAAGGGGACTGTGAAGCTTGTCATGACAAGCTAAAGCCAAAAAGGAACATAAATACTAGAGGAGAAAAGATTCAGAGAAAAAGAGAGAAAGTGGTTTTTAAAGTTGATGCAATTCCTTAGGCTTTCCAGAGCCTTTCCAAGTCCTTTCCTACCTCTTGTTTCTATAATAACTATATCCCCTATCATTTTTTCTTAAGGTTATTTAGATAAGTTACAGTTAGAGTCCTATTAGAACACCTTTTACTAACTTTATATATGTATATATGCATGTATTTATTTTTAAAATAGGCTCCACACCCAACATGGGGCTTGAACTCACTACCCTGAGATTACCAGTTGCATGCTCTACCAACTAAGCCACGCAGGTGCCCCACTAACTTTGTATTTAAAATGCTGAAGCTGAGGGGCGCCTGGGTGGCACAGTCGGTTAAGCGTCCGACTTCAGCCAGGTCACGATCTCACGGTCCGTGAGTTCGAGCCCCGCATCAGGCTCTGGGCTGATGGCTCAGAGCCTGGAGCCTGTTTCCGGTTCTGTGTCTCCCTCTCTCTCTGCCCCTCCCCCATTCATGCTCTATCTCTCTCTGTCCCAAAAAAATAAATAAACGTTGAAAAAAAATTTTTTTTTTTTAAATAAAATGCTGAAGCTGAATTGTGGAACATTTAAACTTTAGGATAGATATTAAAGATACTGAATAGTAAGTCATCTAAGACAGATAAATACGTGATTGATTAAAATGGGTCATAATTAACAGAGTACACAGAAGGGAGAAAGTAAATTAGGTTGTCTAGGCACATTGAAGGAAGAGCTTCCTGTTGGGATGTGCCAGGTTCTGTCACTCAAAGAGTGAAGAAAAAACAAGAAGAAGGAAACTCTTTCACGAGTAAAGGCAGCTAAAGACTAGTCAATGAACTACATGTCAAATTGGGGAGGGAATTTAAGGAGAAACAAGCTGTACTCACCAGAAAGCAAGAAAGGTTAACATGAGCATTCAGATAAATGGATTTGAAAAAAGAGTAACAGAGGGGGCCCAAATAGTGAAAAGGTAAGAAATCAGTGAAATACAAAACCCAAACACTGTGTTTAGAAACCCAAAACGGGTTCTTTAAAAGGATTAATAGATACAACTCTAGCCAGACTAATCAAGAAAAAAGAGTTGAAACGGACAACAAAAAAGAACAATAGTTGTGTTTTTTAAATAAGTGAATATGAGGAATGCTTATACATTTAAAAATCAAGATGAAATGGATGAATCACGAGAAAAATATGAGATGCCTTAACTGGCACAGAAAACTTAGAAAGACAGACATGGGTGGTTTTAGAAGTAGGTTCTACCTGCTTTTCAGGAACAGTAAATTCTTTTTTTTTTTTTTTTTTAATTTTTTTTTTCCAACGTTTATTTATTTTTGGGACAGAGAGAGACAGAGAATGAACGGGGGAGGGGCAGAGAGAGAGGGAGACACAGAATTGGAAACAGGCCCCAGGCTCTGAGCCATCAGCCCAGAGCCCGACGCGGGGCTCGAACTCACGGACCGCGAGATCGTGACCTGGCTGAAGTCGGACGCTTAACCGACTGCGCCACCCAGGCGCCCCAGGAACAGTAAATTCTAATCATATACAGGTTGTTCCAGGAAAAGAGGAAAAAGGCAAAACCTGGCCAGCATCTTTTGTGAACCTAGTGTATGCTTTATTCCAAAACTGGATAAGAGCAACACGATTTAAAAAACAACAACACATGAGCCTATTTACTTATAAATGTTTATGTGGAAGTCCTAAATGAGATATTAGTTAACTGAATCCATACACATATTTTACAAACATATTAAGAAAGTGTTTATTCCAGAAATTCAAAGATAGGTCAATACCCTAAAAATATAGCAATGCAATTTACCAAATTACTAAGCCCCCTACTCACTCTCAGTTGGGTTTGCTTTCTACTTAAAAGAAAAGGAAAGCAATCATAAGAGACTTGCATTTGGTTCCTTCACCATTTTTTTTTACTCACCTTTACAGCCTGTACCCATACATTCTGCCTTCCTACTGGTTTACACAGGTGAGCTATGCACTCTAAAGCCAGTTCCTCCATTTATGGACTGGATCTCATCTCCTCTCACCACTCCAGCAATGCTGTTCTACATCCTTCATCATCAACGCTTCATGCCTATTGAATATGCCTATAAGCACACAAAATGTTATTTCTCCCACTTAAAAAAGCCAAAACCATATCTCCTGGCCTTGCTTACCTTGCCAGTTACCATGGCAAAACTCCTTCATAGTGTTCTATTATTTGTTCATTCCTTTTCTCTCATTCTGCCTTAAACCCTCTCTAATCAGGCTTTTCCTGCATTGCTGCACCAAACTTCTCTTTTGAGGGTCACAAATGATCTCTCTGTTGCTAAATTCAACAGCCAATTCTCATCTGACTCACTTTCTTCACTTGGTTTCCAGGACACCACCTTCTCTCTTCTTTCCACCTATTTGTTCCTTTTCTGTCTCCTTTGCAAATATTTCCTCTTCAGCTTTTTAATCTTGATCCCCTAGGGCTCAGTCCTTGGTACTCTTTTCTATTTACACCTCTTCTCTTGGTGATCTCATCCAGTCTTATGGCTCTAAAAATCATCTATGTACCTATGATTCCTAAATTCCTATCTTCAAGTAAGATTTTTTTCCAACTCCCAGATTCTTATGTCCTACTTCCTTCCTACTCACTGTCTCCACTTCAGTGTCTCAAAGTCAACATGCACCAAACTGAACTACTGATAGTCTTCTAGACCTGTTCCACGTGAGGCCTTTATTATCTCAGTTGATAGAAACCCTATGCTTCCAGGTGTTCAAAGCAAAAATTCTGGGATCATATTTCAAAAAAATTATTGGGGGGCAGCGGGGTGGCTTAGTAAGTTAAGCGTCCTACTCTTGATTTTTGGCTCAGGTCGTGATCTCATGGTTCTTGGGATCGAACGCCATGTTGGGCTCTGTTTGACAGCATGGAGTCTGCTTGGGATCCTGTCTCCTCTGTCTCTGTCCCTCCTCTGGTGTCTGTCTCTCTCTCTCTCTCTATCAAAATAAATAAATAAACATTTAACAAATTATATTGGAATCATTCTTGAATTCTCTTTTTTCTCATAGTTTACATAGAATCTGCTCAAGTATATCTGGAATGAAACAACTTCCAGTACCTCCACGGCTACCATCTCATCCAGCAGCTATCTCTAATACCGCACCCTGCAAAGCAGGGCTCTGCTTCTAATCCTGCCTCCCTACAACCTGTCCTCAACACAGTAGCCAGAGTGATCCCTTTAAAATGCCAATTAATGTCATTCTTCTGCTTGAAAGCCTTTACTCAGAGTAAAGCCAAAATCCTTAAGATTGGTCTACACAATTGCCCTAGGCCTGCCCAGTACCTCTCCCTCTGCTCTAGCCACACTAGCCTTGCTGTTTCCTGCATAAACGGGGCAGAGACGTATTTACTCTGCTCTTTCCTCTGCCTAAACACCCTTTCCCCAGCTGTCTGCTTGCCTGAATCTTTTACCTCCTCCTTTCTCAAACCTCACCTTATCAATGAGCCCTGACATGACTACACTATTTAATCCTATAACCCACCCTCCAGCTGCCCTCACTCCTGATCTCCCTTATTATCCTCCTTCACTCTTTATTTTTCTATAGCTCTTTTTACCTCTGAATATTTACTCATTTATTATGTTCACTTCCTACACAAGCTCCATGAGGCCAGACATCTTTGCTTTGTTCACTTATATATCCCAAGTGCCTGGCACTTAGCAGGTACCCAAGAAGTATTTAATGAATTAATTAGTAAAAGAAAAATCATATTAATATGCAAAATGATGTCCCCCAAAAGGCCTTAAAAAAGTTCAGCTCTACTTTTAGTGATTAAAAAAATAGCAACTCCTTTATCTTGGTGGAGATTATAGAACATAAACCTATAAACATTATACCTAATGGAGATATTTAAATTCATTCCCCTTTAAAATTGGGAACATGACAAGACATCACACTATTACTACTACTTAACAGCACTACAGGACCTGGCTAATGCTAGAAGGAAAAAAAAAAAAAAAAAGACTGGTGTAAGGTTTAGAAAGGAAGTGACAAAACTATCATTTGTAATTGATAGAATCATCTATAGAAACAAACTCTTAGAACTATGAAGATAGTTCTGCATAATTACTGAATAAAGATCAACCTGTAAAAATCCTTTGCATTTTTCTAACCAAAAAGCACTCACAAAAATACAATTAGCAAGTATTTACAATAGCAACAAAACAAAGTATTAAGGATTATACAATATGGAAAGTCTCTCCTGAGAAAACTTTAAAATTCTAATGATAGAATATGAAAATATTCCACACTTACTTTAAAAACTTTGTGTGTTTATTTTTGAAAGAGAGAAAGAGAGACAGAGCGTGAGTGGGGGAGGGGCAGAGAAAGAGGGAGACACAGAATCCGAAGCAGGCTCCAGGCTCCAGGCTGTCAGCACAGAGCCTGATGTGGGGCCTGAGCCCACGAGCTTGAGGTTATGACCTGAGCTGGAGTCAGATGCTCAACAGACTGAGCCACCCAGGCACCCCATGCTTACTTTATTTTAAAAAGATATAAATCTTCTTCAAATTAATCTATATATTCTATGCATCTCAATTAAAATTACACATGGATTTTAATTTTATTTTTTTATTATACTATGCTCACCACAAGTATAGCTACCATATAGCACCATACAATGCTGTTACAATGTCATTGACTGTATTTCCTAGGCTGTACCTTTTATTCCCATGACTTAGTCATTCCAAAACGGGGAGCTTCTATCTCCCACTCCCTTTTACTGATTTTGCCCATTCTCTCCACATCCTTTTCCTCTGGCAACCATCAGTTTCTTCTCTGCATTTATAGGTCTGATTCTATTTTTGTTTATTCATTTATTTTTGTTTATTCATTTGTTTATTCATTTATTCATTTGTGTATTCATTTTGTTTATTCATGTTCACTGGAATCATGTGGTATTTGTCTTTCTGAGTCTGACTTATCTCACTTAGCATAATACCCTCCAGGTCTATCTAGGTTGTCACAAATAGCAAGATCTCATCCTTTTTATGGTTACATAATATTCGTGTGTGTGTGTGTGTGTGTGTGTGTGTGTATGTGTGCGTGTGTGTGTGTATACCACTTTTTCTTTGTCCACTCATCTATCAGTAGACACTTGGGTTGTTTCCATTTCTTGGTTATTGTAAATAATGCTACAATAAACATAAGGGCACATATAACTTTTTGAACTAGTGTTTTTTGTTTTTTTTGGGTAAATACCCATAAGTGAAATTACTGAATCATACGGTATTTCTATTTTTAATTTTGAGGAACTCCATACTGTTTTTCACAGTGGTTATACCAATTTACATTCCCACCAACAGTGCAGAAGAGTTCCTTTTTCTTCACATCCTTACCAACACCTGTTATTTCTTGTCTTTTTGTGTTTTTTTAAAGTTTATTTTTGAGAGAGAGAGTGGGGTGGGGCAGAGGAAGAGAGGGAGAGAGAGAATCCCAAGCAGGCTCTGTGTTGTCAGCATAGGGCCTGATGCAGGCTTGAGCCCACAAACCATGAGATCATGACCTGAGCCAAAATCAAGAGTCAGGCACTCAACCAACAGAGCCACCCACGCACCCCTCTTGTCTTTCTGATTTTAGCTATTCTGATAGGTGTGAGATGACATCTCATTGTGGTTTTGATTTGCATTTCCCTGATGATTAGTGATGTTGAGCATCTTCTAATGTGTCTGTTGGCCATATGTCTTCTTTGGGAAAATATCTATTCAGGTCCTCTGGCCATTTTTAAATTGTTTATTTTTTTTGGTGTTGGGTTGTCTAAGTTCTTTCTATTTTTTGACTATCAACCCCTTATCAGATATATCATTTGCAAATATCTTCTCTCATTAAGTAGGTTGCCATTTTGTTTTGTTGATGATTTCCTTTGCTGTGCAAAAGTTTTTATTTTGGTGAAGTCCCAATAGTTTATTTTTGCTTTTGCAAAAATATTTTGCTTGCCTTAGGAGACAGATCTAGAAAAATGTTCCTCTGGCTGATATTAAAGAAATTACTGCCTGTTCTCTTCTAGGAGTTTTAAGGTTTTAGGTCTCACATTTAGGTCTTTAATCCATTTAGAATATATTTTTGTGTATGGTCCAATTTCATTCTTTTGCAGGTAGCTGTCTAGTTTTCCCAGCACAATTTACTGAAGAGACTATCTTTTCCCCATTGTATATCTTTCTTCCTTTCTCATAGATTGACCATATAGGTATGGGTTTATTTCTGGGCTTTCTAGCTTGTTTTTATATTGATCTATGTGTCTATTTTTCTGCCATTCTGTTTTGAAACCATACTGTTTTGATTACTATAGTTTTGTAGTATATTTTGAAATCTGGAATTGTAATTCCTCCTGCTTTATTCTTCTTTCTCAAGGCTGCTTTGGCTATTTTTTTTTTTTTTTTTTTTGTGGTTCCATAAAAATTTTAGTGTTATTTGTTCTAGTTCTGTGAAAAATGCTGTTGATATTTTGATAGTAATTGCACTGAATCTATAGATTGCTTTGGGTAGTATGTACATTTAAAAAATATTAATTCTGCCAATCCATGAGCATGGAATATCTCTCCATTTGTTTGTGTCATCTTCAATTTCTTTCATCAATGTTTTTATAATTTTCAGAACGTAGGCCTTTCACCTCCTTGGTTCAGTTTATTACAAGATATTTTATTCCTTTTGGTGCAAAACTAAATGGGGTTGTTTTCTTAATTTCTCTTTCTGCTACTTCATTATTAGTGCATAGAGACACTACCAATTCTGTACATTAATTTTGTACCCTGCAACTTTACTGAATTTATTTATTACTTCTAATAGTTTTTTTGGTGGTGTCTTTAGAGTTTTCTATGTATGGTATCATGTCATCTGCAAATAGTGACAGTTTATCTTCTTCCTTACTAATATGGATGGCTCTTATTTCTTTTTCTTGTCTGATTTCTGTGGCTAGGACTTCCAGTACTATTTTGAATTAAAGTGGTGAGAGTGGGCATCCATTTCTTATTCCTGATGTTAGAGGAAAGTCTCTCAGTTTTTCGCAATTGAGTCTGAAGTTAGCTCTGGGTTTTTCATACATGGCCTTTACTATGTTGAGGTATGTTCCCTCTAAATCCATATTGTTGAGAGTCTTTATCATAAACGGATGTTGAATTTTGTCAAAATATTTTTCTGCATCTGTTGAGATGATCACAATTTTTATCCTTCATTTTATTCATGTATCATGTTGAATGATTTGCAAATACCGAATCATCTTTGAATTCCCAGAATAAATCTCATTTGATTGTGGTGGGTGATCCTTTTAAGTATTGTTGAATATGGTTTGCTAATATTTTGTTGAGGCAGACAGATTTTTTTTTAATGCTTATTTATTTTTTTAGGGGGTGGGGCAGAGGATCCAAAGCAGGCTCTGAGCTGACAGCAGAGAACCCCATGTGGGACTCGAACTCACAAACTGTGAGATCATAACGTGAGCTGAGACCTTATGGTTAACTGACTGAGCAACCAGGCACTCCTTGGAAGATGGATTTTTTAAAAAAATTCAGTACACTTACTCTTAAATATATAGGGAAGAATAAAGGTGGAGAATTAGCTTAGTGAATCTTAAGAGAAAAAAAACAACAACATTGGAGATGTGCCCTCCTATAAATGACATCCTACAGAGTCATATCATTAAAAACAGTATAGTAATTGTACGAGGTCAAACAAAAAGACCAATTAAATAGACTAGGAAAACTCGGGCAAACAATAAACAATAAAGGTGAGTCTAGAAGTCAATGGGAAAAAAATTATTATATAGTAGATAGTGTTCAGAAAACTAGCTGCTTTTGTAGAGCAAAATAAGACTTCTTGAAAAAACTAAGATAGTAATCCTAGCCATAACAGACACAGTGGTCTCCAGAAGAATTAAGAACCTAATGTGAAAAGTAAATCTATAAAGTTGGACACTTAACTGACTGAGCTACCCAAGCGCCCCCCAAAAAGTTTTTTTGATATCAGTGCACCAAACTATCTTTCTCTATGTCAGAGTCAAATGTATCATCAGAAGATTAAAATTGTTGGTAACTGCCTTGATCTAACATAGAAATGTGTCCTGCTAGTACAAGTTACAGTTAATCAACTTTTCAAGTCACATTCAAATGCAAAAGAAATGGCATAATTATACATTCTCTATTGGGAACAGATACCTCTCTACAACTTATAATTATTCACTGGAAATTAATAGGATAGATTGTCATCTTTCCTTATAGATTAATAATTTTTAAAAATTTGGCACAAATTCAAGACAGATATATAATTTTCACTCGTGGAATTTGACAAAGAGATGAACATAGGGGAAGGGAAGGAAAAATAAGATAAAAACAGAGAGGGAGGCAAATCATAAGATACTCTTAAATATAGAGAACAAACTGAGGGTTGATGGGGGTGGGGGTGGGGGTGGGTTAAATGGGTGACAGGCACTAAGGAGGGTACTTTTTGGAATGAGCACTGGGTGTCATATGTAAGAGATGAATCATTGGGTTCTACGCCTGAAGCCAGGACTATACTGTATGTTAACTAATTTGCAAATTAAAAAAATGACACAAATTCGTATTGATAACTTAAATCCATTTTTCATTCTCCCACACATTTTAAAACAACTGTAGCTTTATTGCCACATGACATTTCCACTTCAGAAAACTGTCCTTTACATAGTTCCCACAATAACATGTTTCCATGGACATGACAGTTCTAAAACGTTGTAAGATACATTTTTATTTCCAGGATGCCTGGATGGCTCAGTCATTTGAGCATCCAGCTTCAGCTCAGGTCATGATCTCACAGTTCGTGGGTTGGAGCCCCGCCTCAGGCTCTGTGCTCACAGCTTGGAGCCTGGAGCCTGCTTGGGATTCTGTGTCTCCCTCGCTCTCTGCCCCACCCCCACTTGCACTATGACTCTCTCTCAAAAATAAACAAACATTAAAAAGTTTTTAAAAAGAAGATACATTTTTATTTCCTACAAATCTTGTTCTACTGAAGCTCCCTCCTCATTGAATTATTGGCATTTATTCCTCCAGGGAAGTGTGAATAATACCTGAAACAAAGGGGTCATTAATCAGCTCTGAGTTTTAAAGTTACTCTGAAAAAATTTAATAGCCTTGGGGCACCTGGGTGGCTCAGTCAGTTGAGCATCCAACTTCGGCTCAGGTCATGATCTCGGGGTTTGTGGGTTCGAGCCCCACGACGGGCTCTGTGCTGACAGCTCGGAGCCTGGAGCCTGCTTCGGATTCTGTGTCTCCCTCTCTCTCTCTGCCCCTCCACCGCTCAATTGTGTCTCTCAAAAATAAACATTAAAAACACTTAAATAAATAAATAACCAACTCCAGCTTGGATGTCTGAACGTAAAATTTTGACTATAATATAGGTAGTGGGAGCATCAGGCATCTCTGGGAGTTTGCAAAAATGTAGACTGTCAGGACCTCCCCCAAGCCCCTCCTGAATGAGAACCTGTATGTTCACAGTTTTTGTTCCCCAGGTGAAGCATATGCATGTTAAAGTGTGAGAATCACTGAATTAGAGTACAAGTGGAAGGCTGGGGAGAGACCCTTCTTCCATTATAAGAGCAAAATAAAGTGAGTTTACATTAGGTAGGTTTGGTGGTAGAAAATGATCAAGATTCAGTCTGATAGTTTCTGCTATTTCTTTCAAAGTTTTCATCCCCTTAGCAGCAATAGGAAGAATGGGATGAGTTCTGTTCATTCATTTATTAAATAAGAAGTTAACAAGCACCTATGATGTGGGAGGCAACTTAATTTGTTTCAGTCATCCACAGGAAGGTGTTTTTTTGGCATGATAGTCCGTTTAGTTCCTTAATTTTAGAAATCTTGCCTGTAGCAAAATTTGTCCAAATCAAATTAATTACTTTAAAGGCAATAATTTCAATGACACTGTGCTATCGACAGCCTACACATAAAGTGCATTTTCTTTTATTTAAAAAAAAAATTTTTTTTTTTAACATTTATTTATTTTTGAGACAGAGAGAGACAGAGCATGAACGGGGGAGGGTCAGAGAGAGGGAGACACAGAATCTGAAACAGGCTCCAGGCTCTGAGCTGTCAGCACAGAGCCCGACGCGGGGCTCGAACCCACAGCCCTCACGGACCGCGAGATCATGACCTGAACTGAAGTCGGCCGCTGAACCGACTGAGCCACCCAGGCGCCCCGCAGTGCATTTTCTTTTAAAATGGCAAACCATGTTGGTACTAAAATGTACAACTACAGTTGGAGGAGAACAGTGAATCTGAAACAAGAATATTCTTCCTAAAGACTGTAAAAATATTAAGTATACATTCAGCATATATTAAGCACATACTATGTGCCAGGCCCTCTGCTAGGCATTTCAGATAAAAACATGCATGAAATAATCCCTATAATATGGTATGGTATACAGGACTGGCCTT